>NC_045595.1:39476804-40676804 GCF_009762305.2 Zalophus californianus | reverse complement strand
GGATGTCTTCTTTGCAGGATTGTCTGTTCACATCTTCTGCCCATGTCTTGATTGGATTATTTGTTCTTTGGGCATTGAGTTTGATAAGTTCTTTATAGATTTTGGATACTAGCCCTTTATGTGATATATCATTTGCAAATATCTTCTCCCATTCTGTCAGTCATATTTTGATTTTGTTGACTGCTTCCTTTGCTGTGCAAAAGCTTTTTATCCTGATGAAGTCCCAATAGTTCATTTTTGCCTTTGTTGCCCTTGGCTTTGGAGATGTGTCTAGCAAGAAGTTGCTGCGGCCAAGGTCAAAGAGGTTGCTGCCTGTGTTCTCCTTTAGGATTTTGATGGATTCCCATCTCACATTTAGGTCTTTCATCCATTTGGAGTCTATTTTTGTGTGTGGTGTAAGGAAATGGTCCAGTTTCATTCTTCTGCATGTGGCTGTCCAATTTTCCCAATACCATTTGTTAAAGAGACTGTCCTTTTTCCATTGGATATTCTTTTCTGCTTTGTCAAAGTTTAGTTGACCATAGAGTTGAGGGTCCATTTCTGGGTTCTCTATTCTGTTCCATTGATCTATGTGTCTGTTTTTGTGCCAGTACCATACTGTCTTGATGATGACAGCTTTGTAAAAGAGCTTAAAGTCAGGAATTATGATGCCACCAGCTTTGGTTTTCTTTTCCAACATTCCTTTCACTATTCGGGGTCTTTTCTGGTTCCATACAAATTTCAGGATTATTTGTTCCAGTTCTGTGAAACAAGTTGATGGTATTTTGATAGGGATTGCATATGGTTACCCATTTTTGTGTGTGGCAAGAACATTTAAGATTTACTCTCTTAGCAAATTTCTGGAATATAATACAGTACAGTTAATCACCATGCTGTACATTAGGTCTTCAGAGCTTAATTATCCTGCATAACTGAAACTTTGTACCCTTTGACCAACATCTCCCTATCTCTCCCAACACCCACCCCGGCTCCTGGCAACCACCTTTCTACTCTCTGCTCTACAATTTTAACTTTTTTAGATTCCACAAATAAGTGAAATCATGCAATGTTTGTCTTTCTGTGCCTTGATTATTTTACTTAGTCCTCCAAGTTGATCCATATTGTCATAAATGACAAGACTTCCTTCTTTTTCAAGGCTGTATAACATTCCATTATATACATATTTTCTTTATGCATTCATTGAACAGGCACTTGGATTGTTTCCATATCTTAGCTATTGTGCATAATACTGCAATGAACGTGGTAATGCAGCTATCTCTTCAAGATTCAGGTTTCATTTCTTTTGGCTGTATATCCAGAAGTGAGATTGTTAGATCATACCATAGTTTTATTCTTAAATATTTGAGGAAACTCCATATTATTTCCCATAATCCCTATACCAATTTACATTCCCACCACCAATGTACAAGGATCCTTTCTTCTCCACATTCTTGTCAACATTTGCTATCTTTTGTCTTTTTGATAATAGTCATTCTAGCAGGTGTGAGGTGATAGCTCACTGTGGCTTTGGTTTGAATTTCTCTGATGATTAGTAATGGTGAGCATATTTTCATATACATGTTGACCATCACTATGTCATCTTTGGAGAAATGTCTATTCAAGTCCTTTGCACATTTTTAATCAAATTATTTGTTTCCTTGCTATCAAGTTGTTTGAACAGCCCAAGTACCTGGTCAATGAATGCATAAAGAAAATGTGGGAAATATGTATATAATGGGATGTTATTCAGCCTTGAAAAAGAAGGAAATCTTGTCCTTTATGACAATATGGATCAACTTGGAGGACTAAGTAAAATAATTAAGGCACAGAAAGACAAACATTGCATGATTTCACTTATTTGTGGAATCTAAAATATATAATATGTATATACATATATTTTTTTTAAGAGAGGGAAGGGGGAGGGGCAGAGGGAGAAGGAGGGGGAGAATCTTAAGCAAGCTCCATGCTCAGCATGGAGCCGAACGTGGGGCTTCATCTCACAACACTGAGATCATGACCTGAGCCGAAATCAAGAGTCAGATGCTTAACCACCTGAGCCATCCAGGTGCCCTGATTTCCTTGTATATTTTAGATATTAAACCCTCATCAGATTATGATCTGCAAATATTTTATCTCATTCCATAGGTTGCCTCTTCAATCTGTCACTGGTTCTTCTTTCTTTTGCAAAAGCATTATAGTTTGATGTAATTCCATTTGTCTACTTTTTCTTTCATTACCTGTACTTTGGGAGTTGTAGCTAAAAAAAAAAAAAAAAATCATTGCCCTAACCAATGTCAAGAAGATTTTTTTCTATGGTGCCTTCTAGCAGTTTTACAGTTTCAAGTCTTATGTTACGTCTTTAATATATTTTGAGTTGATATTTGTATATGCTGTGAGTTAAGGGTCCAATTTCATTCTTCATCAACTGGATATCTAGTTTTCCCAGCACCATTTATTGAAGAGAGTCTCCTTTCCCCATTGTGTGTTCTTGGCTCTTTTGTAGAAGATCAAATGGCAGTACATACTTGGATTCATTTCTATGCTCTCTACTCTGTTTCATTGGTCTGTATGTCTTTTTTTGTGCTGTTATCCTACTTTCTTTATTTTTTTAATATGTATGATGTCAAATGCACATTTTTCATAGATGCCCTATATCAATTTGAGGAAGTTCACTTCTATTCAAAATTTATTGAGAGTTTTCAATCACTATTAGGTGTTGAATTGTATCCATTGCCTTTTCTGTGTATTATGAGGATTATGTGTGGTTTTTTTCTGTCCTTCTATTAATATGCTGTGTTATATCAATTAGTTTTCAATGATAAGCCATCCTTTTATTCCACTTGGTACATGAATTTGACATGGATTGGTATTAATTCATCTTTGACTGTTGGTGGAATTAACCAGTGAAACCATCAGGTCCTGAGCTTTTCTTTGTCAGGAGGTTTTAATTATTAATTCAATCTTTTCACTAGTACTTGATTTATTCAGATTTTCTCTTTCTTCATGATTCTGTATGGTGAGTTATATGTTTCTCAGAATTTATTTATTTCTTCTACAGAATCCAGTTTGTTGGTATATAATTGTTCATAGTAGTTTCTTATGAACCTCATTTTTCTATGATATCAGCTACATTGATAATTTATTAGAGTCTGCTCTTCTTTTCTTAGTCTGGATAAAGATTTCTCAATTTTGTTTATCTTTTCAGCAAACCAACTCCTAGTTTCATTAATCTTTTCTGCTGTTTTTCTAGTTTTTATTTCATTTAGTTCTGCTCTACTGTTTATTATTTCCTTCCCCCTGCTAACTTTGGGCTTGGGTTGTTCTTTTTCTAGTTCCTGGGAGGTATAGCATTAGGTTGTTTATCGGAGATATTTCTTATTTCTTAATGTGGGTATGTATCACTACAAAATTCTCAATTAAGACTGATTTTGCTGTATCCTTAAGTTTGGGTATGTTGTGTTTCCATTTTCATTTGTCTCAAGATATTTTTTTATTTCCCTTTTGATTTTTTCTTTTACCCATTAGTTGTTCAGGAGTGTTTTGTTTAATGTCCATATTTGTGACTTTTCTAATTTTCCTCCTGCTATTAATTGCTCATTTCATACCATTGTGGTCAGAAAAGATATTTGGTATTTTTTCAGTTTTCTTAAATTTGTTAAGATGTGTTTTATGCCCTAACTTATAATTTGTCCTGGAGAATATTTTGTATGTTCTTGTAAAGAATGTATATTCTGCTGCTGTTGGATGGAATGTTTTGTATTAGTCTCTTAGATCCATTTGGTCTCTGGTGTTATTTAAGTCCAGTGTTTCCTTACTGATTTTCTGTCAGGATGATATATCCATTGTTGAAAGTGGGTATCCAAGTCCCCTGCTATTATTGTATTGCTAAGATATAACCCCTTGAGGCCAAAATACAATCACTGCCGATGCTCATAATCCCTGAAACTGGATGCTGTTGCTACTGTTACTGCTTCATCACCTCTTGATGTCAGACATAGTGAAATTATACTCAGTGAAGAATACTCATTCCCAATTGTTATCACTCCCAATGATAAAACTTTTAGAATCATTGACATAGCCTTTTCTGTAGGATGACAGGGTTAGGAAATAATCTCTCTGATTAAGCACCAAGATTTCACTTCCATATTGGATAGTTTTGGGAAAAGTGAATCCACTAATCCTATCTCCTTCTGCCATAACAGTGAATTATTTTTCATGGGCCTCTTCGTGCTTTTTCTACTATTTAGCGATGGCCAGCACCATCCCAGTGGATCTGATCCTTTAGTGTGAAGTCTCAAAAGAGACTTGGTCATCTCTCACTCCAGAAGGTCTTTCTGCTCCTCTGTAATGTTGTGGAGCCCCCAGTGAACTCTAGGCAGCAATATCCAAGCTTTATATTCCCATGGATATGTTCAAATGGAGGTAACACATCTCTCGGTGCTTGTGGGGTCAGAGTCCCAGTACTGTCTCATTCAAAAAATTAAAAATGACCAAGAAAAGGTTCTATATTACAACAACGAAAAAATACAAATGACTGAATATAATCAAGCATGCAAGGCAGACTGTAAATTCCTTTGGTCTTCTTCTATACTTTCACGAAGGGGAGCTCTATTTTTCTGCCTTTACAGTCACCATCACTGTCCTTCAAACAATACATTACTCTCTTATGTAATATAAAGGACAGAAGAATTAGATATGAGAATCAGAGGCAGAAAAATGAGGGCTTATATCTGATGCTGTACTTTCCCATGAGTCTTTCCCTGATTGGTCCTAAGATTTTACATAAGTGATGCATGTCTGCAAACATATAGTATGCCCCTAATAAATGTTTATTGAACTGAATACAACATGGCCAAATAATACTATGATTATACAGCTATACACTGGATTTGCAACATCTCATTTAATTTTATCAACTTAAATATTTTTACTTCTATAGGAGCAAAAGAGAGCAAAAGAGAGAAAAGAATTAAATGATGCAAAAGAGAAATAACTTAAATAATGCAGACAATTTCATCCAAGAAGCACATGCCTTAAAGTGAATGGTCATGAGAGAGATATGTGAGACCGCTGTGCCCTAAGTATGTTTTAGTCCCTATGGGAATTCACAGCGTAGTAATCACACCATGCTGAGTGTGAACTTGAAGACTCATTATATGCATCGTTTATACACTATTGGCCCCTCAGCATGAGTCGGCTCCATCATCTGGTGCTCATCTGAAGAAATCAAAGTCTATTTCAGTGTTGGAAGAAAATTGGCCATATTGGACTTGTTGAGAATTCCCTTATCAGTTTCCAATGTGGTACATGAGCCACAGTAAATCTTGCGTCATGCTACTAAGAACATACAGAACAGAAATTATCAAGCCATAGCACCAAGCACTTCATTGAGTACAATGTTGAGAAGTCAGGTGCAAGATAATGGTAAATGACTGTGTGTGATTTTCATCTTAATGTTTTAATATTATAACACCCAAGGGAGATGCAACTCCATCATATTTATGATATTATTTTAAATCTAAGCTTTGAACAGTTGTACTTATTGACACATACCTTCTCATTTTCATTGTAATTGAATTTGAAACACACATAGCATAGCTGCATAACCTTGAACTAGTCATATAAATTCTGTTTTGTCATCTGTAAAACCAGCGGGTAGGACTTTTTGATCACTAATGCCCCTTCCAGTAATATTATTCTCACTTGAAATACATTAAATCTCACTTTGTGTGCAGAATAATCTAACTGGGAGATGATTTGGTTACAGCTTCATTATAAAAATCAGAACTAGGAAGCCATTTTTGTGACATGGAGAATAGTCAGACAGAATTAGGCATATGAGCTCGCTGGGTGAATTGTTACAATTAATACTAATGAGATTCTATTTTTATGAGTTGTCCCTTGACAGCAATTCTTAAGTAAAAAGACAGGACTAACATCTCAGGCTCAATGCACTGCACAATCAGCAAATAGAGAAATACCTTTATTAAATTACCCTTGAGTCAAAAGCCTGTTGTCTATGAGATTAGCCCTTGTAATCATTTGTGATTAAAAAACCAGCTACCACTTATGGCCAAGGATTTAATTTGAGGACACGTTAGAAAAATAACTATTTACAGGAGTTTTATACATTCGAAGCCCTTATTGGGCACATTTGAAATTCCATCACAATAAATACAAGAGGAATATAATAATAAAATATGATTTCTGATCATTCTCTACAAGCACTGGGAACTTAACCCTACCAGTCCCATTCTGACATAATGAAGACGTACTTTGGTTCCACATATTCTGCTATTCTAATTAGATATTTGCTAAAATGTATGTAACAACAAAAAATCTCTGGGACATACTGATAGATAATAGAAGTGTTTCAAATTATATTCCTATTATGGGAGTTTACATTTTAACCCAGATTTAAGTATTGCTTATACTTTGAAGGAAAGGTTGTCAGTCCATGCGGGAAAATATCTCCCCCAGTTAAACACTTTACAAGTAGTTAAACTGCTCTGGTAGTTGTTTGTTTTGCTCCCATAGAGCATCACTTTTTTAATAGTCCCCTTGTCCCCTGTTTATATGAACAATTGTCTAAGAAAATACTGAAAATTCAGAAAGTTGTTAAAGTTAATTGAGAGTAACAGGTCCAGAATTGAGAATTCAGCTTATTAAAAATTAGAGTCTGGGTCATTCATTTGCAATCAGATCATGGGGTTTTTTTGTTTTGTTGTCTTGACCAATGTTTTTAGTTCCTAGTATTTATTGTTACTTCATCTCCTATTAAGTGAGGTTCTAGCTTAAGTATTTTATGCTGAGGACCTCAGAAAGGGATGACTCAGCATAACACGAAATAATTAATTTTTGGCTTTTGACTCTGAAGACACATAATCATTGTTATGGCAAAAGGCAACTGCTCCATGAGAAAAGGCTTTCTGATCCCTCCCTCCATCTCCCTAACTACTGTCACAATAACAATACCATGGGTTGCTGAAATGAGAGGAGAGCTAGGTGGTTAAAAAAAAAAAAAAAAAACTTGGATAAGTGTGGGCTTCAAGAAGGAGCCCTGGGGGTGCCTGGGTGGCTCAGTCAGTTGAGCATCTGACTCTTGATTTCAGCTCAGGTCATGACCTCAGGGTCCTGGGATAGAGCCCTGCCTGGAGCTCTGCGCTCAGCAGGAAGTCTGCCTGAGATTCTCTCCTCTGCCTCTGCCCTTTTCCCCACATTCTCCCTCCCCACCCCCAATAAATAAATAAGTCTTTTTTAAAAGAAAAAGCAGAAGAAGAAAAAGAAGCAGCAGCAGCAGCCCTGAACCCTGAGACGGAGTCCCAAGGTGGGCATACAAAAAAACCTAGAAGAAAGTGATGAGACCCCCAGGCCTGGTAGAGCAGATTCTCCTAGTTACCCCCTATACATATACCTTTTCTTTAGTAACAGAAATGGCAATTTTTAATTCCACATGGCCTTATAGGTAAGAGACTATTTTTTCCTTCTATGAAACAAAATTTGATCATGTGCGTTAAGTATAGCCTTTCCCCTTCTCCTTGCCTGCAGTTAAAAAAAAAAAAAATGGCAAAAACTGGACCACAGTATAAAAGTCACAGGTTGAGGATAGCAGAGCAAGACAGTCAGAGAAGCCTAAATAATGACACATTAAAAGCAATGTATCAGCCTTCAACCATGACACCAGCACAGAACCATCTTCCTATTTTTGCATGAAGGAGAAATGAACTTCTACCTTGTTCAAGTGACATTCTTTTGATGCCTGAGAAAAGAGCTCAGCTCTATCCTAATACACTAGGTAAAGCCCAAACATGGCCAAATATTGGTTTTCCCCACTCAGCATGGTGTGGGTATAGACAAACTTTCTGTAAGATATAAAGAGGCAAATTAGACTGAGATTCCTTGGATAGCCTCCATGGGCTACAGCAGAGTTTGGGAGGGCCAGGGAACATGGGAGTAGAGATTCCCACACTTAGCATAGTGCAGGAAGGATTTGAAAATGTCTGGCAGTTGAAAACAAGGGAGACTCTCAATAGACACATGGACTGATCACCAAAGTCCAGATAGGCATGAAAATTTATCAGCAAATGCCAATGTTGATAGACTATTGACCCAAACAACCTTGTGCCTACCTCCACCCTAAGCTAATGTGCCCTGCCATTACATCAACCCACTGGAATGTAGGCACAAACCCAGAGAGAAAGGAAGGGAATAAGGGGTTCTTAAATTTATTGAAATTAATTTTTCCTCTAAAAAAATAGAATCTTGTTATAGACATTAAGTCCTAAAGCACTCAAGTTCCAGAAGCGAAAATATTCCCAACTCTTATATTTCTCACTTTATGGTCTGTGACTTGTACTTGCTGTCCAGAGCAATTGGTGGGTGGTAGAGTTTAAAATGTTTTCATAATAATCAGCTGCTGGATTGCTCATTGCATTCGTCCATTTACCAATCTGTCTCCAGTTCTTAGGTAATGACTGGCATATAGTGAGCGCTCAAATATTTTAAGATATATCTGTAGTTATTCTTGTTCATTCCATGGTATTATATAAATAAACTGTGTTCCATAAATACAGGTAAATTTTAAAATTATCCCTCTCCTATTTTAAATATGTAGAAATTCCTTAAAGTTCCTATAGACATCCTCCAACCTATATACCACCAACTCATTACCTTGTAGACACATGTTCCATGTTAGAATCTATTTTGTAATACACTATCAAATTTGGTGATAATATTGGGTGACGTTTATCCTTTTAAAGCTATTTGAGTGATATTTTGCAATTGACAAAAAACTTTCATGTGGCATAAATTTCCAAATTTTGTTTACCTTTACAATCATTACATATAGTATTCGTTATTTACTCAACACGTATTTTTGAGCATTCATTATGCTCAAGATGTTGGGGTATCACTGCAGAGGTGGCAGAGAACAGGCCCAATGAGGTCGTTAGAGTTTTAATAAGAAAGGAAAGACTGTTTAAGATGAGATCTGACACTTGAATTGCATTAACTGGACCAATGGGGTGAAAGACGAGGGGGAGTAGAAGGGAAATGTTCCCAAACAGGGAAGAGCACATTTGAAGTTGTAGGGGGAAGGAAGTGTGTCTGAAAAATTTCAAATTCTGAATGGCTCTATCATAGGAAAAAGGGAAGCTAAAAATGGTATACAACCCTAATGCAGATTTCAGGAGTCAGCAATCCCTAGAACCTATGGCTAAAACCCATTTTCCTAAAAACTCTTACAGAGAATTAGAGCCCTACAATCATAAGTCAGGTGCTTTCAAACTTGTGATTTAGCTCGAGTCAACTGTTTTCCTTTCTGCCTCTCAGTAGAAGGTATCAAGAGGTCTGGAGGAGAGAGTGACCAGCAGATTTGACCACATTTATGATTGTATATTTTAACAATTATTTAGAACCTTGACATATACTTTAGATTAATTTTATTGATTTTTACAAAGATTTACAGTTTATAGATTTTTTTAAGGGAATTTGTTTCCCCTACTTCCTTTGCTGGTCCTCAGTATTAGACTGGAAATCTCTTCAGGAAAGAGATAATCGGTTGAGATAAACAGGGAAGAAAATTGATTTGCCCTCAAACTCTTAGACTGTTTTACTCCAGGAGCAGAAATAGAGAGTGCCTCTTGAATAAAGGATGGTGATTCAGTGAAAAATTGTTAAATTAGAAAAGCTAATTCAGTTCATTAATGGGTCATTTTTATCTTCCCCAAACTGACAGAATTTGAGGTAATTCAAATTTGCCAAGACATAGGAAACTTACGACTGCTGGAAGAAATAAGAGTATACTTTGGGGAAAGCATCACTGTTCCTCACATCCTAGACACCAAGGCAAGATTGTGAATAAATTCTACTGAGAACGCTAAAAGAAATATCAATTAAACAGCAAATGATAGAAGACGACTCGGGACTTTAAAAACAGTCACATTGCCAATATTCCCTTAAAATTGCCAAACAAGAAGGGGTATCTATATAGGTTGAATGAACCCCAGTTCAGAGTTAAGGGCTACAGTTACTACCCCTCAAGAAGATACACCAAAAATATTGGTATAGAATTCCAGATTTTGTAAGATATGGGATATTCTGACTATATTTGAATTAACTAGTTCACTAAATTGCAAACTTCCAAGACAGGGAAAATGGTTGAAAAGAGGGGAAAGACTGGGAGAATATTTGAATACTCCAACTGTATACAATTTGAAAATTGGCCTTAAAGTAGCATAAAATTAGAGAATCCATTACATAAAGTCCAAAAGCCTTTCCCATAAGAGTAGATTAATCAAAGATCCAAATTATAAATAAAAATAAATATAGATAAATGCCAAAATTATAAATAAAAATAAAGAGGAGTAAAGAGGGGCCTTTAAAAATAGACTTTTGGTAACTTTCAACCATTATTCTGGGGTAGATTCAACAATAGAAGTCAAAGGAGCCTTGTTCTCTCTTACATAATGGATTCAGAATGAGGGCCTGAAATGGGGCCATAGTCAGAAAAATAACTGGAGTGGGAAATTACCAATTCAGAAAATCTCCAACATGTGGCTAAATATTTTCAAAAAGTCCTAGAATGTAAACAAGATAGAAATCAAAACACACATCTGGCTCCACAGATAAAACAACTGCACTGCCCCTGCCCCCCCCCCCCGCAAATACAAGTAAGAACAAAGGGTCCTCTGTTCTCCAAGAACCAAGAAACTATAAATAAAGATACTTGTAGATATTGCAAGTAAAAGAGTCCTTGGAAGAGCCAATATCACTTCTTGGTTGCAAAACAGAAGGACAGCTATTCTAATCGATTTAATGATGCTGCTCCAAGGGAAATATTAGAACCCAGTACTTCCTGTCCTTTCTTTAAACTCCGTAAATTGTTTACAAATACAAATAAACAATAGTACACTTGTCTTATTGATACAGTCCCTCTATATACCTTCAATCTCCCTGCCAAAGCAGATCAAATCCCTCAGAGCACTAAAACCACTCAAATAGTGGGATCCTAAGTCCTTTTCACTGTCCCAGCTTAAAATTGTTACTTTGGGACTATTATCAGAAAAACCATCCTTTCTCTTCTGTGACAGAGCTTCTGCAAATTTAATAGGTATTAATCTACTTAGCAAATGGAACTGTGAGATTAAAACATACTACAGAAGGATTATGTTTAGAAGTTGCAGAAAAGTCTCCTACATATGATGAAATTACTGCTATTGTGGGTAGTAATATGCTTCCATTGAATATGATTCAAAAAACACCTGTAGTATAAGCTATGGTTCCAGAAACTCCATAGGCAAAAGACTCTTCACACTTTGGCAAAAATAACTAGAGCAGAACCTATAGGATTCTAGGTTGATTTTTCTAAAACTTTGCCTAAATTTCCTCAATGCCCTCTTAGAGTTGAGGTCAATGAAGTTCTCACACTAATTGTGTTCCCATCTGGGACATTCCAACTTACCAATCAAGTGATAGGAAAACACATTTATTGGTACAGTTGTTTGTGAATTATGCAAAGCCTTGCCACAAACTCTAAAACTTTGCCGTCTTTATCATTCTCAATACCCTGGAAGTGTAGTAAAAACAAATGAGCTGTTAAAATTGAAACTACCTAAAAAATCAAATACCTTTGGGTGCCCATGGTCTCAGGTCCTACCCTCAGCCCCTACAGTCCTGTGCTTTTCCCCCTTCAGGATCTCATAGATTCTCTCCTCAAGAAGTAGTTACTACCAGCCATAGGTGATAAGGGATAACTCCACGCAGACCTGATTCCAATCTTACACAAGTCCATGTAGCTAAATATTACAAAGAAAAAACAACTCAATAAACTCTGTCCCATCATTTACAGGTACGGGCTGTATCGGTCATCACCAGTCACTCATCTGTGTTTCATGAACTAAAAGCAAATGATTTGGTATACTGGGAAAACATCAGAGTGTAAGTGCTATACACTCATTATCTCATTCAAATCTTGTAGCAAATCTAGGTATTATTATTACCTTCATTTCACAGAAGAGAAAACTCTTCATTAATTCTTTTGCCCAAGGTCATGTGTCTAGTACATGGGAAACCTGGGATTTGAACCCAGGTTGTCCAAAAAATGTAACTACTTGGAAAAATGACACATGCAGGGGACTTGAGAAATTAGTTGATATTGAATTTTATCAATACTGGGTAGCTCTTCAAAACTGAAATTCAATTACATCTGGTGTTATATTCCATAGAACTATGGCAAACTTGTTCACCAAAACTGCTTGTTGAGGGGAGTCTCAGGGACTTCTTTCTTCTCTCTGGCATGGATTTTGTCACATCCATACATTGGAAATTGTGACTCAGAATGTTTATTTGTGTGCAATGAACAGGCAAAATTCTTAGAGATAATGATAGGAGGACATGTAATCCAGCTGTCATATGAAGACCCGACCAAAAACAATGTTGGTCTTTGAGAGTGGCATGATTAGTAAGAGAAGAACAAACAGGTTTTCAGAGTTCTGGCCAGTTCCATCATTTTGTGGTAGTAATTATTCTGAAAAATGACCCGAATTCTTGAGTTCTCATGGTGATTGGGTAAAATCTCCTCCTTTAGAACTTTCTTCCAGCTCTTCAGATATGTGAGGCTGACAGAAATGAAGCTGGCAAATTAATGCATAGAGCATCATCTCGCATTTGCAGCTCTGCCCAGATTCTGCATATGCATATCGTTTTCTCATTAACATTTACTGAAAGGAAAAGAGCACAAAATAATAGAGGCACATTGGCAATCTGTAGAGAAATGGAAATAATGAGGGCCTCATCACTTTTAAATTCCTCTAAAAATATTTTTAGAAGGCAATTTCTGTTGATCTTTATTTTCACTGGTGTATGTTAAATAGCTCTCCTGGATTTGTTTTTGTTTTGCAATAGACATGACATGCATTTTCCTGAAGACTGGGAAATTAGATGCAGGCCCCACGTGCGTTTCTCATTCTGAAACTTACATTACAAGCACTTGATTTATTGGTCTTTTAAAAGTCCATAACACCCACAGATCTGCCAACTGACTTATTTATTATCAATTTCCTCTAGTGTAGACTGAGGTAACTCCATCAGTTATTCTTCACCATTACCATATTCACTATCATCTACCTATATTCTTTTTCATTATGCAAAGTATTAATGTTCCTTTCAAATCCCTTTCTGCCACTGCTCTTCTTCATTTTATTTCCCCATCTTTACCTTTCATTTCCCACGCTAAATTTCTACTTACCTGGTGATTGCTTTCAAACCCTTTTGCATAAACCGTAGATTTTGAACTTTGTCATAAATGCTTTATAGACCCATTTTCATTCCTAAAAAAAAAAAAAAAAAAGAGCATACTTGGGCTCCCAAATCCATGAGATTATAGAATCCAGCCATTTGATTTTAAAGTGGGTATGCATAATAAAGATACATTTTAAATATACATTATTCCACGCCAAATATCTAAATTTTCTGGGCTCAATTTTCTCATTACTCAATAAGCCCTGGAAACTGAGTAAATTTTAATTGAATTCATCAAAGGAATATTCCTGAATGACAAATTCAGTGTGCATCCTTCGCAAGAAAGATCTTGTACCCATTTATGAATTTATGCGACCCATGAATAACCAAAACCATGTTCATTTAAAAGGCTTATTAATCCTGAATGAAATATTTAGATACCACCACCGGTCATTTTATAGAACTAAGGTGCCACATTGATCCCATAAATGAATGAATGAGTACAAAGGTTGATAGAGCTGTGGCAAAATGTAAAAAATACAGACACTAGAGAAAAAAGCATGTTTCTAAAGCCATTTTAAAAAACCAAATAAACAACATTTTTCTGGACATCCCCAAGTTGTGATCCCAGTGTTCCGCCTACCCAGCTGATAAGTAGAATTTCTGCTCATTATAAAATAATCATTGTGTATAGTGCATTGTTTTTCTTCAATTCTAACATCAAAATTGCCTTGGATAGCCCCTATTTAAAAGTGATTGGGTTTATTTTCAATGTCACAAATCAAAGAGTTCAAAATATATCATAGTAATTTTATTTAGGAATATATTTTGCTGCAAATCACAAAAAAACCTACTGTAATGGCTGAAAATATTTTGGTATGATAGTGGGTTTGTGGTTCAGAACTGACATAGCAGTGATATCAACAGGTACACGGGCTCTTCTGTCTTTCCTGCTTTGATCTTTAGGCTTTCATCTTCATGTTGTTTTACCTCACGATCACAAGATGGCTGCTGTATTAGTAGGTTTATGTTTGTATTCCAAGCATGGGGAAGTGCAAAGAGACAAGTTATTCTTATGTCTCAGAGAGATTTTGCCCTTATTCCTAGAAAGAAATCTTCCCAGGAAGATTTGCCTCATTAGCAAAAATGATATAACTTGGCGCACTCAAAACCCCATCAGAGTCAGGAAATTGAATAATTTCATGTGCTGGTCTGTATGTTAACAGCAAACAAAGATGAATAGGACTGTGGGTGACTTTATAGTAATTGATCTGCATATTTCAGTTTGTTCCTACTTCAGGATCGAAAAGGAAATCTGAGAGCTTACTCAAGATACTGTTATGACAAGGAAAGTTTTAAAAGATAATAATTGAGCATAAGATGTACAGGATAAGTGTGGTGGGTTCTGAAGCTTGATGATTTTGAACCTATTTTGAAAACTGAGGAATACTGTGTGCTAAGGGGATTAAATCTGATCCTATGAACCACTATTTAATACTGGGCTATACACTAAAATCACTTCGAGGGCTTTTCAAAAATATCTATAGCCAGTTAAATCAGAACTTCTAGGGGTAAGGCTTAAACATCTATATTTAAAATTTTCTGAGTGATTTTAAAGTGCAGCCAAGGTTCAGAGAAGTCCCTCTGAACATTATTGAGAGGATCCAAGATTTTAGAGGAAACCACAGTGGAACTAACCATTTATAGATTCATTCATAACATAAATAGGGAATAAAATTGCCTGGTCAATGTAAATGTCCTTTACAGAAGACTCATGTAAATAGGTCCTTAATGAATGGAACTTGACCATGAATAAAAATTTGGAACTTGAACATCTCTTTAGAAATTATTTGCAAAAGTGTAAAAGTACATCATTTTTCATAGTTTTAATATCATTAATCATGAAGACCCTAAAAGCCCAAAATACATCACTGTCACTTCTGAATTACATGTTTTAAAGAATTTCTATTTAAAGCCTGATTTGTTTCAAAATACTTGAGGTGTTTTGATTTGTGCAGTATTCAACCTTGGTTGCATATTTTGGTATCCATGTCATATAATTAATTTGTATGACACTTGTATTGCTGCTAAATCCCTGAGTCTTCTTCATACAAACTGTAGATAACACCTGAGCCTCCTCTATGCCGTTTTTTATTATTTAAAAAATTATATATATAATATAAAATGCCTTATACGTATCCCTCTTAAATCTCTGCTTATTGTTCAAGTCTATCACCTCCCCCCCATTAAAATCCTTTTGAATCTTATCATTTTGATCCAAGTTTATTTCTCATCTTTCCTAATTTTCAATTATCTGTCAATATGATTATCAATTTTAAAGACATTTCAGCTGCAAGAAACACGAGTCATGTCAAACTTGTTTAAACAACAAATTTGGGGGTTTTTTTTGTTGTTGTTATTATGTTGGCTCATAACAAGTGCAGAGGTAGAGATTGCTTTGGAGCTGAATGTTCCATCATGTTATGTCATCAAGGACTCAGGGGTTCTCCACTCTTGCTCAGCAATTCATCCTAAGACTGCTCCTCTTTATGGTCATAAGATGCTTGTCAGAGCAATTGAGGCTACATGCTCCCACAGTCACATATAAGACAGGATATACCTTCTGTTCCAGTGACAATTTTCCAGAAGTCCCCAGAAAGTGTTCCATTGTACCCCACTGGCCCACCTCCTCTCAAACCCTCCATTAGAGAAGTGTCATGGACTGAATGATGTAAGCCTAGACTTCAAACCAATCATTGGCAAATAATATGGGATGACTAGGATTGATTTAATTAATTGAGTCTAACTCCTAGAAATGTGGTCATTGTACAAACCCCTTAGTCTTCTGTAGTGGAGTTGGTTTACAAAGAATATTAGGAAGAAATACCAGCTTCCTCTATACTAGCCTCTTCAATTTTTATCCAAGTCATTGATGAGACTCAAGATTTTTGCATATGCTTTTCCTTCTCCCTGGAATATCTTTCCCTAAGTATGTTTTCCCACACTCACCCTTGCATTTTATCTAGTTCAGTTTTAGTTATCTTTTAGCTCTCATTCAAAATGTCATTTTTCTCTGTAATATCTTCCCTAAGCTTCTATTGCATACATACTCAGTCTCTTTGGTGCATTACCCAATCCCCTCACCCACCTCACCTCCAGCAACCCAGGTTGTTTCCTATAGTTAAGAGGAAACATTATGGTTTGCCTCCCTCTCTGATTTCGTCTTATTTTATTTTTCCTCCCTTACCCTATGTTTATCTGGTTTGTTTCTTAAATTAAACATGAGTGAAATCATATAATAATTGTCTTTCTCTGATTTTGCCTAGCAAAATACCCTCTAGTTCTATCCATGTCATTGCAAAAGATAAGATTTCATTTTTTTGATGGATAATTAATATTCCATTATATATATATATATATGTATATACACACACACACACACACACACACACACACACACACACACACACACCACATCTTCATTATCCATTCATCTGTTGATGGACATCTGGGCTCTTTCCATAGTTTGGCTATTGTGGACATTGCTGCTATAAATATTAGGGTGCAGGTGCCCCTTTGGATCACTACATTTGTATCTTTAGGGTAAACACCTAGGAGTGCAGTTGCTGGGTCGTAGGATAGCTCTACTTTCAACTTTTTGAGGAACCTCCATACCGTTTTCCAGAGTGGCTGTACCAGCTTGCATTCCCACCTGCAGTGTGAGAGGGTTCCCCTTTCTGTGCATTCTCACCAACATGTGATTTCCTGACTTGTTAATTTTAACCATTCTGACTGCTGTGGGGTGGTATCTCATTGTGGCATCAGGGAAATGAATCAACTTTAAATATAATTTTCCAAAGTAGTGATAACCCACCTAACTGGACTATCACCCAATCCAAATGTCTTCAAAAGGAAATCTGGAAGCCTAAGACTGATCTTTCACTGAAACAGGCTATCATTTGCCCACATCACAAACTCAGCAAATTTCAGAAAATGAAATTCATTTCTGGGACTGGTTTTTAATAAGCCCAAACTGGTTTTCCAAGATTACTGAGGCTTTTCTTTCATTTTATACCTAAACATCTACAACATATCTGCTCATTAATAAAACCAGTAGAGGAATCAAATGTGGTATCATGAATCTAAGTTGAATATTTGTACCTTTGATGGAACGGAAGGCCAGACTTTAGCACAGATAAATAGTAGATGGAGAAGGTTGTCCTGTTGCTGTTTGGATCATGGTCCTTCCTTTTCATTAGAGTTACTATCCAAGTATTGATTATTGCCCCTCTTTCTCCTCAGATTGTCATCATTTCCAGCCTGTGTTACATGGGGGAAGTCCAAAAGCATATTAGTAATGCGTGTTTCTCTTTTGTTATAAAAGTCTTCCTGGATTTTTCTCAGAAAGACTAATTTCTTATGGTATCAATTGAAGTTACATATTTCTACAAGACAATGAAGAGTGAAAGAAAAGAAACCAAGAAAAGCAATGTTTTACACAGAGCCAATAAAAAGCAGACAGATTAGCTCTAAATCAACTTGCAGTGTGTCAGAGAAGTAAATGTAACTGCTCAGACTCAGAGGGAGAATTCATCTTCGTCTCTGTGGTTTAAGGAAGATTTTGACAAGAAATTTAATAACATGAAAGAATAAGTATGATACTATACACAGTGGTTTATTTCATGAAAGGAAAGGATGAAAAAGTCACTAGATATAAGTCATTGTTCTCAAGTCATTGTTTCTAATTCATTGCATCTATTCATAAAAACAATCCTCACTCAACCTCCACGGCTTTGGCAGTTGGAAATAAAAATGGAAGGAGAGAAAGAGTTCCCCAGAGTTTTTGACTGTTTGAGGCCATAAACACTAAAGCAATATATTTAAAAATAATACACCATAAACACGAAACATTCCTATCTACTGAAATTAAAAGTAGATTAATTCTAGATTTTTTTTATCATTAAATTTTGGATAAGCTCATCAAACTACATGTTTATCTTTGCCCTGGCATTCCCATTTTAGAGGTCTCATAAACATGTGCCTGTCATTTTGCCAATTGTATAATCTGCACTAGAATGTGTATATGTTCCAGTGGGATTCTACTCTTTTTAACCACTTCTTAGCAATGGAGAAGATATAATAAACATCAAACATCTTGGCCCACCAAAATGCCCTGTGTTCGTCACATGCATGCTTTTCAATTACATACTTTATGGACGAACTGGATTAGTCCTTGTGCCTTCATGGAATAAAATGTTTCCTACTGTGAATATGTGGTCCTCAAAGGTAAGAGGGATTTTTATGATCTCTGAATTCCTTGGTGCCTTGTTGTAGCATCTGACATTTGGTGGTGCTCATGGAACACTGCTTGAACAATATCATTGAGTAGAAAGGCTAGGGTCTTAGAATCATTAAGACTTGGCTTCAAATTCTTCCTCCTTCACTTATTAGCTTGGTGACTGAGAGGAATTTCCTTTTTTCCTCTGAGCCTTCAATGAAGACAAAATGAAGTGATGATATCAGCTTTGCAGAATTGTTCTGACGACTTGAGGTTGCATAGGAGGGGAAAAAAATCCAAACAACTGGATATGTATATAATAAGTTTATGAGTTGAATTTCATCCCCTCAAAATTCATACGTGGAAGTCCCAACCCCAGCACCTCAGACAGTGAGCTTACTTGGAGATTGAATTTTTATAGAGGTAATCAATTTAGCATGGGATCAATGGGGGAAGGAATACTAACCCAATATAACTGATATTCTCATAAAAACAGGACATTTGGACCCAGAGATTCACATAAGGGGAAACAATGCTAAGATGAAGGGAGAACACGGCCATCTACAAACCAGGAGAGAGACCTGGAACAGATCTTCCCACACGGACCTTAGAAGGAAAAAATCCTGACAGCACCTTGACCTTGGACTTCTAGAATCCAGAACTATGAGACAATAAATTTCTGTTGTTTAAGCCACCCTATCAATGGTACTTGGTCACAGAAGCCCTAGCACACTAATATAACAAGTCAATAAAATTGTTTTATTTCCCATGTATTCACCTATAGGCTCATTCTTTTATCAAGTCACTTGCTTTCCTTGAGCTCCCCACACTTTCTCTTTGCCATGTCCCTGAGTGTCCTCTAGGAAACAGGCTAGAGTAACCAAAACCTTGCTCTAGTGCACCCAGAAGTGTGGCTAGTAGAATTCACCACAATCATTGCAGTTTGTAGCCAGGCTCTCCTTATCTCTAGCCAGTGAAGTGGCTCCAGTTTGGGCAAGAGGGACAATAAAGGGAATGCAACTCATTGGTCCCTGTGACTAGAAATAAGCAAAATTTTACCATAATTTTATCATGATATGCTAAATAACTTACAGTGATATAGTGCCTCTTTCTTTTTAAAATGAGCTTCTTGTATAAGAACTAAAGTTAAAAATTGAAGGATAAAAGTTTATAAGATAGAACATGGGTGGCTCAGTCAGTTAAGCAGCTGACTCTTGGTTTCAGCTCAGGTCATAATCTCAGGGTCCTGGGATGGAGCCCCTTGTCAGGCTCCCCACCGAGCAGGGAGTCTGCTTAAGGATTCTTTCTCTCCCTCTCTCTCTCTGCCCCCTCCCTGCTTGCTCTCTCTCTCTCTCTCTCTCTCTCTCAGATAAATAGATAAACCTTTAAAATATTGAAGGATAGTTTGCATTCTCCTGGATTTGGCTGGCTTGATTTTAAGAGTCAGTGGTAAATCATTCTCTCATCCATTTTCTTGAGTTCTAAATGTCTTTACTGTGTACTTCTTGATGTAAGGATAAAAATTGCAACCATCTCCAGTGCCTTCCTTGAGTGGAAGTAAGAAAGGCACTACCGCTTAAAGGTTCTGACCCCGCACTACAATTCCATTTCGTCCACACCAAAAGCACTGAGCATTTAGTAGCCCTGAATTCAGAATCTCTAAGCTGTTCAGACTTGACACAAATGTGCACGTACCTAGCACCCTGGCAAAAAGCAATGCCCTACTAGAAATTAACTAAAAGATGTCTGTTTCCATTATTATTTGTATTTACTTCCTTTGGCTGAACGCATTTTCATTCCCTCTCAGGTTTTACTTCTTTCAGTCTCTTGGCTGTGATCAGTTTGATTTCTGACACACTGGCAGCCTCAGTTCAAGAGATGAATGCAACTAATTTGGTAGATAAAATTCTAATCTTCCCTGTCTTGATTGTCAATTTTTGAAACGTAATCTAAGATGATGTCTTTATCCCATAATTTATGTTGTCTAGATTTGACTAACACCAGGTTTGAGGAGTTGATTACATTCTCTCATCTGATCAGCTGAAGGCTAAGACCAATGACACCGGCTCTAATTGTGGGAAAAGAACACATTTCCAAAATCTTTTGTGACAAAACATCAGCTATAAATTTGCCATTTAAAGTGTTTATGAAGTTGCTAATGAATGAACTTGGCTTTCTTCCTTGAGGTCTGACTCACTCTGATTTCCTTGGTCCAGGAGAAAACTCTCTTGGCATATTTATGAAGAACTGGGAAAGATTTTCTTGCAGAGAGAATTCCCTCAGCTCCAAAGAAAACTCCAATCCACAAAGAAAACTTGATATCAGCCTGAGCACTTGCCAGCCACTGACATCTGGCCCTGAGAAATATATTTATTAAATCATATTTTTGATCAGAAGCCAGTGAAAAATGTTTCTGCAAATTTAAAATCATCTAAATCACTTGTACATATCTAACAAAAACCTTACCTATAAAAAATAGACATATATATAAAAATAAATTTAAACACACACACATACACACACACACCCCCTTAGAGCTCAATAACACTTAAATCCTGTAATCTCTTCATCTTGAAAGGCTCCTTTTACACAAATGAGTTTAAACGTTTTCACTTGAATTCTAGGCTTTTTTATTTAAGCCAATAACAAGCTGACTCATCTTTGTGCATTGCTAAGTAGAAAAGCACCCCCAGTGTCTTTGGACACAGCCTCCCTACACTAGGCCAGGACAGTGTCTCCCCTACTTTCTCAGCTTTAACCTTTAATGTGGCGTGAGCATCCCAAGCCCTGCATGTATGATAAATGGAATCTCTGGCCATCTGAAAACGAGTTTATGTGGGCAGGAAGATTTAGTATCCCCCGTGCACCCTCAAGATAAAAAATCATCTGGGCTTGTGGGAACAATTTGTCTAAGAAGAGTAATTTTAGAAATTCTTGCAATGTCTTCAGAGGAGCTGAATTCATAGTGGTTTTCCCCTTGATTTTATTTCAAACACCTGTTCTTCATGAACAGGAATAATTTGAAGCCCGAGTAATGGGGGCACACAGATGCACAAAACACACAGAGTTGACTTGTGTCCTTTGTGTGGTTTCTCTTCACATATTGAGTGTGAGCCTGTGTGTCTATTAAGAACATTTGCTAAAACTGGTTCTTGCATCTTCAAAACTGCAGTCTCTATTATGAGGCTCTCGCAGTATGATAATTCTAACTGATAAATTACTAAAACAAAAATAGAAAATTGATAGTTGTGATAACTTTCTTTAGTACACAGCTGGTGCGGGCATCTTGTTCTCACATCTGTGTGTCAGCAGTCTGCCCCCCATCCCACAACCACAGGCTCTTCCCTTCTTCTCTGAAGTAAATCTCTTTGCCAAAAATCTGTTGGTACTGCTCAACAAACGGCGCATGTTCTTATTAATGAGCCCTCTTCCATTTCTCACGGGAACACTTTCAATCGTCTTTCCCTTTCACTTAGCCTGTTGGCTACAGCCTAACTTCCTAACTATAGGTAGTCTCCAGGTGAGCAATATTGTGGAGAACATTTGTCTCTGGCCTCCTTGGGATTTCGCACAATAGCAAATGCTGTAACGCTTAGTCTCGGTGAGCTGGCCAGTCCCGACGCAAGGAGAGCAGAGTGTTGGAGAGCAGGAAATCTGCAGTCGAGCGGATTGGACTCATGTGTTTGTTATGTGTGGGAAGTGAGCAGGGTGAGCCCATCTCTCTGTGAGCCCAGGATGCTCATATGCATCTGAGCAGTAGTGACACCTGTCAGAACCAGAATGCGGGCAGGATATTAATGCAGCCTCAGTTGAGGCTACTATCACAAAGACCTGGCATTAACCCAGTGGCTTACTTAACTGGTATAGAAGTTTACATCTTCTATATATCAGAGTCTGAAGGAAACATTCCAGATGGGTGGGTGGCCCTATTCAGTACAGTCACCCAAATGACTCCATTCATGTTGCTCTGCTCTTCCCTAGAACTTTGATTTTACCTGCAGAGCATAGGCTGGGTTTCCATGGGTTATGGTTTGTTGGCAGGGATACAGAGCATCAAGGAAGCTTGCCCATGGCCTTACAGCTATAAGCTTGACTGCTCATATTACTTCCCCTCAGATTCCATTAGCCTGGACATAGTCACATGACTGCACTTAACTACAACGGAGGCTGGGAAATGTCATCTTGCAGGGGCCCAGGAATATAAAAGATAGATGAAGGTGGGAAGTTTTAGAAGTCTAGTAGAACCTATCTCAAACTCCTCAGATGATCAAGTGAAGTCACACATATTTCTCCCTGGCCGGTGGTTATTGTTCAATCCATGTAAACCCACATTACTAATAGTAGCAGTATCTGATAAACATAAATGTTAGGGTGAAAACCGACTACCAGCGGACCGAGTCCCGGCACTAATAAGACCCCCTTCTGACACAGTATTAGGAGCTTCTGCCCCACCAGAAAAGGGATCTGGAATTAGTCGACATACTGATGTCTGCTGGTCTGGACTCCATGTGAGGTGGTGTTTGCATGGGTTTCCAGGGTGGCTCATAGTCCACTTCATTTCTTTGCTAGGTTAAGACACTCCCCCCACCACCACCTAGTTCTTAAAATTTCTTTTCTTCAGGATATGGACCCTGCTTTCTCTAACCCCAAGCACCTAAATGAACCCCCCCTCCCTCTTATTGAAATTGCCCCCTTACTTATCTGCCTTCTACCCTAAACTATGAATTTTCCAAGAGCTGGCACAAGATATGCCTTATTTACCATTGCATCCCAAATTTTCATCAAAGCACCTAGCAGATAATAAGTGCTCAATAAGTATCTGAACAGAAGAGACACTAAATACAAAACAAGTGAAAAATATCCCTAGAAACTTAATATTGTCAGTTACTTTTCTCAGATATAAGCAAATGAAGCTGACAGTGACCAGATTAAAGCAGAAAAAAATTTATTCTAAAAGATTAACACACAGGAAGTTAGAAAATTACTGAGAGCATGACAGAACTAGAAATCAAACAACCAGGGCAACACCCAGATCCACACTGGAGACGGATCAGAGGCAAGAAGTGGTACCACCACTGACTAGAACAGTGTGATTGTATCATTGCGACTTCTGCTCTCAGAACATCAAACCATGCCTGGTTGCTTCTATTTGAGGCTACATCACAGGCCAGTGCCTTCACTGCAAGGGGGTGCCCAGTATCTGTGGTGTGAGTCAGTAGCTGCTGTCCCCCAGTATTCACAGAAGGAAAGCTTCTCAACAAACACAGGGAGGGTCAATTGGCCAATGCCAATTTAATGCTCTGATTCCGTGGACAGAAAGTGGACCTAAGATGCAAATGATGAAAGTATACCATACCACATGTTACTAAGAAAATTACTAAGATTTTGTCCTGCTTTCTCTTACTCTCCCACCTCTCCATGTGTGTGTATTTCTGAAGGATTTCTTGACCAGTTTATTTATTCATTGTGGCACCAGCCGTATTTTAACTCTCTCTAGACACAGAAGAGAATTGCACAAAGATTTCTCAAAATCTGCTTTACAAAGACAAGAGCTTATTCACATACACAAGATCAAGGCAGTTGCTAAGCTTTAGGGCTGAGGTGTATTTCCTCTATGAGAGAACAGGAGACATATTCTCTCTATTTATATATTTGCTTATTGTCTTTTTCCCCCACAGGATACAATCTTTATAAGGGCAGGAATAAAGGTATTTGTTTTTAATTGTTTGTTTGTTTGTTTCACTACTGTAACCCCAGAACCTAGAATAATTTATGATGAATGGTAAGCATTCCATAAATGTTTGTGGAATGAATGAATAAATGGGTATGTGCTGTAAGAATATGGTGGCTAGCACAAAAGTGAACATTCTGATCTGTTTTGTTTCTTCTTCGTGAAGCTTTGGTCTTTGCATATTATCTTTCTATTGAGCAGGATAAGGAGGCTATAGGAATCCACGAAGAACTTACGTCCTTCCACTCTCTACCGTGGACGAAGTGCCTAACCTCCAGAGTCTCTAATTCTGAAACTTCTTTCAGTGGGTAAAACCCTAAACCTCCTGCTTCTCTTAACCCCAGACTCCTTGTTGGTCCTTTAACCCCAGACTCCTTGTTGGTCCTTTAGCCCCACTTGGTTATTATTATTCATTACCTTTGTAACTTCTTCACTCTTCAGTCTGTATTCTACAATCATCATTTCAAGGATGCTCTTAGTACCTGTGCTGGGTTGAATCATGTTCCTCTAAAATCATGTGAACATGAAGTCTCAGACTGTGACCTTACAGATTGTGAAATAGGGTCTTTTTACAGATGTAATCAAGTTAAAATGAGGCCATGTTGGACGAGGGTCGAACATAAATCCAGGACCGGTGTCCTTATAAGAAGAGAGAAATACAGAGGTACCAACAGACATTCAGGGAAGAAAGCCATGTGAACACGGAGGCAGAGATTTTAGTCTTGTTGCCACGAAGCAAGAAATGCTAAGGATTGCTGGCAACTACCAGAAGATAAAGGCGAGGAAGGAGCCTCGCCTAAAGTCTTCAGAGAGAACATGGCTCTGCTAACACCTTGATTTCATACTTCAGCCCCCCGTGCTGAGAGAGAATAAATTTATATTGTTTTACCACACTTGTTCCTGGGATTTTGTAAAGGCAGTCTTAGGAAACAAATACACTATCTCTGGAGTCCCTCACTACCTTGTTCCCCTAATAAGTCGTGATAACTCATCTCTAATTCTGAGTCCTTCCCAGTATTTGCTGCTGGTTCTCTTAAGCTGAAAAGCTTGCTGGAAAAAGTCACACAAGGCACTGTCCTTGGCCCTCACCCCATTTTTTCCCACCTAACACAATCCAGTAAAATACCCATGTCCCCAACCCCACCCCTTACTTCTAGATTCTCTCTCTCTTCACTAGCGCCTTTTGGTAAACTTACCCTAAAAATCCTCCTGTGTCCTCCATGACCTCTCAAGGACCAGAATCTTCTTGCTTTCCCCCTCCTGCCATGCTTCTTAAAAGAATATACCTATGAACTTTCTCTACTTTTGCCCATCTCTCATTCCTCCCAAACACATCTGTGAATACACTCTCGACATCTCTGTGGTGTTTGCCCCTACCAAGCACTCGTGATTTTCTTCCTAAAATCTTTCTCATGCATCAAATTTTGGGACTTTGTGTTGTTCTAGTTCCTTCCCTCCTTGACAACCACTCCTTTTCAAATTCCTCTTCCTCCCTTCTATATCCCTTAATATCGGCATGCCCTCAGATCTGGTCTTTTTACCTTCTCTTTTACTGTTCCTTTGATGATCATGTTTATTTTTCTGAATTCTTCTACCCCCTCTACTTTACCTATCACATGCTTTGGAAGGTCCTAAGTACATATTTTAATGAACAAATCAATGAAGCCCAAATCTGTATCTTTTAGATCCATGCATTTCTGAATGTAGATGAAACTGATTTTATTTATTATATATCTAGAATACCTGCCATAGATCTGTGTTTTTCACATCCTGAATGAATGGCTATTTTTACACAAATATCCCATTCGTGTTCAGAGTTCGATAAACTCAACCACTGAATGTATTTCCCCACCTGTACACACAAGTCAGATCTTCCTTTCATTTTTTTCTCCGGCTATATGTGTCACACCCATTCTCATTTTCATGTCCTCTCTTTCTCTTACACTCTATTAATTTCCTAGTGTTTCAAATTTCATGCCTATAAAACATTTTAAATCTCTTTTATTCCCATTCTCAATTCTCATATTCTAGATTGGCATTCATTTCTCTAGGGTTTTCCACATTTATTTCCTAAACCTCATGATTATAACCCAAATTCTCATCTGTTTTTTCTTCCCATCTAGCCCTTCTAGTAGTATAGCATGGTTATTAGGAATACCAGTTCTGGTGTAAGCTGGACTTAGGTTGAATCCCCACCTCTGCCACTTACTAGCTGTGTGACCTTGGGTCAAAATGCAATCTCCCTGAACCTCAGTGTCTCATTTATAAAATAGGCAAAATAACAGTCCCTGCCTCACATGTGCAGAGCACCCTGTCTGGCATGTAGAGAGTGTTCAGTAAACATGAGGATTCATGAGTCTGCAGATGGTGGCCATGGTGGTAGCAGTAACAGCAGCTGGAGGTCCAGTGTCCATCCTCCCCGGCTCATCCAGTAACCTTTCAGAACCTCCTGAAACAGCATCTAATGCCCAACCATCCAGAGGCAGCCTTTTGCATCCTGAGAGGAAGAACACAAACGCCAGGAATGGCACAGCCAGTAAGATGCTAAAACCAACATCAGAGAATTTTTGTAGGAATTCAATGAGAAAATTCACATACAAAGGCCAGCACAGTACCAAGCACAGATGAAACACTCAATAAGCAAACTAATCTTGGGGAATATTTTAGAGGGTTATGTATAATAGTACTACAATGAGGATGTAACCTTGTGGTAACCACACCAAGAGACTGTGGCAGACATTGGAGCCATTCTCCATTGTTTCAGCTCAGGAAGGGATTGCATTTTCCTGCCTTCTTCAAGTTAAGCACATCCAGAAGTTTTCTTTGGCCAGTGAAATGTGAGCCAAGATAACCTCTTACTTCTACATGGAAACACTTGATTGCCACTACTCACTTCTCTGAAATTCTCCTGCTGAGCAGAACCTCTCTGTTCACCTTCAGTGGACATCAGGTGTGAGTAAGAAGTAAACCTTTGTTTTCCTAAGCCACTGAGATTTGGGAGTTGGTATTACTGCAGCAAAACCCACCCTATTCTTAGTATTAGGGCTTGATAACCAGAGTCAAGGGGAAATTCTGTGTGCCCAGAAAATTATCTAAACTTCCTTCCCACCATTGAGTTATTTTTTTGATGAGCTGCTGCAAAATTTTTAATGGACAAATTAGTAAAATCCTGGGAGTTTTCTCTTTAGTGAGAAATGGCACTGATACTCATAATTAGAACTTGCCAAAAGACCAGACACAAGGAATCTCATTTCTGTTCTCTAGCTTCCAGAACAATTCCACCCCCTACTCTGCATCCTGGAATAGAGCTGCTTATCTGCTTATACCTCCTGCTCCATGCTTTGTTGACCTTTCCCACTACATCTCCTCAAGTTACACTAGATGAATATTCCCCTAATAAGCTATGTTTTTCTTTCACACATGCATGCTCACTGTTCCCTCTACCCAGAAAGCCCTTTTTTCCTTTTAAATCATTCCTTTCTCTGCACTTCTAAATTTTACCCATCATTCAGAGTCCAACATAAATAAATCCTATCTCTCTCTAAAATACTTCTTGCTCCCCCTTCTCTCTCTCTAAAATAAATAAATATTTTTTTTAAAAAGGGGTGCTTGGGTGGCTCAGTTGGTTAAGTGTCAGACTCTTGATTTTGGCTCAGGCTATGACCTTGGGTCCTAAGATCAAGCCCCACATCAGGCTCCATGCTCAGCAGGGAGTCTGCTTGAGACTGTCACCCTCCCTCTGCCTCTCCCTCTGCCATTCCCCCTTCTTGTGCATGCTCCCTCTCTCTTTTTCTCTCAAGTAAAGAAAGAAATCTTTAAATAAATAAATAAATAAATAAATAAATAAATAAATAAATAAACAAATAAATAAATAACTTCCTTCTTGCCCTTCCCAGATGGAAGTTAGGGCCCATTTTTTGATGTCCCCATGGCATTTTATGTATGCCTCTCTTGACTTACTCTTTTTAAAATTTTGCATTCTTTTTATTGACCTATATATTTTAAATCCCTTAAGAGATTGAAGCTTTTTGATGGCTTGATCCACGACTCATATACGTTATCCTCAGTAATTTAACATATTGCCCAGGCCTTCGTAAGACCTTATAGATAATTATAATGAATGATGATGAATGACAAGTATTCCTTCATTTTTAACTGTATGACAAGACTTGGCCATCTATGGCCCAAGAGATAAACTGTACTAAGATCTTTAAAAAGATATTTTGATGTTAAGAAACCTAACCACTCATCACTACTCCCTTCCAAATTCTGACTCAATTGGGAAACTGACCCAGAAATGGAGTTTATGTGATTATTTTTATGAATGATAAAACGGGATTGGAAAAGGTAACTTGGATTCAAGGCCAAAATGTGCATTCCTACAATAGGCCTCTGGAATAGCCTGGCCCAACCAGTCACAGACATGGCAGCTGAAAGTGGGGGTGACCCTTTACCTGGTGAGGATCCAACACAGTGGCCAGAGTGGAGAGGAGAGTATATAACACTGGGGACGTCTTGAGACAGAATGAATCAAACTCCAGTCAAGACATGAGCAGTGACCTTCATCCAGACTCACCAACAAAACAAGACAGGAACAAGGAAAAGAAAGAAGTATTTCTTGTTTGAGGGAACCAGGAAGAAACCTAAGAAGGCATGGCGCAGGGTCCTTCCTACAAAAGACTCAGAAGTATTGGCCATAAAAACTAAATGAAATCACTTAACCATAGTAGATCAGAATATAGAAGGAAGAGTACCCAATTCTTCCAACTTCCTGTGGTTTTAAAGTCATATTTTTAAGAGACAACATATATGCTAAGAAAAATAGGCATTAGATCATGTTTGGAGAGTCTTGTATGACTGGAGTCTCCAAAGTACATTTTTAAAAAATATGCCAACTTTGCACTGTTTAGTTACTCATTTACTCAGATACAATTTTTGTGCTTTCACGCATAATATTAGGCGGGCTACATCATATTGTCCAAAGATCTTATGGAAAGCAGAGGTTTAAACAGGCATCACTGTTGTTGCCGACCTGACTGCCCAAGTGGTACCAGTAGACCGTGGTGGCATAGGTACATAAGTGAAATCACATACTCACACTCGAAGTTTGTACTATTTTTACTTCTGACACTGCAGTCTTTCTGCCTGACCCAGAAATCCAAATATCCAGTTGTTTAAAAGAAGAATGTCAACTCTGTAGAGACTTAGCAGTCCAGCAAGCAAATGGCTTCTCTGGTGGGGGAAAAAAAAATACACTGGCTCTGGGTAAAGTACATTTCATTAAAATTTAGAAGCAGGATGAAAGTGTGTTAGTGCTTCTATTGTTTGAATGTCTCCTATGTGGATGTGCAATGCAATATTTCATATTAGGTCCCTTACAAAGAGTTTTCAAATCATTAAAAGGCCATTGTTAATGGGGTAATGGGAAAAGAATAAGAAAGTGTCCCCTCCCCCTCCATAATTCTGCCCCCCCTCCCCACATCCCAACACCTGGAATATGCCATGCTGTGTTTTCATAAAAAGCTGTTGGAAGCCAGAGAAAAACAGGTCAGATAGAATTAAGAAAACTGGATGTATCCCGCTGACCCTGAGTATAGAAGAAAAATGTGGAGAATGTGTGAATTATTAGCACAGTAGAAAAATATTTTATTTAAGAACCACATCTTCACAGCTCTGCCTGAAGGGTTTCATTCAAGC
This sequence comes from Zalophus californianus, assembly GCF_009762305.2. Lineage (NCBI taxonomy): Eukaryota > Metazoa > Chordata > Mammalia > Carnivora > Otariidae > Zalophus > Zalophus californianus. The sequence continues at coordinate 40,646,880 of NC_045595.1, read as the reverse complement.
TGGAAAAGAAAAAAAAAAGTACAGATTCAAAGCTCTGGATACTCAAGAATCCATCATGTTGTGTGTAGGAGAATCATAAAATCACCAGCAAAAAAAGACACAGTGGGAGTCCCAACTTGTAAACCATTAAGCTCCTGGGCATGCATCATACTTCATCCTAAGGGACAAAAGAGGAATTTCAAACGAATTTCCCAGCTCTGGCTCTGGAGTGGCTCTTTCTGACAATAAAGTTTATCTTTTAAGGAATCAAACACAGGGTTTTGTTTTATTTTGTTTTGCATTCATCTCCAACAAGAAATGAAATGCATTTACATTATATAGGTTGAGGAACCTAAAAGATTGCAAAGAACTTACTGCAATTTGTTATCCAAAAAAGAAAGGAAAGAAGGAAGGGGGGAAGGGAGAGAGGGAGAAAGAAAACAAAACAAAACAAAAATGGTATCTCAGCTCTTAATTTAGTGAATCCTTGGATAATTCACGGGTCACCAGTGTTAACAGCTGTATCCAAAAAGTTTAATAATAATAGCTGTTCTACAAGAGCATTTGATTTTTCTCTGGGTCTGTGGTAAAGAGTCTATCTGCATTTGCTCACTTCATGTGCACAACAGCACTGCCAACTCAATGCTTTGTAGAAGAAACAGGTGCTTAGAGACAAAATCCTGTGTCACACTTAGAGTAAGTGGCAAAACAGGAGTTTGATTCCCACCTCTGTCTGATTCTGAAGTCATGCTCTTAAAAGAGTTTCTCAGCCATGGCACTTTTGTCATTTTTGGTCCAGATAATGCTATGTTGTTGGGGCTGTTCTGTACACTGAAGGATATTTAGTAGAATCCCTGGTTTCTACGCACGAAATGCCAGGAGCAGCCCTCCCATTCAGGTATGACAACCAAAAATGTCTCCGGAAATTGCCAAGTGACCCCTGGAGGCAAAACTCCCCCCCCCCATAAGTACCACTACCCTAAATGAATGTGACTCTGAAATGGGAAGCGTGCACTAGTTACCATACTGCAAACATACAAAACTTGTGCCAGAATGCTAATTAACCCTTTCACTAAGCATACTGTTTACTTTGAATGGTTTTTTGTTTTTTGGGGTTTTTTTTCAATGAAAGCAGCAATGTGTGGATTTTCATTCTGGGTCAAGCTCTTTATCTCTTCAAAGATCAGTATTAGGGATCGGGTTGCCATAAATCACTGTGGTGTATTGCCTCCATGACATGGTGATATTCAATGAGGATTTAATAAATCAATACTTTTAAAGTTGTTTTTCCCCTCTTAAGCCTGTATTAGGCGGTGTTTATTCTGGTAAAACACCTCTCATCAGTGACAGAAAATTACTGTAAAGCAGAGTTTCAGAAATGGCTTGAAGTTTGGGAATAAGTGTTGGATTGTACTGCTCACTCCCGGACCTTCAAGCTCTAAGATCATATTCCCACGTGAAAAGCTCAGGGCCCAGCCACACAGCCTGTCCCACATCGCACTAATTCCAAGGTCTAACACAACTTGGTCCAGAGTAGCCATTGCAACATACAGGTTACTGGGGACTCTGCAGTCCCCGCCATCCTCCTCTGCTGCTGCTCTTCTCTGTGACCATCATTCCCTATAGCCAATACAGTCGTCCGTTGTCATGCTGTCCTCGACCATCTCAACAACAAAAGCCCACCAGTATCGGCACATAATGAGAAAATAACAGCAGTAGCGATAACGCTCTCCTGCAATGACTGAATGCTCCGTTATATGTAAGGCAGTCATTAAGCTCTGTGTATGCAGTAGCTCATATACTCATCACCATAACCCTATGGAGTAGGCATCATTTTAATTTCCATTTTACAGATAAGGAAACTGCAATCAGAAAAATTGAAAAAATCTAAGCACTTTGAGAGAGTTCTTTTGACTGGAATCAGCCCCTGATAGAAATCCAAATTTGTTTTTTTTTAACTTTTTACTATAAAAAATTTCAAATATATTTAAAAGTAGAAGAGTATAATAACCCTCATGAATCAGTCATCCAGTTACAGCAATTACCAACTCATGGACAATCTCGCTATATCCACAATTCCACTCACTTCCTCCCCACTTGTTACTATATCGCAGGTCCCCACACAGCATCATCCATAAATATTTCAGGATGTATATCAAAAAGATAAGAATGTTTTTAAAAAAAATTATCACACCTTAAAATATTGTCAATAAAATATCATTAAATCATTAATATCATTAAATCATTAAATATCAATTGTATCATAATTGCTATGAATGTTTCTTTTGCTGTTTTATAGTTTGTTTAAATCAGAAATCAATTCATTGTGAGTTCATCTATGACTTCAGTCTCTGTTAATCTCTCTTGGTTTTCTTTTTGCGATTTATTTTTGGAAAAAACTGGGTCAATAGTCCCCTAGAGGCATCTGTGTCACATTTTCTTCTTTGTTTAATTATTTTTTTTAGCTTTAAAAAATGTAAAATCATCCTAAGCTTGAGGGCATACAAAAACAGGCAAGAGACAGGCTGTAGTTTGCGGATTACTACGGTAGAACACCTCACAATCTGGATTTCACGGAATGCAACCTCATGGTGTCATTAACATGTTCCTCTATTCTTTGCATTTTCTATAAATTGTGGTTGGATCTAAAGCCTTGATCAGATTCAAGATCAATTCTTTTAACAAATCGACTTCAGAAGTGGTAGTGTATTCGTCCACATGCAAGCACGTAATGTCTACTTTCTTTCTCTTCCCCAGATTTGTTTTTTAACAACAATGTTCTGTGTAGGTTCTTGACTTCAAATAACTTTTAAGTCCTTATCAGGACACACAATATACAAAAATATAGTACCAATACCAAATAAGTGGTTCCCTAACTCATTTGAGCAGTATTTATTGAGTGGCTACTCGGTGCTAAGCACCAAGTTGGACTTTTGATACACAGAAACTCTATTTATCTTTAAGGAGGTCAGTCTTGTGATAAGTGCTTCACTGGAGTCATGTACGACAGCCGGTGAAATAACCAAGCTGGCTTCTTGGGAACCAAGGAATCTGAGAAGGAAATACTTAAGAAGGATAAGTATTTGGAGGAGGGGGAGATCAGGTCCTCTTGCTCTGTTCCAAGGATACTTCGTAGAAACATGCTATGAGTTGGACGAAGGACAGGTAGGAGGTGGGTAAATGGTGGAGTAGATTCCAATGCACAGGAATGGTGTGAACTAGAGTACTGGTGGAAGAGAGTGTGGAGTGTGTAGATGGCCAGGGAGATGAGTGGTTGGGGAAGCAGAGGAACCATGTAAGTCATCACAGGCAGAAACCTATTATCTCATGCAATCTAAGTTATAAAACCTTCAGATCAGAAGGGGCCTTAGGAAACCATCTTGTTGAGTAACAACAGCAACATATAATGATATTGAACACATTTATTTTCATTATCTTATTCAATCATCATACCAATACCACTGGTTAAGAATTATTTATCCCCATTTTATAACTGAGAGAAAATTCTTAATTCTCTCCTACCCAAGTTTACCTAACTTGTAAATGCCAGAGCAAGTATTTGAACTCAGGTCCGTGCTACTACGAACTTCTATGTTTTCGAGCACAACATGCTGTCCCTACCCTAGCTTAAAAACATAGATCCCCCTAAAAGAATATTAATAAGGGGTAACCCAATCTCTGATTTTAAACATCTCTAATGTTGGAGGTTATCCAGGAATATAACTTCCCAGGAGGAACTACCTATACGCCTTCAGATACTCATTTCTGTCCCAAATCATTTAGATGATATTTTTTTTTAATTTAGGCTCATGTCTTTAAAAAAAATGCACTGATAAAGAAATATATAGTAAAATAGCAAGCCTGAGGAAAGCAAATAAGTTACCAAACTGGTCAACACAGTTGCTCTGACTGATATAAAATCTGGCTCTAGGCTCTAAGAGCAAAAGGAAACAGAAGTAGGAAGGTAGAGAAGCTACTCCTATTGATTGAGCATCTCTGTGCCTGGCACTATGCTAGGATTGATTATTTAACATAATTCATTTAATGTCAAAACATCCCTGTGAGGGGGCGCCTGGGTGGCTCAGTCGTTAGGCGTCTGCCTTCGGCTCAGGTCATGATTCCAGGGTCCTGGGATCGGGCCCCACATCGGGCTCCCTGCTCGGTGGGAAGCCTGCTTCTCCCTCTCTCACTCCCCCTTCTTGTGTTCCCTCTCTCGCTGTGTCTCTCTCTGTCAAATAAATAAATAAAATCTTTAAAAAAAAAAAAAATCCCTGTAAGGTATTTGAGAGATGACAGAATGTTTTTTTCCTTTGAAGACAAAGTTCTTGAGTGTAGAACCAGAGAAATTTCTCACGTAAGAGGAAACTGAGTTATAAAAGAGCCAATGCTATTAACAGAAGTTTTGCAAACAGCCTCTGCCAATAATACCCAAATCCCTGTCTTCAGCCACCTTTGCTGGTTAATACCCAAATTTTGGCAAATTCATAAGACTAAAACGATCCCAGGGTGCAATTTTAGTCTGTCCAAGTTTTATAAAAGTGTAGCGGGGGGTGAGTAGTGCCAATTAACAATAGCTAAAAGACTGGTAAGCAGAAATAATAAGCAGAGCAAAGAGAAATGTGTCTGAGTAAATGGGGTGGGGTGCAAAATAAAATAAGGAAAAAAACCAAATATTTATAACTTGCCTTCAAAAGTCAGTTGTTCAGCCTACCTTCTCTTCAGGAGACAGTCTCAAGAGAACAGACTCTTCTGGTTTGAAGTAGGTTTCTGAAAGACAGCTTTCCCCACAAAAGTCCTTCTCCTTGGTTTACACCCTTTAGCCTCAGTAGCATCTGGTGGTAAGAGAAAACCATGGGATCCACTGTAGAGACAGAGTATTAATTATTGATTATTCCTGTAAGAATATTACTGCACATGAATGATACAACTAAGGTGCTAAAATTCGGCGGGGGGTGGAGAGAGAGATCTATTCAAATATGGAGTTCAAGAGCTAAATACTCCCAAAGTATTTCTGAAACGAAAATAACACTTTTCAAGTGAACTTATATATTTATATCAGATTTGGTCTTTCTTTAATGTTAATAATCTGAACATTTTCAGTGGTTAGATCATGCAGAGCTAGCCATATGATAAACAATAAGTGCTGACTGACTGTAAGTAAATATTTCCCCGTCATTTCTTCTGAGAGCAACCTTCCTAGGTTAATGTGAACTGGGCTAAAAATATTGATTCCAGAAATGAGTATGAAATGTCGTGATTTCCAATTATTCTAAGAAATTGCTCTTTGAAATTCTGAATTATGGAAAGATAAAGCGGCTCCAGTTTAATCTGTGAAACAGGACTTTTATTTAGAGTTCTTGCTCAAGTTAGAGACGAAAAAAACAAGACAAGGAAATGGTGGGAGAGTAATATTGTCGACTGATGCCCTCCAGTGGCAAAACTTGAGGGTTGTTTTTAGTTAAGTAAAATTCAAAGCGTCTTCTTCTTCTTCTTCTTTTTTTTTTTAAATTTTATTATGTATTGCCAAGTCTCAAGCACTTAGAACAAATGAGCCCAAACCTTTTGACAGCCTCATAGTTACGAATCAAAGCAAAAAGCCTTAGACTGGACTTCATTTTACGTTGAACAGTCCTGAGATGCCAGCAAAGGAGGTGGTTGGCTTGCCTTTAATATGAAGTTGTTTCACATGCTTGCAAAAGGCTGAGAGACGCAGGTGCTCAATTTCGATTTCAATTGACTTAGCAGGAAGAGATTGGGAAGGCATTTTAGAATCCCCAGGCTGAATGCTTCCCTTTTTCATATTCCTCTATGACACCCCCTTGAAGGAGTCACCCTTCCCAGAAGGAGCAGGTCCTCACATGGGGATACAGACCATTTGCTTCTTTCTGGAGGTGTCAACAATCCTACCTGCTGAAGTGCGTGTTTCAAGAGGAAGCTGATGACCACGCATTCACGGGACAAATGTCTAGCGCGTGTTCACAGGACAAATATCTAACTTGGGTCTCCTCACCAAGCTCTAGGTCATTCATTTCCTGTTTTATTTTAATGTCTTTGCCTCGACTTCCTCAGGATGTCCCTAGGTCCTGTCTGTTTTCTTACTGATCTCCTGTAGGCTTCTTCCACCCTCCTCCAGAGTCTTCCTTTTCAGCAAGTATCCGTGTCTTCGCTTCCCACTGGGTCTGAGCAAGTGGAAAAGCCTCTCAGACATCAAGAGAGGCCTAAGGCACCTATCCTCTTGAGTATCTTGGTATATTAAAACGTAAGGAAACGCCTAGAGAGATTTAGCGGATTTGTGGCATAAGTTAATGTTTCCAAAATTGGAATCTATTTTCCTGTTAATAATTTTAACACAAATGCAATATAAGCGTATTATTTGTAAGCTGATTACAGGTGATACTTCAAAAAATTTGACTCCAAGCAAACTACAAAAAGAGATCTAGTATATACTCATAAATGTAAAGATGTATGAAGAACACCTTGCTCTGTAAGTCTTGTCAATACATCTCTCTAACAAGTATAAACTCACTGAAGGATAATATGATAGCATCAAAAGTCTAAAATTATATAACATCACAAGTCTCAGCCCCGATTGTGACACATGGACCAAATGACCACTCAGCCTCTCTGAGAGAGTTATTTGCTATGCAAATAAACATGGAAGTAAGTTCAGCCATAAAAGCAAGTCAGAATTGAGGAAAGTATTTCAATTAGGGGAGGGAGTTAGACAGTCTCTCATCACCCACAAAATCCTCAGTTCAGATGCGAAGCATATGAATTTTAACTGCATGAAAAATATGTGACCCCCTCCTCCCCCTGCACCACAGACTTGGGGAAGAGGTGTACATTACAGAGAGAATAATCACCTCTGAATGGAAGACGATGGTTGAGGATCTCCTGTTTGGATGCCCACATCCACCAGAGATAGTTCATATTCTAATAATTTTATCAACTCTTTCCAGTATTTTATAGCATCTAGAGGAAACAGAAGCTAATTATACTTTTCCCTCATAACCCTTGTCATCATAGTGAAACCCACCCCCACCCCTAGTCTGTGTTTGCAGAGAGATATAAAGCCGTCAAGCAGAGTTTTGAGTATAAATCAGAACTACTCTCTTAAGGAGGCAATAACGTTTTTAAAATTTTTTATTTAAATTGAATTTAATTAACCTATAGCCTATTATCAGTTTCAGAGGTAGAATTTAGTGATTCATCAGTTGCAGATAACACCTAATACTCATTCCGTCCAGTGCCCTCCTTAATGCCCATCACCCAGTTACCCCATGCCCCACCCACCTCCCCTCCAGGGGGAGACAATAACCTTAATACCCTCTCCTTTTACCTCTGTACAATCTGAGAAAGCATGTAGGCAAGTCCCCCTCAGCCTAAAGTCACATAGCTGTTTAGAGCATTTAATTTAACTCTCAATCTCATGTCCTGCCCATTTTGCTAACTTGAAGTTTCAATAATGATTCTCTGTTGCTAAAATGGTACATATAATCCCTCTCCATTGCTGTAATATTTTGACCAGAATCTGCTCCTTCATGGATTTTCTTGCTAAGTAATACTCGAAATGAATTGTTCAAAATCAGTATCCCAATGCTAAAGGATCAAGATGGCAAAACAACAGGATAGTTTAAGAAGACTGAAGTGTTAAGTGTATCATGGGAATTGATTTCACTTTAAAAGGGCACAGGCAAAAGTTTGGATTTGCGCTGTGAATTCATTGGTGGTATGCGCCTAATTGCATAATTTAACATCTCTTCCCACTAGGATCAGTGATTTTTTAAATTTATTTTGGGTCAGGCACACCTTTGGGAAGCTATAGAAAGAAAGAAACTCTCTCCTTCCTCCCTTCACCCCCTACCCCCCACCCAAATGTAGGCACATAGGTACTGACTATCCTGTTCAGTTCCAGGGAATTCATTGACCTAGCTTTAGAATGTAGATCAGTGGTTTTCAACCGCGACACTTTTGCCCTTGAAAGGACATTCAGCAATGTCTGGAGATAGTTTTTATTGTCACAATTGAGAAGGCACTACTGTAATCTAGTGGGTAGAGGCAAAGGATATCTGCTGAACAACCTGTCATGAACTATTGCAGTCTCCCACAACCATGTATGTTCCTGTACAACGTGTCAGTCGTGCCAAGGTTAAGAAAACCTGCTCCAGATCTGTACTGCCTGATACAGTGGCCACCAGCCACAGATGGCTACTGAGCTCTTGAAATGTGACCAGACTCAATTGAGATGTGCTGTAAGTGTAAACTACACACCTGAATCCCATATAAAAATGCAAATCATCTCATTAATAATATTTACAGTTAAAATGATATTCTGAATATTTTTGGCTACATAAAATGTATTATTAAAACTAATTTCACCTGTTACTTTTTGCTTTTTGTAACGTGCCTATTGGAAATTTAAATTGCCTATTTGGCTCACATGTCATTCTTATTGGACAGAGCTGTTCTAGATTCTATGTAACACTGAATCAATGAAAACTGATTAAGCGTGGGCCTGTGAGCCCAACCTGTGAGCCCAGGTCTGACACCTTTGTAAATCAAGTTTTGTAAGAACACAGTCACACTCATTTACCTATTGTCTCTGGCTCTTCTCATGATACAACCACAGAGTTGAATCTTATAACAAAGATCACACGTCTAACAAAGTGTAAGATATTTATTATCTGCCTCTTCACAGAAAAAGTTTGCCAACCCCAGATCTAAAAGTATGTCCATGGGTAGGATAAAAATGTTGTCATTTTGACAGCAGTCATGTTTTCATAGTTGAAGTAAGCAAATCGGGGACTTTTGAAGATGAACTGGCTGGACAGATGGGGAGCACATATAGCAAAACACACTAACTGGCTAAGCTGCCTTCATATGACTGTACTTTACATTTCTATTCACCTGGAATATGGCTCTTTACAAAGGAGAGTAAAAAAGATAATATCTCATGTTAGAAACAGATCATGAATTCAGTCAACATTTATTTATAGAGCACCAGCTCTCTGCTACACACGGTTCTGAGAGCTGGAGATAGAACAATGAAGAGAAGTTCCTCCATTGGTGAGGCAGATAGTCTACCGGGGAAGAGAGAACATAATACAAACAAAGAAATATGCAATATGTTAAGTAGTGATCAATGCAATGAACAATGTAATAGGATCAAGAGCACTGGGAAGGAAGAGACACTTTCATTTAAGATGATGTCATCATGGAAGGATTCTTTGAGTAGGCAGAATTTGAGACTGTATAAAACAGACAATTGTAAGCTTTCCCTGAGGACAATTGGATAGCGTGTGTTTAAATCTTAAGTGTGGTCCACTAATTCTACTTGTAGTAATTTAACATAAGCAATTATTAGGACAATTATGCCAAAATAAGTGTACAAGAATGTGTACAAGGATATGTTCCCTGGAGCATATACCTCAAAATAAAAAGTGAAAACTTTCTAAGTATTCAACTAAATTTATCAATATAAACAATGTTCATGGCATAGTTTTTTAAAGAAGCAAAAAAAAATAGGTATTCTAGTATAATCCAAGTTTTACAAAAATTCTGTGTTTAAAGATAAAAAGTCTCAAAATCTTAGACACAAATGTTAGGATAACTAAAAGGTAGAATTTTAGGCATTTTTATATGCTTCTTTATATTTCTCTGTAGTACCATTTTTTTTTTTAAGATTTTATTTATTTGACAGAGACACAGCAAGAGAGGGAACACAAGCAGGGGGAGTGGGAGAGGGAGAAGCAGGCTTCCCGCCGAGCAGGGAGCCCGATGTGGGGCTCGATCCCAGGACCCTGAGACCATGACCTGAGCTGAAGGCAGACGTTTAACGTCTGAGCCACCCAGGCGCCCCTGTAGTATCATTTTTAAAAAATAATCTATAAATACATTTATTTAGACAAAGAAGGGAGACTGTATTCCCTCAAATATGCAAATTTTAAAAATCCTGTTAAATATCACCCTCGTTGTGATAATCTTCCACTGAAACATCAGAAGTGAGTTGACAAGGGGTAAGATAATTAGTGGGATGAAAAGAATGAATTGCCTTTCAAACAAATCATGTAGATTCTGGGACACAGATTTCTTTATATAATCTACCAGAGAACTAAGGTAAACCCAATTAATTCCTTATCACATGGCCATGTTGAAATACTCAGCGATGTCAGTGCATCAACAGGAAACTCCAGGTTCAACAGAGATCACCTACCAGTTGCAGGTGGCAATTGTAGATGCTATACTACCTAGAAAAACTCGAGGTTTCCAGTGTTTCTCAAAGCGTGGTCCTGGGATCTCTACACAAGCATCATTTGATGATGGAGGTAGAGATGTTTGGGGGCAGGGGCGGAGTCTTAAAATTTGGAGTCTTCAGCCCTACTCCACAAAGGTATCTTGGTGGGATCCAGGATTTTCATGTTCAAGAGGTTCCCTGACTGATGGTCATGCAGACCAAAGTTTGAGAATAAGTGTTTATGGGAGGGGAAGAGGTTCCCTTTCAGCTTTGCTATCTCTTTTAGCTTAGAAGTGATTATATTGTAAGAGAGGGAAAAGGACTGCTGAACAGCTAGAGGAACAGTATATCTGATCAGAGCTCTTGGGAAAAGAAAAGGCATATTGGGACCTAATCATCAGGTACTTACTTATTAAAGGAAGAACTCTTGCTTATGTTGACTCTGTAAGGAGGACTGTGGCTAATACAGGTTAAAAAAGCCTTGGCCTACTTCTGAACGTTGCTGGTATCTTCTTTGTCTGAGAACTGAAACGAGCCTAATTTCCTGTCCCTGATGAAACAATTCTGGGATTGGGCATATTTTCCCAAGCGTATTTTTTTAAATTTTTTATTGTTATGTTAAACACCATACATTACATCATTAGTTTTGATGTAGTGTTCCATGATTCATTGTTTGTGCATAACACCCAGTGCTCCATGCAGAACGTGCCCTCCTCAATACCCATCACCAGGCTAACCCATCCCCCACCCCCCTCCCCTCTAGAACCCTCAGTTTGTTTCTCAGAGTCCATCGTCTCTCATGGTTCGTCTCCCCCTCCAACTTACTCCCTTTCATTCTTCCCCTCCTGCTATCTTCTTTTTTTTTTCTTAACATATGTTGTGTTATTTGTTTCAGAAGTACAGATCTGTGATTCAACAGTCTTACACAATTCACAGCGCTCACCATAGCACATACCCTCCCCAATGTCTATCACCCAGCCACCCCATCCCTCCCACCCCCCATGACTCCAGCAACTCTCAGTTTGTTTCCTGAGATTAAGACTTCCTCATATCAGTGAGATCATATGATCCATGTCTTTCTCTGATTGACTTATTTCACTCAGCATAACACCCTCCAGTTCCATCCACGTCGTTGCAAATGCAAGATCTCATTCCTTTTTATGGCTGTATAATATTCCATTGTGTATTATACCACATCTTCTTTATCCATTCATCTGTCGATGAACATCTTGGCTCTTTCCGCAGTTTGGCTATGGTGGACATTGCTGCTATAAACATTGGGGTGCACGTACTCCTTCGGATCCCTACATTTGTATCTTTGTGGTAAATACCCAGTAGTGCAATTGCTGGATCATAGGGTAGCTCTATTTTCAACTTTTTGAGGAACCTCCATACTGTTTTCCAGAGGGGTTGCACCTGCTTGCATTCCCGCCAACAGTGTAGGAGGGTTCCCCTTTCTCCACATCCCCGCCAACATCTGTCGTTTCCTGACTTGTTAATTTTAGCCATTCTGACTGGTGTGAGGTGGTATCTCATTGAGGTTTTGATTTGGATTTCCCTGATGCTGAGCGATGTTGAGCACTTTTTCATGTGTCTGTTGGCCATTTGGATGTCTTCTTTGGAAAAATATCTGTTCATGTCTTCTGCCCATTTCTTGATTGGATTATTTGTTCTTTGGGTGCTGAGTTTGATAAGTTCTTTATAGACTTTGGATATTAGTCCTTTATCTGATATGTCGTTTGCAAATATTTTCTCCCATTCTGTCGGTGGTCTTTTGGTTTTGTGGACTGTTTCTTTTGCCGTGCAAAAAGCTTTTTACCTTGATGAGATCCCAATAGTTCATTTTTGCCCTGGCTTCCCTTGCCTTGGCGATGTTTCTAGGAAGAAGTTGCTGTGGCTGAGGTCGATGAGGTTGCTACCTGTGTTCTCCTTTAGGATTTTGATGGACTCCTGTCTCACATTGAGGTCTTTCAACCATTTGGAGTCTATTTTTGTGTGTGGTGTAAGGAAATGGTCCAGTTTCATTCTTCTACATGTGGCTGTCCAATTTTCCCAACACCATTTGTTGAAGAGACTGTCTTTTTTCCATTGGACATTCTTTCCTGCTTTGTCAAAGATGAGTTGACCATAGAGTTGAGCGTCCATTTCTGGGCTCTCTATTTGGTTCCATTGATCTATATGTCTGTTTTTGTACCCATACCATACTGTCTTGATGATGACAGCATTGTAATAGTGCTGGAAGTCCGGAATTGTGATGCCGCCAGCTTTGCTTTTCTTTTTCAACATTCCTCTGGCTATTTGGGGTCTCTTCTGGTTCCATACAAATTTTGGGATTATTTGTTCCATTTCATTGAAAAAAGTGGATGGTATTTTGATGGGGATTGCATTGAATGTGTAGATTGCTCTAGGTAGCATTGACATCTTCACAATGTTTGTTCTTCCAATCCATGAGCATGGAACGTTTTTCCACTTCTTTGAGTCTTCTTCAATTTCTTTCATGAGTATTTTATAGTTTTCTGAGTACAGATCCTTTGCCTCTTTGGTTAAATTTATTCCTAGGTATCTTATGGTTTTGGGTGCAATTGTAAATAGGATCGACTCCTTCATTTGTCTCTCTTCTGTCTTGTTGGTGTATAGGAATGCCACTGATTTCTGTGCATTGATTTTATATCCTGCCACTTGACTGAATTCCTGTATGAGTTCTAGCAGTTTTGGGGTGGAGTCTTTTGGGTTTTCCACATAAAGTATCATATCATCTGCAAAGAGTGAGAGTTTGACTTCCTCTTTGCTGATTTGGATGCCTTTGATTTTTTTTTGTTGTCTGATTGCTGTGGCTAGGACATCTAATAATATGTTGAATAACAGGGGTGATAGTGGAAATCCCTGCCGTGTTCCTGACCTTAGGGGAAAAGCTCTAAGCTCTCCCCCATTGAGAATGATATTCGCTGTAGGTTTTTCATAGATGGCTTTTATGATATTGAGGTATGTACCCTCTATCCCTATACTCTGAAGAGTTTTGATCAAGAAAGGATGCTGTACTTTGTCAAATACTTTTTCTGCATCTATTGAGAGGATCATATGATTCTTGTTCTTTTTTTGTTAATGTATTGTATCACGTTGATTGATTTGCGGATGTTGAACCAACCTTGCAGCCCAGGGATAAATCCCACTTGGTCATGGTGAATAATCCTTTTAATGCACTGCTGGATCCTATTGGCTAGTATTTTGGTGAGAATTTTTCATCCATGTTCATCAAGGATATTGATCTGTAATTCTCCTTCTTGATGGGGTCTTCATCTTGTTTTGGGATCAAGATAATGGCAGCCTCATAAAATGAGTTTGGACGTTTTCCTTCCATTTCTATGTTTTGGAACAGTTTCAGGAGAATAGGTATTAGTTCTTCTTGAAATGTTTGGTAGAATTCCCCTGGGAAGCGATCTGGCCCTGGGCTTTTGTTTGTTGCGAGATTTTTGATGACTGCTTCAATTTCCTTAGTGGTTATAGGTCTGTTCAGGTTGTCTATTTCTTCCTGGTTCAATTTTGGTAGTTGATACATCTCTAGGAGTGCATCCATTTCTTCCAGGTTATCTAATTTGCTGGCATAGAGTTGCTCATAATATGTTCTTATAATTGTTTGTATGTCTTTGGTGTTGGTTGTGATCTCTCCTCTTTCATTCATGATTTTGTTGATTTGGGTCATTTCTCTTTTTTTTTTGATAAGTCTGGCCAGACTTATCAAAATCTTGTTAATTCTTTCAAAGAATCAGCTCCTAGTTTTGTTGATCTGTTCTACTGTTCTTTTGGTTTCTATTTCATTGATTTCTGCTCTGATCTTTATTATTTCTCTTCTCCTGCTGGGTTTAGGCTTTATTTGCTGTTTTTTCCCTAGCTCCTTTAGGTGTAGGGTTAGGTTGTGTATTTGAGACCTTTCTTATTTCTTGAGAAAGGCTTGTATTGCTATATACTTTCCTCTCAGGACTGCCTTTGCCGTATCCCAAAGATTTTGAACAGTTGTGTTTTCATTTTCATTGGTTTCCATGAATTTTTTTAATTCTTCTTTAATTTCCTGGTTGACCCATTCATTCTTTAGTAGGATGCTCTTTAGCCTCCATGTATTTGAGTTCTTTCTGACTTTCCTCTTGTGATTGAGTTCTAGTGTCAAAGCATTGTGGTCTGAAAATATGCAGGAAATAATCCCAATCTTTTGGTACCAGTTGAGACATGATTTGTGACCTAGGATGTGATCGATTCTGGAGAATGTTCCATGGGCACTAGAGAAGAATGTGTATTCCGTTGCTTTGGGATGGAATGTTCTGAATGTGTCTGTGAAGTCCATTTGGTCCAGTGTGTCATTTAAAGTCTTTATTTCCTTGTTGATCTTTTGCTTAGATGATCTGTCCATTTCAGTCAGGGGGGTGTTAACGTCCCCCACTATTATTGTATTGTTGTCAATGTGTTTCTTTGCTTTTGTTATTAATTGCCTTATATAATTGGCTGCTCCCATGTTAAGGGCATAGATATTTACAATTGTTAGATTTTCTTGTTGGATAGACCCTTTAAGCAGGATATAGTGTCCCTCCTCATCTCTTATTACAGTCTTTGTTTTAAAATCTAATTTGTCTGAACTGGAGGGTGTTATGCTGAGTGAAATAAGTCAATCAGAGAAAGACATGTATCATATGACCTCACTGATATGAGGAATTCTTAATCTCAGGAACAAACTGAGCGTTGCTGGAGTGGTTGGGGGTGGGAGGGATGGGGTGGCTGGGTGATAGACATTGGGGAGGGTATGTGCTACGGTGAGCGCTGTGAATTGTGCAAGACTGTTGAATCACAGATCTGTACTTCTGAAACAAGTAACGCAACATATTTTAAGAAAAAAGAAAAAGAAGAAGATAGCAGGAGAGGAAGAATGAAGGGGAGTAAGTCAGAGGGGGAGACGAACCAGGAGAGATGATGGACTCTGAAAAACAAACTGAGGTTTCTAGAGGGGAGGAGGGTAGGGGGATGGGTTAGCCTGGTGATGGGTATTAAAGAGGGCACATTCTGCATGGAGCACTGGGTGTTATGAACAAACAATGAATCATGGAACACTACACCAAAACAAATTATGTAATATATGGTGATTAACATAACAATAAAAAATTTAAAATAAAATCTAATTTGTCTGATATAAGGATTGCCACCCCAGCTTTCTTTTGGTGTCCATTAGCATGGTAAATGGTTTTCTACCCCCTCACTTTCAATCTGGGGGTGTCTTTGGGTCTAAAATGAGTCTCTTGCAGACAGCATATCGATGGGTTTTGTTTTTTAATCCAATCTGATAGCCTGTGTCTCTTGATTGGTGCATTTAGCCCATTTACATTGAGGGTAACTATTGAAAGATATGAAATTAGTGCCATTGTATTGCCTGTAAGGTGATTGTTACTGTATATTGTCTGTGTTCCTTTCTGGTCTATGCTGCTTTTAGGCTCTCTCTTTGCTTAGAGGACCCCTTTCAATATTTCTTGGAGAGCTGGTTTCGTGTTTGCAAATTCCTTTAGTTTTTGTTTGTCCTGGAAGCTTTTTATCTCTCCTTCTATTTTCAATGACAGCCTAGCTGGATATAGTATTCTTGGCTGCATATTTTTCTCATTTAGTCGCTCTGAAGATATCATGCCAGTCCTTTCTGGCCTGTCAGGTCTCTGTGGACAGGTCTGTTGCCAATCTAATGTTTCTACCATTATAGGTTACATATCTCTTCTCCCGAGCTGCTTTCAGGATTTTCTCTTTGTCTCTGAGACTCGTAAGTTTTACTATTAGATGTCAGGGTGTTGACCTATTTTTATTGATTTTGAGAGGGGTTCTCTTTGCCTCCTGGATTTTGATGACTGTTTCCTTCCCCACATTAGGGAAGTTCTCTGCTATAATTTGCTCCAATATACCTTCTGCCCCCCTCTCTCTTTCTTCTTCTTCTGGGATCCCAATTATTCTAATGTTGTTTCGTCTTATCGTATCACTTCTCTCTCGAATTCTGCCCTCATGGTCCTGTAGTTGTTTCTCTCTCTTTTTCTCAGCTTCTTTATTTTCCATCATTTGGTCTTCTATATCGCTGATTCCCTCTTCTGCCTCATTTATCCTAGCAGTTAGTGCCCCCATTTTTGATTGCACCTCATTAATAGCTTTTTTGATTTCGACTTGGTTAGATTTTAGTTCTTTTATTTCTCCAGAAAGGGTTTCTCTAATCACTTCCATGCTTTTTTCAAGGCCAGCTAGTATCTTTAAAGTCATGATTCTGAACTCTAGGTCTGACATCGTACTAATGTCCGTATTGAGTAGGTCCCTGGCAGACGGTACTAGCTCTTGTTCTTTTAGCTGAGGTGATTTTTTTCGTCTTGTCATTTTGTCCAGAGGAGCATAGATGAATGAGAGAACAAAATGCTAACCGGTTAACAACATCCCCAGCAAATATACTGTATACAAATCCGAAAAGACCTGAAACCAGGGGAAAAGAAAGGGAAAGAAAGAAAAAAGAGATAGAGAAAAAAAAGAAAAAGAGAAAAACAAACAAAAACAGAACAAAACCAAAAAAACAGAATATGATCAAATATGATCAGGCTAGTGCATAGATCAGTGCCACACACTAGATTTTGGGCATATTTTGGTCTGTTAGAAGAAAGTGCCTCCTAAAATTTTAAAGGAAGAAAGACTTATATATGTACAAAAAAGGAAGAAAGACTTATATATGTACAAAATGAGATACAATGAAGGGATGGAAGATGACTGTAAAGATGAAATTTATAAGAGGTTGTATGAAAGGAATTGATAAGAAGTTGTTTGAAAAAAGAAAGAAGATGTAAAAAAAAAAAGAAAAGGAAAAAAAGGGAGAGAGTGTGATCAGGCAGGAGACTAGAACAAAGCCATACACTAGTGATTTAGGGTATATTTTGATCTGTTAGAAGAAACTGTATCTCAAAATTTAAAGAGAGAACAACTTATATTTATATATATATATATATATATATATATATATATATATATGCCAACAATAAGGGTAACTACTATGAAGGGATAAAATATGACTCTAAAAATGAAAAATAAAAAATGTTTTTTTAAAAAGGGGTTGATAAGATGTTGGTTGAAAAAAGGAAAAAGAAAAATTAAAAAAAAAAAACAGTTAAAAAAATTAACTGTGAAAAACTAATGAATCATGGTAAAAAAGCCATGAATTCTCTGTGCAGTATTCCCCTAGCGCTGGAGTTCCCTGGTTCTCCTTGATCGGTAAACTTGGTCTTGGCTTGCTGGCTGTTCGTGCTGATCTTCTGGGGGAGGGTCCTGTTGCCGTGGTTCCCAAATGTCTTTGCCGGAGGTGGAATTGCCCCACCCTTGTTGGTCTGGGCCAAGCAATATGCTCAGGTTTGCTCTTAGGAGCTTTAGTTCCCCGCAAGCTCCCGGCACAGCTTTGGAGGACCAGGGTGAAAATGGTGGCCTCCCACTCTCTGCCTGGAGGAGCTGAGAACTCGGGGCCCTGCTCCTCAGTGCGCCCCCAGAGAAAAGCAGTCACTCCCATCTCCCCGGTCTGCGGCCGCACTCCGTGCTCACCCGGCTTGTGATCAAGCGTTTGTATCCCTGGCACCCGACCCCGTGTGGAGTCTCCAAACCCAGCAGATCCCTGCAGTGCGCTCCCGCACCGCTCCTCCCAGGGGAGGAAGGGGAGTCTCCCTAGATCTGCCGCTTGTTGGGTCCCTGCTGGAGGAGCAGTGGCCCGACTGTGCTGCAGATCACAGTTTATGGCCACCCCGAGCTGAGAGCCCACGCCTCGGCTCCGTCTCTGCAGCCGGCTTCCCCGCTCCGATACCTGGGAGCTCTGCCGCACTCAGGCACCCCCGGTCTTTCTGTGACCCCGAGGGTCCTGAGACCACACTGTCCCGCGAGGGTTCCACCCCCCGCTTAGCCACTGGAGCGACGTCCCTCAGCGGAGCCGACTTCTAAAAGTTCCGATTTTGTGCTCTGCGGCTCTATCACTTGCCAGAAGCGGCCGATGGAGGCCCCCCCCTCCGCTGTCTATCCTCCCGAATATCGCCTCAGATTCACTTCTGCACACGTCCTACCTTCCAGTAAGTGGTCGCTTCTCAGTTCAGAGAGTTGTTGCTACTCTCCTCTTTGATCTCCTGTTGAGTTCATAGGTGTTCAGAATTGTTTGATCCCTGTTCAGCTGAATTCCTGAGACCAGACGAAATCCAGGTCTCCTACTCCTCCGCCATCTTGCTCCGCCCCCTTCCCAAGCATATGTTAAACAATACTGAGAACAAGCAAAAATAAATACCTACCTGTTCCTGGAAGGAAATACATCCTCATGGAAGATAGGACCACCTACCACATAAAATAGATTATTTATCAAGAATTAACTTATGAAGGCTTAATTTAAGAACTTCTCCTCTCGGTGCCTACCGGTGACAGTGAATATGTCATAGAATTTGTTTAATTCCAGCCATTCCCCACCTTGCAAGACCCACCTGAAAGCATCTAGCCTGGGCCCCTTATAAATACTCTTCCTTACCCTTCCCTTCCCCATCCTGAAACACTACTAGACTCTGGCATGGTGACATTTCCCTTATAGCAATGGGTCTAATACACATATAGCTTTGCTCAACCAACAGTCCATCCTGAAGATCTATCAGATTTTAATAGTAAAGATGCCATTATTTTGGTTGATGTGGATTGGCATATTTCAGCTTCTCTGGGGTATCTGTTGTATACATCTCATAAAAATTCTGTTTCCATACTTCACTGTTCCCCCTTCAAGAACTTAACCTCTCTTATTCCCAACTAAGACTCTTGGCAAACATCTCCACCCAAAGTTGCATTTATCAAAGAAGTACCCAGATGAAAAGCTTAAAAGAAAAAGGGCAAGATCTGTTGAAGTTTTCGAAAGACTCTCTCCTAATTTACATTCTAGAGATGTTTGCAAGCAGTGGCAGCTGAGTTTTACCTTTTATTAACTTTCTTGGTGCAACAGCTGTCTCCCTGATACTTAGGAATTAGAGTATAAGCCCCAAGCTCAGTGGAGAAGCAGGCAGAACACAAAAGAAGGAAAACAGCAAAAAATGTGTGGATTAAGAACTTGGGCCCATCTTGACACCAAGGTCAGTCCTTTCTGGATCTGTATTTGTCTCTCCCCTTTGCTGCCTGTGAGACCTTTGGCATCTCAATGTCCCCAACCGTCAGTTTCCTTAACTTTAAAATGGGAAATGAAAAGTTGTGCAGTGGTGAGGATTAGTTTATTATTATTATTAATTAAAGCTAAACCACAAACTCTATAAATGGCAAGCTAATATTTTATTTCTACAAACCATATCTGAAAGCTCTCAGATGAAAAATGGAATAAGATATAAATTCAGATTTACATTTGATACCTAGTTCTTCCTCTTACTAGTCTTATGTTCTTGGGTAATTAATCCCTTTAAGCTTTAGCTTTCTCATCTATAAATCTTAAAATACTACTACCCTATCAATAATAAATAAAAAATGTATTTAAAATACTTAGCACATCAATACATTCAATCAACTCATATTGAGAGTGCAAACTCTGGAGTCAGACTACCTGCATGTAAAATTCCCACTTCCTTCCTCTAATTCCTTGTCAAAGTATTACAAGAGTCAGAGTATTACATATGCTAGAATTCCTTCAGAAGCAGAGAACTTTGAGACCATTCCAGTGGGACCCACCACTGTAGTAGGCCAAGATTTCGCTCCCGTTGGCTCCCCAAATGTTTCTAATATACACCAGTCTGAACTCTAAACTGGCTTTCAAAAAACAAACAAACAAAAAACTATAATTTTACAACCTTAGCTTTTCTCTGTAAGACACATTAACGACATTACCGGGTCCGTTTGTCGCCCCCCCCCCCCCTGCTTTTTCTTTTTGTTCTGTAACTCAGCACTCATGTTTAAATCAGAGATAATTGCTTCAGGGACATAGCCACAAAGTAGTCAAGAAAGAGAATTTTAGGACCAGTGACATGATGCCTTGAATAGGAACCTCTTCCGTGACTGAAAATTATAAAATTGGAAGTATGTTAAGAAGCAAATATTTCCGGGCACCTGGGTGGCTCAGATGGTTAAGCGTCTGCCTTCGGCTCAGGTCATGATCCCAGGATCCTGGGATCGAGTCCCGCATCGGGCTCCCTACTCCTTGAGAGCCTGCTTCTCCCTCTGCTTCTCTCTCTCTCTCTCTCTCCCTCTCTCTCTCTCCTCCTCTGTCTCTCATGAATAAATAAATAAAATCTTTAAAAAAAAAAAAGAAGCAAATATTTCCATGGTCTGTTAAGATATTCAGAGCCTTCTCACTAGTACAAGTTTACATATTTAATTTCTCCAGAAACAGGCAAGAGAATACCAAGAGTCTGCCATTGGGACGATGCCATTTCATGAGTGATGAAGCAATAATGAATGGTAATGCTGAAATTTCAAGGAATCATTTTTGAGGGGGAAATGTATCTATAAAACTATTCAGTTCAAGAGACTCACATAGGTTATCCTTACTTTTCAACTCTCTGTCCATGTAGTCAATAAATAGTTATTTACTTATTTAGTAACTATAGCATCTCATGCACTATACTATTGGAAAGGAATTACTGCAAGTTCACTGAGACCTTCATTATTGGAATGCTTTTATTCAAGAGAAGCAAGTTAGGAAGCAGTGTCCAGAAGCACAGCAGACATCCTGGGACCAGAGAGTGGAAATAATACTGGGTATGATGGAAAAATGACAAAAGGATGAAACCAAAGGGAAATGTACATGGAATATACACCTCAGGCAGGTGGAGAAGGAGGATAAGGCAGTCCTATCACAAATTGCAAAATGAGCTTAGAAGCATGATCTAGTAGCAACGTGAGGGTTCAACTATTTAGGCGTGTGATCCGAATTCACATCTGATTACGGAGCCTTTCTTTTATCCACTACATTAGTGTGCCTTTCAAAGTATCTTATAGATAGCCGAACTAAAATGACGTCCCTCCTGAGTGCCTGTTTTATCTTCCCTCTTTTGTTTCCCCATAGCATCCAGTTCCTTCTCTTAGGATAATTCCAATCATTCTCTATAATAATTGCTGCCTTAACTTTCTCCTGTCCTGAACCATATAGGTTTCTTGAAGCCACAGATCATCTCTCATTTTCTTTAATCTCACCAGTGGCTGGTTTACTGTCAATACTCAGTAAGTGCCTGATGCATGTGGGTGTACATGGACAAATGGATGGACCCATTGGCTGATGGATCCATAAATAATGAAATCAGTGAGGGAAGTCTCTGCATACTTGTTTACCCAAGAGGAGTCCAAGATAATCAAAGTAAAGGTCAATAACAACCACCAAAGTGGCCACTGTCTATCAATTTAGATGCCAGTCAGTTATTGATCTAACTGAAATTAATCATCTAAAATACATGGTAAATTTAGGTTAAACTTCCCACATCTTCACTGAAGGAAGAAGGGGATGACATGATAGTTACCGCTCCGTCTTCTGTACTGTCTCCAGAACACACATTCCCTGCAATCCTGGCTCTGTAGTGGTCTGCATGCACATGCGTGGTTTGAGAACCTTCAGCCCCAACCCAAACAAAATGGCTACTAATTCATCTTTCTCGTGAATTAGCCACAGGCAAGGAAGATGCTTGCTCCTCTGCTCCCCCCTTCACAGTTCTCTATACCATCATAATGGAGAACAAGGCAAGTTATGAAACCCTGTTCACTCTATGACCCTCCTGGCATTAAAAAGGAAACGAACATAGATATATATATATGAACAAATATGTCAGAGAAATGCCAGATTGATAATGGCAGGTATTTCTGGAATGGAGAAATAGTGGAGACTTTCTGAGCTTTCTATCTCTATTTTTGGGTTTGTTTTTCTATAACCAAACTGTATTTCTGGTGAAATAAAAACAATTTAAAACTTAAGATAGCAATTCTGAACTCACAGCAATAAGCGTGACTACCATTGCTTTACCACTCAATATATACACTGCCAATTCACCCTATGTTCCCTGAGGTCAGATCATGTCGTGCCCTAAAGTGTCAGCTCCTTAGCACTGAGCACTGGGCTCTGTAAAGCAGGGACAAGAAACTAAATGAATGAACTCTCAGTTTCTGCTTATAATTTGAACTCTCATACCTAGAAGTGAGGAGGATGAATATTTTAGTCCTCATCTAAAATCTGGAGAAAATCTGAAGGATATTTGTACACTTTCGTACTGCCAGTCTTTGGAATAATGTTGGATTGAGGTCAGAAAGAAGAGAGTGGGAAGTAAACGTTGAGTCAGTAATGCAAATATGCTCATTGATTCTGACTGGCTTTCAATGGTAAACCATTTTCATTTTTCTTCTACATTCTTCTTAAACAGATACTTTTCCCATCTTAAAGCAGGTCTGTCCTTCTAGTGCCTTTCAGTGGAAGCTTTTGTCTTTGTACACAGTCTGGCTGACAGTCCAGGGAGGGACGGGGGGCCAATGTTCAATTTATTCCATTTCTTCTAAAACAGGCAAGTTGTGCATAACCGCAGCAAGCCTGACGAGGTCTCACTTTGAGTGCATTTCAATGGGCTGTCATTTTTCCTAGGCTTCCAGCAGACCCGGTGAAAAGCTGACCTCAGACCTCAAGCAGGGTCAACTTTAATAATAAACACGAAAGGTGGGCACAGCACAGGAAGAGCACGACGGGGAGGGACCTTGATGAATGCCCCAGTGACTAGGGCTGGGTGCCTAGCTCGCAAATGCAATCAAGAGAAACTCCTTTCAGAACGTGGGAAGAAACATTCTGGAAAACAGGGTGCAAAGAGTTAAGAGGAAGCTTTGCAATCAGGTGAACTTGAATGCAGCTCTGGGCTCTCCTTGACCTCTATGGTCGATGTCTCTCAGCCTCGCTTCCTTCCTCTGTAAAAAGAGGATACTATTAATCTTTATTCCATAAATTCCCTAAGAGGTTTTAAAAAGATGTATGTGGGTTTCACTCAGCACAGTGTCTGGCACACTGTAGGCACTTAATAAATGTTCTCATTGTCATGAACAGCTGTAGCACAGTAATGTGGGATCATTAGAAAAACCAAACACTGCAACTGGAGTCAGGCTCAGCCAAAAATTCTATCAGCATGAGCACCTGTGTAATTTCTGATTCTCAGCTTCTTCATTGGTGAAGTAAATAAAGTGGACTGGATTTAGAGTTGCAAACTGAAAGCCCACAGATATGTTTCATTTGACCCCTTTATGGTATTCCAATAAGTTGGAGAAATTTCTCTAAAATACCTAGATGTTTGGTTTCTAATAAAAATCAGGACAACATTTCCAGATGGCTACAACTGTGCAAAAGAATGTTTTTAGACAGAGTATAGAGTCTCCAGTCTAACACATTCCACCCCCGCCCCACCCGTTTTCTTAGACTGGGACCACTAATTAATTTGCATTAATTTCCGGATCCCTGTCGTGATTTATGTTTGCAACCCATGGGTTAGACCAGTGGTTCCTAACATTAGCATCATCTAAGGAGTGTTTACAAATAATAGTGAAGTCTCCTCCCATACTAATTAAATCAGAATAACTGTCCATATAGGGCCTGGACACCTATCTATTTTAAAAAACTCCTTAAGTATGTGAAATCCACAAACAGGGTAAGAACTGCTGGGCAAAGCCTTTTCTAAGTTTCTTTCCTTGTGACGATGTCTTGATTCCAGAATCATTAAATTTTACACCTTTCTAGCCTAAATGTGTAAATAGCTACTATATAAGTTACGTCCAAAATACAACTCCTACATATTAAAACACAATGAAACACAGCAAACAAGAACCTACACTATTTCTTTCTGTGCCTTCTTTTTAATAGCTATGAGAAAACTTAGAGATGAATTTCTTTCTGCTTATTCCAAAAAAGTCATTGTAAAAGAAAAAATATACATAGTCTTTGTCACTTTTATGTTCGCTTTTTGCATCTTATTAGTTACCAGTTCCTGTATCATGCTTAGAAACCTTTTCTAGATTTAATGTTTAGACCTTCTATTGTAATTACTCTAGGCAAGGCAGAAAGGATGTGTTGTTACTCACATGCCCCATGCTAATATTAATACCACAGTAACATTAAAAATAACCATTAATTCCTTTAGAGACATAATTTCCAAGTTTCAAAATATTTTCTTTACGCTTACTTTTTCCTTTCAGCTCCTGTGAATATTTAGGATGAATATAAGTTTAATAAATTTTCTCATCAAGTCACAACTTTTAGAAAGCTCATTTTAGTGTTTTTAAACTTTTAGTTTAAAAAGATTAAAATATGTTTCATTTAATTGCTTTAACTCACCTATCGCCAAACTTTATACTTCTATCAACTGTGCTTCCTAGACAGTGTGGGGTGACAAACAGGAAAGCAAAATTAAGATTGATATCTAGCAGTGGTTCTCAATGGGGAGAGATTTTGCCACCCCGGGCACATTTGGCGATGACGAGATACTTCTGGTTGTCAGGATTGGGGGTGTTGGTGCTCCTGGCATCCAGGGAGTAAAGAGCATTATGCTGCTATATGTCCTACAAGGCACAGGACAATCCCAACAATGGCATTATCTGGCCCCAAAAGACAACAGTGCCCAGGTTGAGAAATTTAGGGGCACCTGGGTGGCTCAGTCGTTAAGTTTCTGCCTAGGGCTCAGGTCTCTGGTCCTGGGATCAGACCCCTCCACCCCTCCTTAAGGCTCCCTGTTCAGCAGGGGGGTCTGCCTATCCCTTCCCCTTCTCCCCCCGCCCCCTTGTGCTCCTGCTCTCTCTCTGAAATAAATAAAATCTTAAAAAATAAAAAATAAAAAACCTTTATTTATTTATTTTTTTTTTTTTTTTACTTTGCTCCACATGAATAAGTTGTGGGTTTTCAACCCCTGACCATGGAAAAATCATTAAGAAAGTGCTTTCAATTTAAAAAATGTGGATGATTATTTTTTCCCCCTTCAAAGTACTTCGTGCTCTGAAATGAAGGGTTGTATGTAAATTTTGGCCCATTAGTCTGTGGCTTACTTCTGAACAGGAAAAGGACAAGGTGTGGCAAAGACTCAAGAAAGAAGGCAGCCCCCAAGAATTGTATTTCATCATATTTATGCCACGTCTTCTAGGCTTTAAGTCTTTGAAAACAAATTCTTGTGGAAAAGGCAGCCCTTTCTGGGGGAAATGAGAACTTGCCAGTATTAATCAATTGGCATAATTACAAAGTGGCGTGGGGAATCTCTGCATTTACTGTTAAAAGTGCATCGCGGACAAAGGATGGAGGGTTAAATATGGCAGAAGTCTGGCTCACACAACACATTGCCAATTGCCAACGCTCAGATCCTCAGGTTTTTAAGATGGTTGGTTCTCAGTTGGCATGCACATTATTTAGAGGGGGAGTTCTCACTGACCACAGTTATACAAGGCTCACGGCTATTAAAAAGAAAAAAAAAAAAAAAGACCACCCTTTGAAATATAACTTGGGATAGGATAAGACATACCCAGTAACACTTCTTTTTGGGTTGCAACTTTGAATTTTATTTAGCAAAGGGTTCTTCTTGTCTCTGAGCTCCACCTGACCATTTCACAGAGTTTAACTGACATACCAGGAGAAAAAGCTACAAATCAGAGACTGTATGTTCCAGCTCAAAGCTAAAAGAAAAGGTAAGACACACCGTGGGGACCAAATCAAACATACCTTTGGACTCCTGTCTGGCCCCCAGACCACTAGCTTGAAACTAATGGACAAATAAACTCTAAAGTTTCTTTCAGTTTAAAAATTCTATGATTGCATTCTTCATAAGAAAACTCACTGCTGCTAGACACATTCTTTTCTTTTAAAGTTTTTTATTTATTTGTTTGGCAGAGAGAGAGAGCACAAGCAGGGAGGACAGCAGGCAGAGAGAGAGGGAGAAGCAGGCTCCCCGCTGAGCAAGGATCCCAATGTGGGGCTTGATCCAAGGACCCTCTGGATCCCAGGACCCTGGAATCATGACCTGAGCCAAAGGCAAGACGCTTCACCTCCTAAGCCGCCCAGGTGCCCCTGCTAGACACATTCTTAAAATGCACTCATTTCCCTACTCAGAAACACAGTGGCTCCCCACTGTTCTGCAAATTAAGTCCAAGCTGCAAAAAATGCAGAACTCTAAAATTAGACTCAAACCACCCTTTTCCCCCTGATTTCTCAGCATTCTCTGACATAAGTTCTAGCTTTCGGCTGCACGCGATTGCTTTCTATTGCTTATTGCCTTGTACTTCTCAGGTCTGCATCTTTGTCCAATTATGCTCTCCAAGCAGACTGTTCTCCCCTACCCTATCTTGTGCCCGGGTCAGTCATCGTCCTCCCTCAAATGCCTTCTTTTTCAATTTTGCCTGATTGTTCCAGGAGCAGATGTTTATCCACAACATTTGAACACAGCGCAGCCATCATCTACCCGATGGAGTGAAGTGGGTAAGAATTCAGGCCTGGAAATCATTCCCACCATGCACCAGCACTTAGCACTGGGCGGTGAGTTGAACCTGCTCAAGCTCAGCTGCCACACCTCTCCAGAGAGTCTGTCTCCCACGGCCAGCGCCACCTCGTCCATGGAGGTTCACTAAGCTCCACATCGAGTAGGTCACCAATTGGTTTCTACAAGAAATGACACCATGCATTTTATAAGTTTATACTTTCTATTGAACACCTATTTCACTTGAGATTGTATGTGTATCTTCTAAAAACTTGCTCCCCCCTTGCTGAAGCTGACCACATCACCCCCCCCCCCCGCCCCGCCTCAGCTCTTCAAAGTCCACTTCCGGTTTCTTCTCCATCTGCGCCCGCACACTCTATGCCTCAGCCTCAGTTATGCAGAGATGCTTCCTCTCTCCGTGATTCCTGCATCCGTCCAGTTTGGACTTATCTCCCATTTCTATAAGACAAGGGATTCTTTGACATCTTAGAAAGTATTTTTTTTGTATCAGTGATAGTAATAGTACCCACCTTATGGTGTTATCAAAAAGAGCTGTGATTATCTAGACTATGACATCATAGAGATGTAACACCTAAAGTATGATATAAAACATATTTACCTGGGTTGTTAATTAGGTAAATTAGCAATACAAGGCAAAAGGTAGACCAACATATTTACCTGGGTTGTTAATTAGGTAAATTAGCAATACAAGGCAAAAGGTAGACCTTCACTTCAGTATTTTCATGGGATGCCCATTAAAAAGAAAAAAAAATGGGGGCATACCTGGGTGGCTCAGTTGGTTAAGCGTCTGCCTTCGGCTCAGGTCGTGATCTCAGGGTCCTGGGATCAGCCCCACATGGGGCTCTCCGCTCAGCCATAAGCCTGCTTCTCCCTCTCCCTCTGTGATCTCTCTCACTTTCACTCTCTCTCAAATAAATAAAATAAAAATCTTTAAATAAATAAATAAATATGTCATAAAAAGATAGGATATCCAGCACAAGGTTCAACATTCAAGGCTTAGGCTACCATTATCATAGTCCATTCTGGTTTTGTCTGTCTTCCTGATGAGATTGTGGACACATTATGAAGAAGATTCAAATTTACTTATCTTCCAATAAATAGCACAGCTGTTCTGTTCTCCACCTTGGCTCCACACTGGAGAGCTTGAGAAAATGTTCAGGTCCTGCTCCGAACCGAGTACATTAGAATGCCTCAGGCCGGGATGGGTGCCGATGTTTTCCAGGTGATGTTAATGTGCCGGTTGGCTTGCAGCCACTGAAGAGAAGACTATCTTACCTGCGGCAATAGGACTAGCCAATGGGGAGCCCACTCCTTTAATAGGGCAAGCGTTATGCTAAGCACTTGCCTTGTGACCCCTCCCTGCAATAGCCTTTAAAGACCCTCAGGCGATTCCAGCCCTCGGCCAAGTTTGAGAACCAGTGTTGGTTCCAGCCCGCGTTTGAGAGGCTCCCCTACCTCTTCCCGAGGTAAAGGGACCTGACATAACTTCAAATCCACATTTGCAAATAAGAAGAGTCTCCCGTTCTTGTGTACTTGCCTGTATTTGATAATAGTGATTTACTTACGTTTATTTTTTTTCACTGACTTTAAATGAGGCAAGGTGGAATCTGTCTTTTTAACTCTGAAGTGTTTGCAGATTGGGTTTTAGCTATGTGTGTGAATGAAATTTCAGTTATTGAAGAGATATAGTGTAATCTCATAAGTGAGTTTAATGTCAGAGAAAATAAAACACAATATAAGCCAACATTTCCTTTAAAGTCTTGATAGGAAAAATAAAATTCTAGCTAGAAAAAAAGTATGCAAGTCCTAATGTTGCTAATACATGAGATCTATTTTTATCAGAAAGAGGTATTTTCCATTTTCCCATTTATGAAGCCATGCAACTGCATCAGGCTTTTCTTAACTGCCTCCTCTTTTCCCTTCTATAGGCTCCCTGGCTTCCCTTTATCCTTCATTCCACCCTCTATAGAAACCCCACTTTGACACATGCAGATGCCTGGTTCCAGAACTTCGTGCATCAGAACTAGCTGGCAAGCCTGTCAAAACAGATTTCTGAACCCCATCCCCAGAATTTCTGATTCACAAGGCTGGGGTGGTGCATTTCCAACCAGGCCCCAGGTACTGCTGCTGATCCAGAAATAATACTTTGAAAACCACCAACTTAGGATCAGTCTATTATGAGCTGAGTTTGTGCCTTTTCTGAAATTCAAAAATTAGCATGGGAGTAAAGCATAAATATTTTTAATGTCTTATTTAAAGGAGTGTTTTTGACTAGCAGCCACTGACAATATTATATTAACAAGAAAACAAGTATTTATGGAGGCCCCCTAGATTCAGAACAAGGGCCACTGCATCAAAAGCCATTTCATTACTATTAGCAGATGCAGCTAGTCTTTGTGAAAACTGTAGCAGCCCTTGATTACCTGCAGGTGGCAGAATATTCTAGCATAAATGTTATCTTCTGTGTTTATCTTGTGAAATGATTGACACCTTTCAGAAGGAATCATCAAAATCTGTATGTGAAAGAAAAATAGAGGAAAACATTCTAAAGTCTATTGGGTTCAACATTCACAGCCGAAGGAAGGTTATTAGCAATTTGGATGATTTATTTGGCAGGTCTTGAACAAGCAACAACATTTAATAATTATTATAAATGGGTATTAAATGTTAACTTTGTAAGAGGCTATGTATTAATTGCTTTAGATAGATTCTGTCTCTAAATGCTCAGAGCAAGTTTATAATGTGAATTAGTATAGGGAGAAATCAGAGGTTCAAAATTCCACCCTTCCTTCAAGTTCTGTGTAGGCTTTCGTTTGTTCTCTGAAGCTTTCCATGTCTCCATAGATGAAGCAAACTCTCCCTCCCTATCTCCCTCCTCTCCTGTGTCCTGTTCTTTATTGGATGGCTGGTATTCATGTACTCCTATTCCTCATGATTAAAATTTTAAATGAGACAACACGTATGAAACTTTTTTAAGGCCCTATGACAAACAGGAGCTGCATAGTGAGTTGAAAGCTGGCCCCCTAAAATATATGTTCATGTCCTAATATCCAGAACCTGTGTATGTGACCTTACTTGGGGGGAAAAAATTTTTATCTTTGCAGATAAAATTAAAGTAAGGTCTCAAAGATGCGATCATTCTAGACTCTTCCAGCAGGCCCCAGTGGCAAATATCCTTACTTAGATACACGGAGAGGCATTTAAGACCAAGGCAGAGGTTGGAATGATGGAGCCAAAAGGGGCAGAGAGAGGTTCAGTAACTTCCCCAGGTCATACAGCTACCGGAGAGCTGGGCAGAAACTCCAGCCCACACTGCCTGACTCCAAACTGCAATCTGTCCCCCGCCTTTAAAGACCTCTCAGTGTATGACAACACACAGCAGGTGAAAAGCAGAAACCTGTCTCCTTCCTTTAATGCCTCGGGTCACACTTTTTTGAAAAACAAAGATTTAACAGGTTCAGAAGGATTTTTTCCCTAGCACCATTGCCTTAATGACAGTGACATAAACTTATAGTATCACTAGATGAATAGAAAGAAATTTTGTTTTAGTTATATTCGGAAAAGCAGACTGCATAACAGATTCTGCTCAGACATCGCCCCCCGGAGGTGTGGAGGGAAAATGAGGATTCCTGTGGAGTGCTCCGCAACGATAGTTTGAAAGGGGCATAGTCACAACTACATGTTTGCCTTCCTTAGGCGATGAGATCCTTTTCTTAGTTCAATAAATTTTATTCAGGTGTCATCAATTCCATGTTCCTCACAATGCCATCATTTTATCCCATGCACGAGCTTCACCTGAGCGCTCCTTAGGAAGCCCCTCCCCGTGCCGCACACGTGATGAGATGAGGCCCATGCCTCTCTAGTAAGGACTGAGGGTGTGCGTTACTTGGAGAACCACTGCCTTCGTGTGGCCCTCAGGGATGGTACCATTAGAGCAGGACCGCCTATTAGAGATGCAGTGTGTGGGACACGCGGGGTTTGAAGTCGGACCTCCGTGAGAGTCTAAATGCCACCACTTGGTAACTTTCTACACTTGGGCCCTAAAACTAGTATAGTGAGTGGGGTAGCATCTTCATGCTAGGGGAGTAGGGGTGGGCTGGAGGTGGAGCAGTGATTAATAGGGAAGTTCCAAAGTAAGAAATAGTAAAATTCAATGGTATTTAAAATTATTCTTGAAATGAAAATTGTTTCAATTGCCGGGCATTGAAAGATTTCTGCTTCTTCAGTTGCAAATTAAGAATTTTTGCATAAACATAAAGTGGTCATGTGTGTGAGGGGGGAAAAAAATGAATCTCTACATACTTGACCCCAGTGTGATTCTCAGTCCCTGAGAACAAAGTAACAGACTGGGGGAAGAAATGGCAAGTCTCCATCTTCCTCCTTACACCGCTCCTGGACACGAGATCCTCCTGTCAATGCAGAGCCAAGTGACCCACCTTGGGAGAAGTTGTCTGCCCCCTCATCCTTCTTTTGGCTTCTCTTCCTTCCTCTCTCATTTTGCCAAGGGACTGTAGTTTAATTCATGGCAGTTAAACACGTTAATGATGGGATTCCAATACATTCTCCTCTAGAAAATAGATATCACAACGTCAGAGTGTATTAAATTATATCTTCAGTGCAGTGCCTGGCATAGCATAAGCACTCAGTAATGAGGAGCAATCATTTTAAAGCTGTTCCTGTTACTATCATTAGTTTCTGGGTTGTTTGAGAATTAAATGAAATCTGTATATAAAGAACCTGGACCGGGGCGCCTGGGTGGCTCAGTCGGTAAAGCCTCTGCCTTCGGCTCAGGTCATGATCCCAGGGTTCTGGGATTGAGCCCCCCATCTGTCTCCCTGCTCAGCGGGGAGCCTGCTTCTCCCTCTCCCTCTGCTGCTTCTCTGCTTGTGCGTGCATGCTCTCTCTGTCAAATAAATAAAATCTTTAAAAAGAAGTAAAGAGCCTGGACCATAGTAGATGTCTTTAAAAATAGCTATTGTAATTAACCTCACAGCATGGCCACATATCTAGACTTTGAAGACTCTGAAGATGTGTATGTTACATGTCACTGTGTATGTTACAATCCTTTGTATCTGAGGAACATGAGATACTGGCTAAGTGAAGAAAGTTTGAATGACCACCTTCTTTCCTGATTGCTCACAGCTGAAAATCTTCCCAAAAGAAGAGGAGAGGACTTGAAATGTCTCTCCATCAGCACCATCATTTTCTCCACAAGGCTAAATTTGACTGGCCACTTTTGGAAATATAGTATTATTTATTCATTTTGGCAAACCGCAGATCCCTGTCTGCAGTTTTGTTCTTATATGTCATAATCGAGGTCACTGGCCCTCTCAACTGGCTGGGATTATCTCTTGCAAAATTGCATTCTCAGAGTGCCTCAGTATTTGGCCCCCTGATGTGATAAACCATAAAGCCTCCTCTGATGCCTTTTGGAATACTGACACAAGCCAATAATTAATGCAGCTAATCATTGAGCAGAGTATCTGATTTCAGGCACTGCCTATGGGATATAGGACATCACCCTTAAAAACTGCAAAGAAACCTAGAAATGTAAGAAATCCAGGATGTAGTGAGAGACATTAATCTCTTTATATTACTTTGGTAATGCTTTGTCATCTGATATTTCCCAACTTATGAAATCATCTTAAATGTCAAATATTTCCTTGAAAAGAGAAAGATCTATGGGAAGAAAGAATATAAAGTGGAAAGCCGGAAAATATTCAAATAAGCTTCCAGTAGACAAAAAGCAAGAATGAGAACATATATTAGATCTCATTGTAGACCTGCTCCTCAATATGAAAAACATTTTTTCTAAGAGCTGCGTTTGCTTTCTTTACATTAATGTATCCTAACATGTAAGCTACATTCTCTGCCATTTCAGGACTAGTAATACTTAACAGTACTTAGGTTAATACTTGAGAATTAACCGTACTTAAGCAGTATTTCAATGCAACATTTTAATGCTTTACACATACTTTTTAAAGTAAACATTTTATAGGAGTACAGGTTACATACCAGAAAAGTGCACACGGCATAAGTATAGGGCTCAGTTTTGTTTTTTAACAAAGTGGATATATCCATGTAACCAGCGTTCAGATCAAAAAATAAGATATTATCAGCACTGGAATGCCTGCTCAAGCTTATTCAAGAAAATACTGTCCTTCAACAGGTAACCAGTGACTTTTAGCACCAGATATTTTCCACCTGTTCCTGAACTCTTCAACAGACTTCTACAATTTGTGTTCTTCTGTGCCTGGCTTATTTTGCTCAACATCATGTTGAGACTTTTCCTATGTCAATACATTTATTTATTTTCATTGCTTTCTTGGGTTTGTTGTATAGCTATGGCAGTATTTATCCATTGTCCTGTGAATGGACATTTGGATCACTTCCGGTTTGGGACTGAATAGTGCCACTGCAAACATTGAGCACAAAGCCTTTTTTTTTTAAAGATTTTATTTATTTATTAGAGAGTGAGAGAGAGCACAAGAGGGGAGAGGGTCAGAGGGAGAGCGCAAGCCTTCTGATGCACAAGTTTATGCATTTCTTTTGGTTGCACACCCAGAAGTGCTTCACTGCATCATAGGATAGGCTATATTTAGTGCTAGTAAATACCGACAGTTTTGAAAGTACTTTCCAGCAGTCCGTGAAAGTTCCAGTTGTTCCCTACCCTTACTAATATTTAGTATTATCTTTTTTTAGTCTAGCCATTCTGGTGGTGTGAAATAATATCTCATTAGGGATTAATTAAATTTCCTTGATAACTGTTGAAGCTGAGCTCCTTTTATGTTTTGATCTCTCTCTTTTTTTTTTTTTCCAACTGACTATTCAAGTGTCTCACCTGATTTTCTATTAGGTAATCTGCCTTTTCCCTTACTGATCTATTGAGTGCCTTTGTGTGTTCTGGTTCCTAGTCCTTTCTCTCACTTACATTCTGTGAATATCTCTCCCCACTTTGTGGGTTGCATTTTCACCCTCTCAATGGTATTTTTTTGATAAATACTTTGGATAAAGTTCTTTAAATGTTATGCAAATTACTTTTTTCTTTTATAAAAGTGCTTCTTGTGTTTTGTCCAAGAAATCTTTACCCCAGGCCTATCCTATTTTATTTTTCTAAAAGCTTAATTGTTTTATCTTTTGCATTTAGACCCACAATCAATCTAGGATTGATTTTTGTGTTTGATGTGAAGGGCTAGCCACACTTCTTTCTATTCTACATGGATATCTAGTCCTACACAGATTTTGTTATAGGTACTTAGACTGTTTTTCCTCTGAACTATTCAAGTCAAAATCCATTCTCCCCATGATTTTGCACAGAGGATAAATATTTCTAAAAATGGATTCACAGTTTTCTTATTTTCATGCTTTTTTATTTGGTGACCTAGTTTGTATGCACTTTAGTTTATAATGAACCTTTTAAAAATAAAGTTCTGCATTTTTTATAACTATGATATTCTATTGGATGGCTGTGCAATAACTTATTTGACCTATCTTCTGTTAGTAGATATTCAGGTTGGTCCACATCTTCCAGTATCATAATCAATGCTGTGAATGTGATCTTTGAATGGATAGCTTTGCACATTTATTAAAACAGTTACTGTTAA
The DNA here is from genome assembly GCF_009762305.2 of Zalophus californianus. Classification (NCBI taxonomy): domain Eukaryota; kingdom Metazoa; phylum Chordata; class Mammalia; order Carnivora; family Otariidae; genus Zalophus; species Zalophus californianus. The sequence continues at coordinate 40,612,600 of NC_045595.1, read as the reverse complement.
TACCATCAAGAGTTAGGTTGCTGGGGAGTGCCTGGGTGGCCCAGTGAGTTAAGCATCGGACTCTTAATCTCCGCCCAGCTCTTGATCTCAGGGTTGTGATTTCAGGCCCCACATTGGGCTCCTCATGGGCATAGAGCCTACTTAAAAAAAGTAGGTTGCTGGATCAAAGAGTATCCACATTGTAAGTCTTTTAAGAAGTGGATGTGAAGATTAAATTCTAGGACTTCTCAAGTTCTAGGCATCTTTCAAGGACCTGTAGCAAATTTCTTATTTGTAATTTTCTATCTTTCTGCAGTGATTGAAGAGGGTCATTATCCTTCATCTCTGCCGCATGTGGTATCATCAACTGAAGGTATCAGTTAAGGCCCCATTGTTGCTTTGATACAGTATACCTTTGGTTTGATAAAGTCCACTGGTTCTCTTCCTGGTGTTTATTGTTCAACTGGTTATTTGTTAATGGGAAGAGGTGCTTGACTGGCCCAATGAGGTAGAAAGTACCTCTCTAATGGATTTCTGGTGACATTTTGTGTTGGTCTTTCCATACTAAGAATGTTGTCCATTTTGTTCTCGAGTCAGGAAGGAAATAGCAAATACACGTATACTTGTCTTTGTGTCCCAAGGAAATGATAGCATTGAGAAATGTATGTGTGACTCAGTGTAAAGAGCAGGAAAAAACTGCAATATGCTATTTTTTGGAATCCTAGTGATCTGAGCTTGATTTAAAATGAAAAGTCAAGGTCAAACTACCATGCCATCTGCTTAGGTTGCAGCTTTATGTCTTCACCCATAAATTTTGCTATAAAATTTTCTTCCTAGGCGGAGAAAAAGATGAGGCCAGAAAAGGTCTATTTTTGTTGAGAGGTGTGATAAACACAGTATAATCTAATCTGATTTCCTTGTTTAAATCATAAAATCTTAAATCTCAATCACTGAGATCACAAATGAATAAAATTTCTCTCTGCTCATTTAAAACAGGTAATCTAGTTACCTTTTACTTAAAACTTTGATAGGTAATAATTTAAATTTTGGAAACCCTATTGATACAGTGTAGAACCCATTAGCATGGAATGTAAATTCAAAAGCTGCCTGATTTATAGTATATTTCAGTTCTTGCTCCTCCCTCATACTTATATTTCTAAGTTGGTGGGGGTTTTTTTAAGTGACCTTTTCCCCTTGATGAGTTTATACACAAAAACCTTTAACATAACAGCTTGTTGGCCATTTGTGCAAGAAATAAAACCACTTTCATGAATACAAGTTACTCATTTTTGGTATGGAGTTGGGCTTTGACCGTAACTTAAGATAATCATTGCAGCCCGCAGATGTTACAGAGTGCCGTCCATCATGCTGAACAATCCCGTGCAGTCAGGTTAAGCTAAAGCATCTGGAAACAGCACATCTGAAAATGGGTTTTATGACACCCAGTAATCAGCCTTCTTTGCTTGTAATACCTAAAGATTTTTGAGCAAAGAAGGCATTGGCTATTGACAGATAAGCTGTGCAGAAATGTCACCCACTAAGTACTAAGAAGTCTCCTTTCATAACAAAGATCCCAAAAGAAAAAGCAACTAGATCCAGGAATTATACACACATGCGCACGCGCGCGCGCGCGCGCGCACACACACACACACACACACACACACACACACACACACACATAAATAAATATATATATACGAACAAATACATAAATAAGCAACCCCTATGTTTTCAAGGGGTTTCTTTGGGTAGATTTTTTTTCTTTTCAGCTGAGTATTTCAAAAGTTTTGTTCCTTTTTAGATCAAGTAGAAACAGAAATACTACTTTTCAGTTTTGCAGCCAACTTCACTTGTATGCATAGCTCTACTGAACAGGTAGTGGTCTGAGTGTATGATGGCATTGAAAATGACTAGAAATGCCCTAAGTCCTACCATTCCCTTCCAACATCAAAAATTAAAAAAAAAAAAAAAAATCTCGAAACATTCCATGTTTAAGTTCTAAGGGTTCTTAATTATATTTAAATGATCTTAGAGTGAGAGTTCAAACATAGAGGTATGAATAAATAAAATGAAAAAGAGTGCCAGTGTTCCCCCAGTCAACATTATCAAGTTATTTCATCTCTTCATTATGTTAAAGAATTAAACTAGAATCGAGCCCTCCCCGATGAATTCCTGTTTTTACAGTTACTAAAGATTTTATTTTTTTAAAGATTTTATTTATCTATCTGACAGAGAGAGAGCACAAGCAGGGGGAGCAGCAGAGGGAGAGGGAGAAGCAGGCTCTCCGCTGAGCAGGGAGCCCGATACGGGGCTTGATCCCAGCACCCTGTGATCATGACCTGAGCCAGAGGCAGATGCATAACTGCCTGAGCCACCCAGGTGCCCCAAGTTTCACTGAAGATTTTATATTGACAAACATTACAAACTATTCTGACATTTTAAAACTTTATTTATAAACATATTTTATATCTATATATAACATATATATTTCATATATTTATTTTTCCCCAAATTGCCAGTACTCCAAGCATTGTCTTTGGTACTGGTTGGATAGGCAATGGTGAACAGAGCAGGCACGCTTATTGTCTTCACTTATAGTCAAATCACAGAAAAAAAAAAAATCTGAGTTTTCAGAGACACTGTGTGAAATCTATTTGTGAGTCCCTTAAACAGCAAGGAAGATAATGATCATTGATTTTGACGAAGCATGTAAAATAAGTTTATTTAAGGCTTGCCTTCTACTTAGGAAGTTTACCTAGTTTTTCTTTTATAATTCTCCAATTTTGAGATGAACTTGTGGTTTTCAAGGTGGAGGATTGCAGGTGTCGGAGATAGTTATAAAGTATTTACCCTAGACTTCTGGTCCCTTAAAGCATTTGCTAGTTTAGGTAGAGAGCTGATGGCCCCTGAGAAGCTTGCAGTTTTGGTGCTAATCTCCCTGCAGTTTCATTTGACAACGCTTGGGATCATTTGACTTTCTCTGTGCTCTCAACATCCCTCTTCTTTACAAATAACCCTGAATTGACATAGGTAAGGTTCAAGGACCTCTAGTCTAATATTATCACCCACAGTGTGTTTTTGACTCTATTCACACCAATCTGCCTACAGTCCTCCCACCTGGGCAGCCCCTCTGCTTAGGCAGCCCTCCATGTCTTTGCATTCCTTTCTTTACCCTGCACAAACTTTTCTCCCAGCTGCTTTGCTGTTTAAGCACACTTCACAAGACTTGGTCCGTGTATCACATCATTACTAAGACTTTCAAATTAAAGAGGGTACCATTCCTCCCTGCCCACCTCTCTATACCTCTATTGGCTCAACTTCATTTATAGCTATTGAAACTGGCACTAAGTCTAAAGAGAGCTATCAACTGTTGGGGCCAACAACTTGTATCCCAGGCTTTCCAGGAGTTGCCTAAGAAGTCCTTACCACAATCAATCAACTCCACCTACTATTTCCCATGACTAAAGAGGGGGAGTGTCAAGTTTAGCTAAACTACTCCACGGTATTGTCGCCTTGGCATCCATCCAAGTGGCCTGCAGAGACCTTCAGACTTTGACTAGACCCCTCATGCAAGTGCATGTCCTAGCAAGCAGCCTACAGAGTGACAAGCAAATGGAAGTTCCTCCCTGATATAATCACCCTTGTGATCAACAGTCTTCCCTACTTGGCAGCACCTGTATGCTTTATGCAGCCCTTAGATAAGACCCCCATGGGCTTTACCAAAAACCTTTTCTTGTTATTTGAATTGACCAGTCCACCGCTAGTCTGGGAACCCCAAAGCATTCTACCGGTGGATCCTAAGAAAGGCATATACCGGATTCCTCCTTAGGCCTCCTTAATCCCCTCCTTACCCTCTCCTTATCTTTCTGTCTCTCTCTCCCCCTCCCCCATCACTCTCTACTCTCTACCCACTCTGTCTTGACCTCCCCATGCAGCACCTCAAGGTGTGCCATGTACTTTCTCCAGAAGTACTGTGTATTTCCTTCTCGTTGTGAGGGTAAACTCTATTTGAATTTCTCTTGTGCTCTGTTGGGGAACCCTGACTCACAATCTGGCAACCTGTGTTCCACTTAGCAAATAATAATTTAACAAAGTCATAACAGAATGGGAAGCAGAGAACGTCCGATTCAGATGCCAAAGACTTTCTCCAACAGCCCGATCCCCTCTTGTGTTCTTCTCCCTAGGAACTTCTTCACATCCCCTCCCCAAGCAAATGAGAAAGAAGACTTTGAAACATCCTCTCATAGAGAGGAGAAATGGATGGAATGAGGGAGAGACTGGAATTTCTTGTTTGGCTTAGGCAATGGACTTGGAATTTCTTTGTTCTTTCTGCTCAAGGGAGAAGAAATTTGGGGGCCGATGGCATTATCATTTCATCCTCACAATTTAAGCCACTTGGCTGGTAAGTCACCCAAGAGGGCTTCCTGCTGGCCAAGAGACTAGTGCAGCTTGAGGGTGTAGGCTGGGCACCTGGAGCAGGAGCTCAGGAGGCAGGGAAAAGGGTTCAAACCTGAATCTGACTCGAGAATCAGCATGCTGGTCTCTGGTACCAGCCGAACTCTTCACTACTGAGCAACTTGGGCAAAACACTTAATTTTTCTAAGCCTTAATTTTCCCATCTGTAGAAAGGGAAAGACTTCATAGGATTTTAATGAGGAATATACAAAATAGTGAAGAAAGATGTTTAACATAAACCCTTAGCATGAAGTGAAAGCATATTTAATGATAGTAAATAAATGTAACCATTTTTTTTTTCTGCTTCTAAGACTGGACTTCATCCCAGATCTTTATCAAAGTTGGATTCTTGAACCTTCTTTCTCTTCCTTCTCATCCTTGGCTCTCTAGAAATGCCTGCTCTATGCAGCGCCCAGCTGAGTTTCTGGGTTCCAGACTTTCCCATTGTACTGTATCCTACTATAGTTAATGGGCTCGGCCTGTCTCTGCACAGATAGGATAAACAAAGTTTTGTGTTGCAAACATTCTTCTCCAACCTCTTAACATAGCCTAAATCGTGTGATAAGAAGGAATTTGGGAAACTTGCAAAACCTGGAAGTGTTACAAACCCCAGTGTAAAGGAAACAGACATTTAAATTGTCTAAGATGCAGGCCTCATAAATATACTGAGAGACTGAACATACAAACATAAAATGGCTAGGCCATATATAATAATAATGTTATTTATTATTATTATTATTCTCACGCACAATCTGCAGCAACCAGCCCAGGAAATTAGCTGGCTACATATAAGTCAGACTTGGAGTAATTAGACTGCTGTCTCGAGGAACAACCCAGAAAGCCAAGCAAAACCCCTTTAGCATTGGCCCAAAGTGGTCAGGACTTAATTATCATTATTCTTTGTTATTACTGGCAATTTCCCTAACTTATAAGTTTCCCTGCTTATAGGTTAGAATCAATCAGAAAAAGCCAAACATGCATCCCTAACCAATAACCTGGGATGCCCCACTTCTAGTTATACTGGTTGACCAGCCTCCAGCCAGTGCATACTTAAAGCTTTCCCTTTTTTCCATTATGAGGCTTTCCTACTTACACCTCTGCCTGCCTTTGAGTCTGCCAAAACACAGCAATGGCAGCTGACTCTCTTGCTTTAGCCAGCTCTGAATAAATAACCTCTGCTTGTTCTCATTTGGGTGGTCTTTGTTTATTTCCACACTACTTAAGTGCAAGATCTGTTTTCAATTTTATCTTAATGAAATCTGGTTACATATGAGGCTATTGCCATATGGTTATCATGCATCATGACCAGTCTTGCTGTGGGGTACCACAGAGACTTGATCGCTAGCATCTCAAAAGCACCCAAAGTAAAACACAGCACAGTGAAAAATAAGTCAAGGCCCAGGGTACCTGAGTGGAAGCAATTAAAACTTTAAGAACTTCTAAAAGTGAGTGACGGCTTCCTATCAGTCTAGGTCAGCTCTAAGAGGATGACCTGGTTGATCTGTAAGGTAATTAGAAGTATCACCTTAAAATTAATTACATAGATGAACCACTGACCCACTGACCTCATCACAAATGGTCAGCTCATTTCCTCTGTTTTCATACTATCCAGAAACCCCAAATGTTGCCAAACTTTGAGCAACATTTTTGGACTATTTTTCTCTGACCTATACATACTTTACCTTTTAAAAAATAATGCAAAGATAGGCCTACATATTTAATGGATTATTTTAGCCTACTAAGGGATTTTTAACTCTTTTCCCTTAAATAATAGCCCCTATTTAAAAAAAAAAAAAACTGAAGCCCTAAGGAACTAAGTTGTTTCCAAGTGTTGGGTGATAGGGCCGGTTGGGGAGTAGGGAGAATGGAGCATCAATCTGGAATATGGAAGAGAATTGTTCTTAAACTTTTTTTTAAGTGTCTTTTGACAATAATGGAAGAGAATTGTTCTTAAACTTTTTTTTAAGTGTCTTTTGACAATAATGTCCCTGGGCTATAGAGCTAAATTGTGTTGCTCATTGATGAGCATCTTTGTCTCATCAATAAGTCTTTAAGCCAACAGGGAAACAATGAAACCAGAAATAGCAATAATCATCAATCCAGGAGTCCCTCACTACAGTATAGAGTCCAAAATAAGACCAGCTCGCCTTAGATACTGGTTTCATATATTAAGTATCTTATCTATATGTACAAAGAGAGATTTCAACTCGCTCCATCAGCAGCCTCCTTGTGTGCTTTGTAAGGGAGTGGCAGTAAGCTTAGGTTCCAGCTAAGACCACCAGAATGAGTGGGAACTCATTCTTCAGATCTCAGCATGATGATCACTTCCTCTAGGTAGCCACGCTGCCCTTCCCCACCCCCAGCAGTTCTCATTCCCCTATTATGTGCTCTTCTTCCTTTATTTCTCCCTTACTTTGCATAGTTTCAAGTTGGCATTTCTAGTGTAATTGTCTCTTAAACATGTGTTTCCCTAATAACTCTATAAACTTCATCAAGGCAGGAACCTCGTACAGTTTTGCTTATTTTTCCACAGTGCCAAGTTTATAGAAGAAACTCAAGTATGTCTTGAGTGAATAAATGTATTAATGATTGACAAGCATGGATGGGAAAGTGAAATGGTGAAACAAAGAGAATTAGACTTTTCTATTCAAAAAAGCAAGAATTTGGGAGTTAATACAAACAGAAGAGCACTTAGGACATGGTGCCTAGGTAATGGATAAAGATGGTGGATGGGCAACATGGCAGCTGGTGTGAGCATGCAATGGAGGCCATGATGGTTGGTGAAGCCCCTTAAAAGATAGAATATCTAATGGTCAGTTTTTAGATTATTTGCTAGCTATAAATGATGGAAGGTCCTATTTGCTAGAAACACAGTCTTGATTCAGTAGTACCCAATGAGAATGAAAAACACAGAGGCCCAGGAAGAATTCAGAGTAAACCTCAGGATAAACCTTGGATGAATGTTGCTTCTCATACCTCCCAAGTACACCAGATGGAGGTGGCCAGGGCTGCTACTAAGCTAGAGAGTGCTGGTACCACTTGTTATATACAATTTATATTGTTATACTGTATTACTTGTTTAAATACAAAATTACTTTCTCGTTGGTTAGTTGAACTACCACAATTGGTCCCTTTCTCAGGATCTCTTGGAGTGCTTGAACCCCTTTCTAGTCCAGCAATCTCAGAGTTAACACCAGGTACAGTAGAGGGCCTCCACGCCAGGCACCAGTTCTGACTGGCTAGTGCCTGGGCCACACCAGTTGTTAAGTATCTTGAGTATCTCTCTAGAAGTTGGCATTTGCAAAGAGAAGGGAAAAGCTGCATTCTGGGTTTTTCTCCAAGGTTACCTCAAACCTCAGCCTTTAAAGAACAGAACATTAGTCAGTGTTTTTGGTATTCCCACAATTTTTTCACTTGTTCAATTTTTAGAAATATTGCTCATCAATATGATTATCCAATTGTACTCCCACCTACAATCTATAAGGTTTCCATTTCCCAACATCCTCATCATATGTTGATTCAAACCTTGTAAATGCATGTTCATAGCAGCTTTATACAGAATGATCCCAAAAAGGAAGCAACAGAGACATCCATATACAGGTGAATAAATAAATGGGAGATACCATGTTAAAAGAATTACATTTGATTTTTGATGCCCCTTTATCATTAATCACACAATCTCCTCAAGCACTAAATTTACAACTATAGGAAACTACCAAACCTGTTCGCAAGGTGGGGTAGTACTGTACGCTCCCACCAACTACATATGAAAGGCTAAGTGGCTCCATATCATAGGCAGTATTTGATGATAGACTTTTAATTTCAGCCATTCTGAAGAACACGTTGTAGTATCTCCTTGGGTTTTCAGTTGGATTTCCAAAGATGAATGATGATGTAGAGTACTTTTTAATGTGCTTATTGTTCATTTATATACTCAAAATCTCTCCTTGTTTTTTTAAGTTGGGTTCTTTGTCATCTTACTGTGGAGTTGCAGGAATTCTTTATATATCCTAGATAAGCATCTTGTGTCAGATACATGTATTGTGAATATTTTAGCCCAGCCTGTGGCTTCCCTTTTCATGTTTTCAAGATGTCCTTTGAAGAGTAGAAGTTTTCAACTCTTGATTAAATCTCACTTTATCTTTTTTCTTTCATAAGTATCAATGTTTGAGTTAGGCATATGGTTTTCATGGGAGCATTAGTCTCAGATGCAATTATAAAGTGTTTATACTGACCTTATACAAAAATCAATTCATAGATTCCATAAGCTCAGTGATTCCCATGCAGGATAAAAAAAAAGAAAAATTACACTGGGACGTATAGTTCAGTGTCAAACTTTTGAAAACAAAACAAAAAATCATGAAGGCACCCAGACAAAGGAGACTCACTCTTTTCAAAGAAGCAACAAGTCTGAGAACTGAGTTTTCAACAGGAACCATGGCAGGTAAAAGAAAATGGCATCTATAGCACAAAGGTCACAAGGAGGATAAAAGGAATTAAATGCTCTCAAATTTCTTGCATCATTTGGGAAATGACACAAGTACTAATTTAAGGCAAATTGTTATAAGTCAAGGATGCATACTCAAAACCAGTAAAAGAATTATAAAAGAATGCATAATTAAAAGCTGATAGAGAAAAATTTTTAAAAAATTCAGTATATCAAGAAACGAAGCTAACAGAAAATAGCAGAATCAAACCACAGATGGACAACAAAGCCCACCATAGCTAATGTAAAATATTATTTCAGTCTATCAAAGTATGTCACCGCAGCCCCTAATCCACCATCCATCTGATGAGCTGCATTCATTTCAGCCTAGTAAATAAATGTGGTTTTTTATGCTGAATGTGTGAAAAAGCATTCCTCTTTCCCAGCTGCTAATTTATACATTTCATGGCCAGAGGTCAAGACTAGCATAACTAGCATAACCAAACTTTCCTGTCAGTATTTATTTAAAAATGTTGATGACAAATAAAACAAGAGAGGGTGGAATAACATGAACACACTGCATGAATTAGTTCCCGTTAGATTATGCTTCAGTAACAAGTAGCCCCCCACATCTTAATGGTGCAGAAAATGAAGACTTATTTCTCACTCAAGTGACATGACAATGGCAGTCCACATCAGCTCTCCTCCCTGTTTTCTTCATTTGTGATCCCAGCTGAAGGAGCACCCCTTATCTGAGGCAGTTTCCTTCTTAGAGCAGTACCGTGAGAGCGATTGCAGAACTAGCCAATAACTCAGAGCTTCTGCTCCACAGTAGTGCAGGTCACGTCTGCTTACATTTCTTTGGCCAAAGCAAATCTCATGGCCAAAGTTGACACCAACCTTGGGTCATGCATCTCCTCTAGGAGGGACAGGCCACTGGGAGTGCTCCCAGAGGAATGGGTCTAAAAGGAGGAACAGTAAATATTTAAACAAGTACTACAATCTAGCACATACATCCTACTTCCTAACCATTATATTTTTGTTTTAACATCATCTAACCATTGTTAGGAGATTATGTTGTGTCATATGGGTTTATCTGATTGAATTGCTTTTTCTCTAAGACTGAGACTAATTTGACACAATTTTCTATCACCTGTTTTAATATTATAATCTGATTATATATACTACATCTCATTTCCTCCTCATTGGTAAAATTAAGATACATCTATATAGATACATATAAATACATATGGTTTTCTGTGTATATAGTTTTCCCTAAAAGATGTTATTGAACAAATGTGTCTATCAATATTATTTTAAAATCAGAAAATATCCATTTTATCACTTCTAAGCCATGTATACTGTAACAGACCTATTTTCCTATTTTCACAAGAGCTATTGCTACTGGTGGTAATTCATCATGGCTGGATGAGAGCATAGAAGTTCTCAACTGAAATTTTTTATTTTCCACATAGTAGATGAAGAAACACATGAACTACAACATAGAGAAAAATTTTACAAGCCAATGCTTACTGAAAGGGTTGAAGATAGATGCATCCCTTTTAGTAATTTACCATTAGGAGGTTAAAACAGACTTCAAAAGAAGGAGAATGAAGATAGCAAACACCTCTGCAATTCTCTGCCCATGTTTCCCATATAATGGCCACCTATGGCATCGTAATCCAAGCGAATGAATGAGGAGGAGGCAAATGACCAGGCAACAATAGTAGTATCTTCTACATATGCCTCGCTTTGTAGTTTACAAAGCAGTTTCCCTTCGGTCACCTCATTTCAACTTGCACACCACCTTGTTGTAAGCGGGACTGGTGTTACCCCCAGCGTAGACATGAGTAAAAGCAGACTTCGAAACATTAAGTCACTTGCCCAAGTTCACACAGCAATTTAGAGGCAGAGATCAAACTTGACCACGTGTCTCTGTGCCCTGCCCAATGATTTTCGAACTTTGTATGCCTGAGAATCAATAGAGGATTTTGTTAAAACTGCACATTCTTCTAACTACCTTGCGGAAATTCTAATTTAATATTTCTGGAGTGGTGCCCAGAAATTTACATTTTTCACTAGGTTCCCAGGTGATTCGGGTGTAGGATGAACCCATTTTTACCCCCGACATTGGAGCACGGTGTGAGGGGACAGGAGAAATCTGTGGGTAGCATTTAAAATTGAATATTCGTCACTGGCCTAATGAGAAAAAACTTAACCTACTCCTTGTAGTGCTATCACTGGTAACTTTCACTGGCATAGTAGTTATGAGAGAACAAACAGCATTGGTGTATTTTCAAAAAGTAATATGGCTCATAACGCCATTCAGCTCAATCCCATTCAAGCTTTATGAACAACTGATTTGATTGCACCTGAGCATGATCTTATTATCTAATAATAGTCATAGGGCAGTGTCCAGGGATGGGACCCTGTCATCCATTTAGAACAACTTTAATAATATTTTATTCCCAGCCTCAAAAGGATGACACTTTGCTGATGGATGTTACCAAATATTATTTCCCATATCTACCAATGCGCATTATAGCTAATTGAGTGCTTGTATTTTATAGACTGGATTTTCTTTTTATTTAGTTCTTCTAATATCACTTTGAACATCAAGACTTGCGAAGTAGAATTTTTGGAGGACTGATACATGTTTAACCAGTGAAGTCAAGAGTTGTGTTTTAGACTTTTTTCCCCTTGCTTTTCTTTCTTTCTTTCACATTTCAGTCAGGTCCATATCAAAGGACAGTCTCTTAGAGAATGATGACCTGGTGGTTTCCTCCCAAAATCAATAGGGATCTTTCATGTCACCATGAATTTAATACTGTCTCTTGTGTTTTCCTTTGCAATCTCTTTGATTGGAATATGTTCAAGGACACATGGCCTCTTGTCTTTTGAGTCTGTTGAAGAGTTCATTTCCCAACTTTGACACTGAGCTTGGGAGTTTCGACAGCAATGAATCAGAAATATCCATATCAGAAACATCATTAATCTTTACCAGACAGAAGCAGTTGTGTTTGCAACTTAACCTCAGTGGACTCTTTAGAGGTGGGATTTACCAATTTACAAAAGTTTCTGAAAGGGAAGACAAGGGGCACCTGAGTGGCTCAGTCGGTTAAGCGTCTGCCTTTGGCTCAGGTCATGATCCCAGGGTCCGGGGATTGAGCCCTGCATCAGGCTTCCAGCTTGGCGGGGAGCCTGCTTCTCCCTCTACCTGCTGCTCCCCTTGCTTGTGCTCTCTCTCTCTCTCTGTAATAAATAAATAAAATCTTTAAAAAAAAAAAGGGAAGACAAGGTGAGGCAAGGTGGGAGAAACCATTTTAAGGAGTTAGAACCCAAATCCCAGAGCCACTGGACCGGTTCTAGAGGATATATTTCTCTTTCTGCTGCAGGTTATGAGAATAGTCACTTAAAGGTTGAACACCACCCAAGTGTGCATTAGGGCATGTGGTTATCCAGCTTCCAAATTTCAGTCCTCAGCCCTTCTCTGTCCTCTCCCCGTGGATGATCTCATTTCTTCCTGATTTCAATTATCACCTCAATGCCTCAGTGTAGATGACTCATGGATTCATTCAGTTACCCAGCAGGTACTGAATTCCCACTGCTGTAATAACTGTCATCAACATAGCTTGCATTTATTGACTTTACATTATTGCCAGATGCTGTGCTAACGCTCTCTATGCTTTGAGATGAGAATGGAGTGTGGTGGTTAAGATGGTATAGGTTCTGGAGGCCAGCTGCCTGAGTTCCTATAATTTTGGACAAGGTATTCCGTTCTCTGTGGCTCCGCTTCCCTCTCTAAAATGGGTATGAAAATAAGATGTACTTGGAGGGTACAGACCCTTGTTTGTTTTTGTTTTGAATTAAAAGATTTCTTGTAAAATGTTTAACATAGTACTCATAGTACTAAACTTTCAATCAACAGTAGTTATAATAAATTGTTATTATCAATGTATCTTATTTTTCTATGATAACACAGCATGCCTAAAATATAGTTACCACTTAATCTGCTTTAAAACCACATCTGTGTTCTTAATCATTATGATAAGGACCTCTCTGATTTATGGCCTATGGAAATAATACATTGTTAGAGAAGATACCAGTCCCTGACCTCCAGCTTACATATATGCAAAACAGAGGACTAAGGATAGCAGTAATGATAATAATGAGTGCCAAGAGAGCTCAGAATCTCGGTTGTGTGCAGCCCTGTTCTCTATTTACAGAGTCACAAAATACCAGAGCTGAAAATACAGTGAACACCAGAGCAGAGCTGTAATCACAGTAAAATACTCCATTTACAACCAAGGGCATTCATCTGAGAGGGGTTAAGGGATGTGGCAACAGTCACAGATAGGGACATGGGTAGAGCTCCCGACTTTCCACTCTACTGCCCACAATAATAATTCACCATTTAGATGTGCTACCATCCCCACTTTCCACCATTTCAAAACGTAAGCTTTCCACTCAACATACTGATTACCTATTGGCTACTGTTGGGAAGGCTTCGTTTTTGACAAAATTCTTTCAGTGTGGTGCATACCCTACACTACAGTTCATCAGAACCACATATTGCAATGATCCTTAATATTTACCAGACAGAAGTTGCTACATTTGCAGCTAGTCATCCATGGGACTCACCATGTCGCAAATGCTCTGAAAGGGAAGGGAAGGCTTTGAAGCAAAATGGGAGATGAAGCAAAATGGGAGAAGTGATTCTTTTTTTGAAGAGGTCAGTTAGAACCAAAACTCAAAAGTTGTTGAACTAGTTCTGTAAGGAATTGTTTTGCTACTGCTGCAAGATAGGAGAGACTCATCCCTTCATCCCCTGTCCATCAGGAAATCCTGCTGGTTTATAACATATCCAGAATCAGAACACTTCTCACCACGTCTACTGCTGTTATCCTGTTGTAGGCCTTGACCGTTTCTCACTCCTTTAAGAGTAGGAGCCTCCTACCCAGGTAGACTCCCTTTACTTGTGCTTCCTAGAGTGTTCCTCACAAAGTATAGATTCCACACAGAACTGGCCACGTGATGATTTTAAAACAGAAGTCAGATTATGTCCTTTCTATATAGGAACCCCATGGCTTCCCACTGGACTCAGAGGAAAACTCAACTCCTTTATAATGGCCTTGAGCTCTACTCAGCCTCGTTCCTGCTCCTTTTTACCCTTGGCCCCATCTCCTGTTTCTCTCTCCTCCATTCGTTCCACTTCAGCCGCACTGCCCCACTTGCATTCCTTGAAATCTTAGGGCTTTTGCCTAGATTGTTTCTCTGCCTGGATAGTCCTCACTGAGATATCGGAGTGGCTCACTCTCTCACTTCCATCTGGCATTTGCTCAGAATTCCCCTTCCCAATGAAGCTTACCTGGATTACCATGTTAAATTGTAATGTGGCCCTGTACCTGTGCGTGCACACATACACACCTGTGCGTGTGCATACATACCAGCACGTAGACACACATTCTGATTCCCTCTAACTATGGTACTCATTTCCATAGTGTCTGCCCCAAGCTGGGACATTTTTGGAGTTAAAGGGGTTGCTGAGGATAATTAAGGAATAAAGTGAGTCTTCCTGGGGCAGAGACATAGACCCACCCACACCTAATGTGCTCTGATATTTCCCCCGTAGCATCCATTGCCTTTTGACAGACTATGATATTTATTTTGTGTATGAGTTATTGTCTTTGTCCTCCTCTTAGAACATATGCTTCATGGGGGCAAGGATATTAGCCTCTTATTTATTGATGTATTATGAGTACTTAAAATAATGCCTGGCAGCCTGGCACATAGTTTCCCAGTAAGTATGTGTTGAATTGAATAAATTAATGATAAGGGGAAATCAAAAATGATCTCACCAGCTCCTTCAAACTTTAAACATGAGATGAATTTGTTGGTTCAGTTCGATCAAAATATGATTTTAAAAAAGTGAATGAGGGGTGCCTCAGTGGCTCAGTTGTTGGGCATCTGCCTTCGGCTCAGGTCATGATCCCAGGGTCCTGGGATCGAGCCCCGCATCAGGCTCCCTGCTTGGCGGGAAGCCTGCTTCTCCCTCTCCCACTCCCCCTGCTTGTGTTCTCTCTCTCTCTGTGTCAGTCTCTGAACCCCCCCAAAAAAAATGAGATGATTATGCCAACTCAAAACGTTAATCAGAGCGATAAAATTCTAGATTTGGATACTGGGTCTGGGTGAGATACTAATGGATGATCTCGCTCTCACTCCCTTCTTTGAAAAGAGCAAATATTTATTTACATCAATGGTTCCAAATTATTTTCTTGTTCTCCATCTTTAAATGTCTCTGACTTGCTGCTCTTCATCTTCACAAAGCTAAGGTGGAAATTTCTTCCTAAAACTTGGCATTTTTCTCACCTTGTACCGCCCTGAGAAAAAGCCATGCCCACTGAACAGTGCTCCTCCTTCCCTTGTAATATTGTAATAATCTCTCTGTATCTTGTACATGTATATGGAATTGTATATGTCTCATTACATACATTCTATCACATCAGTTTCCTGCTTCTTGCTTCTGTCTTCTGTCTCCCTTGTGTCTTTCAGTGAACCATAAATTTTTAGAGGCAGATGCTTTAACTTACTCATCTTTGGCTTCATGGCAACCAGTACAGTACCTAGCATACAGTGAGCACCGTCTTTGTATTTATTGACGGGAATTAAATTGGATTTGAGTCAATGATAACTGTATCTTTCATTAAGCACACCACCTAACCAAACTGTGCTGAATAAATGCAACATTCCAGTTGAACTGTAACATTTTACAACAGTGCACTATCAAAGGCCCTTTCTAACTTGACATTTTCACTTATTAATTTCCTATTAGTTTCTTAGCTTTCACCTGACTCTGCTCGCAGCTTTAGACAATCTTCAGGCCCTAGTTGCTGTATCAGAGATGGCTGCTGGTTTCCTTGCAACATTGCAAATCAGTCGAAGCTGCGTTTTTATTTACTAGTGTATAAAATAATTTTAAAAGTGAATCTGAAGCTATCACATCCAATCTGTGTCAACATGAAATCTTCTGCAGTTATAGTCTTAACAAGTTTCCATATACATATGGATAGATATTCCTGAAACACATCCCCTAGGTCTATGGATTGTTTTCTGATCCTCTAATATTTTGATGACTGTTGGCCAAGTTCTTTTTGACTCTGTTACTGAACAATTTGTCCATTACTGCTTATATTTTCTGCTTCTGAGCTGCTCACCATATTTCATCCTGAAATGCTTTTACCCTATACATAGTACTTTTCGTCTATGCTTAACTTGGATTATACTCAATTTCTACCGTATGGTTAGCCTGAAACCAGTTCCTTTTCATACCTCTAAGCCTACTTTGGATTTGAATCCTTTAACAGTGAAATGCCTAGGAATAGCTAAAATACAGCACAGCACCTAAGCAGGACTATCTGGATTTGCCATTAGCTGTCAGATTTCTTCTGTTTTGCCCTCCACAAATCCACTCCTGGAGCCTTTTTCCATGAAAGTGTCCTATGTGAATTGGTGATAATATCCATTACTTAAAAATCTCCCCCTCCCCCATTTTCTCTTCATGGTTAGAAAGTATATAACACCTTTTCCGCCATCCTTTCCCAGCATGTTTCTTCTGTTCAGTCTAGAGTCAGGCAATTCATATGACAGGTACACTTGATTTAAAGTGTGCTGACTCCCCTCCGCACCAACAACTCCAGATTCAATCGCCCTTAAAGTCACCATTCCAACCGGAGGAGAAATAGACAAACATTACTGAAAATCACAAAGAACAATTTCTCACCAGGTTGAGTATATCACAGGAATGATCTTCACAAAGCCCCAAAGTCACCTGGGGTCTGTTGGAAATAGTTGCAAGAGTCAAGCCCTCACAATTACCAGAAATTCAAGCTGCCTTATGTATGTGTGGAAAAGATCTGTAACATACTTGCTCTCTGAAGCACCTTAAGGGTAACATCCTGTTCACTTTTCGCGGAGATGATATCTGTATTTCAGCAAATGTCAGCAAGTCCACATACTTTGGCAGAACAAATGTTATTTTTCCTTTCATAACTGTCCTAAAAGGAATTGTGCAATCCTATAGATTATCACACAGAGCTCTCATTGGCATGTGGCCAAGGCAGAATACTCTTCTCTGGAGGAGGCAAATTGTGAATTAGGTTCGTTGCTGGCAAATTGCTTTTTGTGTTCAGTTCAATTTAGTTTTCATGATTCTTCCTGAGGGCTCATCCGGCCTTGCTCAACTAACTGGTTTAACAGATCAGCTTAAGTTCAGAAACCCTCATTCTTTCCAAGATGTCAAAATGTCTTCTTATTCAGTTCCTGATTGGGACAAGTGAGAGTAACAAACGTTTTACAGGTGTTAAACTCTCGGAGACAGATATGGTTTAGAAAACTGGGTGGGGGTGGTGGATTTCAATAAATTACACCAGGCATAATTGTACTGGAACTCAGAGGGGAGACAAGGAGGAAGGGGGAGGAGGAAGTGGCTTTTCACTTAAAATGAAAGTTACATTCTCTAGACAATGACTTCTTTAAAAATGTGTTGGACAATCCATGAATAGCAACAGTCTTACAACAATGAAAATTGAGGATCTATGTTCAAAACAAAAGAACAGACCCAGGACTCGAAGTTCAAAGAATTCCGTTGCTGCTCACACTAACTGACTGGAAGAGTCATCTGTGAATAAACTCAAGATCTCAGGTTGTTTCCATTAATGAAACATTATTGGAATAATACCATTAACAGATTCTAATAATAACCCGAGGGATCTTTTAGTTACATTTATAGCTACACAGAACACAAACACATGAAGAGTAGTTGCAATGAGGTGGGAATTTATATATTACATCAAAGAATTCTAGAAGTAGATAGTCCAATACTGACAGGATAACTCCCTACTGACCAAGATTCTCCTATTTTTATGCTCTGCAATGCTATTATGTGGCTTCATTTCCCAGCGTTACTCCATGTTCAGAAATAGCTCTTGGTGTTCCAGCCTTTACATTTGCTTCCCAGGCCTGAGGAAGAGGGGGAAGCAAAAGATGAACACCTCCCGGTTGGGTCCTCTGTCCCTGAAGAAACTTCCTACGAGAAACACGTTACTGGCTAACTGGTTAAACACACTACTGACAAGATGAGAATCTGGTCTTTTTGTCCCCCTAACCAAAAATGGTGGTTCAGCCACTAAAAAATACAAAGAGAGTAGATACTGATTGGGTAGCTTCAGTCTGTCAAGTAAAATTTTCATGAAACTGGAGAGGAGATCCTTTGAAGAAATCTGTTGGTGTCTTTTAACCATATCTTAGATCTTCTATAAATATTTAACAAATGATTTTCTTAATGCCTGTAGTTACTTGGTTCTTTTTTATTTTTGTGATAAAATCATCCCAGTTACAAGTCAAATGATGTCACACAAGATGACATTTTGCTGGCTTCTTATAAAGTGGTGGTTTGTCCTCAACACAGGTCATGAGATTTGACAGAACATGACAAAGCTCCTCTGACCAAAACCACCCATAAGATACAAACTAAAACGTCTGCCATGAAAGCCACTCCTTCTGAATGGAGGCAGTGTGCTTCCAAAAGATCTTTCTTTTAAAATATATGTTACCTAGACCGAATAACTGATATGCCATTCAGTATCCAGTCATCTATTTCTCTATATTAGTTTATCAAACTAAGTCTCATTATGGAAAGTAGAGAGCGAGGCTCTGAGAGAGGAGAACTAAATTAGATCATTTTCACGAGGTGGATATGGAAAATCTGAGTAGAGGGGAGGTCCTTTATTGTCATTGTGGGCATGTTGTGAGGCCACTAGTTTATGTACGAAAAAAAAGAGAAATTTGGGAGAGCGCCCCTTAAAAAGAGCATGTAGTCAGAATTCCATAGTTAACCTTGAATAAATGAATGAATGAAATAAAATACATGCACAGAATAAATCACAGCATATCTTTCCAGATGACTATTGTATAAATGCATGAGTAGATGAACATAGGAATATATCCTCAAAGGTGAATTTTATCTATGAAGATACTTTTATTTCTTCATGCTGTTTTTGTTGCTAATATTGGAAGTTTTTATAATAGCCAGTTTTAGATATAACTAGGAAAAACAAAAAAGTATGTGTGGTCTCCATAGCCAGCCTTGAGAGTTATTCATTATGGTGAATATCAGAGGAACAAATAGAGCAGGAACACTCAGAACACACATCACATGCCAAGCCAGTGCCTGCAAAGCACCAAGGAGTCTGGCCAGAGGAACAGCTTCTGGGCTCTTAGTATCACCTTAACATGGGATTAGTTCACCCAGCACTGAAGCAAAAAGCCTCGAAATAGAAGCACTCACTACAAGAGGATTAATGGACACAGATTTGCCTCACTTGGTCACGATCAAATGAGTATACCCAACTTCACCTTAATTCTGTACCATATCATAACGTGGAGTATACCTTTCTTGCCTGGTGTGGTATAATGATTAAGAATACCCGCTACTTGTTTCAGGAAAATGTGAATTCAAATACTGCATCTCTTCCACTTTCTAGATGCATGGCCTTGAGCAAATTACTTAACTGCCCAAGCCTCAGTTTCCCCATGTTTTTAATGGGAAAAATGCAGTTGCCTACCTTGCAAGTAATTGTGAGATTGAGGCTTAGTGACATCAGCCACTGTGATTATTTGCTGAGGTTTTAGGGGAACTGTATTAAAGTTCTCCAGAGAAACAGAATAATCAGGCACAATAGAGTGAGAGAGAGGCATAGACAGAAATCAGGAATAGAGAGAGAATTATTTTAAGGACTTGGGTCACACATTTGTGGGTACTAACAAGCATTAAATCCGTAGGGCAAGCTAGCAGCCTGGAGATTAAGATTTGATGTAGTCTTGAGTCTGAAGGCTGGAAACTTTGGACAGGTTTCCATGTTGTTGTCTTGAGGCAAAATTGCTTCATCTGGGAAATTTAGCCTTTGCTCTTATGGACTGCAACTGATTAGATGAGGCCCACCCACATTATGGAGGCTGCTCTGCTTTACTTAAAGTCAACTGATTTAAATGTTAATCGCTTCTAAATTTTTTTTTACAGCAACCTGTAGACTGTTGTTGGGAAAACAAAACAAAACAACTGAGTAACCTAGCCTAGCCAAGTTGGCACATTAAAATTAACCATCATAGGGACCTAATAAATGTCACTCCCTTCCCCACCCAGATTCTGAACAAATAAAGAAATAAGGCAAAAGAGTTGCCGGTTGGAAAATCCAACTATAACTTCCATGGCAGGCAAAGGCTACGATGGGAGATGGGGGTTCATGTGGTCGAATTAGGCACTCCTACCCTGCCACCCTCCGCCAAGTAGATGAACACAAACAGCCCAGGGGGTGCTACCAGCTGAGATGTACAACAGCGGGGGAGGAGGGGGGTGCTGGGAAGAACTCACATTTCTCCTGACTGGTTCACACCTTAAAACACAAAAAGGAAGATCTAGTTTTTCCTTCCCCAACTTGCCAATCAGATAAGTCCCTCCACCTCCCCGGAGTAAAGGCAGTCAAGCAGCAGAGGGGCCAGAACTTTTTCTGCCAACTACACGTCCTGCACAGGAAGGAACTATCGAGAGTCAAGGAGAATCCTGTCACCTCCCAGCACCCTCCTCTCCTCACCCCCACCATCTCTTTTTTGAATGATGAAATTATGCTGTCTACACTTGCTAACTTAAAAGTTCAGTCTATGAAATTAAAGTTCCGGAGGATTCCATTTGGAGTCTTGGAAAACTTAAAGAGGCTTGACCCAAGACATATCCAGGGCCCTGTGGAATCTTGTATTCTACCAGCTGTGCATTTACACCAAGAGCTACTGGTTTGTGTCTCTACCCCACTCCCACCCACAAGAACTTTAGTTGAAAACCAGCTGGGGTTTAAAATGTCAGGTCTGCTTTGGATCCCATGACAGGTCCAAACCAAATTCCTGTAGGAAAATGGCTCTGTCCCTTCGTAAAAGCCCTCAGAGCCTCAGCCAGCTTGATGCAGAAGGACTCTGACATGCTCAAGGCAGGCGGAGAGCCAGGATCTTTGGGGGACCCTTGAGAGTGTCCCTTTAAAAAGTTCACCCTTCCTTTCTCTGTAAAGAAATCTGGATGCTGAAATCTGGTGTGCTGACCTCATCTCTCTCCCCCTGGCCCAGAAGCCAGGGTTGCTCACTTCCAGTTGGCTTGAAGAGGCTTGCCTGGGCAGGGCTGATGTCCTACCTAGTATCAGTCAGAGCTCTGGAGTGGAACAGTGCTAGTAAAAGGCAGATGAAAAATTCAAGTGATTTTTGGCTGGCAGAGGGGTTCAGTATGTGGGTTCACTTGGCAGCATCGGAGCAGTGTGATGGGGTCCCCTTGGAGAGGTGGTAGCGCAGATCTCCACCCCAGCTCCTTACTCCAAAACCAGCAGAAGCTGGCCAGGCTTGGTGTTTGTATGAAATAAGTCTTTTAGTGCCAAAGCAAGTTGGGGAATGAGTCCCTCAGATTCCTGGTGATTGGGGAAATCTGAAGGAGCCCAGGGAGTTGGCATTAGAACCAAGCATCAGCCTAGTTTGGGAAGCTATATAGAATCCAGGAAAGAACACAAGATTTCAAGCCCATTTTCTCCATTAAGCAGCTGTGAGATCTTCAGCAAATTATGTCATCTCTTGGGAAACTTCTTAACCTCTCTAGGCCACATTTTGACGTTAACTCTAAAACTAACGTTTTGCAGCTAACTTTTTGCTGGCAGGAGAAATGGCATGCTAGGATAGAGCTAGTTTTGGGTGTGGTTTAAATTTGAGATCTGCCTTATGTCCTGTGTGACCTTGGACAGTTGTTTTAACTTCTCTGAGCCACAGAGAAACAAGTAGAACCACCTCCCAGGACAGTGTCTGCAGGATTAAATAAAATTATAAAGCACTTAATCGTCTCCCAAAAGACTTGCTTTCTTGTCTTTCAGTGTCTTTCCTGAAGACAGACATTTAGGGAACTGGGATTCAGATTTAGGGTACAGATAACCCTCTTTGGATTTCGTGATTTTTTTTTCTTTGCCTATGTCAAGTATCTTATATTCTCCCTATGCTTGTCCAGGAGAGTCACAAGATCTTTGGCCAAAAAGAAAGAGAGAAAGAGAAAGAGAGAGAAAGTACCTGTGTGATTTCCTGAAGTCAATTTGTTCTCTGGTTCTTAGAGGAGACTTGAGGTAGATAAGACTAAGGGTTCCTGTAATGTTGCCTGAGCTGCCTAACAGCACCGGGAAGCGGCGGCTGCTCCTTGGCCCACACTGTCAGCTTCTGATGGCTGCAGGAATGTACCACGCGGATCCAAGATCAGCATGGCTGCCAGGTGCTTGGAATGGGGTTCAGTCTCATCAGGAAACACCAAGGAGGCCTGGAGCCCCAGCCAGGGAGTGGTTCATATCCAAGAAGGTCGAAACATAAGAACATTTTATGCCAAAAACAAGCTCAAGTGATAGTGAGATTAGTCAGCAGGGCAAAAATTATGGTTAGCAGGGTTTTTTTGTTTTTTAAGAAATGAAAGAATTGGGGCATCTGCACGTTAATCCATGTAAGAATACTTTTTAAATACTGAAATACCGTATTTTTTTTTAAGATTTTATTTAGTTGACAGAGAGAGACAGTGAGAGAAGAAACACAAGTAGGGGGAGTGGGAGAGGGAGAAGAAGGCTTCCCGCAGAGCGGGGAGCCCGATGCGGGGCTCGATCCCAGGACGCCGGGATCAGGACCTGAGCCGAAGGCAGATGCTTAACGACGGAGCCACCCAGGCGTCCCTGAAAATCGATATTTCTTGAGTGCTTAATTTGCACCAGGGACTTTTCATACATAGCACAGTGATTCCCATTTTCAAGGTGAGGAAACTGAGTCTCAGGGTTGGTGACTAGCAAAGTCACACAGCTACTTATAAGCCCATTCTCCTCTAACTACTAAGGTACCACCTCCAAAAATTGCAGCTACCATTGATGGGGACATTGGACTGGACACATACTAAGTTCATTGAATGTAATCATCTTCACAAACGTGTAGGAGGTTCTTCTTTCTTCAAGCTGAGGAAACGGAGGTTCAGATATACAGCACACTTCCCTAGGGGTGCACAGTAAAAAATCCCAGGAACTGAATCCAGGACAAGCGCTTGACAGCTACCTCGATAGGGACACCCTGAACCTCGCAGAGCACTTTGCGCCTTATGTGTTCCTCGCGCACAGAGCTCTTTGTCACTCTAGAAAGGCTGTCACAGGAATCTCACAGCAATCTAGCCACTGCTCACGACCCACGGTAGGTTTTCACAACTAAGCTAACAGAAGGAACCAGTGGGGCTCCCTCAATATTCCTCAGCCTCTGCCTGCTGCAAAGACTGTAGGAGGACACTTCCCTGCCCCCTTGAGGTTGGGTGGGGCCACGTGACTCATGCTGACCAATGAGCTGTGAGCACTGGCGTCTCTTTCAGGCCAAAGCATTGTCAGTGTGGGACCGCCTAGAACTCTCTCTTGCTCAGAATGTTTGGGTTGGGTTGGTTTGGCTCCCCGAATGACTGTAATGGCAGAGCTCCTGTCCCAACACTGATGGACAAGGAACATGAGCAAGCATTAAACGTTTGTTATTCTAAGCTGTTGTGTTTGGGCTATTATTAAAAGTAAAAAGAAAAAAACAACCCACAACCATCCTGACTGACACGGAACCAGATCCAAAGGAGTTTTGTAAACCTTCCAAGGGACTCAGCAGGTGCCAGAACTCTTCGCATCCAAAACCATGAACTTAATTGTTCCCGGCGACCAGGCAGGGCAGGGTAAATAAGTGAAGCAGCTGAGCATATGATGGTAGAAAGTGGGAGGGACTGGGTCAAATTGGTGGGCACACGCCAGTGAAATGTGGGCTCCATCTTACCCCATAGCTTGCAGTTTCTGAGAAGCCAGAGGGATGTTCGTGATTTTTCATAATGAAGAAAACACTGCAGGTGAAATACGCAGAGCTGTGGGCTAAGTTCACTGTACAGTTTCCCATCCCCTCAGGCTCACGTTCGCAAACAGGTTCCCATCTGTCACCCATAACCCCAAGACAGTTCTGCAAGTTACTTGCTGGGTGATGTTGGGCATGTTCATGTAGTCCTTAGCACTCCCCTCTATAAAATGGGTTAAGTGAGAGAAAATTGTTAACTCTTGATCTTTCTCAATGCTTCTGCCTAACAAAATCTCATATACCCTCAGATGCAAAATATGTCTTACATGTTTCAGTTTCCAGTGATGCTGTAAGCTTTAACCACTGATCCGCCTTCTCTACACAGCAGATCCGTAAAATCAAGGTGAAGGATCTCTGGGCTATGTGATGCCAAAATTTTCTTCCATCTAAAAAGAAGTGTCACTTTAGCAGGAGGAATGGGGTATTTTCTCCCTACTGGAGATCCTCAGCATCTCTTTTTCCCCTAAGCTTTTTTTTTTTTTTTTAAGATTTTATTTATTTGACAGAGACACAGCGAGAGAGGGAACACAAGCAGGGGGAGAGGGAGAGGCAGGCTTCCCGCCGAGCAGAGAGCCTGATGTGGGGCTCGATCCCAGGACCCTGGGACCATGACCTGAGCCCAAGGCAGATGCTTAACGACTGACCACCAGGCGCCCCTTTCCCCTAAGCTTTGATGTTGTAGTTGACAGTGATCACACAGAAGGATGTCTCCAGGGGGTTACAGATCTTGTTGTGATGTTAAAAATGGGATGATTTCTCTCACCCTGATACATTATAGTGTATCTGATCAGAGGAACCCCTAATTTGTGATTGCATGCATATTTTTTCTGGCTTGTGAATTTCCAGGTTCTAATTTAATTCCAATGGTTTGAATTTAGTTATCTTTGATCTCCTTTAGCTTTATAATCCAAACCATCAAGGCAATGCTGCTTTTAAAAATGATCTCTCAGACTCGCTTCCAGTGCCGATGATGGGTGGTTCCCACTGAAAGTCTTTGTAATAAATCTTTTCCTGTGGTCACATTGTCGACTCCAGCCTATAACTCTTAAAAATCCATCCAGACAGGCCTTCAGATGCATTTTTTCCAAAAGAGCCATTGTAATATTTGTGGGGCCAGGAGCGAGAAATTGCCAACGTGTGCATTAAATAAATGGAACAAACTTTTGTTCCTGGTGGGCTCTGATGTCTCCCCCACTTTGATAGTGTGTGCGGGTAATGCTTCCATCAGTAGCACCTTTTACTGACTGTCTTTAATAAAGGAGGATTCCCACCCCATTTATCAGGATACTGAATGTATGAAACTATTTTTCTCTGAAAGTCCTTGATGTGGTTGGAATGAGACTGAAACTTCCATTAGACAATAATTCAGTTGAAATAAAATTTATCATAAAGGGCAACCCTAACATGAAATCTTTATATGTAGCAAAGAGGTCTTAATTTGAAACAAATAAAAAAACCCAAAACGCAATATTAAATTGTCAGGAAACAGGTCTAACACCATGTGATAAATTGGTCACAACCCAAAAGTTAAAGCTTGAAAGAGGAAAATGAATAGAATTTTTAATTTGTCTGAAATTAAGTCAAGTGAGGTAGCTACCCTGAGATGCTAGAAATTTCTGGAAGTAATCTGTTTCTTTTTAACTATCCTCCCAACTTTATATAATCCGCCTATCGAGACAATCTGTCCTTTCTCCTTACTCATGTTCTTGGAATGTGTGTTCATTTCAACAAATATTTAATGGACTAGTGGGCCTTCCGTGTGCAAGATAACTTACAAGGTCCTGTAGGGACTGCCAAATAAGGAACTCAAAATTGAAGGAAGCAGTTTCCTAAAGGTGATGAATAGGCTAGTGAGGTCTGACTCATTTAGGGTGCTCCAAAATACATGTGCCCCAGCCCTATCCCAAGGCAACAAAATCAGAATCTCCAGGGGCCAAAACAAGAAACTATATTTTATCCAGATTCGTCAGATGAAACTGATACAGAGCCGGTCTGGGTCCTACATAAGTCAGGACCTCTCTTTTGCAAATGATGAACATCTAGTTCCAGCTGGCTTAAAGCAAAGAGGGAACCCGTCCACTCTAGTAAATAAAAAGTCCAACAAGAGTGATGGCTTCAGGCACAGCTGGATCCAAGTGCTCAAGCAAAGTCATCAGAGATTGAGTGGCCCTCCCATCTGTTAACTCTGTTTTCCTGTGCATTGGCTTTCTTCTTAAGCACAACCTAAAGCTCCACAGGAAGTAGTAGTAGTAGAGGACTTCTTACTATGTTTCAGGCACTGTACTTTACCTATTTTGTCTCCTTTAGTCTTTATAATGACGCCAAGAGGTAGGGAACTATCTCCATTTAACCCATGAAGAAAGAGGGACTCACACAGGTATAGTGACTTATCCAAAATTGCCTAGTTACCAAAAGAGATGGAGAGAATTAAGCCCAAGGCTGTCTGGTTAAAGTTCCCACTTTCTCACCCCTTCTCCTACTTGAAGGTAGAATAGGCCAAGGATAAGTAAAATACTGAAAGAAAAGTAAGTGCCAGAAGAAAAAGAAGGGTAGGAGAATATAATTCAGAGGGCAGTCTTTCTTTATGCTCATAAAATGCCTCATATGCTCTTAACGCTCTGTAGATTAAGTTTTAATAGGCCCAGGAGTCTGCATTTTGGATGCTCCACCAGGTGATTTGATGCACACCTTAAAAAATTACTTGCAAAAATTTTGCAAGTAATTCATCACAGCTTACAGGAGATCTGCTGAAACACCTGAATCCATGGACGGCATGTGCAGGACTATTGGAATACTTCTGTTTCTGCAAGCAAGGTCTGGGGAATCATCAACAAAAAGGCAGAGAAAATTATTCCAGGGCCCCCAGAGGCAGAAGACTAACAAAATCTTTATGGTCCTAGCTGATAGGATGTTATAAGGCTTGGACTGGTGGTTTCACTAGGGGGGAAAAAAAGATGTAACCCATGGAAACAAGATTTAATAGTAAAAAGGACATGAAACATGAAGATAGCTGTTTAAAAACAAAGAAAAACAGAGGTGTCAATGAGTCCCACATTTCTAACTTGGCCTGTCCTAAGAAACTGGTAGATTATGGACTCCATGAACCATGCCTCCTGGCATTCCCACCTCATGTTACTCTGAGCTTGGTTTTATGACTTGATTTCATCAGTGGGCATTAGCCAGCATGATTGAGCAGAGCCTTCCATACTGGGGCTTGTCCTATTGGAATGCTACCTTGAGACCGCCATGCTGTGAGGAAGCTCAGGTTGGCCATGGGGACATAAACCAAGATTCCCAATGAGCGACCCCAGCCAATCCCAGCCTCCAGTGTGTGACCCACATGTGTGACCCCAAGCAAGATTAGCAGAGTCACTCAACCAATGCACAGAAATCTGAAAACTGATGAGTCATCGTGATTTCAGCCACAAGTGTTAGGTCAGCTCGTTATGCAGCTACTGGTAATGGAAACAAACCAGAACATATTCTTGTCTGCAGTATAATCCATGGTTTAGTGCGTTGTGTTTCCCTCTCTCCTCTGGCTGCCAGGAATTTCAGAGCTAAGTTTTGTGTGTGTTACCTTAGACCAGGATTTCTCATTAGAATTTGTCCATCTCTCTCTCAGGTTTTGTCTTTTTTTGTTAATTGATTAATTGTATTATATCAGTTTCATTTTTTTTAAGATTTTATTTATTTGAGAGAGAGAGAGAGAGAGAGAGAGCACGAGCAGTGGGAAGGGCAGAGTGAGAGAATGAAGCAGACTCCCCACTCAGCAGGGAAGCCAGCATGGGGCTCGATCCCAGGACCCTGGGATCATGACCTGAGCTGAATGCAACCGCTTAACAGACTGAACCACCCAGGCACTCCTAGTTGTTTTGTTGTAAACTGACTGAAATTACTCTTAAAATAGTCAAGGTATACATAGAATAAAGACATGTGGTGGATAAGTAGAAGAATGACTGATAAGGGAGAAATCACAGTGATTGACTACTATTATTAAAAAAATGAATTCAACAAAATGTTAGCATATTTTCTGAGTCGGGTCCTGTTCCAGAAGGTTTACATGCATCCTGTTGTTTAATTTGCCGAACAACTGTGAGCAAGCCCTGCGATCACCCATTTTATGGATGAATAAACTGAGGCACAAAATTTTTGTTTTTTTCTCATCCATTGTCTCACAGATAGTGTCCAATCTAGGGTGCCCGTTCAGGCCTCCCCAACTTCAGAGTCCCCATTCATAAGCGTTATACAGCACATTCATCAGAGTCCAATGCTTTCTCTATTGTGTTGAGCCTATTGGATTGTTGTATGTGAAATTTAAAAAGAGAGGAAACTATCTTCAGAGTACTTTTTAATCTAAGAGATGTCACCAGTACTTCATAAGGGGGCAAAAACATAGAAAGTTGGAGATTAAGATTCTGTTGCCTGAATTGTACAAGCCTTGCATTGAAAAGAAAATTAATGTTCTCCACATTTAAAACAGAAACTCAAGCCCCAGCTTCTGATGCCACATTGCAGTTATCAAAGCCAGTTCACTCATCTCATTTTGTCCTTTGCTAGATGCATGTTCTTTCAAATGTGTATTCTCAGAGAAATAGAGTACTTTTGTAAGAGTCTATCTGAAACGTTTCAAAAAAGCAAAGCTGTTTTATAAATACACGGTGTTATGGCATGCAAGTGGTCCCCGAACATTGGACAGCCCAGTCACACCTTGATAACATTAAAGCACCCAAGAGCCAGAGATATACTTTGATATGTTGACTGAACAAATGATTCAAAATATTCTGCTTGTTCTGCCTTTTGGTTCATTGAACGATAGTATCACCAACCTTGCCTAAAAACTAGAGCTTATGGCATACTTTAAATGCATTATTGAACTTAGATATTAAGCTTTTATTTTTAAGTGGCTGCAAAATGGAAATCAAGAGTATTGATTCTGATGATTGAGGATTTTGAAAATTAACTGAAACCACAAGGTTGAAAGAACTTACTGTGCATGCCAAATGTGGACTACATATACTGTGCGTGCCAAATGTGGACTACATTTAAGCTTCGGGAGGATAACTTTTGCTCTTAGATGGTCAATTGAGAAGGAAAGAAACACAATTTTCAAATGTGTCTTGTGGAACTGTGTCATTGAACTTTATATCTGAAGGGTAGAATATAACGTAGAATTTTGTAATTTTTAGTTTTTACTTTATAAACTGAAAGTTTGGGATCGCAAGATTCTTTTTGTTTAATTTTAACTCAAAAATTAGACACCATCACTGAGAAATTGAAAATTACATTTGTCATTTTAAATAGAGGCTCAGCCCCAGACTGTTATTTCATTACGTTTACAGACTGCCCTTTCAAGGGAGAAGTGTCTGCCCTAGAACATTCGTATTCCTCTGTCCTTTGTGTACATCCTTTCCAAAGGCAGGAGACTGGCCAAGTTGACCTTGTGAGACTCATTCTGTCTGAATGATTCTAATCTTCAGTCCAAAAGACTGGCTTCCAAGACCACCAAAGGCAATTTGAACTTAAACAGCCCAGAAAGGTGAGAAGCTGCTCTGTTCTGATGTGTCCCTAACAACGAGATCCTCACAGGGCAGCCAGGCCTGCTAAGCCGACCCCCACGCTTTCTGCCCCATGTGAGCGCTGATCCAGGTCAGCTCGACCTCTCTGGCTTTCTCCAGGCTGCAAGTGACAGCCATCATTGCATGAAGACAATGCTCTTCTCAAATTCTAAATGATAAACACACTGACAAAAATACTTTAGTAGAGTTCTGTTAAATGTTCACTCTTACTGTGGTGCAAGAAGCAAGTCTTCACTGCCATAACATAGCACGAATAAAATCCAATCCCTGGTTCATCATTCACCACCTGGCCACCTCAGTAATTGTCAGTCTCCTAACCTGAGTGCTGACGGTGGGAAGTAGACTTTTCCCAATTCCCCTCTCTGTTGTTTGTCATCCGCCCTTCCGTTATCTCTCTGGCATCAATACTTTTCAATCACCAAGGATAGAGAGACAACATTTTGTTGAGAAGCTCGTTCCTTTTTCCCAAGGGTAAGAGAATTCAAGAGAAAAGAAAAACTGTCCTGAACTTATTTTTAAAGTATGCTTCACTACTCTCTATGCTGAAGAGAGCAATTTCTTATATTGCTGAGGAACAAAGACAGGAAAAGTTAAATAATTCCCCAAGGTTGCCGCCAGCTTTTTCTCCCATCCTAGAATTCAAACCACAACAAAGAGCCACTTCAAAGTGACCATGCTACAGAGTTCTCAAATTTTAGTTAATAATAAGGTTTCTGCCTACCCTGAGTCCAGTGGGTACCAGAAAACTTTTCTGTAAATGAAATAAAGATCCCATTTTAAATATGTTCCTCCCCCTGCCCCCCAAAATACAGTTTACTTTAAAATATCATATTTGAAGAGAAAGCAAAGATAGCCCCCTAGACTTGATTGTTTTTCCTACATGGTTTTGGGAACTGGTGGCTTTATTCAAACCCAGAGAATCTGTTGAAATTTTGCAATATAAGCGAAGTCATTGACTCTTGGGGAACTTTTTCTTCTAAAATGATAGCTATTGTTTTCAGAGTAAAGCGTTTAGAACAGGGTGACGAGCTCCTAAAATTGCCGTGTGGTGTAACATGGCTAAACTTTAAAGCTGAGCAAAAACTCTGAACATCCAGGTACTAGTGAAATGATGGATGCTGAAACTGTGGTCCTTTTAAATCTTAATGGCAAAAGTAATTAAACAGAAAGGTGACCAGCAAACTTAGGAAAGGGTCAGAGATAAGATATAAATAATTCCTTCCAGCTGCTAACTGGCTCTCAGAAAAGCAGATGCTATTTTTATCTCCAAAGGAAGAACATTTTTTTCTTCCTGTAAACTTGTTCTTTTTATCCTAAACTGAGGATATGATAGCTTTCTCTGGGTTGAAGAGAAAGGAAAATAAAAACTTACCGATTGATCTCACAGCTCAATTTTCCTTCAAGGGTCACTTAAAATTGGAAGTATTTCATCAGACCCATCGGAGAGTGTGGAAAAGTTGGGACGTCCAAAACCCAACCACTTCTCTGGGACTAAATGCAAAGATACTATTGTTGAGCCTCTCTGAGGGGAACGAACATTTTTAATTGTTTGGAATGATGTAGCCACATAAATGGTTTGTTTAATCCCCTTCT
Organism: Zalophus californianus; assembly: GCF_009762305.2. NCBI lineage: Eukaryota > Metazoa > Chordata > Mammalia > Carnivora > Otariidae > Zalophus > Zalophus californianus. Next base: position 40,581,604 of record NC_045595.1, on the reverse strand, counting down.
TTTCTCCCTACCCAAGAACCCTCCAGAACCCATCCACAGCCCCCATTTCCACCCCGACCCCCACCATCCCTACTGCAGACCTCAAGTGGGTGGGCTGCTAGTGAGGACATAGTCCCCTAAAGAAAGCCTTGTAGAAGATTGTGCAAAGATCAGGTTTAAAGCCCAGTTCTGCCCTCTCCTAGCTCTGTAATATTGGGGAAGTCACTTTCTGAGCCTTGGTTTGTTATGGAGAAGTACAAACTTGGTTTGTAAACGGGGAAGCTATCACTGCTAACGTTGGGGTTGTTGAGAGGCTTCAAACACTTAATCCATGTAAAGCTTCTGACATGGCCCTAGAGGGTAAGAAGGATTTAAGGTTGGCTCCTCATCAGAGCCCCTCTCCCTACCCAGTTCCTAACTCCACTTTGATCAATCCCAGGAACACCAAAGTACATTTAAGAGGGAACATGGGAGAAAAGACGAGAGGAAACAGGATGATGAAAGCAAATCCAGAAACCTCCAAGTATTCAACATTCTCCCTCTTTCCACCCTCTAGTCAACAAGGGCAAATAGTGGCCAGAGCACCAATAGCAACTCACATTTATTGAGCACTTAGTCTATTTCTGGCACTGCATGCAGAATATTCACAAGAGATACTATTGTTCATTCATCACATGTAATATTAAGTTTTTGACTGCCCGGTCCACTCTTCATTCAAACTCCATTTTCTGTCTATTTAAATTCTGAAATCTCTTCGCTTCTTGTATTTGGATAGTTAGGGTTTGGCCCCAAGGCCAGGACATGATACACTCATTCTTAAGAGGTTCAACGTTGGTAGATTTCGTTCACTGTTGAAGCCTGTCGACTTCCATCTGCATTCCAGTTTTACCGCCGCACACTCGCTGTAACCCTAGCCTCATGCCACTCACAGATTCATGAAGTCTATCTTCCGAACGGTTGCCCAAGTCCATAATAAAGCAGACCTCTTCCTAAGGTTCATACAGCTGCTCTTTCACCCACCAGGTGGACGTTTTTTTTTTTTGGTCTCCACTGAATTTGGGGGGATAATTTCCACAACATACTCTGATTATAGCAGTTGTCTGGGAACACCAACTGTGTAGCTCCTAGAGACCTTGGGGCCATTGAGCAGCTACAGCCTTTCCTTGACAGAAGAGATCCACGCCCCCGTGAGAAATCGTGTGCAGGTGCACCCACTCCCAGTGGGCGATAGGGAACCATCAAATCCAGCTGGTTCTTGTCTGGTCAGCCTGGATTGAGCTCCCAGATCCACATATGGAAAATTTTCCAATCTAAAAAAAAGTGAATAAAAAAATAAAGAAAAAGTTGGAATTCTGGTGGATTTTTTGGCCCCTTGAAAGAGGGGTCAAAATTTCTGCTCTCTTCCTTCCTCGTACCCTCTCCTGATTCACACATACACACTTAGACCCTGTCCCTCCCATAGTCCTCCCTAAAGGAGGAAGCTGATCTGCTTCTCTTTTGGTCTTCCCTCCTGAGGTCTCTCCTTTCTTCTCAGGGCTGCAATAGTATAGACCAGTCTCAGCTCTCCCTCCTGGGAAGACTCGGCCAGCATTTCTTCTCTTTAATTCCCTCCTCGGCTTTCTCTTTGGGCAATCCCTCTTTCCTGTGGCAAGTGTAATTAGTTTCTGAACTCTAGACAGATATTAACGTTAGAGACTGGCGTAAAAATCAGAATTATTTGGAATACCTCAAATCATAAATTGTTACTAAATACATCCAACATTCTTCACACACATAACTCATTATTAGGAATATCAAGAAAATTGTTTAATAACAAAGATATATAAATTTAGTAGTATTTTTTTAAGATTTTATTATTTATTTGACAGAGAGAGACACAGTGAGAGAGGGAACACAAGCAGGGGGCGTGGGAGAGGGAGAAGCAGGCTTCCCGCGGAGCAGGGAGCCCGATGTGGGGCTCGATCCCAGGACCCTGGGATCATGACCTGAGCTGAAGGCAGATGCTTAACGAGAGCCACCCAGGTGCCCCTAAATTTAGTAGTAGTCACAACAAACCATAGACTTGATTGGATACCCAAATGCTGGAAAACGTCTGGGGACATTATTGGGGAGTTTTAAATGTGAACACTCTACTCATCTGGTAAGACGAACAGCTCTACGTAGAAGTGTGTGTAGAAATTGACAATTTAAAGACATTTTTCTTTCCAAGCTTATTTCTTTGAATACTGCTCACAGGTTTACAACAGGATATCATGTGAATAATCTTAGCATTCACATTACTTATCAAAAGAATGCACCGTTAGCAGCAGTGTCATGAACATGTATTTATAACATGGCCCAGCTACAAGCAAAACCAATAAGATTGTGACTGCTTCTCTCCTCCTCACCCCATCCCAATTACTGTAAACATTGACTTTGACCTTTAACTTAGAATGAACTTTTCCTGCTCTTGCTTTCTTCTTCTTGACATCACTGGATTCCTTTGAAGAGTAAGGTTTCTAAGTGATGTCAATTTTTTATTCTCATTGAGTTAAGATACATTTTTTCTACTCTCCTGACTTCTAAAATTCACTTTTCTCAGGATGTGAGATTCAGGAAAAAATATTTTTTCCAAGAAATGCCAGGAAGAAATCTCCAAATGGGAACTGTTATTACAATAGCTATCTATTGTTTTGGCATAACTAGGAATATTTTCTCCACTCTTATGGAAGTAGCACCCCCACCTCTATTCTGTGGCCATCAACCACGGTGCCCCATTTCCCCTGGTAGCAAGAGATCTACTATGTTCTCTCTAATGGCGGCAGGCTGCTCATTGACTATGTGTACATGGTATAGTTAACTGGTCCCTTATTCAGAGCCATTTAGCAGTTCTTATTTGTGGGCATGGAGCTCTGCTAAAATGACAAAGACAGAATCAAAAGATAGTTGATGTTGTGTCTACTCATTGGAAAAAAACAAGATTACAGGAATTTCACTGTCTCCACTCTTCCCAACCTCCCATTTAATTGTGACATTCCAATAAGTTATTAATTTTCCTTGGTGTACCAATAATTCCTTTGCTTGGGACTGAGAACACTGATTCAACTGGCAAATAAAACAGGCTCCAGAACTGTTTGCTTGGGCCAGAGTGTTTGCTCAAATGGCCCACACTGTGTCCATTGAAGACATGGGGCTACCTCTCTTACTTTGGGGCTTGCATCTTTTTGTTGCCTACATACAGTCGGCCTGGAATAGGCTCAACTTACCAGTAGTTACCTGATTCGATTTCCAGGGTTTGGGTGTGAGACTTAAGAGAATGAGTCAAAAAACATCCACCAAACCACGTATCTTTGGTTCTAGATCTAAGAGTAACTTTTAGCCCAGGCAACAAGAAATTTCTCCTAGGCCTAAGAGGCCTATCCTAAAGAAATATTTTCTTTCTTTCTTTTTTTTTTTTAAGATTTTATTTATTTATTTGACAGAGAGAGAGAGAGAGAGAGAGAGCACAAACAAGGGGAGAGGCAGGCAGAGGGAGAAGCAGGCTCCCTGCTGAGTAGGGAGCCTGATGCAGGGCTCGATCGAGGACCCTGGGATCCTGACCTGAGCTGAAGGCAGATGCTTAACAGACTGAGCCACCCAGGCACCCAAGAAATACTTCCTTTGGTGCACATAGTATTTTCTCTTAAAGTATTTTTTTAATTAGCTTATTAATTAAAATGTATGGATTTCACTTTTTTAAAAAAATCTAGATTTCCATTTTCTTTTAAATGGATAAAATCAAGAAAAAACCCATGTTTCTAAATGAAAGTCCTTTAAATGGGTCCCACATTCTCACTGATCCCAACACTATCCAGTAAGCTTTGCTTTTTTGCATTTGTCTGCCCAACCTCTATTGGTGACTGAGTGTGTAACATCTTTTCTGTATGATCCAGCCAAGCTCAGTAGAGGACTCAAGTTTGAGGCCAAATCCTCATCTACATATGTAATTCCCTGTTCGTCTAAAAGGGTAGTAGGTGGCCAGTTGAGGAGAGGATTTGAAAATCTAGTAATCTGAAGCCAAATGAACTTTTAATGTTTTCTTATACCCAACAGGTGGTTATTGGTTGGGGTAGAAGATAAATTGCTAAAACAGAGAAAAAAAGAAGGAACAACCACATAAATACAGTAGCTCAAATAAAACAGTCTTCTCTTTCTTGAAATATTACCGAGGCAGTCATAGGATATAGGTAGCTCCTCTCCAAGGAATCATCCAAGTACCTAGTTTTCTTCTTCCTTGAGAGAAAGGTATCTCTGTCATCCGCTCGTGTGATTTCTCACCCACCTGATTAAAGGTGGCTCACACTCCACATCCAAGATCCAGCTCATGGGATGGGGGAAGAGAAAATTCAAAGGAAACACACTGCACTTAAGGAAGTATCTCAGAAGGCCCACCCACTGCTGCTGTCACTCTCTCGGTGAGAACCTACTCTGTGCTCTGAGAGGCCTTTCAGAAAAAAACTAGAAATCAGAAAGCTCTTTCTTCTCAGAGACCACACTCATATGCATGCAAACCCACCACCACCACCACCACCACCACCGCCAGAGACATCTGTCTGTAGGCTCTAGATATTCCTTATTTTTTTGAACCAAACAGCAACAAACAGAAATGAGGAAATGATTTTCCTATCAACCGTGGATTAGACACCAGATTTTGGCTTTCAAAACCTCTTTCAGTTCTTCCTATTTATTCAACTAATGGGTAAGACTTCTAATTCTACCAGCACAGAAATAATACATTTTCTAAAATGTTTAGAGTGGAAGAAGTCCCTCCTCACCTGATTTTTAACTATTTTTTTAAAAACCTTTCTTAAAAAAAAAAATGCCGTGTGTGTCTGTGTGTGTCTGTGTGTGTGTGTGTGTGTGTGTGTGTGTGTGTGTGTAGTGTAGTGTATACCACATCCATTAGGGAAGAAGTCAGAGAAAAGTATAGTCACATAGTGATCTCTTCCCATGAGTTCTCCAAATCTTTGATCAGAGTTGCTTACAGTTGCTTGGATCATCTGGCTTTCTCATCCAGTAGGAGACTTGCATATGCCATTTATTTCTCACGACTTTAAGGATACCCCCTAGCGTGATCATTCCACCAGGAACGTTTTAAGAAACTTTGCATTTAAAACCACAGTTTTAAGATGGCTCAAGAAACATCTCTATTATTCACAAGGAGCCATAGCTTTCATGTATTTTTCAAATTTTGTACTAGTACCAGAAATTTCATTTCATAGCCCCAATACATTAAAGCAATAAAATCACTGCTGCTCTGGGTGAAGCAGGAGTCAGTGGCCATGAGCTCAAGCTACTGACCCTCCCTGTCATGTCTCACAAAAAAGTCCTTGAAGCCTCTTTGAGGAGCCTGCTGTCCCTTTGTGAATACTGTGTGAAAAACATGCTTCACTGATCTTTGTTCATAGCCTGAGGTTCAAGAGTGGAAGAAATAAGGGAAAGACATCCAGGAAGACGTGTGCCTTTTCTATATAATACCAGCGCTATCTGCCAATTCTCCTCATTCAGTAGAGTAGAAGAACGTGGCCAGCTCAGGCATTATGCGGACAAAGCGGTGGTGTGTGTTGTGAATAGAGTCAAAAAGTGCCAGCCTCGCTTGTACTCCGAGTCCTCCTCTGACTTCCATCCTTTTAAAATGTGAAGTAGATGCTATGTTGGGATCTAGTGGGATCATCACAGCTTCTTAAATGAGGGACTATGGGAAGCTCGGTTTCCCCATCTGTAGAAGAGGGAATGTGATTGCTTTCTCTGCTCGGCAACCAGTCTTGCCCCCTTGCTTCTCTGACTTCACCAGAAGAGGCCTCTCTGACCACCCACCTGTCCTTCTGGCATTCTCTATTCCCTTACCCTGCCTTCTTTTTCTCCACAGTGCTTCTCACTACCTGACATCACGTGTATTTATTTGTTTCTCATCTCTCCTCGCTACCAGAATTCAACCTCAGGAGAGCAGAATCATTGTTTTGTTTTGTTTGCTGCTCTCCCCCTGGAGTCCAGGAGAGTTTTTGGCATTTAGTAGGTGGGCAGTAAAATTAGTTAGTTGTCGAATGAATAATGACATTGTTGTGAAAAAGAAAAGAATATGTGTAAAATGTTCCACATGGTACCTGGCACACAGAAGGACCTCAATACAAATTAGGTATTTGACTGTCCTCACCTAACAGAGACTCTAGGATGAAGACTGCATGATTTCACCCCCTTCTTCCCTTCCTGCTGGATCTCTTTAATCTGTTCCCCAAGTTACAGCAGGGACTGCCACAACACCGAGAGGCACATGCACACAGTAGGTATTGCATTCCAGTTTTGCTCAAGTCAGCACTTGGAGTGAAAAATCACATACAGTTTGAATTACCCTTGAAGATTCATTAGGAAGACCTTCTCTGCAAGCACAGCCCAGCCGGGTTTTCCTCCAGCATCACACCAGAGTGACGAGTCTTTAGTTGAGTATCAGATGGAGTATTTGGCTTGTATTAGAGCCCAGGTTGTGCCAAAAACAATCATAAAAATTTAAACCATGATAATGTTTAACACTAGTCTCTTTAAACACCAGGATGTTACTCAGCAAGGTGAGATTCTCATGGCATGGGAGGCTCCTGGGGTCTGAGACCAAATGTAGATAAAGACTCCATTTTTTCGAAGCTACACCACACGTGCCCTTACAGACTGGAAGGTGGGCCAAAATTACCATCACTGTTTCATTTCTGTGTTCCTTCCATCTTGGCCCTTGTCTCCCTTTCCTTGTCTGTCCCCCTCCCCCTTTTCCTTCCTGCCATGTATGTAAATGAAATAGTGTGAGTTAGGGGTATGCGTTTGCCAAATCACGAGTAGTGACAAAAGACTGTTATGCTCAGAACATTTTCTAGTTGGAAGGATATTTAGAAGACATCCAGTTTTTTTGCTTTTATACAAGGTATACGAGAAAAGTGGAAATAATTAGTCTAAAATCACACAGTGAATGAGTTGTGGGACTAGAACCCAGTTTTGTGGCCCCCCGGTCCAGAGACTTTTCTCCATCTTGTTTGTCTGCCCCCTAGTGGGTCACATGTAACCCCTCTCCATGTCCCATTCCCAAAACTGTTCACCAGAGGAGTTGCAGCCACCTTGACTTCCCTCCTCTTCTGGCTCAGGATCCTTAATGCAGGGGGCATGCTTCTTCACCCACGCCTCTTCCAGTCCCTTGCCCCTTCCTCAGTGCCCCAGGAGTCCATTGGATTTCCACGAAGCCTCTGGAGCTCTCACTCGCCGCTCTGTAATTGGGCCAATGCCCGCCTCCTCCATCACTTGGCAGCTACTGTAATTCTTGGTGGGAAACATCATTCATGAAGCCCCTGGCATGGGAATCATGACCAACATGGGGCATCAGAGCCTAATACTTTCTTTCTGAGTCACACTGAGCAGAGGCAACTTCCTCACCCAAAGATCAGAAAACACATCCAGACAGACAGCGTGAATGGATAATGAAGAGGACTGAGAGACTCCAACAGTATAAACAGAACTGCATTTTTTAAATAATAAGCATTCACATATGATGCCAGATGATTCTTGTAGATTAGATTGTGGCTCCGAATGACCTCATGTTGCACTTATGCCCCGAGGCAGGTTTTGAAGGGGTGAGACATTACACAGAGCAAGTTTGCTGCCAGAGAACCAACAGAGTTCTAGAAACTGACCACTTAAAAGTTGGACCCTTCTTTGTGTTTTGATGGGAGCTCTGGGCTGGTTTCCCAATGATGGAGCACAAAGCCACCACTGCCATCGGTGGACCTCCTCTCAGTCTATACCTTTGTTCACTCCCTTCACATGCCCCCCCACCTACATGCGCACCCCCTTCTCCTTTCGGAATTTTGCAAATAAATAGGTGCATCTCATTTCCTCTTCGTCTAGCTGTGCTCTCTTACACTCTCAAGAGCTGTGACTGTGGAGAAAATTTTAGAAACCAAGGCAGAGATGCCCTGAAGGCAAGTTTAAATTGGAGCAGTGCTGTCCTTGTACTTGCCCAAGGTCATTTGGTGGAGCTGGTGTTAACTACCCAGTGCTTTCTGCCCACAGAGTTCTCTTTGCTTTTGATTCCTACTCGTGATCTTAAGTTTCTCCACATGTTTCACAGACTCTCCCCACGCTTCACCGTTATAGTCATTCAAGTGGGGAGAGGGAGGGAAAAGAGCAGGGAAAAAAATTGTATAAAATTTCTATCTGTACAACCCTTCCTTCAATCTTTGGGCTAATGCCTGCAGTAACAACTCTAATAGCCTTTGAAGTTGCAAGTGGGTTTGAGTATATTTTAGTGGGTGCCTTTACAGCCTGACTGATGACATTTTATATTTTCACATAGTTTTGCTCCAGTGGTTTCTTCTCCTAGCAATGGCATGGGAAAACCTTAATACATGAGGATATCGTATAATAAGTGGATAATAATCAGCAGGGACACGAAACGGTGCACAAATCAACAGTGTGTTATTTTTAGAGCATTCACGTGATAGGATTCATCTTAAAAGCATTTCTAAGTGTTAGGATCTAAAACTATCACCATGATTTACTGAAGTCATGGAGAACACATGTGATTCTTGTTTTGAAAATGACAGTATGTGGATACCATTGCTTTTCTTCTCCCCTTTCAGTTTCTTACAAAATTGGTGGGCAAAACCAAAAGACCAACATAAATTCTCCCTGGTACCCTGCTGTCCGTGTTCAAAGACTGGGAGTATTTGGTGTACATGATCTATGTACCAAGGTGATATTCTAACAGAGACAAATTATGTTCAAACATCTGAAAGTCATCATTTCTATGCATATGCAGGCATTTTGAGAAAAATCTACAAGAGGATCAAAAACAAGATTAAACCACATCTGTTTGGGTTTAAATGACATTGTCTATGTAGTTCAAAGTTGTTTCCTTTTGTATAAAAAAAAACCTGCCCAGCTGTTTTTTATCTTAAATTCTTAGCCTTTATCAAAGGAGTGTTTTCATTGGCTAGCCAATGTTATTTCTAAAAGTTGAACTAGTTAGGAAAGGGGACTAAGACAAAGAAAATATGCTTTATTCATCTTGGTTCTAATCCCCAGAGCCCTCTCTTTGCTCTGGCAGAAAACTAACGCAGGGTTTCAGCTGAATTCTAGATAGAAACGCTGTATCTACTGTGTGTCATCATGTCATAAATTAGGTGTTCCATCGTTTTATACAAGTAATTGATTACAAGTGACACTGATAAGAAACATGAAACAAAAAGTAAATCCTCAGAGGCATGAATTGCATAATAAATAAACATCTGACTGCATGGATGCTCTGCGCTGTTGAATGAGAAAGGGAATATGTTTGAAAGTCGCCATCTAGCAGAAGATGGTCTTATTTAATAGAGATATGGGTGCAGAGTGATATTGCACTAGTACTGTGTTTCTTTAGGACGACTGACACATCTATAACATTACAATATCACATCTGGTGATAAAGTCTTCCTATTTTATAAGCTCCGCTACGAAGAACCACTAAACGGTTCAATGGAATGAAACTTGAAAGCAAAAAATAAGAATGAATCAAAGGAATATGATATGACCACCAAATCACTCCAAGTAATCACGTAGCTGCTTTGTGGTTGGATAATTCTTCGTGTAATGTCTAGCTGTTTTTAGCAGGATGACTAGACAGTGTAACACAGACAGGTAGGTTTCCACAGACACGCAAACAGATGGACTCTGTTGTACTCTCCATTACCATTCATCAACCATCAACAGGTAACTTGAAGGAGGATATCATTGAAAAGACAAATTTTCACTGTGGCATTTATAATCAATTCTCCTTTAGACACACACAGAAATAGTCTTCCTTATCAAACACAATCAGTTGTAAAGCTTTTTGTCATAGTTTATGTCAAAGAAGCGGTTTCACTCTTCCTTAGTTTTGTTTACCATAAAAACATATTTTCAAGACTAAATAAATAAATATGAAGCCCTGGGCATAAGTGCAAAATCCATTGCATTTTCTCCTTCATTGGGTTTTATCCACTTCTTGTTTCCTTAATATATTCAAAATCCTCAGTTGAGCTCATGCTTGGGCTCCAGGATCCTACAGCCTGGCTTCAAACCTGAGTTTTGCTACTGACTAGCTAAATAATTTTGGCTATTTAACCTCAGTTTCCTTATCTACACAATGGAGGTAATAACATGACTAATTTCATCAAATCACTGGAAAGATTAAAGGAGAAAAGACATGCAAAGCACCTAATGGACTGCCTAGTCATAATAATTGCTTGAAGTATCTGTGTCACTGTTATTCTGTAGACTGATCTAAACCATCTCTCTGTTCCTCAGCCCCTGCTGCCCCCACCTCATTGCTCTCCTGTGAGCTCAAATCAAAAGCCAGGTTCCCATATGGAACAGGCAGGTGAAATTAACCAGCTGCTTGCATCTTGAGATTGCTCACTGTATTCACCCCGTGTCTCCCTTAGCTCCTGCTTCTGGAAAAGTCATGCTCTTCCCTCCTGAGAGTAATTCCTCCATCTCTAAAGAGAGCACATGACACGTGCCAAGTGTGAGCCAGAGGCAATCACCTCTGCTTCGTTTGCTCGGTAAGAAAGGCCACCATGACTGGGTGGTGCCAACCACCCTTGACCACAGAAAGGAGAGGGACAGAGAGGGTGGTTCATGTCTGCCACCAACTCCTACATTCTTGGTCCTGGCCCTTCTTTCCTCTGAGACCTGACTCCATCATTTATCATCCTTCTCAATCACATTTTCCGTGCCTCTGTCTTGGGAATCATTAAAATAATGTCTTAATCGGCCTAACTATTCCCCTACCTCATTCCATGCCCTCCCCACACCTGCTGAGACTTCTGCTCAGTTATTCTTGCACAGCAACTCCTTTTCAGCAAACTTCATAGCTCCTATTACTGACAGGAAAAAAAAAATCCACTCTTCTTAAAGCTGATAGAGGGGAGGAAAAAATCCGAATTTTACTGCCTTTATTGAGGAAGAAAAATTTAAAAGTCTTTTTAAAAGTAGATAGAATTATGGAGCTTTCTGTGCCAGACACTAGGCTAAATGCTTTGCTTATTCTCTTTTAATCTTCACAAGCATTGTATGAGGTAGGTCTTATTATTGTCCCCATTTAATTAATAAGGAAACTCAGGCTTGGAGAAATTAACCTTGCTCAAGGATTCATGGAGCAATATATTGCTGTTTAATCATTTTGTGTGTCTATTGTCTTCCCCACCACCACCCCTCATACCCACACACATTTTGGCACCAGGGAAAACATGTTAAGTGCAGAGTAGGTGCCTGGTCAATTCCTTTGAAATCAAACGGGCCAAGCATATCCCTCAGCAATCGGAAAGTATGGCCGCATGGCCTCCTAGCACATTTCCGATCTTCAAAGCTTACATTACGTTGGGCCTTTTACTTCTCAAAGCATCTTCCCATGCTTAGTTTATCCTCAAAACAACTGTATAATCCAACCTGAATGGTCCCATTTTGTGGATATGGAAAATAAAGTTCAGGATGGCCAAGGCTGCACAGCAACAAAATCCCTGAGCTAGAAAACGGACATGGGATTCTCCCAACTTAACCAAAATTTTCTTAAGCTCAAGCTTTAATCCCATCTCTGGAGATGCCTGGAACAAGAGCTCAGAGGCTGCTAGAAATTGGGGAGCTTAGTTGTTTTGAAGTCAAACAGCCACTGAAGTCATTAGTTCAAGAGTGTCCACCCCCAGCATGTGGCTTGTCTGCCCGCCTCTTGCCTGGGAGGTAAGTTGAGGACAGAGTCTCGGCTTCACAGTGAATGTCCTGGTTTTCCTGAATTTATTTAACCACCACCCTGGATGTTATTTCAACACAGTTTATCTTCCTATGCAGTAATATGTCCCTTTATAATTTCAAGGCAGATCGACATGGACTGGGGCTTTTGAGGTTTCTGGACAAAGGTGGCACTGAGGCTTATTCAGGGATTTGAATTTCAAATGGGCAGAGGAGGGCTTGGCAAAATGCCTTCTCCTGGGAGGTTGGACGGAACTGCCAGCAAAGGAACATTAATGCTGCTTCTGTGTTTGGCTGATCTTCATCCAGAGAAAGAACAAGTAAGCACAAAGATGTTTCTCAAAGTGGTAGCAAGCAATCCAATGGTTTTTAAAGAGTATTTTTTGTCTCTTGGTTCCAGAAAGGTGTGGTTAAGGAGAGCTTCAAAAGAGAAATAACGAAAAAGCCAGATCTCTAGTCTGGCCAGCTTTGGAACAAGGAAGCAGCTGAAAGATTTTGTTGGTCGTTCGGATGTAATCTTCTACACAGAAGGTTAACCAGGGCTCAGAGCTGGTTCTATTCCAGGACTGGTTTTGAACCTTCTGTTCATGGGGCTGCTATATTTGTGTTGCACGTTTGAGGCAAGTATAGTCCTTCATTGATTGAGCTACATCCATCTGTCAACCAGCATACCTTGTACCAAAAACATAGATCTTCTGTTCCTTCATAGAAAAAGTTCTGTGAGCTTCATGTTTGGCAAGGAACAACAGGAATTGATTCAGAGCAATCACTTTTTTCCTGTAGCTAATAAACTTTTGAATTTGTATAAAAAACAAAAACCAAAAATTAAAGTATGGTACCATCCCCGTGTCTTCTCAAGGCTGGCTCCTTTTTTCACTCTGATCTCGTCAAATTGTATCGCCTCCAATAGACCTTCCCACAAATGTAAATTCTAAAATCATATCATAAATATTAAGTTCTGTTCAGATGTGATAATGGTGGTGTGGTTTGTATAAAAAGAAAAAAATGGTTATTTCTTTCAGAAATACATCATGAAATATTTATAAGTGAAATAATCAGGCAGTATTGGTGGAGACAGAGAGGAAATAAGATTGACCATGAGTCGGCAGGGTTGAAGGATGCTACGGTTACATGGAGGTTCATTTTCCTATTCTCTCTACTTTGTATGTTTGAATTTTTCCATAACAAAAATCTAAAAATAATTTTTAAATGAATATCAAGTACTCTCCCCTCAGCCCCACTACCTACACCAACTTGCTCTTCTTCACTTTGTCCCATTTGATGTTTTTCCCAGCACCTAGATCTCTCAGGTCATCTTCTTGAAGATCTTATTGGTTTACTTCTCCATCCCCCACTAGAATATAAGCTCCTTGAAGGCAGACAGCTGGTCTGAATTATAATTATTCATGTCTTAGTAAGAGCACAAATGATGGAACATTCTATGTGTTTCTATAGAAACAATCTATGTATAGATTTATATCTCATACAGTTCTCTAACCAGAAGACCTGGGGCAATTTACCTAATTTACTGCAACTTTTTTGTTTGTTTGTTTTGTTTTGTTTACCTTCCACATAGAGATAATTTCTCTTCTTCAGGAATGTTGTGTGCACTGGATAAATATTCCAAAAGGGCCAGAGGAGTTTTCAGTTTCTAGCCTTTTAGCAAATTAACATCTTTTAGTTTTTTGTTTTCTGTTAGAGATATTAGTTGATATTTACAATTTAATCATCTCAACCATTTGGGAAGATTGGGCAGCTAAAGGTTTTTCTCTTCACTTCTTTTTTTTTAAAAGATTTTATTTATTTATTTGAAAGTGAGAGAACAAGTGGGGGGAGTGGGGGAGGGACTGAGGGAGAGGGAGAAGCAGACTCCCCACCGATCAGGGAGCCCCGTGCCAGAGCTCGAGCCCAGAACTCTGGGATCACGACGTGAGCCAAAGGCAGACACTTAGCAGACTGAGTCACCCAGGCGCCCCTTTTCTCTTCACTTCTTAAACTGAGAAAGCAAAAAGTCTAATTTTGGCTTTACCAGCTCTGACCCGATCTATACATTTCTTTTTGCTGATTTCTCCTGCAAAATGGAAAACCAGAGCACATGAAATGGGGTAACCATTAAGATGAGAGCAATAGAAACTATTTGGAACCCCATATAAATGCCAGGCCAGATTTTATAGAAATCCTAAACGCATTTGAAATATTCAGCAGTTCTCCTAAGGCCTGATGACAGACTTGATGGTCTTAATTTTTCTCTAATATGTAATTCTCTGTTATAGTACTCTACAAAATGCTGCAGCATATCATTAATGCTTACAAATGTCATAAAAGTACACAGAGCAGAAAACCTCCCAGCTAGAGAAATTTTACAGTCTGCAGATAGAGGCAGTTAAGTTTAATCTAGGGAGCTGGAAAAAAACAAACAAACAAACAAACAAAAAACACAGAACGGGTGAGTATCATGTAGAGAATGTTCCTACTTGTTCTTTTGAAGTGGGGGCAGAGTATTTAAGAATTGACAGTGTTTGACTGTAAAGGAATATTCAAAATAAAGTCCAGAAAGTACTCCTAGTAAAGGGAAAAAGAAACAGGAATGAGGGGATGAAATTTTGAATAGAAAAGAACCCTGTATTGAAACTGGTAGAAGAACAAAACAGGGAAATAATTTGCCTGCGCAAAAAAATTTTGGAAGTAAACATCGGTTTGAAATTGTTGGAAATAAAAGAAAAAAACAGCAAGATGAAAATGTGGGAAGCTGTATTGCATTGCCCACCAGATGCACTGGAATACACATAAGATCAGTGCATGATCTCAGAGCTGAAAATAATCTGAGCTGCTAGAAGTTTCTGATGGTTCTTTCTAGTGTTAAACACTAAATGTATCTCAGTTGTTGAAATCAATCAGTGAACCAACAAAGTATTTAGTGAGAACCTGCTGCAGTCCAGGCACTGGGGATATACAAAGGCAAGGCAGATGGATGCAGTCTCTGACCTCACAGCATTGATAGTCAACTAGAGAAGACAAGTAGTAAAGACAGACCAGCACCTACAGAAAATGAACTGAATAGGGTAAATTAGAAAAATAACAGTTCAGGTAGTCTCAGCATTTAATAAGGAAATCTATCCAGTCTAGGGGGATGGGAAAAAGTATGGGAGAGCCACAGAAGTGTCATTTATTCAAGTTTCAGCTGAATGATTGGGAATTGGCTAGGTTACCAACAGGGAAAGGTTTTCTACAAATAGCAAATACCTTGTACAAGGGCCCTGAGGCAGGAGAAAACAGGTTGAATTTATAAACTGAGAGAACTTCAGTATAGCTACAGTGGAAAGAAACTGGGGGGAAGTAGCCAAGATGAGCCAGGAGGAGTAGGTAGGAGTCAGATCATACAGGGCCTTTTTGAACATTTAGAACAATTACTCTATGAGCCACAAGAAGTTACGGGAAGTAAGGCCAAAGAAAATGTAATGACTTTTCTTGTGAGTGTCATCCCATGGTGAGGTGAATTACAGTTGAAATATGCTAGAAAATAGGCCGTTTGGACACACTGGCCAAGACATCCAAACACCTCCAGAACTACAGAATTCTGAGAACTCTTTGTGCCCTGTGATTGAAGAATCGCAGTGTATTCTGCCAAAGGGAGGACAAACATACACAAACACACAAAAATAAAACTCTGGAGATTGTCTCTGGAAAACAGGCAAAATAATTCCAAACCACATCTAAGGCACAAATGCTCATGAAGAGATGTCAGGTGGGTGGGGCCAACCCACCCAGAGGCTTATTGGGCAATTGCAGTGAATAGCTTGGGGTGGAAGGATAATCTGAAAGGTTGGCATTTCCCAAATGGGAGTGGTAGACTACCACCCCTGGAAATTCTGGCTTGTGGTCGGTTGCATAGGAATCTGCTTAGCGTATCTTATGCAGGTTCCACCCATGTGCTCAAGATGAAAACCTGAGAATCATTCTACTTCCTCGATTCCTCCTCCTCCTTTATTCCACACACTGCATCTTCAGCAAAGTATTTGTTATTCTTCCAAAATATCTTGACTGCATCTCTACTGATACAACCCTGGGACAAGCCACTAGCGTTTCTGGCCTTGATGACTGGTATAACATCCAAGTCCTTTGCAATCCATTCTCCGGGTAGGAGATAATGACCCTACAACCTTAGATGTGATTACTTCCCTGCTCAATATTATTCAGTGGTTTCCTCCCGCACTTAGAAGAAAATCATTCCTCTTTCTGGACTACAAAGCTCTGTGTGATCTGGCTCTCTGCCTACTTTTCCAGCCTATTCCACGCCTCCCAGTATTCTCTGAAACTAGCCTGGATTCAGTTCCTTAAATGTACTGAACTCTTTTCTGACGCAGAGCCCTAGAACAGTGTGTGGGACAAGGGTCTTCTACATCATCTGGGAGGTTATAGGAAACGCAAATTCTCAGGTTCTACTGCTGACCTAACAAATCAGGATTTGGCAGCGGGGGTGGGGATCCAGATGTTTGTGTTCTAACAAGCTCTCCATGTGATTTTTTTTTTTTTTTTTTTTGAGTTCTAAAGTCCGAGAGTCACTACTCTAAAGATTTCTGTTCCCTGGGCCTGAAATACTCTGCGCTTTCAGGAGTGAGTTTAGCAAAAACAAAAATAGCAAAGGTCGAAAATGTAGAAATGTATTTCTTTTTTATGTAAAAATCTTCATAGGTAAAATGGGGCTGGAACAAGATCCTACTGTACCAACTACTCACACTCCCACTATCTTTCTTATTGCTTCACCATTCCTGGCCTCTGTCCTCAAGTTCACATCATGATTCAAGAGATCTCCTCTGGTTCCAGCTGTCATTGTTTCATTCTAGGCATCTGGAAGGAGAGAAAGGAAAAGGTCATGGCCTTCCCCTTAAAGATACTTCCCAGAAGTCATGCACACCACTTCCCTATGCACCCCTTCAGCCAGAATCTTCCTCACATGACCACACCCAACTACAAGGAAGGCTGTCAGGTTTATTCCGAGTGGTCTCTCTGCCCACCCGCACTTTGGGATTGTATTGCAAGGAAGAAGGGAGGAACACATACTGGGAGTAATTTTCAGACCCCACCGCATCTCCCACTCTATGTATTCTTTCACTTAAACGTATCCTTCTCAAAAAGCCTGGCCACTGGGTTGGAGTAAACCCCATTCTACCGTCTTCTCTCACTGCACACAAATGATTTCCTTTACAGCTCACAATAAACTGTGTACTTATGTCCTTGTACATATATGGAGTGGCTCCCCTACTAGACTGTAGAAACCACATGTATTTTATTCAACATGCCATCTAGCACTTAGTACGAAACCTAGTACCTGGCAGGCCCTCAGTCAATATTAGTTGAATGAGTGAATGAAGGAACAACTGAACAAAATAATCCTTCCATGACAGATTGAAAGGGTTGTATGGAGAAGTATGAGAGCCACTAAAGAAGAACTTATGCCTGCCCCTGCCATCTGGCCTGGCACTCACTCAAGTTAGGGGAACTCTAGTTTCAGCAACATAAAGAAGAAATCCCGTCCCTGCTATAAACCTATATACTCTCAACCAGTATGACAGAAGCTAGGAAAGAAAAAAAAGAAATCATGGCAGAGGTAAAGCTCAAAGGCCGTAACAATAAATCCAAATATATTAGTAATCACATTTAAAAAGAGGAGTACAATCGGCCAGTTCCCTTGCACAAGTTCTTAGATGTAGATAAAAATAAAATTCTTAGCTTACAAGAGGTACATGTAAAACAGAATACTTGAAACTAAAGCAATACACAAATACATAGAAAACCAACATTAATCAAAAGCAGCTCTTGTAGAAAATATGAATATCACATTACACAGACAAGAATAAAAGAATAAGTAAACAAGGATGTTATGTAATGGCAAAAAGGAGGATGGAACTATTCTGAGCCTATACATGCCTAACAGAATTTTAGAATGTAAGTCAAAAATTAATAGAACTAAAAAGAAAAATTATCCAGTCCACAATCAGGGAGATTTAACACATCTGCCTCAGAAAGCACTCTATCAAGAACTGAAAATTAATAAGGTATAAATGCTATGAGCATAATTAACAATTTTGATGTAATGCCTTTTTAGCACTCCACCTGACAATATTGCTTTTGTTTCTCTTTGAAAGCATGTGCAACATAGATTTTTAAAAATTCAACACAAATGAGACCACAAATATTACAGAATCTAAGTCATACAGATATCAAGGGATCAAATATAGATCATACAGACTGTCTTGTCTGACAAGACTACATTAAAATTAGAACTTAAGAAAACAGGACCAAAAAAAAAAAAAAAAAAAAAAAAAAAACCCCAGGACCATCACATCCCCAAATACATGCATTTAGAAATTGTAAAACATTCTTCTGTTAGCACTCAGTAAAAGAAGAGAGCAAAAGAAAATTGTTTAGAAATAAATGACCAAGAGGAGCTTGGGGGGCGGAGCAAGATGGCAAGAGGAGTAGGAGACCTAGATTTCGTCTGGTCTCAGGAATTCAGCTGAATAGGGATCAAACCATTCTGAACACCTACGAACTCAACAGGAGATGGAAGAAGAGAGTAGCAACAACTCTCTGAACAGAGAAGCGACCACTTTCTGGAAGGTAGGACGTGCAGGGACGTGAATCCGAGGCGATATTCGGGAGGATAGACGGCAGGGGAGGGGGCCTCCGTCGGCCGCTTCTGGCAAGTGACAGAGCCACGGAGCACAAAATCGGACCTTTTAGAAGTCGGCTCCGCTGAAGGACGTCGCTCCAGTGGCTAAGCGGGGGGTGGAACCCTCGCGGGACAGTGTGGTCTCAGGACCCTCGGGGTCACAGAAAGACCGGGGGTGCCTGAGTGCGGCAGAGCTCCCAGGTATTGGAGCGGGGAAGCCGGCTGCAGAGACGGAGCCGAGGCGTGGGCTCTCAGCTCGGGGTTGCCATAAACTGTGATCCGTGGCCCAGTTGGGCCACCGCTCCTCCAGCAGGGACCCAACAAGCGGCAGATCTGGGGAGACTCCCCCTCCTCCCCCGGGAGGAGCGGCGCGGGAGCGCACCGCAGGGATCTGCTGGGTTTGGAGACTGGACACTGAGTCGGCTGCGAGAGATAGAAACCTCAGTCACGGCCGGGTGAGCACGGAGTGCAGCCGGAGACCGGGGAGACAGGAGTGACTGCTTTTCTCTGGGGGCGCACTGAGGAGCGGGGACCCAAGTTCTCAGCTCCTCCGAGTGGAGATTGGGAGGCCACCATTTTCACCCTGGTCCTCCAAAGCTATAACAGAGCTTGCAGGGAAAAAAAGCTCCTGAGAGCAAACCCGAGCAGCTTGCTTAGCCTGGAGGGACAAGGGCAGGGCAATTCCGCCTCCAGCAAAGACATTTGGGAACCACGGCAACAGGCCCCTCCCCCAGAAGATCAGCACGAACAGCCAGCAAGCCAAGACCAAGTTTACCCATCAAGGAGAACGGGAGAACTCCAGCGCTAGGGGAATACTGCACATAGAAATCATGGCTTTTTTTTACCATGATTCATTACTTTTGCAAAGTTAATTTTTTAACTGTTTTTTTTTTTAATTTTCCCTTTTTCAAACAAAATCTTATCAATCCCTTTTGAAAAAAAATTTTTTTATTTTTCATTTTTAGAGTCATATTCTATCCCTTCATAGTACATACCCTTATTTTTGGCATATATATATAAGTTGTTCTCTCTTTAAAATTTTGAGATACAGTTTCTTCTAACAGATCAAAATATACCCTAAATCACTAGTGTATGGCTTTGTTCTAGTCTCCTACCTGATCACATTCTCTCCCTTTTTTTTTTTTAAATCTTCTTCTCTATTTTTTCAAACAACTTCTTATCAATTCCTTTTATAAAATCTTTTATAATTTTCATCTTTACAGTCATCTTCCATCCCTTCATTGTATCAACCCTTATTTTGTACATATATAAGTCTTTCTTACTTTAAAATTTTAGAGGCACTTTCTTCTAACAGAACAAAACACACCCAAAATCTACTGTGTGGCACTGATCTATGCACTAGCCTGATCATGTTTGGTCATATTCTGTTTTTTTTTTTTTTGTTTTGTTTTGTTCTGTTTTTGTTTGTTTTTATCTTTTCCTTTTTCTTTTTTTTCTCTTTCTTTTTTCTTTCTTTCCCTTTCTTTTCCCTGGTTTCAGGTCTTTTCTGATTTGTTTAGAGTATAAATGCTGGGGACGTTGTTAACCTGTTAGCGTTTTGTTCGCTCATTCATCTAGTCTCCTCTGGACAAAATGACAAGATGAAAAAAATCACCTCAGCAAAAAGAACAAGAGCTAGTTCCGTCTGCCAGGGACCTACTCAATACGGACATTAGTACGATGTCAGACCTAGAGTTCAGAATCGTGATTTTAAAGATACTAGCTGGGCTTGAAAAAAGCATGGAAGTTATTACAGACACACTTCCTGAAGAAACAAAAGAACTAAAATCTAACCAAATCGAAATCAAAAAGGCTATTAATGAGGTGCAATCAAAAATGGGGACACTAACTGCTAGGATAAATGAAGCAGAAGAGGGAATCAGCGAAATAGAAGACCAAATGATGGAAAATAAAGAAGCTGAGAAAAAGAGAGAGAAACAACTACAGGATCATGAGGGCAGAATTTGAGAGATAAGTGATACGATAAGACGAAACAACATTAGAATAATTGGGATCCCAGAAAAAGAAGAAAAAGAGAGAGGGGCAGAAGGTATATTGGAGCAAATTAAAGCAGAGAACTTCCCTAATGTGGGGAAGGAAACAGGCATCAAAATCCAGGAGGCACAGAGAACCCCTCTCAAAATCAATAAAAATAGGTCAACACCCTGACATCTAATAGTAAAACTTACGAGTCTCAGAGACAAAGAGAAAATCCTGAAAGCAGCTCGGGAGAAGAGATATGTAACCTATAATGGTAGAAACATTAGATTGGCAACAGACCTATCCAGAGAGACCTGGCAGGCCAGAAAAGACTGGCATGATATCTTCAGAGCACTAAACGAGAAAAATATGCAGCCAAGAATACTATATTCAGCTAGGCTGTCATTGAAAATAGAAGGAGAGATAAAAAAGCTTCCAGGACAAACAAAAACTAAAGGAATTTGCAAACACGAAACCAGCCCTACAAGAAATATTGAAAGGGGTCCTCTAAGCAAAGAGAGAGCCTAAAAGCAGCATAGACCAGAAAGGAACACAGACAATATACAGTAACAGTCACCTTACAGACAATACAATGGCACTAAATTCATGCCTTTCAATAGTTACCCTGAATGTAAATGGGCTAAATGCCCCAATGAAAAGACACAGGCTATCAGATTGGATTAAAAAACAAGACCCATCGATATGCTGTCTGCAAGAGACTCATTTTAGACCCAAAGACACCCCCACATTGAAAGTGAGGGGGTGGGAAACCATTTACCATGCTAATGGACACCAAAAGAAAGCTGGGATGGCCATCCTTATATCAGACAAATTAGATTTTAAAACAAAGACTGTAATAAGAGATGAGGAAGGACACTATATCCTACTTCAAGGGTCTATCCAACAAGAAGATCTAACAATTGTAAATATCTATGCCCCTAACATGGGAGCAGCCAATTATATAAGGCAATTAAGAACAAAAGCAAAGAAACACATTGACAACAATACAATAATAGTGCGGGACGTTAACACCCCCCTGACTGAAATGGACAGATCATCTAAGCAAAAGATCAACAAGGAAATAAAGACTTTAAATGAAACCCTGGACCAAATGGACTTCACAGACATATTCAGAACATTCCATCCCAAAGCAACGGAATACACATTCTTCTCTAGTGCCCTCCCTGGAACATTCTCCAGAATCGATCACATCCTAGGTCACAAATCAGGTCTCAACTGGTACCAAAAGATTGAGATTATTTCCTGCATATTTTCAGACCACAATGCTTTGACACTAGAACTCAATCACAAAAGGAAAGTCGGAAAGAATGCAAATACATGGAGGCTAAAGAGCATCCTACTAAAGAATGAATGGGTCAACCAGGAAATTAAAGAAGAATTAAAAAAATTCATGGAAACCAATGAAAATGAAAACACAACTGTTCAAAATCTTTGGGATACAGCAAAGGCAGTCCTGAGAGGAAAGCATATAGCAATAAAGCCTTTCTCAAGAAACAAGAAAGGTCTCAAATACACAACCTAACCCTACACCTAAAGGAGCTAGAGAAAAAACAGCAAATAAAGCCTAAACCCAGCGGGAGAAGAGAAATAATCAAGATCAGAGCAGAAATCAATGAACTAGAAACCAAAAGAACAGTAGAACAGATCAATGAAACTAGGAGCTGGTTCTTTGAAAGCGTTAACAAGATTGATAAACCCCTGGCCAGACTTATCAAAAAGAAAAGAGAAATGACTCAAATCAACAAAATCATGAATGAAAGAGGAGAGATCACAACCAACACCAAAGACGTACAAACAATTATAAGAACATATTATGAGCAACTCTATGCCAGCAAATTAGATAACCTGGAAGAAATGGATGCACTCCTAGAGATGTATCAACCACCAAAATTGAACCAGGAAGAAATAGAAAACCTGAACAGACCTATAACCACTAAGAAAATTGAAGCAGTCATCAAAAATCTCGCAACAAACAAAAGCCCAGGGCCAGATGGCTTCCCAGGGGAATTCTACCAAACATTTCAAGAAGAATTAATACCTATTCTCCTGAAACTGTTCCAAAACATAGAAATGGAAGGAAAACTTCCAAACTCGTTTTATGAGGCCACCATTACCTTGAACCCAAAACCAGAGAAAGACCCCATCAAAAAGGAGAATTACAAACCAATATCCTTGATGAACATGGATGCCAGAAATTCTCACCAAAATACTAGCCAATAGGATCCAACAGTACATTAAAAGGATTATTCACCATGACCGGTGGGATTTATCCCTAGGCTGCAAGATTGGTTCAACATCAGCAAATCAATCAATGTGATACAATACATTAACAAAAGAAAGAACAAGAATCGTATGATCCTCTCAATAGATGCAGAAAAAGCATTTGACAAATTACAGCATCCTTTCTTGATCAAAACTCTTCAGAGTATAGGGATAGAGGGTACATACCTCAATATCATAAAAGCCATCTATGAGAAACCTACAGCGAATATCATTCTCAATGGGGAAAAGCTGAGAGCTTTTCCCCTAAGGTCAGGAACGCGCCAGGGATGTCCATTATCACCACTGCTATTCAACATAGTATTAGAAGTCCTAGCCACAGCAATCAGACAACAAAGAGAAATCAAAGGCATCCAAATCGGCAAAGAGGAAGTCAAACTCTCACTCTTTGCAGATGATATGATACTTTATGTGGAAAACCCAAAAGACTCCACCCCAAAACTGCTAGAACTCATACAGGAATTCAGTCAAGTGGCAGGATATCAAATCAATGCACAGAAATCAGTGGCATTCCTATACACCAACAAGACAGAAGAGAGACAAATGAAGGAGTCGATCCCATTTACAATTGCACCCAAAACCATAAGATACCTAGGAATAAATTTAACCAAAGAGGCAAAGGATCTGTACTCAGAAAACTATAAAATACTCATGAAAGAAATTGAGGAAGACACAAAGAAATGGAAAAACGTTCCATGCTTTTGGATTAGAAGAACAAACATTGTGAAGATGTCAATGCTACCTAGAGCAATCTACACATTCAATGCAATCCCCATCAAAATACCATCCACTTTTTTCAAAGAAATGGAACAAATAATCCTAAAATTTGTATGGAACCAGAAGAGACCCCGAATAGCCAGAGGAATGTTGAAAAAGAAAAGCAAAGCTGGTGGCATCACAATTCTGGACTTCCAGGTCTATTACAAAGCTGTCATCATCAAGACAGTATGGTACTGGCCCAAAAACAGACACATAGATCAATGGAACAGAATAGAGAGCCCAGAAATGGACCCTCAACTCTATGGTCAACTCATCTTTGACAAAGCAGGAAAGAATGTCCAATGGAAAAAAGACAGTCCCTTCAACAAATGTTGTTGGGAAAATTGGACAGCCACATGCAGAAGAATGAAACTGGACCATTTCCTTACACTACACACAAAAATAGACTCCAAATGGTTGAAACACCTAAAGGTGAGACAGGAGTCCAACAACATCCTAAAGGAGAACACAGGTAGCAACCTCTTCGACCTCAGCCGCAGCAACTTCTTCCTAGAAACATCGCCAAAGGCAAGGGAAGCAAGGGCAAAAATGAACTATTGGGATTGCATCAAGATAAAAAGCTTTTGCACAGCAAAAGAAACAGTCCACAAAACCAAAAGACAACCGACAGAATGGGAGAAAATATTTGCAAATGATATATCAGATAAAGGGCTAGTATCCAAAATCTATAAAGAACTTATCAAACTCAACACCTAAAGAACAAATAATGCAATCAAGAAATGGGCAGAAGACATGAACAGACAATTTTCCAAAGAAGACATCCAAATGGCCAACAGACACATGAAAAAGTGCTCAACATCGCTCGGCATCAGGGAAATCCAAATCAAAACCTCAATGAGATACCACCTCATACCAGTCAGAATGGCTAATATGAACAAGTCAGGAAACGACAGATTTTGGCGGGGATGTGGAGAAAGGGGAACCCTCCTACACTCTTGGAGGGAATGCAAGCTGGTGCAACCACTCTGGAAAACAATATGGAGGTTCCTCAAACAGTTGAAAATAGAGCCACCCTATGATCCAGCAATTGCACTTCTGGGTATTTACCACAAAGATACAAATGTAGGGATCCGAAGGGGTACATGCACCCCAATGTTTATAGCAGCAACGTCCACAATACCCAAACTGTGGAAAGAGCCAAGATGTCCATCGACAGATGAATGGATAAAGAAGAGGTGGTATGTATACACAATGGAATATTATGCAGCCATCAAAGGGATGAGCTCTTGTCATTTGCAACGACATGGTTGGAACTGGAGGGTGTTATGCTGAGTGAAATAAGTCAATCAGAGAAAGACATGTATCATATGACCTCAATGATATGAGGAATTCTTCATCTCAGGAAACGAACTGAGGGTTGCTGGAGTGGTGGGGGGTGGGAGGGATGGGGTGGCTGGGTGATGGACATTGGGTAAGGTATGTGCTATGGTGAGTGCTGTGAATTATGCAAGACTGTTGAGTCACAGACCTGTACCTCTGAAACAAATAATGCAATATATGTTAAGAAAAAAAAAAGAAGACGATAGCAGGAGGGGAAGAATGAAGGGGAGTAAATCGGAAGGGGAAACAAACCATGAGAGATGATGGACTCTGAAAAACAAACTGAGGGTTCTAGAGGGTAGGTGGTGGGGGGATGGGTTAGCCTGGTGACAGGTATTAAGGAGGGCACGTTCTGCATGGAGCACTGGGTGTTACACACAAACAACGAATCATGGAACACTACATCAAAAACTAATGATGTCATGTATGGTGATTAACATAACAATAAAAAATGACATGAAAAAAAAAGAAATAAATGACCAAAAATCTCATATCTATAATAGAGTAAAGGCTCTACTTGGAGGAAAATGTATCACCTCAAAAACAAAATAAAAATGAAAGGCCAATGAGTTGTGTTCACCTCAAAAAGCTGGGGGGAAAGAAAGGATAACAGAGAAAAGCAGCTGGAAGGAAACAACGTATATAAGAGCAAACTTTAAGGAAATTCTTTTAAAAACAAAGACTAATGAGGATCCACCCAGTCTAACTCTGGCCCC
The DNA here is from genome assembly GCF_009762305.2 of Zalophus californianus. Lineage (NCBI taxonomy): Eukaryota > Metazoa > Chordata > Mammalia > Carnivora > Otariidae > Zalophus > Zalophus californianus. The sequence continues at coordinate 40,556,095 of NC_045595.1, read as the reverse complement.
ATGAGAAGCTAATAAAATGGCAAACCTATAAGAGAAGAGACTCTTGATCAATGTGATGAACGAAGGATCGGCCAACAGGGGACCTGACCTTCGTGATTGTAAGGAATGACACGGGATCACACAGGTTAGAAAAATGGTCCGGTGCCTGCAGCTCAGTAGGAACACAGTAAATATCACTTTCTCTTCTCTCAATAAACTAATACATGAATTAAAATGAAGTGTTAAGGGAGAAGTACGATTCAGTGCAGTGCTTTCAAAATGCAGAGGACTTACTAAAGAACAAATCTTAAACAGAATCCTTGTATATAAAATGATCATAGCAGAAGGACTCTGAATAGAAGCGATGGCAGAGGAAACCCCTTTGTCACGATGTCCCATCGGCCATTTGAATACTTCCAGGGAATCCCTAGGATTGCTGAGATGCCAGTTTCAAAACCAGTGATTTCATGCATTGCCTAATTCAACAGATATCTTTTGAGGGCCCCCCATGCCCAAAGCGCTCGGGTCTGCAGGGTCTTCCTGTGTGAAGCAAGGTGTGATTCACACGATGGAGCTATAAAGGAGGCCAATTGCAGGACGTCTCTTTAGACGGCATGAGCCCTCTGGCTTTACTAAAAGTAGAAAGCTATCTCCTCCCTCATCCTTCTTATAGCAAAACGCAAGCCTGGGCCACATCTACCATCATCAGTGTCTCTCTTAGAGTTTTTGGTTGCCAAGTAAGAGAAAACTGGCCAACAGCCATTGACATCGTTGATTGGAAGAATACCGGGTAATTCACCATATCTGTGAAAGAGATGAACAGCGATGCACAGGGAAAGATAGAAATCAGGACAGTTCTAGCTTTTGGACAGTAGAAATCAAAGAGCGCTTATTCATACAGCTGCTGCAATGAGATGAATCAACTCCAAGACCCATCTTTCATGTGTCTCTACTTGTGATGCACTTTCCAGGAGAGAGACGTCGGTGGGCCTAGCATCACGACGAGCTGACCTTCCTTTTATGTGACCATCATTGTGATCTCTGATACTCAGCTCTCTGCAGCTTTCTAGACCCTGGTCCATGTTCCAAGTCTAGGCCCCAGCTTCCTGCTAAGTCTGTCAGCCTCTGGTATTCCTTAGATAAGTTCCCCCCTTTGTTAAGATAACTATAGTCAGGGCCTGTTGCTTACAAACAAAATCCCGACTAATGGAAAGGGGCTTTGTTCAAAGGGTTGTGGATGGTTAATGCCCATATCTTTGCAAGACTGGGGACATCACGACATTGGTACAATAGGCTAGAATCTTATCAGTAGATTATGATTTTAAGCTAAAAATAGTAGAGGTTATGGACTTAACCTGACTAAAAATCCTCTAAATGGAAGGAACCTTTGGCAAAACCCAAAAGGAAAGCTGTAATTTCTGTTATTGGTTTCTGTCATATATTTGGACCCAACTCCGTCTTCTGAGTGAACGGTTTTCATTGATTACAATTGTTGTCTTCTTGCCTCTAATTATAAAATCTTGAAATCGAAGCAGAGAGGCCTGCAATAAACCCTTTTCCCTGCCAAAGTGAGTTTGTCAAAACAACAGACAAAACAGAACTCAATTTGATCATCCCAGGAGAATGGAACTTAGAAATCCTTTGCCAAAAATACTTTCAGAGCAAGCCTTCAATCAGAAGGTGCCTTTTATCTTTGGAGACATCAGTAAGCTGACCTTAAGAAAATGTAACTGTGCTCTCTCTAGCCTCAAATGTGTGGGAACCAGACGTATGTCTCCGTATGCCAGAATTTTTATCACAGAACTAACCCAAACCCCTCAAAGAGCATCATAAATTCACAGTAACATGTCCACTGAGACTTTTACCGAGTGAACGTGTGGGAAAATACAAATATTGTCGAGGCCACTGTTTGCCAAACAACGTCCGAGAGACCATTAGTGACCCAGGCAAGGGCCTCAGTGGCTTTTCCCTCAGTCGGTCCTTGATTTTCACACTTATAGAACCAACTCGACATATAGAAAGTTAGCTCCAAGGGAGTCACTTCCTGAGAAAGAACAGAGCCCCACAAATCTAGAAGGTGTCTAAAGAGAAATAATGAAAACCATGACCTTGGGGAATTGGAAAAAAAGACTGCATTATCTTTGGAAATCATATGCATTCATCCTTAAGGTGCTTTACCCTAAAATATATGCCAGGAAGTGGCGATCTGATAAATAGCACTGGGTATCTGGCTAAGAAACATGAAAAGTTACTCAACCTCATTAGTCTTCAGAGAAATGCAAATTAAAATCACAGTGGGATAGCACTACACCCACCAGAATGGCTAAAGTTAAAAAGACTAACCATACCACATATTGCAGAACATGGAGGAAATGGAACTTTCATAAACTGCAGGTGGAAACTTAAACTGCCTTAACAGTTTTGGAAAGCTCTTGGCATTATCCACTAACGTTCAATATATAACAGACTCTATGACCTGCAATTTGACTCTTCGGTATATTTTCAACAAATTTATTCACACAAGAAGAAACATGAATGAGAATGTCTTTAGCAATATGATTTGTAATTGCCATTACATGACCTGAAAATAATCAAATGCCCATAAACTATAAAAGATAAATAAATCCGTGCAATTAAAACTATCCAGCAATGCAAATGAACAGGCTACAAATGACATACATGAATCTTAGGATCCTACTATTGAGTTAGGGAGGCCAGACAAAAGAATGTGCATAATATTATTCCATTTATACAAAGTTGAAAACCAGGTATGAGCACTGTGGTGTAAGAAGTCAGGGTGGCAGTTACCTCCGGGGAGGAAGGAAGAATATTGATTGGAAAGAGCCGGAGGGGAATCTTCTGGGCTATCCAGTCCTTGATGAGTGGAAGTTAAATGAATGCCCTGTGATAACTTACTAAGATGTACATTTATGCGTTGGACATTTTTCTGTATACAGACACTTCAAAATAAAAGTTCTAGGGGCACCTAGGTGGCTCAGTTGCTTAAGTGACTGACTCTTGATTTCAGCCAGGTCATGATGTCAGGGTTGTGAGGTCGAGCCCCACCTCCAGCTCTGTGCTCAGTGAGGAGTTTGCTGGGGATTCCCTCTCTCCCTCTGCTCCCCCACCCCCCCATTCACCATCTCAAATAAATAAATGAATCATTTAAAGAAAGTTCTTAAAAAAGATAGTACCGGAAAGCACTGGAATAAATGTATTTCCAGGCTTCAGTTGGAAGAGAGGCATAATGGTTGAACTCTACAATCAGCTCCGGATTTGCCGTTCGCTAGCCTCACTTTGCTCAAATGTAAAAAATAGACCTAAGAATTCCTACCTCAGAGAATTGCCTTGGGCTTTCAAATGTGCTGTTTCCTCTGCCTGTTACCATTTTTTTGAGGCCCTTCCTCCAACACCTTTACCCTAGATAATTCCTACTTGTCTTTGAGATACAAGTGTTGTCATTTGCTTTAGGAGGGTGGTGATCGCTATGCATGGATGATACCATTGACAATGCCTGTCCTTTCCACATCACAGTGGGTTCGGCTGGAGTACCTGGGTCCACACAACAGGTAGTGATTTACACTGACCAAAACCAAAAGGAGTTGTTAAAAGACTAATAAGAGGCTCCAGCATCACTGGAAAGCCTGGTGAATTTGGCATAAAGAAAGCAGCAAAAAATGAAATAAATAAAAGTAGCTAAAACAATGTTTCTGAGAGATTTTGAGGCAGACAATGTTAACCCCGTCACCACCACTATCAGAGAAATAAAGTGCCGTGGCTCTTCCTTGAGGCAGAACCTACTCAAAATCTAGCAAGGTGTTATCTGATTGGCAAAACTTGGGTCACGTGCCTGTAACATATCCGCAAGTGGTGCTGGAGAAAAAAATACCCAACGTTTTTAGCTTTTATAGTTAGAGGGGATCTTTGCTCCTTCCCGACCAATAAGGCATTTCTCCATAGAGAAAGCAAGTCAAATGCTTAGAGGCCGAAATGAATTGTAGAAGTTAAACACACCATGTTTCTTTGTTTACTTTTCTGACTTCCCCAAAAGGCAGCAATATCTGTGAGACCAGGAACCATATCCACCTTGTATATCATTTCATCTTTGCACTCAGCACAATGCCCAACTAGAGTAGACCCTGAGTAGACATTGCTGAACAAATGAATAATTAATATAATAGTTATAAAATGTTTAACATAGTATGTAGCATACAATATATGCAAGATATGTAAGATAAAGCAATGGATCCTTTGAAGATAGGGACCATTTCTCATTCTGTTTTGTGCCCCTATTAGTGTATCAAATAGTACGTGTTCAACATTTGTTGAATGAATAAGTCAATGAATTCATGAATCTGTGTTAATGCAATTCATCTCTGGTAGGGTACATCCAAGTTGCTGCTTAGAACAAACACTGATTAGGTGCTCAAAGTTTGATCAATGACCCAGTGAAACAGCTAGGTCCTGGAGGGCAGAGATCAGATGATGGTCTTCTTACCGTCAGTCACTACAAGTCCATTTAAACTCATATGCATGTGTATAATCTGTGAAACAAAGACAATATAAATGCTTCCTTTCCCTTTTTCATCTATTTCTCCAGGCTTATATCGCTTCCCCTCCAACTGCCTAAACATGTAGGGACAGTGTGATTCTTAATATAAAATCATCAGATAGAGTCTAGATCCCTCTGCAGAGAATCCAACTCACAGAATATCAAAATCCCATGTTCCGTATTTCCTTTTGGGCATTTATGGCACATCAAAATGGCAGCATGAGTTCTGGTTTCTGGCAAAGAGTATTGGTTAATCTCTCCCAGTTGGTTATAACTGGAATTTTCTTCAAGATTTTTTTAGGTTGGGAGTACCTGACTCAGTGCTATCACCAAATCCCAAAGTTTGTCCTAACTGTGTACCTTCAGTTGTAGCCTTCAACAACTGAACTAGAAACAAATTTGATGCAGGCAGGAAGAAATTCTGTAAGACCTCACTGTGGTCCCTGATGATGTGTAGTCCCATCAGAACGCAGCCTGATACAATCATTCCTCAGGAGAGAAAATGTGACTCAGAGAAAAGCCAACTGAAACTGTTAGATTGTATCAGCAGGCAATTCAGCTAAATGAGGAGCTGAGAAACTCCAGGGGGCTATATTTATTTGCAAACAAACACACACAAAAATTTGAAGGACAGTAATTCTTTCTTCAAGTTTAGAATAATTTTTGAAGCTGTTTTTCATGTATAAGGCTAAGTAATAAATTTTTAAAAAATAGGTAACTGTGATGACCCACAGCATCTGGGGTATTCACATCTTGAAATACCCGCTAACTGCTCATGATGACCAGTAGATGGCAGCATTACCTCCACCATTTTGATCCTCATCTGCCAAACTCAGAGGCTATCAACGTTCGAAAGTTAACAATAAAAAAAAAAAAAAAGAAAGTTAACAATCAAATTGCACACCAGCTGCCCAATTTGTTGGCTGTTGTAACCTTTCTTTTAGGATGCACTCCTCTTTTAAAAGAGATCTATTTAGCCAATCTTTCCTTTAAAGGTGCGCATGGTACTAAAGATGCATTAGCAGTGCACCAACTCGCTTTTTTCTTTTTCTTTCTTTCTTTCTTTCTTTCTTTCTTTCTTTCTTTCTTTCTTTCTTTCTTTCTTTCTTTCTTTCTTTCTTTCTTTCTTTCTTTCTTTCTTTCTTTCTTTCTTTCTTTCTTTCTTTCTTTCTTTTTCTTCTTTCTTTCTTTCTTTCTTCTTTCTTTCTTTCTTTCTTTCTTTCTTCTTTCTTTCTTTCTTCTTTCTTTCTTTCTTTCTTTTTTCTTTCTTTCTTCTTTCTTTTCATGGCCTTTTCTAGAAGCAAGTCTTTGCATGTCTAATTGTATGTAGACAATTAACTGTTCTATAAAATGTTGCCTCCTCCTACCTTGTATATACAACCACTTACCTACAAATTTATTCACCAAGTACCAAAGCCCTGCCAGTGGAATCAGAAAGAATGGGGGACTCATTTTATTTTATTTTTTTTAAGATTTAATTTATTTATTTGAGAGAGAGAATGAGATAGAGAGAGCATGAGAGGGGGAGGGTCAGAGGGAGAAGCAGACATCCCCCCCCCCCCCCGCCCGAGCAGGGAGCCCGATGCAGGACTCGATGCTGGGACTCCGGGATCATGACCTGAGCCGAAGGCAGTCGCTTAACCAACTGAGCCACCCAGGCACCCCGGGGGATTCATTTTAAACACGTTGTGGTTCCGATCCTGGCTACATCGCTTAACCTCACTGAACCACATTTTGCTGTTGTTTTGTTTTGTTTCTGTATATAAAGATGAAATTACTAGAGTTAGTAATATCTGCCTGGCAGGATTATTGTCATAAGTATATACAATAATTGAATTCAGGAAATGGTGACTGAGCTCTTACTGTGTGCCAGGCACAGGGACTAAGTAATACATTGTTTTTATCATCGAGAAGATCCCCGTCTACAGTGTACTGCCCAATACAGTATCTACTAACCATGTGCAGCTATTTACATTTAAATTAAGTAAAATTAAAAATTCAGCCATATGTGACTAGTAGTTACCATACTGGATAAGGCAGGTGTAGAACATTTCCATCGCTGTAGGAAGTTCTTTTGGACAACAGCCGTCTGGAAGGCTAAGAAAATTCAAAGAAGTTGATAATCATTTTGAACAGCACTATCAGAGATCAATATACAAAACAGGGAGGTGAAACTGGGGAGCGAAGACCTCTTTCCAATGGGGTCAAAGAAGATGGAGAGAGAGAGGGATGGAGATCAAGATAGATATCCTTTTCATGTAAGTCTTTACACAAAAGATGCTGCTGCAGGAGTAGTCGGAGGAGTATCGAGGTGCTTTCAGGAAGACTTGACAGGAGGAGGAAAGGTCCACGAAGAGGCAGATCATGTACAAAGGCTCTAAGGAAGACAAAAAAGCCACACGTATGCCCCGGAAATTCAAGCTATTCTGTGTTGTGGAAAGATAAAGACTGAGGGGGCAAAGGAAGTGAGATAGAAGGAGATGGCACTAAGAAGGGAGCCTTCCCTAGTCAGTGTCGAGCGTTTACAGTGAACACTTCACATGGCTTAGGTTTCTCTCCCCCCCGTGTAAGAGAAAGAACTACCGCCCCTGTTTCTACATCTGAGCTCAGGGAGAGGCAGCAAAGAAAGAAGGAGAGGTTCCTGACTGATTCTTTCTACAGCTGCATCCGAGTGGAAAATGAAACTAACTCCTCTTCCAGTCCTGTACAGCACCTCCCAGAACGAGGCTGCCTTGCTCACATATTCCTCAGACTGTGAGAACAACCCGCCAACCATGTCACCAATAACACCGCTGCCCCCATCAGCGCCCATGGACGTGCATTCCCCCCAAATGACGTTGGAATGCCTGCTGCCAAGGTTAAAACATATTCAGGCCTCTCAGGAGTCCTGAGCTTTGAACCAATCTCCAACTTTTTGTGGTTACAGTTCATAGTCGGCTGGCAAAATGTCACTTCCTGGTTTTAAGATAAAAGACTTGGGGGGGGCGGGGAGAGAAGACTAAAAAATTCTACTTGACATCAAATGGCTCTTGCAACATAGAACTTGAACGAGAAAAGCAGAGATGAATCCTAATCATCCTGATGACATTTCTGAATTTGTACATACTTTTAGAATTTCAGAAGGAGGAGGTTTGGTGGAAATATGTTTGGGGTTTCTCTAGCCTCTAGACATTTGGGAAAGACTTGGGGGTATATGCTGATTTGCAGCCCACAGCTGGGAGGGAAGGGCCATGATCTGGGGGAGGAGGAGACAGAAAAGGAAAAGAAAAAGCCCCGTTGTAATGGATGTTCCAAAACTCACAGAGATGAGGTGGGGCTGGTGGGGGAGGGATTGGCTGAGCTCTTCATACGGTTTTATTTAAGTTTGAATAGAGATAATCAGCTCTGCTGTTTATTTCCATACCAAATTCTCGGGGGCCAGAACTCTGTCACATTCCTAACACAGATAATTTTAGCAGCAATCTTTCTGGAATAAGAAAATGTGCCAAAGACACTTCCTGCTAAATTTTAGTTTCCAAGAGAATCCAGAGGAGCCTATCCCAGACTCCTAGAAACAGGAGGTTTTCTTCTTCCTCTGGGTGGCCAATTATTCCTGTGACAACACCTCATACTTTTCATGTGATGGCATTTGACAAAGGAGAACCCAAAGCAGATACATGCTCACCCACTTGACACTCAATCTCTGTCTCTCTATCAGCCCAATTAGAAAGTTGGGGGAGGGGAGCTGGCACCAGGGATCACCTCTAAAACCTTGTTTTCATGGTGAGGAGGCAATAGGCATGGTTTTTAGAAGCAGAGGGTTTTGGCATTAGCCACCATGCTATAGAGCATTAGTTGGGCAACTTGGACTCGTGACTTTTCTCAATTTCTTCATCCGTAACATCTGAAATCTCATAATGTTGATCTCATAGTGTCTATTTTGAAATTATGTGAGCTGTGGTTTCTGTCATGATGATGCCACGCACTGACTGATTAGCATATTGCAGAGCCTAAAGGGATAGTTGCCCTGCTCTCATCAAGGAATTTATTTTCAGTTTCCTTAAGAACAAATGACGTATCCAGCCCCCATTTTTTTTAATTGTGCCAAGATCACTTAACATGAGATCTACCTTCTTCACAGGTCTTAAAGTGTACAATACAGTATTGTTAACTGGCACAGTGCAGGTCTCTAGAACTTAATCATCTTACATAATTGAAACTTTAAAACAGTTGCATAGCAACTCTCCATTTCCCCTCCCCCCAGCCCTTGGAAATCACCATTCTACTCTCTACACTCAATTATTTTGTATTTCTCATATAAATGGCATCATGCAGGGGTGCTGGGTGGCTCAGTCGGTTAGACATGTGTCTTCTGCTCAGGTCATGGTCTTGGGGTCCTAGGATAGAGCCCTGCATCTAGCCCTACATCGGGCTCCCTGCTCAGGGGGGCTGGGGGTTTCTGCTTCTCCCTCTCCTTCTGCTCCTCCCCACCACTTCTGTTCTCTTTCTCTCTCTCTCTCTCTCTCAAATAAAATCTTTTTAAAAACTGGCATCATGCAGTATTTTCCTGATTTGCTTATTTCACTTAGTGTAATGTCCTCCAAGTTCAGCCATGCTGCTGCATATGGAAGAAGATCCTTTTTGAAGACTAAATAATATCCCAGTGTGTGTGTGTGTGTGTGTGTGTGTGTGTGTGTATCACATTTTCTTTTTCCATTCATTCACCAGTGGACGTTTAGGTTGTTTCCATATCTTGGCCATTGTGGATTATGCTGCAGTGAATTTGGGAGTGCAAATATCTCTTCAAGATGCCAATTTCAATTCTTTGGGGTAAATATCCAGAAGTGGGGTTACTGGATTGTATGGTAGTTCTATTTTCAATAGTTTGAGGAACCTCCATACTGTTTTCCATACTGGCTACAGGATTTTACATTCCTACCAACAGTGTACTAAAGTTCCAATTTCTCCGTATGCTCACTTATTATGTATGTATATATGGATATGTGTGTGTATATATATATATTTTTTTAATAATAGCCTTCCCAGCAGGTACAAGGTGATATCTCATTGTGGCTTTGCTTTGCATTTCCCTAATAATTAGTGATATTAAGCATCTTTCCTTTTGTTTGTCAGCCATCTGTATGTCTTCTTTGTAGAAATGTCTGTTCAATTCTTTTGCCCATTTTTTAATCAGCTTATTTGTTTTTGGGTAATGAGTTAAGTATATATATTTTGGACATTAACTCCCTTATCAGATATATTGTTTGCAAATATTTTCTCCATTCTATAGGTTGCTTTTTCACTTTGTAAAAAATACTTGTTTCCATCAAGCTTTTTAGTTTGATCTATTCCCAGTTGTCTGTTTTTTCTTTTGTTGCCTTTGCTTTTGTGTCATATCTGAAAAACAATTGCCAAGGTCAATGCAATGAAGTTTTTCCCTTATGTTTTCTTCCAGTAGTTTTACAGTTTCAAATCTTCTGTTTAAATATTTAATCCTTTATGAGTTGATTTTTGTCTATCATGTTAGATAAGGGTCCAATTTCCTTATTTTGCATATGGATATCTGGTTTTTCCATTCCCATTTGATGAAGGTATCCAGCTTCAAATTCAAACTCTCAGTTCCTGTGAACTTCAAGGGAGGGAAAGTCTCTCCTCATTGACAACTTCAAGGCTGACAATTTTGGCCTGTAACTTCCCCTTATTAACCTAGAATCATTCATCAAAATTCTTCTCAAACTTATTTTTCAACCTATTATCACCTCATGGGTTCATTTCATACCTGTGTTATCTGGCAGGGAATACAGCATTCTCCTCCATTGGAGTCAGAGTGGTTGTCTTAAGTTGGGAATGGACACTCCTCCACAGAGGACAGAGGTAAGACCTTGAGAAAGGGGTTGCATGTTCACCCTGGCATTGGCTCTGTGTCCTCACAGCCCACCCTTCCAACTTGGAAATGATACAGTTGTTATTGGTGTTTATATTCTTTCCTTATATGGAAGGCTCCTCCCCCGTTCCTTGTTCACTTTCCCTTCTCTTGGCCTTGTCCACCGCAACATCTATTCTGTGAAAACATTTTTTTCTCTAACTTACAAATTGGGAGGAAATTACACAGGAGGAGATGAGTGTTTCAGGAGAGCAGGAGAGCAGCCCTCAGAACTCAGGTCTGGATGTGGCCATTCCTGCAAGCCTAGCCCAGGCTATGTGCTCAGCTTCCTTCCCGTGTTTGGTTGTACCATGCCCCAACCCCCTACAACAATACCTAGCTATGCCAAAAAGAGGAAAAGAAAAAAAAAGTCTGTTAAGAGACTGAATCTTCTTCCCTTTGCACTAAATTTAACAAGAATATTTAACCACTTACTTAGCACCTTGAAAGCCAAATTGGGAGGATAACAAAGGATTGTCACAATTTCAGGGCACTTGGGTGGCTCAGTTGGTTAAGTATCTGCCTTTGGCTCAGGTCATGATCCCAGAGTCCCAGGATTGAGCCCCGTGTCAGGCTCCCTGCTCAGTGGGGAGTCTGCTTTTCCCTCTGACCCTCCCCCATCTCGTGCTCTCTCTCTCTCTCACTCTCTCAAATAAATAAATAAAGTCTTTAAAAAAGAGGACTGTCATAACTTCCATTCTTAAACATTTGAGCTGTCCTCTGAGGTTGACAATTATATGGGGAATCGTCAGGCTTAGAGCAGGAATCTCAAATTCAAATCCAGCATATAATATAAATGCGGGAAGCAAGAGAATATAAGAAATGATTTTACATAATTCTGTTTTCATTCTTCATTCTACTTTTGACTGCAAGTGTATTGATTAAAGACCATTGCCACTAGCTCTAAGTGTTGAATAGTAGGGAGTGATGGGACTATGGAAAACTGAAGAGGGCATGCATTATTAAAGAGAGCAGTCCCTCTTCATCTCCAGCTGATTGTTGGTTGCCCTGTGAAAACAGAAGCCCAATGTTGCTGGATGCTTCAGTTTTTCTAGAGAAGCCAGAAGTCTCAGATTTTTATGTTAAATCTTCTAATTTTTGAATGTTGGTAAGTGAACTTCTTTTTTTATTATTATTATTATGTTATGTTAATCACCATACATTACATCATTAGTTTTTGATGTAGTGATCCAGGATTCATTGTTTGCATATAACGCCCAGTGCTCCATGCAGAAGGTGCCCTCTTTAATACCCATCACCAGGCTAACCCATCCCCCCACCCCCCTCCCCTCTAGAACCCTCAGTTTGTTTCTCAGAGTCCATCGTCTCTCATGGTTGATCTCCCCCTCCGATTTCTCCCCCCTTCATTCCTCCCTTCCTGCCATCTTCTTCTTCTTCTTCTTCTTCTTCTTCTTCTTCTTCTTCTTCTTCTTCTTCTTTAACATATAACGTATTATTTGTTTCAGAGGTACAGGTCTGTGATTCAACAGAATTACACAATTCACAGCGCTCGCCATAGCACATACCTTCCCCAGTGAACTTCTAATCAATGTAATTAGAAGTCAGGATATTGGGTTCCCTTATGTAAAAAGTATAAGTAGAACTTGGGGGTGCTGGTAATGTTCTGTTTGTTGGTCTTGGTGCTAATGACATAGGTATGGTCTTTATGAAAATTCATAGAGCTGGGTACTTACATATGTACTCTTCTGTGTATGTTATACTTTAATGAAAAGTTTTTAAATGTGTTGGCAGATACTTCAGTTTTTAGAAGAATTGTAAAACATTACCTGGACCAACATCATATAGTCCAAATAATGCCCATCTGTGGGCTGAATTAAGCCCTCAAGGTAACTGTTTATATTCTTTAATTTAGAGACCTTAGAAGGGGGAAAAATGTAACTTTTCTAGTACTTATTCAAAGGCAGGGGAGGAAGGAAAAGTCAGGCAAGGCTGTGAGGTTCCAGCAAGCATAGACATATTTCCAGGGCACACTGCTCTGGCCTGAGTACCCACAGAGAGCAGTCCATATCATCAAGGTCACACCCTTGTCACCCTCAGCTGTGAGAGCCTATCTTCATTTGACTTGCCTGTTGGTTCCCCTGGTCCCCCGTTATTGGGGCCTCTTATTCTTGCTTCACTGAGTCTCCCCTTGTGGAAATTCAGGTCTCATGTTTCCTCTCATTGAAAGGAAAGCAGCACACTGCAACCTAAGCTTTAGGACAAAATGAAGGTAATACGAGAGAGCAGAAAATAGACAAGCTTTGAAGTCAGACAAAACAGGGTTCAGAGATGGCCCTGACACTAACTAGCAAGGATTTGGCCAAGTTAGGTACCCACCCTGAGTTTTTGTTTTCTCATTTAAGTAACACTGACATGAATTCCTGTTCCTTAAGGGTGAGCAGTGTCTCAATAGATGTCTACCAGAGCGGTGTTTCTCAAACTTTAATATGCATGAAAATTTTCCCGGGAATCTTATGAAAATGCAGATTGAGCGGGATTGTGGTGGGATCTGAGATTATGCATTTTTAACAAGTTCCTGAATATGCCAATGCTACCAGTCCCAGAACCAGACTTCGAGTAGCAAGCCTGTAGAGTGCTTGATCATGGTACTTAATAGACACCAGTTCCCCACTCCCACCTTCCATAGAAACATACACTCCCAACGAGGACTTTGAGATGGAAGGTTGGAGGTCCTATAGGTACTGCTATTGTTTGCTTTGCATGTGATTCCAGTGAGTTCTGAGCCCCTAGTTTCCTTTGTAATGCTGACAAGAAACTCAAAGTCTCCTCCATGATGACGTTCACAGGGAGAAATGGGGAGTCCTTTCAACCCGTAGCAGTGGTCAACGGGGTTCCTGAATTAGGAAATGAGACAAGAAGAGTTAAATGTGCCCCTCTCTGGGAGACTTCTCTTTGTTTCCTCAAGATGACTTCCAAATTTGCTGGTTTGTTTTTTCATCCGAATGTTTTATTCCATGAATAGCCTAACAATATAAATGTGTTTCAAGTACATGAATAAACAACATAATAATAAAAAGCACATGACTTTCCCAAGAATTTATCCCTGCAGTTCTGAGTTAACCAAAAGACAGCAACTTTCACTTCGGGGGAAGGGAATGAGGACAAGTTTCAAATGTGCTTAAGAGACTCAGAGAGGAGAGGAAAAAAGCGGGAAAGAAAGAAGTATTGGCCTGCATGTACATTCCCCAGAACTGTTTGGGAGGATTGGGGAGGAAAAGGGAATCTATTACAGAAGAGATAAAGTGGCAAGAAAACACACATCTGGTTTTGGACTGGTTTTAGAGACAGGAAAAAGAATACCTTTTCCCAAGGAATATGAGAAAGAGCATGAGCTTTGGAATCAGGCACAGCCTGGAACCAACTGGCGTCATCCCTTTCCACGCTGGACAAGCCTGTGCTCTCAGCTGAGTCTAAGTCTCCTCATCTGTAACATAGGGTGACTAATACCTACACTATTGCATTGCTCTAGGAAGATACTAAAAATCACACATGGAAAGTGTGATTTTGCTCAGTGGCCACTTAGCTTAATATATGCTCAGTAAATGGGTGTTTACCACCTTCCTTCCCTAGGGGACTAAGGCTGTTGATCACAGACCCTAAGACCAGAAAGAACACCATATCCTAATTCCCCCGACCCACCTAAGTCATCAGGGCATTTCTTTTACTGGGCGTATGTTCTACCCCAAGATGGAAGACCTTGGTACACATTCATGAGATGTGTCAAAATGAGCACTGCCATCAGTTTGCTCAATACCTCCTTCGGTCCCCATGGCCAAGCAGTCTCTCCTCCAAGCCCCACTTCACCCAGCTCTTACCTAGGCCCCACCCCATGTGCCTCAGACACTGTCAGGATGCCAGCCTAAGCTCTAGGTTGAACTGAAGCTTTCTGACTAACTAGCTGTGGGAACCTAGGCATATCACTGGAGTCTGCTAAGTTTCAGTTTCTCCATCTGTAAAACAAGGAGACAATGACTGTAAAATGAGGCGTTAGCCCAGCTCCTGACGCATGGAAGGCACTTTGCCATGTTAGCTGTTATTGGTGGTGGTGGTGTTATTTACATTGTTCGTAGGTGAGGAAATTGGCATTCTAGATGAATGAGTGATGAAGCCAATCTTTGAAGTTTGCCAGTTTCATGGAGGAAAAGGAGGCCCCAAAATGCAGAATAAAAGGTGTCTGAGCCAATAAAAATTGGAAGCCCATGATCTTTGCACAGCAACACCCTGCTAAGCACTGAGGAAGGTACAGAAAAGGTGCTGCCTTAGAGGTGTTTCAGGGGTCCAGGTATCAGTGAATCCTGTATGTAGCAGAGAGCTGTGAATGACAATAGCAATGCCCTGCTTGGTTGACCAGATGTCAGTGTCAAGGGATACTTTTCTCTCCAGTCAGTTTTCCCTCTATCCAAGGACTTCCAAGTACCCCCACCTACAAACCCTCAGACTTGTTCTGCTTTAGTAATTAGTTTCTCTCTCCAAATGAAAGATAAGAAAGTCACCTGAATAAGGCAAGATGAGACCCCATAAATACCAGAGGTAATTTAATGAATTATTTGATGTTACTTGATCATCACATCTGTTCAACTGACATCTCTGCTCACGTTCTAGGTATTTGATGGGTACCTGGATTTGGTCTTTCCACCTTCTATTTCAGGGTCTTGGAACAGTAAGACCCTTATCTAATATACTTCTTGCCCATTGTTTCCCTGACCCATCTCTGGGGGCCTCCTGATTTCAGGTTTGCTTGCCTTCGTGGTTTTGACTCCTCACATGATTCCTTGAAACTTGCCTCAGTTTCCCCAGCACCTGCCCTTCAAGCTGCATTCACAATTCATTGCAATAGAAACTCTGTATCTTCTTTCAGTCTCCTCTGCCTTGATTAAAATTTATATCTGAGTAAGAAAACTGCTATAGTGATTCTATGTGCTTACTGACTTTCCTACTATTTAATGAGAAACACTGTACTAAGTGAAAGGGAAGTGATATTAGGTAAAACAGAAGCACAAAGATCAGTGCTTTTGTTTTGTAGCTGGTTACACAGCCCCATGGCTTAAACTTTCTGTCTCACTTTTTTTTTCTAGCAACTTCCTCTTCTTCCCAACCTCTAAATGATGAAGTATCTTAGGCGCCCATTGAACCTCTCCTGTCCTCTGTCTGTATTTACTCCCTAGGTCTGTATTTACTCATCCAGTCTCACTTTTAAATACCTCTGTCCACTGTGTCTCCCAAGTGCATATCTCCACCCCAGACCTCCCCTTGCACTCTGAACTTACATATCTTCCCACCACCCGATCCATCATTCAAGCGTCCAACAGGTACCATACACTAAGTAGGTCCAAGCCAAACTCTTCTCTTCCAGTCTTCTCTGTCTTACTTAAAGTATCTCTACCCTTCCCTTTATTCTTCCTACACAACACGGTTCTTCTTATGTGCAGCAAATCTTATGGGTTCTACCTTCAAAATATATTTAGACTCCAACCCCACTATTAATCACCATCAGTTCTGGCCAAGACTGTTGCAATAGTTTCTATATTGGTCTTCTGTTTCCACCTCTGTCGCCTGACAATCCTTTATCAATGGAGCAGCCAGAGAGAACCTAGTAATTCAGAGCATGGTGCTCCTCTGGTTGCCTATTGCTTTCAGTGTAAAAGTTGACATCCTCATGGTGGCCTGCAGGTCCTATGTGATCGGGCCTCTCCCAACCTCATCTTATTTCCCCCTCTTCCTTTCCCACATCTCCCTGACACATTGGCCCTTGAGCTGTCCCCAAGCATACCAAATATTCTATCCCAACCCAGGATCTTTGTACTTACCCTTCCCTATGCCTACAATACCTTCCTCCAGATACCTGCACGGATCATCCCACATTTCTTTCCTGGGTCTGTTCACTTGCTCATGCTACCTTAAGGCCTTTTTGGTCACTGTATCTACAGTGTCACCCACACTCCTTAGCCCCCCCCCCATCATCCCTATCTAGCCCTTATTTGCTTGGTCTCTCCTGGTACTTGTCACCACCAGCCTCATCATACACTGATAGATTTATTTATCATCGACCTTCCCAAACTGACTCGACTCTCACATACACATACTCCACAAGCACAGGCACTTTGTTTTGTCACTGTGTCCCCAGTGCCCCAATAGTTCCTGGCATAGAGTCAATACTTAATAAATATTTGCTGAATGAATGAACATTATTAATAATCCTGGCTCATTTTCTCTGTGAGTCTAGGTGGACCACAAGTCATTCAAAGAACTCATATTAGGAGTCATGCATTCTTGTTTTGTTTTGTTTTGTTTAATATCTGAGTTGTCTCCAAAGGACTTAGCAACCTAGAAACCTGCTTATGACCCTGTCCTCCTGCTGGTTCAGGCCCATCTCAAAGCCACCTTTACAGGATTAGCTCTTTATTTTTATTTTTTTAAAAGATTTTATTTATTTGTCAGAGAGAGAGAGAGAGAGAACAAGCAGGAGGAGTGTCAGGCAGAGGAGAAGAAGCAGGCTCCCCACTGAGCAAGGAGCCTGATACGGGACTCGATCCCAGGACCTTGGGATCATGACCTGAGCTGAAAGCAGATGCTTAACTGACTGCGCCATCCAGGCATCCCCAGGATTAGCACTTTAAAAATGTCTACATTTTTACATCTTTCATATTGCATTATTCTGAATTATTTCAGTTGCAATTTACAGAAACCCAATTCAAACAGGCATAAAGTTAAGGAAGAAAAAAGGGGGTGGGGATTTATTGGTTAGTACAACTGAAAGTCTCAGTTCAAGAGCAGTTGGAGAAAGGTATTGGAAGGATTTTGTCAGGAGTGCACTTCTTTCCTTCTATCACCTTTGCTTGTCTCTGTTTGGTGTGATTCAGACTGATATTCCCCAAGGAGGGGGAAAGATGGTCATCAACATCCCTAAGCTTCTATTCTACCAAGTTAGCAACCTCACTGTCAGATCTCACCTTAGATGGGGTCAGGTCCACCCAGATCGAATGGCCTACGAGAGGTTGGCGTGGTTCCCTCGGGAAAAGTTAGTCTCTTGAAACTAAAGGAACAAGGATGGCTGCTGAGCAGAGGAAAACAGCCTGCGTCCACTACAGTGATTTCGCCTCACATGCTTATCTTCCAGCACTTCTGTCCTAACCCTGAAATTTCTAAGGATGGAGAGTAGACTTGCTTCTGTATATCTCCAAGATCCCATGGGGGAACATACTTGGGCTAAACATGCAGTAAATATTTGATAAGAATGACAGAATCATCCTGAAGCCAAGTAGCTCAACACAGAAGTGTGATGTGTTTTTAAGTAGTTTCCATCCCAGAGAATTTTGAATTTCCTTTCAGAGTCTTAGTTTCCTTATTCAAACAAGTACCCTCGATCCCTACCGCCTTCCTTTCATGGTGTCTGCTAAAATCTTGCTTCATTAGCTATCTCTTGCTGTGTAACAAATCAACCCAGTACTGAGCAGCCTGAAAACAACTGCATTTGTTATCTCATAATTGCCATAAGTGAGAAATCTGGGTCCTCTGACAGCATTAAAAGTGTCTGCCAAGGCTCCAGTCATGTCAAAGCTCTGCCAGGGAGACGTCTACTTCAAGATTACTCACATGGTTTTTTTGCAAAATTCAGTCACTTACCGTCTTTTGGACTGAGGGTCTTAGTTCCCCGTGAGCCATTGACTGGAGGCCTCCTTTGGTGCCTTGTCATTTGGGCCCCTCCATGAAGCTACTCACAATATGGCATCTGGTTTCCTCAGGGTGAGAGGGAAAGAGCAGACTGCCAGCAAGATGAAAGTCACAGTCTTTTGTCACCCGGTCTCCCATGAGACATCCCATCATCACTTTTGCTATATTCTGTTCACTAGAGTGAATTGCTAGGTTTGGCCCATACTCAAGGGGAGGGAATTACATGAGGGTACAAATAGGAGGAATATTTGTTGATGATGCAAAGCTGTCAAAAACACAGGACACGTTTGTGTCACCCGGAGGTAGCCCCAGTAGATTTTCACATGATGACAATTCCAACACCGACAGACTGACTACATGGCACCTCACTTTGACGAGCTTCTGAGGCCTCGTGGACTTAGTGGGAAAGAGTGCCATAATCGATTAGTGATGTCTGCCATGGGTGAGACATGGGAGAATGGCAGCCTGAGTCCACATATTGTCAAGCCCCATTCTAACAGCGTCAGAGCCAGTTTGCCCGGGGCCTAACAGACATAACAATTTCTCTCTGGCACTAATCAGAGGAAATGATGAGCTGGCTAAAATTCACATATCTGATAGCTGAGGCTGAATGTGCGCTGATCGAATGGCACAGCTTGAGTTGCTGCTAACAACTGATGCCTTGTCTTACTGGCTTTTTTTTTTTTAAACATATACCCACATCCATACTGAACCATTCTGTACATTTGCATCCAGTTTCCCACTACAAACATACTTAAGAAGTGGAGCAAGGCATATTTGTTCTGTTTTTTGGTTTGGTTTCAAGGGTTGGGTGAGGAGCTTGGCCTGGCGGCTGCAGTCGATCCCAGAGTTCCCAGCTGGTGTCATGATGGCAGATAACCAAGTCTCCCCCCTCTCAGAATTAGTAACTATAAAGGCTGGGCCTGTGGGCAGAACAGCAGAGAGAACAGAATCGCATTTCACATGGTACTTTCTCTTCCTCGAAAGAACTAGCAACATGTTTGGTAAATGGCAAAAACAATAAATAAAACAAGTCTGATTAAAAACATGTTTGTAAACACTCCCTTCTTTTTCACTTAAGCAAGAGAATAGAGCTGGCTTCCTTTGACTTTACCCCAGAATAAGTGTGTTTTGGAATAATGTGATAAATGGGGTAAAAGAGCAAGTATCTCTTGCCTTAAAATATTAAATGATGTTCCAGAAATGAAACTACTTCTCTCTTCGCTGAATGTTAGGGCAAGTGTTGTGTTTCACAACTTCTTTAGAAGGCCAATTATCTAA
Source organism: Zalophus californianus (assembly GCF_009762305.2). NCBI lineage: Eukaryota > Metazoa > Chordata > Mammalia > Carnivora > Otariidae > Zalophus > Zalophus californianus. The sequence continues at coordinate 40,536,689 of NC_045595.1, read as the reverse complement.
AAATTAGTATTGCAGTTTCCTTCCTTCCTTCCTTCCTTCCTTCCTTCCTTCCTTCCTTCGATTCCTTTCCTTCCTTTTTTTTTCTTTCTTTCTTTTCAGCCCAGTTGTAGTCAAGGCTTGGGAGTTAACAGTGGAGTTTACAAAATGCAAAATAAAGAACCAAGACCAAAATAAGTTGTACGCATGCTTTATTTGAGAGTTTATTTTTGTCCCTTCTCTTTGAATTGCTCTGCATGCCGTGCAGGGACCAGGGCTACCCTGAGATAGAAATTTGCTGAGAGAAGGAAATCTCCACTCCCAAACTCCTCAAAGTGCACTCCAGGAAACCAGTCTTCACGGGGTTCGCATGTTAGTATGGCCACATGTCAAACTCAATCTGTTACAGGGCATACAAACCCCCCAAATCAGCATCTCAGGAAATGTAGCCTACATCCTGTGGCCATCTGGAGCCTGCTTCGCCGAGCCGTCTGTTTTTCCCCAGAGAAGTTGCAGAAAGGGTTAATCAATCACTGCGCCAGTTCAAACACAAAGCCTTCCTCCTGCCTCCTGCTCAATGCAGCTCCCGCTCCCCAGCCCCAGCCCCAGAGCCGGCTGAGCAAGGCCCCACATCAAAGCCGGAAACTCAAAGCAAATGTGCCAAATGGAAGTGGTGGGATTGGAGATGCCTTTATTAAGTGTCACTTCTTAATACAGCCCCCAACCAGGCAGAGGTGACGACAGTCACACCCAAAGCAGAATTTAGGCACGCCACCCTGGGTGGAGAGGAGGGCTCCCCAGCGAGATTTCCAGTCCCCCCCCCCCCCCCCCCCCGGCCCCCAACCATTGTTTCTTTACTAACTCACCTTGAGAATGCGGCCAGGCCAAATGACAGCAGGGCCACCTCCCCCATCACCCACCCCCGACCCCAGGTTTCCAGAACAAGCCATGCCCTGGTGCTCTCTCGTGGATGCCCACGGAAACGTGGGGATGGTCTTCCTACTGTTCCTTCTTGAACATTTCTTTGAAGTGGACACAGATGACAATGCCTTCACCATTGCGTAGGCCCTCTGAGAAAGTGAGGCTGGTGTGGTTCGGTTATCTTTCTTGACCTGGCTCTTTGCCCCTTAGTTAGAACACTGTCATTATCCTTCAGGGTAATAAATATGTGTGGTTCGATCTTCCAGTTTCCCCATCTCTTGCAAACGGGGGCTTCACAGTCAGATGGGCTTGGGTGAAAATCGTAGCCCCGCCACATGCCCATCGTGGAGCAGTGCACCTGCAGGGCTCACTTTCCCGGGTCTCCACTCTACCTCTATAAAATGGGGACAAATCAGCATTCCTTGAGGAATTTGAGTGGCTGAGAAGATCAGTGAGAAAATGCATGTGAAGGCTCAGGGCAGTGCTGGCCAGTTAATAAACACTCAATATAGGTGCTTCACGACTGTTGTTGATCACGTATTCATTCAACAAACATTCTCCGAATGCCCTCTCTGTGTTTGACACCAGCCTAGGCACGGTGGGCGATGATGAACAAAATAGGCCAGATCTCAGTTTCCATGGAGCGTATGATCTCATCAGAGGAAACAGAAGATTAAAAGCATACGAACGAATAGACAAGAACAAGAAGAGGCTAATGTGATAGAGAAAAAGGCCTGAGGTTGGGACATTGAGACTAGGAGCTCTGGAAAGGTCCTCTGAAGGTGAAAGGATGGAGCCCAAGATCTGAGTCCCAGGAGACACCAGGCACATGAGAATCCTGGGGCAGAACATTCTAGGCAGAAGGAACACGCGCAAAGGCCACGACTCAGGATGGAGCTTGGCATGTAATCTCTGGACAGAAAGAAGGCTGCTGTTCTCAGAGCGCAGGGCGAAGGACGCAGGGAAGAAGAGAGAGAGCAGGAAGTGGCCGTGGCCTTAGTTCTGTACAAGTTTGAAGTGTTCACATGACTCAAGGAGTAATTTTGCCCTTCGCTCCCCACCCCCTTCCTTCTCGAGTCTGCCAGTGTGTTGCACAGGACAAGGGCAGAGTTCCCTGATCCCTCTGCGGCCCAAAAGCCCCCTCTGGCATTCATAAAGGCACAGATTGTTTCCAAGAGAAATGCAGAACCTCAGAGCCAAGCAGCTTTGAAATCTCTGGAGGGAAGTTCACACACATGCCAAAGAAGGCAAAGTAGAAACATGTCTTTTTTTTTTTTTTTTCCGTTCCCAGAAGCAAAATGGACATTTTAATGTTAGAATACATGGTGACTGAAATCTCAGCTTCATTCCATTTGGTTTTTCATGCTTTGTACAAAGGGCTAAACGTCTGATTGCTATCTGCATGGCTTTTCTGTGAGGGTATGTGTGTTCCGACAGCAAGAACATGCCATGAAGAATCGTGTTCCATGACTGGCTTTTCAGTTCTGCACCTTAATCACTGTGTGATCTTAGTTAATTTACTGACCCTCTCTGAGCAGAGCCTCTCTTTCTTCATCAGCAAACTAGAGATCATAATATTTGTGCTGTAAGAATTGCATTAGGATTAGTAGGAGAAGCACTTACCTTGGTCCTGGCAGCAAGTAGGGACCCTCAGTGAGTAGGCACTTGTGCAGAACTAGCAGTAATACAAGTCCCTAGCTCAGGGCACAGCAAAGTGCTGCCCATGTGCCAAATCGGGACTACAGCCAGTTTCTATAAATAAAGTTTTATTGGAACACAGCCACACCTACTTGTGAATCCTTTGTCTGCCACTGCTTTCCCCCTACAACAGCTGAGTTAAGGAGTTGCAACAGAGGCCGTAGGGCCCACAAAGCCCAACTTACTCTCTGGCCCTTCACAGAAAAAGTTTGCCAATCTTTGCTCTTGACTCCAAGTGTCAATGCCCTTTCTAGACTTTCAAGTTGCCTGAAACTTTGTTCCATGTCACAAAATTGTCTTGTGTTCCCCATCGTGACTTGCTCATAGCAGGCAGTTACTACAGTGATTCAAGTGCATTAAATATGCATGTACACACGTACACACACACACACACACACACACACACACACACACACACACACACACCTTTACATTTCTTGGTGTTGCTCAGCCTTTTATTATTCCCAGAGAGCCCTTCCCTCTGTTGCGTATTCATTTTCTTCAAAGCGTTTTGGCCCCTTTATCTGTGCGGGGCTGACAGATGCTACAGGTTTGCAGCCACCCAAATCACCTTTGCCCTCTGCAGGATCTCATGCTCCTGGGTTGAGCAGACCCTGCTGACCAGCCGTCGCCTTTGCATTCTATCTTAACTCTCTCTGCCCCTCCCCCGCAGATGTCAAACGTTGGAAGTGGCTATTGAGACCTTCTCAACGTGCCCAAGCAAGAATTGCAAATAAGAGACCAGCCAGTAGGGGTCGGGCAGTGGGATCCTAAGCCAAGCAGCTGGGCCTGGAATATCCTACAGAGTGTCTACCACCCCTCACCCCCTCCTCCTTCAGGCTTCACGCCCTGCCACTCTAGCCTTTGCTTCCTCCAGCCCAGGCCCCCTGGCCTCCTTCCAGTTCCTCAGTCACCCCCAGTCACTTGCTCTAGCTGTCGAGTACCCTTCCCTCAGACAGGCGACCTTCACTCATGAACCCTCTCCTTGAGTCCTGCCCTGACCACCACGCTGAATACTGCAACCTGCCACGGCTATGAACATTCCTGCTGGCTCTCCCAGGGGGGCTTTAATTCTCCCATAGCATTTCTGACCTTCTACCGTACTCCACTATGTGTTTATTATGTTCACTGTTTATCACTGATCTCTTCCATTATATGTAAGCTTCACAAGAGCAGGGATTGTGATGTGCTTTGTTCATTGCTCCATTCCAATCAAGCCCAGAACTTACGTATTTTTCTGATTTATCAAACACACAGCACTCATTTTGTACCTGACACCATTCTAACCTCTTTAAAGATATCTACTTACTTAAGGTAGGTACTCGATAAATACTCACAGAATTGGGAGAACGGAGAGAGACAGCAAGGGTGTAATAGCTCTGGAGTCAGACTGAGTGGCGTCCCAGCCTGCACTCTTGACACAGTTCCTGCTGTGTGACCTTGGGCAAGTCACTTAAACTCTCTGAACATCAGTTCTTTTTCACTGAGGAAAGAGAAATGAGAATTCTCATCCAAAGAGTTGATGGGAGGGTTAAAGAGGACATTGCTTAAAGCTCTTGGTATCATTCACTGCACAGAGAACGAGCTAATGGTAGCAGCGCTTTGGTAGTGACGGTGCCATGTCACTAAGCAGAGTCTTGAAAGTGCCAGGTAGGCTGTGACCTCTTGTTTCTATCACTATCCCTCTTTCTGCAAAGAGCAACAAGACTTATTAGGATCATCCATAAATGTCAGTTTTTTAAGCCAAATTAAGGAAGGAATTAGAAAATTTTTCTTGGGCAAAGTTCCCTTAAAATTAATGGGAACTATTTCAAAAATTTCAGTTCTAGTGCCTTTTTTTTTTTTTTTGAGGTATTGTGGTAAGAACACTTAACATGAGATCTACCCTCTTAACAAATTTTTAAGTGTGTAATACAGTTATTAGCTGTAGGCCCTCTAGAACTTAGTGACCTTGCATAACTAAAACTTTCTACCCATTGAAAAGTCCTACCCCATCTCCTCCCCCCCACGGCCGCTGGAGACCCTCATTCTACTCTGTGCTTCTAGAAGTTTGATGATTTTAAATACATCGTATAAGTATTTGTATGTGAGATACTGCATCTAAGTGTCACAGTATTTATCCTTCTGTGACTGGCTTTTCCCACTTAGCATGGGGTCCTCCAGGTTAGTCCCTGAAGGCTTAGGTGGCAGGATTTCCTTCTTTGTTAAGGATGAATAATATTCCACTGAATGTATGGTGCCTTTTTTTCATGACTTCAAAGAAATCCTAAGAATGGGTAACTTAAATACAGAAATGGATTTATTTAGCCATTCAGTTTATTGAATACCTGATATGAGCTAAAACCTTTGTCCCAGAAATTGAGGACACACAGGGATCACTCTACTTTGGGTAGCCACTATCCTACAGGTCAAACTGTTACAGTGACGGTGGGTGGGCTAACCACAAGATAAATGTTGTGATGGGGAAATACAGACCCAACGGACACGCACATCTCCCGTGTTGCTGTGGCTAGTGGCTATTGATCACTATCTTTCAAGTCCTGGCTACGACGGTAGACACTGATGAGTGTTCATATTTATGGCATTCCTGTGATGTACCTTCTATCATTATCCACTTTTTGCAGGGAGCAAATGAAGTTTCAAGAGGTTAAACTGTCCAAGATCAGTTAGTAAGAGACAGAGGCAGGAATGAACCCCAAACCTCGAGCTCTTCAACCAGGCATAGATCAGTAAGTGGCTGACATTAGCTCTACCCACATATAGCTGATGGGCACTTTCGGAGCTCACTGCCCTTTGAGAATTTGTTTTCTCATCTGTACCGCTCTAAGACCATTAGAAGAAGTACGTAAGACAACAAACAGAAAGTAATAAGCTAAGACCTAGCCCGTGGTATACAGTAAATGTTAGTTCTCATCCCTCTTTCTTCTTAAATAACTTTTTGACTGTAGTCCTAAGTGGGCATACAAACATATATACCAAATGATTACATTAATAACAACTAATATCAGTGAAGTACTTCCTATGTGCAAGGCCCTGGGTGAAGCTCTTTTCATGGATGAACTTACTGTATCAGCAGAGTAACCCTCCGGGTAGGTGCCGTTATTATGTCTTTCTGCGAAGGAGACAGAAGCACAGAGATACTAGATAAATCGCCCAAGGTCACCAAGCTCCAACAGGGCAGGGCAGGAGTCAATGCCTGGTGGTCCGGTTCCAGGACCTGCCCTTGCAGGGTTGCAGATACCCTTAGAAGTGGCTACTGGTGGTGGTGGTGCCCCCATTGGTATGCTTCCCAAAACCCAGGTGATTTATTTGCTCTCAAAATAATACAATAGTATTTATGCATTTATTTTCACACTGGATAGATTTTTCTGTGTCGCTAACAGCCTCATGTAGCTGATGGTCCCATACACTTCCCCTTGTAGCATCGGTCAGTGCCATGATAAGGCCTGCATTAGCTTTCTTAGAATGGACTCCTCCACCCCACCATCGGCTTGCTCAGCATCAGTACACAAGTAAGTACTGTAAATGGGCCCCCCGATAATCTCAGCGAGCTTGCCACACGTCCCAAGATTTGTAATAGAGCTCGTGATTTAATTTTGGAATGGAAGATTGGGAAGCTGTCGCCATCCTGCTACCCCTCCAACTGTTCAGATATTTCTATGTCATTTAAAAAGTCATGTCCACTTCCTCAATGACTCTGTCCAACCCAATAAAGTATGTCGTCCAAATTATAGAAAATACTTTCCATTCTCCCACAGAATTACCCAAAAAAGACAAGGAAGAAGGAAGGGGAGTCATTCGTTTGTGCTCCTTTTCAAAGCTGCAAACCTCAGTCACGGCCCCCAAAGCTTGATTTACCTCATCTGGATGCTGCTTTGCAAAGAAATCGGTCCTTTCTCGGGCAATGAAATATTTGCTAACTTCTCCTAATGAGTGCAGTTTTGCAGACTGTAATTTCTCTGCAGCTACATTGCCAGGGCAGGTTTAAACAGAAATATGCAAACAATAAAGCACGACAGGGCACGCAGAGTTGGGTCATAAAATGCACGTCCCCTGTGTGTTGTGAGGCAAGACGCCAGTGGCCTTGTGCCCTCAGCCACCTGCGTGCGATTCCAGCCGATCATCTGTGACTCACTGGAGGCTGATCAGATTGTTTCTGTCCCGAGGCCACTTTATTATAACGTTCGGTTGTGAATTTCATTAAGTTTTACAGTCCGACACGTGTGTGTTTATAACAAAGGCTATCTCCCCTTGTGGGATGACATTTGTTTTTATAAAACAAAAATTAAATCAAAATCTAAGCTTACAGAGGTTTAAAAAAAAAATGTGTGTGGAAAACAATAAAAAATAAATTGTCAGCATCAACCAACATGAAATGTAAATCAATGTCAAGCAAGAAGCTTCAAGAGCCATTTTAGGCATCCCGCAAAATGCCATAGGAAACGTGGATGGGGATGTCACAGAGGCCTGCTCCACGGACCACTGACTAGCTGGATACTGAACTCCAGCCAGTGTCAAGAAACACCTAGGGAGAAAAATACGAAATTTTACCTAGGCCGCAAAAAAGGAGGCATTTCTTTCTTCATTACAGAAGCTGGTGGATCCGAGTTGCCGTCTGTGGAGAGCATTAAGGGAGAGTCAGGGATCACTGTCTTTGAGCTTCCTGCCTTTCTCAGGGTGGTGCGGATTCAGGGGAGACAAAGGGACCCATCAGATATTGTGTTCGTCTCTCTGTCTCATGGTACAGAACGGTTCGGCCTCAAACCTTCTAAGAAACATATACGATGACCGCATCTTATATTTGGGTGAATCATTTAGTTCGGGGGCTGGCAAATATTTTCGGTCGGGGCCCAGTATACATGTAGTGAATATATTGAGGCTTTCTGGCCCTATGGTCTCTGTCATAACCACTCAACTCTGCTGCTGTAGCCCAAAAGCAGAGAGAATACATAAATGGAGGAGCACGATGAGGTTTTAAGAAGGATTTTTTTTTATAGCCACTGAAATTCAGATTTTATTTATTTTCACATATTACAAAATATTTTCTTTTTTTAAAGAAAGCATGTAGAAACTGAAAAACCATCCTTAGTTCACAGGCTGTACAAAAACAGATTTGGCCTACGGGCCATCGTTCTCTGACCCCTGATTTAGGCCGGCGCCAGAAACTCCAGGGTGGACGTGGGATATTGCCATTGGGTAACATGGCTAGCTTTGTTCCTCAGTGAGGCTACTTCTCCAGTGGGGGGAATAGAAAAATTTGAAGAGGTTAAAAGCCAGTGGCAACTTTCTCATTGACATTCTGATATTTAATAATACACTCAACCTGGGGCGCCTGGGTGGCGCAGTCGGGTAAGTGTCCGGCTCTTGGTTTCAGCTCAGGTGGTAATCTCGGGGTTGTGAGATGGAGCCCTAAGTAGGGCTCTGCGCTCAGTGCAAAGTGTGCCTGAGAATCTCTCTCCCTCTTCCTCTGCCCCTCCCGCTCATGCTTTCTCTCTCTCTCTCTCTCAAATAAATAAATAAATCTTTAAAAAGTATATACTCAGCCTAAATTATGATTTTTATGGAGATCACTAAGTATATTTAATTTCGACTTTTTATAAAGGTAGTTAATAACCATTGTTACCTCATGTGATCTTTGGCAGGATCTATTTCTCCCTGCCTATGTGGTCCAAAGCCTTATTCCAGAAATTTTAAAAAGAGAGATACAGTTGCTACTCCTGAAATCAAGTTATGGCAAATTCTATTGTTCAGCCAGTAGTCACTCCTCACCCCCTCCAAGGGAGAGGTAGTCTCCCCTCACCCCTCACCCCCTTCTTTGATGTTAGGTTTGGCCAGATGACTTAATTTGGCCAGTTGAGGAAGAAAGGTCCATAAGGATGGAAGACACGGAGTGGCAGTTGTGAGCATAGACCATCCGAGGAATGGTGTGTTCCCATCAGCCCTTCAGGACTTTCTGACCTCCTCTATGAGACGATTATGCCCCGAGGAGCGGCGCCAGCATGAGAGACCCCAGAGTAAGCCTCGCTTTGATTGGCAGCCTGGAGCAGGGCCACCCCAGCTGACCCACAGACTCACGGCCAGAAGCAGGGCTGTGCCTGCCAACCCACAGTCCCGGGAGGCAGAAATGAATGCTTATGGTTGCATGCCACTGAGATTTGGGGTGGTTTGTTTTGCAGCATAATTAAGGCAATAGCCGACTAAAACACAAGTTAATGGCAGAGCTGAGACAAAACCCCAAATTTCCTAAACCCAACCTGCTTTACTTGCCACTTAACTAGAAGGAAAATAAATTTGCAGAAGGCAGCTCTCAGCTGTAGAATATCCTGTCGGCGTGGCCTTGTAGTCACAACTTCCAGAACAAGACAGGAGATCAGGTATTTGTGGGGTGAAATTATTGGTGAACCCTTATTCTGTGTGAAACCCCTGAGCTTGTCTGGTGTGTGCACCGCTCCTACATGTCGCCCCTCCTCCTTTATAGAATTGTTGCGCTTCTGTTTCTTTCTTTTTCTCTTTGTTTTGATTGCCAGCAAAGCTTGGCACACTGTGAGAGAGAAACCTCTTTTTGTTTATCTTGAAAATGGATGTGAGAGAAAAAGATCATGTCTCTAAGTGGAAAAGGCAGCATTAGAAAGAGAGGAGGAACATACTTAAATTGCTAAAGAATGATTCAAGTAGCACCGAAGGGCACAAAAGAAACCCTTGGGCAGACTAAGTTCCCATGAAATTGTGGGTGTCTAGAAGTTTCCGTGCTCATAGGCACATCTTCCGATCGCCGAGAACAGCTCACTTTGTGTTCTTGAACGGTTGTAAATTTGGTGCTAAGCTCGATTTAATGATTGACCTAAATAGGGCCAATATTTGGCACAGTGGCTGTACACTTGAGAATGACAATTCAGAGCAAAAGAAAATGGATTCAGTGAAGTGCCCTATTTTCCCCTGTTGCCATTAATAATTTTCCCTGGGCACAATGCTTTGAGAGGAGAGCTTGCCCAGGAAACCGTTTGGGTTTTTCTCCGTGGGTTCTGTAGCCATTAAAGTCATTTTTAAAAACAATTTCAAAGGGGCACCTGGGTGGCTCAGTCCGTTAAGTGTCTGCCTTCGGCTCAGGTCATGATCCCAGGGTCCTGGGATCGAGTCCTGCATCGGGCTCCCCGCTCAGCGAGGAGCCTGCCTCTCCCTCTGCCTGCCACTCCCCCTGCTTGTGCATTTTCTCTCTCTCTCTCTCTGACAAATAAATAAATAAAATCTTTAAAAATAATAACATATAAATAAAATAAACAACTTCAAAAACTAAACATGTTCCCTTTAAACTGCTTTTCTAGAAGCAGCAATAAAAAGCCATAAATGGGGGTCCCTCTAGACCACTAATAAACAGAAAGATAAAGCCAGAAAAGCATCTGAAAAGCAAAGTTGTGCTTTGAGCGTAGTGTGACTCAGCACTGCAAGGAAAGCGCAGCCTTGAAAATTAACAGTTTCCTGAATCATAAATAAAAAATGAATCAAGTCTGCTGACTTTCCCTGTGGAAAAAAGAAATTATTCATGCAATATGATCAGTTGTCATCAGTATGACGATAAGACCAGATTACATACTGGATCAAATATTGGGAAACCAAATAAAAGAAAAAAGGTGATTTTTAAATTTGGCTTTTTTTTTTTTTCACTTTTTCTTTTAAAAAAATCACCAAAATAAAGATGAGGCAAGCAACCTGAGAGCCATGATTTACATCAAAATGAGATTAAGGCAAACCAGAATCACTGGCATGTTCTTGTTGGTTGTGCCTGACACACGGGTACCAGAGTAAGGGGGCAAGTGAAGCCCAAGTGTACCCTACAGTCCCCGCACTAAGCTGCACTCCCTGGTGTGATGCTACACTGATGAGGGCAGGGGGAGGGTTACCTTTTCCTAGTTCACACAGACACTCTCTAAGATCACCAAGTCAAGCATCTGCCGTACAGGGTGTCATATTCCTATTCACACAAAGGCTCTAATGTGGGCTAGTGGCCGCCCCAAGCCAAAGCAAAGTGATTGCCAAATACTACATTTGAGCAATAAATAATACTTAGAAGCCTCACCAGTATTGTCAGCATGTCAAAAAATCACGGAAGTGTTCATGAAATTATGTTTTAATTCTGGGCCTTGTCCAACAATATCATGGAGTTCTGTCAACTGAGCAATAGCATTCTTGCTTTTAGTACACATTGTTTTGCTCCGTGGATGCCATATTTTGCTGGCTGAGAAAAGACTAAGCCCAGGATTAGAGACTAACGAAATGGTCCTTTGGTAGCACCTACCAAATATGACTAAGCCCATCCAGTTACACTGCTGGTTTGTTCACGAGGGATAGACGGATCTCTTTTAAGCACAACCCAGATGAGCTTTCAGTAATGGGCGGTTAAAAGGAGTCACAAATACTGTTAAAGTGGGATTTCTTATATGTTCTTGCAGATTCACTCAGGTTTACTCAGCCTCCTCCAGACCATATCCATAGTCCAGTAGTTTTCTATTTAAATTTTATCATGAGAATAGCTTAACTCAATGGAGTATTTCAAATGCAATACAATTAAATGTGATACAACATTTCTTAAGGGCAATTTTACTTAAAATAAGGCCTGGAAATACTAGATCCTTTTGAATCAGCAGTTCCTGGCAACCTCCTGGCTATGTCTCCTTTCATAATACTGATCTTCGTTTAGTCCTTTGTTCTAGCATTTTCCTTACTGTCTTTGAGTCTCTACACCTACTATTCTTTCTCCCTGAGAACTTCTTCCTTTCTGTCTTCCCCTAATTATTTCCTGTTCATCCTTGGCATCCCAGCTCAAGTATTGACTTCTTCAGGGAAATCTTGCATGACCTCCTTAAATTATTCATTCTGCATGGCTATTTGATTCGTGGCCTGTGTCTTCCACAAGTAGGTCAACAGCTCTGTATCCCCAGAACCTTACCTGGTTCTGCGGCCCAACACCGAGGAAACATTCATCAGTTGTTAGGATCTAAATGTTTTGTGACCATCCCACAATTCATGTGTTGGAACTCTACCCCTCAATGTGATATTATGGGGAGGTGAGCCCTTTGGGAGTTAATTAGGTCTCATGAGGTCATTAGGGCCAGGGCCCCCGTGACAGAAGTAATGTCCTTCTAGGAAGAGGGGAAGAGACCAAAGCTGGCTTGCTTTTTCTGCAAGTCTGGAATAAAACTCTCACCAGGAACTGAAGCTGCCACCACCTTGACTGGGGACTTGCCAGTCTCCAAAACTGGGAAATAAATGTCTGCAGTTTAAGTCCCCCAGTCTGGTATTTCATTACAGCTGCCCAAGCAGACAAAGACAGCAACTATTTGTCGATGGACAGATGAAAGAAAGGGTGAGAGGAAGAAGGGGAGAAGGGAAAATTTATCTGAAGGAGATAACCAGATACGTGTTCAAGATTTAGCCGTCAGGATATGATCAGACCAGTAATTGTGAGAGCAGAAGCCTGGAGACCGATGTTTCTCACATGAGTATTCTACATGGCCTCTACCAATGACACCCTGCCGTTAGAGGGATGGCCTCAGCATATTGTCAGACAAATGGAAAAGGTTAGAAGGCAGTATTTACTGCTTGGATCGCACTTCCTTTTAAGAAGAGTATAATAGAACAACACAAATGTGCACAATAATCTAGAACAAGGACCAGAAGCCATCAACACATTAAGAATAGCTGTCTCGGGATGGTATAAATCTGGACGACTCCTTTCTTTTCTGTTGCTCACCCATATTTTCTCATTTCTCCACAATTAGCATGTGCCCCTTATGTGTACCATATGTTGCTTTCCTCCCACACAGACTCCATTTTTCCCTCATGTCTACTTTGAGGCAGGCTCAGTACCTCTTTGTGTTCTCCAGAAAAGAATCTGCTTAAACTGTGAGCACCGGCAAGCAATGTAAATTCTATGGAAGTTTTTCAGTGAGACAAAGAGGATGCTTCCACCTCAGAGCCCACAGTGATGATCTCAAAAAAGGTCCCCACAAGGCATTCTCTCGTATCCGGACTCTTCTCTAAATAACCAGTGGGTTTCCCTCTGTCTCTCTCATCTTTTTTCCCCCATGTAGCTTCTCAATCTCTCTTGGCCCCTTGTCTCGATTCCAGCTTCTGATTCTTATAAGTGTAAAGTCACTTCCTTCTTCTGCATGAAAACTTGTCCCGGCCCCACACTTGCTCCTACCCCACAGCTGGCTGAATATAACTCCTCAGCAAAGGCCACATTTCCTCAGTTAAAAAAATCCTCAAACCAGCTGCTGAGAAGACACAATTTCAGCCACGTTGTTATGCATAAACAATAAAATTTAAACCGTAATTATCTAAAGATGAAAAAGTTTGTGTGTGATTTATCATTTTCCCACAGAGTACTCTATCACTTCCTAGTGAAGACCATTGCCGGCCTTTAAAGCAGAAACATTTCAATGAAGAACAGAAGTATAGACCACAGCCTGATCCAAGATTTCGCTGATCTTTCAGGAACATGATCCATTGCACATTGGTCTAGTTATCAAATTTCCCATCATCCTCTAGACATTGGTTTTCAAATTCTCCAAGCTGGTAAAACTTTGAAAATCCAATTCTTGGTGGAATTATAGGGCATCTTAAAGGACTTGGCACAAACACAAATAAATAAATCTACCAGAACGCCATTTTCCTAAGAAGTCCCGACTGTTGCCTTTTGAGCCTTCAGAACTACACAGGACCCAGTATGAAGCCACAGTTCTTGGTAATTGAGCAGAAAGTAGGAAGGGGCTGGGCATGGCCAAGTTCTAAGACATTTTCCAAACATTCTAATTCTAATTCACCCCAATTTCCATCCAGAGCTCCCAAATATAAATGAAATCAGAATTCCTTTCCTTGTAAATAATCAGATGTAACCTTTGTGAGTTTTCAGTCACAGTAGCCAGGTCCTGTGCTAAAGCTTAGCAGGCATCCTCCCATCCAGTGCTCCCAGTAATCCTGTCTACATTGTACAGATACTGTTCCTGTCACTATCTTATTGGATAACCCAGGGGTTAAATGACCTGAGTAAATTCCCATAGACAGTGGAGGATGCACTTGAAGCAGTGGCTAACGTCAAATCCACATCTCCTAACCCTTTGAAACATTGCTGCTTCCCCTATAAATTTAAATCTTCTCTGCCTTCATTGTAGCATATAGCTAGAGAGAATTATATTATGTCCTTAGAACAGATGCACTAATATTATGTTTGCAAAAAAGCTTTTCTGTTGCTTTGGCCCAACTATTTTTTTAAATGACCCCTATTAGATAGCAGTTAAACATCTGTGTTCCCAAATGGTTGGGAAGAACATCATGTGTGTTCCAGCCCCTAACACTGTAACTCCTAGAAACCAAGCAGAGTAAATTCAAGGACTATTATTATAGAATATATTTATATTATATCATCCCAAAGTCTTGGTATTCTGAAATCAAAATTGTCATATCCTATATCTGGTAGAATGTGTGTATACCTAGACAAGAGCACAAAATTGTAATTTTCCCAGAAAATTATTAGAAAGTATGCATTAGTGCTTGATCCTTTAACCATGTAAGCTCAAAAAAAAAATCTTTAAAATTATTTGTCCTTTCGAATCTGTTGTCAAAAAATATACAGAAAGAGTGTAAAATTTGTTCTTCAAGATAGATTTTTATGAATATAAAACTTCTTACCTCTTCATATAAACCTGTAGGTATTTTCTTCCAGGTCAGACTCAATTAACCTTCATCATGTCTTCATACTAGAACTGTTTGTAATTCGGCAAAAGACAAAACAAAGTTATGATGAACACGGTAGTCATTTTGGGTTTCATTTTTCAAGTACAAACTCAAGGATAAAGTTTAAAGAGTATCCTAGTTACTATCCAGAGTCTTGACTCCCACTATGAAATATTACTGTCTCACATAGAAATAAAGTATGAAGAGGGAAATTTTTTGTTCTAACCAGTCCTTCTAAATTTTCTTTTTTTTTAAAAGATTTTATTTATTTATTCATGAAAGACAGAGAGAGAGAGAGAGAGAGAGAGGCAGAGGGAGAAGCAGGCTCCCAGGGAGCAGGGAGCCCGATGCGGGACTTGATCCCAGGATGCTGGGATCATGAGCTGAAGGCAGACGCTTAACCATCTGAGCCACCCAGGCGCCCCTAAATTTTCTTATATATGTGTTTATGGCATCAAAAATTAGATATCCAGGGGTACTTCTTTAGAGAGCCCCATTTCTTCCATTCTTTTCAGTAGAAAGCCCTGCCATCCATCCAGTTTGAGTTCCAATTTCAGCTCCACTGGACACTAGCTGTGTGACCTTGTGCAAATTCCTTACTCTCAGCTGCTGTGGCTTGTAAAATAGGGATTATAGAGTTAAAGTGTGGATGAAATAGGATAATATTTGTAAAGGTCAAATATCCAGCATGATGCCTAACACACAGTAGATGCTTAATGCATAGTCACTCTCATGATCATTTCCAACCTTCCTCTAGCCACTTCTCGATATCTTATTGCCCCTGTATGAATGCAAATCCACTAGTCCTACCATCGCCCTACCAGTCTGGGATACACAAAGTCTGGTCGTTAACAGCCATGATTCTTGACATGGTGTTGTTTAATGAGCCCCTTGGATCTTCCTTTGCACTCCAAATTTTCCACTACCTACCTAACTCTTTGGGATGAAAATGCTGTCTTGGGAAGATCTCTCACATCATGCCAATTTCTGAGACACCATCTAACACTAAGTCCTTAGCTTATATTACTTAACTCTCATGTGGCAAGGATTGTTGAGAAAGAACAACATAGGACAGATAAGTTTTGATGAGAGAAAAGGACAGGGAAAAGAACTTAGCAAAGTTGGCATCAAGGGCACACATGTCTGAGGGATCAGCATGCCCACCATTTTATATGCAATAGAAGAGGTCCCTTACTTCCTACTTCACCAGTATGAACGCTGGGTGTGAGCACCCTTCTGCTCATAAGTCTGGCTCCCCTTCCAATGCTCAGTCATCAGGACTGAGTCCACATTCATTTTCCCCAACACAGACAGACCAGACTTTTTGCATGTTATATTCTGTAGCCCTTTAGAGTAGTACTTCTGAAATGGTTCACGTGCATGCAAACTGCCTGAAGCCCTTGTTAAAATGTAGATTCTGATTCGAGAGGTCTATTGTGGGACCTGAGGTCCCAAATTTCTAACCAGCTCCTGGCTGATGCTGATGCAACAATGAGAAAGAGTTCTCTGAGCTTCCAGATCATTTTCCTAGTGACCTCTTGAATTCTGACAACAAGCCGGTGGAAAGGGAAAGGCATGTATTTCATCTCTATTTCGCAGGTGAGGAAGATAAGGTGCATGGCTGTTAAATGCCCTCTGAAATTCAGGTGGGCAGACATCCAGCATTCCTCCAGGAGTGCAGTGCTGCCCTCACTTTAATCCTCAGGGCCTTACGTGTCATTACTGACTTCAGATCAACTCACAAATACATTTTAGTGGAAAGAGAGTAAATGAGTAGCTAGCTGACTTTTCTCTCTCGTGTTGCTAGATCTGTTATCTACTCCATCTTGCCCACATATTCCCACCCTACGCCTCTGGCCCCCTTCTCACAATCTCCACTCTGTAAACCCATATCACACAGACGGGCCACTTCACTTCCACCTCACAAACAAACACTTACTGATCTTTCATTTGGGCAAGGATTTGAGTGATGGCCTCGGGACAACAAGGTAAGATTGGTCCCTGTCCTCAAAGAGCTTCACAATATCAAAGACCGACATTTATACCAATCGCTAAGGTAGAAGGCAAGCCATTCCAGCACAAGCCATGATGTGACAAAAAGAATAAACGAAGTGAAAGGAAAGCACCAAGAAGAAAGCAATTCGTTTCTTGAGCAGCTCAGGGAAGATTCTTCAGTGGAGACTGTGTTTGTGGGTTAACCTTTAAACTAAAGCAGGATTTCGACACGTGGGAAAAAATGTGGAGGAGGAAGAGAAGAAAGAAAAGACAGATTGCAGGCATGAGTAAAGGCTCACTGGAAGATTTGCGCGTTTGGAATGGTTAGTCTCCTCTGTTCCCACTTGTCCATCAGGCTTGTCCATCTGTAACAAAGTCCACGGGAAACGCAATACCTTTCCTCTAAGGTACTGGTGGCAGAGTGCAGTCTGGTATCACTCCCCCTCAAAATGGAACCCATCCAGATTCCCACATCTCATTCTTCCTGAGTCCAATCCACCTCAGGAGAAGTATTACTTTTCAAGAAGGGACTTAGAGGCTCAGATAACAAATCTCTCGTTGGTGAGTCATGTTCTTCTTGGCAGTCCAACAGCCCGTGGATATTTCCTTTCCAGCCTCTTTCTTTTCCAATCATCCCTAATGGAAACATTGCCTCATGCCTTCCTTTGCCAAATCCTCTGGCTCACCTGAAGCCCAACTTCCGGGATTTCTTGCGTGAACTCAATTCCTATCTCCCATAAACAAATCAGCCAGGCTATCTTCCTTGAGCTATTTGGGTCCTAAGCATAAAAGATGAGACTAAGTCATTGCAAGACAATTTTTATTTTTAGCTTCTCTGGGCTATACAGTTTAGAAACTAGCAGTAAAGGAGGTGAGGCAGGCAAAGTACTAAGCAAAAAGTAGATGCTCAATACATGTTCATTGTTGTTGATATTATTGGCTTTCATTTACCAACATGGTTTTGATAAAACCCAACTTCAAGGCATTTTTAATTTTGCTTAACAAGAGTTCCTCTTGTGAATTCTCTCCCGATATCTTCTTTCAGTAATGTGGAACATTCTACACAATCTCTGTTATTTCAAAAAGGTCCCTGAACCAACCACCTTTGAAGAAGAAGTCCTCAATAAATACTAGGAGTGTCTGCTTCCAAAGAAAATGTTCCAGCCTTGGAAATATTGTCCCAACTTTGTTCACCAAAACTATTGTTAAAGTTTCAAATTACCCATGACTAGCAACTCTTTAAAATATTCATGTATGATCTTCAGCAAGTTCTCTCCTTGCCAACATTTTATAAGCTCTTTAAATGGGGGAGAAATCATAGCTACCATCCCTATGATGAGGTCTTCCATCCTCTACAGAAAGCATCTGCCGTTTACCAGGAGTCACTTCCCATCCTTGGAACTCACATCTTAGAAGAATGAGTAATGTACATGTATTTAGTAGAGGGAAGGTCTCTCTGAAACAAGGAAATGTGTATTTTAAAAAGCATAAGTGTAACCATATTACTTTGAAATGCATGTAGCAAAAAATTAATTAAATTTGTAATTAGTATGCTAATTGTTTATAAATTGAGGTCTCTAAAGTGCCCCATATTTGAGGTAATCTTATAGTTGAAATAGTTTTTCTATTTTTTGACTACCATATTCCTTTTTTTTTTTTTTTTTAAGATTCATTCATTTATTTTAGAGAAAGAGCATACAAGTAGGAGGGACAGAGAGAGAGAGAGCGAGAATCCCAAGCAGACTCCATGCCAAGTGTAGAGCCTGACACAAGGCTCAATCCCTTGACCCTGAGACCAGGGCCTGAGCAGAAACCAAGAGTCTGACGCTTAACTGTGCCACCCAGGCACCCCATGACTACCATATTCTTTTACTGAAAACCTCACCCTTGCTCAAATCAAGCAGAATCTCAAATTAGAAACTATGAAAATGAGGAAAAATGGTTTTCTTTCTTATTAGAAATATGTTAATTATGAATAAGTGTAGAAATCAATACATTTTTAAGAAAGTAATCTTTAGTTCTTCTCTTTAAGGAGATGCTCCATCAACATATTAGTATACTTCCTCTTTAGTTTATATATATTTGCATAATTGAGTTATTTATAATAATTATTATTATAGCATTTTCCACTTAATTATATCTCTTGGAAAAACCTCATTTCACTAACTACATAATATTTTTAAATACGTATGTCTAAACATTTATTCATACTCATTATTTTATGTGTGTATTATTTCTAATTTTGTATTGTAGATAATGCTATAATAAACACTTTGTACATAAATTGTTATCTGTGCTTTTATATACTGAAGAGAGATTCTTAGTGAAATTATCCAATCAAAAGTACATTTTTTTATCTTGTTATTTTGACCTAGTTTTAAATTTACAGGCGAGATGGAAGGGAAGTACCAAAAAATCCCTTACACGCTTTTACCTGGATTTCCCACATTTTGACATTTCACCATATTTGCTTTATGAATCTCTCTCCCCACCTCCTCTCCCTCTCTCCCTCTCCTTTTCCCTAAGCCTCTATCTCTCTCTCCCTTTGCCTTCTGCCTTAACCTTCTTTCCTCCAAGCTCTCTCCTCTCCCATTTGAGAGTAACTTGCCGACATGATACACCTTTACCCCGAAATGCTTCAGTGTATAATTCCTAAAATTACAGATATTCTCCTATAGAAGCACATATAAAAATCTAATATAAAATTAACATTGATAGTATATATTGTCTAATCTACAGAATTTATGCAGATTTCTCCAATTGTCCTGATAATGGTCTTTATAGCAAATAAAATCCCAGATCATACATTGTCTTCAGTTGTCATAAGCCTCTGGCTTTCTGTAATCTAAAACAATTCCAAGGGGTGCCTGGGTGGCTCAGTCGGTTAAGCGTGGGGCTCTTGGTTTTGGCTGAGGTCGTGAGCTCAGGTCGTGATCTCAGGTCGTGATCTCAAGTCGTGAGATGGAGCCCCACATACCGTTCTGTACTCAGTGGGGAGTCTGCTGGAAATTCTCTCGCTCTGCCCCTCCCACCACTTGCTCTGGAGTGCGCACATACTCTGTCTCTCTCTCAAATAAATAAAATCTTTAAAACAATTCCTCAACTGCTCTTTGTCTTTCGCAATATTGACATCTTCAAAGAATAAAAGACCCATGATGTCGTAAAATGTCCTTCACTCCGGATCTCTCAAATATTTTCTCCTGAGTGGTTACAGGTTACGCATTTGTGGCAGGAATACTGTAGATATGGTATTGTTTTCTTCTCAGAGCCTCCAATCATAAGGCCCCTGATGCGGGTTTGTCTCATTACTCAGCATGTTAACTTTGACCCCTTGGTTAGGGTGGTGTCCGCCATGTTTCTCTGTTGTAAAGATACATTTTTCCCCTTTGTGATTACTACATATTTTGTAAAACTAGGGAAATATCTATTACTCATCAAACTTTGACCCATTGGTTTTAGTATCTATTGACTATTTTAGCTTGAATTCATGGTTACTCTGATAGTTGCCAAGCGGTGATTTTCTGATTCTGTCTTTCCCTCTGCATTTCTCAGGTACAGTCAGTCTCCTAGAAGGAGAAACTCCTTTTCCTTAACTAGTTATATCTCTATGGATTCATGGTGTCCTATTTTATTTAACTGGTCGTAGTCTATCGTTATCTCTGTTTTGATACTCAAAATATTCCAGATTTAGCTAGTGAAGTTTCCTTCAAGTTGGTACCCATGTCCTTTTGGCATATCCCCATAAGTCTTTGAGCACTCCCTACTTTCAGACATAACATGAAGTTTCAGGTCTCTGTTGTTTTTTGTTTGTTTGTTGCCTTTCCCCTAGAGTCAGCTATTTCGCCAAAGGGTCTTAGTTCCTTTTAGGGGAAAATGGCATTTTGAGACCAAGATAAGAATGCATGTGGTCACTGAGGTGTTACTGCTTCTAGACCCTTTCAACCTACAGAGCTGGAAAATACAAATTTGTATATCCATACACTCTCATATATATGTGTGTATACACACACCCATCTCCACTTGTATCCACATCTATAACTGTATCCATAGCCATATACATGAAAAATAAGGAGTGTTTTATGACCTCCAATTCCAATTTAACAGAATAGGATTTATTCTACTTTTTGCCCTTTTTGTATTTGTAACTCCCTTCTCCAATAATCTGAAACATTGCTACTACTATCTGCAGTCTGTTTATTCATCTGTTCAGTCCTAGTTTACACAGAAAGTAGTTTCAAAATTGCTAACCCATAACTCTGTGGGGAAAAGGAAATGTATTAAGTGCAGGTACATACTTGTTTGTATTCAACCTGAGGATCACTAGGCCAAATGTTCAAAAAAAAATGCAAACTTTTGACAAATCTCAATATATATCCTCAAATCATTTTCTCCAGTTATCAGCAGTGATTAAGAGTAAATGATTGAGAGCAACTTACCCAACCTTGAGTGTAGTCATTCACACACACACACACAAAAACCAAAACAAGTTTACTAATTGAGAAAGTTTAAAAATATTACTATTATCAATTGTATTTTTTATTCCTCTTGCAAGTTATTATTGGACGAAAAATGATTTTGAAACCCCAAATATCTTCTGTGAATTGGCTCTGGAGTTAATGCCACTGGGATTTTACCAAATACTGAGGAGACCAAGCCGTGGGCAGCACCTCTGGGAGGCATAGGTGAAGAAGCAAGATGGAGTGAAGTTGACTACAATATAAGCCTCTTGTGCATACATACACAATCACCAAAGGAACCCTCTTTGCTCCTTCTCCCCACTACCAAGCTCCAGGCTATGTGTTTTGGTGACTTTTATACCCCTTGCCCTGAAAATTCATTTTAATCTGAAATTACTGAATTCAAATGTTGGGCTGGAAGCTAGGCCACCTGTGCTGTGATTTGCCACCTACTTCAATTGCCCTTTGGCAGAGTCATTCAATAATTCAGAGAAAACCGATGCTATTCAAAAGTCCTATGGCTCTTACAAGCTTAGTAATAAATATTAAGTTAAATCACATATACGAGAACTAGTTTCTGAATTCAAGTAGAGGATTCATTCTAAGGAAACCACATATGCTTGGATAATTCCCTGGATCTCGTCAACAGGACCACCAAGACTCAGAAATTAAATGAGATGCACTCAGTTTTCTTTAATTTTCTTATATTTACATAGACTGCTCAAGATAAAGCTTCCTGGCTCTTCAAACCAACACCACCCCAAAATCCACCAAAGCCATTCCCAACCCAAAACTATTCCATACACATTTTAAAGGGTGAATTCTATAGTAGGTAAACTATATCTCAAAAACAAAACAAAAAGCAACTAGTTCCTAAAATCGTTCCAATGATAAAACTCACCTTCATCATGTCATATTGGAGATGATATGCCAAGCACTAGGAGGCAGAACCTCTTATTATTTCCATTGAACACATCAGGAAACTGTGGCTCAAAGAGGAAAAAAATGCCCAAGAACACGCAGGTAATAATTGGACAAACCAGGACAGAAACCCACCTCTTTTCCTTTCCAAAATCCAGAATTTTAACCCACACATCATGACTCCAATGAAGACAGACAAGGCGCCTCCTGCTGTTAAGTCATGGCAAGTCAACATAGTGTCCCATCAGAACAAGGCTTTGCAACAGCAATGATCACTCAAGTAGGTATTTTGGTTGCCATTATAATGAATAATTGTCTTGGCTGATGGTTTAGGGATTTTGTGAGAGTGCACATTTTTTTTCCACAGAATTAACCACTTACCTGACCAGACTAATTGATTCAACCAATAAGTTCAGCATCATGAAAACATACTCCCTGAACTGAAATTCAAAATATGAAATTATGGGATATATTGAACTGCCAAAAAGTACAATAAAATAAAATGGAGTTTGGGGCTATGGATTTACAACAAAGTGGTAGTCGTTATACTGGTCTAGAACAGTGCTTCTCATACGTTAGCGTGCATACAAATCACCTGGGGATGCTGCTGACATACAGATTCTGACTTGGTAGACCTGGGATGGGGCATGGGATTCTTTGTCTCTAACCTGCCTCCAGGTAATAACAATGCTGCTGATCCATGGACCACACTCTGAGCAGCAGAGGTCTAGTGTTTCTCCCCATACCACCCCATCATTAGGATTATCTGAAGCCCCTTTGAAAATTGCACACCCCCAGGATCTATCCCATCATGTTCACCCAAAATCTCTGAGAGGCCAGGAAAGCTAAATGTCTATTGGGCCTACAAAGTGACTCGGGTCATCAGCAATCTCATCTAGATGACTCTAAAATCCAACCACGAGACTCTCTTATACTACGAATATACAGGAACAATGATTAATTTTAAAATCCAAGTCTTTCAATATGTTGCATCAACTGATCTATGCTATTTATGCTTAGTGATTTATGAGATCTCATTATTTAATGAACTATATGTATATTAGGCAGTCTTAGTAACATGAGCCCTGTCTGTCTCAAAGACCCAGCTATAAAACTTCACTAGGAAATGGATTAAGGATGACAGATACTATACATATGCATACTTGGGGTTGGCATGTATGTATGGCTAGGGTTTTATTTGTACAAGAATGTTGGCTGTTCGGTGGTTAAAACTGGAGGGGGAGAAAGAAAAGAGCAAGCACAAAAGTTATAAGATTTTACAACATCTACATTTACAAAACCAGTAAATATTAGTAATATTTAACTCTTTGAAGCAAAACAGTTTTAATACAGTTTGCCAGTCTTGTTGAAGATGTGCCAATTCTCCTTGTTTCAATAATATACTTAAATGTCCATCTTATAATTAGCAAACTGACACATAAATGTACACACACACACACACACACACACACACACACACACACACACACACACACAAACCCACACACGTATGACGACTGCAAGGAATGTTTTCTAGAAAACCAGAGAGTGTGTTTCTCTAAGTTGTTATTTAGGACTCCCCTACCTGGCTCTGGACCACTTTCCCAACCCCGAGGAACCCCATCCTCATGAAATAGAATTGTTGAAATTAATGAAATTATCTATGTTCGATTACTTAAGTTATACATATACTATTATTAAACTGTATTCTTCAGCCTTCTGAGACAAGGGAAAAAATACTTTCTGGTATGTAAGTTCAAAGAAATGGACCTCTTACCAGACATGAGCAGTTGTCTTGGGAATGCAGATTTATGAAAATTGATAGCCTGTCTTTGTCTGGCAAAACAAAGTGCCTTTCTTTCCCACTTTGTTTTCTCTCTGTGTAACAGAGACCAATTTTTTCCTTTTTTATTTTTGGGAAGGGGGTGGAATGTGAATTTTTAAATTAAACATACTTCTTGGGCGCATTGCAAGAAAACATCTCTGGGGTCTCTGCAACTCCTTTGAGCCCCAAAGAAAAAGATGTTGACCTTCAAGTTCAAGCTGAAATGGAGACTGAAAGCAAATAAGTTGGGGTAGAAGGAGACAGATGTTCAGATTGTATGTTTAAATTGATGATGAGTAAACAGGTTATTATAAACAAAGCCAGACGGCTGGATATGGTTATAGAGTGTTTATAAAAAAAAAAAAATAGGTCAAATAAATAAAATTTAAATTATCTTTTTTAAAATGAGAGCATAAGAAAATGCTGAAAGAAAATAATATTGTTCTATTTTGGTATCGGAGAGGCAGTATCTAGGATTTTATACTTTTCATTTCCATAAATTATCTTTATATGTATGTTGCACTTACCTAGACTTACTGAGCATATGCTAAAAGTAATGAGAACTTTTTATCTTCCGGGACATGTCACATGTTCCCCTAATTAGCCTTCTTTCAGTTTTAGGGCAGTGAGCAAGACCGCTAAAAAGGTAAACAAGCAGCTGAGATAACACTACAAATTTAAAATGTCACTTGAACATATCCATTCAATCAGGAGACAAAGGGGCCACGATGGCCTTTTTTCCCTGCCCTAAAAATCTGGAAAGCAACTGGGTTTTCTATCACACTTTTGGGGATTTGAACAGCATCCAGACATCTGTAAGACGTGTATTTTTAATCACATCTGACTTTCACTCCCAAGCCTTGTGTACCAAAACTTGAAACTGCCATGTGGCCTACAAGCCTGTAAAGGAACCCCGCCCCCACACATGTGAAGTTTCCGAAAGCATTTGTTCCCAATTTCCACAGTTTGGGTTAGAGTACTTTCATAGGGCTCCCTGACTCTTGGAAAACTGGTAACCTGGCTTGATTTGGCTATGTTTCTGCTCGCTGCACCTTCCCAAGAGTCTTACTTTAACCCTCTTTCTCATCTAAGTAAATGTTTTTTTCATATGCCTGGAATGATAGAATAATTTTACAACTAAATAAAGAACACATTTATTGAGCATTTATTAGGTATCGAAGTCAGGAAAGCTTGGTGGACAATATTGTGTCTGCTATCGCTGAGCTTAGTGTCTCTAGTTGAGAAAGAAGACACAGGCAGGTGAAATGGTCAATAACAATCAAAGATACAAATGACTATATGAACAAAAACATAAAACAAAAGTTATGTTGATAACTACTGCCAAAGGATGAAGTATAAAAATGGCAGAGAGAGTATCATGGAAGCGATGCCAAATGAGCAAGGGATTATAAGAGGTTGACCAGATGTACTGATTTGGCTGTGCTGTGGCATCATATTGGCTTCTTTCATTTATGAAAGTGTCCCAGTTTGCATGAGAAATTACATGGTCACACCCTGTTTATAGAAGACTGAATATAGATACAAGGAAGAGAGAGTAGGGAGGATATTCCAGAAGGAAGTAAATGAAGATAATGAGCAAGATCAAAGAGAAAAGAACATATTAGTCATGTGCCAAGGCTCAGTGAGTAAAGCAATATGTGTGGCAATGACAGAAAAGCACAATTACTACGAATCCACTACTTCATAAAGTTATACAAAAGAACACTCTGGTATACAGTAGAATAAACAGAAAGTAGAAATGGGAAAGAAAAAAGATTCATAATTGCCTGTGATTTCTCCCGCCCAGTGTTCACCATTAATGTTTGGTTGGATGTCATCCGAGAGATTTCTTTTTCTTTGCAGATGTCATCCAAAATATGGCATCATATCATCCATATTTGTCTTAAATATGCCTTACTCAATTTCTACATTGTGAATATCTGTCTATATCAATAGATTTATTTTATGACTTTAATAATTGTTTCACAAAATTCATTACACAGATAAATTGTGATATGTTAGACAAGTTCCTAGGTAGGACATTTGGGACTTTCAGACTATAATTTTTTGCTATTATGAAAACAGCATTGCAGTAAACATTCTTATAGAAAATCTGTGTTTAGTTACCTGATTACTCTCACATATTACATAATTAGTAACACAATTTCTAATTAGATTTTTTTTAGAGTCTCTAAACTCACAATGGAGAAGCTGAGTCACCCAGGCCATTAACCCGTTGTCATTTTGTTCCCAAATGACCAGAAAGAATAATTTTGACTTCTCCCTGACTTTTCTCCATTCCCATTACAGCCATCTTAGTGTTCCTGAGGTATTGTGATAGCCTCTTCATTTGTCTTATTTCCTCCACTCTAGCTCTGTCCAAAATATTCTCCACAATGCAGGAAAACAAGTTGTTTGAAAACTGCCCAGCTTATGCCATTTCTCTACTTAAAACCCTTTAGTGTGTTCCAGCGAAACTCATGATCTAATCTCCCTAGCATGATGCTACATGATCCAACCTGTCCCAATCTCTTGCCCCACCCCCACTGCCTACTACACTTCAGCCCCAGTGGCCACTTTCCAGCTCCTAAAGCAAGCCAAACTCTTTCCTGCTTCTGTGTCTTCACATATCAGTTCCTGAAACACTCTTTTCCTGTATAGCTTTGCTCAAATTATAATCATACTAACTTGTTTCTAACTAGATTTGCTCAACCTTTTTCAGTAGACGGTAAATTCTATGGTGACACTAATTAAATTTTTTTTCACCGCTGATGTGGCAGTGCCCCTAATAGGGTTGATTGGCATATAATAGGTCCTCAGTAAATAATAGAGAGGTAGATGGATGATGAATGACATCAGTGGCCACAGACCCAAAGTACTGCCCCCTCCATTTTTTTCAGCATGACACTCTAAAAAATCTAGCTAACCATAGTAAGTATATAAGCATTGTTGGCATGAGATGACAAATGCCAGCAAAGGAAGGGCCTGGAAATAGACTAACGTTATCAGTAAACTACCTAGAATCTGGCATCTAAGACACCCCTTTAGCCCTTATGCATGGGCCATCTGTTGGCTGAAGGCCAAGCCAAGACCAGAATTGAAATAAGCAGTCAGAACACCACCAGCATGACTTTCAGAAGGAAAGAAACCCTCTGTAAGCAGAAGTTACCCCAGGGGCTGGGATGAGTGACACAACACAGCCGGCCCAGGATGGCCAACAGGATTAGCTGGGTCAAGGCATCGGCCAGCCAGAGCAGCCACGACAGACCCAGCAGATGCCAAGGAGTGATCATGTGTCACCTCTGCTCGTCCCCATCTGTTCGTTTGGCTGACCCTAGAGCTGGCCCCAGCTTTCTTTCCAAACTCCCAGGCAGCTGGGATCTGAGGAAAATGAGAGTCATGCAAGAGTGTTCAGCAACTGTCGGTCTGATGTGTGCTCATAAGTCATGGAAATGACCAGGGTGAGGTGTCAGCTTACAACTTCTGCATGCTTCTCCTCACGACGAAGGCCGTCCTCCACAGCCAGAGAGAAGGGGGATGGTGGATGGCAGAAATCTCTGCACAGGTAATTTAGGGGATAAACAAATCCGAGGGAGCAGGCCAGAAGTCTCTCTTGAGCTGTGCCTTCACGTTACCCCAGGCTCACTTAGACTGAGAGAGATCGCCTTGGGCCCAAGGGCTCTGGATTTTGAGTGGCAGCTTAAAATTGACCCCCTGCTGTTACACTTCTGTGTGACCTCAGGTGAGTTTCTCAATTTTGCTGAGCCTCACTTCCTTCATCTACAGAATGGGAATCACAGCCCCTCACAGCTCTCAGGTGAGGACCAAATGACAGAAAAAGTAGCTCAGTGCATGAAAAGTTCTGCTAAATGATAGTTGCTTTTATTATCATTGATATAAATTATCCAAGGTTTAAAAAGAAATCACAGAATCTCCCCCCAAATTCCCAAAGCTTTGGAATCATTCTGTAACATTTGTTTTTCCTGCATGTCATCTAGTCTAAGATATTCTCTCAGACCTTCCCTGGTCAAATACTTTAGTGTCTTCTTCTATCTCATCTTGAATGCTAACCTTGATCAACTGCTAATGGCTGCCTAGAGTGAAAAAGTATGCTGTGATCCATTGGCAATGTCTGTCTCAGGCAAGGACAAGGAGAGAGGTGACCTGAGGTTCTGATAGTTGCTACCCATGAACAGCTGGCACCAATATGGTACGAAAGTTCTATTACCAAGATGGTTTACACTTCTTCCTGAGGATGCTTTTGGCCTTGGCAGGAGGCTCTTACATCTCTCGCTTACCCAAACACTACAGTATGACCCATGTTCCCTCTTCTTAAAGCCCCTACCCCCATTCCCAGCAAGAAAAAGGCAGAACAACCATATGCTACCAAATGCATTTTTCTTTTCCGGCGTCTCTTTGATTCTCTTTCATGAATCTGAGTCATCTCTCCACACCCACCAGCAATCCCAGCTGAAATTACTGTTTTCTACAGCACTTCAACTTTTCATATCCTCGGGACCTGCTTTCTATCTGGTTCAGAAGCCTTTGGAGGGTGGGGGAGGGCAGCCAAGCCTTCTCTCTGGCAGGGATTTCTTGCTGAAATGTATTTTCTCCTCCACATCAAAGTCCATTGGAAACACAGAAACCTCAGCCCATCAAGGGTTAGATACATATATAAATACATCCATCAAATTCTCTAACCCTGGTCTTTATCAAGAGTAACTCCTTCGCAGGGGCATGAGAGCACATTTCAGAAGGCTTCTGACATGATCAGTAGCCTCACACCCCGGAGGGGTGACACTGGGCATTTTCCTCGGCATTGCCCAACCGTGCCTGCCGTCCATGCTGCGATCCGCGTGCTCTCGGGGTCTGCACACCCCATTCCTGACCATTGCTCAATCAAGGCTAGTTTAAGGAAATCTTACTGAGAAGCAACAAAATCTGTGCACAGCATGATGCAGGCCACAGGTTCTGCAAAAGGAAATTCCATTGCAGAGGGAATGTCAGCCAGCCCCAGAAGAGCCAACTTCTTAGGCTCTCTGGAAGCAGCCAGAAAGCTGAGCCGACAGACAGATCTGAGTAAGCTCCCTGCAGCAGGAAAAACTCTGGCAGCATTTTCTTTCCCGACTCTTGCCTCAGTCGGGAAAAAAGACCCAAATCATTATGTCTACAGGACGATTCTCGAAGCTTGAATCAAAGGGAACAGGAAGGGGGAGGGGAAGCATCTTGTTTAAAATACAGGTTCCCATGTACCCGCCAGACCTACTATACTGGTTATCCCTCAGGGCAGAACCTAGGAATCTGAATTTAACCAACACACGCACAACTGGGCATGCATACACAGGCTGAGGTTCTTCTGCCCAGGGAAGTTTTGAACTGCAAAGGGAAGGTTAACTGGCCAACTCTAGAGCTACCCTGTTCTTCACAGACCAGTGAAGAAATGTGTTGCTTGATTGCTGAGTAGAACAAAGTCTCGTAGCACCGACTTCCCAGGAAATATTTTCAGCTCTTATTCGTCCCATGACAGCTCTTTTGTTGTGGGGTCTCTGCTGTCCACATGCAAGCTCTGCACCATTCTCACTATGAAAGTTAAGTTTCTCCAACTACTGTCATCTTCTTAGATGGATACGTTCCATAGCAACATCTGCTGCTGATAAGACCCAATGGGAAGAACAGGTTTAAATCATATCAGTGACAGTCCCTCTTGAAGCTTCATGAGAATGAGAATGCCATCCTGGTTTTTCCCACTTGTAGCTATTCTGCACCTGCCTTTGTTTAACTTCTGGTTCCTTTTGGTTGCAAATAACAGACTCTCCTGAGATGAGTTTAAGAAAGAAAGAAACAGAAGTAAGGAGAGAAGAAGAGAAGAAAAGATTGTAAGGTGCCAAGGGTAGTTTGGGCAGGGAGGTAGAGAATACAAGCAGGCTACCCAGGGATCTAAAGCCAGGATCTTGGCACACGTCAGTAACCATCGTAGACACGGCTGACTACTTGCCCAGCATGGTTGACTACATTGCCCAGCATTCTCCTTGTCCAACCTTCTTCAGAGAGCCCCAGTTCCCCTCCACATCCACCCTTTCCCTGCAGGGCCCAGCAGTCTACAGAAGATCCACCCAGCTCCCACTGTTGAACCTGAGAGGTCCAAACCACTGACTCCCCTAGCAGATTTATGTGATTTGTAGTATCCCCTGTACTTACCATGAAATGAAATTCAGAGACACCATATTTTATAAATTCAGCATAATTCCCTAACTGCCATGTAAAAGATAAATAGAAGTTTCATATAATAAAGTTACATGCATTTCGATTAGAAAACGCCTAGGCTGACTCCACTAAAGTACATAAAAACAAGTGGGAAGACTGTGCTCCAGGGAAGATACACTGTGAATTTGAGAACTTTTGAGGATACACCAGGGTTTCTCAACCTTGGCACTGTGGACATTTGGGCTCAATAATTTGTTGTGGGGAATGCCCTACTAGATATCAGAAGCACCTCCAACTCCACCTTCTAGGCAACCAAAATGACTCCAGTCATTGCCAGTGGGTGGTGGGCACAATCAGGTCTGGTGGAGAGCCATTGGCATAGACTAAATATAAGATGTGGGTTTTTCTCTGGTAACTCTAATACAACCAACTGTGCGGTTGTCAGTAACGTGATTTTTCCGAAGTGGTGACCACTTCCTAGTAAATTTCCAAACAAAGCATATAGAAAGGCATCACTTCATTTCACACAATGGCTGCACGAAGCAATGCTTTATGTTTATATGTAAATCAGGATCATTTAATACACTCGAATAATTAGAAACAAGGAAATTTCCATGTGCCGATCAGGTAAGACTATAAAATGCTTTGGAAAACAATCTGGCAGTTCTTTGAAATTTTAAACATAGAGTTACCATACGACCCGGCAATTCCATTCCTAGGTATACACCCAGGAGAAATGCAAACATGTGCCTTTGCAAAAACTGGTGCAGGTGCATGAATGCCCAAAGTGGTATTGATGACAGCCCCAAAGTGGAAATAAATCAAGTGTCCATCAACTCATGAATGGATGAATAAAGTGTGGTATACCCATACAATGGAATATTACTTGCACTAAAGAGAAATGAAGTACCGATGCATGCTACAACAGTGGATGAACCTTGAAAACATGCAAAGAAGTCAGTCACCAAAAGCCACATATTGTTTTGTTCTGCTTATATGAAGTGCCCAGAAGAGGCAGATCCATGGAGACAGAAGTACATTAGGTGTTGTGTGTGTTGAGAGGGTGGGGGGAGGCTAATTGCTATGGGAGTCTATTTGCCACAGAGAGAGGCAACGAAAATGCTCTAAAATTGATTGTGATTAGAGCTGCACAACTTTAAATAATCTTAAAAGAATGGATTGTACATTTTAAATAAGTGAGTACTACAGTATATGAATTATATCTCAATAAGGCTGTTATCTTTTTTGATATTTATTTATTTATTTGAGAGAGAGCACAAGCAGGGGAAGAGGCAGAGGAAGAGGGAGAGAGAATCTCAAGCAGACCTGCCAGTACATCAGAGCCACACACAGGGCTGGATCTCATGACCTTAAGATCATGACCTGAGCTGAAACCAAGAGTCAGCTGCTCAGCTGATTGAGCCACCAAGGAGCCCCTCAATAAGGCTGTTATTTTTTAAAACGTCCTGCAGATAAGAGGGCAATTCATTATTGTATGATTCTGTATTGCAGTCCCCTTACCCTTCATAAGACATTAAGCTTCTCATCTACTTGTTCCCCCAAATCATTGCGAGGACAACAACAGCCCCTGCACTGTCCTCACAGGGCTAGTTTCAGCCCCACGGAAAACCATGAACCACTGGTCTAAGCAATTTACATAAATGAATTCCTCCTTGGGTGACTGGTTCGGGAATTCAGACTTAAGCCAGTCAGTGAATGTTTTTTATGTTTAGTGGTCACATGATCCTGTTGGCCCAATCAGATGACAGGAAACCCTTTTATCCAATGGTTTGGGGCAGAATCTGGTTTCCTCTCTCTGACTGGGCTTGAGCAAAGACACACACACTCTTAATTGTCTCTGACAGACATCTTGAGATGGTGAGTGGAACCAGCTCTAGAATGAAGCCAATGGTGTGGATGAGGCGTGGGGGGCGGGGGAGAATCTGGGACTGTTGCTGAACCATTAATTAACCAGCCCTAAAGTCCAGCCTACCTTTTGATTTTCTGTTCTGTGAAATAATAAATTTCGTTATTTCCTATGAAATAGGAACCAAAGTGGACAGAAGACAGGGAAAGAGATATGCTACTGCCCTAAGACAAGCTGAGGTCCCAGGACATCTGTCCCTCCATGGGAAGATTCCTAGCTCTGCCCAGAAAGTGCAGGAAGTAGAATCACCCATGTCCTCAAGGGAAGGAAGATACCAGTGAGTGCTCCAGCCATGAGGACCAGGGTCCAAGGAAATTGGAAATCGCAGACCAGGCTGATTATAGTACCAAGGTGAATGGAAGAGCTAAAGGAAACATACTCGGCTGCAAGGATACTCAGAGTTCATCTCTGCCATTTCTGGGGTTGGATAATAGTAGCTATTCTGAAGCTTGCCTTTTATTTATTTAAACATTCAAAAATAGTTGTTTTATGACCTTTTATTGATGAGCCCAGTATCTGAAGTCTTTATAATGTTGTTTTTGCTTTTTATCGTTTCTCTTGGTGCCTGGTTTCCTTATGTGCTTGATCATTTTTAACTGTATATTGGTCATTGTCCTTAAAAAGTGTTTGTAGGGATTCTGTGTGACTAAAGTTGAAGATGTCAGCCTCCAGAGATCATTTGAATTGCCTCAGTCACATATTTAGATACATGATCAGTCCAGGATAACTTTAACTTCCTGGGTTGAGATAAGAATGGATTTCACGACTGAGGAGCATATCATCAGCATCAGCAGCTGTATTCCTACCATGACTGTGCACTGGACTCTGTACATGCATGAGTCTAAGTCCTTCAGATGTCATCACACTTAAACTTGGCAGCTCTTGCAATTATTCCCCTAGTACAGAGAGAAAGCTAGGGCACAACACACTAAGGAATTCTGGAACCCACAGTCACACAGCCAGCTAAAGGCAGAGAAACTAACGTCTAGTAACCTAAAGCCCAATACTCCAGAGTCCACTAAGATAGTGAGTACTTAATAAATACATGTTGCTGATGTTCGTCTCTGCTAGGTATTGTTCTTATGAGTTAAAAAAAGGAAATGGAAAAAAAAAAAGATATAGGTTCAGCTGGATTTGGGTTTTGAGATGAAGTCCTCCAGTCTCCACTTCCCACCATACACTGCGTGGATGGATTGTGTCTGCCTGGAAGTGAGACGTCCAGCAAGGTGTGGCAAGGCAGTCAAGTGTTATACATAGAACAGCAGGCCTGGGCCATGTTCCCAAGAGAGTAGACCTCTGAGAATCACAAAACATACCACTGAATTCACAACTAAAATGTAAAAATATCTTTCAGGAAGAGAGAAAATTTTGCAGAGGTACTGTCAGTAACAGCCTGGATAAGTTATGTGGGAACAAAAATGGAGAGAAACTTTGTGGAGCTTCAGGCTGACGTTAAGCCAACAAATAAATATGCACTGAAGATTCCCAAGTGCAACTTTCTGCAGAAGCCCATTAGTCTGCTTCACAACTGAGATTCTCACTGGTCCCTGGACCCATGCCCGCAATTGCTCTGGAGGCTGCCAAGGCAGGTCATTAAGCCACTGGGCCCGGTGAGCCAATGCACTGTCGCTGCCTTAGGTCTGGCCTTCCTCCCTGTTCACCCAGACAATTGAAATTGATTCCAGACAGGACTCCAACCTCTAGCTGATGGCAAGTTCCTTCAGGACAGGGACTGTTGATCTTTTCATCCTTAATCCTCAGCACTGTGATGACAGACTTACCCATTGGCTCAGGTCACAATTACTTCTTAAGCATCTACTCTCTGCCAGTCACTAATGACATAATGGTAAACAAAATCCTGCGTGGTCCCTGTTCTTGTGGGGTACATGGTCTAGTGAGGGACAATAGAGTAGTCAAATAAGAAAACCCAAATGCATAATTACAAAGTCTGATGAATGTTATAAAGGAAAGGAATCAGGACATTGAGAATATGATCTCTTTTAGGGGTTCGGGGGAAGCTGTCAATAAAAAGGGACATTTGAGCGGAGGTCCGAAAGATATATAATTTAATCAAATAAAAAGGAGAAAAACATTCCAGACGAAGGGCACTATACCTGCAAAGGCCGTGAGGTCAAAGGAAGGGAGGCACAGACTAGCTGATCAATAAGAATGGGTTATATGAATGAGTGGTTAGCTCAGAATAAGCACTAGCATCTCTTAGATGCTTCCCACATGCCGCATATTGTTCTAAGTGCTTAATTCATATCAACTCATTTAACTACCACAACAACCCGATGTGGTAAGTCGTATTATTATAGTATATTATATAATAAGTAGTAGTATTGTCTCCATTTGACAAATGAGGAAATGGAATCACGGAGAAAATATATAAAATTCCCACAGTCACACAATTAACAAACTGTACCACTGGGATTTGAACCGAAGAATCTGGACGAAGGAGAAAAATCACTGCTTTCTTGGCGGTCCACAAAATCCCTGGAATCATATATATCATTAAGTGGAGCAAATAGGATGGGTTGAAATAGTGAACGTCGGTTCTAAAATTGGGTCTGTGAAATTCAGGAGCAAGGTCCTTGGAAAGATGTGAGCTACTCAAAGGAAAATGGAATAGAAGGAAGAGTACAGTGGAATTCAACAGACGGTAAAGTCTTTTAAAGTCAGTTAAAAATCCCCTTATTAAAAAAAAAAAAAAAACTGTTAAACTGTAAATTCACAATGAAAAGTATAGAGAACAGTAAAACAAAAATATTAACTAAATCAAAGGAAAACTTTAAAATTAAAATATTAGCACACTCAGCATTATTTCCTCTGAATATTCTTTCGTATGTACGCATGCCATCAATATCACAAACACCATTTCTCCCTGTAATTCCCGCTCCCCCCTGCAATCTGCGAATGGACTCCAGTGGCCTTTGTCTCTAGGTATAAGACACATTGAGAATTGGGAGACCCTGGAAAGCTCCTCATAACCACCTCACAGTCATGAGTAGCGATGAGCCCCGCTGGGAAATCCTTTCTGGTTGAGCGTTACGAGTGTTTCCTCCCTGATGTTCACAGATGCATGAATCCAAAATCCAAGTGAATCTCTAAAGTTGTTGGACCCGGCAGCCCAGCAGGCAGCGGCTCTGCCATTTTCAGTTCCCTCGACACATCCAACGCGACTGGTTATTTGCCCATGAATTGTTCCCTGGATGTTTTTAGCAAGTTGAACATTCTAGAGTACTTGAGGCTGCTAGTTTCCTTTAAAATCTTTTCTCCCTCTTTCTCCCCCTCCCTTCCTCTCCCTCCCTCTCTCTCATTCCCTTCCTCTCCTTTGTCCCCTCCTCCTTTCTCTCACCGGCCCCTCTCTTTGGCTCTGTCTCTTTCCATTTTTGTCTTCCCTTCGATTCTTTGCCCCCCTTGGCCACTCTTAAGAGCAAGTCCTGGCGAGCAGTGAATCAAAGGGGGCTATTTTTACGCTTGCCGTGAGAATGTTTACAACATATCGCAAACTCGGCCTGTAGTTTAACGTTGTGTATATTTTCAGAAAACCTGAGTGGTGTCCAAAGGCAGTGCATGGCTGGGAAACCCACAAAGGGCTCAGTGGATAGGAGCAATGCCTCAGGAGGCTGTCCTCACTCTACACGCTCCCACTGCATCAAAGATCGGCCCACATGTGTAACACCAAAAGGATAAGGCTGCTGATCAGGTTTATTTCCTAACAATGCTGATTTCATGACCAGCGACTCAAAGCTGTAAAAGAAGAAATTCAAAACTAGCTACGTATGACCGAGAATTCTAAGAAAATTCTATCTGTGGCCTAATTAAATTATTCCTCCTTCCCACCCAACCAAGCGGCCCCCAAATGTTTTGGATACATGTAATGTGTCACTAGAAGACAGTTAATCTTGAATGTATTTTACCATGAAATATGAACATAGTAATTACAGAATTTTCCATTCAGTGTCCCCTATCATATTCCTAGCATATTGGATTCTCTTGGAATAGCATTTAACTGTTTTCATATGGTCTTCAGCCGACATCCTAGAACATTTGAAATAGCCAATAATTTCACTGCACCAAAACTTAGTCAAATGCTTTCTCTTTTTTCTTTCTTTCTTTTTTCCCCTGCAACTCCAAGTTTTAAAATAAGATTAAGGCCAGCCTAATTTTCTAAGCGCCTCCTGCAGATTTATCGGCTGATAGCAAGTCTGAGAGGTATTCAAGCCAATTAAACTGGCTCTCATAGTTTCGCTCAGTGGATAAATATGAGGTAGAAGTGTCCGGGAGGTCTTTTTTTTTTTTTTTTTTATCTGGAGCTGAAATCAGAGGGAGCCTCGCAGGCGGATTGGTATTTGTCAGGGTGGTAAGGAAACAGCCCACTGGTGTTCATTAAAAACTGTCCTGGCAACAGCCCTTCGTGAGCAAACAGAAACCTCAAGCAGAGACGCTCCAACAATGGGCAGTGGACAGAGAAGGGCCAAAACTGAAAATGGCCTGCTTTCTCGGATCAAGGCTCACCTTCCACGGAGGTTCCCATTCTTCGCACTGCATTAAGTCCTTGTTTTGTGAGTGACTTCTATTGTCTAGGTGTTCCGCTGGCTCACACTGAGCAACACTGGGCCTGTTGTTCCAATTCGTTTGGAGATTCCGTAATTTAAACAACACAGAGCGTGGGCCAGCCCCAGGAGTTATAGCCTAGTTTAACTGGATCTGGAAAACTGGTTCAACGAGGCTACAACTCCCTTGGTCTTAGACCAGCTATTTGCGTTTTGTTTTTGTTTTTGTTTTTCTTTCCCCTCTGTTTGGAATATAAGTTCACTCCCTTTGGAAAAATGAGGATAAGGAAAAGGAGAACGACCAGGACGTTGGTGGGATATATTTGTCCTGGCACCGCAGTCTTACCTCCAACAAAGAATGTCTTCAAAACGTCCAGCATTCGCTAATGGCCCCGGCCCTCATATACGGGCATCGCCTGTTCAGGTCCGACTTCACCGGTAGGACAGTGGTCCTCAAGCTCCACAGGACATTGTAATTGCCAGGAGGGCTTGTTAAAAACACAGACTGCTGCCTCACCCCCAGGGCTGCTAATCCAGCAGTTCCAGGTGCAGCCTGAGAATTTCCCTTTCTAATAAATTCCCAGATGGCGCTGGGGCTGCAGGTCTGAAGAGGACATGTTAAGAACCCCTGTATAAGACAGTGAGTTCCTTGTGGGCAAGAATTTTCTCATTCGTCCCTATCTTCACAGCGTTCTGTCCTGTGTCTGGCACAAATATAAATGATTAACTGTATCTATTCATTCAACTAGGATTTACTCAGGTATCTACTGTTCTAGACACTAGGGAGTCCACAGTGAGACAAAAATGTTTCACGTGCCCAGAACGTTTCCATCCTCGTAGGCCAGTCAGGGAAATAACACATTTATTAAATGATTTCACTGCTAAGTGCTGTGAAGAAAATTAAGGCAGGACAAAAGGAGAGAGAGTGGTGGGGGTGGAGGTAACTTTAGATTGGGTGTCAAGGAAAGCTTCTCTGAGGAGGAGACGTCTATAGAAAAATGAATGAAATAAGCGAGCGAATCATATGAAGATCTTGTGAAGGAAGGTTTCACGTGGACAGAAGAGCGAGTGCAAAGGTCCTGAGGCAGGAGTAGGCTTGACTTTGCAAGACGGCGCAAGAAGTCCAGAGTGATGAGAGTGAAGTGAGTTAAAGGAACCATAGTAGTCGATGGCAAGATCAGAGAGGTAACAGGAAGGCTTAGGCCAAGTCTTAAAAGCAGTGGCAGGGAGTTTGGATTTTATTCTCAGTTTGATGGAATGGCAATAAAAGGTTTTGGCTCAGGAAGCGATATTATAATTTTATTTTAAAGGTCATACTGGAGGAAATAATAGGATCAAGGAGGCCAGAGAGAGGCTACTGCAATAATCCACGCACAGAATGATAACTTAGACTGGGATGTTGGTAAAAAATAAGACAAGAAGTAATGAGATTTGGGATATATTTTGCAGGTAGATCCAACTGTAATTGTTGGTGGTATGTGAAGAAGGGAAGACAATAAGTCCAATGAGCATTTTCTATAAAAGAAACACAGAAATGGGAAAGCAGCATAAAATGGATATGTAGACTTAGGAGGGTTTTTAAGGAAGGGAAATTGTTCACCCTGGTCAAGCCGATCCAAGAGAGAGGGAACAATTATGTAGGAAGGAGCAGATTCACCTCCAGGAGTGAAATGCTTGAGCAGGTGAAAAGGAAGGAACCCAGGTAGTGGGTTGGACCAAATAGAACCAGAAGGGCACATCAAGAATGAGAGCGCACAGATGCAGCACATGTTTAGAAGCACGTGGGAAACGGGAGTTCCTTTCCACCCCGACACTGGGGGAAAATGAAAGTTTATTGAGCATGAAAGAGACGTGTAGATAAGTAAAAGAATAAGGAAATGTAACCAGGTTGCTGAACTATACTTGACATCTGTGGCTATGAATGTAATGTGAAGCCCATCAATACAGTTATGTGTTTTTCCTTAAACCACATTTCCCTGCTGGGGATCAAGCTTGGAGTAGGCAGAGGGTTGGCTTTGAGATATAACCAGGGATGAAGTGTATCGGGTCAGAGGCAAGGAATTTGAGGATATATGCAAGGGAGTAATGATAATGATAGACCATGGACTTTTACCAGGTAGGCAGGAAAGAAGATGAACTGGATCACTGGATCATTGGCAGGATAAAGCCACAGATGTCACCTCTCCAAACGTACAGTGCAGTTGGGCAGTCAGGTCATGGGTACAAGAAATGAGGCGAGGCAGTGCATCTATGATACATGCCAAAAGAATGGTTCCAACATTATGTACACCGTAGAGTGACACAGAAGGAAGAGGCCATTGTAAATGAGACACTCACGTAATTCATCAAAAATTTCCTGAGGATCTTCTAGGTTACTAAGCTCAGTCTCTACTGCTTGGGATACATCAGCGAGCAAAACACAAATATCCCTGCCTTCCTGGTGCTTACGTTCCAGATAGACAATAAACCACAGGCATAAACCCACAGGTAAAGCATAGCATTCATTAGAAGGTTATGGGTACTGTGGAGACAGGGAAAGCAGGGAAGACAGAAGAGACTGGACATTTTTTAAAGGTTAGGCTGGGCCTCACTGAGAAGGTGACATCTGAGTGAACACATGGAGGACCTGTGCGAATTAGCTGTGCAAATATCTGGGGGAAGAGCGTTCCTGGCGGAGGGACCAAAGCCAAGGCAAAAGCCCTCAATGTGCCTACTAGGACACTCTAGTGACAGCACAGAGGTCAGTGTAGTTGAAGTAGAACTAATAAAGGTGAGAATAGAAACAGACCAGGTCGGAGAGGGGACGGCGGGGAAGCAGGGAGGTAGAGCAGATCTCATCAGGTCTTTTTGGCCTTTGTGTGCACT
The DNA here is from genome assembly GCF_009762305.2 of Zalophus californianus. Lineage (NCBI taxonomy): Eukaryota > Metazoa > Chordata > Mammalia > Carnivora > Otariidae > Zalophus > Zalophus californianus. Next base: position 40,497,608 of record NC_045595.1, on the reverse strand, counting down.
TGACTTATTACATTCATGAAATGGGAGTCATTGCAGAGTCTGGTGGAGGAGGGGGCCTCTTCTGATGTGCATTTTAAAGGATGCACTGGCTGCTGGGTAAGGAGAGGAGGGAGAGGGTAAGAGCAGAGGAAGGTGAAACTGTTCAAAAGCTCCTGCGATAATTCAGGAGTGAGATGGTGGGAGCTTGGGCCTGGGGGTTAACCGTGGGAGCATCCAGATTGAGCCAGATTCCGGACATGTTTGGAAAATAGAGCCAATAGGATCTTCCCGTCATGGAGGCCATGAGCTTTAAAAAATGGGCAGAATTAGCTGTCAGAGAAAGAAAAAGAGCAAATGAAACGTAAGGCAAAGTCAAGAGATAGAAAGCACCATGAATCGGCAGGCCACTGTGAAGGGAACATCTGACTGGAGTAAAGAACAGATACGGGGAAGGAAGGGAAGTTTCGCTTGGGGTTAGGTGTCAGATGACTTCAGTGTGGGTTAAGAATTTCAGACTTCATCTTTAATGGGAGACGCTGAAATATCTTGAGGACAAGAGTAGCATCTTCGAATTATGGATTAGGGAAGTAACTGGACCCTGGTTGGCACTGTGGTAGCAGGGAGCTCTCTCGCAGATGTTCCAGTGACACGGGTGTATAAACCAAAGTAATAGCAGGATTATGTAAGGGTCGGGAGAACAGATTCTAGCATCAGACAAACATGGGTGGGACGCTGGCCTCATCCTATTTGCCATGGTCAGATTATTGGCCTCTATGGGTTCCCCTTTGCTAATCTGTAAAGTGGTGATAACCATATCTAATTCAAAGGGTTACTGTGGGCATTAAATGATACAGTGAATATTAAATTCGTAATCCAAGACCTGGTGCAGAGTAAATACCCCAAAACTATTTGTGACTATTGTTAATAGTTTTAATTTCAAATGGAATGAAAGGAATTAATAAATTTCAAAAAAAAAAAAACAAGGGAAATAGAAAATCACCATCAGAACACCACGACAATAATTCTTGCTTGTAAGACCCAGTGATGAATGCTAAAACTGGTGGAAAAAGAAACTGAGGATAGGGGCGCCTGGGTGGCTCAGTTGGTTAAGCGACTGCCTTCGGCTCAGGTCATGATCCTGGAGTCCCGGGATCGAGTCCCACATCGGGCTCCCTGCTCAGCGGGGGGTCTGCTTCTCCCTCTGACCCTCTTCCCTCTCATGCTCTCTGTCTCTCATTCTCTCTCAAATAAAGAAAAACATTAAAAAAAAAAAAAAAGAAACTGAGGATAAATCATGTATTTGTATAGTCTCCAAGCATTTCCTCTAAGACATTTGTTAATTTCAGGGGGAAAGTAGTAACTTTACAGCGGAGAAGCCCAGAAGACATATGATCCATGTAGTAGGGATGGACATTGACATTTTCACAGATTGGAGGAGACTAAGGAGATACGACAACTCAATGCAATGTGAAATCCTAGAACTGAAAAGAAGGGGAAAAGGGTGAAATTTGAATAAAGCCTGTAGTTTAGTGAATGGTATTGTACTAATGTTAATTTCTTAGCTCTGATAAGTGTGTTATTGTTGTATAAATGTTAAAATTTGGGGAAGCTGGGTGATGTAGAGAAATCCTTGATACTATTTTGCAATTTTTCTATAAGACTGAAACTATTTTTTAAAAATAATTGTAAAACATAAGTGGGAGAAGTTGCCTTTGAAAGGCGTCATAAAAGGAAGTATCATCAGTACTTGCTGAGTGGTTAGTTTTGAAGATTAAAGGAGTAAGTGGTGGGTCAAAGCTACCTTGAAGATTGTTTGAGACATTGGGTCCAGAATTGGGAAAAGCTATTAGTGAGGACCTGCTTATGTGAGTGTGAGTGTATGTCAGTGGGTGTGGGCATGGGCGTGGGCATGTGAGTATATTAGTCAAGGTTCTCCAGAGAAATAGAACCAATAGAATGCAATAGGATATATTTGTGGAGAGAGAGAGAGATTATAAATAGGGGTAAGAGATTATAAAGAATTGGCTCAACAAATATCTGAGAAGTCTAGATGCAGAGGATCCCGTGGTGTAATTCCTGTCTGAGTCTGAAGGTCTGAGAACCAAGAGAGCTGATGGTGTAAGTTCCAGGCTGGGTCCAAATCCAAATGCAGGTGATGACTGATGTCCCACCTCAAAGAGTAGAGAGAAAGAATCTATTCCTACTCAGCCTTTTATTTTATTTAGGCTTTCAACAGATGATTGAAGGATACACAGCCACATTGGGGATGGCAATCTGCTTTACCCTCAAATGTTAATCTCATCCAGAAATGCCCTCACAGATACCCTCAGAATAATGTTTAACCAAATATCTGGGGACCCCAATGCTCCAGTCAAGTTGACACATAAAACTAACCATCACAATGAGTGTATATGTACGTGTGCGTGTGTGTATTGAAGAAGGGGAAAGGAGGTAATCACTTCCACTCTCGATGTGTGTGCTAGCATCTTCTAGGCAGCAAGGTAATAAAAGTATGAGGTAAGAACACAGAAGACGCAGGGCAGAGAAAACAGGATAGGAGTAAACTGCAGAGAATATTTGAAGACAAATGTAGAAACAAGATCTCTAACAAGGGGATTTGGAAAGGTCTGAGGAGACCTCGGTGGATAATTGAGTATTAGTGACTTTCCATAGGAAAATGAGAGGACATTCAGAGAATGACAGAGATGAGGTCACAGAAGGAGAAAAAGTATCAAGATTATAGAGCATTATAGGAACAAAGAGAGGAGACTGCTTCAAAGTCAGGCCAAACAGGACCAATGCTGTGTCAGACCAGGTAGAAAAAAGACTGAGAAAAAGTCAGGAGAGTTGGTGAGCAAGAGGCAAAAGGTGCTTTTCAAGAGGACCACTTCATAAGACCAAAGTAGACAGAGGCCAAAAGGGTAAAGTGGGGAGTAACCAGAGAGGTGGCTTCTAGATCTGGAAGCCATAAGCGTGATCCTAAGCAGATCATCCAACTTTAAAAGGAATCAGGAAATCTGATTTTCTTTCACCCACTTGTTGAGTAAGCCATTTGAGTGCCTCCTATGTGCTCAGAACAGCAGATACACAATGAACAAGAAAAACATTATCACTGCCTTTGGAAAGCTTCAATCCCAGTATATTCTGCCCCCTGGCATTCAGGCTTCTCGAAAAATAATGCTAACACAGCAAGCTTTAAATTTTCTTTCTGGACGAGATTGAGAAAGACACTGGAGGAATTAGCAATAACACATCTTTTTTAACACAGTGCTAGTATTATGGTTGACATGACAATGATGTATATTACACCATCCAAGCTTTGAACATTTGATCCACAGCTCAATTTTCTAGGTGCAACTAGTTTTGCTCCTGAGTTTGAGGAAATCTGCTCTTTTGTTCTCCACTAAAAACAAAGCCCATGACATATGCTTAGTCTGGCCAGACTTCCAAATTTCCCATCATGAACTTTATGAGTAATACTCTTTCTTTGAAAACCTCACTCATAAATTGCTGAGTTTAATTTTACAAATAACAATGAACTAGCATGATAAGACAAGAAGACTATGTTTTTTTTCTATAATAGGCAATTCACAGTTCACGATTTTGTCCTGGTTTATAAGACAAAATTTATACCTGGTTCGACTAGAATAAGTACAATTTACTTCTTATGCTGAGATGACAAAATACCTAAACAAGAGCAAGGAATATTCAACTATAAGGTAGATCTTGATTCACACGAGCAAAGTACATACATATCTTCAAGAAAAACACCTTGTCCATTTGTGGGTCTCACTATGTTAAGTTGAACATCCAGGAATGGAGAAGATCTAAATAGTTTATCACTTTCCTAAAGTCCTCAAAGGCTTTTGTGCTGTGTTTTAAAAACTCAGTAATAAAGAGCAGGATAGGTCATGTTAGGAGTTCATGTTAGTCTGCACGAATTCTACAAACCTAAGAGAAACGAGGAACTTCAGTGTTATCACGAAAGGATATCTCATCTCCTTTAAATTTCCAAGGACAAATCAACAGCTTTTAGAAATGCTGGCCTACTTACTACTTACTATTTGCAACTTAACCTCAATCAAATTACATAACCTCTCTGAGTCTCAGTTTCCCTAACTATAACACAGGAATGGCATACTGCTTATTTCATATGGTCGATTGACTGTTTAATGAGATTATTTAAAGCATAGTAAGGAAATTGTCAAATACTAATTACTTTTCTTACTTTCCCTGAAAAAGATTTGACAGGATTTGTTACATTTATTCATCCTTTGATCCTTACCACCAGAACCCTAAGCAATGACTCTAGCTGAAGAAACTACATTTTCACACACACACCCTTATACATAGGAATAGCCAGTGAGATATATGCAGAAATATTGAACAGGGGCAGCTGGAAGGGCCCTTTTGTCCTTGCTCTTCTCTTTGCTCCTACTCAGCAAGTTGACACAATGACTGGAACTCCAGCAGCCACTTTGTGACTTAAGGATGGAAGTTATGCTTCAAGGCTGGCAGAGGAAAAGGGGGAGAGCTGAATCCACAACAATTCTATGGAACTTCCATACCATCCCTAGACTATTATTACCAATGATTTTTTTTAAGATTTTATGTATTTATGTATTTATTTATTTATTTGACAGAGAAAGAATGAACACAAGTAGGGGAGCTGCAGAGGGACAGGGAGAAGCAGGCTCCCCACTGAGCAGAAAGCCTGATGTGACTCTCGATCCCAGGACCCTGGGATCATGACCTGAGCTGAAGGCAGATGCCTAACTGACTGGGCCACCCAGGCACCCCACCAATGATCTTTTAAATTAGAGATCTTTTATTCCCCCCCCCCGGTGCTTTTTTATTTTGACTTTATTTTTTTATTTAAATTCAATTAGCCAACACATAGTACATCATTAGTTTCAGATGTAGTGTTCAATGATTGATCAGTTGTGTATAACACCCAGTGCTCATCATATCATGTTCCCTCCTTAATGCCCATCACCCAGTTACCTCATCCGCCAACCCACTTCCCCTTCAGCAACCCTCAGTTTGTTTCCCATAGTTAAGAGTCTCTCATGGTTTGTCTCCCCCTCTGATTTCTTCCCATTAAATTTTCCCTCCCTTCCTTTATGGTCCTCTACGCTGTTTCTTATATTCCACATATGACTGAAATCACATGATGATTGTCTTTCTCTGATTGACTCATTTCACTTAGCATCCTACCCTCCAGTTCCATCCATGTCGATGTAAATGGTAAGTCTTCATTCTTTCTGATGACTAACATTCCATTGTGTGTGTATATATACACAAACTGTGGCTCCTTCCACAGTTTGGCTACTGTGGACATTGCTGCTATGGACATTAGGGTGCATGTGCCCCGTCCTTTCACTACATCTGTGTCTTCGGGTTAAATATCTAGTAGTGGAATTGCCACGTCATAGGGTAGCTCTATTTTGAACTTCTTGAACCTCCACACTGTTTTCCAGAGTGGCTGCACCAGCTTGCATCCCCACCAGCCGTGTAGGAGGGTTCCCCTTTCTCTGCATCCTCCCCAAGATTTGTTGTTTCCTGTCTTGTTAGTTTTAGCCATTCTGACTGGTGTGAGGTGATATCTCATTTTGGTTTTGATTTGTATTTCCCTGATGACAGATGATGTTGAGCATTTTTTCATGTGTCTGTTGGCCATTTGTGTGTCTTCTTTGGAGAAATGTCTGTTCACGTCTTCTGCCCATTTCTTCACTGGATTATTTGGTTTTTGGATGTTGAGTTTGATAAATTCTTTATATTATCTTGGACACTAGCCCTTTATCTGATATGTCGTTTGCAAATATCTTCTTCCATTCTGTAGGTTGTCTTTTAGTTTTGTTGACTGTTTCCTTTGCGGTGCAAAAGCTTTTTATCTTGACGAAGTCCCGATAGTACATTTTTGCCCTTGCTTCCCTTGCCTTTGGCGATGTTTCTAGGAAGAAGTTGCTGCGGCTGAGGCGGAAGAGGTTGCTGCCTGTGTTCTCCTTTAGGATTTTGATGGATTCCTGTCTCACATTTAGGCCTTTCTTCCATTTTGAGTTTATCTTTGTGTATGGTGTAAGAGAATGTTCCAGTTTCATTCTTCTGCATGTGGCTTAAAGTGAGTGATCTTTGAAATTGATTTGAGCCCCTTAGTTGGGTCTCTGTTTTTAAGAGCAAAATGCAATTCCTAACTAATATCTCAAATTACTAAACTTGAAGTTCTTCTGAATTTCTCTTCACTTTCTTGTTGACTAGACAACAGATGCTCATACAGCTGTAATTAGTTTGTCTCCCTTTCCAGCACCTACCTCTTTGGTGACAAGCTTGTCCTTCTCTTCAGTCTAGACTTCACTTGGCCTTTGTGGAGCTAAGTTTTCCTCAGTTACCTATGATTTTGCCTGTAGAGTAGTACACTCTCATCTTCCCATTCTTCCGTTGCTTTACACGTACACACACGAAGTTTAAGTTCTGGTCTAGACGTACCAGGATGTTTTAAATATGGAAATGAGTAGGAATCAGAAATGAGTAGGAACTTAGTTTCCAACAGTAGAACCAAAGCCTAGGCCAGACGGATTTCTAGAACAAAACAAAATATTTCCAGTGTGTATAGATGTATTCTTACCAGAAGACTAAGCAGGCATTCCATGGTGGTTTCTGCCCACCACATAGTCTTAGAAACGTTAGTCTCTCCTGCAGCTGAGCAATGACCTCACTCTCCATTTCTTTCTTTCTTTTTCTTTTTTTTTTTTTTTTAGAGAGAGAGAGAGATCACAGAGGGAGAGAGAGAAAGCAGACTCCCCATTGAGCAGGGAGCCCGACATGGTTTGATCCCAGGACCCTGGGATCATGACTTGAGCTGAAGGCAGATGCTTAACTGACTGAGCCACCCAGATGTCCCCTCACTCTCCATTTCAAGCCTGAAGTGATAAGAAAGAAAAGACATCAAACATAAGGATATAGAAGGCCTGCTAAGGAGACTACATAATGAGATCATTTTACTAAACCATGGAGCACAGAACACAGGTCACAAATTCTTGCCTATTTTGATCAGGGAAGTTTAAGAAAACTCACGTGAGCACCTGAGCTATCTTTCATTTTCGTACTTTGAGAGATGCATGGATTTTAAGACACTAATGCACTCATAGAAAAATAACATCCTAAGTGCAGTAATAAATGGTAAGCTGAAGGAGTCTCGGTGTCGGAGGGAGAAGCAAGAACGGTGAGAAGCATGATGAACTGAAGGGGACCTGCCACCTGTAAAGGGGGAACCTCCTTTCTTGGCTCCAGCAACTATTTCCATGCCAGATCTAAGTTTTTGAGAAAAGCAGGAACTGATATTTTTGTGAGAAACACCCTAACTTTTTTTTTTTAAAGATTTTATTTATTTGACAGAGAGAGAGACACACAGCGAGAGAGGGAACACAAGCAGGGGGAGTGGAAGAGGGAGAAGCAGGCTTCTTGCTGAGCAGGGAGCCCGATGCAGGGCTCGATCCCAGGACCCTACGATCATGACCTGAGCTGAAGGCAGACGCTTAATGACTGAGTCACCCAGGTAACCCGAAACACCCTAAATTTTAAATGTTGCCTCAAATTTTAAAATGCTGTGTGATTCAAAGAAATAAATCACCTCAATTGACCCAAATATGCCCAGCCTGCAACTGAGCCCTAATGAAGAGCAAGAGCTATGGAAGCACAGAGGGGGAAGGAAATTGAGAATATAGTCATTGAATGTGTTCATTCATGTAGCAAGTGTATATTAAGTAGTCTTCCTATGTGCCCAACACTATGCTAAGCACTAGATATGAATGAAAAACCAAGAATAAAAGGAGGAGATGATAAGGGATTGTTAAATCCAGCAAAAATTTTGAAATATAATAGGAAGAAATATAATAGGAAGGAAATTATAAAATCTGTTGGGAAGAAGACTCTAGAAATCCAGGAAAGGAGGCAAAAAATTAAAGTACAGAGAGTTAAGAAAGAAGTGAATGGTAAATGTGTAGCCAGCTTCCCAAATGGGACGTACGTGACCAGGCTACAAGTATTCTCACCCTCTGGTACTCACACTCTCCCATGCTGAATAGGACTGACTGGGCGACCAACAGGATATTGCAGAAATAATGAGTGTTACTTCCAAAGCTAGGTCATACAAGGCGCTCTATATTCTAGTCTTCTATCTCACTCTCAGGTCACTCACTCTAGGGATAGCCAGCTGCCATGCCATGAGAACCCTCAAGAAAGCCCTATGGACAGGTCCATGGGACTGAGGTCTCCTGGGAACTGAGCCCTCCTGGCAATCATCACATGAGGGGCCATCTTGATAATGGAGCTTCTAGACTCAGTCAAAACTTTCAGATGACTGAAGCCCCAACTGCAATAAGAGACTGTGGGATGGAACCACCCAGCTGAGCACTCCTGAATTCCTGAGCCTCAGAAACTGAGCTTACTGGGGTGCCCCTTAATCTACTCAGCTTTGGGGTAACTTGTTATGTAACAGTAGGTAACTTATACAGTAGGAAAAGTAGAGGCTTTGAATATAAACCACCCATCCCAAAAAAGATAGGACAAAAAGAGAGTAAGTGGGTGTCAGGGAGAGGGTGTTAGAAGAAGAGTGTAATAGTAAAAAGCACGGCCTTTTGAAATAAATCAGACATGAATTCAAAACTCAGCACCAACACCAATGTCAGTGCAATGTGTCGTCAGGCAAATATGTAACATACCTAAGCTTCTGTTCCTTCTTTTATCTGTGTTCTCAAAATAATAATAACTATTTCATATAGTTGTGATGATTAAAAGACAGGATGGCCATGAAATATCTACTTGGCACATGGTAAACACTAGATAGGCTTAAGTTATTACTGTTCGTGATCATATCATTGAAGGCAAACATCACATACTCTTCAGATCTGGCATTGTCAATCTTTTCAGGGGGACAGAGTACCATTTTTATGCCTCTTTCTCTCTCTCTCTCTTTCTTTCTTTCCTTCTTTCTTTCTTATTCTAAAATATATCAGAATCTTGATTAACTTTTTTAAGTAGTTGTCTTAAACTTAAGTTCTATGTATCCAGAACATTCCAAGGAATCACAGTACAGAATACAAAGCATAAGCTAATAGATCTGGAAAGAATATATTTGAACAGAAATTAAAATTGTTTCAAGAAAATGATACTCCTTTTTTCCCTTTTGAGCAGTGTAGACATCACACTTAGAATGAACATAAAACCTGGGGCGCCTGGGTGGCTCAATCGTTAAGCGTCTGCCTTCGGCTCAGGTCATGATCCCAGGGTCCTGGGATCGAGCCCCGCATCGGGCTCCCTGCTCGGCGGGAAGCCTGCTTCTCCTCCCTCTCCCACTCCCCCTGCTTGTGTTCCCTCTCTCGCGGTGTCTTTCTCTGTCAAATAAATAAATAAAATCTTCAAAAAAAAAAAAAAAAGAATGAACATAAAACCTTATCTCACTGAGGACAGATGGCTAATGTCAGCTCCATGTTTATTACTTTGAAAACAGTAAGTTTCTTCAACGGGAGCGACTATACATTAACGCACATTCTTAAAGTCTTCAAGGTCTTGGCGTTCTCATTTATAGCAGCAATTCATTTATAAATGGATGGATGGATGAATAAATTAAGGAAATAATTTTAAGCAAAGCAAATTAGCTTCGATGGTATAAAACTTTTTTTTCTTTTCTTTTCACGTTAATGATGTGCATCATCTACCCAAAGAATAAGCCATAATCCTTTCATGGTCAGCAACAAGTCACCACCGGCAAGAATTAAAGTTTGTTGTTACCAAAGATTGACAAAGTTTACACACTGGTTGTCAGATGTCACTATTTTTCTAGGTGTAGATGTTGGTAGCATTTGAAATGTTTCTCCTCTTTGCTCTTTTCTCTCCAGGCAACCAACACACTCTTGTAATATAATAATTCCACTCCCTTCAGAGTGGTTCAGTGGTTGGACCAACCTGATCCAGCTAGTTAATTAGTTAATAATGGGGCCTAAACCAGAAACTTGGTCTCTTGTTTCCACACTTAGTGGGGATTTTTTTTTTCTACAATGCCAAGTATTTTAACAACTTTCTTAACTCGTGTCACCAAGTCAGCCATCATCCCCTTCCAGTCGTCCTGGTCATTCACATTCTCCCCTTACTCAAAAACCTACGCTGGCTCCCATTTGCCACCCCTATCAATCCCAGATACTGTTACTCTTTCTGCCCCTCTCTTACACAATTAACTGATTTTCCAAATGCTTCTCAAAATTGACTTTCTCACTGAACAAGATTGCTTTCCTGAGGCAAACGGATCTCCTAAAAGGGACCACACCGATGTACTCTAGTCTGCGTGCTTCTTCCACCTCAGTGCCCTGCTCTCCCTTCCCCTGCTTTTTGAAATCTTTATAATCCCTCCGGTGAAATTCCACCTCCTCCATGACACCTTCCTCAACTCCTCCAGCCTGTGTGGCTTTCCACATGCTAGGACTCCTCCCATTGCACTCAAAATCGACACTTTTCAGTTCAGAATTTGCTGTTTCAGTTGGGCCCGCTCAAACCCATTCATCATCCTTCTCCACCCGCTCTGTGCTCCTAGAGGCTAACCTGTTTGGTCAACGTCAGTGGTTCTCGAGGTGTAATGCCAGACTGCAGCAGCAGACTCCGCTGAAAACCTACTGAATCAGAGACTCTGGGGATAGGCCCCAGCAGTCTGTGTTCTAGGAAGCCCTCCTGGTGTTTTGGACACAAGCTCAAGATTGAGAACCCCTCTTCTACAACCCCAGCTCTCCTGTTCTTTGGCTTTGCAATTGGTCACACGGTTTGGTCAATGTGGGACCCCAACAGGAAGGAGAGAAGATTGAAAAATTGGGGCTATTCTGGCAGGTTATCCCTGGTACATACCTTTGAAGCCTCTTTTTACTTCATTAAACCTTCGTTTGCTTAGCTTACCATCCTGTTTTGCCATCCATTTTCTTTTGGGACCCTGACTGGTATACCATCCATATTATTTTATAATCAATATAAATAAAATGTCCCAGGTCTGCTCTTTTCCTTGCCTTCCTGCTTCGCATCCCCTGAATTGTTGACCAATGAAGTCCAGGGTTTTTCTTAATTCTTTTCTCAGAACCCTAGACTTCTTAGGTCACGTGTAGTAGAGACAGAATAATGGTCTCACAAACATGTCCATATCCTCACCTCCGAAACCTGCAAATATGCTTCCTTTATGACAAAAAAAGACTTTGCTGATGTGGCTAAGTTAAGGATCTTGCCATGGAGAGATTATTTGGACTTATCCTAATGGGCCTAATCTAGTCATATGGGTCCTCCTAAAAGGAAGGCCAGGAGGGCAAAATCCAAGGAGATGTGGCAAAGAAAGCAGAGGTCCGAGAGTGTGGGAGAGAGAGCCTTGAACCCGCTATGCTGTTGGCCTTGAGGATGGAGAAGGGGAACATGAGCCAAGGAAGCCAGCAGCCTATAGAAGATGGAAAAGGCAAGGAAACAGATTCTCCCCTGGAGCCTCCAGAAGGAATGTAGCCCTGCAAACACCTTGATTAGAGCCTGGTAGGGTTTATTATAGACTTATGACTTCCAGGACCAGAAGAGAATAAATCCGTGTTGTTTTGAGCCACTAAGTCTATTGTAATTGGTTATAGCAGCACTAGGAAAGTTACACAAATGGCTTAGAGAAAAGGGGTGTCTTGATCAAATACATCTGGGAACTCCTGCATACTGTACCCTGAGAAATACTGCACCAGAGAACCATTTTGAAATTCTTGAAACTTACTGCTTCCCACAGTTTTCTCTAGGAAGACTATTGACATTCCACAGGCTGGTAGTAGTAGTAGTAATGGCACTTAACATTTGTAGAGTGCTAACTACATTCCAGACACTGTGCTACATGCTTTCAATATCAATTATCCAATAGCCTAAAGAGGTGATTGTTACTCTTATTTTACAAAGTGGTAAACTGAGGTTCAGAAAGGTTGGTAATTTGGTTCACGGTCACATGGCTCATAAGTGGTAAAGCTCAGATCTCCAACATTACCTAACTCCAATTACCATGTTCTCAGTATTCCATTCTATATTCCTAGTCTTGAGAAATACTAAACAGACCCAGGCTACCTTATGGCTAAAGTGGAAACCCTAATGCACGATGCCCAACATCTTTACCATTACCAAATGCACCCTTGCTCATCGTTTAAAATAGTCCATGTTAATACCATTGCTAATATCACGGCCATGTGCAGAATGGAAAGCTATTTTAGTCTGGTTTGAAAGCAGCTAGACCAAAGGAGTGTGTATAAAGTTAAGGCAACTTCTTTCTATGAAGGAACAGCTTTCTGATATAAAGTAGCTGAAGTGTGCACATGGGCCATGGCCCCAGAGGATTAGTACATTTAAATATAACTCAGTAGAGAGACTCGATTCAGAAATCACAAGCCTGTCAGCATTTCCCTGATTTGCCCATAAAAATTAATTATTGGCCAAAAGTAACAAGAAAGTGTCAGAATGTTAGGTGGATAATATTTTTACAGGCAATCCTAATTGTACATAATGTTGGGGGAATTTACAGAAGAGAGAAGCTCATACAGCACAGTTAAAAGAGTTTGCATTTCTAAATAAAGGTTCACCATTTAAATGTCTTCATAGGACCTTGTGCTTTAATTTTTTTAAGATTTTATTTATTTGAGAGAGAGAGAGCTTGAGACAGAGAGATCAGAGCAGGTGGGAGGGGTAGAGGGAGAGGCAGACTCCCCACTGAGCAGGGAGCCCGATATGGGCCTCGATCCCAGGACCCTGGGATCATGACCTGAACCAAAGGCAGACGCTTAACTGACTGAGCCACCTAGGCGCCCAGACTTTGTGCTTTAGATGTGTCTTTTAATATGTACACATGCCGTAATACTGGAATATTTTATTGGCATGTGCTTTAACTTCTTTTGTGATTACTACAGAAAAAGTTTGTGCCTATAATTCTTCTAAATAATTTTTCTGTCTTTGTTAGTCTCTATGTTAAATATTGTGAATTACTTTAACATATGTAAGTTCTCATGAACATTAAGCAAATTTTAAATTAGTTACTCTATTTTCATAGTTTTTTATGCAAATTTATACTAAGAGACTTTAAAAGAAAAAAACTTCTATCTAATTTATAATTCTTTATCCCCAAAATAAGGAACACTAAATACAATTTTTTAGATCTGGGACAGAAGCAAGACACTAGGAAGAAATCTGAACACGATCTGGAGTTTAACTCATAGTGACGCATTCATGTTCATTTCCTGGTTTTAACAAATGTACTGTGGTTATGTAAGATGTTAACATTAGTAGAAATTGGATAAAGGACATATAGGAATGCTGTAATATCTGGCAACTTTTTTGTAACTCCAAAATTATTCCCAAACAAAAAGTTTATTTTAAAAATTAAAGAATGTCACTCATGTCAAGTCATATGAGTCTAATAATGCTGTTACTTGCATGTGCTGACAAGGGCTCAGAGGACATCTGAGTCCTAGCATTTCACTCTTCCCATTTCCACAGCCTATGTTTAGATACCAAGCGTCTAAATAGGTGTTCAACCAGGAAAACGGGGCCAATGAGCAAAGCAATAAAATGCCCTGTGGTTGACACTTCTAAGACATGATGGTTGGTTTGTTTAATCAAATTCTTTTAACTTGATCCACATCTTCAGTAAAGAGCTGACTCCCTGCGGGTGCCACAAGGTACCATTCGAAATACAAAACTCAACCTCAAAATGTCACCTCATGGCCCATCTATATCTGACCACTTGGAACTTATTTCTCTTCTGTTTCCCCATTTCGATTGTGCACCCTTCTAGAATAGGAGCCACCAGTGAACCCCAGCACTTCGCCTGACAGAGTGGATGCTCAAACATCATTTGATAACAGGTGAGTCAATGAATTACTTAGCTGGCATTTGTATTCAAAGAGTCTTGCAGGATGTAAAGAAAGGATTGGATACCTCTGGATAGGCAGTGAAAACAGAGCTCTGGGGCCCACATGTGTATTTTTCAATCAATTAGGCAACAAAATTCCCAGTTGCCTGAGTCATAAATGTGAATTCAGAGCTGAATCAGCCCAGGCACAAAGAATATAAGGAATAGCTCTCTCCTTAGGAATTAAACCATTCAAACCAATCCCTGACACAGTGAGGGTAAAGAACAATGCTACCACAGTAAAACATGACCCCACATATTCTAACGTGGGAGGGCTCCATTTACTCATTTATTGGACAGATGGTTTTTAAGACCCAGACACTCATCAGTGAATAAAATAAGCAGGAGCCCTTGCCTCATGAGGCTCCCAATCTGAGAGTAAACAAAGGAAATAAGTACACAAGATGATCATAGGCAGGTGGGCACCCTCCACAGCGTCAGGTCCAAGGAGGGAGAGTACTTGGGATTCAAAGTCTCACGTCCTGCACAGGCCTCGTGAGCTAACAGAACTTGGGTGTTGGCAAGGCGATGGCGAGCATTAAGTAAAATTATATGAAAGCTCTTTATTAATCAAAAGCACTTTACAAAGTACTAGAAGGCAATGTATTTCTTCATATCACTATTTCTACAGTCATTCATTTATCACACTTTCACTGGGCACCTACTTCGTGCCAGAGACCGTCACAGAGACGTAAAGATAAAGAGAAGGTCAACATGCCTCTTGAGGAGTCCACAGGCCAGAACGGGAGACAGCAAAGCGTTTCTGTGAAGGCCAGAGAAGCAAATGTTTTTAAGCTTCCTAGGCCATTTAGGGTCTTTGTTGCATATGCTTCCTTCTTGTTAGTTTGTTTTCGTAAAACTTGATTGATATAATTTTTTACCATTCTTTTTTTTTTTAAGATTTTATTTATTTATTTGAGAGAGAGAGAATGAGAGAGAGCGCACATGAGAGTGGGGAGGGTCAGAGGGAGAAGCAGACTCCCCGCCAAGCTGGGAGCCCAATGCAGGACGCGATCCAGGGACTCCAGAATCATGACCTGAGCCGAAGGCAGTAACTTAACCAACTGAGCCACCCAGGCGCCCCAATTTTTTCCATTCTTAACATGTTTCTAAAGCGGCCTTACAAAAACAGCCGAGCAGCGGAATTTGACCCATGTGACCTATGTTGCAAACTGCTGATCTGGAAGCCTGACAGAATAATAACTATGTAGCATAATCCATGCTGAAATTCAGGTCTGTGCTGTCATTATTGGCTACTTTCTGATGTCATTCTCAGAAAACAATCCTGTACATTAGCATCCAGCGTCTCACCCCATTTTCTACATGGAAAACTGTGAGGGCAAGCGTAGAAGAGGTAAATTCATCTGCTTCTTCCTTGCTGTCCAACCCCAGCTGGTTCGAAGCAGCGATATGACTGAGCTAAATACTTCTTTCTCAGGCTTCTTTGTAGTAAGAAGTGGCCTTGGACACAGTTCTGGCCAATAGTCTGTGAGCAAAATGCCGCTCGGGTTCCTGGGTAAATTTTTGCTTTCCTGTTGAAAGAAGAAGATGCCATCCATTGTGCCTTGTTCCTGCTTACCCTGGTATCTGGGGTGACAGCCACCATCTCGGCACCAAAAAGCAACCAGAATGAGAAAAGGGCCAAGGGATTCACAGATACACTATCCTTTAGATCACTGAGGCTCTGAGCCAACCAGTGTGAGCAAGAATGCCCTCTCCAAACACCGTTACATATTTTGTAGGCCACTTTCAATCTGTCACTAATTGCTAAAAGCATTCTCGGTTAAATAAATTTAGTCGTCTACAAAACATACCCCACAGCATTTGTGACAACACTGGCACGAGGTGAGAGGCCCCTGGGTGCCTTTATCATCATTACCGTCATCCTTATCATCACCCCCGCTATTAATGTCTATTGAACATTTACCTGTATTATTTTTATTACCTTGCTATTTATCAGTTATTCTCTAATTTATTATGTAATTATTGTTTAATAATCAAAATGGTTGCCTAATTATCATCTAATTATCAGTTATCTTTGTATTATCTAGTATCACAACAGCGCTCAGGCAGAAGCTATTAATATCACTAACCTGAGTCACAAAGCTTCATTTGTTCACAATCTCATGGCCAGACAAGGATTTGGAGCAGTCTGACTCCTGAGGCCTTGCACTTAACCCCCCGCATTTCATTTCTTCAACTCTGTCACACATCAGTCAACATAAGTAGTAAGTATAAAGGTTCAATTCTAGAGTTGGCTGACTCAATGGGTAGCTTTAGTCACAGTGACCCTGGTTCTCAGACAAATCCCAGAAATGAGCCTCAGCCTTTGAAATTAGCAAAGTTAAACAAGCCTGTCACTTAATTTCCTTTTTCTCCCCAGTGTTAGGAATTATTGTCAGTAGGAACATGCAGTTTTCCAGAAGGTGACAGCTCAAGTAGTTTGGCATTTGAAAATTACCATTATTAGTTTTAGCATGTTAGTGATTTCTTCCAGCCTTATGGTTTGCAGAATTTTTCTGAATCTTTTAACTAATGATGAGATGACATATTTGATTTGTTTTCAGAGTTCCTCCAAGATTCTTTCCCTAGAAAGACACCTGAATTTTAAACATTTCTATTGAAAAACTAAGCCCTCAGTTTAATCTTCCTGCATTTTTATCCTCTTTATTTTGATGCTACCAGTTTGGTCATAAAGATAAAAGAAAGAAATTGAAAGTCATTAATATTCATTTTTCTCATACATTAAATAATCAGTGCTCTTAACAATCTGGCAGGTAGGTTAGTCTGAGTGCTAATCTTTGGCTTAACTCTTGGGTGATCATTATCCTTGTCATATGAAAACAAAGTGAATGTTAATTTATGCAGCTTTACATGAGGCTAGGGCACAAAGATGTAAAATAAATAATAATCCTGATAACCATCATCATCATCATAGCAAAGCCTCAGACGAAGTCCCAGGTAATAATATAAACAGTTGACACCTTATCTCTCTTTTATTATGATAAAATATATATAATATAAAATTTGTCATCTGAACCATTTTTAAATGTGCAGCACAGTTCATTGTCACTGAGTGCATTCACAGGTACAACCATTACCAACATTCATCTCCAGAAGCTTTTCATCTTTCCAAACTGAAATTCTGACTGTTAAAACCAAATTCCCCATTCCTCGCTCCCCTGGCCCCTGGCAAGCACCATGGCACTTTCCGTCTCTGTGAATCTGGCTACTCTAGGAACCTCGTGTAAGAGGAATCCTATAGTGTTTCTCCTTTTCTGACTGGCTTATTTCAACTAGCATCATATCCTCAAGGTTCATCCAAGTTGAGGCATGTGCCAAAATTCACTTGCTTTTTAAGGCTGAATAACAGTGTATTGTGTGTACACGCCACATTCTGTTTATCCAGTCATCTGTATGTTGGTAGACACTTGGGTTGCTTTTACCTTTTGGCTATTGCAAATAATGCTATGAAAGTGTAAAAATACCTCTTCAAGTCCCTGACTTCAATTATTTTGAGCATATACTCAGAAGTAGAATTGCTGGATCATATTGTAATTCTGTGTGTAATTTGTTTAGGAACTGCCATACTGTTTTCCACAAGAGCTGCACATTGTACATTCCCAACAACATTGCACAAGGGTTCCAATTTTTTCCACATCCTTGTCAGCACTTATTTTCTGGGCTTTTTCTTTTTCTTTTTTTATAATATCCATCTTAATGGGTATGAGGTGTGAGGGGTTATTTTTATCTCCATTTTGTAAGTGAGGAAATTGAGACACAAAGGGATAATATAGCCTGCCTGAGATGATGTATTAATTATGTGGGACGGGGATTCACACCCGGTAGATGGTGGCCCAGAGACCACACTATTCTCCACTGACTTTTTAAAAACAAGAGCAGCTATCATTTAATGAGCATTATAATGTGCCGAGTGTGGCACTAAACATTTTACATGAACTATTTCATCAAATCCTCACAATTAACCTGAAAGAATGTTCTTATTAATTGTCTCAACTTTTCTCACAAGGAATATGGAAAGATGTTCAGTATATTGTCCAGAGTTACTAAGCTAGTAAATGGTAGAGGTGGGATTTGAACCCATGTCTCTGAATCCAGGACTTCAACAATTGATCTCTATCTCATATTTAGTTTTAGATAAATGATCATCCCGTTAAATTCTGTATCTTTCTTGTGTGCCCTCCGTAGAAAGATTTTCCCCTCCCTACAGTTAATCAAAGTCCTTCAAATTGTATTTCGTAGTGATATGGATCTGTTCATTGTCTCAGAGAGGCTTATGCTGGCATTTGAATGCAATTCCTCAAGGCTTTCTGATGAGCTCAGTAAGTTGAAACATGCACACCTAATGTAACATTCCTTCCCAGGTAGAGTAAGTTGGCAGGACCTGACCTTTCATGGAAGCTGTGACTCTCAAAAAGCCTCTCACTTACCACTTATTCCCTCCTAGTTACCTACTTGTTGTTCTAAAGATATTTTCTTCTGACTGGTAATGCTGAAAACAAAATTTTCTCACAGTCTCTGTCACTAACTCCTTCCTCAACCTATTGTCATGTCTTTGGAGCGGATGAGCAAATTTTACCACCTGCACTCTTTGGTATGCCCCCAAGACCAATGTCTTGGTGTCCTTCAGGAAGTCTGCTAACTCTTTCCAACTATTAGTGTCATGGTTTTGTCACAGATGAGTCCCCAAAGAAGTGGGAAATGCTATTCAGAATAATGGGACATAAGCATGGTTGAGTGGTCATGAGCACAGACTTTGGCATTCATTCATCCTAGGTCCAAATCCACTCAACCACTTAATAGATGTTTTATTTTGGGTGAGGTATTTTAACATCAGTTTCTCCATCTATAAAGCATGGATAAAAAAGTCTCTGTTTCATAGGATTTTAAAAGGATAAATGAGATCATATTCATAAAAAGCATAATATTTGGCAAATAGTAAGCTCTCTATAAATGTTAGCTGTTCTATTAAATCTCACCAACCAGAAGATAGCATTCCAAAGGTAGAAATTAATTCGTAGTGACATACCCAGCATAGAGGCTTATATATAGTAGATGATCAAGAAAAATTTGGGGATGATGATTTCTCATTATTTTGATGGGATAGCCATGACGTTTTCTTCATTGTGACTCCAAAATCACAAGTTTCAAGACTGAGGAACATGAAGGACAAGGGTAAGGAGGGCAAAGAGGCTAGGGGAAGCAGGCACGGGAGGCAGGCGCACACAGGAATTTCAGAAGTCATCATCCTGTGAGATTCAACCTTAAGGAGTGCTCACACTTGACGCCAAAATAAGTTGGCTAGAGTCTCTGTGTGAAGAGACAGATTGTTGAGCAAGGAGCTGCATGTCTAAACCATTCCAGCATCTTGCCCACCTGAGGAGTTGTCCTGACTCTTCTCCCCAGTGATTATTCTGCTTTTCCACACCCACACGCTGGGAAATTTCTCCTCTCTAGGACATCCTAGGCCAAATCATCTCCATTTGTACTCTGAATGCAGTCAGGCCTGGAAGCATTTTGCTTGTAATTGGAATGTTGTAGGGTTGTACTAGAAAGCCTGCCCAACACTTACATCACTGCTGGAATTTGAACTCTATTTCTTTACTTGTTGTTCTGGAACTGAGCTGCCCAGTATAGTAGCCACTATACACAAGCACCTATTTAATGTAAATTAATTAAATTTCAATAAAATTTAAATTTCAGTTCCATTAGCCATATGGCAGGTGCTCAGTCGCCATATCTGGCTAGTGACTATTGTATTGAATGGAGCAGATAAAGAACATTGATGTCATCACAGAAAGTCCTATTGGAGAATTGCTCTAGAAAAGAAGATCAAGCATCATAAAACAGTAATTCTCGTGAAAAATTGTCATAGTTACATGAGAAGTAGGGGGAGCTCTTATTTCTCACATATACTATGGTGGTTTTAAGACATGTCATGAATTCTTTGCCCCACCATCCATCAAAGTGTGGACTCTAATTCCCCTTTTCTTGAATATGGACCAACTTAGTGACTTACTTCTATTGAACAGAATGAGATGGATGTGATACTGTGGAATTTCTGAGCTTATGGCTAGGAAAAATGATAGAGCTTCTGCTTTGCTCACTCTCTTCTCCTGAAATGTTCACCCTTGGAATCTAGCCACCATGCTATGAGGAATCCCAGGCTACATGAAGAGGCTACATGTAGGTGCTCTACATGTAGAGCCAACAGTTCTCACCACAGGCCCAGTGGACACCTTGCTTATACTCTAGACATGGGAGCCTCTGCAGACTCTAGCCTCCGGGCTGCCCCTGCTAACACTAGGTGGAGCAGAGACGTGATATTCTCACTATACCCTATAGATACCTGAGCCCAATGATGTTTTTGTTTTAAGCCACTATATTTGTGGTGCTTCATTGTACATAAATAAGAATTTGAACATAAATATTCTCAAAAAGTAACACATTTTACATGAAGCATCATTAGTGAATGCAGTCCATAATGAAAAGATGTTAGAAGAACCATGAGAATCACTCTCTTCAGTGCCTAGTTGAAACATCAATGGTGAGAACATGAGACAAATCAAAAGAGTAGGAAAATTATAATGTGCTTTTAGAAATGATAACTGTCGGGCACCTGGGTGGCTCAGTCGGTTAAGCATCTGCCTTTAGCTCGGGTCATGATCCCAGGGTCCTGGGATTGAGTCCCACATTGGGCTCCCTGCTCAATGGGAAGTCGGCTTCTCCCTCTGCCTCTCCCCCCACACTTGTGCTCTTGCTCTCTCTCATGCTCTCTCTCATGCTCTCTCTCAAATAAATAAATAAAATCTTAAAAAAAAATTATAACTGTCCCCACCATCCAACTACAGAAACTGCACCTTCCTCCAGTCCCACTCTCAGGGGCTAAAAACATGGCAACATTTTGTGCTTGCTCCTTACAACTTCCAACTCACTGTCTGCTCTACAGTTCTGTCTAGGGGTTGTAGTCTGGCTGGTAGAGGACTTTTCTCAGTATTATATTTGCATAGAACCTTGATGCTTTGAATAATATTATGTGTGATCATTTGAACAAAATGACAAAGATTACTAAGATGCTTTGATTCTTAATTTACATAAAATTGGAAAAATGGGGGCGCCTGGGTGGCTCAGTCGGTTAAGCGTCTGCCTTCGGCTCAGGTCATGATCCCAGGGTCCTGGGATCGAGCCCCGCATCGGGCTCCCCACTCCGCGGGAGGCCTGCTTCTCCCTCTCCCACTCCCCCTGCTTGTGTTCCCACTCCCCCTGCTTGTGTTCCTGCTCTCACTGTGTCTCTCTCTGTCAAATAAATAAATAAAATCTTTAAAAAAAATTGGAAAAATGTTCACAGTCCATGTAAAAATTACACTTCTTTATCTGCTTTAATTTTGATTCATTTTATATTTCCCCACAAGCAGCCCCTTAAAAAAAAAAAAAAGACTTATGTGCGAGTAGCTCATTTGCAAGTATAGGATGAAGAAATAAACACAGGGAAATGAATGAGACCAAATACACGAATGCATTACTGACAATACTAACAACCTCTAGGGGAATCTGGGTGCTAATGCCACAGGGCTTTCAGAGAAGCTCTATGAAATGTGTCTCAGGTCCACCCACCCCAAAGGAATGAAAAAGGAAGCTTTTACCAGGGGCTCCTATTCTCCGTGGATCAATTATTGCCCCATACGCTGTGCCTAGGTGAATGCCCAATGGATTGTCCAGGGCATCCCACACTACAGCATGAGAGAAATCCTAGAACAGAAAGCAGAAGACATACATTGGAAGCCCCAAAGAAAGCATTTTAGCATTGGCTGAAGCATGAGTGGAACCACCGCTTATCGCAGATTGGCTAAAATAAGAGGTGAAGATAAGAACAGATAAGAAGTTCTGAGGTGAGACACACAATGTGTGTGATACAGTCTACCCTTTGAACCACTCAGCTATGCGTTTACTCTCTCAGTTCAAATAATTACCCAGTTTCTTTAAAGTGGCAGCCACCACAATCTCTACAAAGACTTAATGCAAGCGGGTGAGCGAACCAGCCAGATGACAGCGGCAGCCAGCCCCGAGGCTTGAATCGATATTCAATAGACCTCTTTCCACCAACCATTCTGGATACCCTTCCCCCTTGGCTAGCACTTCAGCTGGCATGTTTTTCTGGGAAAGACTCAAATATCCACCTTCAGAAGGTCTGAGCCCTTAGTTTCCTTGCCACTGTGGGACTGGTTATTGCACTTTCCCATAGACAATTATCAACAGGTATGGAAAGAGCAAGAGACACCCTGAATGAATGCCCTGGGTTTCAGGCTTACTTCTCACTGTCCCCCATTATGGAGAAGCACCTCCAGCTTCTCATGGTGAGAAGAGTCAATTACACTGACTATGATGGTGATTCTTTCCTCTGCCTTCTGGCCTCCTGTCATGAGAAATTGCAAGTAACCCACACCTCAGTTAGACAACTGAGTTATTTGAACACACTTCCACTAACTGATCCTTTGAGATAACTATGTCCTTTTGCTACACGTAATTTGCAGAGGAAGCATGAGAAATAAATGCATACAAGGATATAACGGGGTTTGCAGAAAATGGATGTTCAGACAGAGATGACCTGTTAATGTCTCAATGTTCAAACAAGGAATCAGTCTCATTCTGTGTGTGTACTAACCACTCAAGTTTCAGAATTTGCACCCATCTGCAAAGGAGCAGCCATCTGAGTGGAAGTGAACAGCCAAAAAAATTGTCTTAAAGCTGCAGGCTATAGTAAGTACACTGGTTTTACTTAGTATGCTTATTTAAGATAGCTTTCAGCATAGTGAGGAGACATAAATAGCATCCCTTGGCAAGTATACTGGTGTATTTTACAATAATTTTCCATACTAAGAATTGCAGTAGAAACCCATCATAGCAGATGCCTGGTTTTGTGCTGCATCCCATTAGCATGGCTTGCTTCCTATTCTAGTCACAACTGCAGTGGACAATTCTACCCACCTTATGCTGGCAGGGGACACTCACCTCAAGGGCATGGCCACACCTTATATCCTACCTTAGCACCTTCTGTGGCACTGCTGGACTCTACTGGACCCATAGCAAGCCCAGCCTCTAAGTGTGGGGAAGTTAATGCCCCCATCCAAAAAGGGATAAGAGCTAGTAGATAAATCTTCCAGCTTCCCATCTTTGGAGTAAACAGTTCTGGGAAGCATTCCACATGTATCTCAGCTGTTCCAGCACAGTCAACGTCCCATTTCCAAGAGTGACAGCCTCAATGACGGCCGTTGGTTTTTGTTCCTTCCCTGTTTTACCCTCCTCATTCCCTCACTCTTGATCTTGGATCTTGGGATCACCTCCCACATAAACTTACGTTTGTTTCAGAAAAAGGACTTTATCAGGAATAAATAGGGGCATTTCATTGATAAAGAGGTCAATTCTCTAAGAAGACTGAACAGTGATAAACATGTATGCATCTAACAACGGTGTCAAACATGTAGGGTAAAAACTGATAGCACTGCAAAGATAAATAGTTAAATCAGCTAATATGGTTAAAGGCGTTAATACCCTCTTTTGGTAATTGATGGATCAAGCAGGCAGAAATTTTGTAAGATACAGTGGATCTGACCAACACTTTCAGTCTACTCAATCTAATTGATACCTACAGAATACTCTACCCAAAAAACAGCAGGATACACATTCTTTTCAATCTTGCCACAGAACATTCACCAAGGAAGACCATATTCTGAGCCATAAAACCAAATCTTAACAAATTTATGTTCTCAGATTACAATACAATTAACAAATGACAAACCCCAAGTACTTGAAAATTAAATAACACACTTCTAAAATAACACATGGTAAAAAAAAAAAAAAGTTTCATAAGAAAGTTTAAAATATTTTGAGCTAAATGAAAATGAAAATATAACTAATCAAAATTTGTGGAGTTCGGTGAAGGCTATGCTTAGAAATTCATGGCATTCAATGGCTATATTAGAAAAATAGAATAATCTAAAATTAGTAATTTAAGTTTTCATATTAGGCAACTAGAGAAAGAAGAACAATCCAAGCCTAAATGAAGCAGAAAAAAAGAACAAAAACTAGAGAAATCACTGAAATTGAAAATACGAAGTAATAGAGTCCACAAAACCAAAAGCTGGTTCTTTGAAAAGCTCAATCAAATTGACAACCTTCTAGCTAGGCTAACCAAGAGAGAAAGAAAGAAGATACAAATTACTAATATCACAAACAAAAAAAAAACCCATCACTACTGATCCCATGGACATGGAAAGTATAATCAAAGAATATATGAACAACTCTATGCCCACAAATTTAATTATTTACATGCAATGAACCAATTCTTTAAAAAGCACAAACTGGGGCACCTGGGTGGCTCAGTCGTTAAGCATCTGCCTTCAGCTCAGGTCATGATCCCAGGGTCCTGGGATCGAGCCCCACATTGGGCTCCCTGCTCAGCGGGGAGCCTGCTTCTCCCTCTCCCACTCCCCCTGCTTGTGTTCCCTCTCTCACTGTGTCTCTCTCTGTCAAATAAATAAATAAAATATTTAAAAATAAATACATAAATAAATAAAAAGCACAAACTACTAAAACTCATACAAGCAGTGAAAGATAATCTGAGGCCGCCTGGGTGGCTCAGTTGGTTAAGCGACTGCCTTCGGCTCAGGTCATGATCCTGGAGTCCCGGGATCGAGTCCCGCATCGGGCTCCCTGCTCAGCAGGGAGTCTGCTTCTCCCTCTGACCCTCTTCCTTCTCGTGCTTTCTATCTCTCATTCTCTCTCTCAAATAAATAAATAAAATCTTAAAAAAAAAATTTAAAAAAAAAAGAAAGATAATCTGAATAGGGCCCTGTTTATTATAGTAATTAAATTAATAATTAATTAAAAAAACCACCAAGCTCAGCTGGTTTCACTAATAAACTTTCACAAACATGTAAAGAAGAAATGATACCAATACTCCACATTCTCTTCCAGAAAATAGAAACAGAAAGAATACTGTCCAACTCATTCTAGGATGCTGGTATTACTCCACTACCCAGAAAAGATAAAGACATCAGAACAAAGGAATATTATAGATCAATATCCTCAACAAAAGTATTGCACATGAAATCCAATAATACGGAAAATTATACAAAATTACCAAATGGGATTTATTCCAGATATGCAAGATTGGCTCAACATTCTTAAAATTAGTTAATATAATCCACATCTATGGACTACAGAAGAAAGATCATATGATCATATCAATTTATGCAGAAAAAGCATTTGCAAAATCCAACACTCATTCATGATAAAAACTCAGCAAACTATCGGGCGCCTGGGTGGCTCAGTTGGTTAAGCGTCTACCTTGGGCTCAGGTCATGATCCCAGGGTCCTGGGATCGAGCCCCGCATCGGGCTCCCTGCTCCGCGGGAGGCCTGCTTCTCCCTCTCCCACTCCCCCTGCTTGTGTTCCCTCTCTCACTGTGTCTCTCTCTGTCGAATAAATAAATAAAATCTTAAAAAAAAAAAAAAAACCTCAGCAAACTAGGACTAGAGGGGAACTTCCTCAACTAGATAAAGAACATCTATCAAAAAATTCTAGGGGGCGCCTGGGTGGTTCAGTCGGTTAAGCGTTTGCCTTCGGCTCAGGTCATGATCCCAGGGTCCTGGGACCAAGCCCCGCATCGGGCTCCCTGCTGGGCGAGAAGCCTGCTTCTCCCTCTCCTGCTCCCCCTGCTTGTGTTCTCTCTCTCTCTGTCAAATAAATAAATAAAATCTTTAAAAAAAAAAAATTCTAGAGTAACATTATCTTCAATGTTGAGAAATGGTTACTTTCTCTCTAAGATTAGGAACATGCATGGCAAGGATGTCCCTTTTCACTGCTCTTATTCACATATACTAGAAGCTCTACCTAGTGCAATAAGAAAGGAAAATGAAACATATTCAGTTTGGGAAGAAATAAAACTGTCTTTGTTCACAGATGACACAATTGTCTATGTAGAAAATCCCAAAAATTGAAAAAGAAAACAAGACAAATATAAAAACAAAACCTCCTGAAGCAAACAAGTGAGCATAGGAATATTGCAGGATACAAGTTTCATATACAAAAGTCAGTTGTTTTCCTATATACCAGCAATGAACAATAGTAATTAAAGGGGTTTTTTTAATTACCATGTATGGTAGCATAGAAATAAAATAATTAAATATAAATCTAACAAAATATGTACAGGATCTATATTTGGAAAAGTATAAAACTCTGATTTAAAAAATCAAAGAAGATATAAATAAATGGAGAAATATTCTGTGTTCATGATTGGAAAATTCAATAGTCTTAAAATGTCAATTCATCTCAACTTGATCTAGGGATTCAACAAAACCCAATCCAGAGCCTAGCACACTAATTTGTAGATATCAACAAACTAATACTAAACTATATATGTAAAGGCAAAAGACCTAGAATATCCAACATAATACCGAAGAATAAAAACAAAAATTTAAGACATACTACCAGATTTCAAGACTTACCATAGAACTCTCATGACCAAAAAGCAGGATATTATGGAAAGAATAGACACATCGATGAATGGAACAGAAAAGAGAGCCCAGAAATGGTTTCACACAAATATAGTCAATTGATCTTTGACAAAGGCACACAGGCAATTCAGCAGAAAAAGGATAATCTTTTCCAAAAATAACACTGGAACAACTAGACATCCATAAGCAAAAAAATAAAATAAAAATAAAAAACGAATCTAGATGCTGATTTTATGCCTTTCACAAAACTTCACTCAAAATGGATCATATACCTGAATGTAAATGCGAAGCTATAAAATTTCTAGATCAAAACATAGGGAAAAAATCTCTAGTGATTTTGGGTTTGACAATGAGTTTTTAGAAATAACCCTGGAAGCATGATCCATGAAAAAAAATTGGTAAGTTGGACTTTATAAAAACTAAAACCTTCTGCTCTGTGAAAGACACTATTAAGAAAATCAAAAGTCAAGCCATGACCTAGGAGAAAATATTTACAAAAGGCATATCTGATAAAGGACTTGTGTCCAATATTATACAAGTGTTCTTAAAACTTAACAGAAAGAAACCAAACAACTCAAAAAAACCAAAAAATCAGAAAACCTGAACAGAAACCTTGCAAAAGAAAATGTACATAGCAAATCAGATATATATGATAAATGAGCATATGAAAAAATTTATTAGGAAAAAAGATTCATTGGGGAATTACAAATTAAGACAATGATGAGATATCACTATACATCAATTAGAATGACAAAGTTTTTTTAATTTACAACATCAAATGCTGGCAGGAATGTGGAACAAGATCTCTCATTCATTGCTGGTAAAAATGCCAAATAATACAGCCACTTTGGGAAAACGGTTTGGCATTTTCTTAGAAAGCTTAACATAGTGTTAGCATAAAATTCAGCCTTCATCCTCCTAGACAGTTACCCACCTGATTTGAAAACTTACATTCTCACAAAAACTGCCTGTATTTACAGCAACTTTATTCATAGCCACTAAAAAACTGTAAGCAGCCAAGATGTCCTTTAGTAGGTAATGCATTAACAAATTGTGGTACATCCATATAACAGAATATTAGCATTAAATGCATATATTTGAAATTTTTGCATGTATTTTGTTAAATGCATCTACTTGTGCTATTAAGCCAGAAAGAAAGAGAAAGAGAAAGAAAGAAAAAGAAAGAAAGAAAGAAAGAAAGAAAGAAAGAAAGAAAGAAAGAAAGAAAGAAAGAAAGAAAGAAGAAAGAAGAAAGAAAGAAAGAAAGAAAGAAAGAAAGAAAGAAAGAAAGAGAGAAAGAAAAACAAAGAATCTTAAATGCATATTGCTAAGTGAAAGAAGCCAGTCTGTAAAGGCTCCATTCTCTATGACTCCAATGAAAAGACATTCTGGAAAAAGCAAAACTGGAGCAATGGGGAAAAGATCAGTGGTTGCCAGGGGCTTGGTAGAAGGGATAGGGTTGAAAGGGTGAAGCATCGGGGAGTTATGGGATGGTGAAACTATTCTGTATGATCCTGCAATGGTGGATACATGATACTACATTTGTCAAAACCCATTAAACTTTATACTACAAAGAGTCAACCATAATGTATGTAAATTTTCAAGAAATCATTTAGGAGGTTGGAGATCCCAGGACGGAATGCGGAATGTGATGAAGCAATCCGACAGTATTACAAATGTATGAGACAATCTCTCTAAAGGGGGTTGGAGAACAAGGTGCTGACTTAACTTTGGAAATGTACAGAATCTGTAAGTTCATCATAAAGAAAAGAAGAGAATGTGTACAGAAGCACTCTTTGCTGGTGATTAGAGTTGATTAACATAGGAGTGTAGGTTAACAATTCTGATACCATCAAACATTTATATTGAAATTAAACAAGTAAATGGATGGTGGATAGTGGGAGCTATCTGTTATGTTGAATTGGAAATTTACAGATATGAGAAGAGAAGAGGCAAGAATGACCCATGTGATAATGGGTTAGTGTTAGAGACATAAGTATGAACTCATGTTTGGCTCACTTTACATATAGAAATTTGCATATAGAAACAATTATAGATTTGTATATATACAGAAGTTAGTAAGCACATATATATTTCCTCGCTCTCTCAGCTAGGAATGCATAGAAGCAACGGTACCACAGTAGCAATGAGCTCACCTAGGGTCCAGATACTGATTTTTAATACCATTCTCCAATAAAAAGGAGCTCAAGCTCCTTGGAGAAATGGCTGATTCAAGGACTGGGCAGAAAATATACAAGATAAGCCTAGAGAGCCTTGTAGAGCCAGAAGTGAGAAGTACTAAAAAACAAACAAACAAACAATAGCAACACATAACCAGCATATGGATGAAGGCATGTCAAGGACATAACAGGAGCTAATTGAAAGAGCTGTCGATGACCAAAGCTGGAATAATCTGAGCAACAGGATAAGAAAAGGAGTGCTGGATTGCAACTCAAAGTATGAAATAAGTATCCATGAATTTATACTGATACAAGTAAATGATTGAATGCATTTAAAAAAGAAAAAGAAGAAAACAAAAAAAAAAACCCTCCTGTGCAGAAGAATTCCAAGATGGTGGAATTCAAGGAGGTGGAGCATAATTCCCCACTCCGTAAGTGTGTGCTACACATAGTGACTTCCTTCCCCAGAGTGCAGTATGGGAAGGATGACAAGAGGGGGACAAACCTAACAAATACCACCTCGTCCAGGAGATCAAGGTCAATATCAACAGTGATCTGCCATGTTGTAGTGTGTACTCTTGATATGATGTGATGAAAATGGCCCTGAACCTCTGTGGTCTTCCTCTCAAAAATACATCACTGCAGTCTAATCATGAGGAAAACATCAGACAAATCCCAACTGAGGGACATTCTACAAAATACCTAATCAGTACTCCTCAAAACTGTCAAGGTCATAAAAAATAAGGAAAGTCAGGGGTGCTTGGGTGGCTCAGTTGATTAAGCATCCCACCCTTGATTTCGGCTCAGGTCATGATCTCAGGGTCCTGGGATTGAACCCCATGAGGAGCTCTGCGCTCAGCAGGGAGTCTGCTTGAGATTTTCTCTCTCCCTCTGCCCCTCCCCCCACCTCTAAAATAAATAAATAAATCTTAAAAAAAAAAAATAAGGGAAGTCAGAAACACTGACACAGCCCAGAGGAGGCTAAGGAGATGGAAACTAAATGCAATGTGGTGTCCTGGATGGGCTCCTGGAACAGAAAAAGAACATTAGGTTAAAAGAAAAACCTAAGGCAAATTGAATAAAGTGTCAATATTGCTTCATTCATTGGTTCAGTATTGGTTCATTCATTGGTTCATTCATTGCAGCAAATCATGCTAATGTAAGATTTAGGGGAAACTGTGAGGTATATGGGGATTCTCATGCTAGCTTCACAATTTTTTTATAAATCTAAAACTGTGCTTTAAAAAATACAGTTTGTGTTTTTAAAAATCCATTTCTTTTTTTTTGGTAAAATATTTTAAGTTTTTTATTTAAATCCCAGTTAGTTAACAAACAGTGTTAAAGTAGTTTCAGGTGTACAATAGAGTGATTCAGCACCTCCAGACAGGTGCACATCTTAATCCCCGTCACTTATTTCACCCATCCTTCCAACCACGTCCCCTCTGGTAACCAGCATTGTATTCTCTATAGGGAACAGTCTGTTTCTTGGTTTGCTTCTCCCTCTCTCTTTTTCCCTTTGCTCATCTGTTTTGTTTCTTTTTTTTTTTTTTTATGTTCAGTTAGCCACCATATAGTACATCATTAGTTAGAGGCAACCCACGGAATGGGAGAAGATATTTGCAAATGACATTATAGATAAAGGGCTGGTATCCAAGATCTATAAAGAAGTTCTCAACCTCAACATCCAAAAAACAAATAATCCAGTCAAAATTGGGCAGAAGACATAAAGAGACACTTCTCCAAAGAAGATAAACAAGTAGCTAACAGACAGATGAAAAAATGTTCAACATTACTAGCCATCAGGGAAATACAAATCAAAACCACAGTGAGATACCGCCTTACACCAGTTAGAATGGCCACAATTAACAAGGCAGGAAGCAACAAATGTTGGTGAGGATGCGGAGAAAGGGTAATCCTCTTATGCTGTTGGTGGGAATGCAAACTGGTGCAGCCACTCTGGAAAACAGTGTGGAGGTTCCTCAGGACGTTAAAAATAGAGCTACCCTATGACCCAGCAATTGCACTACTAGGTATTTACCCCAAAGATACAGATGTAGTGAAAAGAGGGGGCACATGCACCGCAGTGTTCATAGCAGCAATGTCCACAATAGCCAAACTGTGGAAGGAGCCGAGGTGAATGGATAAATAGAGGTGGTCCATAAATACAATGGAATATTACTCAGCCATCAGAGAGGATGAATACCCACCATTTGCGTTGACATGGATGGAACTGGAGGGCATTATGCTAAGTGAAATAAGTCAAGTAGAGAAAGACCATTATCCTACGGTTTGGCTCATATGTGGAACGTAAGGAATAGCACAGAGGAGCACAGCGGATGGGAGGGAAAACCGAATGGATAGAAATCAGAGGGAGACAAACCATGAGGGACTCTGGACTCCGGGAACCAAACTGAGGGTTACAGAGGGGGGGAGGTGAAAGGATGAGGTAGCCAGGTATTACGGTAGGGCGCGTGTGGTGATGAGCACTGGCTGTGATACACAACTAATGAATCATTGAACACTACATCAAAAAATCCATTTCTTAACAAAGTAAATGGAAGGCGACAAAGTGGGTGAAAGCAGCACAGTATGGGACGGGGGTGGGAGGTCTGGGCACGGGGAGAGAAGCATGGGAATCTGAAGACGCTCTTCTGTTTTGAGGCCTTTTACTATTTGGTGACATGACTTAACTTACTAGAATCTCAGTTTTCCTCACTCATTATCATAATAGTAGTTAACGTTTTAGTAAAATTCATGACATCAAGAATGCTGTCTGGTGAATCATTGTATCCCCAGGGCTAAGAACGCTACTAGTACCTCACAAATATTCAATTATTTCTCGTTGAGTGAATGAATGATGGCGAGAAGGAAGGAAGGAGGGAAAGGAGAAAGGGAGACAGTGAGGCCGGGAGGGAGGAACAGTGGTCTGTGCTCTCTATTACTTTAGGGGAGACAATCGGTAATGCATGTTGTATGGACTTGTTCTTCCACACTTGACAGCGAGGGCACAGTGGCTTAGAGAATTTATATTTCTTGCCCATACACAACCAAAGAGTGACATAGGCAAGTTCATACCAAGCCATCTGGCCCCAAATCCCCACACACTTAACCCGTACCTTCCGGGGCACTTAATGTCCTAATGCAAAAGCAACTGGAAAGGAATCTGCCCTCTCTCACTCGCCTGCTCCACGGCTTCCATGCCCTGATGGAGCCACACTAGAGCATTTCTGGGGCTGCCTCTATGGCGGCAATTATACGATTCCATTAGAACAGAATCTTCTCCTCGCCTGGTTCTGTTTCTGTTTGCTCCCCACCCCCCACTATTTATCTGCATCTGAACTTTGCTTAGATAAAAGCACCTCATCCATAATTTTTCTTTCTCGGGATCCTGCAGGGAAGACAGGGACAAAGATAAATGTCTGACCTCAACATTCGTTTTTATGATAACAATATCTTGTCCTGCCACACAGAGGCCCCAGCCTACTCAGCGGGTCCAACTTTAAAGAATAATGGGGGCGTGGAAGGCAACAGAACAGAGACCTTTCCCTTTAAACACCAGGATGATAAAAAGCTGCTCAACCCAGATAGCATCAGACAGCTCCAGCTCAAGGAAGGTCTCTTCGCTGGAGTTCCTGGTTCATGTCGTTGTTGTTTTACCCCTAAGTTCAGACCTAATTGTAAGATAATGACGTTAGAGCAAGATAAAACTCAAGGAGAATGTCAGATTGTGGAGAAGAAAGCTTTTATTTAAATTAAACATCTTTGATGGTAGAAAAAAATAGGGCATATGTCAATTGCTGTTTTACAGCAGTCATCTAATTGCTAAATTCCTCCTTAAGCATAACACTTTTTTTTTTTTTTTTTTGGAAGAGGGAAGAGCAAAGACAAGTTCTTTTCAGTAAAGATTCCAATCCGTGGTCTTGTGTATTTTAAAACAAACTGATATTTCAGTAAAAAAAAAAAAAAAAAAAAAAAAAAAAAAAAAAAACTGGGCTTTCAATGTACTACTCAAGATAAAAGCTTGCATCCTGCACTGTATAGCCACTTGAATTTTTTTAATGCTTTTACAGTTTTTAGAGCGACTGTAAGCTCCACACATTTTTTCCTGAGTGATAAAACTGGGGGAGATGTTTGCAAGTCATAATGTTCCATAAATGGCTCCAAATCTATGGTTGCACTATAAATATATTAGACGATCCAAAAGCTAGTTTGTTGCATTCACTGGTGCTTTCAGAGTCTATAAATCAGAGAGGTAAGCCATGTAAACAGCAAATGAACAGTCACAAAATCACCCTGGGACAGGAGGCCCACGCCGACTTTTCAGAACATTCTGTGTTTCTCCGCTCCCAGGCATTTCTAAATAAATCATGGGTGGAATGGAGTCAAGACTCCCCTCCTCAAAAGACACCCAGCAGGCAAATCGACACTGATGTCACATTCCAACCAACTAGAACGAGGATGACTAAGGTGATCCATATGGTGAAGGTTCATCATGGGACAACTGCATCGTCCTCAAGGGACAATTCTGTCTTCCTGTCAGAACCCTTCTTTTTACAAGGCCCAACCCTGCCTTGCAGAAATTGCTACAGATCCAATAATGATAGATGTTATTACTGTTATTATTATTTATTAAAATCTTGCAAGGTCTAGGCACTACAATATGCACAACAGATCAATTATTCAAGCTATTCTCACAATCCTATGAGAATTATTATATAGGGAAACTGAGGCTCAGAGGCTAACTACCAGGGTTATCTGAGCTCAGACAAAAGAGTTTAGTCTCCCTGCACCGAAAGCCAAGGTATTAGTCAATCAAAAGACTGTTATTCCAAGACAAAACACAATCCTTTTGAGCATAAGCAGATGATAAAATGTCCGGAGTCAGCCATTTATATGCATTTTATCAGTCATTGTGAATCCAGTTTATCAAAAATAAGAGCGGGCGCCTGGGTGGCTCAGTTGGTTGGACGACTGCCTTCAGCTCGGGTCATGATCCTGGAGTCCTGGGATCGAGTCCCACATGGGGCTTCCTGCTGGCCGGGGAGTCTGCTTTTTCCCTCTGACTCTCCTCCCTCTCGTGCTCTCTATCTCTCATTCTTTCTCTCAAATAAATAAATAAAATCTTTAAAAAAAAAAATAAGAGCAATAATAATAAAGAGGATGGGGGAAAGATTCATCACCTTTTTGAGAGGTTATTTTGTGCGAAGCATTGCGCTAGGCACCACGCATGCCGGATTTCACTGGGTCCTTATCACAGCTCTGAGAAGGAGACCCCATTAGCACTCCCATTTTGCAGATGAGAAACCTGAGGCTCAGAGAGGTACAGAAACTTTTCCTGGGTCATGTGACTAATAAGTTGGCCAGTATTATTCTGTAAATAAGAATCCCCTTTCCTTTTACTGAGAGCCCTCTGTCCTGGGTTTTGTTTCATTTTCTTTTAAATACTAATCAAAAACTGCAAAATCTCACCTTTCAAATAAACCGCTGGTACAAGTGTCCATTTTCCTTTCTCTCATCCTGCCTGTAATGGACATTTGTTGTTTCTGTCTCTCCAAGAGCCCTTCGCCCTGTTTCTAGTAATGGAAAGGTGATTCTTGTTTACAGAATAACACTGGCCCACTTTCTCAGTCCACATCTCAGAAAGTAGAACTTCACTTTAGTGCTTAGATTCAGTCTTGTTTAAAGTTAATTGCTTCTTAACATTTCTGTTACGCGAGCCAGTTAACCCCCACCCTCTTTGCTTAAGCCAGTTTGTATAGGTTTTTGTCTCTTGCAAGCAATGCAGACCTGAGCCTTCCCAAGCCTCAATTTCAAGTCCAAGTCACAGTTTTTATAGAAAGATTGGAATTACTTGCCATTCCTACCTCACTCTGACTTCCTGTGCCCTCCTCAGCATTTCAAATAAATGAGCACTAGGGCACATGTGTTTCATAGAAGGGGATCACATTCATTGGTTTTGATAGTTTTTCAAACATCTCAGATACAGGCACTTTCCAATTAACCACATCAAGACAAAACCACCAACGCTGCTTTTCTTCTTCCCATGGTTGATAACCAGATACCTTGTACCCGTCTGCACCCCCCAAATTCTCCTTATTGTTCCGAGGATTAAGGGCTGGCATATGAAGTGTGTGCAATATTGATAGCTATGATTATTGTGAGTACTCTTCTCAAATGGTGGGAGGGCTGCCAAGGAAAAGAAATAGGCATAGGTGTATATTTATGACACAAAATAAAAACAAGAGATAAAAGTCGTAGAAACAGGCATAACTGTCTAAGAAATATAACTTTGAGCAAATTGTATTTTTAATAAACTCCTCTAAATGATTTTGAAAAACGGAAAACCATAGCAAAGTTTAAGACTCAATGACTGAATATACTGAATACATAAGGGAAGAGACTGATGATAAACATTCACACTTGAGTTAATCAATATTAAGACACATTACGGAATCTTGAACACCACCTATAAGCTAATGACTCCCAAGTTAGTATCAGCAGGTCAAAATTCTCCTCTAGAGTTCAGACTCATATATCTAACTTCCTACTTGACATGATTTGAATAGCCATCTCAAACAGAAGCTTTGATTTCATCATCCACACCCCCAGGTCTCCCCGTCTGCCCCGTCCTGGTAAAGAATACCATTACTCACCTATTTGTTCAGGCCAGAAATCTTGGAGTCATAAATCTTTGACTCTTCTCTTTCCCTCACAGCCACATCCAGTCCAACAGCAAGTCCTCCCATAGTACCTTTAATCAGTCTACTCTTGAAACCCTTCGTGGCAGCTACTCTATTCCAGGCTACCATCATGTCCTACAGACAGCCGCAGGAATCTGCTGACTATCTTCTCTGCTTCTTCTCTTACCCCCTGGAATCAATCTTCCACTCAGAATGCAAAGTAAACTTGGAAAAATGCAAATCAGATGCTTTTTCTCTTGCGTCTAACCCATTAGCTTCCCACCACAGACTCAGAATAAAACCCAGTCATTCACTTGGTCTACACAGACCTTCTATTCCTGACAGACGCCATCTTCTGTCAGTGCCCTCATCCAATACACATCCTCTGCTCTAGACATTCAGAGCTCTTATCCCTCGAACAGACCAAGTTCATTCCTGGACTTCCAGGCCCTTTGTGTTTGTTCTTCCCTCTTTCTGTAAATCAACTCCCCGGTTACTTTAACTACCTCCCTTTCTTCAAGGGCTTTGTTCAGATGCCACCTCAATCAGAGAGGAGTTCCTTGTCCACACTCTTAAAACAACCTCCCAGAACTCATAACCTGCTATGCACAAATGTAATCCTTTCCTACCCCTACCCAGATTCACCGTTCTTCATGGCACATATTACATGTTTGTTTTTAAGAGCTGTTTGTCTGTTTCCCTCACTAGTTCACAAGACAGTTGTTTGGTTCACCACTCCATCTCCCATGCCTTGGAGAGATCTCCTCATTGCAAAACTCAATAAACATTTGTTGAATCAGCCAGTGAACCAAGTGTCATTTTCAGCCACAGCCACCACAGAGCTCACCTTTTACCCCATTTCCCCCCACACCTTTGGGAAAACACACCACTCACCTGGAATTCCCCCCACAGATAGATGTGTTAATCTTAAAGAGACAAATACTTAGGTCTCACATGTAGTGAGCATCACTATGCAGCAGTTATTGTGCCAAGCTCTTGACCTGAAAGATCTCATTAATTCTCAGAACAATACTATGAGGAAGTTAATTATAATTGTCCCCATTTTAGTGATGAGGAAGCTAAGATTTTTAAAAGAAGAGCTTTGCCCAAGGCTTAGATGTGGTAGAGTCAGACTTGATCCCCGCTGCACTGCCCTCCTTTATCCCCAGCACACTGAACAAGCTTCGCAGTGTTGGAAAAAAAAAAAAAAAGTGATTTCCTATTTTTTAAACTCTTGCTATCTTTTGTTTTGTTTTCAATGAAAACATGCCAAAATAGGGTGAAAAAAATTATAGACTATTTTAAATGTGTTCACTTTGCAAAGTTATACTTCTAATATACAACACACACCGAAAAAAAAAAAAAAACCACAATGGGGTGTAGCAGTACTATTTACAAGGTGAAAATGGGATCGTTAAAAAGAAAGTGGTAGTTAACAGTGAACTACGGTTGGGGAAAGGCAATGACAAGAAAAAAATGGCATCTTCTTTGAACCCTGCCACTGTTCCTCTAGGACCTTATGCACAACTTCGTTTGGCAGGAACAATTTGAGGCCCCTGGTTGCTGGAAGGCTAAAAAGCTCTCCTTCACCTGCCCCCTACCTTCTGCTGGTGCTGAGGAAAGCTTAACGAGGAAGTCCACAGCCACTGGGGGCCAACGGGTTTAGAATCCCCATCCTAAGGCCTTCCGTATTAGTATAACCGCACAATCTGAACATGGGACACACACATACCACTTTGACTGCATTACAGGACAAAGGGGATTTATTTTTCTGAGTTTCCACTTGCTCAGCCATATAGCCAAGCCCAGATGACCAAAGCTGATTCAGACTTTGGTCACACCCAGTTCTTTTTCAGCTGGGGAAATGCTAAGAGAGCAAATGTTTTAGGGTTTGCCTGCATTCTGACTCACGCGTTTCAGAATTTTCTTTTGCTTTTCTGTTTAGGTTTTCTTTAAAGCTGAATTAGGAGTCAAAATCAGGGTGCTGTCTTTGACTATGTAGGTTTCATACTACAAAACTCCTGGGGGGGGTCACCATTCATGGAGACCACAGTGGGCTCTGGTTATGAAGCCTGGGTGCCCTTGTAAGCTCTCTAAAGCCTCATTTTTTTGTTTGTTTGTAAATTAAGGACAAAACTGCCTTATTTACTTCCTAAAGTTGTTTGAGGGTGTAATGAGATAATAGAGGTAAACATATCTTGTGAATTGCAAAGGTCACTAAATTGTGTGAAGTGTGGGTGGGGGTGAGGAGAAGGGAGAAAGCCATTGTTAAAAATTACTTCCTTCATAGAATGCAGCCTGTCAGGCTACCCTCTAACTCCTTCATGGGAATGTGTATATTCAGACCATTACCAAACCGACAGAATTGCAATTTTTATACCACCCCCTCAAAAAAAAAAAAATATGCTAGTAAACTAAAATAACATAAGCTTGGGGTTTTTTTTGTTGTTGTTGTTTTGTTTTGTTACAGTGGATGCTGTTCAAACATTACGTTAAAGGCAAACTGAAGTCCAAGGTTATCTTTGAGCAGGTAAGTCCATATCCACATAAGCTGCATCTAAAGTTTTAATCAAGGAGATGTCTCTTTCAATCAGATTTTGGTGCAGTCAAATAAATGTTGTTTTCAGAATACATTTGATGAAATGGATATAGTAATCAGGAGAAAAGTAAAATAGCCAAGCAAATCAGACATTCCATCTTAGCCCAAGCACGACCAACCCAGAAGCAACAATAAAGTCCTGCCAACAAACCTGATGTTATCACTAGGGAAATAGGAATTTCTTGAGCCATGTTTTGACTTTCCTTATGGAAGAAAGACCAGTGGGCTGTACCCAGGAAATGAGTCTAATACAAGGCTTTGGCCATCTGCATGATTTTTGAAAACCAAACTGCTCTAAAATTACATGGAGACACTCACACTCTGGGTTGCCTTCATTTAGTATTTTCAATTAGTGAAAGAGTAGACAATTTCAGCTGCTTAGAGTTCTCTGCTCAGTAAAAGCAATTCGCAGTTACATTATTTTTTTAATTGATCTTCATTCATTAGCGCCAAATGAGAGAAATAATTGGGCACTAATTACCCTGGCATCTGAGTAAGTATAGTATAATTTTCCATTTGGCTCCAAAGTATTCTCAATAATTAAGTCATGTCTCTCCTGCTATCTAATTTAAGAACCTGAAAGAAATGAAAGAGTAGAAAAAAAAAAAAAAACACTTAATCACAACCCTTATTGATATGCAACTTCTTTCATATATGCAGCTTCATTTTGGTTTTAATCAGAACTGAGCCATACTGCCAAGTTCAGGGAAGATGGAAGCAAATAGCAAACTACCTCCAAGAAGAAGTCTCCTCCATTGCTTATTTGTGATGAAAAGTCAGTGCTTAAAAATGTTGAATGCTAAGATGGACAGAAAAATAGATACCATCCCACGGCATGCCTGGGTGTTTTTGTTTTGATTAACGTCAATTTGATTGCTATCCAATACCTTCAGAAACCTAGATAAAGATGTAACACTAATTATTATGATAGTTATTAACATATATTTATATAAACCCTTTATAGGTTTCAAAATACTTTATATTCTCTCAACCAGAAAGGAGGCATAGCTCCATGCTTAAGATGCCAGCCCTGGGTGGGACTGCTTGGGTTGCAATCTAGACTCCCCCATTTCCTAGCCTAGTACAACCTTGTGCCAATTAGTTCATTTCTCTGTGGCTCATTTTCTTCATCTGTAAAATTGAGATGATAATAGCATCTCCCTCGTAGAGTCGCCATGAAGAACACCTTAGTTAATATATATAAAAATGCTTAGAACATTGGTGTATACTCAGCTCACCATAGGTGGTAGCTAATGGGTGAGGATTTCAGAAAAATTATAAACCCAAAGTCAAAGAATGTGGTATAGAAAGGGAGTTGGCAAACTCTGACCCATGGACCTAATGTGGCTCATTGCCTACTTGTGTATATTTCACAAGCTAAGAATGGTTCAACATTTTTGGAAAACTGAAAAGAATAATAATTAATGACATGTGAAAATTATGAAAATTCAAATTTCAGCATCTAAAATAAGGTTTTATTGGAACACAGCCACACGCATCATTTGTGTTTTGTTTCTGGCCATACCACAAGGGCAGAGCTAAAATAGTTGTGATAGAGACCTAATGTCCTGCAAAGCCAAAAGTATTTACGGTCTGGCCCTTTATGGAACAAGGTTACTAATCCCTGGTATTGATATTAAAGTAAGCATCAAGATCAGAACCCCTCAAGTAGTACGTTAAGGATGAAGGAAACAGAAATCAATTCCCAGGAGCAGGAAGAAAGAATTAGGGCACTATTTTGGAGGCAGTCAGACCTGGTTGGAATCCTAGTTCCCTACATCTGTGTAACCTTGGACAAGTCACCCTATACATCTGTGTAACCTTGGACAAGTCACTTAAACCTGCTGGTATCTCACCCCTTCATCTGGGAATAGGTTATAATAATAATGCTACCTTTCTCACAGATTGTTTTAAGAACTAAAGTAGGTAACGTATATAAAAGACTGAGCATCCAGTAAGTGTTCCTAGGTGGAGGATGACATAGAACTAGAAAATACAAAATCAAGTTCAGGAACTCAGGTCTGAAATTTAGAAAACCAAGTCAAAGTTCAGGAGAGACAGAGGTCAGAGTAAGGAGGGATGGGAAAGGAACATCCTCAAGGTCCTAAACTGAGCCCAACTAAGGACAGGGAGACAGAATTCAACCGGATATTCCTCACAGTGTGGCCTCCACCCCAGGCCTGCAGCTATTTCCCCACTCAGGTGGGACAAGTGGTTTCAGCTGTTTCTATGATCCATGTTTTTCTCCAAGGGTGTAGTCAAGACAAGGAGCATGTAGAGAGGGGTGGAGTAAGTGGATGTGTCCGGTTAGTTCGGAGGCACCGATGAGACGTTGAAGGGTACTTGAGCAGTGAACACCTGAACTAAGGAATTGAGACAGAGCTATCTCCTGAAAGCTACTAGGAGAATAGCAGTAGCTGAAGTTTTCAAGGGTAAGATAAGATCAAGAAGACGAACATATGGAGAAGGAAGATAGGAAGCCAAGAACAGAACTAGGACAGACATGGCTGTCTACATAAAAGCCATTTCCAGCACCTTGTTCCATTGCTTCCTCCCACCATAGAGTCTGCAAAGCCAAATGCTCATCTAGCTGACTTAGTCACAAAACTCCAAGTTTTGGAGGGTTGAAACCTAGCCAAACTAGTTTTAATTAAAATGGGGGGATGTACTATGAGAACACAAGGCCATTTCAGAGAATTCAAGGACAAAAGGAGCCAGATCTTACAATGGACTCTGTTGGGAGATTGATGGGGTTCAGTAAATAGAACTCTTCACTTCCTGGGTTCTGAACCAATTGAGAAATAAGGTCAAAGAATCAACAAATGGAAGACCACTTCAACTTTTGTTCACTCCTATATTTTGGAGCCTAATACAGCATCCACCACATGGCAGGTACTCAGTGTATATTCACCAAATTTAAATGAGTCAATAAATGAGTGAAGAGGTATATGTTTGTCACCGCACTCAAAAAATACCTTTTCATGTAAATGAATAAAGCCCAAATGGCTGAATTTCAAGAACCAAAGGCAAACAGTAAGTACAGCAAAATCCATTGCCCACTCTACTCTACTTTACTTTCACAGTATGTATCATAATTTTTAAATAATATATTTTTTATGAATGTGTCTCACAACACAAT
Source organism: Zalophus californianus (assembly GCF_009762305.2). Taxonomy (NCBI): domain Eukaryota; kingdom Metazoa; phylum Chordata; class Mammalia; order Carnivora; family Otariidae; genus Zalophus; species Zalophus californianus. The sequence goes on along the minus strand of NC_045595.1, from coordinate 40,456,550 downwards.
AAAGGTCACAAGGGGAGGAGTTGCGTCTGTTTTGATCATTATCTAGCACAGGGTTAACAAGCAGTTTCTATAAAGGGCAAGAGCGTATCTTCATCACTGCAGCTGTACAGTGTCTATCCCAACTACACGGTGTCCCTGTTGTCACACAAAAGTAGCTGTAGACCGTATGTAATGAATGCACGCGGCTGTGTTCCAATAAAACTTTACTTGTGGGGACGCCTGGGTGGCTCAGTCAGCTAAGCGTCTGCCTTCAGTTCAGGTCATGATCCCAGGGTCCTGGGATCAAGCTCCGGGTCAGGGTCCCCGCTCGGAGGGGAGTCTGCTTCTCCCTCTCCCTCTACCCCTCCCCCCTGCTCGTGCACGCTCTCACTCTCTCTCTCTCTCTCTCAAATAAATAAATAAAATCTAAAAAAAACAAAAAACTTTACTTGCAAAAACAGGAGGCAGGACATATTTGGCCCATAGGCCACAGTTTGCTGACCCCTAATTTAGCATATACTTGGCGTTCAATAAATGATGAACGAATATTCTGCATCGACTCAGTATCAGCTCAGGGTGATCTCATGCTGCCTGTGCCCCACAGATATCTGTGTAGATAACATCATTCCCTTCTCCCTCTGTTGCAAATGCCATCAGGTTTTATTCACTCGATTTGGTGGTCAGTTGAGAGCCAGCAGGAATTGAGTAGGACAGACAGGATGAAAAAAAAATGTTTTTTAAGAAAAGAAGAGTTGGAGGTTCTAGTTTTAGATTTAGAATTAAAGCAAAACCAATCTGTCTCAACTATTGTGGCCCACATATGAGAAAGTTGCATAACTGATTTTATGAAAAGACTAGTTGAGTTTTGCGGCCCAGAAGACCTGAGTTTAAGTTCCTCTTCTGTTACTCCCTGGCTGTGTGACGTTCCACAGTGGCTTCCCAGGTCAGTTACCTGACCTGGAAAATGGAGATCATGAAACCTTCTTAACAATGTGATTATCAGGATTAGATAGTGTGTGTAAATCTTAGATCTGTTCATGATTAAAAATAATGCTCAGCAAATATTATCTTTGTTAGTGCTTATTCTATTATGACTTTTACTCAGTTTTGAAACCATTTCACAAAATAGATTTGTTCTCCCAAAGATCTATAAAATGCCATTTGGCCCTAACCAACTTTCATGAAAAATTCAAGACCTTTTCACAATATTCACATTTCCTTTGACATCACTACACAATGCAGAACATGTGTGTAGTTACAAAGGAGAAAACAAGGCTTTGTGGCATAAATTATTGATATGTTTTGGAGCATATGCGAAATGAGACATAGGGGAGGGAAATAAAGTGAATAAAGAGATGAATTGGAAAGAAACTCAATTTATAAGCACAATTAAATCCCTATGAAATAATCCCAGCCAAATAACAGTAATTTAAACAGGCTGACTATAAATTAGAGAAAATTGAGTTCACTAAAGTTGTTTATTGGCAAGGGTGGAGGTGGTTATTCTAAAGCCATATACCTCATGTTACCCTCAGCAAACAACTGGGTTTATCTTTAATGTGAAAATAATGTTGCTATAATTCAGCATATCTTATTGGAGAACAGAAAGACTATTTGCCTTTTTAGTGCTTTGTAGAAGCAAGCTAAATACCAAATTCTAAGAAAATAAACCATCATTTGGTTAATCCCCCTTCCTTGTGCATGCATACACACGGCACACACACACACTTTACCCTTGTAATTAACGCATTACATTGTTTCCCGTGTCTCAAGCTATAGAATTTCTCAATTAACATTGATGCCTGTGAGAACCGTGATATGTAACCTTGCAAGGGTCCTGCAGTGTACTCTCGCTTCCCTTCCAATTGTACATTTCAACTATCCTTAAAAACAAATTTCAAACTTGAACCATAGAAATTGCTTCTCCCTAAGTAGACATTTCCTCCAAGTTGAGAACAGGTGGATTTTACCAAAATAAATGGATTTCCAAATAAGAACAATTACTAGTCTTACTGTATTTGGAATACCATTCATCTTAGTTCTGTTTCACTTTTTATTTCCTATTTTTCATCACTCCTGGAATCTAAGTGGCGATACAGTGAGATGCTCCTATAATTTCTTAACCTGAAATTGTGAGAAATAAGATTGCTTCCAACAAGACAGGGTGTATGAAAAATTGGCAAAAAGGAACAAAACCAAGTCTCTTTCTACTCCCTTAACCCTAAATGCTCAGAGCTCAATGTACAGAAAGCCTGTCTCATAAGGATTTTGATACATATCAAGTTCCATACTGACTTTTGATAGTTTTGGACACATTTTAAATTTGAGGACTTCCCAAGCACAACAAGTCCTTGACTACAAAACTATTTTTTTTTTTTTTTTTTTTTTTTACTACTCCTTGGTGGGACTGTCTTGCCCACAGAAATAAGACCTCAAACTCAAGTGCCAATGGCGGGGTGTGGGGGCGGTTGGTGGTCAAAAAATATAAATTAATGAAACAGATGAGATATTTCCACATTAAACGCATAGAAGTGTTCTCTATGTCTACAAAGAAATATACTCTTTCCTATCTTTCTGGAAAGATGTGGTCATCTCTCCCTTGTTTTCACATTCCTGAGTCATGGATGAAGAGGACTATTTCTTCACTCTGCGCAAAGCGCTTGCGCAAACTCAATGACAAATGACGGCTTGCACTATGGTGTGGGAAAGAAAAGGGTGAACAGCAGCTTGGTGGTGAGCAGGAGAATCAAGTGCCTCACCCAGAGAAGACAGTGGCTGCTCAGCAACATGGTAAATAAGGAAACAGGGAAGTCTGTTCCTTCGTTAGAACGGTACCTGGCACCAATCATTCAACAAATATTAGCTGCCATTATCATTATTATTGTTAATCATTGTCATCGGCTTGAAATGGGTAGAGATGGAGATGAGAATTAGCACTGAGCCGAGTCAGTAGTTAGTTGCTGAGTTGGATTACAGAAGTGGTTTACTCTTTTTTTTTTTTTTTTCCCATTCATGCCTCGGGTTTTTTGTTCTTCGATTCCTTCTTCTCATTTTCTCTCTCAGGAACGGGCCTCTCCTCTCCATGCCTGTGTCCAGAGGCTCAATTTAAAGGCCTCTTTTTGGTCTGTCCCTCCCCCAGTTCGAATCCAAGTTCCTCCCAGCCCGTTAACCCGCAGTGTGCTGGAGAAGCTTGAGAGTAGCAGTCGCTACATTTAGGGGAATTTTCTAAGCCAGTTGTAAAACATACCTGTTATTAAATGTAAGTTAATAGGATTAAACAAATTTTATTAGAAACAAAGATTATAACCTCCTAGTGATTTTACTACATTTTATTACTATCTGTGTTCTTGTGGTTACTTAGGTGTATCTTATCTGAATGATGGAAACACTACATAGTGACGGGTGACTACATGTCTTTTCCCAACTATATGTTCAGTGATTTCAGATTGGCAGCTTGAAATTGGCCGTAATGGGTATATTTACATTATGGAAATCAGCAAATACTACAAATCAGGGCTTCCTCCAAGCACACAACCCAGAGTCCGGTGTGAAATATTGACAGCACGACGTAGCTTTTAGTCTTCTTTTGAATGCTTATAAAAATTTTATTTATTTATTTGACAGAGAGAGACACAGCGAGAGAGGAACACAAGCAGGGGGAGTGGGAGAGAGAAGCAAGCTTCCCACCAAGCAGGAAGCCCGATGTGGGACTCGATCCAAGGACCTGGGGATCATGACCTGAGCCGAAGGCAGACGCTTAACGACTGAGCCACCCAGGTACCCCATAAAAATTTTTCTTAATCCGCACCTCTCTTAGGACCCCAGGTTCTCCTTTGCATTACAGATAATTGGTTATAAGTCATAAAACTTCTTTTAGATTGTCCGTTCCTTGAGGGCAGAATAGATATCCTGTTCATGCTTATATCCTTCAAAGCATCTGGCACAGTGTATGTTCCATATTTACTTATAAATGGAATTAATTAGAAGTCACAACTTAGTTCTGGGAAGAGGAAATCAAGCATCACATTTAAGTAAAATATAATATACTCTTCTCGTGCACGGACCAACTTAGAACACAGAGAGTTGGCTGCAGGAAGGCCATCCAGGAGCTTATTACCAGAGAAGGAATCTGAAACAAGGTGAAGGGTTTCCATCAATTCAGTGGTGCTATGGATGGAAAATGGCAGAAGGACATCAAATTTAGACATCATTAGTGTGAGATGCCCTGATCATACTGGCATCCTTTTTTCTTCTTCTCTTGGGATAAAGAATTCTCCTTCACAAATCTCTTCTGCTTCCTCAGAAAATTCTTCTGAGTCCTTCCAATAATTTGGTATACAGCTTGTCAGAATAGGAACTGTAGTGCTCTTCTATGCCAGTTTTGAATATTTCAGATGTCAAATAATTTCTCCCTGCCTGCCCACACTATTTCTAAGGGCAACCACCCTGTGGAGAGCCACTGCTGCCCTCATGGCCCTGGCTTCTCCCAAATGACTGCATTTCCTCAGCTGATTGGCTCAGGGATGGGTAGCTGCCCAATAGGCTAGCCAGTGACACGCTAACTGTGAGAAAGTTGGCAAGTCGTGTCATCACTCTTAGGAGTTCCACCTGAGAAACACGGAGAGCTCAAGCCTGTTAGAATTGGTAACTGAAACAGTGCCACAGAGGGGCTACTGGTGCCACAGCTTGTGGAAGCCATGTTATAAAACAGCAGAATTTTTGAAAAAGCAGAAAAAGCATTTGGTGGCTAAAGGGATTTCCAGCAAAGAGAGGAAGACAGAGACTATGAAAGACACAGTGATTATTGCCAGGTCATAGAGCTGTTTTAGTTCCTTGTTTAGCAGTTATATTCCATAGTTTTAGACACAGAAAATATAAGTAATTTTTATCTTAGGTCACAAATAGCAAACAGCTTGACTTCTCAATCCCAGATGGGAACATTTACCATGAAGCCTGAATTTAGCTTCTAAATTCTCACAATGCTCTGAGCAGACATTTTCATTGTTCAGTTTAGAATGATTGAGTCTAATATTTATACATGCATTTTGCAAAAGCCCATTACAAAATGCTATTCAATGATACTGATAATAAGTTTCCTTTCAAAAGTCAAAAAGGAATCAATGACATTAGTCATGTGAAATCCAAATTAAATGTCCAAGAAACAAACTTAATATGATTTTTTAAAAGGATCTGGGATATAATTTTGTCCAACTATAACCATCTTGGATTCTTGTAAACACAAAAAATACAAAACTGGTTTAAAGACAGAGACATGGTTAAATAAATTAATCCCACTGTGAAAATTATACAAAAAATTATGAGGACAAGACAAAAAAATATAAAAAGTGGAATTTCTTCAATGAAGCTAGAAAGCAACTGAACATAGAATGCCAGATTTTTCTAACAATATCAAAGATCAAATGATTCAAACTATGAAAACACTGCAAGAACTTTACTTTGGCTTTCAGTGAGTTTCAATAAGATATACAACCCAGTTAGCACTCTGGGTGTGTTTTATCTTAAAGAACTTCCAAATTTACTAAGAAATATCAAATCAAACCAAAAATAAATAAACAAATAAAACTTGTGCAGATATTGTTCAACTGTTTATATCTATCAAAGAATAACTTCAGCTAAACATGAAATTAGTTTCTACCATGATGGACAGTGTTCCAGGTATATTGGGTTAAAAATCTGAAGTTAATGGAACTTTAAAACAAAAAACAGATGATTCCTTTATTACTTTGCTCCACTCTAGGCTTCATATTGAAACTATTTATGCTCAGTTTTCTAAAGCAGACTTTATGGAAAATATCATGGATGTAATTGTTTTTTCTTAAGCTGTACATTTATTACTTTGAAATAAACTCTACCTCCAACATGGGGCTTGAACTCACAACCCCAAGATCAAGAGTCACAGGCTCTACTGACTGAGTCAGCCAGGCACCCCTCATGGGTGTAATTGTTAAAAATTATTCAATATGGGTCACCTGGGTGGCTCAGTCAGTTAGGCATCTGACTCTTGATCTCAGCTCAGGTCTTGATCTCAGGGTTGTAAGTCCAGGCCCTACGTTGCGCTCCATGCTGGGCATAGAGTCTACTTAAAAAAAAAATTATTCAATATATGTGCAAATGCTGGGAATCACCAGTTTATAGAACTGTTGATGAGAATAAAAGACAATTTTAATTATGTTGTGTACTTTGCCAACACATATTGGTTGAGTCATGGAACAGTTTTAAAAGACTTAACTCCGATTCAAGATTTTCTTGAAACGAAATGAATCCTTCCCACATATTCAATAATCAAAACCAAAAAATGGCAAAACGATTTATACTTTTCACCATTATCACTCTACATATGAACAAACTAAATTTGAAATTTTCAAAAAAGCTTATTTGTATCAACTGGATATGATTTACATCTATAAACTGTCCTATCCAACAGCAGAATACACATTTTTCTCAAGTCCACATGGAACATCCACTGACATAAATCACATTCTGGGCCATAAATCGCACCTTAACACATTTAAAAGAATACACATCATTCAGTGTCTGCTCTCAGACCACAGTGGAATTCAACTAGAAATCAATAACAGAAAGATAACTGGAAAATCCCAAAATATGTGGAGATTAAACAACGTAATTCTAAATAACACATGGGTCAAAGAAGAAATCTCAAGAGAAATTTTAAATGTTGTGAACTAATGAAAGTAAAATTACAATTTAACCAAATGTGTGGGATACAGCAAAAGCACTGCTTAGAGAAAAAATTTATAGCATTGAATGCATATATTACAAAGGAAAAAAGATCTAAAATCAATAATCTAAGTTTCTCCCTTAGGAAACTAGAAAAAAGAAGAGCAAATTAAATCTAAAGTAAGTAGAAGAAAAGAAAAATTAGAGCAGAAACCAATGAAATTGAAAAAAAGAAATAGAGAAAATCAACAAAACCAAAAGCTAGTTCTTTGTAAAGTTCAATAAAATCAATGAAATTCCTGGCCAGACTAACAAAGGAAAATAGAGAAAATATCAGAAAAAAAGAGGCACCACTACTGATCCCAAAGAAATTAAAAGAATGATAATGGAATACTATGAGCAACTCAATGCTTGTAAATTTGATGACCTAGATGAAATGAACCAATTCCTTGAAAGACACAATCTGCCAAAACTCACACAAGAAGAAATAGATTACATAAATATGCCTATATCTATTAACAAAATTAAATCGATAACTAATAACTTCTCAAACCAGGCCCAGAGGGATTCCCTGGTGAATTCTATCAAACATTTAAGGAATGAATTATACCAATTCTCTATGATTTCTTTCAGAGTAGAGAAGCGGTGGGAGTATCCCTAATTTATTCTATGAGGTCAGCATCACCTTAATATCAAAATAAGGCAAAGACATTACAAGGAAACTATAGACTCAGAAACATAATGCAAAAATTCTCAACAAAAATATCACCAAATAGAATCCAAAGAAGTATAAAAAAAATTACACACCGTGATCAAGTGGGATTTATCCCAGGTCATTTAATCAGTTAATGTAATCATCATATTAACAGACCAAAAAAGAAAAATCACATGGTTATATCAATAGATGCAGAAAAAGCATTTGACAAAATCCAACACCCATTCATGATAACAACTCTCAGTAAACTAGAAATAGAGGGGAATATTCTCAACTGGATAAAGACACTTTATAAGCCTACAGCTAATAGCATACTTAATGGTAGGAAAGTTGAAGCTTTCCCTCCGAGATCAGGAACAAGGAAAGAAAGTCCTCTCTCACCACTTGTCTTCAACATTATACTGGAAAGTCCTTGCTAATGTAGTAAGGCAAGTAAAAGAAAGAAAATGTATACAGATTGGGAAGGAAGACATAAAACTTTGCTTGCAGATGGTATGATCATCTACGTAGAAAATCTGAAAGAATGAACAACAACAACAAAAATCCTCCTGGAACTAATGAGTGATTATAGCAAGTTTGCAGAATACAAGAGTGATATACAAAAGTCAATTGCTTTCCTAGATACCAACAATGAACAAGTGAAATTTGAAAATAAAAACACAATACCATTTATATTAGTACCCCAAAATGAAGTACTTAGATATAAATGTAACAACATTATACAAGAGCTAAATGAGGAAAGCTACAAAACTCTGATGAACAAAATCAAAGAAGAACTAAATGAATTAGGAGATATTCCATGTTCATGGATAGGAAAACTCAATATTGTGAAGATGCCAGTTCTCACCGTCATCTACAGATTCAATCCCAATTAAAATCCCAACAAGTTATTTTATGTTTATACACATTCCAAAGTCTATATGGAGAGGCAAAAGACCCAGAATAGCCAACACAATAGTGAAAAATAACAATGTTGGAGGACAGCTGATACCTGACTTCAACACTTAATTTAAAGCTACAGTAGTCATGACAGGTGGTATTTTTTTTTATTGAGATAAAATTGACACATAACTTTATATTAGTTTCAGGTATACAATATAATGATTCAGTATTTGTATACCTTGTGAAACAATCACCATAATGAGTCTAGTTAACATCCAGTACCATACATAGTTAAAAGAATTTTTTTCTTGTGATGGGGACTTTTAAGATTACTTAGCAACTTTTAAATACGCAATACAGCATTTTTAACTTTAGTCACCATGCTGTGTATTATATCCCCATAACTTATTTATTATTTTAGCTTCAAGTTTGTACCCTTTGACCCTCCACCCATTTTACTCCCACCCACCCTAACCCCCCAGCAGCTACTGATCTATTCTTTGAATCAATGAGCTTGTTTTTGTTGTTTTGTTTGTTTTATTTTTTAGATTCCATATATTAGTGAGCTCATATGTACTTGTCTTTTTCTGTCTGATTTATTTCGTTTAGGATAATGCCCTCAAGATCCATCCATATTGCCACAAATGGTAAGATTTTGTTCTTTTTTATGGCTGAATAGTATTTGTGTGTGTGTTTGTATGTGTGTGTGTGAACACCTTTATTCATCCACTTATGGACACTTTGGTTGTTTCCAGATCTTGGCTATTGTACATAATACAGTGAACATGGGGGTGCATATATCTTTCCAAATTACTGTTTTTTGTTTTCTTCAGATAAATCCCAGAAATAAAATTGCTGGATCTATTTTTTGAGTAAACCATCTACTGTTTTCCATAGTGACTGTATCAATTTCCATTTCCACCAATAGTACACAAGAGTTCCCTTTTCTTCACATCCTCACAAATGTTTGTTATTTCTTTTTTATATATACAATAGCCATTTTGATAGGCATGATGTAGTATATCATTATGGTTTTTATTTGTATTTCCCTGGTAATTAGCAATGTTGAACATCTTTTCCTGTGCCATCTATATGTCTTCTTTGGAAAAAAATGTCTATTCAGATCCACTGCCTATTTTTAAATCATATTGTTTGGGAGTTTTTTTGTTATTCAGTTGTATTAGTTCTTTATATATTTTGAATATTAACCCCCTATCAGATATATGACTTGCAAATATTTTCTTCCAATCAGTAGATTACATTTCATTTTGTTGATGATTTCCTTTGCTGTGCAGAAGCTTTTTAGTTTGATGTAGTCCCACATGTTTATTTTTGCTTTAGTTGCCTTTGCTTTTAGAGTCAGCTCAAAAAAATCATCACTAAGACTGATATCAAGGAGCTTACCACCTTTGTTTTCTTTTAGGAGTCTTATGGTTTTACATGTGGCTGTTCAGTTTTCCCAACACCATTTATTTAATAAACTGTCCTTTTCTTATTGTATAGTCTTGCCTCCTTTATCAAAAATATTAGACCATAGGGGCACTTGGGTGGCTCAGTCATTATGCGTCTGCCTTCGGCTCAGGTCATGATCCCAGGGTCCTGGGATCGAGCCCCGCATCGGGCTCCCTGCTCTGCGGGAAGCCTGCTTCTCCCTCTCCCACTCCCCCTGCTTGTGTTCCCTCTCTCGCTGTGTCTGTCAAATAAATAAATAAAATCTTAAAAAAAAAAAAGAAAAACATATTAAAAAAATATATTAGACCATATATGTGTGGGTTTATTTCTGGGCTCTTTGTTCTGTTCCATTGATCTATGTGTCTGTTTTTATGCCAATACCACACTGTTCTGATTACTATAGCTGGATTGCTTTGACTATTTGCAGTCTTTTGTGGTCCCATAGAAATTTTAAGATTATGTGTTCAATTTCTGTGTAAAATGCCTCCAGTGTTTTGACAGGGATTGCATTAAATCTGTAGATTGCTTTGGGTAGTATAGACATTTAACAATATTCTTCCAGTCCGTGAGCATGGAATATCTTTCCATGTATTTGCATGTTCTTCGGTTTCTCTCATCATCTTATAGTTTTCAGTGTACAGTTCTCTCACCTCCTCGGTTAAATTTATTCCTAGATATTTTATTCCTTTTGATGAATTTGTAAATGGGATTGTTTATTTTTTTTCTGATATTTTATTGTGAGTGTATAGAAACACAATTGATTTTTGTACATTGATTCTGTATCCTGAAACTTTACTGAATTCCTTTATGAGCTCTAAAAATTTTTGGTTTTTTTTGGGGGGGGTGGAGTCTCTAGAGTTTTCTACATATAATATCATATTATTTGCAAATAGTGACAGTTTTACTTCTTCCTTTCCAATTTGGATGTTTTTTATTTCTTTTTCTTGCCTAATTGCTCTGGCTTAACATAGTGTGGTATTGGTGGAAGAATAGACAAATAGATAAATAAAAAAACGTAGAGATCAGAAATAGACCCACATAAATATAGTCAACTAACTTTGATAAAGAAGTAAAGGAAATATAATAGAGCAAAGATGATCTACTCGACCAATGGTGCTAGAACAGCTGGATATCCACATGCAAAAAGAATGAATCTAAACACAATCCTTACACCCTTCACAAAAGTTAACTCAAAATGGATCAGAGACTTAAACATAAAAAGCAAAACTGTAAAACTCCTAGAAGATAATATAGAAGAAAACCTAGATGACCCTGGGTATGGTGGTGCCTTTTTAGGTACAACACCAAAGACATGAGCCATAAAAGAAATAATTGATAAACTGGACTTCATTAAATTTAAAAATATCTACTCTGTCAAAGACAATGTTAAGAGAATTAGAAGATAAGACACAGACTAGGAAAATATATTTGCAAAAGACACATCTGTCATCTAAAATATGTGCAGAACTGATAAAATTCAACAATAAAACAACAAACAACCTGATTTTTTAAAGATTTATTTATTCACTTACTTACTTATTTTAGAGAGCGAGCAAGCAGTGGGGAGGGGCAGAGGGAGAGAGAGAGAGAGAATCTCAAGCAGACTCCCCAAAGAACACAGAGCCTGATGCGGGGCTCCATCTCATGACCCTGAGATCATGACCTGAGCTGAAACAAGAGTCAGGTGCTTAACCAACTGAGCACTCCCAGTGCCCCAGCAAACAATCTGATTTTTATTAAAATATGCCAGGGGCACCTGGGTGGCTCAGTCATTAAGCACCTGCCTTCGGCTCAGGTCATGATCCCAGCGTCCTGGGATCAAGCCCCGCATCGGGCTCCCTGCTCAGCGGGGAGTCTGCTTCTCCCCCTCCCACTCCCCCCTGTTTGTATTCCCTGTCTTGCTGTGTCTCTCTCTGTCAAATAAATAAAATCTTTAAAAAAATAAATAAACAAATAAATAAATATATAAATAAAATAAAATATGCCAAAGACCTTCACCAACACCTCACCAAAGATATACAAATGGTAAATAAGCCAAATGGCAAATCTAAAAAAGATATTCCACATCAGTGTGTAATCAGGGAAATTAAAACAACAAGGAGATACCACCTCATGCCTATTTAAATGGTCACATTCTGGAACCCTGATAAGATCAAATGCTATTGTGGATGTGGAGCAAGAGGAATCCTCATGCATTGCTGGTGGAAAGGCAAAATGGTACAGCCACTATGGAAGATAGTTTGGCACTTTCTTCCAAAACTAAACCTGCTCTTACTGTACAATCTGGCAATTACACTTCTTAATATTTACCCAGAGGAGCTGAAAAGTTATGTCGGCATAAAACCTTGCATACAGATGTTAACAGCAGATTTATTCATAATTGCCAAAACTTGGAAGTAACCAAAATAGCCTTCAGTAAGTGAATAGATAAATAAATTGTGGTACAGCCAGATGATAGAATATTATTCAATGCTAAAAAGAAATAAGCTATCAAGCCATGAAAAGACATGGAGGAAACTTAAGTGCATATTACCATGTGAAATAAGCCAAATTGGGAAGGCTTATTTCATATATAGTATGCAACTATATGACGTTCTGGAAAAGGCAAAACAGGGGACACCTGGGTGGCTCAGTTGGTTAAGCGTCTGCCTTCGGCTCAAGTTATGATCCCAGGGTCCTGGGATTGAGCCCTGCCTCAGACTCCCTGCTCAGCAGAGAGCCTGCTTCCCCCTTTCCCTCTACCCCTCCCCCAGTTCATGCTTGGGCACTCTCTCTCTCACTCTCACTCTCAAATAAATAAAATCTTTGTTTAAAAAAAGAAAAGAAAAGGTAAAACAGTGGAAACAATGAAAAGATCAGGAGTTACCAAGTGTGGGGTGAGGAAAAGATGAATAGGCAGAGCACAGAAGATTTTTAAGGGCAGTGAAAATATTCTGTAGGATATAATTATGGTTATATGCCATTGTACATTGTCCAAACCCATTGAATATACAAAGCCAAGAGTGAATGCTCAGGTAAACTATGGACTCTGGATGATGATCATGTCAATATCGGTTCATCCTTGGTAAAAAATGTACCATTCTGTTGAGTGGTGTTCATAATGGCGGAAGCTGCGCATGTGTTGGGGCAGGTGGTCTATAGGAAATTTCAGTACCTTCCTCTCAATTTTGTTGTAAACCTAAAACTACTTTTAAAAAGTCTTTATATACAGGGGCGCCTGTTTGGCTCAGTCAGATAAGCATCATCTTGTGATTTTGGCTCAGGTCATAATCTCAGGGTCATAAGATCAAGCCCCGTGTCAGGCTCTGTGCTCAGCAGGGAGTCTGCTTGAAGATTCTCTCCCTATGCCCTTCCCCCTGCTCTCTCTCTCAGATAAATAAATAAATCTTTAAAGAAAGTCTTTTTATACAAAAAAAAGCTTGTGACAAAGCTAAACAATTATGAGAATTTATGTTAAAATGTAAACCTCTCATAATTCATACCAATAGTAATGATTTTACACGTTTTCTAACATGAATCAATCTGCAGAAAATATTATTAAAATTGGTAGCTTTATATAAATGGACTATAAAAACTATAAAAAATTAAAGAATACTTTGCTGATATTAAAAAGTGAGAGTTGTTTTCAACTTACGTTATACCTTTTTGGACTTGACAAAGAGTGGCAAATCTATTTAATTTGAATGCATGTAGATCTGAGATTGATATGCTTTTATTTCAAAGTCAAATCAATTCTAGGGCACCTGGGTGGCTCAGATGGTTAAGCGTCTGCCTTCGGCTCAGGTCATGATCCCAGGGTCCTGGGATCAAGTCCCGCATCGGGCTCCCCGCTCCTTGGGAGCCTGCTTCTCCCTCTGCTTCTCTCTCTCTCTCTCTCTCTCTCTCTCTCTCCCCCTCTGTCTCTCATGAATAAATAAATAAAATATTTAAAAAAAACAAAGTCAAATCAATTCTAAAAGAAATGAACCAGTTTTGTCAATGTGGATGCAAATATTAAGGGAAATCATTTTTTGATGTTCAATTCAGGTATTAGAAAATATTTAGATATGATTGGGACAACTTAGAAGAATCTACTTTTGGGCGCCTGGGTGGCTCAGTCGTTAAGCGTCTGCCTTCGGCTCAGGTCATGATCCCAGGGTCCTGGGATTGAGTCCCACATCAGGCTCCCTGCTCAGCGGGGAGCCTACTTCTCCCTCTCCCACTCCCCCTTCTTGTGTTCCTGCTCTCGCTCTCTCTCTGTCAAATAAATAAATAAAATCTTTAAAAAAAAAAAAAGAAGAATCTACTTTTTCAACTGCAAATTTGATGAAATCTAAATATAGATCAAGAATTTCCAATAAAGATATAATACCTAAATTGAGATGTGCTTTAACTTTAAGATATACACCAAATTCAAAGACTTGGAGTGCAAAAAGTATCAAGTATCTAATTAATCATTTTTATATAGGTTATACATTGATATGACAATAATGTAGTTACATATGATTAAATGCAATGCATTATTCAAGTTAACGTCACCTATTTGCTTTTACTTTTTTAAGTGTGGCTCCCAGAGACTTTAGAGTTGCATATGTGACTGACACTGTATTTCTGTGGGATAGTGTTACTCTAGAGATACCACACCTTTAGGTCAACATTTGTTGCAATAACCGCCTTATTTTTTCAGTTATTAAGAAAGTATTAAGATACTCAAAATTTAAATTGTAATTTCTAACTTTTTGCTGAGGAATTTCACCAAATTTTAGCTTGAACATCTGGAATATTCATTATTTTACAACCTGACCAATTAAATCAGCATCCTGGACTATCCTATAGCTGAAAACTAAATGAGAGATTCAGAATATTTTGAAAGGTTTTCCATTTTTTTAAATTTTTGCAAAATATACATAACATAAAATTTTTCATTTTAACTGTTTTTAAGTATATAGTTCTGTGGCATTAAATACATTCACACTGTGGTGTAACTATCACCACCACCCATCTCCTCTTCCCAAACTGAAACTCTGGAAATACTAACTCTTCATTCCCACCCCTTACTCCCTGCCTCAGCCTCTGGCAATCACGCATCATTCTGCTGTCTCTGTGAGTTTAACTACTCTAGATAACTCCTACGAGTGGGAATCGCACAGTCTTTGTCTTTTTGTGTCCGTGAAAGTTTTAGTTGTATCTTCCAGTAATGTATTTCAGAGTTGATCCCAAATCCCATTCCCAGGGGAACATTAACTATGCAGAAGGAAGAAAAACTTGTCCTTTGTAAACATTTTGCAGTAGTCAATTTCTATGAAACTTCTTTTGCCTAAGGGAAAACTATATTTAAAGTCAGAAAAATGATTGCAGCTCCGCAAGGAAATATGGAGGTGATATTAGAATAATCCATGAAGGACTGGAGGAAATCATTCATGAGACCTGTGATAACTCTGTACAATATGTAGCTCATCAGGCCTTTCAAAACCTGTGTCTTAGTGTGTGGAATATATTCGCTTGCTTGATAGAGGAGACTAGTCAAAAAGTGAAATTCTATGGCAACTCTAAGAGTTATAGTACTGAAATTCAAATCATCCCCAAGATGAGCATATGTTGCCATCATGCTACAGACATCAGTGTTTTCTGCTAGGAGGGATGATGGGTGGATGACTGGATGGATTAGATCAGATCTTAGTTTACATAAAATATAATGTAGGCCGTGGGTTTTTCACATTTTTTCACCCTTTTTCTTTCCAGGAGTAAAGTCAAATATTTTAAAATGTATCAACAACCAACAACCTTCTGTGATTATATGTTTTCTTGACTCTACAATAATTGTTTACATAATCTGTGCCTGTAAACACTTAAATGCAAGTTAATGTGTTTATAAACAACTGAAAAACGAAGGGACAATGGACCAATGTGAGGAAAATCAATAAGCCTCTAATTAAATCCCTCTGGAAAGACATCTTGCTTTGCCCTGGAGGTTCACCAGAGGGTAAAAGAATTGTTCTTTTTTTTTTTAATGGGGGGAGAAGGTGAATGATAGGGGAAATATACTGAACTGAGTTGCAAATTAGTGCAAGAAAAATCTCATTAAATTATCGAAAATGTAGAAATGAAGGAAAAAAAAAGGAAGTGGCTCCTGGTATTGACAAATTGGGGAAGGAGAAGAAACCTTAACATTCACATCAGTATTTTATTGCTATTTTACAGTTGACGGTGAGGCTGGAGGAGGGTGTCTGTGACTTGCCCAAGGTCATAGCTGGTGCTAGAGTGGGGCCCCAAGCTAGTCCCAGTCTTTTTTGCTCCATCCCACGTTGTAGCCAGCCCACATCTGGTCCTGCAAAACAAACAGAGCTTTCATTTATTTTTCCCTTCATAAATGCAGGAAGTATCTGCATTTCCAAAGAAAATATTTGTGTATCTTTAAAGTGGATTCTAAGACCAATTGAATACACAAATTAAAACAAATACATTTGCCTGTTGGCCAATGCAGTTCTGAAGCCCCGGTTTTGCTTTACACATGAAAACAGGCTAAAAGGTTTCAGTCTGATGAAAGACCAATTCATTGGACGGTGTTATCTTGTTTTTGAAGGGCTTTATGCTCTTTCTTTTACAGTCATTTCATCAAATGGGGATGATGCCTTAGCAAAAACCCAGCACAACCAGAGTGCAAGGTAGAAATAATTGGAAAACCTTAAAGTTGTGTTTCAGTTATTTCTGAAGGAGAACAGAGAGGTGGGCAGTGTGCATTTTTAGGGTCCTACTTCCATTTCAACACAGTATGGTAGATTTGTTAACCCAAAATATTGGCACTGACTTGGAGAATCATTTTTCATTTAAGAATAGCCAACCTAGCTTTCTTTTTCCATTTTAATGGAGGAAACACAAAAGCCTGTCATGGAGCCACTACAAAAAAAGCTCATTATCTCAAGACCATGTGACATTCTCAGCTCCATAACCAGACTAAGCTAAAGAAATTAAAGAAAAATAATGGTAGCTCCATGCACTTCATAAACATGATTAAAGTCGATGTAGGTGGGAATAAAATAAGCTTGGGTCTCTGAGGTTTCTACGTTTGAATGGACTGTTGACTTTGTGGCTATGGGGACTTGCAGTCCTAACATCTTCCCCAAAGTCATGTTGATTAATTGGTTAATGTAAATTCCAAAGAGTCTCATTAGTTAGATTAAAGAAATAGCAGTAGGTCATGTTGAGTTTAAAATTAATTATGGAATTTAATCATCAGTAACAACCATGAAATTCATCTTTGTGATATTTTCCACAGGCCAAAAAGAAAATAAAACGTAGTAAACAAGAAACCACTATAAATATTTAAATACTGCCCTCTCTAGTCTAGACAATATTGGAGCTCTAAAACAACCATTTAACTGGTGTTTGGGTGGTTTTCTTCTGCTGTTTCTGCTTAACAAGCTTGTACTGATGTATCCAGTCTACAACATTAGCCTCTTCATTCATTGACTGCCACCAAGTCAGGACAAAGGACCGCCATCAATAATTGCCGTCAGCAGCAGCTTGGGACCACAGTTGCAAGTTAGGCTCTTCCTCTGCCCCACACACGAGATTCGCCACTGGGCTACCTGGGTCAGCCTGAAACCCGCTCTGCAGAGCTCTCATTCGACTGGGTCATTAGACTCCAGGCCCCAAAGCTGTCAGGGTCAGTGCCGAAAATCTTGTGTCCAACATACTACTCCCACCAGCATGGCTCCTGAGCGTTTCCCTCGCTTCTCAAGAGGCCATCTTGTTGATGGCAGAAGTTTGTAACAGCAAGACATTTTTTTGGTTAAACTTTAGCCTTGTTGGCTCTGCCACCACAAATGTATCTCAACTCGAATTCTTTCTGGGGCCTGGGGTATTTCATTTACATAATCTATCCCATTACACTATCATCTCTCACCTAGATGCTAGAATGATATCCTTTCTTACTGGTCTTTTTGCTTCCATTCTTCTTCCCCTTTACCTATGAACTCTTCTTGCTCAGCAGAAGAAAAACCTCTTCAGAGTATAAATCAGAGCACATCGATGTTTTAAACCCCCGCCCCCTTGGTGGTGTCCTTAATAATACCTATAGTAGCCCTCCTAATATACATCCAGGACCAGCTACAAAACATGGGACCCAGGGCAAAATGAAAATGTAGTGCCGTTGTTCAGAATTATTAAAAATTTCAAGAGGGCGACAGAAGAGTAGTAAAAGCAGTGTGGGGCCCTTCTTCTTTTTTTTTTTTTTTAGATTATAACCTATTTTTTTATTGTGTTAATCACCATACATTACATCATTAGTTTTTGATGTATTTTTCCATGATTCGTTGTTTGCGTATAACACCCAGTGCTCCACGCAGAACGTGCCCTCTTTAATACCCATCACCAGGCTAACCCATCCCCCCACCCCCCTCCCCTCTAGAACCCTCAGTTTGTTTCTCAGAGTCCATACTCTCTCATGGTTTGTCTCCCCCTCTGACTTCCCCCCCTTCATTCTTCCCTTCCTGCTATCTTCTTCTTCTTCTTCTTCTTCTTCTTCTTCTTCTTCTTCTTCTTCCTTTTTTTTTAACATATAATGTATTATTTGTTTCAGAGGTACAGGTCTGTGATTCAACAGTCTTATGCAATTCACAGCGCTCACCACAGCACTTACCCTCCCCAACGTCTATCACCCAGCCACCCCATCCCTCCAGTGTGGGGCCCTTCTAAGCATGGGACCTTGTACAACTACATGGTGACACGACTGTGAAACAGGCCCCATCTCCACCACCACCATTACCAACTCCCCGACCTATCACATCCTTTTTGTGAGTGGTAAGTTGGAGTGCTGAATCCTGCTTTGGAAAACAGAGCTGTGCAGATAGCTCCCGTCACTGCAGAGTAGTTGAGTTTCAGAACACACCTTACTGGCATTTTTCCCTTCCCGTAGTCACTGTCTTTGAGCACTTCTTTGGAATATTAGAACAGCCTCAGGGATAACGCCTTCAACTGGCATGGGAATAAAAGAAAAATAAGAGTATCTCACTCCATATTTTTCTAGTATATCCACAAGAGAATATAATTTATAGTAACAAAACAAATTTTGTGGGGTTTGCCTTTAAATAAGAAAAGAGCCCAGAGAATAAAAAGAAGGAAGCTACATATGCAGAGAATGGACTGGCCATTCTCTGATAATAGCGTATCTGCCAGTATCTAAAGCTCTTTTCTTGGCTTGACCCTACTCCCTGCTTTACAGGAGTTTGTCTCATGTTGAGGTCACTCTAGCACTTCCTTGAACATAATAATAATAAGAAGAAGAATTGTGATTTATATCGAGCTCCTGTCACGTACCCAGCAATGTACTAAGTGTTGTACTATCACCAATACACATTCAGGGGGGTACCATTATACTGATTCTATAGATGAACAAAATAAAGCTTAAAGAAGGTAAGAAACTTGACCAATAAACAGCACTGCAGCCAAACCCAGGCCAGCTGGGCTCCCATGTCTGAGTTCTTTTCTATATCATGTAATACTTTCCAAGTTAAGTATTTCTAAAAGTATGGCCAATGTATGACCTGCCTCCAAATCACCCAGGAGCTTGTTAAAAATATAGAGAGCCTCAGCTAACACTTAGAGAATTGGATTCCCCATGGTTGGGGCATAGGAGTGTGTGTGTGTGTGTGTGTGTGTGTGTGTGTGTGTGTGTGTGTGTGTGTTAGCAAGTCCAAAGTGAATGTTATGCATAGTAATTTGAGAATTGCTGCTCCAAGTATTTTTCTTCTTCACCCATTGGTTTTCTGGAAGAATCTTCCCCTTCGTCTGGTGGCATATGAGTGCCCTAGTACTTCTTCTACCTTAGCTAAATAATGTGATAGAACTTAGCATGGTATAGTGTGTTTTAAATGCCAGTAGGGCTCTGCAATTCAATTAAATACACAGAAAACAAAGTTAAATGATCTCATACAACAAAACCTAAAACGCATCATTTTCCCATACATGATATGAAACAAGATTTTCAGGGCAGGGTCCTTAATGCTACAATATGCCCTTTCATGTACCTTCATGCATAGAAGGCATTTGTTATAACACATGTGACATTCCACAGTGCAGCCGAGGGCTCTGACGATCGTCTGCTGCACGGAAGATTAAACCAGAGAGGATAACACAAAACAGATCCTGAGATAAGAGTCATCTCTGACCTGAGGGTCATTCACAAGACTGCATGATCAGCACCAAATTCCACAGGTTATCCTGAGCTTAACTACATTTTGAGATCCTGCCACTAAAGGAGATTACAAAGTCTTACTATGCAACCCTTCAGCCTATGTTTTCCTTCCCCTAATTCATACTTGGTTGTTGAGTCCCAGCTCATATGTACTTCCCAAATACCAAGTCATGATGTCACATTATAGAAACTGCATTGTTTTAATTCATTATATCATTTCACATACACATTCACCTTGTAGGCTCACTTGGGTCTTATCTTCTAGGGAAACCTATACGGGTTTTATCTCCGCTCTTACTAGCAAAAGATGAAAAAGAGGGAGAAGGCCAGTTTATGGGAATAATCATCTGATTTGTGAAGTCAGCAAAGAAAGAGGAAATAATGGAATCTGGCCCCGGGATGTTTAAAAAGTAGTATGGAGGGTAAATAAAAACACTGCCCCTATAAAGCATCTTACACCAAAGATCATGAGCTCACCTTGTGAGGCCAGAATTCATCCAAGTACAAATAATAAATAGATGGGAGAGAAGCATTATCAGGTTTACATTTTCCAATTAGCATTCAGAGAATCAAAGCTGTGAGGAGACGCAAAATCCCTTGCATGCTTGGGGAGCAGAGCTGGGGACTGAGATGAAATCATCATGTCTCTCTGCAGGGGACACTCTCACTTTCCAAGGCCTTTGTTTAGAATCCTCTTTGCCACAATTCAGCAAACCTCTCTCCCTCCCAGGCGCTGTAACATACATGCTCCAGCCAGAAAATGCTTCCTGTCACAGCTGAACTTTTCTTATCTCGAGGAGGATTGAAGCCAGAATACCCTCCAATGGCTCGGGGACTGTTCAAGAATACCAGAAATTTAGCTTGGTCATACCTCTGGAGTGGGGAATTCTCGAAGACAGAAGAAAAGTATCTGCTCACAGTCTGCATTTCCCCCAAGTACTCCTCTTGTGTTCAGCTGTTCACTCCTGCCTTATTCTGTTAGAGATCAGTTATGGCTAGAGTCACTTTCCTTTGAGGATCAAGGACTGGTTTAGGGAATAGAGACCTTTAATCACTTCTCAAAGGCCTCATCACATGTTTTAAAGAGGCCTGGATTTAGAAGGCCGAAAAACTATACTTCACTGAGTTTGGTATCTGCTGAAAATGTTTTTGAACAGAACAGGAAAGGCATTTACTTTCCTCAAATATATAAACATAATAAATGTCAATATGAAAGATTAATGGGAAAGGCATGAACACTTATAGTGGCATAGGACACGGGGAATCCAAAACAACACTACCAGCATCAGACAAACACATCAGGGCACCTCAGTATACTGACCATGGCTTAAAGCACAGAGATATGTATTATCTTTGTATAGTAAAATATCTCTATTTTGTTTTAATATAGTGGAGTGAATTTAATTCCAGTCAAAAGAACAGTAGTGCTAAGGAGTTTTATTTGGCATCTAAGTAAATTTGTAAAAAGATGAAGGACATGCACCCAGCAGGCATAGATCATTAATACATTCTTCAGAGAATATCACTGCTCTGCATGGTTTCCACAGAAGAAGCTGAAGTTATGTAAATAACATTACTCTAAATCCCTAACTAGAGCTATTCATATAAAGTCTTTATTGTAGCTATCTCCGTGACCATGACCATGTAGAAGAGAGATATTGCTTTGTTGACAATCAGATAATGTAAATTACATTTGCTCTGAAATAGCACTGGTTGTTGCTTTTGAAGCCAGCCAAGGTCAAATTTGAAAGATGGAGAACATATGCCCATATGGCTTCAGAATTAGATTGCTGTCTGCTTAAAACCTGAATTCCTTGAAGTTATCCAGAAGACTGATGGTAATGGGAAAACCCCACATACCGTTGCTTGTAAAGTACTTAGGTGTGCTTGCTCTGGGAGGTGCATGGCATTATTTCACTTGGTGGAACTGAAACTGGACAACAAGGAATTGGGCGTATGCCCGGAAAACAGACACCGTGCTAACAAGTTTGCATCCATTGCCACTTGGGAAGACCCAAAGGGCCACTAAAATAATACCTTTAATTTGTGTTGTGCTGCATATTTGCAAAGGATTTCATATGCATTTTTCTCTTGTAATCTCAGTTAATCTGGTAACACAAAGCTAAAAGTTTTTGTTAGAAGATAGAATCCAGATTCTAGGCTATGGAGGAGACACAGTGATGGGTTATTATCTAACAAGATTAAGTGTCGTGAAGTAAGTGTAAAGACCAAACAGTCAGCTGTGTCAGGGTGAGGAGGGAGATTTAAGAGCTGACGGAAGCATCGATGGAGACGACTCAAGAGTCTTGGCTGACAAGAAGCTGAGTTAGAGTCATTCATGACTGTGGCTGGAGAAAATGTGCCTTCCACGCCTGCCTCTGTTACTAGGGTCTGAAATGAGGAAAATGGTGTCCCGCTCTACTACACTTAGAGTATTGAATTTTATTGTGGGTCCCCTACTCGCTGTAGGCTTACTCTGTGCCAGGCACTGTGCTAAAAACTTTCTATGTATTATTCTCTTTAAACTTCAGACAACCCATGAGGGATCACTGTTATTATGCCCCTTTCACACCTTAGGAAACAGGTTAGAAGGTTAGAGAGTGAAGTGGGCATCCGCCCCTGTGCCTGCCCAATATCCATTCCATCCTCTTTCTTTCTTTGGGTAACTGCCTCTCCACCATTATGTACAGTCTTGTCGAACATCAGTCCAGTTCCAGGCCAAAGTGTGGAAACGTGAGTCAAAACAAACCCGTAGCATTACCAGTTCCAGGCACTTGACTCGTAAATGGAGTAGAACAAGGAAAGAAAATAGTGAAGCTGGTAACACCCAACATCAGTACTCTGAAGAAGTGGCCCTACTGCTTTGGTCCCCAAGCTCTTTCGATTTCTGATTTTTCCAGGGCCTGATTTTTTTTCATCTGATCTCTTTGCCAGTTCATATAATTCTAATAAGTTCATGTTTTTATTGTTTAGGTTAGCCAGTTGCTATTGTTTATTACCAAAGAACATCGAGTGCCTTGCATCAATGTAAACAAGTCATTAGTGGTCAGATCAACAAATCAGGGTAAAGAAGTCATGGAAACCTTTCAGACTGACTCCAGAACCCATGCACTTACCTGCTACACTGGTCCAGCACCAGCCCCCTGTGAGAGGAGCACTGACACACCAAATGGAGGAGAGAAAAGGGGAACCAGGAGGGAAGGGGATTGGAAACTGTGTGTAGACCACTGATGGAATGGGATTGTTTATTCTGGAGGAAGATTGGCATGGAGATAAGTGAATATCTTCAAATGACTAGAGGATAGTTGTTTGGAAGAAAAAGTAAGGATGATGATAGTCCTTTACTCATTCACTCTTTTCACAGCACAATTTTACTGAAATGTATCAGGTTACAGAAGTGAGTAAGTGCAAAATCCATGCAAAATCTTACGGGGCTTGAAAGCTAATTAGGGGTTATGGACAATAAACACATTTTGGAAATAATTGTATCAAATGTCAGAAGATGATAAACACTGTGAAGATAATCAAAGCTGGGGGTAAAGAGTGGTGGTGATATTTGAGACTGAGTGGTCAGAGAAGACCTCTCTGACGTGGGAACACTTGAGCAGAGATCAGAAGCAAAGGAGCCAACCACGGGGTACCTAAGGAAGGAGCATTCCAGGAAGGGGGAATAGCGGATGCAAAGGCTTGGGTTTTTTAAGGGATACCCAGAAGTAGGTAGAGAGCAATGACCAAAGGAGAAAGAGGCAGGAGAATAGGGGAGAAAGGAGGACTCCAGGTCATGTTGAGCCTTGTGTGACTACAGTAGGGGTCAGTTGGGAAGCTGTCAGCAAGTTTTGACCAAGAGAGGAACATGGTAGAATATGTTTTTAAAGAGCATCGCCCCCCGCCCCCTTGGGTGCCATGTAGGCAACAGATAAAGGGAGGCAAACATGAGGGCCTGGGAACCAGTTAGGAAATTACTGTGTAGTCTCTGCTAGAGAACAATAGTGGTTCATTGGGTGGCAAAAGAAGAGATGAAAGTCATAAAGCTTAGCATAAATTTAGTGGTAGATCTGATGGTGTTCACTGATATTTTGGAGAGTGAGTATAAAAGACAGACAAGAATAAAGAATGACTCTCAGATTTTTGGCCTCAGCAACTGGGTGAGTGAAGATTCCATGTACTGTATGGCCTTGGTAGGGCTGAAATAGGACTGATGGTAGATGGACCGGGATGCTAGATAAATGAGGATTTTCCATTAGTCGTATCTGGCAAAGGAAGCAATGAAGTATCCTTAAAGATGATGAGTTATCTACACAGGTAATCCAGACAATGGTTTTGTGGGGACTTTACAAAGGGATTTAAATGCCAGTAAAGGGGTAAAACTAAGTGGTCTGAAAGGTACTTCCAATCATGAAATTATGTCAGCTACGTGGTTTAGAGAATTGGCAAGTAACTCATCACCTATTATTGTTCACATCGGTAGAAGGGGATAAAAATACAAATTTGTACTTGATTTGTCTCAAACTTGGGCACACTGGGGAGAGCGAATGTTGATATATCCATCCCACTTCACGCTGTTTATTACTTCAGTCTAAGGCAATCCCTTTTCAAAGTCAGAACATCCTGGGAAGAAAGCAAAGTGTGGCTTGTTATTGTTTCTCTGTCCTTTTCTTTGCTCAGTACAAAGCTGGAAAATTCTGTACATCTATGTAGTCTGGTAAGGTAGCAGACCATAAACGTGCTGGCTGGGATCCAGTTACATTTTGTTCCTTGTGTTGGCCATCCTTGGAACTGAGAGAGATTTTAGAGGGGGTCCCAGACACACCAAAGGGAAGAAATAAGAGCCAGGCTTGCTGACATTTTATTTTTTGAAAGTGAAATAACTCCTATAAATTCAAGGAGAGGCCACCTAGAGTTCTGTGAGGCACATTTAGGGCTGATTCCACATTTCCAGGGAGCGTGAGGGTTCCAAACTCTTTCTTTCCCCTGGATTTGATCTTTTTCCCAAGTTCACAGTTCCCTAGACATGTTCCATGTGCCACTCCCAGCAGAGGAGGCCTGGGACAAATTTCAAGGTAGAAAATGGTCTCAACCCCATCCCATTAATATCGAGGTACAGAGGAAATCAAAGGGGGAACATACATCGTGATTCATTTAATTTTTATCTTGGCTGTCCCTATCTTCCCTCACTTGTTTCCAGGAGGGATGGTTCCCTTTTCCCCTCACCAAGCCCCACCCACAAGCTTGTATTTATCTGTGCTAGACTCTGATAGGAACTTGCTTCCCTAATCCCCTGCTCTTTCTGTCTCCTTGCCATTCTGTTTAGCCTGCTACTAAACACCTTTGAGCCCCTGTGCATGTCTATCACCGGGCTGAGGTGTGTAACAGGAAAGACGGTTCTCCACTCCCACTGAGCACTCTTTGTTCTGATCAGTGGAAAAGGGATTCCGGCTTCAATGTGTGATCTCTAAGTGGGAAGCTCCTTCCAGTTCTTTGTAGTGCTAAGGCTGGACACCCAGTGTCAATGGTCCTTTGTGTAGCAGAGCACCACTGAGACATTTTGGAAATGCAGAGGAAAGTCTAGACATGAGTTAAGAGGAAGAGAGGAAGAGCTCACCTGCTTGTCATGGAAAATTCACCAGAATTTTGAGCAGCTGAGTGTCTATTGGGGAGAGGAGGGCGTTATGACCAGCAAGAAAATTCCCTGGAGTGAGGAGTGGTCAAAAAGATTATAGGGAGGTAAAACACTGAATCTGGAATCATATTTGTCTATGGTCTGTGATTACCCAAAAACTCATTAAAAGTCTACTGTTTTCCATAATATTTCTGTTTAAAGTGCCTTGGGGAAAGGAAGGAAAAATAATCCATTCTGGGAAAGAGGTGGTAAGAGAGAATGACACTCCCAAAAGACAAGATGAGAGGCCACACAGAGACAAAGCAGAAAAAGGCCAGGGGTGACTGACCCAGCAGCTACTGGGGACATCAGTGAAATCCCCCCTTTCCATACATTTCGTTTACGGGGAGATTTGAAAGCGGATGGAAGATTGCATTACATGGGGGATGCAAAAAAATAGTAAGATATTGGTCCCAACCTTTCTGATAGGTTAGTATCCTCCCTCTCTTGCATACCTACCCTACTTCATTTTCGACTTCTGCTAATAACTCCGATCTCCTTGTGCAGCCTTTACACCTGTACACATTTCCCTATACTAATAAGTCATGAGTTCTCTGAAAATACGATTATTCATTTCTTCATTATTAAACACATGTTGTATACCAGGCCTGGGGAGAGGCTCTGGTCATACAAAGATAAATAAGACAGGAACTATGGATTTGTCCTTGTTGAGTTCTTAATATGGAAAAACCAAGGTAGAAGGGAAAGATATTTTCTCTTCATGTCTCTGTGTGCCTGGAAGAAGGTGGGCTCACAACAAATATTTAACAAATACCTATGCTGGAAAGGGACATAAATTAGGCCATCAATATACCTAAAAGGAGAAACCACTGGAAAGAAAGAAATCTAAGTTATTGGACTACATTAGAATAATGCACTTGCTTCTATTCTTTGGAATTATATGGATAGCAGAGACTACTTTGTGTAAGAAGGTCGGTCTGTATATGTTTTATACCTTCTTGATATTGCTTCAATAGTTCATGAGACAAGAGCTCATCCTCATTTCGTCTCCAAATATTACCCCCAAGAGCTCAAAAAGATGTGCTTTCTACATGCAATTTAAAAGAATCCAAAACAACAATGAAAATTAAAAGTTAAAAACTATGCACAGAATAGATGACACAATGCTACCAAATCACAGAAAATTCAATAAAGAAAATTGGACAGAATTCTTTCCTAGTACTATTACTTGGCTTCATCTGAAGAAGTTTGACTTATATTTTTAATAAAACTTTTTTCCCCCTCTTGCTGGTTTAATTCTAAGCTTCCAACACTTTCAAATGTTATAAACCAGATGAATGCTGTATGGTCAGAAAGGAATGCAGGATGCAAGAAAAACATGGCACATGGCAAAAAATTATTAATGTGGCCAACAATGATTCTGAAAAAATAAGCAGAATAGAAATGTAGATCATTGTCTGTGATTCCCCGGGGAACCTCCCAGGAGAGATTCCAGTCCAGTGATGAGAGGTGCAGTAAGACTTGAGTGTAAACATACATTATGGTCCAGTGGCCCAACCCTGGTACGCAAGTCAAGATTCTGGTTACAAACAATGGAAATATCTCTGGTTAGCCTATTCAGAGAAGAGATTTATTGGAAGGATATCAGATAACTCATGAATCAAAGAAGGCAGAGATCCAGCTCAGGCAAGAACCAGAAGGCCAAGTTTAGCCACAGGAATGATCCAGTTAGTGCATTCCACCAAGGCCATCGTCACTACCCCTGACACTGTTGCCACTGATGCCACCACCCCTGCCCCCCCGCTGGCCCTGGGGTCTGAGTGCTGCAGAAAATAGTTGCTACCTGATCCCAAGCCTTTGTGTCACTCTACCAAGATTCGGAGTCCCGGGCTTATGCACTGGATGGTCAGGGCTACCAGGCAGCAGGAGAGGAAATGCACACCCTACTCTTCTTGGCTTTTGTCATGAGAAGTGGGCCTTGGTTTGCTCCTATCTTGGGATTCCCCCCAAATAGAATATTCAGATATCATGCCTCCAGAACGGCAGAAGTCCACTCCCTCTGGCCAGCAGGCAGGGGCCAGGGCCGGGAATGTGTCTGAGAGAGAGCAGAAGCAGAACCAGAGATGTTCCCTCTAGATGGAGGTTGAAGCTCCATGGACAGTAGCTGAGAAACAGGGAGAAGTGGCTTGCAATCAGGGCAAAATAAATAATCGGGAAAGACGGGATCAGGGGCCAGTGGGTCACAGCGGTGAATAGGAATGTACTGTGAGGCCAAAGTCGGGAGACAGGTAACCAGGCTCATGCAAAGTGCTTCTGCAGCTCACAGATATTTTGAGAGGTTGATCCTGACAGTTAAAAGAGCAGAGGCAAGCTATTGCCTGTTCCCCTTTGTTCTCCCCAAATGTCCACCATCCATCTGCCAGCAGGTCAGTGTTTCCCAGATCATGGTGCATGTACCATTAGTGCATGAGAGGTGATTTTTAGGTGGTTGTTGAGTAAAATTTTTCATGATTATGCCTTTATTTTATTTTAAATGCATTCAGAAATATGTATGAGAAGGCATTTACTTACTTCGTGCCAGCCACCATTCGAAGTCCCTTACACATGTTCAAATTCATTTAATCCCCATGTATAATAATAGGGGATATCCCTCCCTCACTAGCCCCAATAATAATAATAATTATTATTATCACCCATATTTTACAGATGATAAAACGGAAGTCCCGTGAGATTAAGTAACATGCTTAGGGTCATGGGGCTAGTGAGAGAGGGAGCCTGGATTTATACTCTCACAGTCTGGCTCCAGAGTCCTTGCCCTTTTACACAACTACTGGAGCATTTTTAAAGAAAGACTGTAATTTCACCTTCCTTCTTTTTAATGAGCATGCATGTTTCTCCTCACAGCAACCCTGTGAGGGTAGCTAACATTAAATAGCGCGTAATGCACGCCAGGTACCTTTCCAAGAGATGTGCCTGCAATAAACTCACAACTCGGATGCAAAGGCTTTCTTTGTCCCCTTTCACATGAACAGAAACTGAAGCATTGAGAGATTAAGTTCCTTTCCCAAAGTTACCCACCTACTAAGAGGCAGAGTCGGGGTTAGAATCCTGTCTGTGCTCTTGACTACTTCGTACATTGCCTCGCTAAGCTGCCTGTCTGGGAGACAAGGACCACTATTAACCCACGTTACAGGTGAAGAAGGTGCAGCTCAGAGAAGTGACTTGTCCTGGGTCAGGAGTTAGCCAGCTTTTCCTCGAAAGGACCAGCTAGTATAGCCTTTTGGCTTTATAGGCCTGAAATCTCTGTCACAACTGAGTACTGTGTTCTCCTAGGGCAGAAGCAGTCGAAGCCTAAACAAGTGGGCGTGGCTGTGTTTCCATAAAACTTTATGTATAGACACTGAAATCTGAATCTCATATAACCTTCACGTGACGGGATTTGAATTCTTCTTCTGACCGTTTTTCAGCCATTTAAATGTGTAAAATCTATTCTTAGTTCACGGGTAATCCAAAAACAGGCAGCCGACAGGATTTGTACGCAGGCCCTAGTTTGCCAGCCTAGGCTAAATTGTGTCTGTGTCCAAACCAGGTCTTTTTCCACCGAGCCCCGAAGCTTCCACACAGAGAGAGGGGAACAGAGAAAGTCTCCTCCATGCCAGGGACAAGCCAGAGGCAAATCCAGTGACAGTTCTCTCCTGGCCTGTGGCATCCCTGCAGGTCAGCTGTTGACAATCTGTAAAATTGGACCACTCCGTTGGATGGAAAAGAGACAAACCATACCAGTCCTGCAAAGAAGCTTGAATGTTTCCAGCTAGATAGAAGCCAAAAGTAATGCTTTTACAGCATATTTTATAAAACATCCTCTGTCCCAAAAATACTGCAGCATTTTTGGTTCTGTTTTGTTTTGTTTTTTTCAGGATCTCGATGAAATGAATAGTTTTAAACTATGGCTTGCATTTTCCCCTTTACCCCAAAGAAAATCAAACTGTAAAGGCATGAATTTCCCCAAGAGGGCTCTTTGCCCATTCAGCCATGTCTTCTAAAGGGTTTGACTTATTGAAAAATAGAAACCACTCATGGTTGTAAAACCAGTGAACCTCTTTCCTTTATTTAACCTATTGCCCTTGAAAATGTACTTTTTTATGGTTCGCACGTGATCCAACCAAGCCGGCTCTCAGCTATCCTTTTGCATGAGTTATGTGGAGAAGCACTTCAAAGAGAAATGAGAAATGCTGCATAAATACAAGGTAGTAGTGTACTCAAATCTAATCTCAACTCATAACATGAACCCTATTGCCAAGGACAATAGTCTGTGATTGAGACAGGAATTTCCTAGTGAATGCTCCGTCCATGTTTACTCTCGCTTTAATCCTTTTACCGTTTCGGTGCTCAGTAGTTCTTGGAAGACTATGCCTGCCCTCGGGCTACTGGTGCCTTCCTGAAGTAGAAGTACCTGGGAATTCCTACACCCCAACCCCTGGGGGCAGCTCCCAACCAGTGACTGATTGGTATGGGGCTTCATCTCTGATTGGGGTGACTCTGAGGCATGAGACTTGATGTGTCCAGAACTCCCCCATGGTCCTGAGTCACCTTCAGTAAGACGGTGCTTGATATGGCATTCTTGTTTGACTTTCTTCTCTTCCCTATTCCACACGGCACCCTTCCATTCTTTTTCCCTGGATGCGCTCCCTAATGAATCAATTTCACACAAATGCTCATCGAAGGCTCCATTTCTGAGGGAGCCTAAGCCATGGGGTGACAGCAAGCATCTTAAAGTTCTGCCTTCCAATATACAGTGTACTGATACTGAATCCCTGACTTTGCATTGCTCTAAAGAGTTTTCCGAATGCTTCTAGATC
The DNA here is from genome assembly GCF_009762305.2 of Zalophus californianus. Lineage (NCBI taxonomy): Eukaryota > Metazoa > Chordata > Mammalia > Carnivora > Otariidae > Zalophus > Zalophus californianus. Next base: position 40,426,170 of record NC_045595.1, on the reverse strand, counting down.
ATGTTCTATATGATCCTCCCAACTAATATGACCTGCATCCTACAGGTGAGGGAACTGAGGCTCAGAGAGGTAAACAGCTTGCCCCAGGTCTCACTGATAGGACATGACAGAGCTTAATGCTCCTGCATCTGTCACAGGAGCATGGGAATAGCCAGTCACCAACTTACTGTTGATGGAGCTATGACCATTATTTAAAATTAAATTTTAATAGGATATTTTCTCAGAGTATAGTCTCTTTTGGGGGGCAAGGGTAAAGAAATGCATCTGAAACCTGCTATATTTCAGGTGCTGGGATAAAGGCTATATATAGATACCCAGTGAGCTCCCATGGAACTCAACTTTTAGCAGGAGGATGAACAAGGGAAAAGAAACTAATTATAATGGCCATAATCACTCTGAATAAAATAAACAAGGACATGGGAAAGGGAACCTCAGAAGTGACTCTCTTTAGATCAGAGAAAGCCTGCTGAGGAGGGGACTTTTAAATTGAGAACTAAGGGTGAGTAGTGAGGAGAAAAGAAAAAAGCTGAGGAAATGTGCTCTGGAAAGAGATCCTGATAGCCGCCCTTCATTTGAAAAGGCAGAATTCAGAAATTGGGTTGATTGTCTTTGCAAACAGAGCAGATGGTGATATTTGAGGTCAAACTCATGGCTGCCAATAGGTACTTAACAAGAACACCTACCATTTCTCTGGCCTGTCCCTTTGTCTGAAATAGTCAGCATTTGCCCTAGTCTTGAAGGGTCCTCTGGAGAAGCTCAGGTGGTTTGCTTTGGCTCCATGTCCACTGTTAATTGGGAGAGGAAATGTATTTATTAGCAGTGGCCAGCCATTAGACTAACTCTTAACGAACCAGCCTTAACACCATCGGCATTATTCATGGTTTGGAAGCCCAAAGTCCTCCCCTGGATGCTGTACCTCATGCTATGCTGTAGGGCGTCAATTTCCTTATGTGTGAGATGAGAATGTAGGATGAAGCCAATGGTTCACAGTATTTTTAATGACGGCGACCCAGCCCACATTTAAAAAGATAATTTTGAGGTATATAAGTTAATAGAGTTACACAAATTTTAAAAATTATGCCCCCATATCACTCAAAATTCCCAGAAATAACCATTTTAACATTTGGTGATAATTACATTCAATATTTCTCTATGTGTATTAAGAAGAAAAGGAAGACAGGACAGCAGAAAGGCAGGAAAAATGGAGGAAATGAAAGGAAGGAAGGAGGGAGGAATGAAGAGTAAGAGGTAAAAAGAAACATTATGAATTAAAAGCCAACCCTGAAGATGGTCAAACAGAGAGAGTGCACAAGCAAGGAGGGAGGAGCAGAAGGAGAGGGAGAAACCGACTTCCTGTTGAGCAGGGAGCCCTAGGAGCCTGTAGGAGGAGGCTCAATCTCAAGACCCTGGGGTCATGACCTGAGCCCTTGAGCCCTGAGCTGAAGGCAGATGCTTAACCAACTGAGTCACCCAAGCGCCCCACCTTCTATTGTCTTGATTGTGTTAACACCTCTTCTTTGAATCTTCATATCTCTTACTTGAAATATTTTCTTAGATTATATTGTATATAATTCCTTGGAGGTTGTTTCTGTCATCTTTTGTATATTTCATCTTCTTCTCTTTACATAGGGATACATATGTACATAATCCAGTTTTTCTTGTTTATATTTTTTTATTTTTCCAGTTTTTATGTGTAAGCTCCATGTGGATCTTTTTCCTATGAATCATCTTTGAATAAGTCACATAACCTGCTGAAGTCAGTGGGGAGCGGTATAACTGAATTAGTGTTGAAACAATGAGTAGCTTCCATACAGGTTGATGGTCTATTATACTTTCTCACCAAATCTATAATTTTTCATTTCCTGAGAATGCATCTCCTCATTTTTAGCATCCCCCAAATTAGAACTTTGCACCATGAAAGCCCTAATGAGGATCAATTTTTAACATTAAAAAAGGAGTCGGGGGGGGGGGGTGATAGGGAATCAGCCTGTACAAAATTGCCACGGTCTGGTGGTCTGGAGGTGGAACTGGGGAAATTGTCACATAAGGAAACCATGGATTAAGAAAATACGTAGGGACGCCTGGGTGGCTCAGATGGTTAAGCGTCACCTTCGGCTCAGGTTATGATCCCAGGGTCCTGGGATCGAGCCCTGCATCGGGCTCTTGGCTTGGCGGGGAGTCTGCTTCTCCTTCTCCCTCTGCCTCTCCCCCTGCTCATGCTCTCTCTCTCTCTCTCTGTCTGTGTCTCAAATGAATAAAAAAAAAAATCTTAAAAAAAAAGAAAATACCTAAAGACCAAAAAAGCCAATCTGAACTCATTAATGTTGTAAAGGTACCTGTGCTTGGGTACACACAATAGCATGGGCAAACATTTGACGAAGAGCCCATGTATGTGCAACACGTGTTGTGTATTCTGTCTGGAGAACATGGCTTGTCCCCACATGGATTCACAGAACTTTCATCCAGTTATATGTACCAGGTGCTCACCATGTGCCCTTACAGAGTTTGGTCGAGTGTCAAGACGGGTAGTATGTAAGTAAGTCAATGAGTAAGTATTTTCAAAATGTGGAAGTATATACAGGAAGCAAAGGGAGTGTTGAGATGGAGAAGGACTTGGGCACGGAACAGCCTGATAACTCAGGCTAGGAACTGCAAGACAAAAAGGTCAATGTTATATGAAGAACTGAGGAAGAGTGAGCAAGCTTAGTAGAAGGAGCATCACCAGGAGCTTACCCTGAAGTGGCCAGTCCGTGTCCAGGAAAGCAAAAAAAGCCTTGTAGGGATGGGTATGTGATAAGTGAGTTGGTACGCAAGGACATTAGGTGGGGGTCCGATGGTGAGATGCTAGTTCTGCGTCTCACACGAAGTGGAGTGTTTTAGGCAGGCGTATGTGTGATACAGTTAAATCGACTTGTGAGGGCTGTCGTGTAGAGCAGGGATTTGAAAATGACTGTGAAAGAATCAGAAAATAGACTTAGGTTGCTCTGGTATCCCCGGACAGAGCTGGTGACCCTTGAACTGGAGTGGGGGCAGCAGAGATGGAGAGAAGTCTGCTGATTTGCGATTCATCTAAGAGGTAGAACAGAGAGGGCATCCTATGGGCCTGAACACGGCGGGTGAGGAAGAAGGAGGAGGCACAGCTGGGTCTCCAGTTTCTGGCTTGGCCAACTGACTAGATGATGACGGTCTCTACTGACGTGAGGACCATCAAGAAAAGATCATTGATTGGGAGGAGCAATCAAGAATTTGATTTTGGAAACGAACATTTGAGATGTTTCTGAGTATCATGGGAAGTACACCAGGAAATAAGGTGGGTAGTGTGGGGCACCAGGAGAAACTGGACAGCATCGTGCAGAAGAGATTTCGAGTCCTATGAGTGAATGAGGCAACAGAGAAAGACTAAAGAAAGGAGCTCAGTGCATCTTAGCCTTTTTATTACTTAAAACTCCATAGCTCACATGTTGCAAATCATTGGATATAGTCACTTTGGCCTTATTTTAACTTACTTTCAACTCTCCTGGTCACCCATGATAGAAAGCTGGCTCAACTTATATTAAGCAAAAAAGGAATTATTGGTTCAAACATGCTTAAGGGCAAGAATCAGTATGTTTTCAGGCACAGATGGATCCAGGAGGTCATATGCATCACCAGGACACCCTCACACATTATTTCTTAGATCTCTTTTCCTCCATGTTGGCTTCATCCCAGGCCAAAGAGAGTGTACCCATTGCAATAATCCTAGAAAAATTAATGGATTTCTTCTGATTGTACCACCTCAATGTCCTAGTCTATTTGGGCTCCTACAACAAATACCACAGACTGGGTGACCCATAAACAACATTGATTTCTCACATTTCTGGAGACTGGGAAGTCCAAGATCATGGCATGGGCAGATTTGTTTTCTGACCAGGGCCCATTTCCTGGATGACCATCCTTTTGTTATCACCTCATATGGTGGAAGGGGCAAGGGAGCTCTGTGGGGCCTCTTTTATAATGGCACCAATCCCACACATGGGGGCTCTGCCCTTATGACCTAATTACCTCCCAAACACCCTATGTCCTAAAACTATCACATATATGAATTTTGGGGGGGGGGGGGCTACACAAACATTCAGTCTATGACACTTGGATCAGGTGTCCATCTTCTGCCAGTCACTATGCCCAGAATATGTGGATTGGCCAGGCTGGGTTCCATGCCCATCCCTGAATCCAAGAGATGTGCATTACACGTTGCCCCGAAAACAGCGGGTGTGCAGCACCTCAGAGGGAAAATCAGAGGGCCGCTTTCAGAAGAGGATGCCAGTGCTGGACCAGGAAAAGCAACAGCCATGCTAAGAGATTGCTTCTGTCTCCAAAACGCACTGACTACATATAGACATCTGATATGTCCATTTGTCCCATCAGACAATCAACCTAAAAGTTGACTTACCTTTAGTGGGTGGCCGTATGTGCCAAACCCTAAAGGCAATCATGGGCAGGGTTGAGGGTGGGCCATTGAAGTATGACCTCAAAATTAAGAGGTAAAAATCAAAAGGTCAAATTCCTACCCTCCGAAGTAAGGCTATAAGTGGGTAGATGTAAGGGAAGTCAGAGATACGAGGGTGACTGTTAAGGAAATGGTCAGTCTCAGGAGTATAAAAGGAACGGGGTGACATGACATTGTATAAGGTCACCTTTACAGCTTTCCCTTGCCCCCAAGGCCAGTGGCTGAGAATTCTATCAGGGTCAGGGACCCGGGCCCTAATAAGAAACCTTTAAATGTAACTGCAGTAAGGGATAAGTTTATAAGACAAAGCTCACAGACCCATTTGTAAGCTTAGCAGGAAAGGGTGAGGAGGCTAGGTGAAATATTTGTAGCTCCAAAAAATGGAGACTGACCCAGCCTCTGTGTGGATATGAAACTTGGAAACCACAGTTGAGGTAATAAGTCTTAACCGTCCTCTCTCTGTTCTATTCAAAAGCACTAAATCAAACCCAGGTCCAGACTGCAGCTTGCAAGTGGTACACACAGAGTAATTAGGCTCATGTACTAGTTATTGTCTCTCTTCTGAGCCTGTCATACAAAAGCATAAAGCCAGAACCACAGGGGGCTGTAACTGGGTGCCATGTCTGCGTTTTAATTCCATGCACTTTCCCTTTCTCCACTAAAGCACAGAATACAGAGCCGAAAGAGAAGCAGTGAGTTTATTTCCATGTGTCTGGGAATATTCCACAGGCACCAACTTCAGCAAAGAGAGCTCATCTTTATGCTTTCAGGAATTGGCACATCAAAGATGGATTCCCAAACTTTGAAAATGCGAGAGCTTAGGAATGGTAAGTAAGTAAGTTAATTTTAAGGTTAAAAGAGGTTTTTGTGCTAGTTCCCCAAGAAAAAGACCTCATCTCTGCTTGGTTTCCTGCATGGAGGTTGGGGCAGGGGGTGGTATATGCAGAGGAGGAAAGCCCAGAGGTGGAAAAAGGAGGCTTCAGATCGGAGGCTGCAGCTCTTTGTATGTAACCTTGCAGAAGTCACTTAATTACTCTGGGTTTCAAACCACCTGGAAAATTCATAAAAGACAAGCTGGCTCAGAAAGTCAGACACTCAACTGAATAAAGTGTGACTGAAGAAAACGAGAGAAACAATTCCAGGCCAAAGGAAAAAGAAGCTAATGATTTTTTTTTTTACAGTGAATATTTCATTCTCTTCTCCCGTTATTAGTTTGAAATAATTTAATCATCAGAACACCTTTCAGAGTTTGAAATATTATGAGCATCATCTGTTGTGCATTCACATTTTCTCCATTGAACCATGTTTGCTTCATTTGAAGGGAAGAAGATGGAGGAAAAACAGTTTTAAATAATCGTCATGTCTAATAAGTCATGTTTGAATGAATTTTGTCTCCAAATTATGGAGATGTTTATTTTATGGAGCTGTGATTCATTTTCCATTGACTCGTGCTATTGGGGGGGGGGGTCTTCGTTTTTTGTTGTTGTTGTTGTTGTTGTTTTATCTCATTAGACCAGCAAGGGGCGATTTTTGTTGTTTAAAGCAAAGAAAGAAGTTGTATGGGTTCAGATAATATGATGACGGTAAGGAAGAAGCCCTAAAAATTATGAGGGCATAATCACAATACAAGTTTATTTAAAATTACTTACAAAAGTGTCCTAAGGGAGTGTTGCCCATCAGCTTCCCTCAGTTCCAAGTGGTGATGGAGAGACCCAGATTCCTTCCATCTCCAAGTTCAGTCCTCCTTCAGCGTTGGTTGCCTTGTGAATCCAGCTAGAGGGAGGGGGACAAAAGAACGTGGGGGAGGCATGCCCGCCTCTTAAAAATGTTGGCTCTGAAGTGACACAGGCCACTTTCGCTCACACTGCATTCGTGAATGGTAGTGACACGGTACATCTCAATGCAAGCACTGTTCCAAGGGGGACAACTGGCTGGGCAGCCATGTCCAAGCCATATCGTCATGGCGTGGATGGGGAGAATGGGTTCAGGGTGGGTGCTAGCATCAGCTACCTCAAGATTCTTCAGCCTTCCTACTGTGTGGGATCCCCGGGACCTCACTCTATAGCACAGTGAGGTTAGGGTCTGGCATCGAGCACCCAGGAGTTTCAAATTCTGCTTGGTCATTCACAGGTCCACAGGAAGTCCTGGGCAAATCTGGGCCTCAATTTTCTCATCTATCAAATGGGGGTAATAGTCTCTACCCCATGAGGGTTGTTATGAGGATTAGATAAAGTAATCTGTACATTCTTTGCCTAACTTTTGTCACCGAGTAAATGCAAAGTAAATGGCAGCTATCATTATCATGACCCAACTAAGGATAAAATGCCTGGCTGCTTAGTTCTGCTTAATTCGATAACTTACATCTTGAGATATTGTGATGCTTTGTTCTTATTCCTGTCTTCCCAGCCAATCCTCACTCTGATGTGATTCACAATTTGTCCTGCCCTCTCCTATTTCAAGGTTTTTCTTAGCCATTATGTATGCCTTCCCTCCATATATCCATGACCCTACACAACTTTCAGAGAAGGGGAGAGGAGAGAGAGAGGAGCAAGCCTAAAGATTTCTTGAGTAAGATACAAAGGTTCGGGGAGGCGGGGTGCAGATGGTATTTTGGGGTGCATAGAAGCACAGACATGAACTTGCACACATGTGCTTGTGGATGCTTGGTTCCACACAGTGAGGCATGAGAGAAGTGCAAGTGAGGGGGCTGCTCACCTCGTGCGCTCCTAGAAAGATACTCTGTCCCTTATGCTGTCTGCCTGGGGCTCCCTCACATGTTTAGGTCAAGGTAAAGTGGTCAAGTCCCACATGATCTAGTTAGCAGAGCACAATCACTGTCTGTCCCGGCACCAGCTGGTCATCTCAAGAAGGTCTGTGACCTGTCTTAGGGATTCTAGGAAAGACTGAGGGAATGGATCATGGAAACAGCTAATATTCATCGAATGCCTGTTATGTGCAAGGGACTGTGTTCCTCAGTCTAGCACATCTTTAGGTAAGCAGTACTAGACCCATTTAAAAGCTGCGGAAACCAAGGCTCAGAGATTATATGCTGTTCACAGACATCTTGGCATCCTGATAACTGGTAGAACTAAGTCTTATGACCAGATCTGTCGCAAAAGGCATTTCTTTTGGTATGGTGGTCAAATATCTCTTGCAACTGTTATACACACGCGTGCACACACTAGTGTGTGTTCTACTACAAGAGGACGAGGAGGGTACCTTTATTTCAAACGGTATATAGGTTCACTTCCAGAATGCTAAGGATCTTGAGAAAAAGATTTGAAGGTGCTTTGAAGGTGCAGAAGTCTAAAGAGTGGGATTGAGAAAGAAGACAAACTCTAACTGAATAGAGAGAAAAATATAAAGGAACTAAGTAGACCACATTCATCTCTCTTAATGGCTTGTGCTAAGGAAGCATCTAGATCTCTCTGAATGTTTAGTCTCTTAGCTCGGACAACTGGAGGGGCTGGAGAGTGCAGGGGGCACATATTTCTCTGGATGTGAATTTAAGATGCGATTGTAGGGATTATCTTTAACTTAAAAGAGTGTAGTGCAGTGTGAATATATCATATCACATACAACTTCGCAGACCGCAAAGTACAGGGTTAACATGCAAGCGATTGCAAAACCAAAGGCAAAGTACAAATCCATATGTTGCTGTGAAATACAGAAACAGACTAACTTTGGCAGATGTTTTAGCTGCTATGGAAGGAAGGCAGGTCCCTTGGTTTATGGGAATTCTGGGGCTGGGAAGTAAGGAGACCCCATTTCTCCCTGGCTGCTTCTTGCTTATCCTATAACCAGCAATATGGACCCAGTTCCCCCAGTTAGGACCATGGCAAGACTTATGTTTGCCTCCTCTACCAATTCTAGTTCCTTGGTTTCCCTGCAAAATTACAGCGTCCCAGGAGTAAGGCAGTTAACAACCATTTCTTTATTTATTATATGTGTCTATGAATGGTAAACAGTGTATCAATAAGCACAATATTGCTGCCTAGGAAAACTACAGGGCACTAGCAGAGCATTATTTAGTGGGAGGCTCAGTGGAGGGTCCTGAGAAAGTGATGGGAAGCTGAACACATGAAAGTGAAGTAGGAGATAACTATGTGAGGAGTGGGCCAGAACATTTGTGCTCGAGAGAACAGTGAGGGTGAGTCCCTAGCAGTGGGGGAGAGGTTCTGGAAGGTTTAAGAAGAGAGAGATGCTTGGCATAACTTATGAAGTTGCTCTAATACAGCGCTTCTCAGCCAGGAGTAATTCTATCCCTCAATGGATATTTGGCAACATCTGAAGATAGTTACAGCCGTCACACTTGGGGAGTGAATGCTACTGGCATCTAGTGGGTAGACGCTGGGGATGCTGCTTAGCACCCTACAATGCCCAACACAGCATCCTAAAACAAGGAACTGTCCCACCCAAAATGTCAATAATGCTCAGCTTGAAGGACTCTTCAGCAGAAGGCCCTAATACAAAGGTTGAAAGAAGACAGGTTTATTTTTTTATGTTTATCAGCCCAGACGCACTGGTTCAGATGATGTGACCGGCTCTATAATGCCGTGAGGCTAGGCCTCTTCTATCTTGTTGTTCTGTGTCCCTGTAGGACGCAGGTTGGCAAACTCCTCTGTGAAGGACCAGACTGGCACTATTTTGTCTTTGCAAGTCAAATGGCCTCTGTCACAACTTCTCAACTCTGACATTGCAGTATGAAAGCAGCCATAGACAATGCCTAAGTCAATTGATGTGGCTATGTTCCAATCTAACTTTATTGACATACTATTGATAGGCTGGGTTTGGCCTGTGGGATATACTTTGGACCCTCCCCTGGTCTTACGTGCTTAGCCTGCATGCCAACCAGTAGGAGGAGGAGATATGGAGGCAATCTTATTTCCTTTTGAGGGACAACCTCACTTCTTCTTGTGTTCTATTGTCCAGAACTCAGAAAGACTAGAAATGTAGTTCTTGGCTGGGTAGTCATGGGCCCTGGGGAAATTCAGGTTTTTGTTTTGTTTTGTTTTGTTTTTTGTTTTTAAACACAAGGGAGAACGGATACCAGGGGACAATTGGCAATGTCTTCAATTGCTGAAGTACAGAACTAAGAGAGAAGCACAAAATGAGGCTGGCAAGAGAGGCAGGGTGAGATCATGCCCAGCCTGAGAAGTGAAGTGTAGGGTTACAAGTCTTCTCTTAAAAGACACAGGAAACTGTTGAATGGTTATAAGCAGCAGTGGTTCAGAGCCATTTTTCCAGTTTAAAAAGAGCACTCTGGTAGCAATGTGGAAATGGAAAGGAGCATGGTGGGATGTAGAGAGACAACTTTGGAAAATACTGCCGTCATCCAGGTAGGGGAGAGGGTGGCTGGGATGAAGATGGTGGCAAAGACAAAGTGAATGGATGGGAAAGAGATTTAGAGGGGAGGCTCTATAGCTCCCTACAGATCAAACTCCCTTTTTAAAATTGAGAAAAAAGCAGCTTGATAATTCCTTTTTTAAAAAATCTAAAGCAAACTTGATCACCATTTTCCATCAGATTTAGCCCCAGCCAGCCCGTGTCTGCCACTTTCCTCTTTTTCTTCTGGGACTCAAATGCCCATTGTTGAACTTCTTCTCTGGGGAAAAGCCATCCCGGGTCTCCCAAGCATGAGCCTCTGGGCTGGCGTGACTCAGAATGTGGACACAAGAGTTCACAAATCCCAATTGTAATGAGTGGGCAACCCTAGCGCTTTACATAAGCAAAGCGAGGAAGCAGCATGTGTTTTGAGACTGACTGGCACCAAAGGAGACAAAAGCCTACAGTATAATTATGCCAAGCATATAATATGATGCAATCGGTTACTGTCTCCAATATGCCCCACAGTGCAGCCCAAGGGCTTGGAAGAGTACAACGCTCCAGAACTGTGTGTCTGTGCCATCGGAAGTCTGAGAAAGCCACAGCACCTTCTCTTCTGTTGGTCGACGGTGTCATGGGCATTTATTGAGCATCTACTGTATACCAGGGACTGTGCTCCATCTTCGGATATAGAGGTGAGAATAAGACATGTCTGACCTTACGATTTCTTCAATTAAATAGCTCTCTAGTTTCTGCCTCAAATCCCTGAAACAGCAGATGAAAAAACATCTCCCTGGTTTATTTGAAATGGGTTCCCAGTAATGAGGGCATCTTCACTGGAAATCTCAGTTATAGGGATCTGGCAAAGATCCTTTGGTTTTTGCACTTAGCATCGTGGACACATTTATCCTTGAAAGGCAATGCCTCGAATAATTCCCTTTTAAGGAATTGCCTTAATGACTGTTGGCACCATTTTTTTCTAAAGAGAGAGGACCCCACATTCTTCTGATGGTCATTGGTTTTTTTTTGGATCACTAATTGTTATTGGGACCACGTGGCTAATTCACAGAATAATAAGTAACTCCAAGACAGAGGTGATTCATATGTAGCTCTGATACAACCTCTTTCTCCTCTAACCCCTTTCTGGTGAAGTGTGTCAGCAAACTGCTTTTAAGTATTACTCCATCTATCACCCCAAACCCATGGTCTGTGTACAAACGCATTAGGATCCTTGCGTTCCAGGGATCTAGGGCAGAGAACCTGGGCCCAGTTTGTAGGTGATAGCTTTAAGAGGCCTGGGCAATTCCAGTCCACTAGAATGCTTACTGTCCTTACGGTCATTAATTCAGTCTTAATGTCGTTTAGCTCAGTAGATGCTTGGCACTGTGCCAAGCGCTTTCCATAGGCTTCCTGATTTAAACAGTGTGCCACTTCATCTACATCAACCCTGTGAAACAGGCAGTAATAACATCTCCCTTTCACAGAGAAGGAACTGAGGTGAGTGACTAGCAGAGGTCATAGAGTCAGTAAGTGATAGAACCAAAATATGAACGTAGGTTTTTCTGACTGTCAAGTTTATGATACTCTACTGTCCCCTTTGTTCCAAATATCAACATTAATTGAACATCTATTTATTACAAAGTCCATACCAGTTTATCTTACCCTGAAGGTCCTAACGGGTTCGAGTTGAGCTGATTTTGTCCGGCCCAAATGGCAGTGCATTCACATATGAGAGCGGTAGGCAAACTAAGGCCCATGGGCCTTTTGAAAATAGAGTTTTACTGGAATAGAATCAGAGCCATTCATTTACATATTTTCTTCAGCTGCCTTTGTGCAATACAGTTACAGCTGAAGAGTTGTGACAGAGATGACATGACAGAGATGACATGACACCACAGATATTTACTATCTGGTTCTTTTTCTTTTTTTAAGATTTTATTTATTTGTCAGAGAGAGAGAGAGAGAGCACAAGCAGGGGAAGGGGAGAGGGAGAAGCAGACGCCCCGCAGAGCAGGGAGCCCGGTGCGGGGCTCGATCTCAGGACCCTGGGATCCTGACCTGAGCCAAAGGCAGACGCTTAAATGACTGAGCCACCCAGGAGTCCTGACTATCTGGTTCTTTAGAGAAAAAAGCTTGCCAAGCCCCAATATGGAGCACAATCACATGTATTGTTTCTTTGATGAAATTCTCTCTACTGAGTAGAATGGTGTTATTCACTGACTTAGGGTTAGCATGACTGTTAAATTTATACATATATATTATTTAATTCAATACATTTTTATCAACTGCTGCAAAACAAAAAGGTCAGAAGTCCCTCTGTGGGGGATTTCGGCATGAAGAAGAAAATGTACCATTCTCATTTAATGGGTGCCATGTGATCTTCTTGTGACTTTTCCCAAAAGGCGCTCCTAAGTTTTTGTGACAACGCTAGTCTTCCTCGCTTACCTGCAGTTTCGCCTTCTGCGGTTTCTGTTACTCAGGGTCAAGAGTGGTCATGGAAGCCGATGATCCTCCTTCCCATGCATAGTCAGGTCAGTGGTAGCCTGACGCTACGTCACAACGCCTACATCACTCACCTCACTGCATGTCATCACGTAGGCGTTTCATCCTCTCACATCATTATAAGAAGGGAGAGTATAAGACGATATTTTGAGGGAGACAGAGACCACATTCCCATAACTTTTACTACAATATATTGTTATCATTGTTCTATTTTATTATTAGTGTTAATCTCTAACTGTGCCTGATTTATTTTTTTAAAGATTCCATTTATTTATTTGACAGAGAGATAGCACAGATAGGCAGAACGGCAGGCAGAGGGAGAGGGAGAAGCAGGCTCCCCGCTGAGCAGGGAGCCTGATGGGGGGCTCGATCCTAGGACCCTGGGATCATGACCTGAGCCGAAGGCAGATGCTTAACTGACTGAGCCACCCAGGTGCCCCATAACTGTGCCTTAATTTATAAATTAAACTTTATCATAGGTCTGTATGTATAGGAAAAAAACATAGTTTATATATAGGGTTCAGTACCAGCCTTGGTTTCAGGCATCCCTAGGGGGGCGGTGAGGAGAGGTCTTGGAGTGCACACCCCTCAGATAAGGGGGGGGGGCTACTCTATCTGGAGTTGTGTGCAATTCTTAGACCATCACCCACAATTTCATTCACAAACTAGGTAGTTCCTGTCTTTGCTAGTCAATTACGGCCCTTCTGGAAATAACACACAAAGCATGTATTACAGAAGTTCGAAACACACTTTCACTTATCTCCTACAGTTTTAAGAACCATCAGAAACTTTGTAGTTCTGGAATAGGAAGAACACCAGTACAAGCGAGCTCTCTCCGAGCTCTCCGACTGCAGCTTTATCTTCATCTTCAAGCTTACACAACCCATGGATAAATTATAAGTTACTGCAGAGATTCCCACCAATGACAAACTGACTCACTGTCGTCTGAGTTCTTTCATCTTTTTGGATTCAACTTCTAAGGCTCTGTGTATTCTGTCAAGATGGAGTGTGCTATTTGCCAAAATTACAGAGAGTATGCCAGCATGTGGACACATTTTCCATTTTACCTGTATAGAAAAATGTTACCATTGCTGAAGTTTTTTCCATGATTGCTTTTTGCCCCTGTAGCCAGCAGCTCATGGCCAACTTTGTGAAATGTTTCATGTCTGTTCCTGTGCAGCCATGAAAATAGAATGAAAGGTTTAAGTGACTTTTGTTTGTTAAAATATAACAAACGATTATCCTAGAAACACCATACCATTGTAGGACTATTTTCAGTAATGTTTTGTTTTAGCTTTTTCATTGCCAAGTGCCTGGTTATCTGGGTACCAAAACCACAGTTTCAGGACACGATTTCAAAGAATGGTAATGTCACATTTCTCTTGGTTGGCTGACATCTCAAAAATGTTCTGCCTGAAGCCCTCGCAGATGAAAAGATTATTCTTTTGTTGTAAAAAAATGATAAAAAGGAAAGGCAAGGAAAAAAAAAAACTCTAAACGATGGGCAACTCTCTCTTTTTTGGGGGGGGCAACTCTCTTTTTAAATATAATCAAATAGTATTTACCTGAAAAGCAATTGTGTGTTCTACATTAGATGGGGGGCAGGGGGTACATTCTGGAAATCACTAGTCTGAGAGTTGCAACTCTACATCTTTTGAGCTTAGTTGATGCCAGTGCTCAAGTGGTTATATTTTGCTATAAAAAGGCCCCCCATAGATGAAACAATGAGCACAACTCTGGCTATTTGAGGCCCAAGGTGACAAGAGAAAGTGATATCATACTGCAGGGTTTGCTTGTCAAATCTATCAACAGTGGGTGGTACACAAAAGCAGTTTTATAATATTGCATCCCTGTGGGGCGGGCAGCATTAGAGTGTGAGCCATCATATTTGCAAACAGAAAGTCCTATCTTCCCTCCCCCAGCCTAAAATAATAACTTAGCACCTGTGTAAAGTCTTCAGGGGTTTCTACATATAAAAATTAGTTAATTAGCAATTATTACCATATGTTAGGTGAGCACAGATTATTATTATCATAATTTTACAGACGGAGTAAATGAGAGTGATGGAGAAGGTGCCAGGAGAAAAATTACAACTAATGAGTTCCTAGATCACAGGCCTGACCTGCAGGGAGGTTAAAGAGCTTGCTTATTTTTTTTTTTTAAGATTTTATTTATTTATTTGATAGAGAGAGACACAGCAAGAGAGGGAACACAAGCAGGGGGAGTGGGAGAGGGAGAAGCAGGCTTCCTGCTGAGCAGGGAGCCCGATGCGGGGTTCGATCCCAGGACCCTGGGATCATGACCTGAGCTGAAGGCAGACACTTAACTGACTGAACCACTCAGGCGCCCAAGATCTTGCTTATTTTAAAGAACACACTGCAAAGTGAAACTTAAATACTGGAAAGGCAGATTTTCTGAATTAAAAATGTCCTATTTATTAGTGAAACCAGTGCTAGGGTTCTGGTTTTTATTTATGAATATTTCCTTTTATGATTTTTTTTTACCTTCCCATAAACCTGTGACGACTGAGCCATCTTATTTTTAATGGGGATTCCATGTGCTCAGAGGACTCACTGTTCAGATCACATCCTTTTCGTTTCCCCTTAGGAATAATCAAGGGTCTCTGAGGTCTTAGAGACCTGAAAAGGGTTTTTGAACCAGTAAATATTTGGATAAGTTACACAGCCAATCACCATGTTTTGTGAGTGTCCAATGTGAGCCAAACACTGTCCTAGGTCTTGGGGATATCCAGCACTGATCAACATGACAGGCATCTTTTCAACTTTATAAAAGTTCAAAGTTGACTTTAGAAACTGTACCTTCATGTGATTTAGCTGGAGGGAGAGGGTCCATTGTTACATGAAGTCATTCTGAATTTATTAAAAATATTAAATGGCCTTAGGTGTATTTGTTTTCCCTTCATAGGTGATTGCTGCAAGGCAGGGTGTGTAACTGATAAGCATGAGGGAGGCTAACTGGTGTTTTTGAAATTCATTCCAAGACAATGGGCGTATATATTTTACAGGCAATACTTTGTCCCTGCTACCCCCAGGAAGAGTGATGACTCCTATAATAAGGCTATCATGGGCATATATTTTTTGCCATGCCAATATCGCTACCTCCCCTACCTTCATTTCTTGTGGTCTGGGTTGTCCCCACTCCCTGGTTCAGGAATAGACAGAGGACCCACGGCAGGACGAGTGTCATGCCTTGGAAATGTATTGGAACTATAAGAAAAAGAATGCTCTCTCTGCTGGTGTTGACAGGCAAACCTGGGCTGCAGGGGTTATCAGTCTAATCATGTGAGGAGAATCTGCCTAAGGAGGAAGCCAGTCCAGGGGAAAGCAGAGTAGATTCTTTTTTTTTTTAAGATTTTATTTATTATTTGACAGAGAGAACATAAGTAGAGGGGGAAGCAGACTTCCACGGAGCAGGGAGCCTGATGTGGGACTCGATCCCAGGACCCTGGGGTCGTGACCTGAGCTGAAGGCAGACGCTTAACCGACTGAGCCACCCAGGTGTCCCGCAGAGTAGATTCTTAATACATTCATGTGAGCGCCTGGATTCAGCTATTCCTGAAGCCATTTTTACCTCCTGGACTTTTCAATGATGTGTACTTGTCTTTTTTTTTTTTTTCTTTTTAAATGCCTGAGTCACTTTGAATTGAGTTTCAGGAACTTGAAGGTAAAAAGAGTTCTAATGCAATTCCAATCAATAATTTTTTAAAATACAGCTTTTGGTATGGATGAGAAAATAGAAAATAGTTTTTAAATATAGATAATACTTTAATAGATATAATTTTGAAAAAATGCTTATGCGTGTATATAGACACATGCAGAATGCTATGTATCTAATATCCATCATTCCCTTCTTCCTTATCAACAGATCCCTATTAATATTTTTGTATTTTTAAGACAGCTTTATTGAATTCAGTATATGAGCTACACTTCACATACCAGGAAATTCACCCTTTTAAAGTGTACAATTCAGTGGCTTTTAGTACATTCACAGTTACGTAACCATCTGTATGATTAATTTTAGAACACTTTCATCATCTCAAAAAGAAATCCCATACCCATCCCATTTCTCCACCTCTCAGCTTCTGACAAGCACTAATCTGTCTCTCTATAAGTTCTCTATAAATGGAATCACACAATATGTAGCCATTTGTGTTTGGCTTCTTTCACTCAGAATAATGTTTTCAATGTCAACCCATGTTATAGCATGAATCAGTACTTTGTTCCTTTTTATGGTGACTGATATTCTACTATGTGGATATACGAATTTTGCTTACACATTCATCGACTGGTGGATATTTGGGTTGTTTAAACTTTATGACTCTCACGAATAATGCTGCCATGAACATTCACATGCAAGTTTATGTTTTCAGTTCTCTTGGTTATGTACCTAGGTGTGGAACTGCTGGGTCATCTGGTCATCCATTGCTTAATATTCTGAATAACTGCCAAACTACTTTCTAAAGTGGCTGTCCCATTTTACAAAACCACAGCAATGTATGAGGGTTCCAATTTCTCCATACCTTTGTCTACACTTGTTATCGTCTGTCTTTTTGACATTAGCCATCCTAGTGGATGTGAAATGATATCTCATGTTAAGACCCTGTAATATATACCAGGAAGCAATGTGCCCTCATAAAAGACTTTATTTCATAAGTCTTCTTTACATGTAGGGGTCGTTGCTGAGATGTAAGAAAAAGTACTTGGACAGGCTTCCCAGAAAGGTCCTAAAGAAGGCTAAATTAGGAGGGGTAATTTTTGGTCTACGCCACTTTCCTTCATTTTTCTTCTTGGACTGGTTGGGCTCTACAGTGAACATCATGGTCCATGAAGTGAGCAGAGAGGGCCGGCCCTGCTGATGGTAGACCAGGAATTACTAAAGAATCCTAAGTCCTTGATGACTTGGAAGTCATGGTATCAGCCTTATGCTACTAACTATGGATCATACTTTTTTATTTGAGGGACAAAGAAATTTATTGCCTGTAGACTTTATGGTTATTCTGACGTTCTATTTTCTTCAGCTAAACTTAATCTTTTTTTCTCCTGTATATATGTATATGTATACACATATGTATTTATGCATATATATACACAGACATACATGTATAGATTGGCTGCATGCACACAAAACCTAATTTTTCTTCTACCTGAGAACACACCTAGACCACATTTCCCTGAATCCCTTACTATTAGTGTGGCCCTGTGACTGAATTACAGTTGCTAGAATGTGGGTGGGCAATCTTTCCTTCTTTTCTTCCCATCCACTGAATGGGGCAGGTCTGAGGACAGGGCTTGAAGTAGGGCAAAGCCAGTAGATGGAAGGACCCTGGACCCTAATGACCACATGGATATCTACACCAGGGCAAGAGTAAGGAAAACATTCTTTAGTGTTAGATCTTAGAAAATTTGGAGTTTGCTTACCCAAATTGAATTGCATATACGTACACATCCACATTTATATAAAATCACAGATTTTACCTAAGGTTACTCAGTGATCCAGTGAAACACTCATCTCCTGACACTTGGTCCAATCCTTTCTCTGCTGTACTGGGTAGCAAGTAACCGGGCGTCTGCGACTATAATATGTTTCATCACATGTTATTTATTTTATTTAAATAAGTATTTAAAAAGTCATCTAATTTCTTTGAGCTTTCATTTCCTCACTTTATAATGAGTACTTTGGACTGGATAAATACCTGATACATTGTTTTCGAATGAAAATTGCTGGTGATTTCATTCAGCTGGCAAACTTGGAGACCCTGTGAACTCTCTAAGGTAAGAGCTGGGTCTTGTGTCATCTACGCTCTCTACATGATAGTGGATCAGTATCTGTGGGATAAAAGTGGATAATGGATCAGTATCTGTGGGATAAAAGAGGAGCTCTCTTCTAGCTCCAAATGTCTACAATGTCACAAATCTGGAATCACACTTGTCCCCCTCCCCCCCCACACACACACCTTGTCTGTATAAAAGCCACTCAATTCACAACCAGATAGTGATCCAGCTCTCCATGCAGGAGCTGGTTGTTCAGAATTCAGAACAGATTTTGTTGTGGGAACAATTTCTAAATGATGATAGGCCACAGAAGCCTATTTAACACACACTGTGATACAGATAGCTTATACAGCAGCAGCGGTCTGTACTTAGGATTTTAGAAGCAGGAACTTACATGGAGCAGCAAGAGGGAGCAGTTTGTTCAACAGTTAAGTCTCCACTAAGTGTGAAACACATGGGAGAATGTGGACACGGTGGCCCTGCTCGAGAATAGAACAGGGGAGGGAGAGACTGGACATTGATCAGGCTGTACCCCTCTGCTGCCCAAAACCTCTCCGTGCCACCCAGTACTCTCAATGCCATTTCAAACCCTTTAATCTGTGTGCCCTGCCAGCCCTGGATATTTGGATCCTACCCATTTCTTTATTTCTTTACCCTTACTTGATTCTATTCTTCCCCGTTCTCACCCTGTTTTAAGTTCTAGGCAAGCTCCATCTAATTTAAAGCAACCAACTGCTTGACTCCCTCTGGACCTCTATGCTCTCTGTTGCTTCTGCCTGGAGGGCTCATTCTGTCCTTTAAGCAACAACTCACATTTTCTCTCATCAGGCTTCCTTATTTAGAAGGGGTGCCTCTAATTTCTCTCCAGCACATTAGCTTATTGTACAGTCTTTATACCAGTGCTTCTCACACTTCGAGTGTATACATACCACGTGGGGATACTGTTAAAATGCAGATTCTCATGCAGTACATCCAGGATGAAGCCTGAGATCGTGTATTTCCAGCAAGCATCCAGGTGATGTCCATGCCTCTGACCACACTTTGATCAGCACTGCTGTGGAGAACTTCCATCATCCCATTATTAAGTCAGTATGGTATCTGTGTATTGATACTTGCCTCTGCACCCCGGAATAAGGGCTCAGTAAGGCAACATTGCCCATTTGGTTCACCCCTGTTCCAGTGCTTTCTCTAGTACTGAACCCACAAATTATTTAAAGCCTGGGGAAGCTAAGGGTTGATAGGGGAAGAAGGAGGTGAGGAATGTTGGGGGCATGGAGTGATTTTCTACATCATTTGTAAGGGTAGTAACTCCCGAGGAGTTAGGGGTTCTGCAGGAGGCAGCATAATGCTCACAGAGATTAATGTGAGCGTTCTGGAATCCTGTCTATGTTCTTGACTGCTATTTTGATAACTTACATAATCTCTGTAAACTCGTTTCTTCATCTGTAAACTGTAGCTAAAGACACATGTTTGTGATGGGCTGTGAGGATAAATGAGAAAAACAAAGGTCACGTAGTGAGCACAATGCTTGGCCTGGAGTACCAGCTCAAAAAAGGGCAGACATTATCATCTTCTGATTAAATATGATAGAAAAGACAATCAGAACAAAATTTAAAATGAGAGTGAGGGTGAACATAGCATTTCCATTAGGCTTGGGATCACTTTTGGTTAGAAAGTGCCGAATTAGACTATAGAAGAAAAGGGTTAGGGCGGAGATGGTGGATGCCATAAGAAGCGTTTGCAAAGGCACCAATCCACCTGTCCCCAAGGAATCATCTGCTTATAAACACTCAGCTGCTTCTGTGACTGTTGACTAAGAATCAATCCATGTCAGAAAAACTAGCTACTCTTCTCAGAGGGCCACCAGACGGGTGCCAAATATTCACCTTCCAACAGTGTGTATTCATGTTTATGAGTGTGCTGTCTCAACTTCCCAATTTAACACCCCTCTCTCACTGTGCTGCACTCACTAGGTCATTCTACAGTCAGCGGAGGATGTGGGCTGCTAGAACTTGCCTGACTTTAGCAATTAATGAAAGGTAGCCCCAAACCAGTGGTTCTAAATCTAGGGCAATTTTGCCCCCAGGGGACATTGGTGATATCTGGTTGTCACAACTGGGGGGTGGGGCTGAGGCTGCCACTGGCACCTACTGCATAGTAACCAGAGATGCTGCTGAACATCCTACCATGCACAGAACAAGCCACCACCAAAAAGAATTATTTCACTATCATTAAAGCCAAGGTGGAGAAACCTTGCCATTCACTGTACTTTTTTTTTTTTAACCTTTCTTGTTCTTAGTCCCCCTGTTAAATGTAGCCACTAAATAATATACATGACCTGACAACTCTGACATTCTAGGAGGCTTGGTTGTCTTGTTCTTTTTTTTCTGACCTTCAATATTTTTTATTCTAAAATTAACCAATGAGGAGTGGCTCTGATAGCCTTTGCTTTTGCCTAAAGAGGCTGATCCACATTACTATAGCTTCTCTGTGGCCTCCACTGTAGCATTTCATCAACCACCTCTCTGTCTGCTGCCCTTGCAGAGGTGGTGGTGGGTGGCTCCTAAAAGAAGCTGACACCCAAAGCAAGCACTCATTTCCCATTTATGGTGTATGATGAGCTTTCCCTGTTTCTCAAAACCAGTTTGGTTTGAAGATTATCCCCCTGTTGACACTAGCCCACCCTGTGAAACTGACAAGCCCACACACCTTTGTTGAAAGAATGTGTTTCTTACTCATTATCTGAGAAACTGTGAGCCGCTTAATAAATATACTGATGGAGGATTCCTGGCACATGCTTATCTGAACAAAGGCCAATTATATTCCACCCCACGTACTATCAAAGAAATGCATTAATTGATTAAAGCAATGAAAAGAAAGCCTCTACCACAAAGAGAACAAATGCCACCAACACTGATTTAAGAACACTGTCCAGTGACCTCAATAATGCACTGAAAAATCTAGTAGTCAGTGACAACTTTTTAAAGGTCAGTTCAAAACAAGTAATCCTGTGGACATCAAGGCAATCCTTTCACTCTGGTGAAGCAGTTAAATAGTGAAGGTCACGGGGCTTTAGCAGCCAGATAAAGGAGAGAAGTAAAAGCAATTAGACAAAATGGATGCTGTAATCTCGCTTTCTAGACCTCAGAGCCACACTAAACCCAGAGATCCAAATTTTCACTTCACTATTCAGAAACTGGCAGCAGAGTCCAAATGAGAATTCCATAGCTTGATTTCTCTCTTACCAGTGCTAACTGCATTTTTTTTTTTTTAGCAATGTCTACAGCCTTGGGAGAAAAAAAAAATCACCAAATCCATGTATGATGCTATGTATTTATCATCTAAACTGGGATCCCTAAGTATTCCTTCAACACACAGAAGTATTGCTGAAAATTACAAGACTCACTACATTGCTTGAAAAGCTGCCCCAAAGTGAAAGAAAAAAAGTCCAGATTCTTGGAGGGCCACTTTCCAATCAAGTGGAGGTACACGGACCAGAGGCATCAGCCTCTTTTGAAGGCTCTTTTAACACAGCGATTCTCAGGTCCCGCCCCAGACCTACTGGATCAGAATCCACATCCACATTAAAATTTGAGAAACACTGCTGTAGGAGATCTTACAGGACAATTTTTTTTTTTGCCTTCTCCTAGCTTGAGTTTCCCCGATTGGAAAATGGAAATATAACAAAGTATACACAAAGGAAAAATCAAAACATTACTGAAGGAACACAGTTCACATGATTGCGGGGGTGGCGGGGTGGGTAATAGGGAACTTCTCTAAGATCTATACTTGTGAGATTTTTAACGTTGTAGAACCAGCGTTACTTATTTTGTAATGCAGTAAAAATAATTTTTAAATGGCGTTAATACTCTCTCACAGCAGGGACCGATTTAGAAGCGCGGACACTTCAGAAGTATTAAGTGAACGGAGCCAGCACTCCATCCAGCCTTTCCCAACCCGACAGCCTACGAGCAGCCCTCGTCCCCGCAATTCGCCCCTGTAGATTTGCCCTCGGGTTCTGGAAACCTTAGCCGGCCAAACCCTGAGGTCCGCCGAACCTCTGGTCGGAACTGTAGTTGCTGGAGCGTTCTTCAGGCTAACTTTCCCCGGAATGAAATAAATAAAGACCGTAAGTGCTGAGATAGCGGGCCTCAAAATATTTTTTCGTTCTCGGCAATCAGCCAAGAAAAGAGGGGGCGGGGGCGGGGAATAAAAAGTCGCTATCTGTCCCGGAAGGGGCTCCAGGAGAGCTTGTCTGGGCGACTGCAGCAGCCTCAGCTCCAAACTTAGTGAGCTTTTCTCGGCTTGTGTGGGTATCTCACAGCGAAAACTTCAAGAGAGCAGTCGCCGGGGAGAAGGGCTCAGGCTGGCGTCCTGGGCGGGCCAGTCCGCTCGGCGAGCCTCTGGGTCTCCCCATCCTCCTCTGCCTCCCGGCTTCCTCCTTGTTGCAGGGGGCGGGCGGCAGGCAGCCGAGGCAGGATGTGCGTGCGCACGCGCTCGCGCATATACGGCTGGAGGAGTCCTGTTCCTCGGGCATTTTCCGAGGAAGTCTGGAGCAATTAGGCTCAGTCCGGGGAGAGCGAGCGAGCGAGCGGGCGGCGCAGCCGGCGTGTCTGGGCTGCCTCGCAGGGAGGGAGGGGGCGGCCGGCCGCCCGGCGGCGACCCCGGGCCCCGGCCGCCACCATGGGCTTCGAGCTGGACCGCTTCGACGGCGACGTGGACCCGGACCTGAAGTGCGCACTGTGCCACAAGGTCTTGGAGGACCCGCTGACCACGCCGTGCGGCCACGTCTTCTGCGCCGGCTGCGTGTTGCCTTGGGTGGTGCAGGAGGGCAGCTGCCCGGCGCGCTGCCGCGGTCGCCTGTCGGCCAAGGAGCTCAACCACGTCCTGCCGCTCAAGCGCCTCATCCTCAAGTTGGACATCAAGTGCGCGCACGCGGCGCGCGGCTGCAGCCGGGTGGTCAAGCTGCAGCAGCTGCCCGAGCACCTTGAGCGCTGCGACTTCGCGCCCGCGCGGTGCCGCCACGCGGGCTGCGGCCAGGTGCTGCTGCGGCGCGACGTGGAGGCGCACATGCGCGACGCGTGCGACGCGCGGCCGGTGGGCCGCTGCCAAGAGGGCTGCGGGCTGCCCCTGACGCACGGCGAGCAGCGCGCGGGCGGCCACTGCTGCGCGCGGGCCCTGCGGGCGCACAACGCGGCGCTGCAGGCCCGCCTGGGCGCGCTGCACAAGGCGCTCAAGAAGGAGGCGTTGCGCGCGGGCAAGCGCGAGAAGTCGCTGGTGGCGCAACTGGCCGCGGCGCAGCTGGAGCTGCAGATGACCGCCCTGCGCTACCAAAAGAAGTTCACCGAGTACAGCGCGCGTCTCGACTCGCTCAGCCGCTGCGTGGCCGCGCCGCCCGGCGGCAAGGTAGGCGCCCGAGGCCAGACCCGACCCCCCGCCGGCCCCCTTAGGTACCCAGGGCGCCTCCCGGTCCCTTGGGGCACCGGGATGCCTGGAACTTCCCAGGAGCATCCTTGCCTCCTCCTTCCTCCACTGCTTACCAGTTGTATCACCACGAGCAGGTCGTTGAAGCAGTTTAAGCTTGGAAACTATGGTCCCTAAGGATTCCATACGCAGGGTGAAATGTAGCTACAGCAGAGCTTCCAGGGGTCTGGAAAGACTGAAAGGAACCCACATTCAGCGTGGAGTAAGAACGAGCGCAGCTCCAAAGTCGGAACTGTGTCCAAAGGCTTTGCTGCTCAGATCAGCTAGGTGATGTTGTGGAAGTTACTTAACCTCTGTTAAGGTTGAAAAGTTCCCTTATACACGTGGCGCCCAGGATGAGCTACTGACACACAGGGTGAACTATATCCATGCGTCCTCAGGAATTCCAGAAAGAGTAAACGAAACACACAGTTCTGAATAAGTTCAGAAGGCTGCCAAAAGGCAGGCCCCTGGAGTGAAAGCTGGATTCAGACGCGGGCTTTGCTGCCAGCTAGCTGGCTGACCTTGAGCAAGCTGCTTAGCCTCTCCAAAGTTAGAAACTGGTCCCTAGAGATGTGACATAGGGGTAAAACACAGCCTGACACCGGCTGTGGTGTTCATCCGGGGATGGGCATTCCAGAAAAGAAGGAAGCGCCACCGAACATAAAGTAATAATTGAGAGTAAGTCCTCTGGAATTGGAACTGTCTTAGAATTTAGGCTTTTTGTTAGCCAGCTGGTGACTGTGTGGCTTAACCTCCAGGTGCCTCCTTTCCCTAAAAGTAGAATAGGTAGTTGTCAGCCTTCAGGGGGAGAATACGTTAAGACCTGGCACTGTGTTTGACCAAGGCTCAACAAATGTTGCCTGCAGTTATCTTTAACATCTCCCCCTGAGCCATCCCCTTGTGCTGGTTGTTGGTGTAATTATGACTACAGCTAGTGAAGGCTTACTTTCCTCTAGGCCTTATGCTAAATACTTCTCAGTTGTTTTCTTCTTAATCACTTGAAGCAGGTGTGATGCTTCTCATTTGTAGATGAAAAAACCAAGCTCTAGTGAGGTTCAGTGGTGCCTGAGTCCTAGCTCTTCGGTGCCAGAGTTGCGTTCTGAACCCCCATGTCCCGGTCTCTCCAGCCCCAGGTCTTTTTTTTTTTTTTTTAAGATTTTATTTATTTATTTGAGAGTGTGAGAGAGTGACCGAGCGAGAACACAAGCAGAGAGGGAGAAGCAGACTCCCTGCTGAGATGGGAACAGACCTTGGGGCTCTATTCCGGGACCCTGGGATCATGACCTGAGCCGGAGGTCAATGCTTAACCGACTGAGCTGCCCAGACACCTTACCAGCCCCAGGTCTTAAGCACTATTGTGTTGCCTCTCAGTGTAACCATGAGTACCATTTTTTTTTTTTGAGTGTTTATTATGTGCCAGCAAATGTGGGAAGCACTTTACAGGCATTATCTATTTAATCCTTTGAGATGGAGGAGGCAGGCTCAGAGTGGTCATAGAACTGGTCCAGAGTCATACTGTGACTCAGGGGACAGAGTGGAGATTCAGTTTCTACATCAGAGTTACCAACCTTGGGATATATCGACATTTTGCACCCCATTATTCTTTGTTGTAGCAGACTCTCTTCTAGATTGAACGGTGTTTAGCAGCATCTCTGGCTTCTACCTGTAGATACCAGTAGCACTCCCAGCCCCCCTCCCAAGATGTGACAACTAAAAATGTCTCCAAATATTATCAAGTGTTCTCTGGGGCTGAGGTGTGTGTGGGTGTGTGCAAAATCGCCTGCTGAGAACCAGGGTTTCCCTGATTGCAAAGACCACACTTTAGACAAACGCCGGAGGGGCATGGTGCCACTCTGTGGTTGACTGTTCCATATGGCTGCATCAGAGGAGAACATGTGTGCCTGAGGGGCCCCCAGGGGCCTGTATCTGCTTTGCCTCTCCCTGCCCTCTCCCAACCCCCCTTCCATATGAGCACACCAGGCCTGCAAGTTTTCCGTCTGCCCACTCCCCACCCCCCTCATCCTGGCCCCCTGGCCTGTCAGCTGCAGTCTCAGCAGCTGGCCAGCTCTGGGTGAAGGGCAAATATTTACAACTTGGAGCCTCACCCAGGACCGCACAGGCGTACAAAAGACTGGTGTGAGCCTGTGAGTCACCAAAACAGAGGGCAGAGCTTGGTCTTCCAGCAGGCGCCGGGTTTGGGGCAAAGGAGTTCCTGAGTTTCTCTTGTTTATGCTGTCACGTGGGCTTCCTGCGTAGTTTTAAGTGACACTTATTTATAAATAAGCCATTCACTACCCCCGAGTTTATACATCATTTATTGTTAAGCTAGTTTATTATTTCTTCTTGCCTTTCTGTTTTCTTTCTGGAGTGTTTGGGTAAACCCTCTCTCAGAATAAAAAATATGATACTTGAATCTGAACTGTGGATGTTTTTGAAGCTGTGTAGGGTGAGAGGGGAGGATAATCAAGGGTATTAAGCTTAGGGACAAGATGTTGCTTTTTGAGCTTACAGAGAGAGTTCCCTTCTGGAGTTGGAGCCCTCCTCGGAATTCTGGGCACCTCAGCGCTAGCCTCAAGGACAGCCAAGAATGGCCTGGCCTGTAGTCTGCTGAGAGTGCCTTTCTCTGGCTTCAGACCCTGCTGGCCTCAGCGGAGGCCTGAGGGAAGCTTGTGCCTCTTGCCCTGAAGTTAACCCTCCGTGGCCCTTGCTGAAAGCTTTTGCTGTTCCTGCATCACCAGAAAAACCTCTCCCACTGCGAGCTGTTTAAGAACTTGTTTATTTCATTGGGCTGACTCTCTGCTCCTGCTGGGTACTGTTTATTCTCTTCCAAAAGGCAGAAGGATTTATATTGCTTGGAAACTCTCAAGCACAACACTTTTTTTTTAAATAATAAGTTCTCATGTTTATCTCTCTGTTAGAAGCTGAAGCTAAGAAACACTCAGAAGGTTTTCAGTACCAGCCCTTCAAGGCCTAGACTTTATTTCATAAAATGATCTGGCATTTTTTAAATTATCTTAACTTTCAGCTTTTTGACACTAGTTGAGTACTGAGGGTTTGTGCTCTACCTCAAAGATAGGTACTGTGTCTCCTGTTCTGTAAGGGGTGCCAGGGCTGTGCTTCTCAAACCTCCCTATGATCAGAATCACCCAGAGAATTTGTTAAAACACAAGATTCCTGAGGCTTACTCCTAGAGATGTCAATCCATTACAGCTGGCCTGTAGTTTGCATTTCTCACAAGCTCCCAGGTGATGCTGGTCTGCCTGTCATGGGGCCTGAGAGTCTACATTTCTCACAAGCTCCCAGGTGATGCTGGTCTGCCTGTCACGCTGAGTCGCTACTCAACTCAGATGCACGGAGAGTTTGGATTCACGTACAGATGTAGTCAAACATGTATTCATTTCCTCCTTTTAAGAAAGAACAGGGTGAAGTTCTAGAACCCAGACTGCCTAGGTAACCATGGTCTGACAGGCATCTTTAACCAGTAAGAAACCACATCTGGGCTACGGCGGACTTGGTGATGGGATGCTTGAGGAAGTTGAGTTTTGCTGCCCGCCTGTTTTCCCACCCTGACTGGCCCACCTGATTGGAAGAGCAAAAACATTTCACAGCAGACTTCTCTGGCTTTCTGAGAAAGGGAGGGAAACTTGCGAACATAACTTTTCTTGGAAATGTTGAAAAACCGGAGCCTTGTCCTTGATCCCTCCTGCTCTTTTACTTCTACATCCAGCACATCATTAACTCTTGTTGATTTTTTTACCTCCAAAACACTTCTTGAATCTATTTGCTGCTCTCCATCCCCATCAAATGATCACCGTGGTCCAAACCAAGGTTTTCCAACTCCACCTATTAACATTTTGGGCGCGATAATTCTTGTGTGTGTGTGTTGTGGCGGGGGTGGGAATGTTCCTTTTTTTATGGGATGTTTAGCAGCATCCCTGGCCTCTGCCTACTAGATGCCAGTAGTACTTGCCAAGTTGTGACAGTCACAGATGTCTCCAGATACTGCCGGATGTCACCTGGGGAACAAAATCAGTCTTGGTCTCGGCCACCATCATCTCTTGCCTGGATCACAACTCCTCCCACTACATACCTTCTCCTCCCCTGCAATTACCTAGCACCAGGAACCATCTCTTAGAAATGTCAATCTGATAGCACTTTAACTTCTTAAACCCTGCATTTGCCTTCCAGTTTCTGTTGCATGGCTCTAAGGTCCAGTGTGCACTGCATCCTGCCAGCCTCCACCTGTCTGCCTGTATTCTTGCCCGCTTCATTCTCTCTTCCCAGCTTCAGTGGTCTCTGGCAGTTCCATAAATATGCCCCAAAGCTCCTTTCTGCCTGCACCCCCCAACCTTTGCACTCACTCTTTTCTCTACTTGCAACAGTCTTTCCGTCACTAGGTAATCTGCAAGGTTTCCAACTCTCCCCTCCTAATTCCTGCCTATATGTCAGCACTTAGGGTTGGCTTATCACTAGACAACCTTTCCATCCTTTCCCTCCCAGCTCAAGCATCACCACCTCCACAAAGCCCTCTGTGATCTCCCAGACCAGGTCTGGGGCCCTGAGATGTTCACTTTGGTACTCCTCCTGCATGGCATTTATCACAGCTCTGGGTAATTAGAAGGGCTCTTTATTGTGTCTCCCCAGGAGGGAGCATGTCCATCTTCTTCAGGGCTGTTCTGGGCAGTAGATTGATGTACACTGTAAACTCTCAATATGTGTGTGTTCAGTGGGTGAACTCAAGATTGAAAAGGCTGTCTTGTCAGACATCACAACTCTTCGCCAAGTTAACAAAATTGTTCCCAGGTTTTTGGGAGGCATTCTTTTGCTTCTACTAGATCCACCCAGATCAAATTGTATCAAGCACCAAATCCCAGAAACGATTTTGTCCATTTCAGAACTCCTGGAGGTAAGTGAATCTAATAGACAATTGTATCAAAAGGCGTTCCAGATGTCCAAACACTTTGAAATGTGTCTATCAGAGTGTTCACCTTTCAGTATATTTTCTGCTTCTGGAAAGTTTCAGCAAATAACCATTTCATAGTGCATCTAACAAAACAGCCCAGTTCAGCTCAAGAAATTGTGGGCTATCAATCCATTTCATTTAAATGTTATAAAAAAAATTAAGATTTGGCTTACAGTATGTTTGCTACACTGGATTAAATGATTATAACAACATTTTGAGTTAGGAATTCTGGTGATAACATATTTTTAAGTGGTTCTTTCTGCACTTGGAAATGTTACTTGCTTCTCTAAAAATATTAGACATGTAAGAATCTGTAAGGCAGTTATGTGTTGGACTGTAGACCAAGGAGCTTAAAAGGAAAATAAATATTAATCACTTAGGGTGCTTTATGTATGCACATATATTAGGTTCTCCATCTTTTTCATTAGGTAGATCTCCTTTTTTGGTAAAAGGGGCAGATTATAAAACAGATTAGATAAAAGCTAGGTTAAAGCCAAAAGTTTCACAGATTCTAAGGATAAGACTGGGATTTGAACCCAGCACCTGACTCCAGGCTTATACACCATTACCATAATAAGAAAAGCATTTTATCCTGAGGCAGTGTTTCTATGAGGTCTCATACATGTTTCCAGAGGACTGTTATTATATATGCAAACACTATGTTAATTGGAGATGTAGGCACATCATTTAATTCAGCCTCAGAAAGACCCTGTGAGGTAGGTACCCCCAAACCATTACCTTCCATATTACAGATGGAGAGACAGAGGCTTGGAAAATTAATCCCCCAGCACCTTCCTTTGGCTCCATTTAGTTGGTCTGATGACTTCTGGTCCATGCTGATGAAGTATGTTCTTCTCATGCCATAATTCCCATTTTCATAGTTCTGGTGTAGAACACATGAACATAATACAGATCCTATGAAAGAGATTTCAACAAAACAGAATTAAAGAGATGGTATCCTGGGTGGAATAGTAACTCATTTCTCTAATTTTCTTGCTAGTAATTTAAAGAGTGGCTGATGGTAGGAAGAAAATGCAATCCTTCCTTATGTATTCTTGCAGTTTAGCTCCTCACATTCTAATATACAGTGTGCCAAGCACCATGATAGGCACTCCTGGACACAGAGGTCAACTTGAATAAGCTTTAACCCACGGGATTAATCAGTCACCCTCTTGAGTCTTTGAAAACATGGCACAAGTCTTACTATTCTTTGTTCACTCAAGCTTTCTTGCTATGGATTAGCTTCTGTCCCCCCCCGAACTAATGGTGTTCTAATAAGCCTATTCCAATAAAAAAGGTAAGTGGTATAACATAATGATTAGTCTTGAAAATAACTAACAGATGGACACAAGCATCCATCTTTCTCTCCCATTCCATTCCATATATATATATATTCGCAAGGAACCTGGGGACAGAGACTACCATGCAGCCTGTGTGTGAGCGAGCCCAGCAGAGGCTTCTTCCCCAGGAATGGGGAGGGATGAACTGTTGTGGGCAGTGGGTATGCAGAAATGAGGCCTGGGCAGAGAGTTACCTCTCTCCCTTAGAATTTTTCTAGAAGCTGTTGTCAGGTGTCCCGTGTCTCTGCTGTACCCAGATCAGGAGGATGATACAGTCCTTTTGGGTTGTGGGTCAGGGTTGGATGCAGGCCTTGTGTAAACAGGCAGGCTTCAGAGTACACTGAATTGAGTTGGTGCTTGGTATGTGGTTAGTATCTAGACCCTGGAGTCAGTGATAATAGGGTTCATGTGTTCCCTCTGTGTCATTGTTGAGGGCCTCTGGGAGGCCTCTTGTAACCTCCTGTAAGCCTTAATTGTCTTATCTCATCTCTAAAACGGGATAATATGTGGGCTGATAGAGTTGGTTTTGGGATTAAACCAGATGATGTAGGTCAAGTGCACAGTAAGATTTAACAAGCATTTATTGAACATCTATTAAGTGCCTGGCACCTGTAGGTTCTATAGATCTTTTCTAAATACAGTGCGGAAGAAATATTAGAGATTTGAAGTGGTGTAACGGAGAAGATGGAAGGAGGCTCTTGCTCAGAGGGTCACAGTTTCGTTGTGAGCCTCGTACTGCCCTGAGTGACCAGTTCCAGCGGTGGGGACTGGGTGAAAGAGGAAGATCCAGGTCAGTGGCACTGTCAGGGTAGCAGCTCTGGGCTGTGATGAGAAGGAGGGGTCAAAGCTCGGGAATAACATGAAGGTTAAGGGATCGTTAGGTGTATTTCTGTCTCACCAAAACTAGCAAGGCTCAGGAGAGGTGGGCCGGTCAGAGCTCCTGCCTTCCTGTAAGCAAGAACTTACAGTGTTATAGCTGGGTAGCCTTTGCCTGTGTTCTGATTCCGGGAGGAAAATGCTTCGGGGTGGGCCATGGATGGAATGTTGGCATTTCACAGCCTGGAACTACCCTATAGTCCATCAAGTGGAAATGTGCAAGTGCTGTAGCACTTTAAGTAAGGTTTGTTCTTGCTTGTTTCTTGGTGAAGCATTGCTTGTGGAAGGTCACCGGGAAAGAGATGAGTTGATGATAAAAATTAGGGGAACAAACTGGAAATGAAACTCATGGGAGTGGAGAAGTATTTCGGGATTTCTCAGATTATTTAAACATAGCTGCAGACTGAAAAATACATACATAGTTTTTGGCCTAGGGAATAGTTCTCTTACACTGTTTCTCAAAAATAACTTGTTGGGCTTATGGATGAGTTTATTTATATATACTATTCTGGAGATAGAATGACTCCGGAAAAGCTTCACTCCACCTATCCTGGTGACGGATACATACCACTAATACTTTCATTGACTGTCTCAACCATTTTCAGTTCATTTGCGTCAACCCCGTGACTGCCTTCAGTTTGAGGCTCCAACAGTTTCCTGGGCTGTTCTTCCTCCAAGAATATCCCTCCTTTAGACCTGGAGGTTGAATTCTTGGGAGGCGGTTGGCCCAAGCCATCTTCACCATTAGAAACCTAGTTTGAATGACAAAGAGGACAAAAACATTTAGTGTGGGGAGTGAAGAGACCCTCCTCTCTTCTGTATAGTCAGGCAGCCAGCTCTGCCTACTGGTGTCCCAGCCCCCTCCGCTGCACATTTTTGCGCTTTCTTGTCACTGGTCCACAGACAGGGCTGTTTCCCAGCTGCGCGACTCTCGGAGAGCTTTGCATAATCTGGGGCTGAGAGGTGTCATGTCACCCTAGATACACAGACTAGCGGTCAGTCAATTGCAGTTCTCAGAACCCGCGGGGCAGCTTTCCAGTCCAGCCAGTTCTCGGCTGTGAGTCCCACAACAGCAGTAATTGGGGAAAACCCATTTTTGGGTGGAAAGGAGTGTTTAGAAAGAATCCACATTGACAGTGGCATGGATGGGCTCCGGGGGCCACCACCACACAGATTAGGAGATGGCACGCATCCAAGCTTCTGAGGCCAGAGTGTTGGGAGGAACACGGTGACAGAGCCATACTAGAAGGAAAAAGGCCTTGCCTGTAGAGGACAGTTCATGTTCCTGGACATTTAAAAAAAACAAATACAACAGAAAAAAACAAAGCAGAAAAACAAACCCCAGCCACTATGTAAGGAGACTTTGACAAAGTACATTTGATTTTTGCCTTTTCCACTGTGACTTTTATTTTACCCCCAAATTCTTGTCCACTTAGACCTTGAGTTGAAATTAAATTTTGATCCCGTAGCTACTTGTTCGAATATGATAGCAAAGCTTATTTTCAGTGCAATCACCTATTCGTTCCTGTGCGTTGAGCTTCCATTTCTGCTTGTGACTTACTGGTATAAGTACTGCGGACTGTTCATGCCGTTATTTAGGGCTTGGTGGCCCATATCTCCTTCCTCAAGGCCGACAGATCTCTGTTCTTTCTCAATCCTAAAGACCTAAGCGCCTCCCACGGAGACCCTACACTGCAGTAGGGGCCCTGCTAGCAAGCTGGGTTCTGGGGTGGAGGCTGGGGAGCTTCCAGCCCCACCCCAAGGAGACCATGCTGTCACTGGACTCCAGAATTTTCCTTTTCCATCTGCCAGCCAGCTCTTGTCTCCTGAAGGGAAGAGACACATGCCATTGGGGAAGAGCAGTAAAAGAGGGACAGCACTAAGGAAAGCTGCCAAGGAGGTGCCATCTCCGCTCCATTTTTGTGGTTGTTGATTGTCCTCTACTCTTCACCTTTTCTTCCGGGCCCATCACGACTCACTAATCCGGTAGAACGTGGAGCAGTCCAGTGTCTCGGCAATCCCCAGACACCCTTAGCTCCCCATTTCCCAGCTTCTGCCAGCTTTGCTCCCCCTATCCAAGTCCACAGATTCTTGGACTCACTATTGCTCTTATCCTGTTGTGAGCCGGCGCCTGTTCCCCGATCCTCTTTGTTCCCATGGCCACCTGCCTCAGGCTTGGGTTTGTCATTTGTCTGATTTCCCCTCCCTCGTCCCCATATCCCAGCATGTCAGTATCATTAACCTGTCCTAGCTCTGCTACACTGAAGGTTCAAGCTGAGCTGCTCCCCATTGTGGTCTTTACTTGTCTCCTGCTACCATTTCCAGAATAAGAACTGTCTATTGGCATGTAACCATCCCTCCTAGAATGTGCCACTCTTTCTCCAGACTTTGGCGGGGGCGGGGGGGGTGAACACGTACATGGGGGGAGCTCCCATCAGATGGCCAGATGGTGTGGTGGATGTAGCATTATCCCATTTTGCTTAACTTCAGGGCCCCGATCTCCCAAACTTGCTTTAGATAGACTAAGTTAATTTGGGATTAGACAATTTTTTTATTGCTTGGATTTTGTGGCAGAGTCATTTCTGTGGTTAAATAGCACCACGGGCCTCAGTGCTGAGCTACAGGAGTGTCCACAACACCCTGTGCCCTGTTTGTGTTTTGAGCACTTCTGTTGGTCAGGCACTGTGCTGAGGCCCTTGTCAGCGATTGTCTGTCTCATTCATACTTCATAATAACCCTGTGAGGTGAGGAGAAACCATTATTATCCCCATTCTGTGGATGAGGAAACTCAACTCGGGTGCTGACTCTGAAGTCCAAGATCTTAACCATTACCTTGTTCCTGTCGGGGTCATAATACTCTTATGACACCCTTCATGGTATAATAGATACTCTTAATTTTTGCCACTATTATTACACAGTCCAAAGAAACCTTGCTTAAAATTCTAATTACAAAACTAATTAGATGCCTAATCCTTCATGACATTTTAATGCGAAGGCTCAGTCTTAGGAGGCAAAGGGATTTTAGAATACAGTGCCAGAATGTACCCGCAGAGCACAAAGAGCATGGACGTTGAAGTCCCGTGGACCTTGATTCCTGGCTCGCCTTCCTTGCAGCTGTGTGATCTTAAGCAAATGTCTGCATTTCTTGGAACCTCAGTTTCTCAGGTGTAGAGCATGAATACAATGCCTGCTTCAAAAAGCTGATGTTCTAGATAATCCGTTGTTTATCTGAAATAGAGCTCTTTCCCTTCTTTGTTTTGCTTCATCAGGCCATTGCGAAGATTTCAAAGCATAGATTATGATAAACTACCAAAACAGATCAATACTGGTTAAATTTTCCTTTAGATGAAAGAGCCGCTCATTAACACCATCTCTGTGAAAAGTCAGCAAAGCATCGATGCGAACCTTTGCCCTGGTGCCATTTATATGTCTCTAATTGGTGGAGCATCACTGAATGAGAACTATTTAAATGCCCTTTATCCTGATGCATTTTCAGCTCAGGAACGGGTTAGATGATTAAGCAGGAATTAAAGTTAACATGTTAAATGTGCTGTGCAAAAGTCCAGTGTATAAATTCTCTATTCAGGTTTTTTTTCTGAAGAATTAGAAATTAGAGTAGTTAAGGTTGCTTTGAGGGGAGAGGAATGGAAAGGAAAAGCCAGAATCAAGTTCATGGTGTCTGAGGAAAAGTTAGATGGAGAAATGAAAGGAATTCAACCCCGACAGAGCTTTTCTCTTCTCCTGTTATTGCTCCCAGCATTGTGTGGTAAATCTTCCATGTGTTGGCCCAGTCCTAAAATAGGCAATGGCACCTAAAGCCTGTTGTAACCCTCCTGGATTGCAGACTTCGTCAAGATGCTTGTAGAAATAAGAACACCCCTTCTTTTCTCCCCAGTGATTGCAACTGGCAAGGAAGCGTAGACTGTCAACCTGATTGTTCCAGTACGTGTTTGCAAATAGCTGTTCGGCTGAGGAATGGCGTGTCTCAGGCATTGTCTCACTTCTCCCTGGAGAGAGATCTCTGAGGCTAGGTGCAGACTTAGGTGTCTGGGCATCTCAGGTTGGGTCTTCAGGAGAGAAATCGTTCAGCGAACAGTTGGAGTTTTGTTCCGACATTGGTTTCCTGGGTAAGACTTCCTATCATGAGTTCCTTTATGGAACTTTTTGGAACTCTAACAACTGAACCATCTTGAGAAGGACCTAAGATATTGCTATGCTGCATGGCATTCTTTTTTACATTCCACATGAAAAGGGAGTGGTAGGGAAGAGTAATTGGGGTCTAGAATCAGAGAGCATGGGTCTAAATCCCAGCTTGACATCAACTCTTACTAGCTCTTCCCTCCTGTATCATGAGGGCGGTAATCATGCCAGTTGATGAGATGGGTGGGATTTATTAAAGAAAATAAAGCAGTTACATGTTTAATATCATTTCTGGCACGTAGTAAGCAGCCAGTAAATGTTGACTGTTATCATTGTTAATGCAGGATAATAAGATTTCTTTTTCTTTCATTTTTAGAAAGAATGGTTATCACACAGTAGATTTAAAACTAGCCTTAAAAAATGTGATTTTGTGTTCTCTTCCCTGCATCATTTGAGATTGTCAGACTGGAGCCATCTGCCTTGGATTACCGTGTAACTGTGTAGTTTCTATCATTAATTATGAAAGCCAGAAATGTAGGCTATGTGTGATAACTCACTCAAATTCCAATGTATTTCTAACTTTTTCACCCCTCTAACATAGCAAGGCAAGAAATGGACTTACCAAGATTTTCCTTTCCCAAGGCAGAGAGATTTAAACTCTTTCAGTTAGTGAATCCTCCCATTTACATTTCAGAACTATCAGGTTGATCCTGAGTGTTTATTCTGTTAGAGCAGGGACAGTTGTTGCCTGTTAACTAGTGCAGGAAAAATTAATTACATCGATAGCATTGACAGATGCTCTGGATGGTGATGCTGTGGAGTGGAAATGTTTTTTGAAAAATCAGTAAGTTGTTATTATAGAGGCTTTGCTGGTGTTGGTTAGGTACAGTAGCTTGATAGAGACTGGTTCTCTTTAAATTAAAATACTCTATTTTACATATGATGTAAGTGAGCCTGTGGAAATGAATATTTTGTTGCATTGTTCTTAGAGGACACCTAGTTCTTTCATTAAAGACTGTCCTTTTCTTTCTTTGTTTTTAAGATTTTATTTATTTCTTTGACACAGAGCACAAGCAGGGGGAGCGGCTCGCAGAGGGAGAAACAGGCTCCCCACTGAGCAGGGAGCCCAATGCAGGACTCATTCCCAGTACCCAGGGATCATGACCTCAGCTGAAGGCAGATGCTTAACTGACTGAGCCAACCAGGCGCCCCAAGACTGTCTTTTTCTAATGAAAAATTGCCATTTTTTGTTTTTATAGAGCTTTAACAATTGATGCTTAGACTTATGTAACATTTTTGAAATTAAAAATTCAAATATTTTTAATTCTGTACACTAAGTGGTCATGAGAAACAATTGTGGTTACTAAAAACTTTAAGCATGGAGATAATTTTACATATTGAGGCCCATTAGTCATCTATATGCATTAATTTTTTTCCTTTGGTTCTGTTGGGCACAGTTCTGCCGCCAGAGTTTTGCATTGACAACTAGCAGTAAATGGAGCTTCAGAAAAGCCATTGGCACTGCCTGTCATTTCGAAAGCATGGTTTCCCTTGCCAGTGTGACTGGGTCAGATCCTTGCATTTGTGCCCTTCAAATGTGGTCATTTATTTCCACAGGAAAAGGAGGAGGCAAAGGTTTGATCAGGAAGCAGTCAACATCAGAATTAAATCTATTTTGTGATGAGCTGTTAGTGTTGGTTAATGGGAGTATTTCATATATTCTAAAAATGCAGCATTTAAGTAATACCATGTTTAGGGTGCCTGGGTGGCCCAGTTGGTTAAGCGACTGCATTCGGCTCAGGTCATGATCCTGGAGTCCCAGGATCGAGTCCCACATCAGGCTCCCTGATCAGTGGGAAGTCTGCTTCTCCCTCTGACCCTGCTCTCTCTCTCTCTCAAATAAATAAATAAAATCTTAAAAAAGTAATACCACGTTTAAGCAGAAACCGCAAATGAAGCTTTTACAAGTATCTGCAGTCCGTATTTGTGAAGTTTGGTGCATCATTCCGATCACGGAAACACTTCAGAGGTGTCTCCGTGAGCTGAGTGTGTACGTCAAAGCTTGTTTAGTGACCGTGTACATAGAAGCCTAAACCTATTTTTACTCACCTGTCTGTTAACTTGAGAGTGTTAGTTAAGGTGTCGTGGCATCTCTGTCCCTTTCGGCTGTTGAACATGGCCTGTGCGAGCTGCCTGGGGGACTTGGACTTGTGGGTTTTAAAGGGGTTCACACTGACCAGCCTCCTTTGAACAGAGTGTTTTCTGTTAAACAGCCTGGCATCTCCTATGGCCTGGACAGTCATTACTTTGTGAAAGGGCCCCGCTCCCCCTTTCAGTGAGATGCAAGATCTTTCTGTTTCCCCTCCACATTTGCGTCGGACTTTTCACGGACTGCTTCCCCCTCAAGCCTGCCAGACACAGATGACTATTGACAGGCCGTCCATGCACTCAGACTTCCGAGAGCGCTGCTCCTGGAACCTTCCGTGACAGAACGTGAATGCTGCTGTTGAGATTGGTTGAAGAACAAACAGAAAGTAGCTGTCTAGACAGCCGGCCGGGGTGGGCCGTCAAAGGAGAGATGCGTTTGCAGACGACCACCGAGTCATTGATAGACCATGTTCATTAGGCATGTCTGGACATCGCCGGACATTCTTACGTGAGCACTGCAGGGTTAGGCGGGGCCTAGAAATATCTGTAACCTCCTCAGCCCAGGACACCATTTCAGCTGGGGCCCTAAAAGTTTCCTTGCTTAAACTGCCCAAGAGACAGAGGAGTGTGAAGGATGACCTGAGTCCATGAGTCCACTTAGATACAAAGAAAATTGCAACCATCGATTCCCTGTTGGTAAATAAAATTTTGAACTCATTTGTTCCTCACAGGGTGAAGAAACCAAAAGTCTGACTCTTGTCCTCCATCGGGACTCTGGTTCCCTGGGATTCAATATTATTGGTGGCCGGCCGTGTGTGGTATGTTAATTACTAAAACGTGTTTTTCCTTGCCCTGCTGCAGTGGGAAGAGGGGTCAAGGTTTGGTGGCGGGGGGGGGACCCGTGAGGGGTAGGAAACCTTGCTCACCTCATTCTGCTCTCTGTAATTAGAGAGTTCATTGTTTATCTAACATCTTCACCCTCGGGGATTTTTATTTAGTTGTGGTCTACTAAAATAGCATTGTCCTAGTTAATAACAACAGCTTATCTAAACTGTTTAGGTCTTGGGGGAGCATGTCTGGTGGTGTAGCAGCAGAGCAGAAGAAAGTTGTGGGAGATGTGTGCACTTGGAACTGGGTAACTGAGCTGGAGCGTGGGCTCTGGGACCGGAAGTCTGAGCTGGAGCTCCGTTCTGTCAGCTCTTCATTAGTCAGGGACCATTCCCTAATTTGTGGGCTGTCGCATCCCTTTGCTTTTTCTCCCACTGCAGCTCTTTTGTCCACCCTATGCATGATTAGCTCCTCCTCCGGGAAGAAGAGGCCAAATTCAGACCAGTCAGTTGAATGGGGAGGAAAATGTCTGCAGAAAGGGCCCTGGGGATAGGACGTGGCAAAGGGCGCGTTGCAGGATCACGCCTTCCATACGGGGCTTATTTGAGTGGGCATCACCTCTTGCTCGTGTCTTCTGCAGATCATTTCCTCATTGGTTACCTTAAAAGGAAAGTAGTAGTCAAAGGAAAGGAAAGGAGAATCGGATTCACTCATTCAACAAATAATATTGCATAGGGGCTGTTTGGTAGGAGCTGGGAGACACTGTGGAGGCCAGGGAGCCTGGGTCCTTGTGGTCATTGAGTTTATGTCCCTATGGGGGCATCAGGCAAGAAACAAGTAAATGTCACAGTTACAGATTGGGGGACGTGTGATGCAGGAAGAAAAATAGCAGGATGGCAGATGGTAGGTACCAAGGAGTAAGGGGCATCACTGGTCAGGGTGATCAGGAAAGACAGGAGGAAATATTAAGCTGAATCCTAAAGGATAAGAAGATGTCAGGCAACCAGATGTGACTAAACTCTGTGCCTGGGTCTGGCTCACCCTTTGGGAGGAGTTGTCCTGGGGCAGGGCGATTTAAGCTGCATTCTGAAGGATGAGTAGGAGTTTGCTAGATCAGAGGTCCATATATGATATGTTTCGTTAAGCACTCTTAACTGTAAAAAATAAAAAATGAGCTTATGTAGTTAGCTCTTAAGTTATATATTTGCGGCTGAACTAATACTACATGGCTTATAAAAGTTACATGCAGGGCGCCTGGGTGGCTCAGTTGGTTAAGCGACTGCCTTCGGCTCAGGTCATGATCCTGGAGTCCTGGGATCGAGTCCCACATCAGGCTCCCTGCTCAGTGGGGAGTCTGCTTCTCCCTCTGACCCTCCCCCCTCTCGTGCTCTCTCTCTCATACTCTCTCTCTCTCTCTCTCTCAAGTAAATAAAAAAATCTTAAAAAAAAAAGTTACATGCAAAATGGAGCATTTTAAATGATGAAATTAAAACGTGATAAATACAATTTCTCTTATGTCCTTTCATCGTCCCAATGCCCTGCATCACATGTGTCCACCTTTGGAGAGCACTGAGCTAGAAGAAAGTGAACAGACCCAAGGAAGCCCACGCAAAGCCTGGAACAGCCCCAGAGTGGGCATTTGGGGGAGCTGCCAAGAGTACAGCGTCGCTGGAGTCAAGGGGTGGGCAGGAGGTGATCAGAAAGAGACCTGAAGAAGATGGGAGAGTTAGCATGAGGAGGAGTATGTTGAGTTCCCCTCGCTTTTGGCCAAAGGCACGGTTTCAAAAACATACGTGTTCTATTATAAGAAATGACAGCTTAGTTATAAGCAATGCACGGTCATTAAGTGATGGACTGATGCATTATCTGCCCTAAACTTAGCTACAGAAGAGAACCCTTCAGACAATGAGATTAAACTATGAGAAGGAAGGGGTGGGGGCAGGGGGCACCCCCACTTTACTGAGCCCCAGGGATGGGCACACACAGTGGTTTGTTTCGTCGTCTCACGGAAATTCTTAAGACGTGGTCCCGTTGGTACCTTTTTTCTTTCTTTCTTTGCCAGTTGGCTGAGCAACCAGGCAGCATGTCGTGGTGCTGCTCTGCTTGTGTTCTGGCTACTGGGCGGGGGGCGGTGGGGGTGTCAGGGAACGCGCTCCAGCAAAGGGGAGGGATGAGGGAGCAGATTGGGACTCGGATGTCTGCGTAGTTGGTCCCAGGAAACAACAGGACTGGCCCTGGTCTGTGTTCCCCAGCTTACCCTCGAGAACGTGTTGTAGAACGTGCTTTGCCTTGCCGATGAGCTTGAGTAACAGAGGCTGTCCCTCGTTTGGCTTCATAATCGTTAAATCTCCTCTCCCCACCCACTGTTACCAGTTTTAAGAAATGACTTCAACAAACCAAAGTGCACCTCACTGTTAGATGTTTCAGAAACTTCCACGGCCAAAAGAACCCAAACCAGGAAGGTCCCTTCTCTGCCTCGCCAGAGTGTATATAGGAAAAAGGAGCCCAATGTTTGAAAATGCTTGAAATGGGATGCCTGGGTGGCTGAGCATTGAGCATCTGCCTTTGGCTCAGGTCATGATTCCAGGGTCCTGGGATCGAGCCCCACATTGCGCTCCTTGCTCAGCGGGGAGCCTGCTTCTCCCTCTGCCTGCCATTCTCCCTGCTTGTGCTCTCTCTCTGACAAATAAATAAATAAAATCTTTAAAAAAAAAAAAAAAGAAAAATGCTTGAAATGGAGAGGCATGCCTATGTCTTGGTGATGGTTGGAGAACTTACTATGTGTTTGTTTTACGTCCCTCCCCGGGAGCAAAAGGACACTCTCAGCCTCATTGAAATATGGTTCTTACTTGTGCTTATCAAAGTACATGTTTTAGGTTATTTTCTTTCTCCTTTAAAAAGCTGATTGAAGTGCAAGCCAGAGTGAATTTTGTAGCTTTCGTAAGCATTCTCAGTTCATGTGGTCTTTTTGCAAGAACTATATGCATGTCCCCTGGAGGAAAGTTTAATTCCATATGCATGTGGTTGCAATAGTGTTTTTTTTTTTTTTTAAACTTGTCCTGATTAGCAGAAATCGCATAATGAACCCTAAATGTATTCTGAACTGTTGCCTGGAAATCTGGCAGGTCATTGAGAACGTGCTAAAAAGCCAAGATGAGCAACAATGCACACTCATTGTTAGTACTGGAAGTAGAATGCAATACACATGACATGTGTGTTTCCCAAGGAATTCTTGTGTTAGACGCTTGGTTGGGTTGTGACATAGGC
The DNA here is from genome assembly GCF_009762305.2 of Zalophus californianus. Lineage (NCBI taxonomy): Eukaryota > Metazoa > Chordata > Mammalia > Carnivora > Otariidae > Zalophus > Zalophus californianus. Next base: position 40,385,037 of record NC_045595.1, on the reverse strand, counting down.
CCAACCCGGGGTGGGGGCGCTGACATAAGGCTTTTCATTGCATGATGCACTGCTCTTAGCAATATCACACCATTCATTCATTAATTCTTATATCCCTAAAGAAACAGCATCCAGTCTGGTGTATCAGACCTTTCACTTCAGCCTTTGGCAAGTGTACTTCATTGTCAAGTACCCCTGGGATGAAAACAATCCCTTTTATTTTTCCTTTTCTCAAGCCAGCAAAACAACAAATCCCAAGCCTTGTTAGTTCACCTTGATAAATAGCTCTGACTTAAAATGTATTAGGAGAGGAGCCAAACAAACTAAGAACAGAGAGACGTCTTTTAAGAGACACATCTAGCTATCCAGGATGGAATTGATTTGGCTTTCTTTGATTTTGTCCTCTCTGTATTTTTTTTGCATTCTGTTTCCACCTCCTACCACTGTCTTAATTTAACCTGAATTGTGCTATTTGCTTTTGCTTGTTTCTCTGTTTTTTTGCTTGAACTTAGTTGCTCTCTTAAGAAAAATTACTTGTGCATGAGGTAGTATTCTGCAAAACAGACCAAAGCCAAAATCCCCTCCCCCATCTCCCTCTTCCTCTCCAGCCAAGAAATGCAAAGCAATTAATTCAGAGTAAGCACGGATCTCTTTTCATTGGATATATTGATATCACCTCTTAGGGAACTCAAGATTGTTCATAAATCCTTTGTGGTCGAGGCTCTTTGGGTTTGTCCAGTGGAATATTCCATAGCCTGGAATGTGGAACTTTTGAGTTCATGTATATTTTTGAGATTTTTGTGGCAATCCCACTTCTGTGGGAGTCGGTATTGCACATGGAGCTTATGTAAGGGAGTTGAACTGTCCTCAGTTTGAAACTGACCTATGCTACTTTTTAGCTGTGTGACCTTGGGCAAGTTACTTAACCTCTCTGTCTTAGGTTTTTCATCTATGAAATGGATAATAATATAGTACTTAAGGTTTGTGGTTATTGTGAGGATGAAATGGGACACAGTACTCACTACCTACCTAGTATGTACTCAGTAAATAGAAGCTGTTGCACAGCCGTGTACTCCTATTTGAGCTGTGCATGCAGGGAGATCCACGAATGCCCTGGGATGAGTGCATTAGTGAGGCAGCTGTGAGAGACAAAGGAGGCAGGGAGAAATTCAGACAGTGAAGGGTTAGTGTGCGGTGGGCCGGTGTAGGGTGCCGTGGTGCTGGGCGGGCTGCCTTTTGAGGATAGCTGATCTAATACAGCACCCACATCCTTGCTGACCCTCCTCTCTTGGAGAGTGTTGATAGAATCCAGATGGCAGTTTAGAGACCTGTCTTTGTCATGGGGGGATAAATGTTGGGAAGAACACTTAATGCTCATTTTAGGTTGTGATTTTGGTTTCTTTTGAATCCTATTTATAACATTAGGGAGAGAGAGACAGAGAGAGAGAGAGTGTGTGTGTGTGTGTGTGTGTGTGTGTGTGTGTGTGTGTGTTTGAGAGAAAGGGGTGGGGAGGGAGGGAGAGAGAGAAGAGGTACGGAATGTGCATTTTCTCACTCTTGGCCATCACTCTTGCCCTGGAAGGGGTAGATCAAACCACATTTAAAGTTATGCCTTTCCCCTTTAGAATATAGGATTTTTTTTTTCTATTTAAAGAGAAAGATTTTATATTTTCATGGTTACTTCTTAACAAATGGAATTTATATGTGTTTCTATGTACAGAAATTATTATTAAAATAGATCTTCTTATGGCATTATGGCAAAGAATTTACCATAATGGTAGGATTTGGAGTTTTTGTGGAAGATCCTGAAATTACTTTTCAAATGCTTTTGTTTGGGAACAATACTTTAACTTATAAATCCATCTGTTAATCACTAGAAATGTAATCCACACACTTGGAGAGAATTCATCCCAGTGCTGTTTGGAAAGAAGTTCATGAACAAGCTGTGAGGGTTTTTTTATGGGCTTGTTGGAACTTTTTGATTTTAAATGAAGGAAGGAGTTTGAGCAGCAAGCCGTTGCCTTTCCCAGAAGGTTTCGGTCCAGATTTTGAAAGATCTAAAGGGATTTGAGATCGGATGACAATTTGGCTTGGGGTGGTGGTGGTGAGCTTTTCTGATGTAAATCTGAGCGCACATAAAACACCTATTTTCACAATCAGATTATTGGATATTTAAAGGTTTTAATCGTACTCTGAGCTGGTAAGGATATGGGAAAACACTCTAATGAGCTATCAATGCATACTGTGGCAACATCCATCAAATCTCCATATCCTTGGACCTGCCAGTTCCATTGCTAGGGATTTGCCTCAGATACATACTGCAAAAGGTATTTCATAGTACAGATAGGAAGGTAGTGGAGACATCATCGTCTCCAAGAGCGACAATTAGAAACAGTGGTAATTATCCTGATATTGGGGTACTGTTCAGCCGCTTAAGGGAGTTAAGCTGGACAGTACGACTGGTGAAAAATCTCTAAGATTGTAAACTTGACAGAGGCAAGATGCACGGGATGGGGAGGGCATACTATCTGTGTGCATGAAAAAGGACCAGATACATGTTTAGGAAAGTGATCTATGAAGAATGTTTTGGAAAGGATGCGTAAACTGCAAACAGGTGCTATATAGAGGGGGAAAACACAATGGGTAGGAAGTGGCAGGGACTTATTTTATACCTTTTGGTTATGGTTTGAGGTATTTTACCATGTGTATGTGTTAATTTTAGATTAAAACAGAAATTACGGGTAACAGATGGGCTTTTGCCCCATTGCCACTCTGACATGAGCAAGAGTCCATTACAGTTTAAGAGTGTAAGCTTTATTTTCATGACCAGGTTAATGCCTAGCATTCATGTGTGTGTTTTTTTAACCCAAAGGACAATCAAGATGGATCATCCACTGAAGGAATCTTTGTATCCAAAATAGTTGACAGTGGGCCCGCAGCCAAGGACGGAGGCCTGCAAATTCATGACAGGATTATTGAGGTATGTGAACACTGGCCAGTGTCTTTTAATAGGTTGAATGCCATCCCGTCTTCGTCTGGTTTGGTGCAAGATGTTCGGTCGGCCTAAGCTGGTGGATGGTTGGGCAGGAGAACTCTCCCATTGTGTGGGACTACAGAGAGCGCTGATTGCCTTGGTGTTAAGTTTTTGTTTATATTAAATATAGAGAAGCCAGATTATGAGTGGCATGTTCACAGTTTGGCTGTCTTCCCGCAGCCTCGCATCTGTTTTGTATGCTTCAGTTATAGCTTTGTGTGAAAGCCATTGGAGAGTTGTATGTTAGTTAGAACCAGATGAGCAACCCCTGTTGTACACATTGTGTCGGTGTTCGTGTTGGTTACCGGGGTAAAATCGTGTCCGCTCTGGAGGCTTGATCGTGTCCTCCCAGTTCATGGCACGCAGTTACTGCTACGGATGCATTGTTCTCTCTTCTGGGTTTGTCTGTCGTCCGGTGTACAAGGTGATTGTCCAGGGATGTGCAGGCAGAGGTCGATATTCAGGATAGTCACTCACATCATCCCAAATTCTTCATTCTTCACGGAGCATTTTAAGCCTTTATAGAGTAGGTTTATGGATTTGCTCTGGGGGAGGTGGATCTCTACCCCATCATCCAGCGCATTGCAGTAGGGTCACACAATGTCCTAGGATGCTCCAGCTTGCCAAAAGGGAAAGAATTATTCATTGCCTCCTGGTATGGGCTCTTGGTGCAAAGTTGGACACAATGGACTATTTTTTGCTGGTGTTTTTTGACCATTTTGACTGCTCTCTTAATGGGTAAATACATGGACTAAGTTGTCGGGTCTCCTGTGAGGAAGAATTAGATAGGAGAGTCCAAGATGATACGTTGCATCCCACAAGAACGGCACCACGGGCCATAGCCATGACAGGGCACATTAGACGGGGAACCGGAAAAACAGCCCTGATGCCGCTGATGCTTGTTCAAACACATTGGCAGAGCGTCTGTATTTCTTGAGTGTTTTCATGGTCCCTTTCAAAACTTCGGACAGAGTGGGAACTCTATCAGATAAGCCATGAGCGAAGTTCACATAACCCACTGGAGTTTGGCCGCATGCTTCTCCTGGGGAAGGGAGCCTGGGAAGACAGAGAACAAAGTCTCGCCTTTCCATTCTTGTTTGGATGAATTCCTCAGTGTGCGAAGCAGTACGCTTTAGGATCGTTTATATCCTCGGGAAAACATATGGTTAAAACTCACAGGGAAAACAAACTGAACACGTTAGGGTCTAAGAATCACCGTTCTGAGGGATCAGGTACATCGTGGTAGCGTACATATGAAAAGGATACTTGATTTTGTTTTCAGGACGTTATTAATATTGTTACACCCCATTGACTTTTTGAAGCGTTCTTAAACTTGGAGCTCTTTTTACTGCCTGTTTTAGGGTCCATCTTTGTACTTCCCAGGTCGGGGGAGTGGATTTTCCCTAACAGGAATTTGTTTGTGCAAGAGCACTTTCTCAAGAGCTCAAAGGCATACTTACTGTCTTTTTTTTTTTTTTTTTTTTAAGAAAGAATACATTTTCTGAGGCTATTGTCCAGAAAGATAATTACAGCTTCCGTTGCCAAGGGTTTGGTGGAACAGCCAGTTTCTCTAAGTAATGGAATTTCATTGCTCTTATGTTTTGCAAATGAGAAATCTACAGCTGGGCAGGATTTTCTCTTGGCAAAGGGGGGATCCGTATTGGAAATGTGGAGGATGGTTTCTGGTAAGTCACATTCCCCTTTTGGACAGTATGTAAAATATTAAGCACGTCCCGGTGTTGAGTTGGAAAAGAAGGATGATCACAATAGAGCAACAATATATGTGTCACTGCAGTTGACACACCATGCCCTTCTCAGTTAAGTCCTGATGTCTTTTGACAGGACACAGTGATTCCCATGACTGAAAAATGTATACCCTGGTTCACCTCATCTCTGTCGGAGTTTATTACCAGGCATAAATTTGATTATTTTAAGTGTATCTGTGTTTCATCACGAAGGAGAGTCGGGCACTCTCTAGTTTTCCACCATATTTCTTACTTTTCAGGGAGACTACCACCAGACTTCCACTATAAGAACCTCGATTCTTGCAGAAGGGTGCTTTTATATTAAATCCACAGAGACTCACTGAGCCTGGTAGTTACTGCAGAGTCTTCAGTTCCTCTACTCCCACGCCTGTCTGTCCCCCGAGACCAGAGTGGTTGTCCCCACCCGTCTCAGAGCCAGGCCCACTCTCTTCCATTTTTTTTATAACAAATACTTTTCAGTGCCACCAATCCTGTTGTGAAATGAAATTTATAAGTAATATTTACATACATACACACCTAATTGTAAGATCTCTATATGCCGTAATAGAAAAATAAAAGGAAGGTACTTGATACTAAAATACATGTATCAGGATGAGAATGCATGGGCACAGTGACGCTGGAAGACCCCACGATGCTGCAGAGGCTTGCGCCTCCTTGTAGACTCAACATGAGGTCCCAGCTGTGAAGGCTACCAGAGCAGGAGGTGGTGCTGGGGACTCAGGCGCTGGGAGCACTGGCTCCATGTGATCCAATCTTCTGCAGTGGTGAACAGAGTGGGGTTCGGTTTTGGCACAGCAAAGTACAGTCGTCTTGTGATTTGCACACCTCCGTGTGTGTGTGTGTGTGTGTATTTTTAAAATTGTGCTAAAATATACATAACATTTAACCATTTTTAATTATACCTTTCTGTGCCATTAAGTACATTCACACTGTTGTGCAGCCATCACCACCATCCATCTCCAGAACTTTTGGAACGGTACTCATTAAACAACTCCCCACTCCCTCTACCCCCAGCTCCTGGAGGCCCCCCATTTTGCTTGCTGTTTCTGTGCATTTGACTAGGTACTCCATGTAAGTGGAATCATACGGTATTTGTCTTTTTGTGTCTGGCTTATTTCATCTAGCGGGATTCATCCAGGTTCATTCGTATTGGAAGATGTGTCTGAATTGCTTCCTTTTTAAGGCTAAATACTATCCCACTGTGTGTATAGATGCGTATACCGCATTTTGTTTATCTCTCCGTCCATTGACAGGCACTTGGTTTACTCCTACCTTTTGACTGTTGTGAATAATACTGCTATGAATAAGGGTGTACAATTTATATATATTTAAACTGAAAAAAAAAAAAAAAAGAACCGTTAGTGTTTAAATGTAAAAGTGAGTGAGGGTCTCCACTCAGGTAATTATAAAACATCTGTTATTTTACCTTCATGAAGGTCTGGCAGGGTATGTGGAAGTTGCAGTAGAAGCATAAAAAATGTGCACTGCATGGGACTCTGTGCATTGTAGGACTTCTGGCATCCCTGGTCCCCACCCCAATCATTGTGCCAGTGAGTGCCCCCACAGATTTCTAGCACTACTTCAGGGTGTGATAGGGGTACCAGGGAGAATCACTAGATTAGAGATGGATCTTATTCCAAGACCTTATGATGTGAGGTGAGTTGCTTCAGGAGCAGAGTTGTCAGCATTCCCCCCCTTCTGGCTGTCTGCTTGGATTCCCTGTCCGAGAGCTCTCAAGGCCTCATAAGAAAGCCTGAGCTGTCCTGGGCTAGAAATCCTGGGCCCCCTCTTCCCACATGGTTACAGCTTTGGAGCATGGCTGATCTGGGAGCCCACATTTTTTGTTGGCACCTCCTGTCCCCATCTTTCCTGGATCAGGACAGACAGTTGGATGTGCCCACCCTCCCTCATATCTGACACTGAGATACAGCAACTTCCAACTTACTCAGTATTTGCTTCTGATTTTTTTGTGTGTGTCTTCTTCCTATACTTACTTATGAGCTGCCTCAGGCCCTTTTCATAACTTACGACCTCACCTTTGATTGCATATACTCAGATCCTATTTAGAAAACTAAGTTTAATTTCTCCATAGTACTTTTTGTACTCATTCTAAACCATAAATGCCCCAGTGGTTTTAGTTTTTTTGCCTCAGAGCCTCGCCTGCTTTCATAACTCCCTTTTGAAGACAATGCAATGCTCCTATACCTCAATACCACCAGATTTTTTAAAGGAACTATGCTTTTGTTCTTTGTAATAGCTTGAAACCTTTGGAAAGATCTTCCCAGTGCCCCCTGAGTGTGCATTAACCAATGTAAACAGGTTTCATCACATATATAATGCCTTTTTCTGTAACCTCTAGAGTATACTCTGGACCAGTCACATTCTGTACAGTTCTATTGTAAGTGATTTAGAGAAACCAAAAGGTGAAAAATCACATATAGTTGATATTACCCTCAAAAATCCCTTCAGGATGTCCCATGTGGGCAGCATACATCTCTCCCTAAGTCCATCCAGCTGGTTTCCCCAGCATGGGAGCATCTCGCTGTCTCCTCAGTTGACTACCATATGAGGCATTTGACTGGTTGTGCAAATACCTCATTGGGTGAAATGCTAATCCAGGAAAAGCACAGAAAAACCAAAGCCTGCTAAGAAACTAGCAAATTCACTTGGAGTCATGTGTGATTGATGGATCCGTTTCTTTCCTGATTCAGTTTTTTTTTTTTTTTTTTAAGCCACACGGCTGGCATGGCAGGTACCTGACCACGTGACACAACTCACTGAAACTCTTACACTTTTGTAGAGGCTGCCCACAGTATCTGTATTTTTCGCCAGTTTTCAGGCTTCTTAAGTTGGAGAACTGAGCTCTTGGCTGCGTTGTACGAGTCTCCCATTTGGTAGTAAGTGTGCTTCTGTAACTGTTGCTGGGTTAAATGGAATGTCCTGTTGTTCTCTGAGAGAGCAGATGTGATAGGGGGTGCAGTGAAGGGGGTGGGGGGTTGCCAAGAACCATTATTTTGTACAGTCTTCTGTAAGTAAAAAGTGTTCTTGGTGGAAGCGTCAGGATTTGAAGGCCCAACGCTGTGGTCACCGGGGCTGTGAAACCTCAGTGGCTCTGGTGTAAACCAGTTACTCTGTTTTGTTTGCTATAGGTTTACTTAGTCTGTCATTGCTAATAAGGCTAGTTTACGGGACTGACAAGTTTAACAAGACCTTCCCTTCCAGAGCCAGACTTTGATAGAACAAAATGAGGTTTCACCAGTTGTTACTGGCAGAAGATAATGTTCTGAGACCAACAAAAATTGTAGAATGGCCTGTGAATTCACCTGATGAAGCACTTATTTAAAAAAAAACAACCAAAACTCACTATCTCTTATTAAGATTCTTTTTTTTTTTAAGATTTTATTTATTTATTTGAGAGAGAGAGAATGAGAGATAGAGAGCACGGGAGGGAAGAGGGTCAGAGGGAGAAACAGACTCCCTGCCGAGCAGGGAGCCTGATGTGGGACTCGATCCCGGGACTCCAGGATCATGACCTGAGCCGAAGGCAGTCACTTAACCAACTGAGCCACCCAGGTGCCCTAAGATTCTTTTTTAATCGATAAACTTTTATTTTGACATAATTTCAGACCTATATAAATGAATTCCTGTATCATCTTTACCCAGATTCCCCAAATACCCACATCTGTTATATTTATTTGAACCCTTTTCACTCTCTACTCTTAATTCCTAAATATATCAGTGTGTGTGTGTTTTTTAGCAACAAGACGTTCTCTTACATAACTTCAGCACAGTTATCTAAATCAGGAAGTTAGCATTGGTGGGGCTCTGTTATCTAATCTACCGAATTTATTCAGATTTCACTAATAATCCCTATGATGTCCTTTATAGTGAGAGAATCCCAGATCACAGGTTTTATTTAATTGTCGTATTTATTTAGTATCTCTTGATAGCACTTACAAAGTTTTTGTCTCACATGCTACTCCTATTTGGAAGAGTACAAACCAGGTCTTTTGTAGTGTGTCTCTCAAGTTGGATTCGTTTGTTGCTCATGAGTGTTGATTTAGGTGGTACATTTTGAGCAAAGGTACCATAGAAGCGATAGTGTGGGCTTCTCAGCACATTCTGTTGGGAGTCACATGATATCAGTTTATCCCTTTATTGGTGACATTAATGTGGACTGCTTGGTTCAAATCCTATCTGCCAGACTTCTCCACTATCAAGTTACTTTTTTCTTCTTTACCTTGTATCTTATGGGGGGATAGCCCCAAGATTTAGATCAAGACACCCAAGGTCAAGTTTCTACCCAGTTACTTACTCTGTGGTCTTGGTGTCCTCAGTGCTGAGCCTCTGTTCCTTCATCTCTAAAAGAGAAGAGCGTTACTGTCTCCCTTACCTAAAAAAATAAAATAGGGATTTTCCTAGTAAGTACAAATGTGAAGAATTGTTTTTTTTAAATAAAATTTTAGCATCTGACACAAGAACTTAATGCCAAAGCTAAATATAGAAATCAGCAAAAATAATTTTGAGATCTGTTTTCCTCTTGTTACGTGTTTTAGCAAGAAAATAGTGCTGCTGTAGGGTTATTGAGAAAACTCTGGACAATTTCAGGGAGTCATCCTCTCCAGAATTAATATTGTGACCAATTAAAACCAAATATACCATCTTAAATCCCTGCCTTCTGTTGACTGTACTGATGTATTGACTTTGTTATGTTTATTGGTGGTGGTGTTGTTGTTGTCTTACTATTTTGCTATTAAAACTAGCTTTTAAAAAAAAAACAACAGATTTTCAGTGAACATCTTTTTAACAGACATCACTGTACACCAGCCAGATAAATATACAGATGAAGAATGGGACATATGGCATGATGCAATTTGTGTATTTTAAAGGCATTTATATATATTAGTCTTTTCATAGGAAAAATACTCTGAGCTAATAAACATTTTATAGTTATTATAGCAATTTTGTGGGGTGGGATTATGGGCGGTGACTTTGAATTTCTGAAGTCACATTTCTGTAATGTTGGAATTCTCCAAAGTGAGTATTATTTTTATAATCTATAAAAAGGCAAAGATGAAAAAATGTGATGAGTTAGAAGTTTCTTCTGAGTTTTAAATGTCACAAGGCTGACTCCTGCTTGTATATTTCCTTTAAAACATTAGGTGACATTCTCGGGGCGCCTGGGTGACTCAGTTGTTTGAGTGTCCGACTCTTGATTTCTGCTCAGGTCATGATCTCAGTGTTGTGAGATGGGGCCCCACCTTGGGCTCCATGCTCAGTGGGGGGGGTCTGCTTGAGATTCTCTCTCTCCCTCTCCCCCTGTTCAGGTGCTCTCACTCTTTTTCCCCAGTATAAATAAATCTTTAAATAAAAATTGAAATATAATAATATAATAAATAATAAATACATAAATAAAATAAAATAAAAAATTACTTAAATCATTTCTGAAAGCTCATAGCATGCCTCATAATTTGAATTAGCTTCCAGCTGAAACTCTAAGCACCTGCCTCAGGTGTGGAGATGGGTGAATGGCTAGCTTCCAGCTGAAACTCTGGAAACAGCATTCTGACCTCTCTGGCAGAGCATCTCCCCCCCCCCCCCATTCCCAGCTCAGATGAATCAAAGTTCACTTAGGTTGATAGTGTGTACTTCTGTGGGACTTCTGGCTCCACAGAAGTTTTAAGTTTATCTCTCATGGTCATCTCTTAATAAAAAGACTTAATTAGATCATCCACAAAGCATTTTAAAATCAAGAATAAATCAGAAGTGACTGGTGCCCCCATTAAATTTTTTGGATAAAGATTAGGTCAAAAAAGTAAATTTTTGGTAATTTCGCAAGGACAACAAAACAAAACCACAGACCCTTGACAACAGTACAGATAAGATGCATTTTAGGGGCGCCTGGCTGTCTCAGTCAGTTGAGTGTCCGACTCTTGATTTTGGCTCAGGTCATGATCTCATGGTCCTGAGATCGAGCCCCGTGTAGGGCTCTGTACTCAGTGGGGAATCTGCTTGAGATTCTCTTTGTCCCTCTCCCTCTGCCCCTCCCCACCATGCATGCTTGCTCTCTCAAATAAATCTTTAAAAAAAAGATGCGTTTTATAGCCACTCATCTTCTTTACACATGATATTTAGACACCTTTAAGTATGGGGGTTTTGAGAACAATTTTATTAAAAAATTTTGTCTTTCTCTGTAAGGCAAAATGAGCATACATGTACTTTCATTGAATTTGGAAGGCATGTTGGGATGGTCAGACTTAAATGGTAAACTGAAATGTATGGCATTTGCTTCCTGGGAGAGACACTGGGGGGACCCTTCAAAGCAGAAGATTGCTATCATTTTGAAAATAAAAAGTAAGCACAGTGCCTGTAGATTAGGGTGCTGTGAACAGGAGGAGGGAGCGTTGAATTAGAAATTGTCAGTGCAAATTGCAAAGGGAAGACTTGGGGCAGATTGGCCGCTGTGAGCACGGATCTGCCATTATGCCACTTTCCCTGGGGACTCTGAATACCCCGGGGTGGGAAGCTGCAACAACAAGGCTTCCCCTGATGATGATTAATGGTCCCCCAGAGCCTCACAGGGGAGAGTAGCCGGTACAGGGCTCGTCTGCCCTTGCCACACCGAGTGCCACGGGGCTCCAAGGACATCTTTGCCTCGTACCCTGTCTTTGTCTATTTGGATAGCCATTTGAACCTCAAAGAGTGTGTCCCACCCCTTCTCTCCTGAGGGTGGCACTACCTGTTGCCTTTTTGGCTCTTCTGATTCTCTTAATTGATGCTTCATCACTTCCTCTTTTCCTGCTGGTCCTAATGAGTCATTTGACAGCTCTCTGGGGTCAGGAGAACTGAACGCCTCAGAGTGTTGGTTTCACAGCTGTTCTGCCACCTCCCAAAAGAGACATTCCAGTCCATTTTAAAATGTGCTAGATATATATATGTGTGTGTGTATATATATATTTTTCAACATTTGGAGAAACTCTGGGAACAATCAATTTTGGCAGTCTCTAATCAAAGAAGACAGTTTTTATTCTTTTCATAGAATGATTGTTGCCGAATGATTGAAATATTACGTTTCCGGACACGTTGATTTCGGAATTTATTAGCTAGACACTTACAACTTCTATCCAAAAAATTACTAGGTGTTTATTGAAACATTTGGGAGGAAAAAAAGATTATATAGAGTGATCTATGGCTTGTGGCTTATTAAAAATCTTCATGTTGTATGAGTTCTTGGGATAATAGCAAAGAGAAACCACTAGCTGGCATATGTTTGCTTTTTGCATGGGCAAAATCCTCCCTAATCTAGAGAGGTCAGGATCCATAGAGAGCTAAAATGTGGTCCCTGGCTCTAGGGTGTTCACTCGTTAAGACCAGTGTATGGAGCAAGGTGACTGACACTAGGGTTATAGGAAAGCCGGTAAGTGTATAGATTGGCTAAGAGTCACAGACTCTGGAATCAGACCAGATTTTGAATTCTAGTTCACCATTTGCTACTTAAAATTAGAACTGCCAGTCATTTTTCCAGCAAAAGATGGGTTTATCTAGACATAGCTGAGAATTTGAATCTGGGGCAAGCAAGCCATGGAAAAACCATAGGCAAAGACCAAAAAACAAAAGAGAGGAACATCATTTTATGGAAAAGAAGGAGGAACTTGGAAGGCGTTGTTTTGAAGTGAAGTCTGTTAGAGGGAATCAGGAATTCTGGGTGATGATGGTTTCTCATTGGCTGAGTTGCAGGGGTAGTTGATTTCTTGTGGGAGATATAACACACATATTTTCCCATTGTGATTCTTCTTGTAGAGTTCTGTAATTGACAGTTCTTCCGGTAGTTGATATTGGTTGGTACAGCTCTCCCTACCAGCCTCCCCGTCTAGCATCTCAAGTCCATTTTAGTGAGGTTTCCCTTTATTAATTTTCATATTACCCTCGTGACCTTGGGCAAGCTCATTTCTGAGCACTGCTTTTTTTCTATAAAATGTGGGCAGTGTTACATATAAGGTTGCTGTAATAAAGAAAATAATGCATGTGTCTGGATACTGTAAATTTGGCCCCAGAATAAACACTCGCCAGGTGGTTAGCTTTGCCGGGGTTCTTTCCTGTAGCTCTGTAGAAGCTGGCCTGGAGGGACCTATCAGTGAGCGCATGCTTTGATGATGATGGTTCTATGGCAGTTTCGTGAACTTGAAATTACAGTTGTGGGTAGATCGTTTTCATTTGTTTTAGAGTTCTTTTTTTAAATTAGTGACCCTTTGAATCTGGATTGAAAAAGAGCTGTCACTTCTTAAGGCTCTAGAAATCATAATAATTGATCAATCAAAAATAATTCTTAATTTACATCACAGTGTGAACATGGTAATTCATTGCATATGTGCTGACTTAAGTGTTCTAAAAATGCAGTAAAACAATTGCATGTTTAAGATCAGCTATTTTTAAAATGCCAGACCAGAATAAGATTTCCATTTTTATATTGACTCATGAAGAATATTGGGATTTTCTTAAAATTGTCAAGAGTTTCTTTGACTATATCTTCCTTTAAGATTGCAAGTTAATGTTTAATTGCTTTTTTATATCTTGATACTAATGCAATACACCAATGTAGAAAAATTGAAAAGTGCAATCAAGTGTAGAGATGAAACTAGAAACCCTTACTGATAGCAAGCATAATCTTGACAAAAAAAAAAAAAAAGGAACAGATATAACTGCCTTGTGTGCTAGAATCTGATGGGGCATGGAAATTGCATTGCATATGGAGCACATATTTATTACTTGTTCTAAACTCTAAAATGGAACAGGAGGAGCTCAAGTAAAATAGGATTAAATATGACTTTGTTATGGCATTGTGAATGGATTTCTAATACTTTGTATCATTCTTGGAACTATCTAAGAGAGCATGCTTGTAAGAACCTTGAGTGAGTATTAATGTGTGATGCTAACCTGGAATAGAATTACTAGTGATAAAGGAATTGTAGAGGAGCTGGAGTCAAGCAAGAAAAAAAGTATTACATCATATTTTTGTTGAAAGCCCTTAATACTATCAAGGGAACAACATCTTAATTTTCTTCAGTGATTAAAAGGTAAGTTTGAAAGCTGGAAAGAACTCCTTTTCCCTTCTTCCTAAAGGGCTAGTGATAATGGTAACAAAGCTGGTGATGTTTTAAATTTCTCCATTTGGCTGCCCTGATCAGCATCATGGTATCTAGAGAACTAATTCCCCTTGGTGTCTGAACCAGCAGAGGGAAAGTGATCACATAGAGGAAGGACATTAAATGCTGAGTTTGGTGGAATCATTTTCAGAGAAATGTTGCCTTAACCTCAGTGTTTGGGTTTTAATGAAGTTCTAAACGACACTTTAACTTATATTATTAGCCAAAGTCCTTTAATTTACTGCATTTTGACAAATAATATATTTTTAGAGTGCTTAAGGAGCTTATAAAAGAATAGGTTTTACATGTATGTATCTATGTGACTGTATGGGTGAGTATATGAATCTGTGGGTGAATGTGTATGCCTGAATACATAAGTACTTCCTTAATTTCACATGGGTCACTTGTGAGATTTTGCTTTTATTTTGTTTGAATCACTCCTTGGAGACCCAAGACCGATTGAATGGAGTTCTAAGCTGTTTTTTAATATAGTTCCTGTTTAGTAACCTTTGTTTATACTTTGTAAGAAATGAAAGGGGAATCCAGTGGGCAGATGGTATTATGTAAAGTAGAGGCAAGAAAATCTTTGTTTTGACAAGGTGACTTAATTACCTATGAAGTCTATTCATAGGTAAATGTAGATTATTTTTCCCGATACACTCAGTCTTATAAGTGAAATTTGGAGAGTCTCATCTGCTAAACCCATTAGATTTAATAGAACATACAGAGAAGTATACTAATTCAGCGAGAAGAAGGTGTTACTTCCTTTGAAATCTTTCCCTTTCCTCTTTAGTTTGGTTGAAAGTTAAGTACACATAAGTGTCTGTTCTTTTTTGCCATAATTAGAACATTAAAGACATTCAGTATGAGTGGTTGGTAGCCTTTCATTATAGTTGATCCTAGTTCTAAGTGAACTTTTAAAACTTAAAATAAAGATTTAAGGGGAGAAAAATCTGGTAAGCTTCCTTTCATTCCGAATCAGTTTATTCCAGTTGCGATTAAGCATGATGCATGGGAGAAATACAAACCACAGGGTATAAAAACAACGTCATATGATTTCCCTGCAGCACCAACCATTAATCTTTTATAAAAATATGCAAGAGAGGAAATTAGTCCTTGTGATACGACACAGGACAGGAGAGAGACTCTACCCTCATCTGCAGAAAATGAGCATGATGGATGGTCAGTTAAGCCTGTTCAGCATTTCATACTGATCAGCACCCAAAACAAGTGTTTCTCAAACTTTAGTCATCTACCACCTGCTGGTTTTTGCCATCTATGCACCACCTGTTTTTGTTAAATACTTAACATTTTTCTGAAAGAAACATACTTTTGTGTAACTTAAATTTATTTTAAGAGGAAACTGTGTCATGATTGTGGAAAGTCATTTTCAGGTGCTATAAAGATAGCAGTAAAAATAAAAACAATAAAAGGGTAGAGCTTGTACTCTTGCTGGCTGATCACAGATTGTGAGTGTTCCTTTCTCTTTAAGAGCAAAATTATTGTATGGGATTCCTCAGGATGATGACTGGGAGCAAGCTCCGGGAGAGATTTGGGGTGCTGGTCCCATTGTAGTCTTCACCTGAGTCATGGTTAATGAGTGTACGCATGCTGCAAAAATGCATCAGGATAGTCACTTCCGGTTTATTCACTTCCTGTGTGTATGTTACACCTAAGACAGTTTTATTTCTAAAAACGTTACAAGCATTAAGGCCCCAAATGAATCTGTACCCTAGATGGAATCACATTGGTTGGAGATTGACAACAGAATGATTTACTCATAGTGTCAGTCAAGGTCTTTGACTAGTATAGTCCCAAGAACCACCTACAGTAATGTCACCTGCTCCTGACTTCATCTTGCCTAAGTAGCCATAAGCCAGTCTGAGCTAACTGCTTTGTGGAGCTACTTAAGTGTGTTTGGTTGAACAATGAGGAGCTTTTTAGAGACTGGAATCCACTATGGAGAAGACTAATACCATCGTTGGTAAAGAATTTCAGAGGCAAAAAGGTAAATATTAGTGTCATAGGCCCCAAACCCAGGGAATCCACTTTTGATAAACTTTTATGTGTATTTACACATTTTTTAAAAAAACTGTGCTATCATAATGCATTCTAATTCCAGCTCTTTGTAGTGTACACATTTGTCGATTGGGGCAACCCAAACACAGAAGAACTGTTCGAGGGGCGCCTAGGTGGCTCACTCGTTAAGCGTCTGCCTTCGGCTCAGGTCATGATCCCAGGGTTCTGGGATCAAGCCCCCTAAAAAACAAAAAACAAAAAACTGTTCGGGCTATGGAATGATTAAGTCATGGGGATAAAGAGACAGCATAGGAGGTGCGCCTGGGTGGCTCAGTCGGGTAAGCACCTGACTCTTTTTTTTTTTTTTTTTAAGATTTTACTTATTTATTTTGACAGAGAGAGAGACAGCAAAAGAGGGAACACAAGCAGGGGGAGTGGGAGAGGGAGAAGCAGGCTTCCCGCTGAGCAGGGAGCCCGATGCAGGGCCCGATCCCAGGACCGTGGGACCATGACCTGAGTCGAAGGCAGACACTTAACAGCTGAGCCACCCAGGCTCCCATAAGCACCTGACTCTTGGTTTCAGCTCAGGTCATGGTCTCAGGGTCATGAGATTGAGCCCTGCGTCAGCCTTCATGCTCAGCACGGTATCATCTAGGGGTTCTCGCTCTCCCTCGGCCCTGCCCTCCTACTCGCTCGCTCTCTCTCTAAAATAAATCTTTAGGAAAAAGAAGGTACAGCATAGGAAATATAGTCAGTGGTATTGTAATAGGGTTGTGTGGTGACAGAGGATGACTACACTTGTGGTGAGCACAGCATAGTGTAGACTCATCAGAGAATCACTATGCTGTAGACCTGCAACTAACGTAACATTGTGTGTCACCTACACTTCAATTAAAAAAAAAAAAAAACCTGCTGGAACAGCTCCTTGTGCTAGACTGCGCTTCCAAAGACCTACAGTAAGAAATGTGCTTTACATACAAGCCAGGGTAGCACTCACAAATGTGAGTGGGTCCTGGTGCATATGTACAAAAATTGAACAAGTGTTGATGAGAGATATCCTCACTGCACACAGCAGTCTGGTATTTCTATTTTATTCTTTTCTTTTTTAATGCTCTTTGCCTCCCACTAAGTTGATTTCATGACTCACTAAAAGGCAGTGGCCAGCAGTTCCAAAGCATTCTGCGTGGGAGGACAGAGCTGTGCCTTCCCTGTTGACAGCAGATGTCTTTTTCTGGTATTCTACCCTAGAGTCTGTCAGATTTGCTGAGGGCCTAAGCTGCAGCCTCTTGTCAAAAGAATGGGGTCAAATATGATATTAGAATATGACTGTCTTTGCAAAAATAAGTCCCATTACCTGTCAACTTTCCACTTGGGAACTTCTCGCCTGAGGCCAAGTTCACAGGCTCTGCATGTCACTAGCAGATGGATGGCACTAGTTAGTGGTCGCTTGGATCATAATGGACTTACCACAGAGGGACCTCAGCCTAGCCTTTGGAAGCCTCACTTGTGTCTAAGAGTGGAGCTTTTGTGTGCAGGGTCATTTCTTCTCTCATTGAGGACATTTGTCACTGCCTGATGTTTGATGTGGCTGCTTTGCATGGCATCTGTTGTCATTGCCTTCCAGAGTCTGTAGAGAGGTTTGTAAGGTGTACCTGGGTGGTCTAAATCCGGTGACCTTGGTCTAAATCCGGCATCTGTTTGACTCCACGGGTGAGGTGTCCCTGTGAGATGTGCAGTTCACTGGGAAAGGACCCAGGAGGGTCCTGTGTGAGTATAAGCTCCTGAGAGCAGGGACACGTTGATCGAGCTATTTGCCGTGTTCCTGGGACCTCGCACTGTGTCTGCTGCAGAGTATTCGATCAGGAAATATCTGTTGTCTGACCTGGAAATCGATTTCCAAGTCACATGATCAGCTTCCGAGGGTAAAACTATAGTAGGAGGTCTAACATTAGAAGCCGTAGAGGCGGGTGACAGTATGTCATGAGGTCTTGGGGGCATTTGATACTTTGACAACACCTCCTGCCGACAGGTGGGATCTGCCCGCTGAGCATACAGGAATAGCAGTGGCTCAAAATAGACCTCCCTCCCAGTGCCGCGGGTGGTTAGGGGTAGAGAGTGCCTTTATTTGGAAGCAAGGGAGTAAATTGGCCTGCTAGAGAAAAATCATGAGGAAGCCCTATTTTTGCTCTTTCTTTAAAAAAAGATAAATGTAATGGTACCATAAAAAATAAAGAGCTCAATTTTTGACAAACCATGTTAGGTTTTGTAAACTTAAGAAAAATCTCTGCTGCATTTATGAAATCCAATTTTATAATTTAAGCATCTTTCTTAGTCATGTTTAGCAATAAGTTTCGTTTTATTTTTGTTTTGTTTTTTGTTTTTTTGTTTTTGTTTTTATCAGTTGTGCTTTTTGCTTATGAAGCTGTAGGCCTTGCTTTCCTGTTCAGAAAATACGTGACCCTGGTCACCTCCGTCTTCTGTCTCATTGACCTTGGTCTTGTCTTCATATAGGATCCTGTATTAGCAACATAGAATCGATAGCAACTTCCAGCGAGTTCTGGAAGATGCCTCTGCTCACTTCTCTTTCAAGTGTGCCATTTTCTTAGATGGAAGCTTAGCCACTGTTGTTGCCATGGAATTTTCATACATGTTCCAGGAAATAATTCCTTTGCCACAAGTGCTTGATTAAACCAACTTGTCAGTGAAGCAGTAAAGCCCAGTGGAACTTTCTGAGGGCTTCTCTGGAGAGGCATGTAAATGGAGCATTAAGGAAGGGCCTTGGGAAAGGGTCTTCACTGCTCCTTACCCCCAGTCCACACCCCAGGAGGGATCTGATGAGGGAAGGGTTGTTTGAAGCCTGTCGGAGTAAACAAATACCTTTCCACTGTTACCTTTGTTCTGGAACATTGGAGATTTGTGTTCTGCACTGAAGTAGCGAGAAAAGAAAGGGTGACAAGCTAAAAATACAAGAATGTCCTCATAGAATGAATAACAAGCTAAAAACAGTGTAAATGTTAATGTAAATGAAGACCTCGGGAGTTTTTTAATAGACATTTCCTGCTGTGTTTCCTAATAACTTTGGTAAGGGAAACTTTAAAAAGTGAATTCCTATGTTTTGGAATGCTAAGACTAATGCGATAGAGCAACTACCTTAATTTTTCCTTTAAACACTGGAGCCAAGAAAAAAGCTAACTTGTGTAGAGCTGGGGTTTGCTTGGACGTTTCTGTGCCCGCTTCACCCTGAAATGTTACCTCTCCAAGGTGGAGGCAGCTCACATTCAGAGTTTGCTTTGAAAAAAATAACTTTGTGTAAAAGATTTCAAAAGGAGGAGATCAAACAGGGACAAAGCAGTTTCTTTTTTCTTTCGGGATGGGAGATGGCAGAATTCATCCAAGTGGACATTTTTAAAAGAAAGTGATGTCTGTTACAGAAGTTGAAAGGATAGTGGTAAATAAGCTCTGTGCATAATGAGCCACTTTTGTTAACATCTGGTGATTTTGAATGTATTTCACGTAGTATTTTGCTTAGCTTGATGACCCAAATGAGAATACACCGTATTAGTAATAGGATGCAGTATAATATTTGTATTTCCTTTGAGAAACTGCCATGAAACTTTGTGGTTTAAGGACGTCCCATAAGTAACACTAGAATCTAAACTGGAATAACTGTAGAGGGATGAAAATCAGTGTTTCAAGGAACTTTTAAGAAAACAAAAACTAGGTGGTTTTAATTAGTAATAATTTTTTCTTTTTCTTCTAAATCAGTGTCCATTTATTTTCTTACACACACACACCCCATTAAATAGAGCATCCAATTAAGAAATAAACCTGGCTAAAAACTCCTGCTAGACATGTAGCAAAGCATGTGAAGTGCTCAAGTTCAGCTCCAGAGTGGGAAGGGTCTGTAAGAAAACATCACCCTCTTTCCTGGGAGGAAGTGGTTCTGCTTTCTCTTATTTCTCTCCTATTTCATTTGAACCCCACGGCACCCAAAGTTCACTAGTGATCATGGAAGATGCTGCTGTAACAGGGATGCCAGATCCCACTTGTTGGGAGCATTGAAACAAACTCTCTGCTTGTAAATGGCGTGGGTTTTTTGTTTCCTTCGTCTTTCCTTCCCCGCCCCACCCCTCCTTCATTTCCCGCACCAGACAGAGGGAATGTCCCAGCCTTGTCAGAGAAAAGAACTGCCATGTCCCTGGAAGTGAAAAGATAAACCTCATTGTTGATGGTTTAATGTTACTGACCACCAGCGAGACAGAGCCAGAACGTGAGGTCTGTTAGATCTTGAGGGAAACAGAAATGCCATTTTGGTTTAAGTGAAGAGAGTCCTAAAAGTGGTGGTAGACACATTGCTCAACATCCCTGGCTTCTGGAGATTGGAAAGAAGTTTGTTTTTTTTTTTTCATGACGTTAGGGTCACCTGGTTAATAAGCTGGTGGTGGGATTCTCAGGATCAGAGCCTGATGTGGGACCATTCGTTCCATCATAAGCTAATGAGATACTGTCTGAGCCACCTACCTGGGAGACAGACGCCATTGGTGACCCAGTGACGGACTGTGGTTCAGGTGAGTCCAGCCCTTGAGGCTACCTTGTACTATTTCACTTGTGGCATTATCTCCCTCCCTTTGCTTAAACTTTGTTTCAAGTGCTGGAAGTGCTTATGGGGAAAGAGAAGCTCCTGGCCGACCGGGGTCCTTTGCAGAGCATAACTGGCTGGCCACCTGGGGAGAGATGAGCAGAGAGTGCTGAACCTCCCCAGGGGGCTTGTTTTGGGGTGTCCAGGTGAACGCACACATATGTGCCCACATGAAAAGGCCTGGGAACCGGCGCTGAGAAAATTAACTGCTAGCTCGAGGCTGTTGTAGCTGAGTGGTTATCAGTTATCACATGGTCTACACAGATGTTCTTGTAGAAGAACTTACTTCCCTGAAACCCATCCACAACCACAGTAGAGCAACATCATAAACTAGCTGCGTGAGTTTGGATCCCAGCTCTGATACTATTAGCTGTGTAGCCTTGGGCAAGTTACTTAACTTCTCTGGACCTTCATATTATTTGAAAAATGGGGATGATGGCCTCTATCTCAGAAGTTAGGTGTGCGGGTTAAATGAGTGAATATGTTTCAAGGTTTTAGAAGCTCTTAGAAACGTTCTTAGCACAAGGCAAGTACTCAGTGACATTACTATTACGTAATTCATACTGATAGTTTCCATTTGTTGAGCACCTATTGTGTGTCCGTGAGTGAACTTGGTTATCCTGATGAATTTCGTGTCATTCACACAGCCCTGCATTAGCAGGTGGCCTTGTTCCCCATTTTACAGCAGGTACCATTGAGACTCAGCTAAGTGCCTTAGCTGAGGTCTCACAGCTGGCAGCTGAGGATGACAGGATCCACGTCCCCATCTGGCTCTGTCACATTTCTGTCTAATCAGACCCCATGCTAGCGGAAACATGTTGAAGCCTCATTAAGTCAAAAGCATATTAAAAAACTATGTGGCATATATATACACACATATGTATATATATCATATGTATATTCTATATGAATATTATATATAAAATATTTATATTTTGTTTGAAGAGTATTTTAGTGTAGGTAGGGGGAAATATGGAAATTTGAATACAAGTTGTCAGCAGTGGCCTGCCATGGAGGGAGGAAGCGGATGGATTCTGAAATTTTTTTATTACAATATTTAGTTCTCTTTTTCTCTTTAAAAAACCCCTTTTATTGGGTGCCTGGGTGGCTCAGTCAGTCTGCCTTCAGCTCAGGTCATGATCCTGGGGTCCTGGGATCGAGTCCCACTTTGGCCTCCCTGCTCAGTGGGAAGTCTGCTCCTCCCTTCTCCCCTCCCCCAGCTTGTGCTCTCTCTTGGTCACTCTCTCTCATAAGTAAATAAATAAAATCTCAAAAAAAAAAACCTCTTTTATTGAATATACCACCATCCAAATTGTAAAGTTATGTGCAGTTGCCCAAATCATTGAAACAATGAAGTTTTAAAATGAAAAAGGTAGTTCTCTGCCTATCTTCCATTCCTTTTCCTCCTCTTTTTCTTGAGGTAAGCAGTGTTTCTGCCTGGCACACATCCTTCCACAGCCTTCTGCATAATTATGTAAAAATAGAAATATACACACATATATGGGATGTTAGATTTTTCTTTTTTAGATCATTGTCCTTACACCAGTGGAATCCTACTGTACTCATTTTTTATTTAAATTTTCTTTAACAATGTGTCATGTACATACCACCAATAGATACAGATTTAAGTCATCGGTTTTCATAAACACATGCAATTTCAAAATATGAATGTAGCCCCAGCTTATTCTATGACACATGTATTGATATATCCTTCAATTATCTTGTAGTTTTTGCTCTGCAAACAATTCTGTAATAATGTCCCTGTATATATTTCCTTTGGTCCCGGGGCTTGGACTCCCAACAACTATATACACTATATATTCATATAATTTTTGTAATTTTATTTTCTACACCGAGCAGATATTTCTTTATAATCAGAAAATTTCAAGTAAAATATATAGAACTAGAATTTTCACACATTCACACCCACACGCAGACATACTGCACCAACTCCAGAGCCAGTGTGAAAGACTTTCTTCCAAAAGCAGAGTCACATTTACTCAAAGACTAATGTCACATTGTTGGGTGTTCGTCATTGGGTTTCTGTGGTAAAAGAAAATACGTCAGGACATATGGTCATGGCACAGAGAGTGTTTTTGTTTTAAAATTTGGGGGAAATTGGCAAACATACTGAGCAAACCATCAGTTTTCTTTGCCTATTCAGCTGACAGTAAGAAAGCTACACACACACACACACTCTCTCTATGAAGAGGAGTCGCAGTTACGTTGTTTCTGCTTTTGCAAGGGCTGTTCTATATATGAGAGTATGTTTGCGCCTTGAAAATTTATACTTAGTTAAACCTTATACACTAGAATTTATCCTCCCTTTCCCCCAGAAAAGGGCATTTTACTGAAATACAAATAGTTGCTGGTTGCTTCTAGGGTGTTAGGTGGAAGTTGTTGACTGGATACTGTAAAGGCGGCTGTATTGTATTTCAGAATTAGTTTGAGGTAAACTTTATTGTTATGCAGAAAGATATAATTCAAACCACTCTCTGGAAAAATAACAATTATAGGACATAGTCACTGATGGAGAATTATCAAACCACAGATACAATATATGAGGAGGTCTGTGTGCATTTTTTGTAGACAGACTGAAGTCAAGATGAAATGACTCAGGATATTGCCTCACAGGTGAAATGGCCACAGAAAAGGCCCTGGTGTTACTTGAGTAACTAAACCTTTTGGCTGGAGTCCAGTGTAGCTTTCTCCTCTTTGTGTATAGTTCCAGTCAGTGGGGAATAGTGACGTCACAGGCTCATTGTTAGTCAGTGGTGAGCAAGACATGGGGCAAAGAGGAATGGCAAATGCTCTCAGCTTAGGAGGAAGAAGAGCAAAATGCTGATGTGTTGGTTGGTCTATTTCAGTCAGCATGCTATGTGAACTGATTGCACCAAGGAAGAGGACTGTGTTAGCTCTCATCTCAGTGACTCTTTGTGCTTTGGGGGAGACAGACCCCGCAATAAGGATTTGATGAGAGTTTTAGATCTCCTTGCCAAAAAATGCATATTCTCATATTCTCTCATTCCTTCTCTCTCCCATGTGTGTGCTCACACATTTCACGGGACTCAGGCTCCTTGGAACCCATCCATGAACCTGTTAAGAATTTTTAAGTTTGCAGGGTCCTAGATAAAGCTCTGAAAATCATTATTTTCCCCTCCATCAAGACCAGCTCAGTCCTAACATGGGCTTTCCATTTTCCTAACTGGATAAATGAACATCCACAGGAACACTTCGCGGAATATAGACTTTGAGGGTATGAGGTGCGAAATAACATGGAAAACCATTAGATGGTGATTTAGGGAGACAGGTAGGACGACCTTCCTTTCTTGGAATAAGTTCATCTGGAGTCCTTGCTTCTCTGGTGGGGTTTGAAATTTGTGACTTTTTCTGACCAGGTCTGAGGAAGCTTTGTGTGAATGTAAATTACCCTCCCCCCACCCCGACCCAGGGCAAACTTACTCCATATTCATTGCATAGACCCCATGGAGCAAACACTCTACCTGACATTTATGGTTGTTGGAATCCCAATAATAGTTTTAAATCACCAGGAGCTCCAAGAACAGTGATGGCTGTGATTTATGAAATAACCTCTGAGTTGCTCTCTTACTATAGTCAGATCGTCAATGGCAGGCTTCTCCTCTTCTCTTGGAGTGACAGCCACTCTCATGCAGGGGAAATTTTTAGCATGCCTCCTTCAGAAAGGCAGGCTCTACACTTTAGACTTTGTCATTTATGGATTTGGGTGAGTTCTTAATACCTGTTTACCTTCATTTTCTCCTCTGAAAAATGAAGGTAATGGTAGTACACTTAAAAATAAGCTTGCAGGTGGCAGTAAATGGAGAAAAAGAACATGAAGTATTTGCATAGGCCTTGGCACATCTAAGGTGCTGAATAACTGGAAGGTTTGAATTGATAGCTATTATTATCTAGCAGTAGCCGTTTATTGGTCTCTGACGCTACCACAGAGTGGGGCTTCCAGATTCAGCGTGCCTTGGAAGATTTCTGTCTTTGGATATGACTCATGTATTACGGAGTTAATATTCAAAATATAGGGGTGGGGGCTGGCCGAGAAGAACCGGGTCTAACCATGTAGCTCTCTTTGTTCACCAACAAAGAGCCCATAAAATTTTTTGACACCACTCATGAATGAAGAAAGAATTCTGTAGCAAAATCTTTTCCAGTTCACTCACCAAAGTATTAATGTGCCTCATATCCAAGCATAAGGAGCAGGAAATGGCAGGGGGAGGGCAGGTTCCTCATCAGTCGCCAAAGCAAACTTAGATTCTTGGCTGCTATTACTTTATCTTTTAAATAAGGGGGAAAATCCTCTGGTTCCTTAATGAATTGACAAAGTTTAAACACTTCACACGTCAGTCTCTCTCTCTCTCTCTCTCTCAGCTGCTTTGTGGCTTTTTTTTTTTTTTTGTAACTTGTTCTCACTCCCTTTTACCTAAATATTTCCTCCGAAATGCATCTTAAATTTCTTTGTCCTGCATGAAATGGGAATAATTACAGTAACTAAAGCTACATCATAGTAGTAATTGAGGACAATATCATGCAGGATCCCAGGAATAAACAGATGGCGCACCTGTCAGAGGGTAGATCAGAAGAGGTAAGTTAAAGATTATTTTCAAGGGCATGAGAAGAGTGTTGGACAGGAGTTGGCGGATTTCTCTGTAAAGAGCCAAGTCGTAATGATTTTCAGCTTTGGGGCCCATGCAGCCTCTGTTTCAGTTCCTTTGCTGTTCTAGTGCAGAAGGCAGCCAAGACATCACATAAATGAATGGGTGTGGCTTCTAATAAAACTTTATTAACCAAAACAGGCTTTGTGCAGGATCTGGCTCATGGGCCACGGTTTGTTGACCCCTGTTGTAGGGGGAACATACAGATAGGGCAGTATCCTGTGCTAGGAGACTGCTGTGACCTAGTTTGGCCTGCAGGGCAGGGCAGGAAGGACTTACAAGAACTTAGAAGGAAGGGGCCGTGTGGAGAGGCCTGCCCAGATAGGAGCTGTGGTCTCTGGAAGGACACAAGAGACCACCCCACAAGGAGGGGCAAATACCTAGGCCTCATTTGTCCTCCCTTTCTTGCTTCTCTTCTGGTGTGCCCCGTTGACCTAAGCCAGCAGAGTGGAGGGAACACATTGACCAATAATGTAGAGTGTCCTCCCTGGGATCAAAGAGCGGGGTGGGGTGTGGGTGGGAAGGAAGCTGTCTGACCTGAGAAGCTAATGAGCCTGGATTTCCCCAGTTCCAAGGGGGGCTCTGTAAACATTTTTTTTCCCTGTTGTTGCTTATTAATCCTAGTCATCATAAACATCTATGTGTCTGATTACATGTAGGATTTATGTGCATTCTTTCAGTTTACAGTCTGAAGAGTAAATGAATCAAGGGAGCATGAACAGAACTTTCTACAGAGACCCCTTTGGTGCAGAAGTTAGTCACATAATAGATTCACATCCCTTGGGCCAATCAGGCACTCCTCCACATTGTTCTTTCTGTTTGAAAGCCGGGGAAACCCTATTTGCTTGAATGAATGAGTGAATGAATGAATGAATATTGACCTTTAATAGAATGACTCATCAACCATGCATAAGTGAATGACTCCATTTAAGGAAAGTACTAATTTAGTCCTGTCTGCAAAACATCGCATCACATTGTGGATTAAAGTAGGGCCAGGAAAAGTGAATGTCTTTGATAACTTGTAATCCACACTTGTAATCCACACTAATAGAGGCCTTCAAAATAAGTATCTTGTGAGTATGTGTTGTGCTTGGTTTATCCTCACTTTTTTTTATTCTTTATAATTCAGTTTCTTGATTCTTTCTCTAGAAATTCCACTTATCTAGAGGATTTTTGACTTCTTTACAGCTCTCATAGCTATCACTTAATGCAAAGTAACCCACACCAACAAGATAATCGAGTTTGTAAAGTCTCACTTTGGCAGGACACAGGATATATAGGTATTGGTTTCTGTCAACAAATGTAGTTAGGGAGTCGAATTAAGCAGAATTTTAAAAGGCTAAAGGTTTGATGATTTCAGGCAGGCACTTCAGGGGACTAGTGTTTGGTGCCGTTGCTTGAATTCTGACAAGCAAATGGTCTTGAAAAGATAAATTTCATAGTATTTGGTGAGGTCTTAGAATTCAACTCATATCACCGTGAAAATTTGTTTCTCTACATTTTTGTAGTTCAGATCACGTACTTATTTTTACATTCAGGAAAAGGTACATGAAAAGTCGCTGCTAAAAACGTCAGATCTGTGGCATTGAGGTTTGGCACACTGCAACCTGGAGAGGTCCCCAGTTGTCTTCACTGGAGGATTGGCAATGGGGGCAACGCACAACTCAGGGCTTGAGGATGTTTGGCTCAGCTGATATCCTTTACTGTGGTGGGTGACTGTCCTTTACATCAGCTTTAGTTTTGAATGGAGATGGGTAACACTGCTCCTGAGGTTTGTCAACTGCATTATTTTAATGGGGCTCAACTTAGACTTGGTTCTCCAGTCCTTAATCCTGAAAGAGCTCAACTCCCCAGTTTGGGGGAAGGAAGGGTAAAGGAAAGTTTCTGGCAGAAGATAGGCCATTCTCTAGCCCAGGGTGTGAACTTGAGTGCATGCGAGTGTCATTTCTTCTAAAGGACATATTCTTCCTTGTAAAATGGCAGCTAAATAACAGTGATTTTGTTGGGGTTTCCTCCCCTTCTCTTACCTCCCTTCTTGATCCTACTACTCCGTTCTTCTCTTTCTGTCCTATTTCATCCTGACTTTCAGATTACATGACCCTTTAAGTGTTTTTGGCAGTCAGACATACTTTTGTTGAGAGGGTTACTGCTGAGTTATCATACAAAAATTGATTTTGACCAATGTAAGTGGAGAGCCGTGGAAGCGTTCTGATGATCCTTGGAGACTGGTCCATTCAGTCTCGTGCTTGTATAATGAGAAGACAGTGGCACTGAAGTACGTTTCCATCCGTTGTCTGACAGGTGGCAGAGCTGGGCCTGGGATGAGGCTTATTTGCCACAGTGTCCTTCACACAGCGCAGCATGTGGTCTTGTCAAGTGCTTTTCCATTTCTTCGTTCTGAACTTTTTCTTAAAAAGGTTTAAGCTTTTGACCATACAATCCAGCAATTGCACTACTGGGTATTTACCACAAAGATACAAATGTAGGGATCCGAAGGGGTACGTGCACCCCGATGTTTATAACAGCAATGTCCACAATAGCCAAACTGTGGAAAGAGGCAAGATGTCCATTGACAGATGAATGGATAAAGAAGATGTGGTATATATATACAATGGAATATTATGCAGCCATCAAAAGGAATGAGATCTTGCCATTTGCAACGACGTGGATGGAACTGGAGGGTGTTATGCTGAGTGAAATAAGTCAATCAGAGAAAGACATGTATCATATGACCTCACTGATAGGAATTCTTAATCTCAGGAAACAAACTGAGGGTTGCTGGAGGGGTAGGGGTGGGAGGGATGGGGTGGCTGGGTGATAGACATTGGGTAGGGTATGTGCTATGGTGAGCACTGTGAATTGTGTAAGACTGTTGAATCACAGACCTGTACCTCTGAAACAAATAATGCAATATATGTTAAGAAAAAAAAAAAGGAGGGGAAGAATGAAGGGGGGGGAAATCGGAGGGGGAGATGAACCATGAGAGACCATGGACTCTGAGAAACAAACTGAGGGTTCTAGAGGGGAGGGAGTGGGGAGATGGCTTAGCCTGGTCATGGGTATTAAAGAGGGCACGTTCTGCGTGGAGCACTGGGTGTTATACACAAACAATGAATCATGGAACACTACATCAAAAACTAATGATGTAATGTATGGTGATTAACATAACAATAAAAAATTTAAAGAATTAAAAAGGTTTAAGCTTCTGTAAGCCCTTTGTATTTTAAACACACATCTCGTTTTGGCCCACCTGTAAACATTATCAAGTTTGGTGATGAGTTTTCTGCTTGACTTGACCTCCCTTTCACAAGATTGTCCTTGAGAAAGTCACCATGTTAGATTTCTGGGAGCAAAAGATGAGATGAACATTTTAGGAGCGACTTTTTCTTGTGTAGAGCTTTGCTGTGCTGGACACAGATGTTCAAAGAAGACTTGCCTCGGAAATGGGATCTCCAAGCACTCTTGAAGGTGTAATGTATTACATTAGAGTCACTCATGCTGGGATGGCTTTATTTTTTTTTAAAGGTTTTATTTATTTATTTGACAGAGAGCGTGCGCACAAGCAGGGGAGTGGGAGAGGGAGAAGCAGGCTCCCCACTGAGCAGGGAGCCCTATGCGGGGCTTGATCCCAGGACCCTGGATCATGACCTAAGCCGAAGGCAGACACTTAACCAACTGAGCCACCCAGGCGCCCTGGGATGGCTTTTCCAGAACGTTGTGGGCACCTTTTAATCTGTGAACAGCACACATACTGTTATTTGTTCTGCAGTTGTTAGTGAGCTTTCTTAAGACTTAGCTGTGTAATTATAAACCCCTGTTTTTCCTTTTAAGTACAGTATAATGCTGTTTGTTGTTCATTGTTTTTATAGGCGATCATGTTGAATTACAGAAGCACTCGTATTCACAAGAAAGATGAAACCCTTCCGAGCGGGAGATTTTCTGTATGTTAACTTATTAGCTTTTCCTTTTTAAACCACCATGTTTGCTCTGTCATACCCACACTTCAAGGAGAGACAGCCTTATCACAGCCCTTTAGTGAACTGAGAGGTATGAAAACTCAGTACCCTAGTACAACGTGTGTTGTAAATGAAGCGATTGTTTAGCACAGGACTGAATGGCTAGAGATTGAATGGGTAGAGAAGGGGAAAACTTGAATTGGTTTTAAAAATCACCTTGTCTTTTCGGCGGAGTCGGTACTGGATGATGCCTTTTGGCCATTTTGCAGTAACAGAATGTGCTTGTTCGACTGCACTCATGGACTTCATTTCTGTTTTTAAAGCAGTGTTGGGGAAAGAGAGTGAGCTGAGAAGGCTTTTGTAGCTGCCCAGGCTCACACTGCCTCATTAGCGTGGGCCAAGTACTCCGTTTGGTTTTCGAAGCTTTATAGAGCTTTAGCCAAGAAGGCATTTCTGTCCTGGGGCAGGTTTTCTTGATGCTGAGATTAGCAGTCAAGAGGCTCAAAGAGAGGGAGTTAGAATGTACTTGGAGGGCAGCCTTCAGCCCTAGAAGGTAATTAATGTTGGACATTTTTCTCTCTGTACAGGCTGAGTGTCAAATATTGGACAGGGCTAAAGCCAGCTTATTAATCCTGGCAACTGTTACTTCTCTCTGATGGTAGAATAGAGTATTTGCCCTTTTAATTTTAAGCCTTCTTGCCTCCCCACTGTCCACTCCTATCTAGAGGGTGTACTAAGAGTCTAGCTACATATTCTTCCTGACAGCCGAAAGTTTGAGTTTGTGACAAGGCAGAAGTGAACAGCTTATCCTGAGTGGAGTGGAAACACCCCTTCAATATTTGTTGCCCTTTTTTTTTAAGTGTTACAGCCTGGGTTACTCTTAGGACCCAATGTGGTAATGACCCATGTGTATGGGGAGGTCAATTTTATATTATTTTGCCTATTTACAAAGCTTTATAAGATATTGTTGGAGGCCCTGGAAGATTAGATTTGGAACAATGATCATGGCCCATAACGTTTGCACTTTACTGTTGAACAGGGGTTTACTCTTTGTAAAGGGTCATATAGTGAGTGTTTTTGGCTTTGGGGGCCATATAGTCTTTATTGCAACAACTCAACGTAGCCATCTGAGTGTAAAAATAGCCATAGACCATATGTAAAGAGATACAACTGTTATTGTATAAAATTTTATTAAAAAAAAGCAGGCAGTGAACCAAATTTAGTTTGCTGGCTGGGGTTTGCTAATCTCTGCTAGAAAGTACTCCTTCTGATATATAGGTCTGGCTTTGTGGCTAGATTTCATCTTCGAGGCCATTGTCCTTCGCTGTCCTCCGGTCCTCCCGGTCACCTACATTCCATTGTCACTTGCTACACCTTGTAATAAAAACAGTCAGTCCTGGGGTGCATTGTACATGCTCTTTTGTTCCAGGCAATAGAAGGCCCTAGAGATCATGCCTAGCTATCAGTTCTGAAGGCTGGTACTGCCAGAGATGGTTACCTTAGGACCTCAGAGAGGCCTTTGGGGCCAGCAAAACTGATCAGCATTTATACGAGCCACCCCTGGTTTCCAGCCAACTATCAACAAGCTCTGTATCTTGCTATAGGATTTGAGATAAGCCCTAGTCTCTGTGGCACACTGTGGGATACGAAACAAGAGCTGAAAACCCCCCTTTTGCTAATGAGATTGTAGCATTTTCTCAATTTATCTGAGATCTCCAGCATGAAAAATCCAGGAACTGTGTTCTCAAAACTCCAGAAGTTTTCCCAAGTTACCTGTTAAACTATTGATCTCTATCTCCAAGTGATACATATATATATATGCATGGTTTTCCCAAATACAGGAAGGAATCTGCATTTTTATTAGAACGTTGGAGGGAGGGTACTCTCGCAAAATCAAGCTGCTGCTGCTTCTTTGGCTGGCCCCTCTTGGGTTGGTCTGATTATTTGCTGTCTTGGGACAGTTCTTTTCAGGACTGCTGTCTCACTGCTCGCAGGGACTCAGGTGTGCCTGGATCTGGAAGCAACCAGCTGTGGTTGAGTTGGGTGCTCTGTGACAGCCGGAATGCGCAGCGTGATTTACGGGGGTGCTTCACACAGAAATCACCAGATAGCTTGAGGCCCCGACACCCACGCGAGGTCTGGAGGCCCATGGAAGAGAAGCACATTGGAAAGGAGCAGATGGAAGCTAATGATATTTTAAGTGTTGGAATGAATTAATCCAGGACTTCTTTACTTTTTTCTCTAGTGGAACAAAACATAGCATTGGATTTCCACACAACTGAGTTAACTAGCAGTCTGACTACATGTGCTTTGATACTTTGGAAAAGCTCACTAATATTTTTGAAAGAGAAGAGAGGAAGAGAATCAGTCCATGTGACCACACATTAAATAGGTCAACACTTAGAAAACACATAGCTCTGAACAAATGGATTTGATGTTTTATTTTTTTTTTTTATTACCAAGCTTAAAAAGAGAGAATGACTGTAAAAACTTGAATCCTAGCTATTTCATTTTACTCCACCTGGCTTAGCTGTGAAAGGAAGATGTTAAATGAAGTGATTTTTAAGATGTGTTTTGTATGAGTCAAAATTCTGTTGACACACACCGAATTAATTTTCTGAGTACAGTCATGGTGTCCCTTGCTTGCCTTAAGTACAACATTGCCCGCGACATTTTCACCAAACCTAATCCCGTCTTCCCTTCTTTGTCCTGGCCTGTCAGTCTGGGGTTGCCCGAAACCCTGCGAGAGAGAAGAAGCTACGTTGCCATGTTTACCAAACAGAACAGGGGAAGCATCTGGGACCGCATCAACTTTCAGGGCACGGCTTCCGCTCTTGGGGTTCTGAACAGATGCCTTAGAAGGGAACCCCGGGAGCAGAGTCTGTTGATGAGGTGGGGCCCACCTGCCCTGTGGAGATGGATGGAGTTCTCAAGGCTCTTCTCCCAGGGCAGGGCTCTCCCTCTGGCAGCTGTGGCTTTGATTGAAAAGGTATGCGGCCTTCCGGAGCTGACTTCAACCAAATGGCATTGGTCTTTGAAAAATGTCCTTCAGCACAGCCCCTGTGGAACGTGTTTATTTAGGGATTTTGCCCCTGCTTAGAAGTGAGCATGTCGCTCGAGCTGGATTGCCCCTCACTGAAGGCATGTGCTTTGAATGTGTCTTCCACTCATGTGCCTAATGATTTATAACGAAAACAGAGTCGTTCTTAAATAAAAGGACATCAACATAGAAAGCAGTAATGGTTGATGCTATCTGTTTTTTAAGATAAGGGTTTTGTCACAAAGGCAAGATTTATGGTGGGAATACTGAGTAGCGGTCCTGTGGTAGGTGATAAATCACTTTTCTCACCACTGGATATTGAGAAGAAAGGAATACAGAGAACTTTTTTAAAAATAGGAAAAGCAGGAGTATGCCAGAGCATTTAGTTTACAGATGAGATAGAACAACAGAATGTTTGCAGTAGAACCGAGATTGCGGGTATGTGTGGCGTTGAATGAAATGTTTTCATTTCATTAGGAGGACAGCTTTTATAAAAATGCAAGTTTTTTGATACAGAATCCTGAGAAACTCAGTCCATCCTTTGGACAGAGTTAAATGATGTTTTTTAGTTTAGGGTTTTCATGCACGTTGAACAGGTAGCTATGGTGATAATAAAACTCAGGACCTTTATCTTCTCTTGACTTCCTGCACAAGTTTCCTTAGCACTGCCCACAGCCAGGTAGATCAGCAAAAATAGCAGCAGGTTCACTTATAGGATGTTAAGGGTGAGAACAAAGCAAGTACCTTAGGAGACTTTGGAGGAACATGAGTTCCAGAGAGGAGTTTGGAGCTTGGGGTCTTCTTTCCTGAGTACTTTCACCCCCCTCCTTGCCCTCCTCCTCCTCCTCTATTCTCAGTGCCAGGGGAAGTGGTACCATTGCCACTTGGGTGGATGGAGGCTCCTCCTGGCCTCCACCGATGCTTCCTTGTGGATAGGAAGGCTCTGCCCCTTGATCAAAGACTAGCCTTCGAGGAAACCCGAAGCTAGGCAGCCGGCCAGTTGGAGCAGTAGATTGTCTTATGGAGGATTTATGCGTTTCTAGAGGGCTCTGTTAAAGCATAGTCTATTAGTAAGAGAGGTGTGGCTTCACACAGCATTAGTTATATAATGGGGAGTCTGGTAAGGTATAGGTGTGACACCTCTTTTGCCACCTAGTGTGAAATCAACAATAAATTCATGTGCAAGCATTTTATTCATGTGCCACTTTTACTTTGTGACTAACACAAAAATGAAATATCCTTGTAATTATTGACATGCCATCTCATGGTCTTTGGTTTTGTTAACGTTCCTCAAGTGTCTTCGAGACTGTATGCTGTATGGGTTGGTCAGGCAGTATTTGCTTGTTCAGTCATTCAGTTGTTCATTTGTGCATTCATTCATCCAAGAAATACTTGAGGCCTTGTGCATCCCAGTTACTGCCTTCTGTGCTGTACACAGCAGAGAAGAAGACAGGAGTCCTCTCCTGATGGACTTACTATCCTAGTAGGGCAGAGCCTGGCAGTAAGCCAAACCAAATATATAATGTGTTGGCTGGACAGTGAGTGCCTGGAAGGAAATGAAGCAGGGGAGGGGGGACAG
The DNA here is from genome assembly GCF_009762305.2 of Zalophus californianus. NCBI lineage: Eukaryota > Metazoa > Chordata > Mammalia > Carnivora > Otariidae > Zalophus > Zalophus californianus. The sequence continues at coordinate 40,351,197 of NC_045595.1, read as the reverse complement.
GAAGTGATGGAAGACTAACAGAGCATTCATTATGTTCTCTGCAACTCTCAGGTGTCAGCATCTCCCAACCTTGTCTGCCTGTTACCCTGACAACAGCTCTCCGAGGGGCCAAGCAAGACCCTCATCCCCATTTATAGATGAGGAGACCAAGGCACAGTGTTTGAGAGAAGACCAAGGTGACATAGGGAGTGGAAGTCCCGTTAACCCCGAGCCCCTGCTCTCAACCCCTTGGGCGTCCCTTGTCTTGATAGCTGCAGCCGCCCAGGCCAGCCCTTGGCCCATTTGGCCAGGTGAAGGATCAGTGGGTATCTATTTGAATTTGCAACTCGAAGGCACCGTGCTAAGTACTGGGGAGGAAAGAAACTTGAACTCAGGTCCTGCTTGGAGAAGTCTCTGAGCAGTGAAGAGCATACCTCAGAACACTCTGCCACTGTGCTAGGAATGTCCCAGGAGCCCTGAGCACGGTGAGCCTCGGAATGTAGTCCTGGGGTGGTGTCTGTCCCAGGGCGGAGGATGACGGCGCCGGCGGTGGTGCTGGACTTCTCAGAGAACTTCACTGAGGAGGAGCTGTGCCCGTACAGAGTAAAGAAGAGCAAGGCATTTGGTGCAGTGGGAATTGTCAGAGTAGAAACCAGAGGCTTGGAAGAACGTGACATCCAAGAAGGGCTGTGTGCCTTCATACATGTAGGAGGTGCACGTGCAGCCCTGCCCTCCACTCCTCCTCACAGAAGATCCTTAAGCTGCTTGTCCTGATGTTCACCTGAGGTGGTTCTGTGTGAAAGTCAGTCTTCATGCAACATGCTTCAGCTTCCTCTTATTCATCTCTAGGGACTAAGATTTTTATGAAGGACCTTCAGAAATCTTGTTACTCCTGACAACTCAAGGAATAATGAAGAATCAAACCTAATTGACCAGGGGAGGCAATGTGATGAGGACAAAAGGCATGTGGTTTGGAGCCACGTGAATCTGACTCACATTTCAGCTGCAGTACATTCCGTGGGCAAGTTGGCAAGTTCACTGACTTCTTAGGGTCTCAGTTTTTTCGTCTGGAAATGGAATAATGAGACCTACATCCAGAGGGTTTAGGAGCTAAGGAGGAAATGCATCTGTGCTCCCTGCTTTCCACTGCCTTTCACTTGCTGCTCTACAAATCTCTTTTGCAAACTGCAGGTCTGGCTTACCTTCGTCGAATAGAAACAGTTTGCAGCACAGGGCTTTGGGTTGGCCGGAAACGTGCTTCCATGCTTATGGTGTGTGTGTCATTTGTTTCAGTGACAGGATTTTAGTTTCCTCTTAGTGCTGTGGCTGATTGTTTAATTTTTATGTAATCATGTGGCAAATATCATGTAGTAGGAGCTGGGGCTATAAAAAGAGTATGCCACGAAAAGGGTTTGGTTTTCTGCCCGCAAATTCCAAGCCTTTGCTGCCACGTGCCACCATATCAGATGAGTGGCGCAGGAATCCTCAGCCCGCTCCTGATTGGCCTTCCTCACTTGCATAACTATTTAGAAGGTAGTTTTGCAGTGGAATTGTGTCGATCATTATGGCACTGACATGCACTTACCAAAATACTGCAGGAGAGCAGTTCTCCACTGTGATGTAGAAGGAGCCCTGTGGATCTTCAAGTATCTCAGAGGCTATAAAACTTCTCAAGTCAAAACTAGTTTTAATTTACTGCTTCCCGAGATGCAGTGTGAAACATAAGACAGCAATGAGTGTTTATTTTTAGAGCAACTAAAGCCTCGTGCTTTTCCAAGGGAAGATTAATAATGAGGGCACTTTACCATTCGTAGGGCTTTTAACCTTGAATTTAAAAAGAGGAGGACTTTCTGTCATCCTAACCAGCTGCAGGTAGAAAGGCGGGTTAGTGAGGATCTGCACCTTACACAAGTAAGACCGCTGGGGTAGTTTGCGGCTTTGGTGCCAGCAGCTGTTTCTTTTCAACTCCTGGCTTCGCATGAATGTTCCCTGGGTTGGCGCCTCTTTCCCTCTGGGATCACAGCTGGCATGGCACCTGTCAAAGAGCTCTTGATTAATTCTCCCGTTGGAATTAAACCTGCCTTCCCCACCCGGTTTCCTTGAGCCCCTTCCTTCTTCCCCTATTAGCATCAGCCACAAGCTTTAGTTTTATTTCCTAAAATAAAATTTTAGGTTTTTCTTTTTTTACTAGGATTTATTATTTCATTTTGTCTCCACCATTAAAACATACACTCCATGAAACCAGGCCCCTGTCCTTGTACCTGCTGCCCTAGTCTGGTGCCCAACACACCTGGGGCCCTTTGTTGCTATTTAAGCAAGGAAAGTAGCTGAAGTTTTAAAAGTCTAAGCCATTCATTGAAAGTTTATGTTTAAAAGGCAGAAAGCAGTCTGAAGGAAGACTGACTTGCGGTATGAGCATTGTTATAAAAACATTTTTATAAATGAACCAGGTTTATACTTTTAGTATGTGTAGAGTTCTCTGAATTATGTCTGCCAGATAAATAAGACTACTTTGGTTTTATTTTATTTAATTAATTAATTAATTAGAGCATGCACACAGGGGCAGAGGGAGAAGGAGAGAAAGAATCCCAAGCAGACTCCACGCTGAGCGTGGAGCCTGATACAGGGCTCACTCTCAAGACTCTGAGATCATGACCTGAGCTGAAATTAAGAGTTGGATGCTTAACCAACTGAGCCACCCAGGTGCTCCTCGGTTTTTTGTTTTTAATTAAATGGACTTTGAGTAAGAAGCAGTTTCAGTGTTTTTTGCATAAAATTGATAAAAATTTTTAATCCCCTGAGGGGATTTAAACCCCTGAGGAATTAAAAAAAAAAAAAAAAACTTCGGAAACCCAGGCCATGATTTTTGAACTGTGATTTCTTTTCTTTCTTTTTTTTTTTTTAAAGATTTTATATATTTATTTGACAGAGAGACAGTGAGAGAGGGAACACAAGCAGGGGGAGTGGGAGAGGGAGAAGCAGTCTTCCCGTGGAGCAGGGAGCCTGACGCGGGGCTGGATCCCAGGACCCTGGGATCACGACCTGAGCTGAAGGCAGATGTTTAATGACTGAGTCACCCAGGCGCCCCTGAACTGTGATTTCTAATAAAAGTTATACCTGGCATTTGCTGATGGATGTTGTAGTCACTGTTGTTGTTTTTTTTTTTTTAATCTTTTTATCTCATATCCATCTGGAGTTTAGAAGGCATGTTCCTAAATCCTCATTTCACAGATTGCAGAGTCCAGCACACGGGGATGTTTACGACATTGCTCACTTGATGTGGAAGTATCTATACACACCATAGGTGAGCTGTGAAAGTTCCATCCTCAGGGGTCTGTGTCCATGCTGTTCAAGCTACCAGACTCTTAAAACTTGTTCCTTTCACATCTTGCCATTTGTGGTGAGGCAGAGCAGCCCATTTCTGCATGTACTTTGGAGGACACATCTAATGAACAACTAGATTTTTCTCTAATGATTTTCCACCGGCCCAGTTCTATTAGTTTAGGTATTTTCAGCCATACATAATAGAACTTCGAAAACATGTTCTTAGGTACAAGGACTGGGTGATTTCCCAGATCAGTGAGCTGAGCAGTTCAGCGACCTTGTCAAAGACCTGGGCTCTTCTTGGTCATCCTTACCATACCAGCTTAGTTTCCTCATGGTCACAAGAGGGCTGCCGCAGGTCCTAGCATCACATCTAGACAAGACAGCCTCCAGAAATGGCAGCAAGACGTTGTTTCTTTGTCTCTCTTTGTGAATGTGAGAGATGCTTTCCTAGAAGTCCTAGAACAGACTGAACCTTCATATTGGCTTGCTAGACAGAATGGGTCACACCCCAAATCAGTTATGAGACAGAATTTACTGTGATTGGCATGGCCCGTTTAGGATTTATTCACCATTCCTGCGGGTGGCTCAAATGTGGATTGTACTGTCAAAGGAAAGGTGAGAAAGAGACGGATGGGCAGTAAGTGGTCACTGCCCTTCCAGGCTTCTCCTCCTGGGATCCCGCTTCATAAATGTGTTCATTGCCCTCAGATAAGGAGCATTTTATGAAATTGGAACAAAGGGACAGTTCTTCTGGTGGGGAATTCCCACATAGATTCAGATACTCCTTCTGGGAATTTTGTGATAAAGCCGCTCCTTCAGTATTTTATGAAATGAATGCTGTGCTCACAGGTCATGGGAATATTCTGATAAGATTATCAAATCACATTTTAGTCTCAGGGTGGTAAGTGAGCATGACTGCTTACCAGTTGAGGTTTTCTGCATTCCTTGTGTTAGAAGAGATGTCATTTTGTGTAAACCAGGGAAGGAAATTGATTTGAGTAAGTCCAACTGCAAAGTTGCAAAACAAACCATCCCTCCTCCTTTGAGGGATGACCAGAATTTGAAATGTAAGTTAAGATTGTCAAGCCATCATCATGTGGCATCTGGAAATTTCAAGCTTGGAGTACCTTGCCCTTTTCCCTAATTAGGCTAATACTTTGAACATTTTGGCTGTCCATTGTTTGACCTTCATGAAGTTGAGAAACATATTGGGTTTGTTTTTACTTTGCTCAGATGTCATCTATTTATTTGACATAAAAATTCTTATCTTATAGGATAAGCTTCAGGAAATGGTTTGAGGGATGAAGACAAACCTGGCTTTTATAAACAGGGACGCTTTTCATTGGAAACAAAGTTTGTAACAAGCAGTGTTGTTTGGAAACCAGTAGGATTTGTCATATCTTCCTAGGGTATTATGGAAGCTGGTATCAGCATATAGGTTTCTCAGCTTTATTCTTTTTTTTATACATAATTTTTATTATTTTTATTAACCACAAATCACATTCTTTTTTTCAATTAATTAACATATAATGTATTATTGGTTTCAGAGGTAGAGATCAGTGATTCATCAGTCTTTTTTTAAAAATTTTTTAGTTATGTTAATCACCATATATTACATCATTAGTTTTTGATGTAGTGTTCCATGATTCATTGTTTGTGCATAACACCCAGTGCTCCATGCAGAATGTGCCCTCTTTAATATCCATCACCAGGCTAACCCATCCCCCTACCCTCCTCCCCTCTAAAGCCCTCAGTTTGTTTTTCAGAGTCCATCTTCTCTCATGGTTCGTCTCCCCGTCCGACTTACTCCCCTTCATTCTTCCCCTCCTGCTATCTTCTTCTTTTTCTTTTTTCTTAACATATGTTGCATTATTTGTTTCAGAAGTACAGATTGGTGATTCAACAGTCTTGCACAATTCAAAGCACTCACCATAGCACATACCCTACCCAATGTCTAATCACCCAGCCACCCCATCCCTCCCAGCCCACACACTCCAGAACACTCAGTTTGTTTCCTGAGATTAAGGATTCCTCATATCAGTGAGGTCATATGATACATGTCTTTCTCTGATTGACGTATTTCACTCAGCATAACACCCTCCAGTTCCATCCACGTCGTTGCAAATGGCAAGATCTCATTCCTTTTGATGGCTGCATAATATTCCATTGTGTATATATACCACATCTTCTTTATCCATTCATCTGTCAATGGACATCTTGGCTCTCTCCACAGTTTGGCTATTGTGGACATTGCTGCTATAAACATTGGGGTGCACGTACCCCTTCGGATCCCTACATTTGTATCTTTGTGGTAAATACCCAGTAGTGCAATTGCTCTATTTTCAACTGTTTGAGGAACCTCCATACTGTTTTCCACAGGGGTTGCACCAGCTTGCATTCCCACCAACAGTGTAGGAGGGTTCCCCTTTCTCCGCATCCCCGCCAACATATGTTGTTTCCTGACTTGTTAATTTTCGCCATTCTGCTGGTGTGAGGTGGTATCTCATTGAGGTTTTGATTTGGAGTTCCCTGATGCCGAGCAATGTTGAGCACATTCTCATGTGCTTCTTGGCCATTTGGATGTCTTCTTTGGAAAAATGTCTGTTCATGTCTTCTGTCCATTTCTTGATTGGATTATTTGTTCTTTGGGTGTTGAGTTTGATAAGTTCTTTATAGATTTTGGATACTAGCCCTTTATCTGATATGTCATTTGCAAATATTTTCTCCCATTCGGTCGGTTGTCTTTTGGTTTTGTGGACTGTTTCTTTTGCTGTGCAAAAGCTTTTTATCTTGATGAAATCCCAATAGTTCATTTTTGCCCTTGCTTCCCTTGCCTTTGGCGATGTTTCTAGGAAGAAGCTGCTGCGACTGAGGTCGAAGAGGTTGCTGCCTGTGTTCTCCTTTAGGATTTTGATGGACTCCTGTCTCACGTTTAGGTCTTTCAACCATTTGGAGTCTATTTTGGTGTGTGGTGTAAGGAAATGGTCCAGTTTCATTCTTCTGCATGTGGCTGTCCAATTTTCCGAACAACATTTGTTGAAGAGACTGTCTTTTTTTCCATTGGACATTCTTTCCTGCTTTGTCAAAGATGAGTTGACCATAGAGTTGAGGGTCCATTTCTGGGCTCTCTATTCTGTTCCATTGATCTATGTGTCTGTTTTTGTGCCAGTACCATACTGTCTTGAAGATGACAGCTTTGTAATAGAGCTGGAAGCCCGGAATTGTAATGCCGCCAGCTTTGCTTTTCTTTTTCAATATTCCTCTGGCTCTTCGGGGTCTCTTCTGGTTCCATACAAATTTTAGGATTGTTTGTTCCATTTCTTTGAAAAAAGTGGATGGTATTTTGATGGGGATTGCATTGAATGTGTAGATTGCTCTAGGTAGCACTGACATCTTCACAATGTTTGTTCTTCCAATCCATGAGCATGGAACGTTTTTCCACTTCTTTGAGTCTTCTTCAGTTTCTTTCATGAGTATTTTATAGTTTTCTGAGTACAGATCCTTTGCCTCTTTGGTCAAATTTATTCCTAGGTATCTTATGGTTTTGGGTGCAATTGTAAATGGGATCGACTCCTTGATTTGTCTCTCTTCTGTCTTGATGTATAGGAATGCCACTGATTTCTGTGCATTGATTTTATATCCTGCTACTTTACTGAATTCCTATATGAGTTCTAGCAGTTTTGGGGTGGAGTCTTTTGGGTTTTCCACATAAAGTACCATGTCATCTGCAAAGAGTGAGAGTTTGACTTCCTCTTTGCCGATTTGGATGCCTTTGATTTCTTTTTGTTGTCTGATTGCTGTGGCCAGGACTTCTAATACTATGTTGAATAGCAGTGGTGATAGTGGACATCCCTGCCACGTTCCTGACCTTAGGGGAAAAGCTCTCAGCTTTTCCCCATTGAGAATGATATTCGCTGTAGGTTTTTCATAGATGGCTTTTATGATATTGAGGTATGTACCCTCTATCCCTATCCTCTGAAGAGTTTTGATCAAGAAAGGGTGCTGTACTTTGTCAAATACTTTTTCTGCATCTATTGAGAGGATCATATGATTCTTGTTCTTTCGTTTGTTAATGTATTGTATCACGTTGATTGATTTGCGGATGTTGAACCAACCTTGCAGCCCAGGGATAAATTCCACTTGGTCGTGGTGAATAATCCTTTTAATGTACTGTTGGATCCTATTGGCTAGTATTCTGGTGAGAATTTTGGCATCCATGTTCATCAAGGATATTGGTCTGTAATTCTCCTTTTTGATGGGGTCTTTGTCTGGTTTTGGGATCAAGGTACTGGTGGCCTCATAAAATGAGTTTGGAAGTTTTCCTTCCATTTCTATTTTTTGGAGCAGTTTCAGGAGAATCGGTATTAATTCTTCTTTGAATGTCTGATAGAATTCCTCTGGGAAGCCATCTGGCCCTGGGCTTTTGTTTGTTGGGAGATTTTTGATGAGTGCTTCAATTTCCTTAGTGGTTATAGGTCTGTTCAGGTTTTCTATTTCTTCCTGGTTCAATTTTGGTAGTTGATACATCTCTAGGAATGCACTCATTTCTTCCAGGTTATCTAATTTGCTGGCATAGAGTTGCTCATAATATTTTCTTATAATTGTTTGTATTTCTTTGGTGTTCATTGTGATCTCTCCTCTTTCATTCATGATTTTGTTGATTTGGGTCCTTTCTCTTTTCTTTTTGATCAGTCTGGCCAGGGGTTTATCAGTCTTGTTAATTCTTTCAAAGAACCAGCTCCTACTTTCGTTGATCTGTTCTACTGTTCTTTTGGTTTCTATTTCATTGATTTTTGCTCTGATCTTTATTATTTCTCTTCTCCTTCTGGGTTTAGGCTTTATTTGCTGTTCTTTCTCCAGCTCCTTTAGGTGTAGGGTTAGGTTATGTATTTGAGACCTTTCTTGTTTCTTGAGAAAGACTTGTATTGCTATATACTTTCCTCTGAGGACTGCCGTTGCTGTATCCCAAAGATTGTGAACGGTTGTGTTTTCATTTTCATTGGTTTCCATGAATTTTTTTAATTCTTTAATTTCCTGGTTGACCCACTCATTCTTTAGTAGGATGCTCTTTAGCTTCCATGTATTTGAGTTCTTTCTGACTTTCCTCTTGTGATTGAGTTCTAGTTTCAAAGCATTGTGGTCTGAAAATATGCAGGGAATGATCCCAATCTTTTGGTACCGGTTGAGACCTGATTTGTGACCTAGGATGTGATCAATTCTGGAGAATGTTCTATGCACACTAGAGAAGAATGTGTATTCTGTTTCTTTAGGTTGGAATGTTCTGAATATATCTGTGAAGTCCATTTGGTCCAGTGTTTCATTTAAAGTCTTTATTTCCTTGTTGATCTTTTGCTTAGATGATCTGTCCATTTCAGTCAGGGGGGTGTTAACGTCCCCCACTATTATTGTATTGTTGTCAGTGTGTTTCTTTGCTTTTGTTATTAATTGCCTTATATAATTGGCTGCTCCCTTGTTAGGGGCATAGATATTTACAATTGTTAGATCTTCTTGTTGGATAGACCCTTTAAGTAGGATATAGTGTCCTTCTTCATCTCTTATTACAGTCTTTGGTTTAAAATCTAATTTGTCTGATATAAGGATTGCCACCCCAGCTTTCTTTTGGTGTCCATTAGCATGGTAAATGGTTTTCCACCCCCTCACTTTCAATGTGGGGATGTCTTTGGGTCTAAAATGAGCCTCTTGCAGACAGCCTGTTGCTGGGTCTTGTTTTTTAATCCTATCTGACAGCCTGTGTCTTTTGATTGGGGCATTGAGCCCATTTACATTCAGGATAACTATTGAAAGGTATGAAATTAGTGCCATTGTTTTGCCTGTAAGAGGACTGTTACTATATATTGTCTGTGTTCCTTTCTGATCTATGCTGCTTTTAGGCTCTCTCTTTGCTTAGAGGACCCCTTTCAATATTTCTTGGAGGGCCGGTTTCGTGTTTGCAAATTCCTTTAGTTTTTGTTTGTCCTGGAAGCTTTTTATCTCTCCTTCTATTTTCAATGACAGCCTAGCTGGATATAGTATTCTTGGCTGCATATTTTTCTCGTTTAGTGCTCTGAAGATATCTTGCCGGTCCTTTCTGGCCTGCCAGGTCTCTGTGGATAGGTCTTTTGCCAATCTAATATTTCTACCATTGTAGGTTACGTATCTCAGCTCCTGAGCTGCTTTCAGGATTTTCCCTTTGTCTCTGAGACTCGTAAGTTTTACTATTAAATGTCGGGGTGTTGACCTTTTATTATTGATTTTGAGAGGGGTTCTCTGTGCCTCCTGGATTTTGATGCCTGTTTTCTTCCTCACGTTAGGGAAGTTCTCTGCTATTATTTGCTCCAATATACCTTCTGCCCCCTCTCTCTTTCTTCTTCTTCTGGGATCCCAATTATTCTAATGTTGTTTCATCTTATCGTATCACTTATCTCTCGAATTCTGCCCTCCTGATCCTGTAGTTGTTTCTCTCTCTTTTTCACAGCCTCTTTATTTTCCATCATTTGGTCTTCTATATCGCTGATTCTCTCTTCTGCCTCATTTATCCTAGCAGTTGGTGCCCCCATTTTTGATTGCACCTCATTAATAGCCTATTTGATTTCGACTTGGTTAGATTTTAGTTCTTTTATTTCTCCAGAAAGGGTTTCTCTAATAACTTCCATGCTTTTATCAAGCCCAGCTAGTATCTTTAAAGTCATGATTCTGAACTCTAGGTCTGACATTGTACCAATGTCCGTATTGAGTAGGTCCCTGGCTGACGGTACTACCTCTTGTTCTTTTTGCTGAGGTGATTTTTTTCATCTTGTCATTTTGTCCAGAGGACAATAGGTAAATGAGAGAACAAAATGCTAACAGGTTAACAACATCCCCAGCAAATATACTCTATACAAATCAGAAAAGACCTGAAACCAGGGGAAAAGAAAGGGAAAGAAAAAAAAAGGAAAAGATAAAAACAGAACAATACAAAAAAAGCAGAATATGATCAAATATGGTCAGGCTAGTGCATAGATCAGTGCCACACACTAGATTTTGGGCGTATTTTGGTCTGTTAGAAAAAAGTTCCTCCTAAAATTTTAAAGGAAGAAATACATATATGTACAAAATAAGGATTGATACAATGAAGGGATGGAAGATGACTCTAAAGATGAAAACTATAAAAGATTTTATAAAAGGAATTGATAAGTTGTTTGAAAAAAGAAAAGATTTAAAAAAAAGAAAAAAGAAAAAAAAGAGAATGTGATCTGGCAGGAGACTAGAACAAAGCCATACACTAGTGATTTAGGGTATATTTTGATCTGTTAGAAGAAACTGTATCTCAAAATTTTTAAAGAGAGAACAACTTTATATATATATATATATATATATATATATATATATATATATGCCAAAAATAAGGGTAACTACTCTGAAGGGATAAAATATGACTCTAAAAATGAAAAAAAATGCTTTTTTAAAAAAGGGATTGATAAGATGTTGGTTGAAAAAGGGAAAAAGAAAAATTTAAAAAAAAAGTTAAATTAACTTTGATGAACTAATGAATCATGGTAAAAAAAAGCCATGAATTGAATGTGCAGTATTTCCCTAGCGCTGGAGTTCTCCCGTTCTCCTTGATCGGTAAACTTGGTCTTGGCTTGCTGGCTGTTCCTGCTGATCTTCTGGGGGGAGGGGCCTGTTGCCGTGGTTCCCAAGTGTCTTTGCTGGAGGCTGAATTGCCCTGCCCTTGTCGGTCCGGGCTAAGCAAGCTGCTCGGGTTTGCTCTTGGGAGCTTTTGTTCCCTGCAAGCTCTTGGTACAGCTTTGGAGGACCAGGGTGAAAATGGTGGCCTCCCAATCTCCACCCGAAGGAGCTTAGAACTCGGGGCCCTGGTCCTCAGTGCACCCCCAGAGAAAAGCAGTCAGTCCCATCTCCCTGGTCTCCGGCCACACTCCGTGCTCACCCGGGCTGTGACCGAGCATTTCTATCTCTGGCACCTGACCCCATGTGGAGTCTCCAAACCCAGCAGATCCCTGCGGTGCGCTCCCGCGCTGCTCCTCCCGGGGGAGGGAGGGGAGTCTCCCCGGCTCAGCTGCTTGTTGGGTCCCTGCTGGAGGAGCAGTGGCCCGACTGGGCTGCGGATCACAGTGTATGGCAACCCCGAGCTGAGATCCCGCGCCTCAGCTCCGTCTCTGCAGCCGGCTTCCCCGCTCCGATACCTGGGAGCTCTGGCGCACTCAGGCACCCCGGTCTTTCTGTGACCCCAAGGGTCCTGAGACCACACTGTCCCAGGAAGATTCCACCCCCGCTTAGCCACTGGAGCGACGTCCCTCAGCGGAGCCGACTTCTAAAAGTTCCAATTTTGTGCTCCGCGGCTCTATCACTTGCCAGAAGCCGCCTGCGGAGGCCCCTCCCCCGCCGTCTATCCTCCCGAATATCGCCTCAGATTCACTTCTCCGCACGTCCTACCTTCCAGTAGTGGTCGCTTCTCTGTTCAGAGAGCTGTCGCTACTCTCCTCTTCGATCTCCTGTTGAGTTCGTAGGTGTTGAGAATGGTTTGATCCGTATTCAGCTGAATTCCTGAGACCAGAGGAAATCCAGGTCTCCTACTCTTCCGCCATCTTGCTCCACCCCTCAGTGATTCATCAGTCTTATATAATACCCAGTGCTCATTACATCACGTGCCCTCCCCAATGTCCATCACCCAGTTACCCCATCCCCTCAGCCCCCTTCCCTCCAGCAACCCTCAGTTTCCTATGATTAAGAGTCTCTTAAGGTTTGTCTCCCTGTCTGGTTTTGTCTTGTTTCATTTCTTCCTTCCTTCCCCTATCATCCTCTGTTTTGTTTCTTAAATTTCACTATGAGTGAGATCATATGATAATGGTCTTTCTCTGATTGACTCATTTCGCTTAGCCTAATACCCTCTAGTTCCATCCATGTTGTTGCAGATGGCAAGATTTCATTTTTTAATGGCTGTGTAACATTCCATTGTATATGTATACCACATCTTTATCCATTCATCTGTCAATGGACATTGGGCTCTTTCCATAGTTTGGCTGTTGTGGACATTGCTGCTATAAACCTTGGGGTGTAAGTGCCCCTTCAGATCACTACATCCGTATCTTTGGGGTAAACACCCGGTATTGCAATTGCTGGTCATAGGGTAGCTCTATTTTCAACTTTTTGAGGACCCTACATACTCTTTTTCAGAGTGACTGCACCAGCTTGCATTCCCACCAACAGTGTAGGGAGGGCGTAGGAGGGTTCCTTGTTCTCCACATCCTTGCCAACATGTGTCATTTCCTGACTTGTTATAACATTTTAGCCATACTGGGGCACCTGGGTGGCTCAGCTGTTAAGCGTCTGCCTTCGGCTCAGGTCATGGTCCCAGGGTCCTGGGATCGAGCCCCACATCGGGCTCCCTGCTCAGTGGGAAGCCTGCTTCTTCCTCTCTCACTCCCCCTTCTTCTTTTCCCTCTCTTGCTGTGTCTCTCTTTTTCAAATAAATAAAATCTTTTAAAAAAAAATTTAGCCATACTGACTGGTGTGAGGTGGTATCTCATTGAGGTTTTGATTTGGATTTCCCTGATGCCGAGTGATATTGAGCACTTTTTCATGTGTCTGTTGGCCATTTGGATGTCTTTGCAGAAATGTCTGTTCATGTCTTCTGCCCATTTCTTGATTAGATTATTTGTTCTTTGGGTGTTGAGTTTGATAAGTTCTTTATAGATTTTGGATACTAGCCCTTTATCTGATATGTCATTTGCAAATATCTTCTCCCATTCTCTTGTCTTTTGGTTTTGTACACTGTTATTTGCTGTGCAAAAGCTTTTTAGCTTGATGAATCCCAATAGTTCATTTTTGCCTTTGTTTCCCTTGCCTTTGGAGATGTGTCTAGCAAGAAGCTGCTATGGCCGAGGTTGAGAGGTTGCTACCTGTGTTCTTTAGGATTTTGATGGATTCCTGTCTCACATTTAGGTCTTTCATCCATTTTGAGTCTGTTTTTTTCTGTGGTGTAAGGAATTGTTCTAGTTTCACTCTTCTGCGTGTGGCTGTCCAGTTTTCCCAACACCATTTGTTGAAGAGACTTTTTCCATTGGACATTGTTTCCTGCTTTGTCGAAGATTAGTTGACCGTAAAGTTGAGGGTCCATTTCTGGGCTCTCTATTATGTTCCACTGATCTATGTATCAGTTTTATTCTTAGACAGTATTCAGAAACACGAACTTCTAATTCATCCAACTTTTCCCCTTTTCATATGAGGAAATATGGGCCTAGGGAGGTTACATGATTTGTTCACTTCTGTTAATTTTTGGTGACTTCCTCATTTCCCTTTAGCCCCAGAGAACACACAACACATTCAGTATTGTATGGCACTGTGCATATAGCTACTATAACAACTCTATATTTAGATATAACTTTGATGTTGTAAAAGTCACAGTTGGTAGTGGCGGTAATAGTGATGATGAGAATAATAAAAAGCATAAGCTAGCACTCCCTGACGTTTACTGAGCACTTACTGTGTGCCAGGCAGCATGCTTAGACCTCGACTGGCGTCATCCCTTAAGCTTCACAATAGCCATATAGTATTCCCCATTTTACAGACGACAAAAGGGAAGTGGAGATATTAGACTTGCCCAGTAGCACACAACTGGTCAGCAGCAGTGCCAGGATTCCAGCCCGCGTTTGGCTGACAGCAGACCCTAGGGTCTTAATGACGAGGCTTGCCACTAATCATGGCAGGGGACTGGTGGTGGTTGTGATGCTGAGAAGGAAGGTTTCCAGTTGGCGTCCAGCGGGACCTGGAAGAGTGAGCAGCACTAGGAAGGACTGGATCATCCACGGCATGGGCTACTGCATGGATCAGGTGACAACCAGAGCTCCCTCTTCAACCCACCAGAGGAAGAGCAAGGGAGAGAAGAAGCCTCAAAGTGTTAGGCTTTGAAAAGAGAAGTTGGTACAGGTGCTGGAGGGACCTGATAGAACACAGATGGCGCTGGGGTTGTGATCCCCTCTCCCCATGACACACACCCCAAATTGAGGCCATATGGCTACTGCTGAGAAGAGACCCAGATGCCGGCTTAGATAACAGGTGGAACTAGGCCACACGGACAGATGGGCGAGACAATAGCCAAAGCCCTGCAGGGCAGGCAGGTGAGTCCCAGGATTACAGAAAACTCACTCAGATGGGAAAAGAGAATTTTAGAGATGTGCAATGACAGCCTCTGGTCTGCAGCTCTAAGTCACTCAGCTGGGACTGCCAGGCCTCAGATTGGAGATTTCGGACGTAGCGTTGCGTGGGTTTGGTTCGAGAAGACATGGCTCAGGAAGCAAGACCCAGAGCAAGGAAGAGGGCAGAACATCCAAGACTGCAGAGGCTCGACCTCTGAACCAGTAACCACACCCAGGGCAGCCCAAAGCCCGGGGAAGAATGTGCGTGTTCCCAAGAGTGCATGTCAGTGATCATAACTACAGCGATACCAATGACGGAGAGGTCACATCAGGGTTATGAGCCTGCACCCTGGAGGCAGACTGTGCAAGTACCAGTGCCTGCATCTTCTTGCTGTGTTACTTCTAGTACATTGCTTTCTCTCTGGGCTGCCTTTGCCTCTTCAGTGAAATTGGGATAATAGTAATAGATTTACAGCTAGAGTCAATAAATCTTTCCTACAAAGGTACAAATGGTGAGTATCTTTGGCATTGGGGGCCATATAGTTTTAAGGCCTTTGTTGAGACTGTTCCATGCTCCTGTAAGTTGGTGGAAAAATCAGGCATATGAAGATCTATTATTTGGCATAGAGAATTTGCAGAAAACCCCTAGTAGGTAAGTGGCCCTTGGCTTGTAAATAAAATTGCATAAAATGGTAGCCATAAATTTATGTTAGACTTTGGACTCCAGATTGTCAACACAGTCAGATGCAAAGAATGGCTAACTTTTTTTTTCTTTAGTACAGGGTTTTAGGCTGTGTAAATGTGATAATATGAGGCCCATTCTTTCTGCAAGTCTGCCAAGCTTCCTCCTAAATACTGCCTTTAACTTATCTAGCTCATTTACCCTTTTTTGAATAGAAAATATAATTTGGCAAGTTGCAGCCCATCGTTAAGTAAGTACCACCAGAGAGTCTGAAAATGTGTTTTTCATTTACAAGGAAAAGGGTTAAGCTGACTTAGAGATGTTGTATGTTGCCAGTAACACTTAAAGGAGATATACTTCATTTTTAAAGTGAGAAACAACCGAGAAATGTGTCTTGCAAACTTTTTTGGTAAAGAATTCTCTTCCCCTCTCCTCAAATTAAAAAGAATAAGAAGAAAATGCAAAAAAGCCATATTATTATGCTCCCTATACAGGCTCTGATTTGGGAAAAGAAATGCCCATATATATCCATCATGTCCCTAATTCTGTAAATTTTAGATGCTGTTAAAGTAAATGAAAGCCAGGAAGAGTAAATGGCCTGCCTAAAAGGGGTGCCGACCTTGGTAAATATAGGTTCTGGGGGCTGGACGATAGTTTCATAACTGTGTTCTCCAAAAGCAAAAGCAAAGTGAGGTCTGAGTAATGACCTATTTTGTCTATAGTTTGCAGGGAATGGGGCCTTTTTTGTTTAATTTTTCAAAAGGATTCTGGAAAGCATGTCTAATTTCAATCTAATGAAACACCTCCTAACATCAGGGGTTTGTCGGGTCAGTGTTTTATAGGAGTCGCATCTCATGGCCATCTTGTAACAGAGCATCCTGCATTCATACACCCTCTGCCTAGCAGACATCTTTAGGTTTCTTTCATTAGTTTTGACTGTGATTATTATGAGGAAGTTCTCTCGACTATTTTTTACCCATCTGACATTATTTCATCAAGCGTCTGTTAATTCCTACTACTGAGGCCCGTTCACCTCTGAATGTGAATGCCACAAAGACTCCAGCTTTCCTATGCTGCCTTAGATACTAGAAATCAACTCAGAAGTTGTTTTTGAGCCACATTTATGATGCTGGTAGTGAGGTTTGGCGAGCAGAATGGATCTTTTTGAAATTCATTAAGCTCACGTGGCTGCCTCGAGAAAACAAGAAGACAGCTTTTCCAGCATAAAAGATGGTTTGGGTTTCTCTGTCCTATTAATGGTACCAAGTTGTGATGATTTAAAATTGCACTAAGAAATAAAAGAGAATTTTTTTTTTTTACTTGTCCAGGAATGGGAGACCTAGGACCTTAGGAGTTCAGGTTGAAATTTCGCAAACACAGACCTCTCAAAATCTAGACCCGTGCCAGTTCAAAGACTGACCGCAGTATCCTTTCCTGTGTCCATCAGGTGAAACATGTTATTTCTCAGAAGTAGTTCAGTATTTCTCAGACATTACCAGTATCCTGACAGGTGAATGGACTGGTAATGTGAGAGGCTAAGAAATAAAGCTTCCACACTCAGGTGCCTCCATGTTGGGTATACTTGCGAGGTCTCCATTGGTGAAGAGAACAAACAGCATCTGCCGTCCGGGATGCCCTTGCCCCCTGCAGCCCTGCGGTCACTGCTGTGTGTGGTAGCCTCTCTGTCTCTAAAAATACTGAGTAATCAGAGCCGGAAGGCTTGTTCCATCAGAGCCCCTGGACAAAAGACTGCTTGCTCTGATCACAGCAATGATAAGGAAAAAGATGTGGCATTTGTCTAAGTGGGGGTAAGCCCTGTTGCATGAAAGGTCGAAAACTTGCAGAATATTTGCTACTTCTCTTGAAGGCAGCTCCACAAAAGCAATTTGGCAGATGTGAAAGCAAAGCATTATCCAGCTCATGGATCAACTAAATCTCCTCCAAAACACGTATTTTATTCAAGGATCCAGTTAACCAGTGAGAAGTAAAGAGTTCGTAACGGCAGGTAAGATAAGAAAGTCATCGTATGAAGTTTATTGTCTGTATCCCTGTGGAGGGCTGTGGTAGGCTACTGGATGAATTCATTTATTTTTCAAATGGTTTCCCCAAGTGAGCTGTTTACATAATTGTTTGTCCTCTCCCTGTCCCTCTCGCTCTCTGACAAACATCATTTAGATCTGACCAGATAGATTCAAGTAGTGCAAATGTGCCAAACCCTGTTCATGCACATGAGCCATGACTCTTATTTACCGTCTCTTGGAGGCAGGGGGCTTTCTGGACCAAGGATTCTTAATCTTAATAATGCAGTGTTCCCCACCATGAGTGATGGTCAGCCCTGGCTGTATTAACCCATAAACATCCCTGTTCTAAGGCTTCCATCGCTATACACTTAATCTGTTGCTAGCGCAGAGGGATCCACCTGCCAAAGACCATGTTCCATCCCAAGATGATGGGAAGAGGGGCAGAGTTTGGAGAGCCGCATCTAAACTCCTTTGAATGAGTAGGTTGGGTATTTCTAGGTACGGAGCAAAATGTATCTGACATGCCGTTAAGCAGGTATGTTGAAGTAATTTCCCACTTCTCCTACCACGTGTACCATGACACAGGTTTTCTTATGGCATGTCCTGTTTCTCAATCTGAGTATAAAAATTAGGCTCCCTTGATTGTATTGACAAACACACCCCAGTCTGGTGGGTGTGGGCACAGGGTACTCTGCTTTAGGGTTGAATTTTGACCTCATTCTAGTCAGTCTGCCTTACTTAGCCTCTCTTTTTTAAACTCTTGAATGGGCTCATGAGTAATGCTAAGGAATAGCATCCTGCAAAAATGAAATCCACAGGATATGTGTAAATTGCCCAGCATAGTCATTGGAACCTAAAAAAGACTCTACAAAGTGTTTTTCTTGTCTTGAGATTTTAAGAGAAAAGGTTTTAAGGTTTTGAGGGACAGGGTTTTAAGCCTACTGGATTAGAGTCATGTTACTACTTACAGATGGTTGGTTACCTCGAGATCAGGCACTGTCTGGGGCAGAGTCAGTCCCCTGCAGAGATGGAAGTTTTCATGTTCACCATAGTGATCAGACCATGTCAGGGATGGTGGGCAGGGCAGAGTGGCTGCTTTGAGCCTTGGCAGAAAATCCTAGACATGATTTGTAAGTGAACTGTGTGCTCACGTGTTCTCCACGAGTGTAAATATTGATTTTAAGGAAGAACTAAGATAATATTGTGGTGTGGGACATTTCCTGGTTGTTTAGAGTTTTGTTTTGTTTTATTTTAATGGCATGCATATTGAAACTGTATCCCAGCCTTGGCAAGACTTCAGTCATTCAGCTACCGGCATCAGTTCTTCTACCGGTATTGTTATTTTTAAAAATAGCTTTACTTAACATCCATTCTTTTTAAATGTAAACTAGTTTTAAAAAGAAATAATCGTCCATAAATGAGTAAGTAAATCAACTAAGAAACAATCCTTGCCTCATGTAAGTGGGAAATTACTATATGCAGTAACTGGAAGGTAGCTTTAACGTGCAGAGGCAACAGTCTTCAGATTAGCTGACGGCTCTAAGCCCAAAGCCCGCAGCACTTGTGCAAAAGGGAAATAAAGACTGATACGTGTGAGAGCAAGATGTTTAAGATGCATTTACCCCCATCAGAGAGCTTCTCCTTGGTGTAAACTCCTTAGGCAAGTTCTGAAGGCTTTTATTTTTATGTTCAGCTAGCCAACATTAGTTTTTGATGTCGTGTTCAACAATTCATTAGTTGCGTATAACACCCAGTGCTCATCACCGCACGTGCCCTCCTTAATACCCATCACCCGGTTACCCCATCCCCCCACCGCCCTCCCTTCTGTAACCCTCAGTTTGGTTCTTGGAGTCCAGAGTCTCTCATGGTTTGTCTCCCTCTCTGATTTCTTCCCATTCAGTTTTCTCTTCCTTCCCCTGTGCTCCTCTGTGCTATTCCTTACATTCCACATATGAGCGAAACCGTAGGATAATGGTCTTTCTCTGCTGGAATTATTTCACTTAGCATAATCCCCTCCAGTTCCATCCATGTGGATGTAAACGGTGGGTATTCATCCTTTCTGATGGCTGAGTAATATTCCATTGTATATATGGACCACATCTTCTTTATCCATTCATCTGTTGAAGGGCATCTCGGCTCCTTCCACAGTTTGGCTATTGTGGACATTGCTGCTACGAACACTGGGGTGCATGTGCCCCTTCTTTTCACTACATCTGTGTCTTTGGGGTAAATACCTAGTAGTGCAATTGCTGGGTCATAGGGTAGCTCTATTTTTAACGTCTTGAGGAATGTCCACACTGTTTTCCAGAGTGGCTGCAGCAGCTTGCATTCCCACCAACAGTGTAAGAGGGTTCCCCTTTCTCCACATCTTCATCAACACCTGTTGTTTCTTGTGTTGTTGATTTTAGCCATTCTGACAGGTGTGAAGTAATAGCTCATTGTAGTTTTGATTTGTATTTCCCTGATGACAAGTGATGTTGACCATTTTTTCATGTGTCAGTTGGCCATTTGTATTTCTTCTTTGGAGAAGTGTCTGTTCATGTCTTCTGCCCATTTCTTGACTGGATTATTTGTTTTTGGGGGTGTTGAGTTTGAAAAGTTCTTTATAGGTCTTGGATACCAGCCCTTTGTCTATAATGTCATTTGCAAATATCTTCTCCCATTCCATGGGAAGGCTTTTTGTTTGTATTCCTGTGTCAATATATTTTGTAGATTAGACCTCATTGAATGGCATAGCCAGACCTTTTATTAACACCATTATCCTATGAGGTTCCCATTCCTCATTCCCCATTCCCCTGGCCTATAAAATAGCATTGGAAACAAGACCAGTCAATGTTTGGTATGTTGCTGGGCTGAAAGTGTATTTTTAAAACCCAGATTTGAGTAACTCTTCCCCAGTTAAGCTGTCAGGTTGGGAAGGACCTTGTCAACTAGGTAGAATGTATTAAATCCAAAGCCACTGAAAGAAATTAACCAGAGAATGGCCATGCACAGCCTCTGGCTCCTTGTGGCTGCCTGTTGCCCTGATTGCTTGGTGTACCTACGGGCTTCTTGAGGATAGCAGCCCTGTCTTAACACTCCTGGAGCATTTTTCTTGTAGTGTAACCCTAGTGATGTGCATCTAGTGGACACCGTAATCACTTACTGGGCCATCTAGGGGCTTGCCAGGCAGAGCAGTCCCATGTCCTTGGGAGCATTTTGTGTTGTCTTCCATAGGCTGTCAAATAGTGTGGACCTCAGGTGTTCCTGGCTTCTGGGGTCAGTGATGAAAATCACAGGTTTCTGAGAGTACATGATTTAAAAGGTTACTTGTAAAGCTTGCACAGCATATTTTAGGTAACGTTTTTAGCCTTCTCCCCACTTGCATTTGCATTTGAAAGGGTCTAGGAAGCTAGCAGTGTTTGCCTTGGACTGGATTCTCTACAGGCTTGGAGTCACCTGCTTCTCACCTGACCTTATTATTGATCCTGGGGACCCAGCATTTGACCAGTGGAGGGAGCCTGGACAGGAAAAGGAAGGATAGTTTGCATGTTCACACTTCTGGTCCTGGGTGTTAGGTGTGCCTGGGATGGGGCAAAAGCCAGTGAAGAGTGAATCATTTCATTTATTTTTGTCTACTTTTCTGTTTTGGTTGAGTGGATACATTAGAGCTTACCAAATTTTAAAAAAATTTTTTTGAACCATTGTAACAATACTCCTGTCTTACAAAGACCTCTAGTATACTGTGCAAAAAAAAAAAAAAAAAAAATACTGTGCAAAATGAATGTGAATAAAACATTCACATTCATATTTACTACTTTTTAAAAAATTATTTGTGTGCTAGCTTTGTAGATACACTCCTGGAGGCTTTTTTCCGTACATACCCAAGCAGTTTTCCCTCCCAGTATAGTGCTAGCCAAGAGTTTTATTTTCATTATATAAAAATAACTGGTTATACTACAGAGACTTATTTTTGGAAGCAAAGTTTCTATATATGATTACTCATTTAAAAAAACCATAGTAAAGATAAAAGCTTTTTTTTATTTTGTGAAAATAATGCATTTTCATTTCGTAGAACATACAGAAACCTATGTGACAGAGTGAAATCCCATCAACTAGAGATAACCACTGTTAATGTTTTGGTGTTTCTTATACATGGGAGGAAAATATTGCATTAAACCATTTAACTTTGTGAAATTTCATATTTCTATTTCTTTTCTGTAAGTTGAACTAAATGGTGTTTAATGTTCTAAAACTCATTAATTAGAGTTAACAGAATGATTTGAAGAGATGATGCTTTAAAATGTTAATAATACATTGCCTGCCTTTGCGAATCATTACAACACAGTCTCCCATATCTTTAAACATTCTTCAGAAATATGTTAATCAAAAGACATAAGATTCGACACTTAAATATCTAAATATTAAATGGAAGAAAATAGCCAGAGAGATTTAAAATGTTGAGATACATTCCAGACTTGGAATTGCTTTTATTTTCAACCGCTAGTTTGATTACATAGTTTTTTAAATATGAGGACTTGGATTTAAAATGTATCATTATTAACCTAAATTAGGAATAAAGAATAACCACACATTCAATTTTATTTCCACCACAGAAAGGAAGGATTCAAATCATAAGATGAGAAATAGTCCTAGAAATCCAACTTTCTGACTTTAAACTACTGATCAGGTTCCAAGCAAAGATAATTCAGATTTTATTAACTTGAAGCAGCTGTTGCCTTTAATACAGTACTTTTTTTCCCTGGAAATGGAAAAGGTCCTATAAAATAAAGAATACGTGTGTTGTTTCTTTTTGAAAGCAGATGGCTTCCCATCGCTGAGCTGTTTTTGAGTTGAGAAACCCCAGGCTCTGGATGTTTTTCTTGTAAAGGAGCTGGGAGGGAGAGGAGAAGTGGCTTTGACTATCCTGGGCAGGGTCCAGCCACAGCCGCGTGGGGGCCAGAGGAAAGAAGGACAGACCCCTCCTTCCTCTGCCCCTTCCATACTTCCCCCAACAGCAAACCTGCTGCTATGGGTCTCACCGTCCTAACCTGCCCACAGGGCCTCAGTCATGTGAGGAACAGGCCAGTAGAGCAATCTCTCAGGCCTTGTGGAGGGAAGGCAAGAAGGTGGTGGAGTTCTGGGGGCAGCATAGGGGTGGGGAGGCTGTTCCCTGGTCAGGTGCACATAACTCAGGGTTAGCAGTGGTATTCTGCACAGGGCACTTGGAACCCCTGCCCCCAGCATCCTCCAGAGGGACAAACAGGGAAGACCCTTGGGGCTGGAAGCTATCTCCATTCTTGGGCTGCTTCTACAAACCGCGAGACCTCAGTGTCCATAGGAGAGCAGCTCAGGTCATTTCTTCAGAGTTGCCTTCAGTTCCCAGCATGGACTCCTCTCCAAACACTGGGTAGTTTTCCTTATGTGGTTTATAGTTAATAGTAGTAGTAGTATTTAATAAATGTCTTCTTCCTCCTCTTTTATTCACCATTTTATCCTCAGCACCAGGCACCATGTCTAGCCCACAGGAAACTCTTGGCAAATAGTGAAGGAAAAAAAAAATGACTTTTTTTGACAAGTAATTTTACCTCTCTTTGCTTTATTTAGATATCTGAAATATCTCGAAAATATTTGTGCAAGTGTTGATAGCTCTCTTTTGGGGGGCATAGCATTACATTTGTCACCAGGAAAAGGACAAAATTACAGTATTCTTTATACTAGATATGATTATATTTTATATTATTATAAAATATGTTTGTGTTTTCTGTTAGTGTCTGAAACCATTTTTAGCAAAGTCTTTTCAAGTTTTTTTCTTAAATGAAAAACATTCGTAGATTATGGATGATTATTGCTCATTATATTTGAGATTTCCTTGGTTTATAAGCCACTCTAAAAATTTCAAAGAGGAAAGAGTGAGCTTGTATTATTATGCTCATTTTAAAGGTGAAGATTTTGAAAGTTGAGAAAATTTCTTAGTGTGGCAGATTTGGGAAAGAAAAATGGGGGGTAGGGGACATTTTCAGAGTTTTCTCTTGTGACTTCTTAAGCATGTTTTGTAATTATTGCCTTTTCTGAATTACTTTGCCCTCCCCATGATTAGCACAGCGCCCTACATGTCTTAGGTTTTGGACATAGGTTTGAATCAATGTACGTATTTAGTTATGGATAAGAGCACGGAAGGAAGACCTAAATCCAGCTATGTGAGGTCTTGTGTTAAAGCCTCTTCTTTTTACTTTTACACATTTTGAACAATAGTGGCTTTAAATTCAGAAGTAGAGGACCAAGGTTACCACAGGCCCCTCCCTGTCTTCTTTCCATATCCTAAAGCTTGTTCTTTTCATAGTTTCCCCTTCGCCGGCCATGTAAGTTCAGTGTATGTTTTCTCTCAGCTTTATCTTTCCAAATTTGTGGACTTTGAGACATGGCATTGATTCAGACTCAAGTAATGTGGAGTTGGAGGTCGTCATGCTTGGACCGAGTCTGAAGACAGTCCTTGCTGCTCATAAGGAAAGGGTATGCCAAGGAGAACAATAGTTGTTTCAAAATGTCAGTGGGAAAGTTTTAATTACTTAAGAGAACAGAACTATGCTGAACATCCTGGACTGTAGGAAACTCTGCAAATTAGGGTTCTCCCTATGGGTTTGTGGATTTAGATTTGGCTCTGCATTTCGATAACCGTTGGCAGCTGTTCTGTTTTGTTGTTTTACTCTGAAAACAAAGGTGCTCCTTCTGAAAGCTTCTCCAAGGGCTTATATTCATAGTTGCTTTGTGGTCCCCAGGGACATGGCTAGAATTTTAGTAACTAGTGCTTGTTCTGGGGGAATAAAGGAGTCGCTCTAAAATGTTTCTTTAAAATGTCAAGTGATTATGGTGTAATTATCTTCCCCGAAAGAAAAAAAAATAATTACTGGCTCTGATTCAAAAAATAACAACACTTTGGCTATAAATCCCTAATTGCCTCTAAAAAGCAAAAACAGACATGTTTAATTTTTCTATCCCCTCTGCAACTTATCTGCTTTGTCTGGTGATTAAAGCAGGCGACAGCCAGTCAGGCCTGTTGGAATCTGGTCCTTTCCCTGCCATTGAGGGCTTTGGCTCAGCCCTCACAACATGCTTGGCCCTGTTCAGTGCATCAGTACAGAAAACTGCTCTACCTACCATGTAGGAGTCTGCAAAGATTCATTCTACAGAGAAATTACTAAGACACTGAAGATGTTTGTGTGACAGTATGGTCACTGCCTTACCACAGTTAGTGATTATGGATGGGAATTCTGGAATTTGTCTTACTTATTTCTCTTAACCTTTACATCTTGAAGGTCTTTCCAGGTTAAGATGTGCAGAACACTACTCCAATTTTTGAACCCATTACCTGGTTTTCCATGGAATAGCCATTTCTCTGTGGACGTCCATTAAGGTTGTTTCTAATTTTTCCCTGTTACAAACTACGCTGCAGACCATGCTTACATGAACCACCATCATGGTGGTAAGCACAGTACAGTAACAATTAACAGACCCTTAGAAAGTGCTTACTTATGCGCCTAGCATTGTTCTTATTGTTGGTGTGCTGATTTTACTCCTCACCACAATCCTGTGAGAGACATGTTCTCATTGTTCTGTTTTATATTGGAGTAAAATGAGGTCGAGAGATGTTTTTGAACTTGATAAACGTAACAGAGCTACTAGGTTTCATAGCTGGTGTATGAATTCATATAGAACTTTGTAGATATATATAAAATTGTTAAAATACAAATTTCCCTTCCTTGGTTCTGTCTCCTGCCAGATGGTGGCCATTACTCACACCAGGACTCTGGCTCTCTCTTCTTCCATCTCAGAGCTGCCTGTATCCTTCAGCTAGCAGCTCTATGCTGGTGATGCCCAGACTTCTAGGCCCCCTTTGCCTCTGCTTTGAGACACTGGCATACAGTTGTGGGTTTTTTATTCCCCAAGCCCCATTCTCTGTCATTCTTGTCTCCCTTGGACACACACCCACCCCCCCCCCCACGGCTCTGGTTGGGATTAACTCTCTTGTCATTTGTGTGCCGTGCACATTTCAGCAGCCCTCCCCACCCTTGTCCGTGCCCTTTTCATCGACCATATCCTACCTGTTCTTTGCCAGAGCTCAAGATCATCTCCCTGTTACCTTTGCCAACAAACCACCCCCATCTATATTGACATTTCTCTCTTATGTTTTCTTTTTTTTTTTTTTTAAGATTTATTTGACAGAAAGAGACACAGCGAGAGAGGGAACACAAGCAGGGGGAGTGGGAGAGGGAGAAGCAGGCTTCCCGCTGAGCAGGGAGCCCGATGCGGGGCTCCATCCCAGGCCCCTGAGATCATGACCTGAGCCGAAGGCAGACGCTTAACGACTGAGCCACCCAGGCGCCTCTGTCTGTGTTTTCTGAAACCATATAGTGGAATGCTTAAGGTTGTGAGTTGTGGTGTCAGAGTGTCTGGTTTTAAATACTGGGTCTGGGTTATTTAGCTTTGTTGGCCTTTAGCTTTCTCATCTATAAAATGGGAATAATGGTTCTTACATCATACAGCTATGAAGAATAAATGAGATGATTTTGTAAAAAAAAAAGTTACCTTTTTACTACTATTTTATAGTTTCAAAACATTTTCCCCTCTTTTTATAGTCTTACCCTAGTCCTTGATTATTCTATTTTATGTGTTCGTTTTCCCTCTTTAAATTATGGGGGCGAGGGTTACCTGATACTTGTCTGTCCACCAAAAGAATCAAGCCAGAGGGGCGAGCAGATAGCAGGTGTTGCTTATTGCTCAGCAAAGCATTGCTGAGAATGCGTGAATCATCCTGCCGAGCAACTGTGTTCTCTAAATTGTGCGCTGTTTATCCACGGATAAAAACATTTACCTACATTCTGGAGAGCTGTTTTCCAAACACCATATTTCAGTATCTTCAAATTCCAAACAGTTTATTAATCATACTTCTTCCAAACAGTGGCACCTATTTTCCCTGGGCAGATATTCTATAGGCGGATGTCTTGGTCAGTCCAGTTAGAATTTGCTGAGTAACACAAATAGTGATGTCTAAGCGGTATGTTTTATATAATCTTGCTTAGTTTCGGCAGAATCTACTTGATAAAAATAAACTGTCCTTTTGAAAGTTATTTTAGACACACACACACACACACAAAACCTGTGTACGTACACCGTAAATATCTGCTCCTTACAGTTCATATTCCTCCCAGGGGAGAAAATAACCTAATTTTATAGGGTCATGAGTTAAGTGAGATAATTGTGTGAATTCCTCACGAACCTACTGTCTAGATCTAGTTATTATCCAATTAAAATTAGTCATTAGGACACTTCATGGGGAAGGGGCAAGTTTTGAGTGGTAAGAAGGTACCAGGGTAACTATTCCCTAATTGTTAATAGAGGGAATATTTACCCTAGTTATATAGCACTTACTATGTCCAGTGACTTTTCTAAGGTATGGAGCTAAACATGTACCTGTTCTTTCCTTTCATTCCCATAAGAAACCCACGAGGCAGTGTTCAAGTGAGGAAGCTGGGCTCCAGAGATGAGTAACTTTGGGGCAGAAGAAGGTGCTAGAGAAAGAGGTCAGAAGATAAATGTGCTCCAGATGACTGGAGTCTTTGCCTTTGTAACACTGACCCTGAGCTCAAGTAGAGAGGACTGTCCATATGGAAGGAGAAAGAGGCAGTGAAAGGACTGGAAGACCATAGGCATCAGTTGCTTGATGCAGATGGGTCTTTCGGCCCAGCCGCCTCTTAGAAATGTGGCCGTAAGTGAGGTATTAACCTTTTCTGGGCCTCAGGTTCTTCACTGGTACATTAAGGGAAAGGTAATAGCCATTGTGTTGCTATAAAACTAAATACAACAGTGTGTAACAAAAAGATTAGTAGTTGACTGCTTCAAGAGGATAGCATCCAAAAATACGTCCCTTAGCACTTTCAGGACCATCTCTGTGGGCTTCTAATATCTCAATTAGGAAAATAATTACCTAAGTTTCAAATGTAGCCAAAGAAACCTGGAACAATTGTACCTATTACTTACATTCAGCATGTAGATCATGATTTTTGCTACATTGGCTTTTCTTTGCCAAAAGAGTGATCAATTCTTCACAAAAGAGTGATCCATTTTGTGTATGGGTTTTGTTGTGAAATTTATTTTACATCAGGTAATATACTCAAGATTTAAATAAACTCACGTTCCGTGAGTAGTGACTAAAACACAGATGTGGGCATATTCTAACAAGTGTTGACATTTTACCATAATGGCTTGGAACTTTTTTAAGGGGGTAAATACTGTGGAGGACAGATACTGTCCTTTTCCCAGCCCTGGTTGATCTCATTCCCTTCCTCCTGAGATGTAAGAGGAAGGTTCTAATGTTGGTGTATGACTTTGCTGTCTCTGTGCCTTTTTAAAGACTATTTTTGGAAGTAAGACAGATGTTTTCTTGGACTAAAATTCATACATGAAAAACAGATTCCTTCATTCCTTACAATAATCCTCAAGTAACAGAACTACCCCCATTTTACAGATGCAGAGACTGAAGCTTCAGAAAGTCAGAATGTTCTTACTAAGGTTACAGAACTCGTCAGTGGAGTAGCCATTGCAGGAACCGGTTGGTTTGGCTCTTGCTTTGACTTCAGAGTCGGCTCTAAGTACTGTGTTGTAACTGTTTCTCTTCCTTGTGAGCTGTAAAGTTCAGACGAACATAAGCTATCTTGGAATCTAGACAGAAGAGCATATAGTGGCAAGTTGACAATCTGCAGGCCACAGACAAGACATTTAGTGGGATGGAATGTTCAATATGGAATTTAGGGCACTGACAAAGCAGTAAGAAAGAAGGGAAGGCACTGTTACTCAAAAGTGTGTCTCGAAGCCTGTGGTTGAAAACTTGAAGACAGAAACCTGACTGTTGAGTGCGGGGCTTCCCAGGCATCTCCTTTGACCTGAGTTTGAAGTGAGGTAGACATCCCAGTTTACAGATGGGAACACAGAGTCCGCGCCCGGCCATCCTCGTGGGCTGTGCTGCAGGCTGCTGGAGAGGGGTGCTCTCCGCTGTGCCTGGCCTGTGGGAAGATGAGGGTGCGGCCACCCCTGCTCTCCATTGCTTGAGACCCTGCGAGCCAGACCAGGCCCGCACAGAGCGGCAGGCAGGGAGGTTGAGCTGGCTTCCCTGGGCCCAGGCTCCAGTTCCCCTTGAGCCGAAGTGAATGCCATGACAGTTGTTATCCCTTCAGACACGAACTGTGATGCTGACAGATGCAGAGGAATACACCATCGTTCCTTTAGAGCAGCCAGGAGGACCCTTTGGTATTGTTCAGTTTGAACTCATTTTCAGATGCTCTCAAAATAAGCATTAAACAGAGCATTTTGCAACATTCTGCTTCTGCAGTGCAGGGACAGTTGGGAGTGTCTATATCCATATGACCCTGGTGCTAACAAGTCTGTTGGTTTCTGAGGTCAGCCCAGATGCTGTCCGTATTTTCTGGGACATTAACTGATTCATCGCCCTCCTCGTCCTGATCACTGGCACTTGGCATTTCTTTCTAATACGCAGATAGGATAGTAGAGAAAGGCCTGTTGGGGTGGAAGCTGCAGTATGCAGGTTGGCCTTTATGCTTAGGATGTAGTACTTCATCCACAATAGTGATGTTGCTTTCGGGTCACTGCTTGCAGTATTGGAAATGCCTGCTGCTGTGAGATTTAGCTGGAATCGGAGCAGGGCAGGGCCTGTCACCACCAACAGTGGCCTCCAATTTTGATGGCACACTACATCAGCTTAGGAACGTGTAAGTAAGGACTGAAGCCCAGGTCCCACCTTCGGAGAATTCTGGTTGAATTGATCCAGGGTGGGACCAAGTATTGATAGGTTGAAAGGCTCTCCAGGTGTGGCCAGAATTGAGAACCAGTGCCATAGAACAGTGATTCTCAAGCTTAAGTATGCAGCAGAATCTCTGAAGGGCTTGTTAAAACACAAACCACTGGCCCTCACCCTCAGAATTTCTGGTTCAGTAGGTCTGAGGTGGGGCCCGAGATTCTGCATTTCTAGCAAGTTCCCAAGTGATGGCTGATGTGCTAGTTCTGGGAACCCACTTTAAGGACCACTGGCCTAGAAGGATCTTTCCGATAGCTTTATTTGAGTCTATTACAGGAAAAAAAAAAAGTGATGTCAACATAAATGCCCAGTGTTGCTTTTAGTAAAACAAATGCTTTAGGCACAGGTATTAAAATATTAAACCTCCCCATTCCTAGGCAAGTTGGGCTGTTAGCTTTTTTCTTTAAACCAGTATCCTAACTGGCAGGGAGCTAGAGACCCAGGATCTGAAAGAACTGGATCAGAGGCTGGTTGGAGTTAAAAAGAAAAGAAAATGTTGCAAGGGTCTGTGGAATTGTTAGACTGGCAAATGAGCTGTGGATGGGGGTGCTTTACTGAGACACCGAGCTTGCAAACAGATGAGGAGCAACACTTAACAGTGCTCCGAGCAACGTGAAATGTGGCGCAGTAATGCAAAGATGAATTAAAAAAACATGGTACTTAGCCCCCAAAGGAGGACAGTTTAGCTACAGAATGTACAGTCTTTGACTAAACGTATATATTTCTTATTTAAATGGACACCCTAAATTCCTCTTTATATGATTCTTGGGACTTCTAGTTCCCTTTCATTCTCCAAATGTTTTCCTCGGTCTTTTAGTGAAAAGCTCATTATGAAGCGTCGGAAGTTCTGGGATGCCACCTCTGCCCTCTGCCTGTCCCGGGAGTCCTCTTGATGCACGGCTGCCTGTCTCTCTTCACCTGACCTTCATGCAAGAGTGAGCTTGTCAAAGCAACTCTTCTGTGTCCCATCCTCATGGCCTTCCAGGATTGGGCTTTGAACCCAAGCGATGGCGTGGCTTGACTCACTCTTCCTTCTTGCCATGCGGCTTGAGTCAAGTGCCCAGCGCCAGCTGATAGAGAAGAAAAGAGCCCATTCTATCCATTTGACAGACCCTTAATTAATAGTAATCATGAACACTGAAGTCATGCACTACCACGGCATTCACCATTGTTGTCTTCGCAGTTCCTGCACTTGACAAACAGAGCACCCCTTATTCTGCAATTAAATGAAAAATAATGACATTGCTTCAGCCTTCAGGAAGGAAATGTTCAAGTGGAACCTCTGGATGATTAAGCCTAACATTATGATCAACAGAAAGTGATTGTGCCTGTGTTCAGAGGCGAGAAGAGATAACGCCACCAAGCATGTGACTTATCGAAGGAAACGGTGCTTGCGATGGAGGAGGGTCCCCCTGACAGCCGGCTAAGCTGCTTTACGTTTGAATGGTGGGCAGGTGCTATTCTCTGTTGCATTCTCTCTCCTCTCTCTTCCCGCTGCTCTCAAGTTCTTGCTCATCAGTTCTTGGGGCTGTCTTTATAACATTGGCTTGTGTGACATTTCTTTTTATGTCTTCCAGCATCTGCTTTCCTGCTTTTTGTTTTCTATTTTGGTTTTCTGCTTTGGTGAGAATCACTTTTTCTTGACTTAGACATGCTGGCTTTCTGACATGTGAAATTAAAATAGTTGATCTAATTTTTAGCCAAAACAGGTGTTGAGTGGTTGATCCTATCAAGTGGCTCACTCCAGAAACCTCATTTACTCCTAGCTTCTTTATTACCTACTCATAATTCATTAGCTTAATAAAACGCATGTGTGAAAGGGCAGGGGTAGAAACCACAGCTCTGTGGTGTGTGGATGTCGGCCTACTCTCTCCCCAGCCCCCATCCCGGGGATTTGGGAGGGTCGGGCTTAGAGTGGGAACGTCAAGCCTCCAGAATGTGGCACTCTGAAGAACCTCAAATTAGTGCGTGCCCTGGAGAAGGATTCCTTCTTTGCTTTGGCACATTGGGTATGCCCCTCTTAAGGGAACACCACCGCATTCCCTTTAGTGGAATCCTAGGGACATAAAATTTTTATATATACCACTTCATGATTCCCAACAGCCCCAAAGTATCCAATATTTTTGGCCTGTTACAGAAAATGTCCAGGTCCCCAAACATCATCAAAGAAAGCCCCAGACCCTAGGTTGTCAGGTTCAGGTATGTAGTACTTTCTCTCACTAGCATCTACGGTTGGCTGGCGGATACCAAAGGCCCATAGAGGAAGGGGCGAGGTGGTTATTATCCTAGTCTTAATTTAGGTTTAGCAAATGTCTGAAGCTCCCCGCTCCGACCTTTTCACATTTTCGCCAGAGCCCAGACTCATCTTGTGGAGCATTCCCCCCACCTCTTCATTCCTAAACCCCTGTGTATTATAAAGGAAATGAAATCCATATGTTTCTGATTCATTTACATGTAGCTCATCAAAATGTAGTTTTGTAAGAGCTCTTTGGTGTCCAAGAAGCATTTGGAGCCTTTTTATGAGACTTTTAAACACCTCCCTCCCTTTCCCCTTAGAACCAGGAAGTTGGGACTTGCCAAGAGTAAATAAAATCAAGCTTCAGGGTTGACTCTGTCTCTAGTCTGACCCACCAAACTTGAGCAGACTCACAGCTTCAGCAAGAACAGAAAAGACTCTCTTTACCCTTTAAAAGGTGCCATAGAAGTGGCATTAATCCCACTTTAAGCCCTACATGACCGTGAATTTGGTCTGGTCCTCAGCTTCTCTTTGAGACCCCCGACTGGCTTCACACAGCTCAACCTCTTCCCTCTGGCCCATTGGAGAGCAGATGGCTGCTGCAGAAGTTCAGAGGAGTGGTTCCTTGCACTATATCCCACCTCTGTCTGTGAAAGTGTCACTAATTTAAATCTTTACGCCTTTGCCAGCCATGGATTCCTAGCTGGGGGTTTTCTTTGCACCAGTGACTTCTGTCTTGCTGGGACGGTGACCGAGGCACCCACAGCTATAAATCAGGCTCTAGAGCAGCATTGCTGTCATTTAATGGCGTGTTTGAGTGCTTTTCTTCATCAAGGAAGGTTTATAAGCTTTAAGAAAGAAACCATTGCCATTAAGACTCTAGAACTTCTACTCTGTACAAGCACAGAAATGAAATGAGTCCACCTGTTTTCAGAGCTTGGGTTAGTGAGAGGTTGGAATTTTTTCTCTTTGGTCCTAGAGGAGATGAATTATGTACAGCCACTCAAGAGTTTAGGACTCCTCACTGGGGCTGTTGTGGTGAGTCGGGTGGAAGGAACTCTGCCGTCTTCTTTGCACTTACGTCTTGTTTCCCTGATTCGGGATGGCGTTGGGCCTTTCAGGGGCCACGGGCTGGGGGCATAGTAATGCAAAAGCAGGGAGTGGGATGCAAAGCCAGACCTGGAAGTTCTCACCCTATGTTCCAGCTCAGGCTCTTTCCCAAGTGTGTTTATTTCCTCATGTGGACATGTACAATGTAATAAAAGTCATCCACTCCTTCAGATGTGACATTGACTCTAAGGATGAGTCTGGAGAAATGTGCTTTGTCTTCCCATACTTAGAATTTGATAAAGTCCTAGGTTAGCTTCAACATGAAGACAATGCAATTAAGTTTATACATTGTGTGTGTGTGTGTGTGTGTGTGTGTGTGTGTGTGTGTGTGTGTGTGTATAGGTGGGGGCCCATTCTCGGTGGAAATTTTAAAATACTTACCAGCAACTGTAAAATGTTTTAGGCAAGTTAGAAAAGTCTGAATTAGGTGTTGTGCAACCTTGAAGTCTGAGCACTTCAACCTAGAATCCCATGGCAGGGAAAAATCCGTGACCAGTCACACACATGTTGAAACTGTCCCATCACTTGCGAAAGGGTATGGCACCAGGGTTATTTCTCTAAATGAGAAGCTCTTCTATGATCCAATGCAATGGCTGTGAGTCCATTGCAAAAATGATTTCAAGGGTCTTGATGTTTACCATCAAGTCCTCCAGTGAGGACCATTGGCTCCATGAGTGGTGGGTAAGATTGCCTTCATTGTGCACTGCTTCCTGCTGGTCCTTATTGTCCAGTAATATATGCCTCCTCAAGTTAATAGATAATAAAGCACTCTGTTGTCTATTTAATTCCCCCCCAGTCTTCCAATTAAATTGTCTATTTAATTCCCCCTCAGTCGTCCCGTACTTTCATTTCTAGTGGAGAAATAGAAGTTGAGTTTCATCCTGTGAATTCTGCCCAGTGTCATTCATTCATTGATTTACTCCTTCAACAGGTACCGAGTGCCTTGCCTTCCCTGTGCCCAGCCTTATTCTAGGGGCTGGGAAATGTTGTCTAGGACAGATACAGTTTCTCCCTTCACACAGCTTCTGTTCCTGTGGGTATAGCTTACATGCTAGTGCTCACACAGGGAGTCACAGAGCCCACAGAAGTTAGGCCTTGGACTTGGTTGAGAGAGAGGTAGTCATTTTCCTCCCTACTCACACCATGGCTGACTTCCCTCAGAATGGCCCTTCCACTATCATGTGGAAAAAACTGCCACAGCACTCAGCAAAACCCCCACATGGATATCGAAGACTTTGAGGGAAAAAGCATTTTTATCAGAATTTTGGTATAGCCAAGAAGATTAAGGATCCAGGGGGGTTTGCCAACATGTTCTGAGTAATTTCTAGTTGAGGATGTCTCAAGGACTAGAACTTCAAGGGTGAGCCATATGAAATCTCTTTTTGTTGTAGATCAGAATGATCAAATATTGGCAATTCCTAATGTTTTCATCTGATAGATTTTCTTCCTCTTTGTACCTCATACATAGTAAGTACTTAATAACCGTTAGCAAAATTGCTTTGTATGTCCCAGGCACTGAGGCGTTTCCGAGCAGTCTAAACTATTTGCTTTTTGTCCATTTTGCAGTTTTTATATGTAGCTAAATTGTATAACATTTTTATTAAAACTTACTATTCACCACCTTCATAGGAGTAGCTAATAGGATTTTTCACAGTGCAGTCCTCCCTTCTCCAAAGGATTTCTTATCTTAAACTCTCTGATCCTCTGATTCTGATCTTACTGAGAAGGATGTTGCTGGTATCACCTCTTATCATCCATTAAGGTGTTAATGAGAGGAGTCCTGAAGGCATAGGGGATAAAGCAGGTGCATATTCAGCCCTATTAGCCCTGGGGGACTTCAGCTTACCTGTTCCCCAGGCCCTGTCCTGAGACAGGAGGTGCTTGGCTGGTGAGTCCAGTGGGGCTCAGTAGATGTGAGCAGTTATTTTTATTACTACTATTAAATGTCGATGTAGTCAGTGATAATAGCATTGTATGGTGACAGATGGTGGCTACCCTGGTGGGAAGCAGAGCATGATGTATAAACTTGTGGAATCACTATGTTATACACTGGAAACTAATGTAACAGTTTGTGTCAACTATACTCAGAATTTAAAAAACAAATGTCAGTGTAGGAAGGCATGCCGTGAAATGAACAGGATATCTAAGTGGATTTTTAAAAAAAATTTTTCCCTTGAAAATGGTTTTTGTTTTTATTTGTA
Source organism: Zalophus californianus (assembly GCF_009762305.2). NCBI lineage: Eukaryota > Metazoa > Chordata > Mammalia > Carnivora > Otariidae > Zalophus > Zalophus californianus. Next base: position 40,316,658 of record NC_045595.1, on the reverse strand, counting down.
TACATATGTGTAAATATTTGGAGGTGGGGAATACACTGTGGAGATTTTGACAAAAAGGTACAGTCTTGGACTCAGTTTTCATACCAAATCTCATGCACATTATGAAATCTGTACAGAAACATGCCATAGGTTGATGGCTGGCACATAGTAAACCCAGAAAATGTTTTTAACAGTAACTCCAACAGGTATTTCCTTCCTTCTCAAAATAAAGTACCTGATTTTATGAGATTTTTCTTAGACTCTTTCAAAAGCCATTGACTCACTCTTTCCGGGAAAAAATCCAGGTAGTGGGGATTCAAGGTAATCCATGGAAAAAATACAGTGAAATTTGGTGTGTTGGCACCATGGAGTGGTACCTTTGAATGTTTGTCTTTCTCTGTGGTAACCTTCAGGGTTTACTATTCAGATAGATGTAACTGTTTAAGGGGGTGCTTGACTGCCTTAGTCCGTAGAGCATGTGACTTGATCTGCAGGTCCTGAGTTCAAGCCCCATCTTCAGGTGTAGAGCCTGCTTAAAATCAATCAGTAAGTAAAGGCAACAAATATATGTAAGTTTAAGATGCATTGTTAAATAAAAAGCAAGGTTTAAAACAATATGTGTCATGTGGTCTCATCTATGTAAAATAACAACCCACATGGGGGTAAATTGTGCCGAGAACAGTTTGAAGAAGCCCACAGTTAACTGCAGTGGAGGAAGGGGTTGGGTAAGCACAGGAAACTTGAACTAGTTGATTATACATGTTTTATTCTCCCAGTTTTTTTGGATAATGAGCACGTATTTATTTGGATAGCAATGACTAAAAGTACTGAATCTGAGTTAGGCAAGTGATGTGTTCTTTTCATTGTGCTTGTTGGTGTACAGTTTTAATAGTCTGTTTGAGATGTTCAAGTACGAGACAGCCTGCATTACAGCCCCAGGGATGGACTGTGCTGAGCTCACTTCCTACAGTGAACTTCATTTTGAAGTAAGAGTTGGGCCAGTTTTAGAAAGCGTGCCTGTGGTGTGTGTCATTACCAGCTGCATTGGGAGCTACCCTGGGAATAACTGTGGAAGAGGCAGGAACCTGAAGGAAGACTGAATTCTTTATCTATTAGAAAGGCCTCTATTTTTAAGTTTTAGTTAAGACTGGAAAGAAAAAAAAAAAAAGAAAGAAAACCCATATAGCCATATCACATTTGTGAGCTTGCAAGAGGGGATCTAAAGTGTGAATGAGCTGCCCTTGGTGTTTTCAGCAGGACTCCATTTTACCTTGTTTGTATGAAAGGGAACTCCCTCATCTCGCAGATGCTGCCCCATCTCCCTGCCGGAGCTGCCCTTGCAGTTCTGAGGAGCAGCTGGGCAGGTCAAGGTGGATAAGGCAGTTCTGTGGAGGATCGTTGGAAGAGGCCATCTCCTAGGTGCCCACCCCACAGCGCTGACCTCTCAGGTACAGGGCTCTGGGTTTGCCTGCCTGATGAAATTGGATCCTGGGACCCCTCTTGGCCCTATGCTGTCTTAGCAAACTGGCTGCTTAGTGTTATTTGGAACAATAGAAAGTTGGAGCCCTTGACGTTTCACTGTAGATGTCATGTTAACCATCTTACAGCTGTCCATGGACATGAGCTTTGTGTATTTGCGATTAAACAGGTAAAATATGAATCCAAAAGTAAAACTTGAAGGGGCCGGAAGTGCCAGACACTTGTAGTGCCCATAGCAGAAAGGCACCATTTGTCATGATCGACTCCAGTCTTGAAGGTGAGTGTTTTGGGTTCGTGAAGTATCAATTTCGACGACATTCCACAGAACTGTATGAAGTTAATATGTGTGCTTTTTCGGACAGTTATTGTCAACAAGTGGGTCTTAGAATGACCTTTTATTGTGCCTTGGTCCATGTGAATGATTTGTTTAGGTTTAACTTACAAATCTTCTAGAATAATCTGTTGCTAAAGATTCACTGATACAGAGTGATTGGGCTGGGATTGAAGCCCAGGGGATGTGGGGGGGGGGGGGGGGCGTTGTTCTTAGCAACAAAAACACACTCATGTGTTCCTCCCCAGGCACTGCTGACCTGCTGTTTTCTGGTCATCCAGAAGAGACCAGTAAAATACGTCTGCTGATTTCTCTTGTGCTTTGCATTTCTCTGTCCATAATTATTTAATCATTCCATCAAAGTGGGAATTCTCTTGTGTACTTTTCCCCCATGTCATTTATGGAACTTTGAAGACCTGTCCCAACATTGACCCCATTGTTCATAGTTCCCTCTCCAGAGAAACTGCAGATTACTCTTATCTTCTGTTTGTTTTCCCCCTACAAGTTTAGTTTCCGATCACATCTCTTTCATCAGAGCCCTAGAATATTCCCAAAGAGTTTTTGAAAATTAGTCACTCAAGTACTACTCTTTTAATACCCTACTCTGTTGAAAATATGTGAAGCACCCAAATGTTTCTAGCATTTACAAAATTTTAGACTGTTTCGGAAAGTTGGGAGATGAAAATAAAATCAGAGGGGATCTCTACACCCTGTGCTTAATGACCTATGAAATGTATTGAGCTGAACTCCACAGTGTTTGAAATGGCTATATTAGCCACTTAGGAGAAATCAGTGTGGGTTTGGAGACACTTTGTGGCAAAGATGGGACTTTAACAGATGATTACTGGGCTCTCAAAAAAAAAAAAAATCTCAGTGTAAGTCCACAGTGTGTACATCATATATATGATACAGAAAAAAGACTGGAAGGAAAATAATAGGATGCCAGCTCGGTGACAACACCGTATGTAGTGATTCAGAGCCTAAGCCTTGAGCCGAACACCTATCGCTTCCTTTTACAGGCTAGTGGACCATGGATCATGTAACTAATAAAAGTGACGTGATCTCTCTCTCTCTGCCTTGGTTTCCTCATTTGTAAAAGAAAAAAAAAAGATCATTTTGGTGCATAACTCATAGGCTTAGATGGATTAAATGAATTCATGTGTGTGAAGAATTTAGACCACTGTCTGGCTTACAGTCAGTACTCAGTAAGTATTAGCTAAATTGGGCCTATTTGAATGGTGAAATTATGGGAAATTATATTTTGTTCTTCATAGTCTTAAATTTTTTTATATTTCCTACAGTGAACATGTGCCTTTGATAATCAGAAGAAAAATATTTTTTTATAGTAGGATCTCTTAGTAGGGTTTAAAAGTGTATACACCACAGGTGAGTCACACTTAGATGACTGAAAAGCCATTTAGAGTAATTTTCATGAGGTTAGGCAACATTTTGCTGACATTCAACTCAGATGCCTTATTAATCTCCATAAATGGAATTTATGAAGTTTACCACAAGTTCCCAGAACCTCTTTGCTCCTCGAGAAATGTTAGCATACATCAGGATTGCCTCTATCACTAGTAATGGTGAAGTGCCTTTCGAGATTTGGATAAATAGGTGTCTTGGCAGGTAATTAACTGCAATTTTTCAAAAAGGTAATCATTTTTGTACCTCCTCAGAGTAACTTTCATCAAATTGTAGTATCCATTTATACCTTTGAGTTTTATCGTTTTATAAAATACCATATGTACCCAAATGTAGACCAAGTCCAGCATTTCCCCAATGAGAAGAATAAAGAACAGCTTTTGTTTTGTGTTGTTTTAGAAGGGACCAACCTCAGAATATGAACTTTTATAGATGCAGATGCAATGGTCAAGTGTTAGGTCATAATGTAAAATATTTCAGGTCTATGTATTTAGGATCTCAGATAAATCACACATAAAATAATGTCTTTTTTAACTTAAAGATTTATTTATTGTAGTAAGAGAGAGGGCAAGTGGGGGTTGGGCAGAGAGAGAGGGAGACAAGTGGACTTCCCGCTGAGGGGGGAGCCTGATGTGAGGCTCGATCCCAGGACCCTGAGCTGAAACTGAGAGTCGGCTGCTTAACCGACTGAGGCACCCAGGCTCCCCAAAATAATGTCTTAAATTAGAAATACTGCCTTTTTACTACCATATTTTGTAAAACCATTTTATTAAAACTTTACTTGCGTATTTAACACCAGTGTCTTTGTCATCTCATGAGAGCTGCTTTTGTCATCCTGTAGTTTTCCAGAGCATACCGTCTGCACTTTTGTCTAAGTCATTAGGGGTACAACACTTCTTGAATCATCTCTATCACAGGGCCTTTCATCCTGAGCCATAAATCCTCACCTAGGCAGCATTTCAACATACTTTCACATTCACCCTATAAAAGTGTATTTGTGCTTTCCACAATTAACCATTTATTGATTGCTTTCAAAATTAATCTTTAAAAGACTTCTTTCCAGTGAATCTGACTCTTGGAATTACATAGAGATACCCACTGGGAATAAATAAGTCTCTGTCATTTTTTTTGCCTTTGATTTCAGTTACCTCTTGCTGTGTACAGAACCATGTCCGTGTTTGTTGCTAAAACAACAGTGGTGTATAATTCCTCATGTTTCCGTAGATCGTGAGGGCTGTTCTTCCACTAGCCTCACTTGGATTGTCCAAATGGCCACACTTAACAAGTCTAGCAGGTGGTGCTGGATATTGATGGGTCCCTCTCTCCATGGAGTCTTTCCTGCTCAAAGAAGCTAATGCAGGCTTTTTGGTGGGCAGTCTCAGGGCACTGAGAGGGAAGAGTAGAAGGTGCAAGGTCTTGAGACTTCACTCAGAAGTCACCTGATGTCACCTCTCTGACGTTCTCTTGGTCAAAGTTAGTCATAAGGCCAGCCCAGATTTGCACTGAGGAAATAGATTCTACCTCTTGATGAGAGGAGCAACGGAGAATTGTGGCCTTTTTTAGCCCCACAACCTCTTTCTTTTAACTGATTCTCTATAGTGAGATCTATAAACATCCCAAACATCCCTTGGTTAAAATTTATTCAAGCTAACATATCTTTCCTAACCGTCACTTCCATAAATATGTTGTGGTTCAAAACTAAGTCGTTAGGAGAGTGATCTGTGATATGAAAACCTGTTTAAAGGCTCAAATGGGAGGTGACTGCCTAGTTTGAGAAATAATTACCTGATGTTCTATTTTAATAAATATGGTAAAATCAGTGAAGCCTACCCTTGAAGAAATGCAAGTTCCTTGTCAGCCTTGAAGGCAAGGACAGGTCTGGGGAAGTGCTGGTGCTCCCATAGAGGTTGGGGGTGGGACAGAGCTGTATACTGCCCTGGTAAAAGCCCATGGGGCTATTTATAAAAATAACATTTCTTTGGGAATATGCCTTTTATTTTTTTTTTTTTTTACAAGGAAGCCTTTTGTCCAGCGTGTGTCTTTGCATAAGCCATTAGTGTAAGGAACTTTTGAGACACCTTAAGAAACACAGCCCTCCAGATGAGGAGATCCATCATATCCCTGTGATTAGCAAACATCTCCTGTGCATCTGCTGGGCGGCCATGAGGGCTTAATGACCAGGTCTCAGAGTTTGTCTTTACCTACATCGTTGTGTAAGATTAAAACCAGATGAAAAATCAGATGTCCTGTGCAGGAGAAAAGTGGATCCAAAATAAGGCTTGCACCACAACCCTTAAGTGCTTTATGTTGCTGAGGGTTAACTGTGTTGCCTCACATAAGGAAAGACCAGGAAACTACTCTGAAGGAGTGGTAGCATTAGGACACCACAAAAGAAAGGGCCTGACGTCCTAAGTGCATTTTTAAAATGCATAGTATGCAGTGTTAAAGTCAGTCTGCAATTTTTGGAATTATGCTTCCTGTAAAAGTACATCAGGTAAATACGTGTAATTAGAGTCCCTGGTGTTCTGGCTAAGCTCATTTTAAAGAGCTTCAAAAAACTAGATTGCCTTTTTTAAGGAGTATTATTTTGACTTGAAAAGGGCTTTTCTTTGTTGGTGAGACAATGCGCAGAATTGAGAGAAAGGGAGACCGCCTCATGGTGCTGGAAGTATGTGTAATGTGTATATGTTCTGTGCGAGGAAATGAAGTCTCTGCTTTCATTCAGAAGCAATTAGAGGATGTCTTTGTGGCTGTTGGAAAACAGATGTAAGACTCCTGGAAGTCTAAAGTGTAAAATGAAGGTGGAAAATTAAAGTAGAATGCATTGCTGCATATCCTAGATGTTAACGCAACAACCCAGGCCTGGGACAAGGGAATATACTTTGTGCATTTCTAGTTGTGCACGTGCTTTGTGGATTCCCTGTGACCATCCCCACTCAGGATTTGATAGAGCATCAAAGAGTCATATTGGTCCCGAAGCCCCAGGGGTGAAAAGAATGCTGATATTGAACATGACTTAGGAGACATAGTTTCCTTAATCACCTAACTGTAATTTAGTGACTGGAAGGAGGGTCCTGTGGGTAGAATGCCACATGTGGTCTTCAGATGTCCCCTTCCTCAAGTCCCACATTGTGGCAGGTTCTGCACAAGGAGAACATGAAAGAAAGGCCTCCTGTGTCTCTTAGAGAAGACAGTAGTTGGATCCAGTTGGCCATTCTTTAACGGGTATTGTCCACATTCTATAGTGTTCCAGAAAAGATTGAAAGGCAAAGACTGTTGCCTGGGGCTTGTTGATGCCAAGTATCAACATATTCCCAAGTATTTGACAGTTGTGCATTGTAGATTAAAGCGATCTGGTGGATTAAAGCAAATTTATCACTGTATTAGAGTAGACTAAGCGCTATAACAAATAATCCCCAGAATTCAGAGGTCCCACACAATAAATATTTATCACTTGTTCAAATTGAGGGCCAAATACAGTTCAGCAAGGGCTCGGGGTCTGTTCTTCACCACAGGCTTCTCCCAGTCTTGGAGCCCACCTTCCCTAGGTCTCCTGAATCTCTTCACTTGGAAAGCCAGTGAAGATCTGCAGGAGAGGTTTCTTTGGGCCAGGCTTGGAAGTGATGCGTATCACTTCTGTTCATGTTCTGTTGGCCTGAACTCTTGTGCCATGACCTCAGCGAACTGTAGGAGAGGCTACGTGGAATAATGCAGTTGCCAGAGCAGTGCAGTGTCTGTGAACACTGGGGTGTGGGTCCTCGCCTTTCAGTGGAGGACCAGGGGAGATGGGGATTGCCCCCTCAGATGTGGTTACAAATCTCAGCACCAGCAATAGGGGACCTCTCCAATGGATCTAGGATGATATGCAATAAAAAAGATTTGCAGTGTAGACGGAATTTTCTGTAAGCGTAACATGTTTCTTAGAGTGGTCAAGACCTCTGTGTCTATTACTTACACCCAGTAAAGTAGTGCCCCTTGATTGTATTTCCCTCCAGTCCCATTCACTTTCTGGTCTCTAATGCAGTGGTTCGTGAGTGTGGGAAACATGTTCCTGTGGAGAACCTGCCACTGTGGGGGACTTACGGACGGGAACATCTGAAGACCACATGTGGCATTCTAGACACAGGACCCTCCTTCCAGTCTCTAAATTATGGATATTGGTTTAAAGAAACCTTTGTCTCTCAAAATAAGTTCTCAATGCTCAGGATTAGAAGCAGCTGGAAACCTTTGCAAAGGGGCAGAGATTTCAGATGTGTGTCTGAGTACTTGTTCATTGGGCACCACAGATGCTCCAGAATGACACACATACCTGTCATGCCAACAAAGCCACATCCTCAGTGTCTGCCCTGGGAGAAGTGATGGCTGGGCTGTTGGGGTGGGCAGGCTCTGGACCGCCACCAAGTTTCTGTTGGAGATCCAGCTGTGGGAATTTTCCCTGCCCTTCCATCTGGTCAGCCCTGACCATTGAAGGGACTCTAGGAGAATTTGATAAGGAGGACTGAATCTTTAGATTGTATTAATCAGTCTACTTAATGAAACTTTCAACATCTCTTGGATGTACACTTGGTACCTGTGAGTCATTAAATATAACAGATGCCATGATCTGTCAGAAATGGCAGGCTGTGGCCTACGGGGACACAGACATTTGTATTAATTACTGTGATGAAAAGTTGTAGCCCAAACAAAGAAAGTACAGTAACATTCCTTGAGGTTTTTCTTGAGTCAACTTAGCATCACAAAAAGATTCTGGTTTCTATACCTGTCACATTTATTAAATTGTATGTGTGTGTATGTTTAAGGGAGCCTGTCCAGATCATATCATATTTTCTTTTTACATTGATCTTACAGTATATATAATTATGGAAAACCCCAGAATTCATATCCTTGTAAATTCTTCCTTTACCTGCAGTTAAATCCTCATCTGAGTTTACTTCAGGGCATACCTGGGGTCTACGTTTTCTGTTTGCCCAGTGTCCCACACATGTGGGGGCCTCATAAATCCCATTCTGCAGTTGGCTTCAAGGTATATAGTACATGCCAGGTCCACACCATTCGTAGCAATGACGACATGACAGTTTAGGAAATGCAGGTTATGAAGTGTGCAATTACTCTTAATTATGGGCCTATATGGACCTTGATTTGTTTTTATGCTGCTCTCTGCCCATGTGAATTGTCAGGTGAAACTTTCACAAGATACTCTCTCCCCACACAGCCAGTTTTGCTTTTATCTTGCCTGGGGCCTTTGCTTTCACTTCAGACATAGGGGGAGGGGTCCATGACTTGGCTGAAATATGTTGGCCTTTGCCATTACTGGGCCAGTTAGTCTCCATTCAAGTGTGGAGAGTGGAGACCTTGCTTACTGTTAAGGCAATACCAGTTCTTTGTTTACATGTTTAATAACAGCAAGAGTGTGAAGAAATGAACAGTCACTGCAAAACGATCATCGGAGTATCATTCTGCATAGGCTCAGTTCTGCTGCACTACCATCTTCTGAAAAGCTCAGCTGCTTGCAACAGTGGTTTGTTTCTTGCTCATGTTGTGTGTCCATGCTAGGTCATCAGCAGCTCTGTTCCAGGTGCTCAGCCTTCCAGAACCTAGGCTGAAGGAGTGGCCCTCTACCTGGGACATTTCTGTCTGCAAGCAGAAGGAGAAGACAACATGGCAGAACCAGGTGATGGTCCCAGTCTTGCTCTGCTCAGAAGGGTCATGCTCCCTCCCAGCCACATTTCATTACTAAATGACTTGATCAAGTCTGACATCAGTCCTGACCAGGACAAGGGAAGGATAATCCCCTCACAGGGAAGGGCAGCAGATATTCTGAGCAACAATTTAGCCTACTGCCCTTGGCATGGCAAAATTGATTTTCTTAGTGCTGTCCTTTGTAAACTAGAAGTGTTTTGTAGTACTTGGGGTTGATTGAATGACATACTATTGGAAACACGGAAATGGAATCCCCGCTCTTTTCTAATCTTCATTGTTGTAAAGGTGATCAAGAGTCTTCAGTGTCCAAAAGTGTTACCTACAAGATGTAAGGAGAAGACCAGGCAATGTGGGAAAAGGGTGGCAAAATGTGAGCCCACAGGAGAGGTAGGGCTGCCTGGGCAAGGCCGAGGGGCATCTGCTAACAGGTTCACAGACTTCTTGGTAAATCTTGACCCACGATTTTCTGAACCTCCTGAGATCCGATCACTGTGTTTTCCCTGCTTCCCCTACACATATTCCTTACCAAAAGTGTCCCATCCTGTGAGGTGACTGGAATGAGTCTGTTCCTTTTCAACAGCCTCTTTTAAGAGTCAGTATTATTAACACATGAAAGATGCAATTGACTAGCTGCAGAATTTACCTCCAAAGATGTGGAGGTGTCCCAGTTGAACACAGAAGAAACGGAATTCACACCTGCACTGGAGTCTTGACCACAATGGAATTAGCTTTGCTGCAGAATGAACTAGAGTGTGTGATTCATTCACTCACTGATCCAGCCATTTGTTACTTTATGGCGGGCACTCAATTGTAGGTAATGGCGCGGGAGGCTACAGGGAGACCGAGACCCTCGGGAGCCCTGCTTTCAGGCATTTACATTCTATTAACAATCTATCATTTGTTCACTTGTATGTTAGTTACATTCAAAAGATAATTCATTGATTTATTATTGGATCCTGAGGACTTGGCAATGAAAGGAACAGGCAGAGGTCCAGCTCTCATGGACTTGCCATTCTAGTGTTGGATAGGTAGAATATAAATTAATGAGGCAATACACAAGTTGTGCAGTGGTGCTAAGTGCTAGGATAAAAAGTAAAGGGAAGGAAGGAAGGGAGTTTGGTCAGCGGGGAGTAGGGGGTAGGGATTGCGTGTGCTGTTTGCTATGGAGTGTTCAGGTTAGGTCTCATTGAAGAGGTCACAAGGGAGCAGAGACCCAGAGGCAATGGCAGTAATATTCGTGAAAGGTATTCCAGAGTGAGGGGACAGAAAGTACAAAGTGGAACCCCTTGCCAGTACCATCCCTAGCCGATGTCTTTGCTTATCTCTGTCCTGGGCTGCTCACTTTGTATATTACACCTTTGTAAGACCTTCCCTCTTCTAATGCAAAGGCAGCTGATGGCTTTCACAAGGATAGTGGTGGGGGCTGTGGACATTCCATGGATATTCTGTCTGCTCTGCCGCATGCGTCACCTGGATGATGCCTGTGGGCTAGTTCTGCTACATAAAGTACACTGGCTGAAGCCCCACAGGATTCCAGGCTGTTTTTTAAAAATAAAAAATTGTCCTTTGAGTTCCAAATATACTGTGGATAGAGGTTTTCTCAATTTTTTTTTCTTTGCATTTGAAGTTGAAAACAGACAATGGGTTGATGTACGGTTAAAAACTCCTATAGTTGTGCAGCTCTGTAAATGATTTGAAGCTTGTTCTTGAATGGGTTAGTGTAAGAGGGAAGAGCTGGGAGTTCTGTAAGGATGTGTATCCTTCACAATGGTTCTATTGTCAAGTGAAATTAAGGCAAATAAAAATCACAACTGGCCTGTGCACTAATTTGGGGTTCGGTTGCTTTTGCTTTAATTGCTGCCAAAAATAAGCATTAGAAAAATATGAAAAGTTGCTTAAGTTAATTAAGAAAGAGTGCTGGATGAAGTTATTGGACTTCTTTCGTAAAAATACTTCATTTCTGATCCATTTGATGTTGAACCTTTTTTCTCGCTTTGATGTTGAAATAATAAGATTAAAATCAACCTTTTTTTAAAGTAATCTGTACACCCAGCATGGGGCTCAAACTCATGACCCCGAGATCAAGAGTCGCACACTCTACTGACTGAGGCAGGGGGTGCCCCAAAATCAACTTGTTTAAGGTGAAACCTATAGATACAAGAAAGAATCAATGAGTGAAGGCTTCTAAAAAAGTTTCTGTCTTACTCTCTAAAAATTAGTATTATTTTTAAGAGCCATTTTGCTTGCAAATACAGTTAGTGGCCAGGTTTATGGCTTCTTCCAGCAGGTGGCACATCGTGCCTGAGGGCTGAATCGTACATTTGAAATGTGGTTGAAGACACTATCATTTCTCACTTCTGAGATGACCACATTGGACCACTGACCTCAGAACAACACACTTGGCAGTGTATACCCTAGCAGATAACACGGGGATCCGTAACGCCACTTTCCCCAGGACCTAAGAGGCCCCTCCTGCGAGCTCAGCTTTGTGGTATTGTTGTTAGGTGCAAAGCTGGTGGGGTTTAAAGTTGAGACTTAAGTTCAAATCCTGCTACTGCCTGGCTGGGGAAACTTAGACAGGGTTTTACCTTTCCTAGGTGTCTTTTTTTAATCTTTCCAACCAGAGTGGCAGTATTACACAGTTTGTAATGAGAATCAAAAGGAGATGATGGGTGGAAAGTACTTACTTAGCACGGAGCCTAGCACACGGTGCCCCTTATTTGTTAGTTCTTTACAGATACTGGAGAGATGGGAATTATTACTCAGGTTTCCTTGCTTTTTTTGGGGGGGGGTTATCTCCACAACTGGCATCCCGTAGGCTAGATGTGGCTAAGAGAGATGTTTGATCCAACTGTCACTGTGTCTAAAAATGTTTGGAATTTGTTGCCAACATTTAAAATTAAGAGGAAATTTTTACAGAGAAGTCTGGGTTTCTGGCTTTATTAGAAAATTGAGACTCTCTGGCAATACTAGTCTTCCTCCATTCCCCCCTGACCAACAATCAGTAGGAGCAGAGAAGTGGTGGCTTCTCTCAGGTGGAGATGAAATACGCAGACCACCTTTCCCTCCTTCACGTTCCTTCCTGCCCCCTCGAAGGCACCTAAAGGGTTAACAGTACCCAGTCCAGAAGTTAGGCTGACTGGACTCAATGAGCAATGTGTCTCTTTTCCTTGTGTGGCACTGACAAGTTTGGAGGCTACAGATGGGCTTTGAGATATGTTTGGCTCCAATGAGGAAAGGAAATGCCTTGCACACCCCCGATTAGAAAAGATGCACCTCCTTCCAGGGAAGTTATCATTTGGATTAAAAATGCAGTTTGGGCAGCCACTCATCAGAAGTAGTGTTTGGGAAAGGGTTTGGGGCCTCTGGGGTTGGGAAGGAGGATCAGCTCTACAACCAGCCTTTGAGTGGGGTGGTAGATCCACACCCAAGTCACTCGAGCATCACACAGACAAATGTGGTAATGGTAGAGATTATGAGTGGGGAAAATTATCGTGACGGCATCAATTGAATAGGGAATATGGCTTATAGTGGAGAAGGCAGGATTCAGTTGGTTCAAAACAAACAGGATAATTCATTATCAGACATGATTTGGAACAGATCAGCACTCTTGATCAAAGTCAGATGCTTAAAAATTGTATAGGACCAGATAGATTCGCAGGTGAACCAGAGAGGAGGAAAGTGGAGGGGTGAGCACATGGGGGAAAGGGAGGGGGAGGTACAGGCTTCCAGTTATGGAATGAGTAAGTCATGGGGATGAAAGGTACAGCATAGGGAATATAGTCAATGGTACTGTAACAGTGTTGTGTGGTGTGACAGAGGGCAGCTACACTTGTGGTGAGCACAGCATAACGTATAGACTTGTGGCATCACTATGTTGTTTACCTGAAACTCCTGCGACATTGTGTGTCAACTGTACTTCAATAAAAAACTCACAGTCTCGTAATAATTTTTTTCATTTCCCTGGCTTTTCTTTTCTTCAAAGCTTTAAAACATTTCTGGTCTTTCTCACAACCTGCTAAACTTATCACAGTTAAGTGACAGGAGAGTTGTCCATTGACATACTGGTCCATTCAGTGAATTAGTAATGTCTCTTCCTTAGAATTCCAAAGTTTTGGGGCACCTGGGTGGCTCAGATGGTTCAGCTTTTCACTTTGACTCAGCAGGCTTCCTGCTCAGCGGGGAGTCTGCTTGTCCCTCTCCCACTGCCCCTCCTGCTGCTCATGCTCTCACGCCATCTCTCTCTCAAATAAATAAATAAAATCTTTAAAAAAAAAAAAGAATTTCAGAGTTTTGATTGATTATGTTTTGAAGTACATAAGAAATAAATATAAACTGAAGATATTCCTGATTGTCTCCCTAAGAAATAAATTCAAGATTTATGGCTTAAATTTACTTAAACAATTTTGATCTTTGTTATTTAACTACAATTTAAGAAGCGTGTTCTGCTTTGAATGACGTCTACAATTTTGTAGGCCATTTGGGTCTTCCACTTGACCCAGATTTAGCATAACCTGGTACATTGGGACTTTTTACGAGATCATTTTGATTACTTGGATTTTTTTTAACTCTCAAGAAACCAGAATCACCGTGGTTTTCATAAAAATGTAAATACGTTCGCATGGATATTGAGGGTATTCATGTTAATTAAGTAGTTCTCTACTAACATCCATTTCTGTGAAGGACTTTTTAGGGAACCGATGCATAATCGTGGTTTTGTCATTTGGTAGTGGTCTTAGGTAACCACTTAATTTTTATTGCATAAGTATGAAGTCATAAAAAGTGTCTCTGCTGTGCTCAGTAAAAGAACCAGACCTCTCTTGACATCTTTGTCGCTACAGTTCCAGCATTCCACTGTCGACTTCAGGCCGATGGGGAGCACAGTCGAACAGAACCTCTCTGGTGGGGCCAAAATGTGCCTTCCAGAGTGGGGAGAAGATCTGTGTTCGGTGGCTTTGCAGTGGGCTTTCGTAGCAGTTGGCCGCCGAAGGAATGAAGTAAATAGAATAAGAAGTACATGCTAAATAATGATGATGATGTTGACCGCAGACATGTACAGAGTGCTCATGTGTGGTATGCATTGTTCGGAGGGCTTGCTGGGCATTCATTCATTGAATTCCCACAACCACTTTACCAGGAAGGGATTCTTCTTCTCCCCTATTGACAGGTGAGGAGATTAAGACACAGGCTAATGAAATGACTTGCCCCAATTAGGGCAGTTAGTGAAATGGCAGAGAATTTAGACCATCCAGGCTGGCTGATGTTCTGAACTCCTGTGTCCCCTTTTAAAAGGGGCTGGAGAAAATTCTCTTCCTTTTTAGAGAACTCATAAGTCCATCAAGATGTTCTAGTTCCACCACCCATATTTCAAAAAAGAGCTCTTCTTTTCCTTGTCATCCCCTTGAAGACAAGCACTGTCCTCCTGTTCCTGTATCTTTGCTCTTCCCTGGAGCCCCCTCGAGTAAGAGAGTGCGTTGCTGATGGAGTCAGTGTTTGCTGGCTTGACCTGGAAGTGGGTGCTCTGGGCTATATGGGGGAGCAGTGAGGCAAGAAGGGCACCATGGCACAGAGGCAGCAATGCAAATGACCAGGGGTATAAAGTAACAGGGAAGGTGGGGACTGAGCACAGACCACAGATGTGCCATCTGCACCCCATGTCTGGGTGGTCTGTGCTCACTTCACTTTTGTCTTAATGCCTTGGATGAGCAGACTGACATGCTGATGGTGAGGGGAGAGGCACAGGTCAGAACACTTCTACAGTCTCTACCTTACAGGTGTTGAACAAGGAGTACAACTCCAAGCAGCCCCTCGAGGTCACATTCTTGAGGTTGCCAAGTTCAAGGTTAGTAGAATAACAAATGAAGCCCCGCTGATGTAGGAAGACAATGTGTAAAATTCTTTCCAGCAGAGGTGCTTAATATTTATTTGCACTTATGGACCTCAGTCCCAAATCTTTGCTCCCCAGCCCTAGCCTTGGGGACATAAAACAAAAGCCTCTTAAATATGTTTGAGTATATATTACTCTTGTCAGAGTTCTTTTGGTGAACATAGGTTGCTCTGCAAGTTTTATCCCTCTTTGGGTTAGATGTTTCTGGCAGGGTTTAAAACAAGCCCTATTAGCTGTTGGCTTCAAAAAAGTTCTTGAGACTAAAAGTACCCACTTTTCCTTGTGTCTGTCTGCCTTCCCCCCACTGCTAAAGGCAGTGATACGCAGACCTCAGTGTCAGATACAAAATCAGTTTGGAGTACCCAGTCCCATGGGCAACATTCCTGATTCTATTTCATTAGCCTGTAAAAATGCTTCATTTTGTTACTTTGCTTTGTTTTGATCCCCATTACATGGCAGTGTTAGGATACCAACATAATTGATAATGCAGCCAAAGATAGAGTAAAGAATGATATTTAGTGTGTAAATTAGCAGAATTTGGAATCATCTATGTAACTTGACAATTGAATATAAAAGATACTCAGCTTTCAGAGTCATGTGTTTATTTCCAACAGTTTCCTCAAGAGTTTCTCATCTCCCTTGGGCTGAAATGGGGCCACGTTCTCTTTTTGTGGCAATCTAATTTCAGCAGAACCATACTGTGTATTTCATGACTTGTCTAATCATAATTGATCATTGCTAGCCAATTGCCCTCTTGGCCACTATTCTCAGTGAAACATTTTCCTCTACAGTGGTAGTCTGCAAACTTCCTTAGCAAGCTTTCCTGACGTTTGGAAGAGAAGCCATTTAGTTTAACCTTCCTGGCATACTGAATAAAAGAAGAATTGGGCATTTGAAGGATTGACTAGCAGATTTTTAAACCAGCTGCTTGAGCATTGCCCATTTCTCAGGCAGGGAGGAATCTAAGGTGACTGACTATGTCAGTAATAAGTAGCGATCTTGCTTGCAGCCTCTCCTGGCTATGGGCAGCCCTTGACCTCACAGCCCTCTGCCCATTGACCTTGACCTTCATAGCGCTGAGTGATTTGTCCAGGTTTCTTGTGTATGGACATAAGCCAGTGGGCTTTGGGCAGTGCCTGCAATCTGCCCTCATGAATGAAGCGTACTCATCAGCTTATCATGGGGAAGAGTTACATGTTTTTTACATTTTGCCCAATCCAAGTAAATAGGGGTTTATTTCCATCATTTGCTTTTTAGGTCATGTGGTCTTTCTGGGTGGTCTGGGACATGGCACGAAACATGATTTTTTAGGATTCCCCTTGTATTTTTGGAACACTGCTAGCTAGCCCCCATTGACCAGAGTTCTGGTAAATGAATCTTTCTAATATTGGAAGTGGGCAAATTCTTTAAATAATTAGTTGGACTACTTTAAATAGCTCAAAGAAAGATAGACACGTCCCCTGAAACAACTTTATTCATGAGTTTGAAAATTCCTTCTTTTAGAGACAGGAAGAGTAAGGAGGGACAGGGGAGGGCAGAGGGAGAGGGAGAAAGAGAATCCCAAGCAGGCTCCACACCCAGCATGGTGCCCGAGGCAGGGCTCGATCTCACAGCCCTAAGATCATGACCTGAGCTAAAACCAAGAGTTGGACACTTTGCTGACTGAGCCATCCCATGAGTTTGAGAATTTTAAGAACAGCTCAGAATGTATGAATTTTTTTTTCTGTGCTATAGATTTAGGAATTGAAAGTGGCCAGGTTGGCAGTCAGATTCTAGTACAGATAAGATTTTTGATTTTTCATATCCTATCGTAGGACGATGTAGAATTGTATAAGGAGAATGGCCTAATACAGTACCTATTGTAAATCCAAGGACCTCAGCATTCTAACTGCTCTATGATTTGAAAACAAAATAGCTATTTCTAATGGGTTGTTTTTTTTTTTCCCAATGGATTCTTAGTTGATGAGATCCGGGGTAAGTGTAGTTCATGGCCTTAAAAATCATTTACTGGTTCACAACCCCCGAAGAGGATGAAGAAGTAACAGAGGTTACCTTTTTTTTTTTTTTTTTTGAGGACCTACTTAATGCCACGCCCTGTGGGAGACATTTTTCCATCTATTACCTCCTTTCATCCCTATGACCCCATTTCACAGATAGGAAAAACCAAGGTTCAAAGGTTTTATGGGACAGGACAGGAGAACATCCACATCATACCATATTTATAATCAAACAAACATTGTTTTATGCCTATAGATTTGTTCTTGTTTGCTTTGTTTTTGATTGCTCCTACCCTCAACAGGTTGGTGTGAAAACTCTCGCAAGAGATGTACTGGAAATAATGCCCTGAGTTGATGCTGGTCAGGCTGGGGCTCAAAAACCTGAAGTTTCTAGAGTGTTGTGAGATGTCAGAAAAGGCATTGATAATCTCTCTAGTTCCTTCTCTCTGAAGTGGATGTAGAAACACTTCATGGGTTGTTGCAAGAATACTCTGATAAAATTAAAGTGTATTGATTTAATAAGTATTTGAGCAGGTTTTTGTATGACACCTGTGCCTGGTACTAAGTATACAGTGGTGAATAATAATAGTGCTCATTTATGAAGAGCTTATTGTGTGCCGGGGGTCATTTTAACTGCTTTGCCTATATCATCACATTTGAATTTAACCGTAGAAAACATGAGGGTAGGTGTTATTAACCCAGTCTCCACATAAGATATTGAAACCACTGCCCAGAGAAGTCAAGTGACTTGCTGAGGTCACACAGCCTGTGCATGGTGGAGTTAGGTCAGAACCCAACAGTCCACCTCCAACACCTGCAGGTTAATCATGACATTGTAGTGTCTGTGCTCTGCTGGCACAGAGGATCCCTGCTCCCCGCCCCCCCCCCCACCCTGAGGAAGTTCAGAATCCAGTGGGGAAAGGCCAGAAATAAGCAAACATGAAGAACATAAAAGCAGCACACTGTGCTAAGTGCTACAAACAGAGGAGATAATGAGATGAAAGGGACAAGCAAGTTGGAGCTAAGTGAGCCTGGTGAATCTGGCAAGGCCTCTCTGGATGGGTGACATTCGAGCTAAGATCTAGCAGAATTGCAGTTAGCCAGGGGACCAGCGAGGAACAGAGGGCTTCAGCAGAGGAGACGGAAGGGACATGGTGTATAAGCCCGGAGGTGGGAGAAATCTCTATACCAGGGGCTCCTGTAAAGTAGCTGCTCAAAATGAGTGAACATGGTGACTGAGAAAGAATACTCAAATCTTAAAAACTACTCACAATCAGTAAAAGAAAGATTCTGCAGCTGCCTCTATGGCTGTCGTGTTTTCTCTTTTTTATTACATATGTTCAAATTTATAAGCATGAAAGAGATTTCGTCTTTTCATGAATGCCTATAACTGGCCACATGTCACCATCCCCTCCCCTCTTCCAAATGCGGGAAAACAGAAGGAAGGAGAAGTTTTGAAGTTCTGCCTCCAAATATTTCCTTAATGGTCTTTTATGGGGCTTGGTTCCTTAGAACCTGACATGTGTTCATAAAAAATGATGTTCCTCTGCCTTTATATACATTCTTTAAAAAAAAAAAAAGGTTTAACAGAGTCATAATTCTGAGCAAGGAAGTCCTCAAAAGAGCATGGTAATTGTAAATGCTGAAACACCCTATGCATAAAATTAATGAATGCTAATTTATTTGCTCTGTTTTTAACAGAGCAGCATCATGCAGACCACCAAAAATGTTTCCCGGAAAACCTTTCTGAGAGTACCTACCTGTGCCTTTTGATTCTGACACAAGAAGTAACGTTTCTTTTTAAAAAAAAAAATTATTGAAAATCACATATCTCTTGTCCCTCTTGTGGTACATTTTACCTCCTGAGCTACGCCGGCTGTTTTTCCCAAATGTAAAGTAGGATTATGTTCACTTTTAATTTGCATGACTGGTTAACCATGTCACTAACCCTTGCTATTCCTTTATAAATCACAATTAATTAAACTAGAGCTTGCCAGTGAAAACATACCCTTCTATATATAGATTTGGGTTCTGTGGCCCTATCCAGGGGAAAAAAAATCCCTCTTATTAAAAATTGCTGATCTCACATCAAAGCAGTGTGAGAAGATCAAGTTCTCTTTCATTTTTAATAAAGAGGCTTTCTGATCTCCAAGGGCACACCTGACCACACTGCATCCAGCACAGGCAGCCTGTGATGAGTGGCTTGTGGAGGTCACAACCTACTTTCAAAGGTCACTGCTCTTTCTGGACTTGCTGTGTTTTGTGCGGCTAATGTGTGAATCAGATGGAAGTTCAAATCTCCCTGTGATTTCCTTTAGGCTGCTAGCAGTAATATGCATCAGTGCAGTTTTTACACATTTTTTAAAGACTGATTTTGAATATCTTTGGGAGAAAGGAATTTTGTATTACAGGAAGGTAAAATATGTACATGCTTCTACTTAAATTTCCCTTTTTTTTTTTTTAAGTCTGCCAGGTGGACTGTCTCCTAGTCTCCAAAAGTCCTAGATACGTTTGCAATCTTAACCATAAAAGGGATAGTAGTCTTCAGTCACCATGTATTCTTTTTGTGGGATTATAAATTAAATGAGGGGCACCTGGTTGGCTCAGATGGTTAAGTGTCTGCCTTCAGCTCAGGTCATGATCCCCCAGGGTCCTGGGATCGAGCCCCACATCGGGCTCCTGGCTCAGCGGGGAGCCTGCTTCTCCCTGTCCCTCTGCCTCTCTCCCTGCTCATGCGCTCTCTCTCTCTCTCTCTGTCTCAAATGAATAAATAAAATCTTTAAAAATTAATTAATTAATTAAATGAAAAGTCAGCCCTTCTCGTCCAAAATGTTTCCCAAACACCAGAATACAAGTTCGCTGTGAACAGAAAGGTTCCAGGGAAGGGTAGGAGTGGCCTCTGGTATCTATCAGCATGTAAGAAGTATTTCACGTCCTGAAACTATTCCTTCCTGATTTGTAAATCCAAATAATCGACTCCCAGGCTCCTAACTCCTTTTACAGAACACGTTGGATCTTTTGCCAGCGTCTCTGTGAATGTGCTCCCTGCCTGTTCATTTCCTGCTGCTTTTCGAAAGCCCCCTGCTTCTTTTCTGCCAATTGCATCTGCTCAGGCCTAACTGAAAACAGCTTCCAGAAAGCACTGGCCAACATCTGAGCAATGGGAGGGCTGTGTGTTATTCTGCTCTGTGATACTGAGGTTGAGGTTTGTTTGAAGCTCTTCCATCCCTGTAGTTACGCCATCAGATTTCTCTTTGGACCTTTAACTAACTGTTCCGCTTTTGTGGTCCTGTTTTTCACTTATTTGAAGTGTTATGATCCATATTTTTTTATGACATTCCTTTGTGCCCCTCAGTAACATATTGTATTTTTCTGCAGAGAATTATTACACATTTCTTTTGCTGTTTGGTGTTTTATGTGTGTATGTACACGTACCACTATGTGTACATATGTGTGTGTATATGCATATGTCTATACGTACAGACAGTTATTGTAATTGGTGACTATTTAAATAGTTTGTAGTTCACTGTAAGGTTTTCTGAGGTAGTCTGTCATGCCATTTCTAGATCATGAGAATTGTTTCTCTTTCAAATCTCTCTTAGCATTTATTTGCTTTTTTCTTGTCATATTTCATTGGCTAGAATATCTTTATCATAAGACTCTAACATTTTATTTAGACACTCATCCTTAAGGTTTGAGTGAATTCATAGTCAGCAGTTATGTCTTAGAGTAATAATCCAACTTTCATCATTAGACATAAAAGCTGCAGTCTGATATAAGTAATTCATTTTATTTATTTTTTTTTCAAGAGTTATCCATTTATTTTAGAGAGAGAGTGAGCAGGGGAAGGATCAGAGGGAGAGGGAGAGAATCCTCAAGCAGACTCCCCGCTGAGTGTGGATCCCGACTTGGGGCTTGATTCCAGGACCCTAAGATCATAACCTGAGCCAAAACCAAGAGTCAGACAAGGTTAACTGACTGAGCCACCCAGGCACCCCATAAGTAATTCATTTTAGAGGGAAATATCAAAGAGCATGTATCAAAGTGAAATATTCCTCCAAAGACAATGAAGAAAATTATAGTAGTTCATTAATCAAATGCTTACTAGCTATCAGGTACAAGCTTAAGAGGTAAAAATGCATTGTATTATTTGATGCTTAGAATAACCTTCTGAGAAAAAGTCTTATAGTGCCCATTTTACTGCCAAGAAGACTGAAGCTTAGGAAGAAGTAACCTGTCAGACATTCTCATAGCATAGTGATCAATGCAAGCTCTTACGCGTCCCGAGTCTGCTGCTTTATACCACTAGGATGTTTTGATGTTCGTGCCCCATGGTCGGATAAAATGTCTTCTGTTTTCATGTCAGTGATTAGAAAGTCTTAAAGAACTCTGCTTGTGAGGAAGATTAGATTCTGATAAATATCTCATGTTTATCTCCTCATTTTGTGTTACTGGATATTAGGGGTCAACAGACCTTTTCCATTAAGGCTCAAAGAATAAAAATTTTAGGCTTTTGGGGTCATGTTATTTCTATCACAACTACTCAATATTAATATAGCCCTGGGGCGCCTGGGTGGCTCAGTCAGTTAAGTGTCTGCCTTCAGCTCAGGTCATGTTCCCAGGGTCCTGGAATCGAGTCCCACATTGGGCTCCCTGTTCTCGCTCTCCCTCGGCCTGCACCTCCCCCTGCTGGTGTGCTCTCTCTCGCTCTGTCAAATAAATAAATAAAATGTTTTTTAGAAGTTTATAAAAAAGAGTACTGATATAGCCCTAAAGCAACTGTTGATAATACAGAAATGAATGGGTGTGGTTGTGTTCCTATAAAACTTTATTAATGTACACAAGCATTTCAATTTCATGTAATTTCACACATCACACACAAAAAATTTCTTTTTCTGGTCTTTTCAAGCCTCATAAGCCTTCCCAAAACAGCCCACAGCCAAAATTACTCAGGAGGCTATAGTTTGCCAACCCTGATTAGCAAAATTAATTCTTAGAACTTCAGATAAATGGAAAGGTGTGCATTCAACCACACTTCTGCAAATCATCCTTCCCATGACATTGATTTAACAAATATTTTGGGGAGCCAATGACTGCACAGCAGCCCCAGCTTGGGTTGCAAGGATACAGAGATGCTTAAGATAACCTTTGTTTTTGAAGAGTTTACAACCTTGTTGGAGAGAGGGGTAGCAGGGTGGAAGTGGTAAAAAATAAACAATTGCAACACAATGTGAAAAATACTTCAGACTTACAACAGAGTATGCACAGGATCATCGACACCTGCAAGCTCCTAGTGAATCATGGGTTTCCTGGAATCTCAGACCCTCTAGCACTGCCTCCCTTCCCCTTCAGTGTCTTGCAGTGTCTCAATATTTTGAGAGAGAGTCACAAGTTTTTAGGTCATCTGATGGAATTCCCGAGTCCACACTGCTGTGCTGGAGACGAAAGCAAACCCAGCATCTTTTTAATCCAGCGCCATCTGTCCACCCACTCCTCCCAAGTGCACATTTTGGTCCCTCCTCTGAAACTTGGCGAAGCTTTGCTCAGCTGATCTGCCTCCTCAAAACTGAGAATGAATGGGGAACGGTGGTTGTGCATTGGCCCTGGAAGAGGTGTCCAGAAGCATGAAGTCTCACACTAGGCTGTGCAGGGGGGAAGGGGCCAGTGGCACTGCGTGCACACTGACCAGTTTAAAGAGCCTACCAGCAGCAGAACGCTCCCCAAGGACAAAGAACTTGGGTAAAGCTTCCTTGTGCTTGTGTCCTTTTTTTCTTGCTGACATGTCTTGCTTGCATTAAACTCTTGACCCTCCCATGCCAATAGATCTTTGGTTGTGTGTTGTTGTGGTTGTGCTAGTTTTTTCTAGCCTCCTGGCTTTCATACCACATGCAACCCACTTTTTCACCAGCCCCTGTGCTTCTTAAATGTAGAGCTTCTGCAGGCTCAGTCCCCAACACCCTGCTTTTCCGGTGTTTACGCATTCCCCTCGACTGATCGTATCCTCACTTGTGGTTTCACTACCATCTGGGTGCTGACGGCTTACAGGTCAATATCTCCAGTTAGGCCTGTCCCCTGGCTTTGTGTTTCTTCCTCCAGCTGTCTTCCCGAAGAGCTCATCTCTTCCTCTGCAAGACCCATTTACCTCTACTCTGCCTCCCCATCTTTCCCTCTCTCAATCTCTCTCTCTCACTCTCTCTATACTTAATTAGCCTGCAGGTCTTTGATAGTCTTTCTTTTCCTTTGCCCCCTTCTTCTGCTAAACTAGACCCAAGTACCTGGTAGCCTGAATTTGAGTTTTGGCTATAAGGACAACTTGGATTCCATTCAAGGTGTCTTTTACTTTAGTTCACCCGTGATGCAGCTCATAAATAGCCACGAGGGTATACACAAGATAGCCTGACTACATGTAGCTCCCCTTTGCCTCTCTCCTACCCCCGTGCCAGTGATAGCTTCTCAAATACAAATCATGTATTCTTTCCTGCTTGAAACCCTTCTGTGGGTTTCCCTCTGTTTTAGAAACTGCCAGGTATAGAATGCAGGTTTTGCACTGCACAGCCCTGGGAGGCATCATTCTCATCATAATCTGTATGAATAGTGCCTCTTTCAGTTGTGCAGTGTGTAGCCTATTCTACTGTACATGGCAGCTCTGGCTCACAGGATCCAGCAACATCTTCTCTTGAACTTTTGACCCACCACGATAGCCCGTACAACTCTATCACCAAATGCCAGTCCGAGAGTTTCTGTCTCAGTTGGTCTGGAGTTGGGCCTGAACATATGTATTTCTATCAAGTTCCCAGGTGATGTGATGCTGCTGATCCAGGAACCACACTTTGAGAACCACTGATACAGACATAGCTTGATATGACAACTTTTCTGTTGTAACATTTTTCTCACTTAAAGCCTCTAGGACGTGTCTACATGTAGGCTACCTAATACAATTTTGTAAGAGCTAGAGGTATCTGCATTTCATAAAAACAAATGAAATGACTGCATTTACCCATTTCTTATTAACATTGAACTGTATAAGTGGCACATGAGCACGTTTTTCTTGAAAATCTTTGAAAAATTACACATCTGTCCAAAGTCCCTTTTGACTTCCCTTCATCTCTGCCCCAGACATCTCTTACCAGGTGGTATTTATCCCTTTAGATTCCATTGTGCATTTACTGGTAGAATATACACTTACTGGGGTGGTCCCCCTCCCCCTACCATGAATCACATAATAGTGGATTCTCTGGCCTGCAACTTGCTGTTTTTCTTTCAGCAATGTTGGACATTCTCTCCATTCCAGTGTGTAGGGATTTTGCTGAATCTTGATTGCCTCTCACATCTGTCACCTTCTTTTCCCCCCTGCTCTCTTCCAGGGACCCAAACAACAGTCCAGTGCTCTCTGGCTTCTAAGTGGGTTTGGCCATGGGAGCACTGTGCAGGATGTCAGGGTAAGAGGAAGGAAAATGAAGTTGGAGGGTCATGTCTCACCTTCTCCCTGAGAGGTTATCTCAGGTTGGCTATGGCTGTAGAGGGAGGCTCACTACCCCTCTCAAGGCACACTCTGCAGGAAGTGGACGCAGACATGGTAACAGCCCACTTCTCTTGGTCCTGTGGCCCTCCTCCCATACTTGTTTTGTACGTCAGCCCAATTTGTAGTATGTCATCTGTTTCCTTGCTACAGAAGTATACCTCACTCTTTTTTTTTTTTTTTTTTTTAGTTGGGGTGTGTGTGTAGTAAGATGTACATAGAACATAAAATTTACCATCTTAACCATTTTTTTTTCATTTTTTTTTTTTGGTAAAATGAGTGTATGACACAATATACGTTTTAGGTGTACAAAGTTATAATTTGAGATCGGTACTCATGACAATGTGATCACCTCCAAAATTCTTGTTACTGTTCATCACCATATACTTGGCCACCTTTGGCTCCCAACCCTCTTCCCCTCTGGTAACCGCTAATCTGTTCTTTGTGTCTATGAGTTTGTTTTTTGTCTTGTTTTGTTTTGTTTTTGTTCACTTGTAGGTTAAATATACTGTTTCTTTTAGGTTAAATATACTGTTTCTTTCTCCTCTAACTTCACTTAACATTATAGCATCAGGGTCTATCCATGTTGTCACAAATGGCAAGATTTCATTCTTTCTTGTGGCTGAGTAATATTGCTTCGTGTATAGTTACCACGTGTTCTTTGTCCATTCATCTATCATGAACATTTAGGGTGTTGCCATATCTTGGCTACTGTAGGCAATGCTGCTATGAACATTGGGGTGCATATATCTTTTCAAATTAGTATTTCTGTATTTTTCAGATAAATACCCAAGAGTGGAATAGCCGGATCATATGGTAGTTTTATTCCTAATATTTCAAGCAATCTCCATAGACTGTTTTCTAGAGTGGCTATACCAGTTTACATTCCCACCAGCAGAGCACAGGGGTTCCCCTTTCTTCACATCCTCACCAACACTTGTTATTTCTTGTCTTTTTGATGATAGTCTAACCAGTACGAACTGATGCCTCATTGTGGTTTTGATTTGCATTTCCTTGATAATGAGTGATTTTGAATAGCATTTCATGTGCCTTTTTGCCATCTATAAGTCTTCTTTGGAAAAATGTCTATTCAGATCCTCTGCCCATTTTTAAATTAGGCTATTTTGGGCCTTAAGTGGTATGAATTTGCTATGCATTTTGGATGTGAACCCCTTGTTGGGCACATAGTGGGCAAACATCTTTTCTCGGTAGGTTGCTTTTCATTTTGATGATGACTTTCTTTGCTGTGCTGAAGCTTTTTAGATGTAGTCCCATTTGTTCATTTTTGCTTTTGTTTCCCTTGCCTTTGGAGTCAGATCCACAAAAATATCACTAAGACTGATATCAAGGAGCTTACTGCCTGTGTTTTTCTTTTAGGAATTTTATGGTTTCAGGTCTTACGTTCAAGTCTGTAATCCATTTTGACTTAATTTTTAAGTATGGTCTAAGATAGTTGTCTAGTTTCTTTCTTTTGAATGTGGTTGTCCAGTTTTCCCAGCACCATTTATTGAAGAGGCTACCCTTTTTCTATTGGTTCCTTTGTCATAAATTAATTGTATATGTGTAACTTTATTTCTGGGCTCTCAATTCTGTCCCACTGATCTGTGTGTCTACCAGTACTGTATGTACTGTTTTGATTACTAAAGCTTTGTAATATAGTTTGAAGTCAGGGTACATAATACCTCCAGCTTTGTACTTTCTTAAGATTGCTTTGGCCATTCAGGATCTTTTTGTGGTTTCACACAAATTTTAGAATTATTCTAGTTCTGTCAGAATGCCATTGGAATTTTGATACAGATTGCATTGAATCTGTAGATTGCTTTGTGTAGTATGACCATTTTAACGATATGAGTCTTCTGATCTGTGAACATCAAATATCTTTCCATTTATTTGTGTCTTTAGTTTCCTTTCTCATTATCTAATAGTTTTTGGTATATATAGGTCTTTCACTTCTTTGGTTAAATTTATTCCTAGTTACTCTATTCTTTTTGATCCAATTGTAAATGGGACTCTTTTCTTAATTTCTCTTTCTGATAGTTTGTTATTAGTGTATAGAAACACCACTGATTTCTGTAGATTGATTTGTGTCCTGCAACTGTAGTGAATTCGTGTATTCTAACAGTGTTTTGGTGGAATCTTTAGGGTTTTCTGTATAAAGTATCATGTCATCTGCAAATAGTGACAGTTTTAGATCTTCCTTTCCACTTTGTATGCCATTTGTTTCTTTTTCTTGACTGATTGCTGTGGACTTCCAACATTATGTTGAATAAAAGCAACAAGAGTGGGTATTCTTAACTTGTTCCTGATCTAAGAAGAAAAGCTTTCAGCTTTTCACTCTTGCATATGATGTTAGCTGTGAGTTTGTCACATATAGCCTTTATTATCTTTAGATATTTTCCCTCTATGTCCACTTTGTGGAGAGTTTTTATCATAAATGGATGTTGAGTTTTGTCAAATTTTTTTCTCCATCTGTTAAGATGATCTTATGATTTTGATCCTTCATTTTGTTAATGTGGTGTATCATGTTGGTTGATTTGCAGATGTTGAACCATTCTTGCATCCCTAGAATAAATCCTACTTGATCATATTGTGTTATTTATTTATTTATTTATTTATTTATTTATTTGAGACAGCATGAGCAGGGGGAGAGGCAGAGGGAGAAGCAGACTCCCCACTAAGCAGGGACCCAGAGGCAGGGCTCAATCCCAGGACCCTTAGACCCATGATCTGAGCCAAAGTCAGATGCTTAACCAATTGAACCACCCAGGCACTGCTTTGTATAACAATTTTAATGTATTGTTGAATAGAATTTGTTATTATTTTGTTGAGTATTTTTGCATCTTTGTTCATTAAGCATGTTAGCCTGCAATTTTCTTGTTTTGTAGTGTCCTTGTCTGGTTTTGTATCGGGATAATGCTGGCCTCATAAAATGAGTTTGGAAGCATTCCCTCTTCAATTTTTTGGCATTTTTTGAGAAGGATGGGAATGGTTATTGAATGGTAGAATTCACCGGTGAAGCCATCTAGTCCTGGACTTTTGTTTGTTGGGAAATTTTCAATTACTGATTCAGTGTCCTTACCAATAAGTGATCTATTGAAATTTTCTATTTCTTCATGATTCAATCCTTGAAGATTGTATGTTTCTAGGAATTTGTCCATTTCTTCTACTTGTCTAATTTTTTGGCATGTACTTTGTAATAGTTTGTAATATTCTCTGATGATCCTTTTTACTTCTATAGTATCAATTGTAATCTCTCCTTTTTCAGTTTTAATTTTATTTGAGCCCTCTTTTTTTCTTCTTGGTTAGTCTAGCTAAAAGTTTGTCAATTTTGTTACCTTTTCAAAAAGTTAGTTTCCTTGATGTTTTCTGGGTTTTTTGTGGGTTTGGGGGGGGGCAAAGTCTCTATGCCATTTATTTCCATTTTCATCTTTATCATTTCCTTCCTTCTAACTTTGGGCTGTGTTTTTTGTTCTTTCTCTAGTTCCTGAAGTGTAAAGTTAGACTGTTTGAGATTTTTCTTGTTTCTTGAGGTCGTCCCGTCCTATATTGCTATGAACTTCCCTTTTTGAACCACTTTTGTTGTATCCCATAAAGTTTGGAATGTTGTATTTCTGTTTTCATTTGTCTCTGTGTATTTTTAAAATTTCTTCTTAGATTTCTTCAGTGACCCATTGGTTGTTGAGTAACATGTTTAATCTCCACATTTTGATGGTTTTTCCACTTTTTGTAATTGATTTCTAATTTCATACCATTGTGGTCTGAGAAGATGCTTGTTATGAGTTCGGTCTTGAATTTAATGAGAATTGTTCTGTGGTCACCTTTGATCTGTCCTGGAGAATGTTCCATGTGCACTTGAGAAAAATATGTGTTCTGCTTTTTGGTGGAATGTTTTGCATGCATCTATTAAGTCCATCTGGTCTAATATGTTGTTTAAAGTCCATGTTTTCTTACTGATGTTCTGTCTGGATGATCTACCTGCTGATGTAACTGGGGTGTTAAAGTTCCTTACTATTACTATGTTGCTATCTTTCTCCCTTTATGTCCGTTAATACTTGTTTTCTGTATCCTGGGGCTCCTATGTTGGGTGTGTATATATTTATAGATCTTATATATCCTTGCTGGATTGATCCCTTTGTCATTAGGTAATGTCTTTCTTTGTGTTTCATTGCAGTCTTTGTTTAAAGTCTATTTTGTCTGCTATGAATATAGCCACACCAGCTTTCTTTTCATTTCCATTTGCATGGAATAACTTCTTCCATCCCTTCACTTTCAGTCTGTGTGTTTACTTACTCCTGAAGTGAGTTTCTTATAGGCAGTATATAGATAGATACTGTTTTATACCCATTCAGCCACAATGTGTCTTTTGATTGTAGTGTTTAGTTCATTTATATTTACAGTGATTATTGATAGGTATGCATTTATTGCCATTTTGTTAATTGTTTTCTGGCTGTTTTTTAGTTTCTCTCTGTTCCTTCTTTTTCTCTCTTCCCTTGTACTTCAATGGCTTTTTTTAGTGTTATGTTTAGATTCCTTTTTCATTCTCTTTTGGGTGTTTGCTATGAGTTTTTGCTTTGTGGTTACTGTGAGGTTCACATATAGCCTCCCAAGTATATAGCTGTCAGTCTGTTTTAAGCTGACAGCAACATAAATTTGAGCACATTCCAGAACCTTATATTTTTGCTCCCCCCACACACCACATTTTGTATTTTTAATATCACATATTATATCTTTTTATTTCTGCCTACTTTAATTATTGCCATTTTAGTTAATTTTATTATTACTTTCGTCTTTTAGCCTTCATACTTTCTTTATAAATGATTGACTCATTCTGCCTTTACTATATGTTTACCTTTTTCAGTGATATTTTTACTTTTATGTGGTTTTTATTGTTGTTGTTAATGCCATTTCTTTTTAGCTCATAGAAGTCCCTTTAACATTTGTTGTAAGGCTGGTTTAGTGATGATGAACTCCTCAAGCTTTTGCTTATCTAGAAAACTCTTGATCAATTCTGAATGATAACCTTGCTGGGTAGAGAATTCTGAGTTGGAAGTCTTATCCCACAACTCTTTGAGTATGTGCTGCCACTCCCTTCTGGCTTACAAGGTTTCTGCTAAGAAACAGGCTGATAGCCTTTTGGGGTTTCCCTTATAAGTAAGACTTAATCTTTTTTTTTTTTTTTTTATAAGATTGTCTCTTATCTTGAACTTTTGGCTGTTTTAATCCTAATGTGTATTGGTGGAGATATCTTTGGGTTCATTTTATTTGGGACTCTCTGCTTCCTGGACCTGTTTCCTTTTAGATTAGGGAAGTTTTCAGCTTTTATAGTTTAAATAAGTTTTCCGGCCCTTTTTCTCTCTCTTCTTCTGGGACGTCTATAGCGTGAACATCATTTTCTGTGGTATTGTCCTAGTTGCCCTTTAAGGAATCGTCACCTTCCAGAATGTTTTCTCGTTTGGTACTCTGGATAATGTCCATCGTTCTGTCTTCCCACTTGCCGCTCTACTCCGCTGCTTCATCCAGTCTGCTGTTGAGCCCCTCTGGCGTGTTTTTCAGCTCAGTTACTATATTCTTCAGCTTTGTAACTTCTGTTGCTTTTTCTTTTTTTCCCCCTGTCTCTTTGTTGAAAACCTCACTGTGTTTTTCCATTCTTCTGCCATGTTTGGTGAGCATCTTTATGACTGTTTCTTTGAACTGTTGATCAGATAAATTGCTTATCTTCAATTCATTAATTATTATTATTATTTTTTGGTCTTCCTTTGTCTCTTCATTTTTCCTGACTCCCTGCTTTTGTTTCTGTGTATTCAGAGAAGAAGCTCTTTCTCCCAGTCTTGAGGGTGTGTTTCATTCTGTTGTCTTTGCAGTGCCTTATAGAGTAGTAGGCTTCCAAGCTTTGTCTCCACAATTGTTTCAGTCCTGTAGGCCCAGAAATGCAAGCCCCCGTGGCCAGCAAGGCCAGGTGTTCAAGGATGTCCTCTGTGAGCTGCATGAACCTCCTGGGGCAAGGGGCTGGGGCGTTCCTGCTCATGGGGTCTGGCAGGATGGAGGCCACAGTAGCTTGGGGGGATGGAGTTAGCAGGGTGAGCACAGGTGTGAGTTGTGGCAGGGTGGGAGACGAGGTGGCTGAGCACTGGGCCAGGTCTGGTCAATTATAGGGGAATGTGGGGGTGAAGCAGGTGGCACTAGGGAGGTAGATGGAAAACACCAAAAATAGCATCTGCCCACACTGTGCTAACAAGGAAGAAGAGGAGTTTTAAAAAAATGGTGCTCACTAGCACCTCTGTCCTAGGACAGATCTCCCTCTGGCCCCTGCCCCTTCTGTATACTCCCTAAGACTAATCAACCTACCTCCCTCACACACACAGCCGGTGGAATGGAGTCTCAGTTTCCTACAGCCCAGACCTCTGACCTTCCTGTATATTAGCCCCACTGGTTTTCAAAGCCAGTAGCTATGGAGGCTCACCCTTCTGGTGCAGGTCTCCGTGGGTTAGAGTGCCCGATGTAGGGCTCAAACCCCTCCGCAGAGAGGAGCTGTGCATTTGTGATATCCCTCCCTCTTTTGTGGGTCACGGTGCAAGGGGTAGTGGTGGGGTCCTGGCTGGCCTGCTTTCCTGCTGCTCTTACCAGTCTGGATGTGGCTTTTTTCTTTTTCCTCTTTTGCCTGTGTGTGTGTGTCTGTGTGTGTATATGTGTTGTGGAAGAGTCTTCAGGTCTTTTTGGATAGAAAGGTTCTATGTGGACTTGTAACTTCGGTGTGTCCTTGGGAGCCGGTGAGCCTCAGGATCTTCCTATGCCATCATCTCGAAACCTCTCCCCTGGTCTTAATCATTTTTAAGTGTGCAATTCAGTGGTATTAAGTACATTCACATAGTTGTGACATACCACCACTGTCCATCTCCAGAACTTTTTCATTGTCCCAAAGTGAAACTCTGCTCACGAAACAGTTCCCTTTTCTTCCTTCCCTCCAGCCCCCGACAACCACTGTTCTACTTTGTGTCTGAGCGTCGCTACTCTAGCACTTTATAGAAGTGGAATCATACAGATTTGTCCTTTTGTGACTGGATTATTTCACTTAGCATAATGTCCTCAAGGTTATCCATGTTGTAGCATGTGTCAGAATGTCTTTCTTTTTCAAGGCTGAATAATACTCTGTTGTATGTCTCTACCCCCTTTTGTTTATTCACCTGCCAATGGACGCTGAGATTGCTTTCACCTTTTGACTGTTGTGAATAATGCTGCTGCTATGAGGATGGGTCTACAAATATTTCTTCAAGACCCTGCTTTTAATACTTCTGGGTGTATAGCCAGGAGTGGAAGTAATGGATCATATGGCATTTCTACTTTTAATTTTTTGAGAACACAGCATATTGTTTTCATCTCTTATTATATATATTGTTTACTTTGACCCAAAAGACTAACTCTTGTAGTTGGTATATCTGTATGGTGTCCCACATCTAAGAAACTTATTTTAGTCACGTCTGTGAGGTCACCTGCTTTTGTTTATACCCATTTATAATTTTGAGCTGGTAAATATTTTGGTCCACAAAATATATTAACAAAATGCATTGGAGAAACTCTGCATCATCTTGCCTGTGAAATATGAAGCCAATTTTCAAAGCAGATGTGTAAATTACAGATACGGATTCAATTATATGGCATACTGAATATTTCGATTGCCATGGCTACACATTCTACAAATATTCTCTAAGGTCCTTCTGTGTCATTTTGGGAGTATCCTCTTGAATATCCTTCAGTTGTCCAGCCTGTCCAGCCTTTTAAAGAGCCTTGCAGTGTCCTTTTGGGCCTAAACCTAACTGCAATATTAAGTTTGGGGGCATTTGGTGGTTTATCTAACATCTTATTCTTCTATAACTAAATGTTTGGTGACAAAAGTAAAAGCATGTTACACAATGGTCAAGATGAGAATTCTTTTCATGTAGAAAGAAGACCTGTTTGGAAAATCCTTGGTAAACCAGGATTATAAATTAAAAAAAAAAAAAAAAACTACAATTTGCTTGGAACTGTATTATAACTTTCCCCAAAGTTAGTCATATGTGAATTATTTTACATAATAACAGGTAACATTAATAAGTACTCACTGTAGCCCAAGCCCTTAGCTCCTAGATCTAAATGTCTGATCTTATTACTACTTTAATAACACTGAAAGATAATAGAATTATCCTCACCTTTATTTACCAGATAAGGAAATTGATATTCAGAGAGGTTAACTAAGTTACTCAAAGTCACAGAGTGGGTAAATGGAGGACACATAATGTAAGCCTGGGTCTTTGCTCTTCATCATACTTTCTGTTCTTCCACCTGTAGCTATGTGCGATAGGATTAAACAGACACACCCACACCCACACACACACACGGACAGTTATACACACATACACAGACACACACACGCACATACACACACACCCTTCCCTCCAGACATTTGGACTGTTTCAACACCCACTTTGCGGTAGCCAATGAACACTCCCCTCAGATATTAAATAAAATAAGTATTTTGGTTTTCTCCCTGGTAGTGGAATTTGAGGAACCAGGATGGATGGGAGTTCCACCTGCACGCCAGTAGGGCTGTGATTACAGCTCAGCTCAGCAACTTGAACTGAGTATGCCATTGTTTGCAGCGTTGTTCTAACTTGGAAGAATCCTCAGTGCTCTAGTCTGTAGGCAAATGATCCCAGCCAGCAGCACAGCAGGACCATAAATGGATTTGCAGAGTTCTGCTCTGGAAGGTTTGGGCAGGTGTCCAGAACTTTTTGTACTGCAACAAGTGTAGACCTCTTTCTGGAGTGTTTGTTTTAAACCTCAGACTTCGAGGATAAGTTTGGCGAGGGTTGGTTTTACATTTTTCATGGATACCTATTGATAGGTCTGAATCTTTTTGCCCTGTATACTCAGAAGTCATAAGGAAAAAGATTGATAATTGGACTATACAAAATTCAGAACTTACATATAGTGGCAAAAATATAATAAAAGTTAAACCAACCGGGGCGCCTAGGTGGCTCAGCCGTTGGGCATCTGCCTTCAGCTCGGGTCGTGATCCCAGGGTCCTGGGATCGAGTCCCCCATCGGACTCCTTGCTCAGCGGTTAGTCCGGTTCTCCCTCTCCCTCTGCCCCTGCTTGTGTTCCCTCTCTCGCCGTGTCTCTCTCTCAAAAAAAATTAAAATTAAAATTAAACCAGCCGAAGCAGACAAAGGGCTGTTTTCCTGCTTTCCTAATATGCTCCTACATGTCAACAGGGAAAAGACAAACTACCCAATAGAGAAGTTAGCCAAGAATACCATCAGTAAATGTATGAAAAGGTGCTCAATTTCATTCATAATTGAGATGATGTTGGCAAAGATACAACAGTCTGATAATATGCAGCATTGATGAGGGTATTGACATAAACATCCTCATAAACTGTTGGTGGGAGTTTAAATTGGTGCAGCTTTTGGCAATATCTATTACAATTAAAATGTGCATTCTGACTCATAAATTTCCATTATTAGGCTGGGATAAAAATCACCAGAGTATGCCCAGGTATGTGTGCATGCACACGCGCATGCACACACACACGCATGCAGGCAAGGATGCTACATATAACGTTATGCAGTGGAAGACCAACACCACCACAAGATGTCCGTTCCTCCTAAATTAGAAATGTAACTGCTAAATAAGTGACAATACATCTTCCATGGGCTCCCCTGTTAATAAAGTAGATCTGCCTGGTCAGTAAAGAACACCTAGGCATCTCTATCTTTAGAGCCCTTCTTGTCACTAATGAGTATATAAATGGTAATGAGTATATAAAAGGTAAACTCTTTTCTGGGTGGTTTTTTTCATGCTGGGATACAGTGTTAGGGGGGTTTTGTGTCAGATCTACTAAATTTAAATATGTCTTTTATCACTTTCTCACTTGCAGTCTAGCATAGCTTGTTCCCTGTCCGTCAGACGGGCTTATGAATAGCCTCTTGCCTATAGAGTTGTTAAAGGATAAATGAGATAATGCAGCTGAAATGCTTACCTTCCCACCTGGCACCCGTCAAGCCTTTCTTGGTACCTGTCATTTCTGTTGGACTGTAAATGCACACATTTAGCTCAAGAGTGTGTGGATGAAAACCAGGCAGCTCAGATAGTTTATTGCTTGGGGCTCTGACCATTAGATGGGTTACCAAACCCATTTTTCCTGATGAACAGGAAAGCAGGCCAAGGGATCAGAACTCAGAACTGTTGGCTAGTTACCTGACTTGGAGTACAAAATGCAAAGGATCCAGACGTGTTGGTTGAAATTTCTCGGGTCAGATATTGACAGGAATTGTTAGCATATGAATATATTTGTGTATTCATGATCCTCATGGCTCAAATCAAGACCGGAGAATTTGACCAGAGAGAAAGTCCCAAGTAAACTCGGGACAGCCACCTCGCTTCTCCCTGCCATACCAGTCTTCCATCCTACCCTTTCCTTATGTCTTTTTTCAAAGAAAATCTTGATAGAAGGACTCTTCCTTGTTACACACATGCACAGACACTCAGTATAGTCCTTTTCATAAATCTACTTTTTGCCCTCAGGCCTGCCCCAATGAAAGAGTAGTTTGGGGTCATCTCAAACTTTTTCATGCATTAATCCCAACTTGAACTAAGTAGGATAAACAGACCCCAGACCTCATATCCTGGAGACTTAGCTTTTCAGTCTTTTTATAATCTGCCTTTCAGCGTGATCAAAGTAGCACCCCCTCCCCCCACCAAGAGTTCCCTTTGATTGTCTTGCTTATCCCAACCAAAGGTGATTTTTCATTTGCATTACTAATCACCCTCTTCAAATGTATTGTTCCTAAAATTAGATTAAGTGCCCCTAAATGATTCCCTTGTGTTTAACAAAGGCAGCCTGACCCTTTAAATATGGGAGGCTGGTCTGTGCAAGTACTAACCAGAAGGTCACAGAAAGTTTTGTATATAGAAACAAGTAAAATTCTTCTATTCAATCCTTTACTTTAGACATAATCTCACCAGTGAGTCTAAAGTTTGTGGGTGTCTATTTTCAAGAGTGATAAAAATTAGTTCATTCAAGAGTAAGAAACTCCGCTATTACCAATTACTATTCAACTGTGGGTCAAAATATTTTTGTTTAGTGGGAGAGCAATATTTATTTGGTGGAGTTTTGCAATAAAGTTTCAGGGATCTGAGAAAATTGCAGGAGCTTCATTCTTGGGTCTTATTTCACTTAGTTCAGTTCCTGGACGTGAAATGTCCTGGTTTGAGGCAGGGAGGGGTGACACCTTTCATATAGTTGCAGCTCTGTGCAGACGGAGGCTGTTGTTCTGTGGACATGTGATTGTGAACAGGTTTGCTTTTCAGGGGCGCTGGTTAAACAACTTCTTAACTGGCCAGGGTCCAGCATGTTAATCATTAACCTGAGGCTGAGCGTCTGCTGCCCCGTGTATTCAGAATTAGTTTATCATTACCTCTAACTACTGCCTTTTATGGTTCGGAAGAGCTTCTATGAAATCTCTTATCACCGGGAGCCTAATCTTCATTAACCAGGGGCCTGTTCGCTGATGTATCTTAGTGGGACCAGAGTAAGTGGTTTATGGTCAATTGAGGAATTTTTAATAACAGCTGCTTCCAGAAAAATAGAAAGGAACAGCGGCTCACTCACTGCCATCTCTGGACCATGCTCACAAGTTTATATTCTCATGACCTACTTCCCCGCTTAACTCTTGGTAACCCTGGGTCTCTTCATTTTCTTTTTGACTTGGGGGGACTCAAGGCCGGTGGGGTAGAGTCGGGGCACCCTGGCAGGCAGTTTGGGCTTGAGGCTTCCTCTGGTGCCTCTTGGGAGTCCCATTTCAGTGCCCCTTGTGTTAACTCTGCTCCCAGCCAGGCCACCACTCCCCTGAGTCTGCCCTGGAACCTGGAACCTCAGGCCCTTAGTCATTTCCCTAGATGTTTTCCAGCACTCCACTCTCTTCTGGGTTGACACATTGCCTGTGCAAACTGCTCTGAAGAAGCCCCCTGTTTTTTCTTTTTTTTCCCCTCCTTTCCTCCTTGTAGGTCTCTGTGTGTGTGTGAGACTGTGTGAGACATTTTCATTTTTCTGATTATCAAAGTGCACATTAAATAAATGAAAGCCATACATGTCCTCTACATGGTGGAAAATCTGGAAGAGTTGGAAAGTAGGAAGAAAACAGCCTTTAAGAATCTAATTTTCAACATGCAAGCTGAGCTAATTTTCATTTCAGTGTCTAAAAACAGCTTTTAAAAAACATTTTAAAGGGCTCAACATGTTCAAGTTATGTGTTAAGGATGAAAGTCTGGCTACGGAGGCCTGAAGTTTGCATTTCCCCTGTAGCTGAAGGTTGAATAATCAATTTATTAAAGCTTTTCTAAGCCTCCAGAAGAGGTTTGTCTGGGTCTTATTTACCCTAGTAGGCAAGTTAGGGAAGCTTAGGCTTAATTTATACTCCAATTCAGCATTTTAAAAAATCTTTTTAGAAAACAAGCATGATTTGGGCTTTATTTATGGGGGCAGAGAGCTATCCCCCCTCAAAAAAAACAACAAAAAACACTGAAATTCCCTTATGACACTATTAAAGGCCTTCCTTTGGGTTTTATGTTTCTAGGATATTGTCCACATAAATACATGCAACGTTAAAAGAATGTGAACGACTAGTAGCGTGTATGTTTTAGCCTTCTGAACCAAGGGTTTATGAAACTGGTTGAAGAGTGTTTTATTGAAACAAGACAAATATTTATGAACAATTCAGAATCCCCTGTTTTGAAATGTAAAGTGTGGTCCGAGTGGAGCACAGAGTTCCAGGTGTTTCCTGTCTGCATTTGAAATGCTTAGCTGCTTATTCTGGGCTGCCAGAGCAGCGCTTTCCTAGCTTTTAGTAAGAAACTAAGAATCACGCCGCTTTCCCGCTAATGCCTGAATGGCGGGCAGAAAGTGCTCACAGCAACATACTTGATTTAATGAGCACAATGCCGCCTTGAGATACGTATGTATGGGTATATTCTGATCTATTACATTTGTCATTTAATTAAAGAAAAAACAAACTTGTTTACAGAAGGAATGTGTTAACTCCTGCAAGTGTATAAGCTCTGCTTCTTAAAACACATTCGTACTAATCAGAGGCTTACTTTCTGGTCGCTCCAGCTTCTGTGTTGCTACAGTCCCTGGTTTCTGTGATACAGAAATATTATGTATTCGCCCAGACAGTTGGAAGCCGCTCGTATAAATACCGGGCATTGTGATTTAACTGTCAGCCCGAAAGGCCTCTGCTTCGGAAGGGCTTCTTTTAAAACTGAGCACAATGAGATGTCTGTTTTAGATGCGGCTGCCAAGCCTTGGTCCAAAAGCACGGATTTGTTTTCCCTTTGCGAGCGGAACTGCTCCTGAGAGCATGCCCTGCTTTGTCTGCCAGTACTGTGGACGGTACTTTGGGGCAGTGAGAAAAGCTGCCCTTTTCTCCTTCCATCTCCTGATCCTGCCCCAGACTTGACACCCCGAGGACCTGATTTCAGCGTGAGACGGGCTGCCAAGTCATTTCCTTAAGGAGCAGTGGGAAAATGAGAAGGGAGAAGCTTGCCCCACAAAGAATGTCCAAACACCCAAGCAAGCCCAAGGGTGGAATGCAACCAGGATTGGAAGGATTGAGGAAGGGAATCCAGGCATACCCAGGGCTGGGGTGGAGGTGGCTTGGAAAGGAGGGCCATTTCTCTAGCTTGGACAAGACGTCCTGAGGAAATGCTACGTACCTGCTTCCTGCTTTGGCCTTTCTTGTCCGCAGTGGCTGGAGGCTTCTGCAGTAGGCTTCCTTCTCCGTAATGGTGAGCATGCAGGAGACCACATAAGGACAAAGGCTTGCTTATTCGTTTTCTTCCTGGAAGTAAGGGATGGGTGAAAAAAATAGAGAATAGGAGAAATTAAGTCACCATACTCCTGTCCCCTTCAAAGTAGCTACTGTGACCATGTTGCCACATTTGCTTTCAGTGGCTTTTTTTTCTTTTATATATTAAAATGTAATTGCTGAATATCCTTTTCTTCACAGTTTAATGTTAGAACTATAAAATGTTACATACAGAACTAAAGCCCTCCTTGGATCATAACCCTTTCTATTCCCATGCCAGACCCCTCTCCACTCAGCCCTTACTGTGAACTTGATATGTGTTCTTTCTGTCTTTATTTTTTACTTATGGGCCTTTTAATTGTCCCTCTGGTTCAGGCCTCTTCATAGAACACACACTTTCTTCCTCCCCCCGTTATTGGATTCCTGGGTTGTTTGCACGCGTTTTGCTTTTCCAAGCAATGCTGCTGTGAGCTTCCACGCACATTTCCCCTTGTGCTTAGGTGCCACCTGTTCTTCCCCGGTAGAGACCTAGGAATGAAATTGCTGGTTCTTGGGCACGACGTTGTGTGCAAGAGCACTAACTTCACACACACGCATATATATATATATATATATATGTATGTATGTATCGCCCCTGACTATATTTACTGTGGTTGTGCTTGGTTTCCGTTGTGTGCAAGAGCACTAACTTCACATATATATGTATCGCCCCTGACTATATTTACTATGGTTGTGCTTGGTTTCTGGCCAGCCGATTAATCAACAGGAAAATAGACT
Organism: Zalophus californianus; assembly: GCF_009762305.2. Classification (NCBI taxonomy): domain Eukaryota; kingdom Metazoa; phylum Chordata; class Mammalia; order Carnivora; family Otariidae; genus Zalophus; species Zalophus californianus. The sequence continues at coordinate 40,277,725 of NC_045595.1, read as the reverse complement.
GAAGAGACTATAAGAGATAGAAAGAAGGCAGTAGGGATCCTGTTGAGTCCTCAAGCTACGAGGATGGTTTCTGAGCTGGTTGCACATTTAGTTGGTGCTTTCCTCTGCCTCTGATAGGAAACATTTGTTTGAGGGCCTCTCCTCTCCACCCCCAACCCCCAGTGTACAAATGAATCAGTCATGGCAGAAGAAACAAATGGCTTTTTGTTGTTGCTTCTTCTTTAAAGATAATCTGTTGTTTTCAAAACATTTGCAACTATTGCTTTCAAGGAAAGGTGGCAGGAGGCCCCTGGTTTCCCCAGGTGGAAACATTTGCAGCCCTTTTCTGAGACATCATAGAGAAGAGCTCCCCGTGCCAGGACTGAAGGCAGGAAGTTGTCTGTTTGGTATTTACTCAGGCGTCTTCTGGCAAGAATTGATGACTCAGTTGGAGCTGAAAGCTGCTGCTTGCAATTGCTCAGGAGGTTAGGGAAGAGGATGTTTTTCCTCCCAAGGCCTAAAAGCTTGAGACCCTAATTTAAAATGACATTTTGGTGTGTCTCTCCCCATGAGATGCTTCTGCCATCCAGGGCTCAAAGACTTGTCCATCAGTAAGTTAATAAATATTGATAAGACGCCCCCTGGAGCCATAGCAGTGTGAGATCCAAAGGGACGATTGGTCACCATCTACTTCCAATTCCTTGGCTTTTATATATGAGGAAACTGAGGCAGGAGGAATTAAATGATCAGCCTAGTCCCAGATTGTAGAGGAGTAAGGGGATAAGCAGAAGGTAGAGAGCCAGCTCTTCTACCTCCCCAGGGCAGAGACGACTGCATGGGATCAGTGTCCTGCTGGATGCACCCCCAGAACATACCCAGCCCGGTCATGTGGTAGGTATTCAGTGAACGAGTTAGAGTTAGCCCGAGATCCTCCTCTCCCAGGGTGGCGGCTTTCCAACCTGAACATGAAGGCAGAGGCGCTTCATTACGGGGGTCTTGGAAAATAAGAAAGGAAAAGTCAAATACATGAAAAATGTAAATAGCAGAGTGAGCCTGTGTGTTTTTAAAATTATTATTTATATCTTGCCTCCTTCCACAAAGGATTTAAGGCATCTTATGAGCGTTAAACCCCAGTAGCAGAGCCCTCTGGAGCTAGGCAGTGAGTAACTAATCGCCAGGCACCCAAGGGGTACAGGTAACAAATGCTGAGCTCCTAGAGTGGGTACAATTGTCTTTGCCGCTGCAGAATGTTTTTAGGTCCGTCCGTTTCAACCGCAATTGTAATATATAAATAGAACCTCAGAGGGACACTACAGGCTCTGTTGCCAAAGGTTCGTTTGTTTATTTTGTCTTTTGGAGGCGGAAGCCTTGGTTATGGCTAGCGAAGTGGACGGCAGAGAGAAAAATATTTATTCTCCAACTTATCAGTTTCATGTGCCATACGCTTCCCTTTCTCACATCTGTAGCAGAAAGCCTTTTATCCTTACATTTCCAGAGAAGTTGGAAAGACCCTGCTTTATATTCATGATTAAAATCTAAAACAGGCCTTATCTGGGAGCTAGTTCTCTCCAGTGACTGAAGGTTGCACGTTAAAGGCTTCTTGGCGGGTCTGAAGGATGGAAAACTATTCGCTCCTCTGTCGCCACCTGGTGGTCCCAGGGGTCACCGGCGGTCCATGAAAAGGAGCTGCAGGTCTGGTCCCTGCTGACACACCACTGTCCACCTGTCCGCCTGACCTGTTGCTCACAGGTGAAATTGGCCACCACGATGGCAGAATTCTATATGGAGAAACTTTGGTTGGCCTTTCTTCTTTCCTTCACATGGTTTTCTTCTATCTCTCTGCCTCTGTCCCCAGAGTTCTAGACAGGACTCCAGACTGATTTTATGCACCAGGCTTTGATAACCGAAGAGAGGGCAGCCTTCCTTGGCAGCTGCTCTGCCCAAGGTCTTACTTATCCAAGGCTGCACGGTTGGAGGGGTTGTGTGGAGGGGGCTGCATGCAGCTCAGCTGGGTGTCCGTGTGTGATGCAGAGAGGTTTTTTCAAGTAAGTTTCTAGTCAATAGCCATGTGTGTTGTGAAGAATGGAGAACAGGGTGGTAGTAGCTGTGTCTTACGGTCTTAGAGATTGGTGAAGGCCTCATTTCAATCCATCTTTTCTTTGCCAAGTGTTCAACTGCCAATCGTCATTTCTCATTTGGCTGATTCTAATTAGAGCTGACATTACTGAACCCCATAATCTCTCCAAGTTACTGAAGTGATACAGTCTCGTTTCTCAAAGCACTGCAACAGAGAAGTCACCTGTCATCCAACAATGTGGAGGAAAAAACCTATTACTCCTTTATACCTTATCTGTACCTTATGGTGTGTATCTGTGTAGGTGTGTATCCATACCTGCATGTGTGTGTAAATAAGTGCATTAGAGAAAATGAAAACATATACACAGTTTTAATTTTTTTTTTTTTTTTTTTGTGGGAGCATCAGGGATGGGGGCAGAGGGAAAGGGAGAGGGAGAATATTAAGCGGTCTTCATGCCCAGCATGAAGCCCGATGCAGGGCTCAATCTCACAACCCTGATATCCTGACCTGAGCCGAAATTAAGAGTCAGACACATCCGACTGAGCCACCCAGGCGCCCCTACACACACACAGTTTTAAAAGAGATCATTTTTTTCCTGATGTATCATACCCTGTACCTACTTACGGTACCATAAATGATAGTCTTTTTCATTAGATTGTTCGGGGCCTCAGGGCTTTTTAATGGCTCTGGAGTTGACTTGGGGCTGTGTTTTAACTCACCTTGCTATTATTATTGTCATTTTTGCCATTATAAACGATGCTGTGTTGAAGGTCCTTATATGTAAATCTATCAGTCCATTTATGCATTTTCCCTAAATTTCTAGAATTGGAATGTTTGTCCCATTATTGTGAATATCTCCCTTGGAAGGTGGGGGCCACTGCTTTTCCATAGGTAATATTGAGCCTATAGATCTCCCCTGCCCCTGGGTTATTTTTCACCTTTACTATGTTGATAAGTGAAAAAATGGCACCTTGTTATTTAAATTAGTACTTGTTTTACATACAGAGTTAGACCTTGTTTCACTTATTTATTAGCCAATTGTATTTCCTCTTTGGTGCAAGGCTTGTAACCTTCCCCATGTTTTGGTTGATAGGTTCATCTTCTATCTTACAGATATAGAAAAGCTTCATTTATATTAGAGATGATACCAACATTTTCATCTTTTTTGGAAACATTCACTCCCATTTCTTTTGCCTTTTCTTGACATTTAAGCAATACAAATAAACCATCTTTAATAAACATTGCTTATTTAATAAGTATATTAAATAATGCAGTAAGTTTCAAGCTTCAAAGATGTGATATATAGAGTATCTTTCACAAAATGGACTGTTTGAAAATTTTGATGTCTACTGGTTTGTCTGTTAGAATATGTTTTGGCTGATATGGTTAATCAGTGTTCTGCAGTTTTTGTTTGGGAGTTTTTTGTGTAATACTATAACTAGTTCATTGTGGCTCAGTTCTCTTAAAACCAATAATGACAAACCTGACACAGTGAAGAAAGTTGCATGAATGACATTCTTTGACCTTTTTTTAAAAAAAAAAATTATTTATTTGAGAGAGAGCAAGCGCAATGGGAGCAAGGGGCAGAGGGAAAGGGAGAAAGAAAATCTTCAGCAGACTCCGCACAGAGCCCGACTCAGGGCTTGATCTCACAACCCTGGGATCATGACCTGAGCCGAAACCAAGAGTCCAGACGCTCAACCCACTGTGTCACCCGGGTGTCCCAGGTGTATGGCTTAGTTCTTAAAAGAACAAAATCGGGGCTCCTGGGTGGCTCAATCATTAAGCGTCTGCCTTCAGCACAGGTCATGATCCCAGGGTCCTGGGATTGAGCCCCGCATCGGGCTCCCTGCTCAGCGGGAAGCCTGCTTCTCCCTCTCCCACTCCCCTTGCTTGTGTTCCCTCTCTCACTGTCTCTCTGTGAAATAAATAAATAAAATCTTAAAAAGAAAAGAACAAAATCTTTGCTTTCAGTTCTGTGATCTCATACTCGTCGATTCCAAATGTGCCTCCCTAGGGTGTAGAGAGATTGTGGAATAGGAATGGGATTTGGCTATAATCAGAAACTTGATGGAATGTCATTTCCAAAGAGCCAGTAGCGCTTGTTGGTGTTGCTACAGAAACCATTCTCTCCAGGTCACAAGCACAACTGCGAAGAAACATGGTTGTCTTGTTTTTTCGAAGTTCCCAGGAAGCCTCTTTGTGTATTTCTCCATATACCAATCACTCATGTTGTTGATCCGTATCTGAAAAATTAAGTTGTTATTACTCTTAAATTATTGTGTGCATACACATAAGTGATACCCAAGCGGTTATCTTTATATATAAAATTGGGCGACTCACATGGGTATGGACCTGCTTAATAATAAATAGTATTCTGTGGGGGTGGGAGCAGTTGTTTGTAGTTCTAGTGAGTTGTTGAGTCAGAGCATTACTTCATTCCTTGAAAATGAAGGGCTCAAAAGATGGAGTCATTAGAAAATATCTCAGATCTGTAATCACCAACTAATAATGATTTGGCAGATGCAGCATCGGTTAATAATGGCTGCCCAAGAAGGAGTGTTCAGATGCATGCCAGGCTCGGACTGAGCCCACTGGTGTGGCTGAGATGTTGATTCCAGAAAAATAACATTCTCAATTTGGAACCAGGAAAGTTGTCATGGAGATGAAAATCTTCCTGGTACCATAAAACCCTGCTTGTCATCTGACTTGAGCCCCATATTTGCACAGGTGGTTTTCCTAGCCGAGAAGGGCTGAGTAAAAACAAATCTATTCTTCCTGAATGGCGCCTTTATGTGTCCAAAAGAATATGTTTCCTTTCCTCAGCCCCTCAATTAATGACCCATTATCAGCTAATTAAATCACATGTAAATTTTATGTGAATTCATTTGTTACACAACGCTGGCTAACCCCCTATTCCTATGTGTTTACCCATATACGTGTTCTAATTAATGGTGAGAATGAGGTGCATTGGCTGGTCATCCAGGGAAAACAATAATGTACCCACAAAAGGCAGACACACATACACAGTAGTGTAATATTAACTTCCACTTAATAAAGAAGGGCAGAAGTACGAATACATGAGCGTCTGGCATGTCCAGTGTGATTCTGGGATGCCGCATTTTGCATTTCTGTTCAAAAAAGGAATAACACGCTGGGATTTCTGTTTCACTGAGTTATGGTTCAGATGTGGAGGTTGTGTACGTAATACAGAAACACATCTGTCCCAAGTTCTCTCCCTTCCTCCTTTGCTTTCTTGCCTGTGTGTCAGAGAGCAGAACTTGATCTATGTCTAAATTTTGTATAAAAGCTTTAATTGGAGGGTTTTTATTTCAGGCTGTGATGCCTTTCTTCCCCAAAGAAGTTCAAAGCTTTTACCAAGTTTCTTGAGACACACTCATGGTTGCATTGAGACAGTTGAGTTCAGACACAATAAATGCTGTGTTATATATTTAGAAATGTAACTTGTATTCTTTCATTTAAGACTTTGCAAAGTGCATAGGGAAAAGCATTAGATGATGCCTTATAATCAAAAAGTACCAAACTAAGTAAGAGAAGGTGTTTTCGTTATTTGTTAGGTGAAGTTGAAGAGACAGCAAAAGAAATGCTCTTTGGAATGAAGCATTATGGATAGGGGTTTGATTTAAAATGAATAAATTGCTTTTTTTTTGAAGCCCAATATTTAAACTATGAAATCATACTTCCTTGAAGTTTAAAAATAAAGAACTACTCATGTGTAATGTTAGAACTTGGTTATGCATTCCCAGATGTTTAACCCACCTGTCACTTGTAAATGGAACTCACATCAGATTTATGACCTCAGTAGAATCTTCTAGGTAAATAGTGTACGACTTATACATTTGCTTGTAAAAGTAGCACCTAATAGAAAAAATTCTGAAGGAACCCTTAAAATCTAGATTTAGCCTATAAAGAAAACACTGCTATCCAAAACTTTAGTTTCTTTTTAAAAGACTGAAATACCAGAATTCTTCGAGATGACATTTTATGTTTATAATAAAACTGAGATCAAGAAAACTTTGAAATAAAAATGCGTTATCTAAAACAAAACTAGCTGTGGTAGTATAATGTTCTCTGACCAATAGTACCCATATATCCAGCCCCAACAACGCAGAATCACAACTGTGTTTTGCATCTCTTTTGTGCATAGGAAGAATTTCACTTTTTCTTATTTATTTAAAAGCATCAGAAAGACTGTCCTCTAGAAAGAACTGTGGTGTATAAAACATTGGCATAGCTATGCCAGAAGGTGGCGCTCTGATACCATACCTCTCAGTTATTCCTTTCCCCTGAAGAGAGGTTCTAGCCACCCTGTGCCACACCAGAGGATTTTCTTTAAGATATCACACAGCTTAACTTTACTAATACCTGGACCCCTGAGGGACTTGCCTTACATCTGACCACTTAACATCCTTGACCGAGCTGCCTTCTCTGTAGCTGTGTGTTGAAAGTTGTCATTTTATAGAGTTGCCAGTTCCAGAACATAACGTACCACAAAATAAGAACTCCTGTCAAGCAGCCTTACTTAAGTGTGGGTGGTGGGGGAGGGGGATAATAAAAGATCATTTGGAAAGGTGGATATTGAATATAATCTTTAATGAATGTTGAAAAAAAACAATTTTACTTGTTGATGGCCTAAACTTAAAGAAAACTAAGTATCTTCCTTTCCCTTCTCAGATCTGACAATCCCCCGTCTTACGGGAAGGCATTTATTTAGACACCGAAGAACGCCATTATGAAAATGGAATCTTCTCTATAAAAACCTATCATTTGGGCTGCAACCAAGTTATAATTTTGACTGAAAACATAATAATTACTTCAGACAAAAGGTTTTACACTTGATTCTGTGCATGAGTCAACTTAATCAAGATGCATGTGTGGTAGCACCTGATTTCCTCTTTTGTTGCCTGCTGTTGTGTTTTTCCTCTTTTCCTTAATGACACGACTCTAAGAAAAGGGTCTCATTTAGTCTAAAAGCTGGAGATAATTCAAGGAGCTTCATTTTTCTGACAGGTTGTGTTAGAATTTAGATGACAGTGTCAGCCACTTTGTTTCCACCAAATATGGAGCCAGAGGGTCAAATTTAACACAGCCTCCCTTTGACACCCTAAGAGCCTACGGTTGTAACCTCCTCTCTTTCTGACATTGTTGTTTGTGCTTTTTCTGTAGTAGGCACACAATGGATCTGTATTGAATGAATCGTTGCTAGGTTAGAAGTGGGAGAGACTGAATGTTGAAGGAATAGTTAAGAGTTTTCTGCAGTCGGGGTGAATAATGATGGTGACCCGTATAGGGAAGTGACAGAGAAGTTGGAGATGGGATGGATGAGCCCTGTTTGGGAGGCAGACTCCATAGAACCTAAGAATAAACAGCAGGAGCATATTTATTAACAGTGGATGGGACCCTCAGTAAAGGGTATCATCTCTGACATCCACTTCTCAGTTGAGAGTAGAAAGGACTTGGAAAGATGCCCTTAGCTCAGGAGGGCAGTGGCATGAGTTTAACCAGAGCTGGGCATCGAGTGGAGAAATTGGTTTGCTTGTTAAGACCCCCACAGCAAACCAAGGTGGCTGTGGTTTTGTGTTTGGATTTTTGCAACTTGAATGAAGTTCATGAAGTCATAGCAAAATTTCAACAAGACTTTATAATAACCTGTCCAAATAGTTCCGAAGGTTACAAGATCTCTGAATCACCTAACTGGACTTTGGTAGGGAAGGAGTGAAGTATGTGGATTACATAAGGAATGTATGGCACCGTGCCTGCTCTGGAGAAAATTGGAATCTGTCTTGGGAGACCAGACTTGCACAAAGGAGGCAAAATCCAGCCATACTAAACAAGAAGAAACAAACAGGGCTCAAAATGAGCAGAAGACTCGATGGAGAGATTGACACTGGCTGCAGTGTATAGGTTAGGCATCACGGAGAAATCAAAGCTTTAAGATGGACAGATTGAGAGCAAAAGAGAGGAGCTTTCTTTAGAAGGGGTGGCTCTGATGGACAAAGGTAGATATGGCCTGGAACCAATATGGAGGTGGTTTAAAGGGGACCAGTCTTGGGTGGAGTTGGGAGCTGACAGGTGGGCTTGAGGCTGGGTTAGTGAGTTGCCAAAATGAAAGGATGAGGAGTTTGCCCTTAATCCAGTTTACAACAAGGAACCATTGTAGGGTGGGAGCAGAGCTTGTTAAAGCTGTGTTTTAGGAGGATTACTCTGGCAATGACACTGGTATAGACTGGAGCCATGGCGATTAACGTTCAGCAGGCCTAGGAATTCAGGGCCCAAAGTGAAATATGACATACCTCACATCAAAAACAGGGGGAGGGGGGATCAAAAAGAACTGTAAAAGGCCAAGTTCAAGTTCAATCTTAATAACAGACTTTTTTTGAAAAAAGCAATGAGGGCTTCCTCTGATACTCTTTGTAACCCCCATTCCTGTGGGGGCAGGGTTTTCCAAATAATAAAAGAAATCTGACAGTTAATAACATCACCAAGAACAATGATACGAGGAAGTATCCATTAGGTTTTCTCCATGGTGGGCTCTGTCTAGGCACTGAGCATGAATTAAGTCATGTAATCATCACAAAACATAGAGGTAGGTAATGTCATTGTCCTCATTTTACAGGCCAGGAATTTGCAGCATGGGGAGGTTGGTTCTATAACTCACCCAAGAAGGTGCAGCTGCAGTCAGTAGCAAACCTAGATGTGAGCCCCTAGCACCCCCAGATCCCCTACTGCCTCTGGAAATTCAACAGAAGACCTCTGTGTCCTTCCTTCTCCCACTCTTCCTCCAAACCCAGACCTTCGGCGTTTTGGAGGATGCCATAGTATTGATATTTCCGTGGTTTCTTAACCATGTCTGGAGTCTTTGCAGTCAGGGTAGTTCCAGAAAATCTCATATCTAGGGCATGCACCCGAGAGCCTTACACTAATGGAAATCCAGGGCATCATCATGCAGGTGCTAAGCTGCTATGAGGACTCCCCGGGAGGCTATGGCAGGGCAGGTCTGAGAGCCTGGGAGGGTGGCTCATGCATGGCACAGGCCTAGGTTTTGTAGGTTCATGCCTTTGCTCATGAGTGATCCTTAATCCCACTATCGAGATTCTGAAGGCAAACCTCGTGAGATTAAGGACTCACCATCTTTCCACAGCTCTCTAGGTGTGCCTGGAACAGTGCCTAGAGCCTGGTCTGTGTTGAAAGGGGTTAAGTCAGGAAGCATGCTGTTGGTGGGTGACTAAAAGAGGTCTAGGAAACTCAGATTGTTACCAAGCATGAGAACACACCATGTGGTCATTTGTCCCTTTCCTGGGGTGTCACTGGGAATCCCCTAGAGTCAACACATCCTCTTCACCAGGAACAGAGCTTGCTTCCCACGATGCTGGGATGGCGCCACCTCAGCTTTTCCCTCCAAGAACAGCTTTGCTGTGACGGTGCCGTAGATTTGGCACATGTGTCCCCCTCTCTTTGTACCACTGCTACGAAAAGATAGGTTGTAGCTAATAGCGATTATTCATTGTGTTAGATGGAGCAATTAGCAAAAGGTACTCAAGCATCTATTTTACCACTTCCCAGATATCTAGGATTTGTAAAATCTTTTGAGTGAAAGTGGCGTTTAAACTCTTGGGTCCTCTTCCGATGCCTAAATTCCAGCGGTAGATTTGTGCACTGTACCAAACCGCCCTTACAGGACTAACAACTGACTGGCGTACCTACCCCAGCTGCCAGGGGCAGGATCTTTGCAAGTTAGTTAGGATACAGTGGGGGTCACCCATTGATGGAGCCTAAACAAGGGAAGAGTGGTGTCAGGAGGATGGAGGAAAGGGGAGGGTCTAGGAGGTATTTTCAAGTGGAATGACAGGGCATGATGATATTTACCGCATCTGGAAAATGAGGAGGAAAGGGTGGATTTTTGTGTCCACATAGGGAAGAGGCAAGTACACTGGGTGCCTGACCTTAGTGTCTCTCAGGGAACTTCGGAAACAGCAGATCCCGCCCTGGAGGGGAGGAAGGAGTTGGAACCACGCAGACTCCGATGTTATCTGTGACTCTAACCCCAAGTCTTCCCAGCTCCTACTGCCCTCTCAGGTCTCTCTTGAGAAATCAACCCATCACACCCTCGGGGGAGGATGGTGGATTCCTGGGGGCTCTTGATGCCTCCAGGGACTGTTTGAGCCCCTACTATGGGCCCAGCACTGTGCTGGCTGAAGGGGTGATGTGGCCTGGCTCTAGGTGAGTTTTCTCTCCCTCCTTCTGTTCCCAAATACTCTCAGAGGGAAGTCAGTTCCCATGTGATGTCACCCTTGTAAATCTATCTATGGGGTAGTTGAAACAAGATTTACAGTGAGTTGATAACTATTTAAGCTGGGTGATGGGTACATAGGATTTCATTATATCATTGCTCTACTTCTATAGATATTTGAGTTTTTCCATAATAAAAAGCATTGGTGATCACCCTTTAACACTTGAGCCTTTTGGATTTTGGGTTTTCTTAAAGCTGGATGCACCTACAATATCAGCAGTGATAATGAGGCATTTGCTTTAGAAAAGCCGCTGAATGTACCAAAAATCTGATCATTCATCTTCGAGATGATTTTCATGTATTTCCTCACTATCGATAAATACACCAAGAAAAGTAGGACCAAAACCCCGCTGAAGCAGTTTCAACGTTTACCTAACACTTACCCTGTCAAATGCATGTGCTATTGCTTTCCAAATGTACTTCCCCCCACCCCAAGTGTAAAGAGCAAACCAGAATAGGGAAGCAAATATTCCTTAATGGCCACGTTTAAATTAATCATGTTTCCTTAAAGAAAGCAGAATAAACAAGCTCCAAACCCAAATACTCTGTGGTATCCACCCAATTACTTTTAAGCTTGGAAAATAAGGCCCAGAGTGTATATTAGTCACATTGTAACACTGTAGTCACCATATAATTTAGTTCATTTGTTAACCACATCAATACACTTGTGAATCTAAAAACCTTACCAATTGCTTTGCCCATACATTCATGATTCTTCTGTGCACTGTGGCAAATATGCGGGGGGGGAGTATATTTTGGTAATGCTCACCAAGTTGTTGATTATATAATAAAACCTCCCTCTTGCATGTTAATTTGAGGGACAGACATGCCGTTTATTAAAGTTAGAAGTTAAATATTTTTTAAATAATGTAGGGTTTTTGAGTTTATATCTGGAATTTAACTTTTTAATGAGCCTTTTAAATAACTAAATAGACATCTTTGCATGTTGAGGAAATTTGAATGTGGATGGATGTTAGGTTAAATTAAGGAATCGTTATTGTGTGTGATAATGGCATGGTAGGTTTTTTTTTTTTTAAGCCCTCTTAGAGATACATTATGAAGTCATTATGTATAACATGACATGGTCTCTGTGATTTTTTTTTTAAGATTTTATTTAGAGAGAGAGAGCATATGCACACATGAGCAGGTAGACTGGCAGAGGGAGAGGGAGAGAGCATCTCAGTCAGGCTCCATGCTAAGTGCAGAGCCCGAAGCGGGGCGTAGAGCCTAAGGGCTTAATCTTACGACCTGGAGATCATGACCTGAGCCAAAATCAAGAGTTGGATGCTTAAATGACTAACCCACCCAGGTACCCCGATGATTTTCTTTAAAAGATGCCAGGAAATACAAAGAATGAGAGTGGGTAGATGAACCCAGAGTGACAAAAAGTTACTAATAGTTCAAATTGTGTGTTGGGTACATGGGAGTTCATTAGCTTATTCTCTCTACTTTTATGTATGTTTCAAGATTTCCACAATAAAATGTTAATAACAAATCAAAAGATAAATAGAAAAATTGGACTATATACCCCTGGGAGGAAGTAAAATGGGGTAATTGCTCAAGAGGCATCAGCAGTTTGGAGAATGTTCTTAAGAATGGTGGGTATGTGGGTATTTAATTCACTATTCTTTGCACCACATTCACTGTGTGTATGTGTGCATTACTTTGTATGTATCATACATTCCATTTTAAAAATGAAGTTTATCTTTCTGGAACAGTTTTGTTGTTTCAAATACAGAGCTTGACTGTGACTTAGTGTCTTTTGGACTGTACTCTGACATCAACAATCCTTATAATTAACACATCAGCTAAGAGCAAGTATAATATACAATGCTGAAATTTTTGACTTGGGGGAGAATAGGGTCTCTGATTGAGTCAAACATAACTGTTGAGTACTAGCTATGGTTTCTGTCTTAATTGGGCAGCCTTCCTTAAAGCTACAACAATTTTTGAAAAGCAAAATAATAATAGTAATAATAATCTAACTCTTTAAAAATGAAGGGAAAAAAACAACTTTGGTTTATGATAGCTTTTCTTTGGAGCTATGTTTTTGTTTGTTGTCCACCTTTTCTTATGTAACAGCTACTTGACTGAAAAAATGAGTATGAATCAACCCAAGAGAAGTCCTTGACTATTTGTATAAAAGAGGCGTGTTCCTGGATGTTCATTACAATGTTGTTTGTAGTAGGGAAAAAAAGACCAGAAGCATCCCAAATACCAATCAGTCAACAAGAGAATAAAGTATGGAATTTAAAATAACGAGACAGATAGATATGTACTAACTAACAGGGAAAGATCTCGAATATATACTACTACTGGGAGAAAAAAGTTACAAATACTATATAATGTTTGGCAGCATTTGTGGAAAGACTCCTACATACCCAGCAGTATAGATGTATAAGGAAAGAAATCTGGGAGGCACACCCCAGTCAGGTGACACTGGTTTCTTCTTGGAGAGGAGTGGAGGAATTTTGGGTAAATCGGTTTGTTTGTTTGTTTTTACAAACAAAATGTTTTCTTATATTACTTGAACAATTAAAAATTATGTAAAAGGTAAGACACCTGCTAAGTACATCTTACTATTGAAAGGAGTTCTTCAATAAATCATTTTGTAAAGTGGTTGATTTATTTATTGGTTTTTCAATATCGGGTTTTTTTTTCTTTTTGGTTCGTAAAAAGTAAGCTTTGGTTTACATTGTGGCCATGCTGCGGAACCAGAAATCATATCCTTCATTAAAAAAACTTACAGTCTTTAGATTTTGTCTTTTGACACTGAAGGAACTAAGTAAATACATGGGGTTACATAAGTGTCTTTAAAATAATGCAGAAGAGAAAGGTCATAGGTGGGCAAAAATTACCTTGTAAATTAAGCTTCTTAAAGAAACTAAAGACTTATGTCCAAAACCAACAGCTCTTAAATATTCCGTTTCAATGAAAACAATTCACCAGCAGTTGCCATGAAACTTTCGCAAATGGTATTTCATAGATTATAAGGATTTCCCTTTATAAGTGTCATATGAGGTTTATTTGAATTATTTTATTGCTGTTTTGCATGAGAGCAAGTGACTTGACATAAGGTAGACATAGATTTTATTCACACCTCTTCCCCGGAGTAGCTGTCTGCAAATGTGTCAGGACTGTCCCGCTCTGAGCTTCACAGTTAACGAAGGGAAAGTGAGTTATTTTAGGGAATGGTTAGATTTGGACATGTGGTCAAAATCAGTTGTCTAATGAATAATGTCAGAAGATAGGAATACACAGATAATGAAAACAGCCTTTTACTTTTTAATTGTCTAATTTGATCTTTTGGTTTGTAGGAAGAAAGCCTTAGTATGCATTTAAGGTATTTAACTAAAAGTACAGTGGTGCTCAGTGAAGAAAGATAATATTGGTCAGGATTCTCGGGAATGCATGTGTCAATACCCCAGCCCAAGTTGGCCTCAGCAGTAAACAAAACAAAACAAAGGACACATGGCCGTTCATTGGCTCCAGCAATGGAAAAATACGAGCATATCTAGTTTAGGCTCAACTAGATTCAACTCTTCAAATTTCGTCATCCAACATAGATCTCTGCATTTCTCAGCTGTGCCTAACTCTGTTGGTTTCATTTTGGGCCTTGTTCTTCCCACAAGGTGGTAAAAATGGCCCCTAGCATTTGGCAAGACTGATCTTATCAGCCCAGCACTCACAGGGTGAAAGCAAGTTCTCTTCTTGATCATTTCCCCAAAAATCTCATGGCAGTCTCTCACTGTACCAGTTTAGGTCTGTGCCATCCTTGAAGCAATCGCTGATGCCAACAGTTTGTAGCAATCTTATTGGCCATGCTCATCTCTGGAACTAGTGATGGGGTCAAGTTTAGCTGAACCATGTTCAAAGGAGGAGGGAGGCATTGTTGCCCAAGGTGAAATAAGGAGCTCTTGCCAAGTAGGAATAAGGGGTAGGCAGAAAGAGTGATGTGTTACAGAATTACCAGGTATTTGAGCCTGCAGTCTATGTGGTTTTTACCAAGGGCTCATATTGTGTGTGTGTGTGTGTGTGTGTGTGTGTGCACACGCACAAAAACACAGGCACACACCTACATATACATCCCCCTCATCTCCTAATCTGCTAGGGTGCTGTTTCGAGTGGTGTATGTTTGGGTCAGGAGTCCTACTCTGTCAGGTTTAGAGATGCTTCCAAGATGGTACCTGATCTTCCACCTTACAGTTTCAGAGTCAGTCATAGGCTCCACGTAGATGAGCTCATGAGTATTGTCATTGTCTCTCCTACCGGTTGTTTTCTTCTGTCACGTAGCAGGAAGTTCTCCCATCATACCTGCCCTCCCATTTCCATGGGGCTGCTCAGAAAGACAGAACATAAAGAGTATGGAGAGACCTCGGGCATCCCACAGGTTGCTGAGGATCCACCTGGGCTTTTGGGAGCCTTGAGCTCCAGGAGAGGTCCCTCTGGGGCCAAGAAGAAGGTGTGGAATAAGAAGGGAAACCAAAGAGATGGGGGCCCCGGATCTACCCTCTTCCCCCCCTTTCAGATTTCATGTTGTATAAAATTGTATGTGAGAAATCTTTTCCGAGTTTTAAGTAAAAAAAGAAAGGGCAATGCTCATTTTTAAAGATTCCCAGAAAGGCCAGGTGGCGTAGAGCCTGAGTACCATACTGCTTCCTCCAGCACCTCTGTTCTTAAGTATGCCTCGTCTTTTCCCCTTGCTGTAAGACCCTGTGAAGGGAGGCTTTCTCACAGACCTCTGCGGTCTCCTATTGCTGAGAACAGTGCCGTGCACGTAGGCACTCGGTGAACATCTTCCACTAGGGCTTTGGACAGGTGGTAAATCTCGTGGTTTCCAGAGCATGTTCAGGACCAGGGTCATAAACGCAAGTGCCTCCAGGGGCCAGGGAGGCACAGGACACGAGTGAGCGAGGTGGGGCACCATGGGGGGCTTGCGGGCACACAGCCTGGCTTCAGACAGAAGCCACGGCCCAGAGCCAGCCAGTTACGGCCACGAGGAGATGCAAGGCCCCTGCTGCCTGAGCCTCGACATTTCTGTAAAAGAAGACAGCAGACCAGGATTTTCTGTGAATATTTTGATTCCTTGGGCTGGAAACCAGTTTACAAATTTCAGAGACCCCTTGAATTGGCATCCAGGCCTGCTAGGACCCAGGAAGGGGATTCCAGGATTAGGGAATACGAGAAACACCGGTTGAAGATTTCTTCACCGCTGGCTCTCAGACTTTATAAGATTTCTCTTTACAGTGGTGTGTGGGTTTTTCCTGTGGGGAAAGGAGGTCTGGAGAAGCACATGGGGGATGCAGGGGCTTCCCAGATTCATCTGTTGCTAGAACCACAGAGCATCTTGAGAGACACAGGGACACTGGACCTCTGGTCTAATCAAGACCTTTCCATGTGAGGTCCTCTTCTGTTCTTCCCAGTGACTGATCAGTACCCTCGCCTGAATTAACAACTCCCTTCTCTTACAACCTCACACTCACAGTTTCAAAAATCTGTGTGAGCAACTGGTGCAAAGCCAACTGTCAGTATAAATTCGCATCCTCAACACACGGGCTCCAGGAAGCAAGTTTATGGCAGGTGGAGCCAGCTCAGAACCCACGAGCAGAGTGAACAGCATGCAGACATCAAGATTCCCCTCTTTGCCTTTTTTTTTTCCTGTGGGCGGTGGGGGGCGGGGAGGCTGGGAAAGGAGCCCCTGGTGCACCATTGAGTCATTTATAGGCTAATCTTCGTGCAGTCTCTGAAGGGGGAATGACACGGGCTGCAGGAATTCCTCCTGAGCACCCCAGAGAGAATTTCAGTGATTTAAAATACGAGTTTCTGTAACGTGAGCAGGAGCCCCCGTGCGGCGCCGGGGCTCGTGCAGCCTGCCTGCCATCAGGCCAGAAGGTCGCGGCATGGGAGCATTTAGTAAACAGGACTGCTGGGACTCGCAGCCGCCTCCCTGACCCTTCCTGGAGCTTGCTGAACTGACCCTGACCTTGGAGGGTTTGCCTGGCAGGGTTTTATTGGCTCCTGATACTGTAGTTTCAGTCTGAGACGTGAAAGAGAGAGAGAGGTCCCTGTGCATTTGAGGATGGCTATGCTCGCACTTACGTCTGGCTGGGGAGTCCTCAGACTCTGTTTTCTTTGGCAGCCCACAGGACCCCGTCGCTTAAATTCCTTTGAAGTTCAGAGGTATGGAGACCACTAGCCACTGCCTACATTCTTTGTTTAAGGCAAGGGTTCCGTGGCAGGAGGCCTGCCCAAGAAGCAGGCCTTCATCAGAAAGGTCATTTTTGTCTGAATGTACCCTCCCATCAGCCTTTTCTCCTCAAGTAGGATTGCCTGCTGATTCAGCAGTAGAGAAGAGTAACCCCGTATCCCCCAGTTTTTGCTGATGCTGCATGCATTTGAATTTATAGCTGGAGAATTGGGGAAGAATCAAAATCTTTGTTTGGCCACAGGTACACGTGTGGCTGTGAAGATTTTGCCCACATTTGCCGCTCTGGAGGTTAGGATGCCCGTGTCAAAGAAACACGAATCTCTCTTGCAATGAAAGATAGGAGAGGCTTGGAGTATTTCCCAGCCGAGTCACACATGGATCCGAAAACCTTCAGGATGTACTGGTTGTACCTAAACAGCCCCCACCAACAGGTGATCTCCAAGGAAATTGCAACCAGTGTGCCAAGATGTGCTCAGCCCACCAGACATACTGGGAAATGGCCAGCCCAGGGAGGGAACGGCCGCTACCATGTCCCACCCCAAGGTGCCACAGTTGCGTACACCTGACTCAAACCCTCCCCTGGCCTATCCCCCACCAAGGATGGAGTTGAGCAGCAGAGGTAGGGAGGAGGAGGCCAGCAGATCTCAGGGCAGCTCCGTGTGAGCCAAGCCTTCAGCACATACTACATTGTCTTACCCGATTTCATTTTCAAAACACAGATTCAAAGATAAGATCATTAAGACTTTTAAGATCGAGCATTAAGCCCCAAGCATGGGGGCACTTCTGAGTACATGAAGCTAGTCCTACAGGTAAAAAAAGAGAAAGACAGGATAACATCCATCCCCCCTCCCACCTCCAGCGAATGTAATTCCTACTAAGGTAAGAAAGAAATAAGACCAAGGCAAAGAAAAATCAAAAAGGTGACCGACCATTGGAGATGGTAGGCAGGCGGCTTTTTAGATAATGGGTCATTTAAACCAAGACCCAAGCTATGAGAAGATAGCTCAGGCAAGAGTTGGAAAGAAGATTGTTCTAGGCAGGACAAATAGCACATGCACAGGCCGTGAGGCCAGAAAGGGCCTTGCTTATTGGAGGAACTGAAAGCAACTGGCTGTGGCGTGAGGAATGACAAGGAGAACAGTGCGGGAGAAAGTAGAAAAGATTGATAGAGAATTGATAGAGGTATTTGGGGACAAGCTAAGTTCAGTGACTCATAGCTGCCTTTTCCTTAAATCATACGTGTGTCTTTGTATACCGCATTCTCTTGGGTTAATTTCAGCCCAAAAGGCTCAGCTTTTTCACCCCAAGGAAACTTTTAGGAGAAATATAGACTTCTGTTCATTTCCCTCAAAGGGGGATTTCATCTAGTAGCTAGAGGACCTGTGCTGGCTTGACATGACTTGACAATTAATCTAAAAATCAGACCACACTCAGGGCCTTGCATTTGCCTTCGTGAAATAAAAAAGCCTAATGCTTCGATCACAACCTTACTGAAAAGAGCTTATCTAAAATGGGAGGAAATCAGCCTGTACTAGGTATATGAGGTGTTTTTTCTGCATGCTGCTCTGAGATAAGAAAATGGTTTCTGGGCTTCTCATGAGGTGATGTTTCTGGAGGCTTGGCCCTGTTGAGAAATAGCCTCAAAGTTGAGTGCTTTAAACAGTGAGCAGTAAAAGGCCTCACTTGTGGCAATGAGTGAGAAATCCCTGGGACGGTCAGATGGGTTCCAAAAGTTTTCCGCACTTAGGTCACATAGCAACGAAGAAATTATTGGCTTACACAAGAACCATTTTTAGACCCTCACAGAAATTCAAGATTGTGAATGTTTTGGCTATTTAATGGTGGCATATTTGTTCTGAATTTGCAAAAAAGATGATAGTTTCTTTTCAGCCAAAGAAGGCTTGGATGTCAGGAGAGGAGAGAGCTCTGATGTGTCCCAGATAGTCTCAGTGGTAATGAGCTGGGGTTGGGTAATTGTGACGTCTTCATCCTGTGTATTATAATGAACTGATTAGTCTACATCCCCGAAAACACAGAAAGGGGAGACAGCCTTCTCCTGGGAGTTGTGCAGAGTGAATGTAGAAAATGACAGTTTAGGTTCCTCTGCTCCATTTTATTATTTAAGTATTTATTGTATTGGTGGTGTTTTTCTAGGGGTTAAAAAAAAATCTTTGTCTCCTTTGTATTTTTTTAAATTTTTTTTTAAGACTTATTTATTTTTGAGAGAGAGAGAGAGAGCACAAGCAGGGGGAGGGACTGAGGGAGAGGGAGAGAGAGAGAGTCCTCAAGCTGACTCCCTGCTAAGTGCGGAGCCTGACGTTGGGCTCGATCCCAGAACCCTGAGATCATGACCTAAGCCGAAATTAAGAGTCGGCTGCTTAACCAACTGAGCCACCCAGTTGCCCCATGTCTTCTTTTTAAAGAAGAACTTGACCATCTGATAATAAGATACAAAATTAAATACTATCTAAGTGTGATAAAAAAAATTTTTTTATGAAGTGCCTTGAATTTCAAAACCTAAAACTGTTTCTTAGAAAACATCTAAGTTTGGAGACACTGAAGCTAATAAAAAGCAGTATGGCAAGTCAACATTTAGATCACTTCCTTTTAGAAGTCAATATTGGTAATTTTTTTATCCTATTCACTATAAAAATCCATTTGATTCCCAGGTAAATAGGAAATTTTGAGTATATGTTTAAGCAGTTTATTGGTGGTGGAGGGGATCATATAAAATACAATGGACATAAACTTGGGAGCAAAAGACCTTTTCATTCCACAAGGTGCATTTACCTTATAATAGACTGTAGGTTTAAGGCTATTTCTTAAGTTGATTTATTAATGTCTTTCCAATACTTTTAAAATATTTGTTTTTTCTGATAATAAAATTAAATGTCTGACCTCTGACATGTCTGATAATAAGGTTTGAATGTCATCTATACCAGTCAGCTGCTGGCCGCTTCACAAATAATCACAACACAAAATATGTATCAGCTCTGCCTCCCAGCTTGGCCAGTGCTACATGGAGGAAATTTTCATGGACTGGATAAATTAAATGTATGGCTTCTTCTTTGTTTCTGTTCTTCTTTGTTTATTTTTATTGTGGCAAAATCTGCCTAACTTCACATTTACCATTTCATCTATTTTTAAATGTATGACTTTGTGGCATTAATTACATTGACAAGATTGTACAACCATCACCATTGATGATACCCAAAATGTTTTCATCGTCCCAAACAGAAACTGTAACCGCGCTAAGCCAGTGTGTGGCTTTTTTTGTCTGTTGGTTTAATGGGGTTGTTTTCGGCGTTTGAAAAAAATCATATCGGTCGGCTGAATGATCGTTTTTCTCCCAGTCTCCTCTCCAGTCTGTGAATGCCCTGCCAACTCCAAAGCCGTGGAAATTCCCAGCTGTGTACTTGTGCCTGGATTGGAATCCCACCCCTCCCATCCATGGGCTTTTACACAGGCCATAGAATTTGGAGTTATTGCCCACTGGAGCCGGATTCAAGCTGTTGACCTAAAAGTGAGCCATTTGCAGCCATCGGCATCTCCCCGACCCCGGTGTCTGGTAGCGTGTTGATGATTTTTCCGTTTCCCTCGCCACTCCCGTCCATCCTTGCCGTGTGCTGTTTCCCAGCTCCCTGTCAGCTTGATTCACTTACCTTCCTCTGATGAAGATAAAGTTTTTTTGCACGAAAGCTGCTCAGCCACATCCCTTGCTGTGTGTTGGCAAGGGCACTGGTAATAGCTTTAAAATTCACTTAAAGAAATTGGAAACAGTGAGTCACATGCCATCATTGTCAGACACGTGTTAATTACTTGATAAAGATGCTACACGGGCTGCCTCTTGGTTGTAATTATAGGTTTTTGTCAGCCTTGCGTTGCCTGTAAGTTTTTCCAAATTTCTTTTTAAAGATTAGGAATGGAGATGGGTAGATCAACACACATCAGATTACCTGCCAATTTTCCCAAAATTGACTTATTTAATTGTCATCCTTTGCACGCTAGCTACATTTCTTGTGGTGCCTACATTTAAAAAAAAAATTTTTTTTTCATGGTCTTATAGTTTAAAATGAACATTTCCTGCTATCAGTAAGTTTGGACTTGACAGAGATCTCATTCAGGAAGTTGTTGTAAGAATGAAATACTACCCTCTATCCTAAAATGAGGGCTTAATTCTTTGTGATGCAAACTACATTTGACTTTGAAGCTGCCAGACATTTAGTAGCCATCAGCGGTAAGTAAACCGCTACCATGAACAGTCTGAGGTAGGAACTATATCTGAACTACTGACATATCCTTCTGTCATCGGTGCAAATTCTGTAAGGGCCGCATTCTCAAAGGATGTAAAGAGAATTTGAGGAAAATATTTCCCATCCCATCCTGTTGATGAGGTTAAAAATTAAATTGTGAAATTAAATAATTCTTCCTTATCCTTGTTTTACAAGTCAGAGAACTGAGACCCATAGAAAGCTCATTTTCATCACCCAGGTATATTTGTTGGAAATTGGGGAAAGGAAGAAAGATTAGGATATATGCCTTTCTGGCTTCATTTTAAGGTTAAAGTCACTCCTTCTGTTGTAATCTCATTACACTTTTTTTTTTTTTTAAAGATTTTATTTATTTATTTGAAAGACAGAGAGAGCACAGAGGGAGAGGGAGAAGCCGACTCCCTGCTGAGCAGGGAGCCCGACATGAGGCTCGATCCCAGGAGCCTGAGATCATGACCTGAGCTGAAGGCAGCCATTTAACCGACTGAGCCACCCAGGCGCCCCCTCATTGCACTTTTTGTAGGAGAATGTTTGCTCTCCCTGTTTCTAGGTGCCTTCCATTCTGCTCACACAGAAGTCCAAGCCTCCAGCCTCCAGCTGACCAGCTTCTCAGACTTGAATACGCAAACCCATCAGCTGAGGATCTCGCTAAGGCCCAGGTTCTGATTCATTTACTCTGGAGAAAGGGGCCTGAGATTCTGAATTTTTAACAAGCCCATGGGTGATGCTAATGCAGCTGGCCTGGAGACCCACCGGGCATAGCAAGGCTCTGGGTTTCACTCCTTTCCTGGACCACACTTTCCTCCCCTTGATGGCACTGCCTCATCTCTCTCTCTCCTTCACTGCCAGTCATCTTGAAAGAACAGTCTATCCCTGCTTTCTTTTTTGACTTTCTGTGTCACAGTCAGACTTCTTTCCCCAGCTCTGTCCTGAAGCTCTTGTGACAGATGACACTGGAGGACCTTTCTGCCATTTCCACCCCAGATCCCCCATCACCTTTGACAGGATTGTTATACCCCTTTCCTTAGTCCCTACCTCCCCTACAATCCTTTTGTTACACTACGTCCAAGAGTTGAAATTTTTCTAAAACTGATGTGCTACATCTTTTCCTCATGGAGGCAAGTTCTTCTGGCCGCTGTATAGTTCCAGTTACTTAGCCTGGTCCCCAAGGCCCTTCCCAGCCTCTCCCAACCCACTCACATCTCTAGTCCACTCCAACCCAAGCCTGACACACCAGCCATCCTGTGTGGCAGGTCCATCCAGGTGTGTCATGGTCCTGTGTCTCTCTCTCCACTGTCCCCTCCATCTGGAACACCCTTCCTGGCCTTGTCAGCTAAACCCAACTCATCTTTTAACTGATGGGTTTGCACTTGTTATTCCTAGAAAAGGGACGAAGAAAATTGACTTTCTGTCCATCCTCTGAAAACAAATCAGGGAAAAGCAAAAGCAGAGTATTTCACTGGTAATTCTGAAGCAGAGTTTACTGATACCATCAGTGGACTTTTTTCCCCACTAAGTTCTTGGTTAGGCTGTGGTTCCAAGAAAGCAGGACCAAATGCTTAGTAGACATAATTATATCTGTAGCTTCTTGCTAAATCCTTCCACACTGTTTTTCTATAAGTCTCTGTGTTGTGAATATCATGATCAACCAGATAAGTGACCTCACTTTATAGCATCTGCAGTTAACTTACATCACCTCCACATTTGCCTTTTTAAAGAACAGGCATATATTTGCCTAACTACAGGGCAGCCACATTACCCAGACAAGAGCTAGTGACAGGAAACTGAAAAGAGCCTTATGAGAGCCCCTGTCATAACAACTGGTGAACTAAAAAAGAAATTTCTCCTCTTCTGTAAGTACTTCAGCGTTGGTGAGCCCAGGACACATTTCTTTCCTGGGACAACTGACAGCACTGTGAAGACATCATTGACAGAGCATCCTGATCGCAAATGTGCACCCAGCTAAAATGCTTTATGTTAACTGCTGTTTCTCGCATCTTCATCATGTTGACTTTGCAGGCAGGGAGAGTGAGTTCAAGAAGGCACATCCTTGTGGCTTCATATGGACTGCTTCAGAATAATCCCTTAGATTTTTCTTGGTGACATTCTCCCTTCTGTGTGCTTTGATCAGCCACTCAGGTGCCTGGGATATCTGTAACAACTATAGTAATCTTTTCTTCTTTAATCAACCTTCTCTGAAGTAGAGGGAAGTTTTCATCTTCTACTCTGGATTATGAAGCAAAGGCAAGGTATGCATGTTTATTCCTTAATGCACAAGAACATTTTACTTTATTTATAATAAAATAGGAAACCATCAACAGCAGTTCCCTAAGCCCTCTGGTGTCCAGGGATAGTCATGCTCCTGTAATGAGGAACGCTGGAGAGAGGTTAGATACTTTGGATTGCCCCAAGGCACGTACGATAGTTTCTGGATCTGCCTGGCAGAAAGACCGGAAATATTCTGTCCTCAGAAACCGTTTTAAGTTCAAGATCCATCAAAGGCTGTATTACTGTATAGTGGTGTCTGGCAACCCAAGGTCCTTTTATTGTTTTTTTGTTTTGTTTTGTTTTAAAGATTTTATTTATTTGACAGAGAAACACAGCAAGAGAGGGAACACAAGCAGGGGGAGTGGGAGAGGGAGAAGCAGGCCTCCCGCTGAACAGAGAGCCCGATGTGGGGCTCCATCCCAGGACCGTGGGTTGATATGTCCTTTTATTGTTGAGGGGCTTCCCAGATCAGCCCTGTGGGCACCTTACCTCCCTACAGTGTCTTCAGGTACTTGGTTGAGCTTGCTCAGGGCAATCCCAAAATAGACCAGAGGTTTCTCTTAGCACATTCTGTGGGTACTTTAGGGTGTATGATGTTTTAGAAAATAGAGTCGAAGACTGTCAGTGATACTTTAAAAAACAAAACGACACCTCCAACGCTTTTAGGAACCAGGTAATAAATGTATGATTTTGCCATTCTAACACAGCCTAGTTGAATGGTAGCCAGAGAGGAGAGGATGTGTTTATCTCAAGTCCACTGTTTTTAAGACAATGAAGAATTGAAACTCCCCAGTGGATTGATCTCCAGTGAGCTCATCTCCATTTCCCTTTCTGGTGGCTTTCCTCTGAAGAGGAGCCCAGGGCTCTAGGATCCCATGTTGCAAATCAAAATGTGTTTTCTCTTTGAAATAGATTTTTAAGTCTAATGAACTACTCTTATGATGGTATTAATGTAATTGCTCTTGAGATAAATTAGGAGTTCACTACAATTAAACAGATACAATTCTGTGAATAGAGAACTTAAGAAGGGAGCAGCTGACTCTTCCATCTTTTGACCCATCCCTGCATCAGGCATGATTAATCACTCGCTGCCTTCTTATCCTCGGACCTCCCCTCCCCACTGTGGCTCCAGAGACTTCACAGTGTCACTCCAGGTAGCCACTGCCCATCAGTCAGAGGCGCCCTTGATGTTGAAACAATTTGCCATGCTTGGATAATGGGAAGGACGTTGGGCTGGGATGTAGGACACCTGTGTTCAGTCCAGATGCTTCCACTCGCTAGTTTTGTGGTTTTGCTTGTCTTTTTTACTCTTCTTGGACCTTTCTGTCCCTCTATAAAGTGAGGGAGGATGTCCCTTACATTTGTAAAATTACACTATCAATTTTATGAACAACCTGTTCATGAATTTGAATATTTCGTTCCATTTCTTTTTCAAGGGTAGAAGTAAGAATGAGTGGTTTGCTTCTCATGAACTCAATGGGTTTCCATATGTCCAGCTCGTGGTCTTCTGGGCGATAGGTGCCTATCATCAGACCTTTTTATTAAGTTTAATAAATTGTATTATCTCCATTTTTCATTATTTTAAGGTTAAGAGGAGAAGATTATTCTCCAAAGTGCTACAGTCCTGGATGGGGACTGTGACCCGTTTACCCTCTGACACATCTCCTCACCATACACAGTCCTTGTGTTGAAGGGTTCAGAAGCCTATAAGGATAAGCAATTTATGCATACAGTGGTGAAGAACACAGATTTCAGGGTCAGAACAGGCTGGGCCAAATCCCACCTCTGTCATTGACTTTCATGGCCTTGGACAAGTCATTTTTCCAAACCCTAATTCCTCGCTGTAAATTAAGAATAATACAAATCCTAATTTACAGGATTGGTAGAGGTAAATGAAATCGTGCACCTAAATAATCAGTCAGTAACTGTACGAAGGCAAAGTGCAGACGCTGCTTGTCCTAAACTAGGGCAGAAACTGTTGTGGGACGTCTGGTTAGGAAAGCTGTACATACACAAGGACTGGAGCTACTATAAACATACTGAATTGGGAGCAAGGGCATGGATTGCACAGCATTTCTTGAGCCTGAAATATCATCTGGTTGTGCTGGGGGTGCAGATTGAGGAAGGGAAGGTCCTCACTCCTCAGTGTGGTGTGGGGAGCAGTAGAAATACCAGCTCCTCTTGTCAGTGAGCCAAGGGCTGTTACAGAAGCGAGAGTGGACTGTGCGGAGCAGGGTAGGGAGGAGGTCCCAGGAGCTCTTTCTAAGTCAAACTAGAAGAGCTGACTAGAGAGCTTGTCCAGGAAAGAACAAAGCAGAGCCTGCCTTCAGCATGGTTTACCAGAGAGCTAGACAAGTCAGAGTAACCTCAGGGAGCCTTTCCCAGCAGAGAGACCCATGTGTGCAGAGGACCAAAGTTTTGATGACCTGCTCACCTGCGTCTAACTGACACCATTTCAGCAGAGGAAGAACATAGAGGGTCACGTGGGGTTCTCAGCAGTGGGACGCACCCCATCACCAAGGGCTCCCCGGGGTGCTATGTTCTGAGAGCTCTGAACTCTGCGGGACTTTATAACCTACTGGCCACAGTTTTGACAACAGTGACTTCAGCCGTGGTTGATGTCAGGCTGGCTGGCCTTCATGCCCCAGTGGTTTTAGGATCAGGGTGCTCTCTGACAGGCAGTCACACCAGCCAAGGGCAGACATGGTTTGTCTGGTGAGGAGGAGTATTAATAGAGTTATTAATAGTTAGACCCTGGCCGCAGGTCTTACCCTAAGGATGGTGGTTTGAACTTCTCTGTAATTGGATTGCCCTCAATAAAATCACATTACAAACACAAGGGTTTATTGGAACACCTGGTGCCAGCGTCTGTATTGGAAATTGTATTCCAATGCACTACCATGTCCCTTGCACATAACCTGATTTCCTGCTCTTCCTCCCATAATCGACCCCTCCTACTCAGTCTGTCCATCTCGCTTTGCCACTGAATGAATCAGGAGCGTGGGCATGGGGCAGGATACAGGAGGGGAGGCAGCACTGCTTGGGGCTGTTCTATCCATCTGGTCCAACTATTTGAGGAGGGGGCATGGGAAAGGTCTGGGGCCTTTCAGAGAAGCTTTCATTACAAAGACTGTTTTGAAGCCCTTACCGGTCACCACGCCACTGGTGATCCTGCTTTGCAGGCGGAGCTTCCCCGTGGATGTTGGATTTGAGCAATTCCAACAGGTGCCTGCACTGGGCTCCAGCAGGCTGGTGGATGACTCTGGTAGGTGTTCTCGGGTAGTTACTAGGATATGGCCAGCAAAATAACAGTGAAAAGGGAACATGGTGGGTCAACTGTGGGCAAGCGTATACTGGCAAAAAGGAACGTCTCCTCCAAGTAGAGGCCCTCAGGGTTTGGTTCTACTAATTGCTCCCTTCACACTTTGAAAACACCGATAAACAGAAGGAATTAAACTTTCCTCCTTACAAGCTGAAAGAGAATGGAGGCTCTCAATGGCAGTTTTATTTGAAGTTGCTGGGATACTTGGATAAATAATAATGGTGTCATAAAGAAATGAGATCGTGGGGCGCCTGGGTGGCTCAGTCGTTAAGCGTCTGCCTTTGACTCAGGTCATGATCCCAGGGTCCTGGGATCGAGCTCCACATCGGGCTCCCTGCTCCGCGGGAAGCCTGCTTCTCCCTCTCCCACTCCCCCTGCTTGTGTTCCCTCTCGCTCGCTCTCTCTCTCTCTCTGTCAAATATATAAAATCTTTAAAAAAAAAAAAAAAAGGAAATGAGATCCCAAAAAGTCAGTCCTTTTTCAGGCTGCCCAACCTCAAAGGAAGAGAGAATTCTTCAAGGTAGAATAGGATTAAAGCCACATTTCTTAGTTTCCCACCCCACAAGTGCTCATGATAAGTAAATCTCAGTAGTGAACAGATGTTCATTCAGCCCTGAATTATGTAGGACCCAAGGTTCTATTCCAAAGATGAAAGCTCTATGTTGATTAATCAATTGTACGAGACTTGGTCAAAATGTGTTTTTTGAACAATATCAGCATGCAGTTTCTGTTATATTCCATTAATTTTATAGAGTACTTTATCTTACAGATGATAATCCCACCTGGGATGTACTCAAGATCAAAGCAACATTTGTCAGAGGGCTGGACCTCTCTTTGACTGTTTTAATTCTACAACTACAACTGAAGCTAGTAACAGAACTCTTCTGTTAGTATCTGTGCAGGTTCAGGATTAGGCCCGAGTAATGCACATACACCCTTCTCTTAACCAATTTCATCTTAAAGATGGGCGTGAATTTACTGACTCATGGCAACATTTAATTTAGCCAGTTTCATGCTCAGATATCATTGGTATTCAATAAATTTTTTACACTGAATAAAAATCTTGATTTGTTATAGGCTTTTTTTTTTTTTTTTGCTAAGTCCTTCTGAAGCATTTGGAAATACTGTTGGTTCCATCAGTACCCCATTCAAAGAGGATTTTAATCCAAGACCATAGATAAACCAGGAATTATTTACCTTTTCTTATAGCGTGTGTTTTGTTTTGTTTACTGAAGACTGCTCTGTCAAAGGAAGCCTCCTGATTTTAGAACAGGGGCCTTGGAACCAGAGACACTTGGAGTCTGTGTTTGCTGCCTCCCTGCCGTGTGGCCTAGAGCAAAGCATTTGCTCTTGCAAAACCTTATTTTTCTCCTTCACTGGGAGTATGAATAGTCTTGATAGCTAACATTTAGAAAGTCCTGACTATGTTCCAGGCACTGTTCTAAGTGCCTTATATGTCATCTCATCCTCCCTGCAGCCCTGTGAAGGACACCTGAGAATAATAGGACCCTCTCAGTAGGGTGTATGGGGTATCATTAAGTGAGATCGTTCATGAAAAACATTTCACACTGGTACATTATAAGAACTCAGATATGTGGGGTCAGTGGTGGCCATAGCTGTGTATTGCTGTAGAACAAATAATCCCCAAATGTACTGCTTTTACAAAAACTGCAATTTACTGTCTCACCATTTCTGAGGGTCAAGAATCTGGGAAAACTTACCTGGGTTGTTCTGGTTCATTGTCTGGTTGGTTGTAATCAACTGTCCACCTGGACTGTGGTCCTCTGAAGGCTCAGCTAAGGATCTGTGTTGACAGTGGTTCACTCACAGTGATTGGCTGTTGCCAAGCCTTCTTCGGGTCTCCACTGGCTGTTGGTGTGAGGCCTCAGTTGCTCACCACGTGGGCTTTTCCCAAAGGGCTACTCAAGCCATGCCGGCTGTCTTCCCTCAGGGCAAATGATCAGCAAGAGAAAGAAGGAGGGAGAATGAGCAAAAGACAGAAAGTGCAGGGTCTCTTATAACCTGATGTTGGAAATGACATACCATTCCTTCTGCCCTACCTGGCTTGTCACACAAACCAGCTCTGGCACAGTGTGGGAGGGGAGAACACAGGGTGTGAATACCAGAAGGCAGGGTGATGGGGCCATCTTGGAGGCTGACTGCCACAGTGGTATTTGTTCTGTGTTTCTAAGTATGTTGAAGCATGTACCAAGCCATGAAGAGGGGGGCGGGATGTTGACCAGAGACCCTAGGGAAACTTCTCTAGAATTAAGGATGTGCCACTGAAAGCCCACCAGCCTGAGCAATCAGTATATGGGTCTACTTGATAGGTTTGATGCAACCACCATGCATGTGTGGGGAGTATTTTCTTGACTTCTTATTTGCACACCCAGAGATGGTGCCAAATACTATGTTTGCCCTCTGCCATTTGTTCACCCTCACTTTTATTTTAATATTCTGGTACATATTTTTTGATTTCCCTCCACTGCAGGCACGGCTCATCTTATAGTCCATTCTAAAAGTATATAGCAACCCCTAGCTAAAGGTTCATTTCATTACAAACTGGCTGAAGGCAGTGAATTTATATTCAATCACCAGTCTGAGTGTTTCCCCCCAATTTTCTGGGGACGGATTCACTGCAATATTCCCTTAAATGGATTTTTTGGCCTTTCTCTCAGGCCTGCATTTGACATTTTCTCAAGAATGTTTATTTTTTAATTTACAACTTTGAGAGGTTTATTTTATGAGATGGGTTTTATGCAACAAAATATAATGGGTTCAGGGGTGGGGGAACCCTGTGAATTTGAAATTGACTGCCATGAGGAGGAATTATTCATTTCATTTGTGGGAGAAAAATGACAGCTAACATGAAAGTAGAAAGGTTTCAGGTCTCAATTCACAAATGGAGCAAATCGCCTTTCATAAGTCAGCATGCTTGGTGTTTTGTATTTGCCATAAATATCTATTTGTGAGGCTTTTGGAAGGACGTGATTAGGATGTGAGCTCTCAGTGGAGGATTTTTGCAGGGTCCACTTGGCTAAAGGGGCCTTTTGAATTAAAACAAAAGAAAATGAAGGCTCTTGCCTCATCAGAACATCAGAGGTTGGAATCGGATGGGCATGTCTTTATTCTCTTTCTTCTTTCTAGGACTGGTGATCCCTTCTGTTTTTCAAAAAGAAGGTGCTTTGGTACTCGATGCCTGGGCTTGCTCGTTCTAATCATATAATGGTGAAATATTAACTTATCAAAGTGCTAGAAGCTTTAATAACCATTCTGCCCTGACTCTTTGAGCAGAAAGGACTGGAAAAAATCACCATGCTCCCATTTTCACCCGAACACCCCATACCACTCCATTAATTTCCAGGCATCGCCCTTCATTAGCAACCCCGTGGCTGAAGGACTGTATTATGAGGCTACAGGGTCATGAACCACACCATCTACCCCTTGGTTCATTTCACAGCTTGCTCCTTTCTTAATGCCTTACGGCTCATTTTTTTCCCCCTTCACTTGGCAAGAGGGACCTTTCCCAGGGCCTGAAATGGATGGGTCTCCCACTGGTCCTCTTTTGTTTAATGCCTCTCTATTCTCTGAGCTTAAAAGTGTACACTGTCACCGTAATAGTAGCATTCGCTCTGCACTCTCACCGTAAATGGAGCTTGGATTGCAAGGAAGTTACGGACCTACAGTGTTTTTAATGTAGGTGTTTTTCTTGCTGCATCCATTTTTAAATGAAGATGGAGCACAAGACAGTGACCTTATTGTTCGTCAGATTTACTCTAATATGTAAACCCCATGGTAGAGGATGGTATTTGGTGAGTTAAAGCTGCTCCACCTTTTTAAATAAATAAGGTAATTATGAGATGTGGTTATGTTTTCCCCACTGAATGTCGTTGATAGCAGTCTGCTTTAGAAATCCTGCGGGTATAAAATTAACTTCCAAAGCTGATAGAACCAGGGAGAGAGCACACCTGCTAAGCACTGGGATTTCTCCCATCTGTCTGGATGATGAGCTGTGTTACCTTTGACCTTTTTCTTTGGTGATTGGCAGGCTGTGGAGGACCGCAGCTACTTCTACAAGTGCTTACTAAGGTGGCTGTGGGAGCAGAAATAAATTTATGTTTTCCCATAAAAGAGGTGCTAGGTGCGTAAAGGAGCAATTGAGAAACATTGACGGAGGGTAAGGACATAAACTCTGGAGCCAGGCACGTTTGGGTTTGAATCAGAAATAAGCCTCTCCTGCTTACTCGATGTGTGATTAAGGTGTTAGCTATTATTACATAACAAATTACCCCCAAACCTAGTAGCTTAAAACAACAAACGTTAATTCGACCACAAGTTTCTGAATGTCAGGAGTCCGAAGTGGCTTAGGGCTGAGTGGCTCTGGTTCCGGGGTTCTCCCGAGGGTATACTCAGGTTGTGGACTGGGGCAATAGTCATGTGAGGCAGGGCTGGGGTCCCACCTCTAAGTTCACTCCCATGGCGATTGCCCTCAGATACTCTACCATGGTGAAGGTCTGCTCATGACTCTACATCTGGCTTCCTTGAGAGCGAGAAAGAGAGAAAATGCCCAAGGTGAAGGAAACCTTCATATCTTTGTATAGCCTAATCTTAGAAGTGGTGTTCAGTCACTTCTGCTGTATTCCATTAATCACCCAGACCAGTCCTGATAGCGCTGTAGGAGAGGACAAGACTGTGAATACCAGACAGGGTCCATTGGGAGCCATCTTGGAGGCTGGCTACCACAACCAGGCAAGCTGCCTCACTTCTCTGAGCCTCATTTCTTCCTCTGTAAAATGAGGAAATAATACTTCCGTGGCTTCATAGTGAAGATTGAATTTTCATCAATGCACATTATCTGACTCCTGATAAGCTCTCAGTGTTATTTTTATCATCATGATCCTAGTTGTCAGTATCTACCCTGTACATTTCTGTAGGGTTTAAATGGGCCTGTATCACACCAGTTCCTGTTTTCTTTTTCTCCTTGCCATTAATAATCCCCCTACTTCCTTGAATTTCGCCCTCTTTCTTGGCTGCCCAAGGAGAACCCATCAGAAGGTCAATACCTAAAGTCACATGGGCAGCCCTGCTGGGTTTTCTCTGGCTGCCAGCACATGGAGGATATGGTTAATGGTAGAAATTGCAAAGAACCTGCATGAAGTAGTGGCCGTGTCATTAAAAGAGTTGAGAAAAAAATATTTCCTATTAAAGAGTTTTTAACCAGAGAACTAATAGTGGTGTTTGGGAGAAAGAGGACAAAGGGACCTAGGAAGAAATTAAGAGTGGAAAGCTGTAGAATAGCCTTCCCTTGCTAAATAGAGACCATCTCTATTTATGCAGCCCTTTAGGGATTAGATACGATCTTAGGAACTTCCTCTTGGAATAAAGCTCATGTACACAGGTTTGCATCGATTTTTGACGGGTTCCCAGCTCCCATCCTTTCACCCCAGCTTAATCAACTCAGTCTATAGAAAAAGAGCAAGAATATAGGAAAGGCCAGCATACTAGGTCAAGTTTTAATGCATATTTTTACCTAATGTGAATGGCAATTTGGTGTTCCTTTGTACACATCAAAAAATCATTTATACACCCACGCGCATTAGACTTTCGGTGGTTTTGACAATTTCCTTGCCCTGCCGCTCTCTGAAGGATGCCAGCTCCCATAATTTGTTTTTCTCAGCCATGATGTAATCATTAAGTTGCCGTAATGAAGATTGAAGGTTTAATAATGGGAAGTGTTACAAATTCCAATTTAATCATTCCTAAATTGATTAGTGACTTTCCCCAAATGCCTGGCCGTGGAAAAACAGAGGTTCTAAGAGAGACAAAGTGCTGTGGTCCGAGTTTGATAAATGGCGCTTTGGTGTAGCTGTAATTGTGTTATTGAATTTACTCATCTTCCAAATGATGTTTGCATTGTCTCAGCCATACGTGTTGAGGGCCAGAGAAAGGTCATTAGAAGCTTCAGACCGAGGGCATGTGTGGGTTACAGTGATTCTGAGCAGCAACATCGAGGTTAGTCAATTAAAAGAAACACCCAGTGCAAGGTGTCCAGAGCCTCTTGCCACAGAACAGTCCTTGGCAAAATCCCAAAGGCCTATTTAAAAGAATCTGAGGATTCTGTAAGTAAATGTCTGCTCTTGGCCTGGGGCTATTTAGCCCCTGACAAATGACCTGGGTGAGGCTCTGCAGGCGGATTTGAAAGAGAGGACACCTACAAACAAATCCAGCTCTGGCAGCTCGAACAAAGCCAGAAGTGCAATAATTAGATAACTGCCCTGGCCTAGCTCACCAAGGAGATGAGTTGTGTTTTCTGGGTTGCTTTACTAATGCCAGATGTGAACTTTGTAACTTCTCACAAATAGATTTTCCTCTACCCTGGTTATCTTCAAGACGATGGATCGGTGCTATACTTGAGTTCAAACAATGTTGAGAAAAGTTTTTGTTGCTGTTTTATTTCCCCGCGGCCCACTAATTTATCCCTGTCTTTGCCCACATTTCAGATGGGCATGAATATTAATGCCACTGGCGTTTCCGTGTGTAGTAAATTGCCCTCCTTCTTTCTCTGAACATATTTACGTCATAGAAATGTCAATAGAACTGTAGTAGAAATTTTAAGATGTTATTTTTACAAATCCATTAGAATTCATGTGAATAAATGTTCTAAACCTTCGGGGTAAAGCCAGGAGGCCATTTTGCCTGGGACCTAGAAAGGACATGCCTTGAGGATGTGGAGAGAAGATAGACTGACGGGGGCCCAGCTGCCAGTTGGCAGGCATGGGTGAGGGCCCTGTCATTACATGGCAGTGAGCCAAAACATGCATATGGCAGGCACAACTCAGTTGACAAGCCACCTCAGACAACTCGGTCTGCTTTCCACTCATGCAAATACAGTATTCTAGAACCCCCTGCAAACATACCATATATGCATTTTCCCAAGTCTGCTTAGGGATTAAGTTATGAAATAGAAACTGTATTAGTTTCCTAGGGCTGCCATAACATTCATTTTCCTCACCCATAAAGTCACACACTCAGTGACTTAAAGAGAAATTTATCATCTCAGTGTTTTGTAGGCTAGAAGTCTAAAATCAAGGTGTTGGTGGTGCCATGCTCCCTCTGAAGGCTATAGGGGAATTCCTTCTTGCCTCTGTCTAGCTTCTGATGGGTCGCCAGTCGTCTTTGATGTTCCTGGGCTTGTAACTGCATCACTCCAATCTCTGTCTTCACCTGGTGTTCTCCCTATAATTCTTCACATCTTTGTCTAAATTCTCCCTATTTATAAGGACACCAGCCATATTGGGTTAGGGCCCACCATGATGACCTCGTTTTAACTTGATTACCTCCATAAAGACCCTATTTCCAAGTAAGGTCACATTCTGAGGGACTGGGCGTTAGGAATTCAACATATAACCTGTCTGGGGGGGACACATTTCAACCCATTACAAATACTAAGTTTAAAAATCGAAAAACAGAATGTAAATTTTTTCTTATGACTTAAGTCAATTTGGAAAGTATTTCTCCTACTTGCATCAACGCTTAATTTTCTGAATATTTAAAGGGAGAAAAAGAATAGCATGTACTAAGAGTTGACCCTAAAAAAGTCTGTTTGTGACTGGTTGGTTGGATAATTGACTCATTGGGTTTTGGATTCTGAATTTAGGCCCAGGTTAACCAGTTCAGATGGCTCCAGCTCCAGGTTATAGGTCTCATTCCAACTCTGGCTGGCTTTTCTGGATATATGTGCCGTTGTTTCCAGAAGGGCTTGTCAAAGAACATATGAGTATCTCCCTCCCATTCCAGACTGGCACTTACAGCATATGGTAGGCAGTGGGTGGGTTAGGAGAATATTGGCTTTGGAGAGTTCTAGCCCTAGATTCAGATCCTGCCACTACCTACTAGCCGAATGACCTTGATCCTATAACTTTATTTCCTGAGACTTTGTTCCCTCATTCATACAAATCAGAGGATTAAGTTCAAATGAGATGGTGTGAGCAAAGTACTTAGCGCAGAGCACGGGCTTAATAAAAAGTGAGTTCTTCAAAGCAGCCTATGCTTTGTATAGTCCCAGAGCATGCTGATATTATTTTAATAATCATTAACCCCGCACTTTGCAGTTTACAAAGCAGTTTTACTTATTATTACATTTAATTTATATTTATAGTATTAAGGGACACTATAAAAAATATAAAATGCTTCTTTTTAATTATTCACAACTGGTGGCCATAACTGTGGCTCTTTCTATGTTAAATATTTTTTAATTTCTTTTAAGGAAACAGCTGCTGTTAGTAATCTCAGAGTTGATATCATCCTCCAACGCAGTGGTTCTCAGCTGAAGGCAGTTTTGCCAGCAGGGGACATTTGGCCATGTCTGGAGACATTTTTGTTGTCACAGCTGGGGGTGGGGGTCCTGGTGGCATCTAGCAGGTAGAGGCCACGGGCGCTGCTAAACATCTTACAAAGCACAGGACAGTCTCTACAACGCAGAATCATCTGACCCAAGAGGTCAGTAGTGCCAAGGTTGGGAAACCCTGCCTTTAAGCTCCCAAGCGCTCGCCTTCAATCATCGCATCGTCAGAAAATGGATCTTTGTTTTTCATTCCATCCTTCAGAGAAAACGATTTAAATCAGAAGCAATATTTTCTAATGTTACAAAAGGGGGGCAAAAAAAAAGCCAGACAACTTAAGTCAATAAGCATTTGATGAATACATATCCCTAGGGTATTGTGTTGCTGGTAAGTGACAGCTGTGGAAAAACCTGGCACTCAGGCCAGGCTTTAGCATTAAATGGCTCAAGCTCTTGGGCTGGCCCTCACCGTCACAGCCGTGGCCTGGTGAATGAGCGCACAACACCGGGCAGGTTCACTCAGAGCTGACCGAAAGGGTAGAGCCATCTCCAAGAACAAGCCTGACTCAAGATGGTGGTGTCCTAGATCACTCTAAATAATGTGCCCTCCAAAACACCAAAGGAGGACCGGTGGCTGGAGTTGCTCAGTCTTAATGTATGTTAAAGTGCTGAATCTCGTTTGTTGGTTTGTTTTCTTTCTTTTTTTCCAGAAAGAAAATAGCTACTTTGTAGAATCAGAATGCCTGGTAATAATCATATTAAATATAGGAACCAAGCATGTGCCAAAAGTTGCTGTACATCTTGATCGAGTCTCACAGCTCTTTTGAGGGAAGTACTGATTAACCCATTTCCTAGTTGAGACACTGAGGCCCTGAGAACAGGGGATGAGCCCAAGCATATGCAGCTGCTAGTGGCAAAGCCAGGGTTAAATCTAGGATTGCTGCCTCCTGTCCCCCACCTTAACTCCTGGTTCATGTTTCCATCAGTCAGTGTGATGAGAAAGTTTAGGAGGGAGGTGCCTTGAATAATTAAACACCATTGCCTGCATTCGAGTTGAACATAAAGCGTATTAGCACCTAATTTGCATCTGTCCCCATGGTCATCATGCCTCTTCCTCTTAGGTGTAATCCTGGAAAACTTTGTATGCCTTCTATAGCCCAGCAGATAGGGTATGTGTTCACCAAACATCAGGTGTCTCATGCACTCACAGTTTTTCCATAGACATGGACCAAATACGCTTGAAGTGACTCAGAGGAAGATACATTTGAGTGTGTTTTTCAGGGGGTAGGGAGATAAGGGGTGCTTAAAACAACACAAATTTATTATCTCACAGTTCTGGAAGCTGGAAGTCTGATCTGTGTCCTGCTGGGTTAGAATCAAGGTGTCAGCAGGGCTGTGTTCCTTTCTGGAGGCTCTAGAGAAGGATCCATTTCCTGGCCTTACCAGGGTTTGCAGGCTGTCTGCATTCCTTGGTTCCTGGCTTCTCCTCTGTCTTCCAGGCCCACAACATTGTATTTCTCTGACCGTTCTTCACAGTCACATCATCCTCTGCTTCTCTCTTCCCTTTTTTTTTTCTTGGTTGCTGTAAAATACACATAAATTTTACCATCTTAGCCATTTTTTGAGTGTGCAACTGTTCAGTAGGGTTAAATATGCTTACATTGTAGTGCAACCAATCTCCAGAACTTTTACATCTTGCAAAACTGAAACTCTAGACCCAGGAAACAACCCTCTGTTCCCTTCTTCCCCTAGCCCCTGGCAATCAGTACGACATTTTGTTTGTTTGAATTTGACTACTCTAGATACTGCATAGAAGTGGAATCACAGAATACTTGTCTTTCTGTGACTAGCTTATTTCGCCTACCGTGAGTAACTTTTAAATGAAAATTTTCTTTAACTTCTAGAAATGGAGAATTGGTAATGTTTGTCATAGAAGAAGAAATAATTGTAAAAATGGATTACAGTGGAAACATCCCCTTATTAGATGCTAGCTGGGTTCTACTCTCCTTTGGGCACTCTGATTTCTTATTTCCCTTTTAGATTAGCACATATTAGCAAGGTGCAAAAGATATATCAGCACCAAACTGAGACTCCCACTTTTTCATATCTGAGACTCTCACTTTTTGCGGTCCAGAGTATAGCAAAACAATGGAGAGAGTAAAACTCTCTTTGTTATGTGATTCAGTGTTAATCCAAAGCCTGTCTTTGTACTACTTAAAAATAGCTCAGGTACTACTGGGAATCACCAGTGTAGCCATCCCAGAAGGAAAGAAGAAATGGGCAGGAACACACAAATAGTCTCCCTGGAGAAGCAAATGTTACTGCTGGAGAATGTGGCGTGTCTATACCATTGAGTGCACTGAAACAAAAGAGTGGCTTTGCCATCCTTCTTTCCTTCACCTGGGCAGATTCTCATTGATTGTCAATTATGTGTCACCAGGTGGTAACAAAAGGCAGTTTAATTCCCCATGAAAATTAGGACTTGCCCTGTCTCTGTGCCTTTACTGCGAGTACCTGGTGTCTGGGAATGCTCATTAATCCCTTCATGTAACCCCCTTGAGATCACCAACCTTAAAATGAATCTCCAGTCCATGCACCATCTCTGCAGCTGGAGTCAGATGTAACATCAGATGCGGTCTGGAAACAGTCTCTGGATGAGAGCTATAGACAATAAACTGTGGGTATCTTAGCAGCAAATCTAGGGAACCGTTTTTTTAAAAAAATGTTTTTTAATTTATTTTTTGACAGAGAAAGAGACAGCGAGAGAGGGAACACAAGTAGGGAGAGTGGGAGAGAGAGAAGCAGGCTTCCCGCTGAGCAGGGAGCCCAACTAGGGGCTCCATCCCAGGACCCTGGGACCATGACCTGAGCGGAAGGCAGACACTTAACCGACTCAGCCACCCAGGCGCCCCTCTAGGGATCCATTTTTGCCCGTCTTTGGAATCTACCCAATGCCTTACCAAGAAAGAATGAAATGATACTCAAGAGGAAGAGGGAGAAAATCCTTGTTCTTTTCCTGGAAAGTTTTTGTACATTTCTGCCTTGTTTTTTATGTACTAGAATATTCTTTCTTCCATGCCTTTGTTAGTTAAAACAGAATCCAGAGACCTCTTGGGGGTATTTTTTTTTTTTTAAGATTTTATTTATTTGTTAGAGAGTGTGCGCTTGAGCACCTACGAACAGGGGGGAGGGCAGAGGTAGAAGCAGACTCCCCACTGAGCTGGGAGCCCAACTGAGGGCTAGATCCCAGAACCCTGGGATCATCACCTGAGCCAAAGGCAGACATTTTAACCAACTGAGCTACCCAGGCGTCCGGAGGTATATGGTTTTAAACAAGAATTACGTTGTGATGAGGTTTTTGGATTCACATCAAGGCAATCAGACCTTCCCTAAAAATTCATTCTAAGGTTTCTGTGTGTTTAGGGAAGGGATGAAGATAAGCTAAGAACTGTTTCTGGGTCCCGTTCATCTTTTATGATTCCCACTTTCACTCACACTGTGGACCAGCCCTACCCCCTCGTTAATGGACTCACTAAGGATTCTCTCCTGGGTCTGAGTCCTCACCTGGAGTGCCCTAGCCATGACCAAATGTCATTAATGAAGCCTGATGTTCTAGGTGAGGTTTTTGTTGTCATTTTATCAACACCTCTCTGAGACACAACTACCCTGAGTGTCTTACCTTTTGTTGCTATTATTTGTTGTCGTTTTTCTTATGATTGCAGATTTACCGTCCCCTAAAAGAGCTCCAGGTGCCTTTACCTAACCCTTTTATCACATTCCCCTGTCGTCCTATCCGGTGACAACTGTTTGCTGGGGGAGAGAAGGAACTTCTCTTGGTCATTGCAGATAGAATACCGTATGTCAAATTTGTAAAATCTTGTTAACATTGTGTTTTCTTTGCTGGAGAATTACCCTCTAGTAGGGGAAAATAGAACTGCCAATTACAGCAGCCTCCTGCTGTGAATAAACCGGTGTTATGTTCCCAGACATCAGGCTGTGCAAGGAGAGAGCCCCCAGTTGCCTTTTGCTTTCTTGCCTGATGGACAAAGCTTTAGAGTAGAGCATAATTAGCTTGACTGACAATCAGGAAAATACAGTCTTCAGTATCTGTTTTTATTTTAAGGTCGTCTCGTTTTGGAGACCCATTGCAAAGCCATTTTACAGTTCATTCCTCGATGTAAAATTCAATCAATTTGGAGCACCAGAACTTGTTTAAAATGTTCAGGGCGTATTTCAAAACAACGATAAATGAATCTGTGTAGTGACCGAAGAAACTTAGAGTGTATCAGACTGTAACTATTAAAGAAGAAACCATAAATCCCCGTGGCAGGAGAGCTAGTCTGACTCCTTTGGGGGGAATTTGGATCCTACACTAAGTTCTTAATTTTATTGGGACAGAGATATTGCAAAAAGAAAATCATTTCTCTGGCACTAAACACAAATAATATACAACAATAATTGCGACTTCCCAGTAGCCGCTTTCTGACCCTCACACCGGGCTCACTTCATCATGGGGAAGTCTGGGGGTGTGATTTTGTTCTTTGGCTCCCATCCTTTCAGAGGTTTTCCTTAGAAAATTAGAAAGGGATACACTGTTTTGTTTAATTAGGGTTTTGTCTTCCAAATCCCCTCCTCAGATTCTGCTGCCTGGAAACACGTGACCTAGTGGATGTTCAGACCACATCCTCCACCACCATGCCTGAGGAAGTCGATTTGTTTTGGATAGGGGATGCTTATCTGAGGGGAGGGAAGAGACCTGCGTAGAAAAGGAAGAGAGACAGGTTTCAAAATGCAAAAACTAAAAAACACAAAAGAAAGTATCCTTCATTTTTCATGAAATAGTTACTGAGTCTCTCCTAAGTACCAGCTGCCAGGGTAGCCTCCGTGGGTAAAAGTCAGTACTACACCAGTTCTCCTGTGAGCACTTCCTTTCTAGCCTGAGATGGGGATACTCTATTGTAATGTAATTAAGATTCTTTACGTGACAGTTCCTTGACCTGAGGACCACTTAGCAACTGAACCTTGTGATCGGGGGTCTCTAAAAACCTAGCAAAGCAGAATCTGGGTTGCAGATTTAAAAAAAAGAGAGACCCTCTTTTCTGTTTTTTAGGTTATAAATCCACTTATTATAAAAGTCTTTATATGCCATATATATGATATGTATAATAAGTAGTAGCACATGAATGGGTACATTGGCTCCCCATGCTACTAGTTGGGTTGTCCCAGGGACAAAAACCTCTTGACACTGGGTAGTAACCAGTAAGCTCCCAAATATGATAGTCTCAGCCGTCTGCTTTTCGATTTTGCTAGATCTTTCCTTCCCAAGTCTGGCAGAGTAAGGATAGACCCTGCTTGAGGTCACAATGCAGTGAGCCCCAAGAGAGCAGGAATTCTGCCCCTGCTACCCCCAATAAGACAACCAGTTCTTTTTGAAGCTTGCCTTTTCGCTTCGCCTGTGTGCGCATCTGTCTTAACAGGCTAGGACTTGATCCTCTCCTCTCTCTCGGCCATTTCCTTTCCATCAGTGGTGGTCCCAACAGTGAACAGTCGCACAACAAGCAGAGTATCTCAAAGCAGTGGTATACTTTTGTGGTCCAAACCAGGACAGACCCGTGGTGTGAATGCATCCTGACTTTGAGCATAGTACTTAGTCCCTCGAAGCCTCTTGTTTCCATTTGTAAATGTGTGACCAGTAAAACTTATGGCAAAAGGAATAACTGATGGCAAGTGCTTAACACGGTACCTGGTATCTGGCGGTGGCCACAGCCACTGCTATGGTTAACTGAGAGAATGGGATAGGACCTCCGAGGGCACATATGGAGGGATCAGGAGGCCAAGTGGAGGCTTGGTTTTCTCTGGACATGCCATTATACCCAACCCTAAAATGCTTTAGACACTGTGACATTATATAATAGGATGAAAACTTCTAGACCGTAAATGGGATCAAGTTCCTTTTTAAAGGTTCACAAGCTATGGGACACTTCCATGATGAAATTATGATTTTACACCTCTAGAGCAAAATTACCATTCAGATTGTTTGAGCTGATTACCCTTGTGTTGGAACTGCAGACTTCCACAAAGAATGTGAGCACAAAGAACAACATCATTGCAAATTCGTAATCTCTTGGACACCTTGCTTTTCATGTAATTGAAAGAACACACATCACAATTTACACTCAAGCAAAAATGACATATGGTATCAATGCGTAACATGACAGATGAACTCTTGATTTTTTTTTCCTCGTTAATGAATATTGAGCAAATAAATAGAGCATTTCAGGATCCTGGAATATATGGGATTCTGTGTATTTATTTTCTTCATTACTCTAGCCACAATGTCACCCAGGAGTATCTCAGAGATGACAACCAGGCAATTAGAGACGAGTCTGTCCAGGCTCTGGCCCTGCCAGAGTGAATCATGGGCCTGTCTCTGGCCGCCCGATGGCTGAACCCCTGTCCTTAGGGAAGCTCAGGCTGCGGATGACGCGGCAGTTGCCATGACATGTACTTTCTCACACGTGCGTGCATGTCTGTGCTCTGGTACCCTTTATCCTCAGAACCATCCAGAAGAGTTCATATTGTTTCCAGGTCTTTCTGAAAAACCAAATCAGTAATCTATTGGGAAAATTTTGCATTTCTTTTCCAGATGATCGCAAGAAGTTTAACTTGTGTTTGGGGGTATGGATGCGGAGACAGTGTCTCTAAACAGATGAATGAAGCAGACTGCCTGTTTTTTTTGGCATAAACCCACTTGTGGGAATCAGTGCTTCATACATTCATGAGATGAGTTTCACGAACATGATCTTTCTGGTGTTTACTCAGTGAAGTGGGGGAAGTGTCCAAAGGATACCTTTAAAGATTTCTGTGTTCTCCACATTTACACTCCCTACCCTGAGTTTATACAGCTTCCTGAGTTACCTGTAGAATTGGCTAAGAACGGCTATGACATGCTACAGATAAAAATGTGCACATAGCACGGGCCTGACAAATGGGTAGCTCTATTCAAGCCTGGCTGTTTTTACTGAAATAAATTATTGGGTTTGGATTTTCAACCATTTCCTAACATGATCAGACAAGACCCCGTACTGGTCTCTTTTGATGGCTTCATTCTGAGGCCACTTGCTACATATTATAATGAGCAATAATAAGTTTAATGTGAATCCCCATAGTCATGTGTAATCCATAGATAAGCTGTGTTAAATTCATTTGTTGAGTGAAAATAAACATTGTCAGTTTCTTTCTTTCTTCTTGATCAACTAAGAAAACTTAGGAAGAGTATGTTCACATCACATTCAACGTTAAACTTTTCATTTAGAAAATATGGTATCATAAATAAATGATGGGGCTGCATTTGCCAGGTACATAATAATGCTCTCTGAAGAGAATTTTTAAATTTCTTAATTCATAGGAAACCTTTGGTTTTCAGTGGATTGTTAAGATGAATCAGGATTTGAGGCCTTTGAGGACTGTTGATCCCACTTTTTTTTGGTCTTAATACTCCGACAGATAAGGAGCTAGTTGGCTTGTTGATTGGGTCTGTAATGACCTTTAGCCATCACGGTGGAAAAGAAAGCTCATTCTTGTGAAGGACACAACTCCCAACACTAAGGATCACTGGAGAGAATGTTGGCATAGATCATTATTTTCCCAATCATTATTCTCTCAGCAATTAATTTTTTTTTCAGTGAGATTCTTTTGCTCATTTCCTTTTGCTGTTAATTCCCCAAACCAGCAAACTTTTAGTTGCATAAAACAACAACAAAACATCCTCACAATGTATGTTTGAGAATAATGGATGGAGCCTACCATCTCCCATACACATTATCATCTACCTTTTTTCACTCGAATTGGGCAACACATTGAGCTCTCATGGGAAGGGCATGCCTGGACTCACAGAGACAGATGTCCGGATGTGATTCCTGACTACCACATACAATCAGGGTGACCTTGGGCAGGTTGCTTAACTGCTCGGAGTTCCAGGTTCCCCGTCTATGAACTAGGAATAAAAGAGAGTGCTTAAGTCTTAAAGCTATTCTGAGGATTGAGATAAAGCAGCCAAGGCTTCTAACACTGTGCTCTAGTATATGATAGGAGTTCCATAAATTCTCCTTCACCATTAAAACCTCAAACATGCAAAACATTGCAGGACAATTAAATGGAAAAAAAGGATTCACAAATACCTGTACTGAGATATACTGTCCAGTCACAGAGAGTTACCTGACTTTGTAAGATCAGCTCATTTGGATTTTTTCTAAGTAGTAGAAGAAACCACCGCTAAGAGGCAATCAGCCTCTGAAAGAGAGGTGTTGGCATCAGATCTGGGAGTGGTCAGTAACGGCCATCACTGCGGGCACCATAGGAGAGTCCGTGCGCTGGGACCCCCCACGTACCTCCCATTTTTCTAATCATGTTGATAAAACAAACCCGCCTGAAGTAAACTGCAGCCAATTGATGAGGGCCACATTTGGAGGGCCCATTATGTTTAGAGTCCTTCTTGGGAGAAGAAAGAGAAAAAGTAAGGGCCAAAATAAAAGGCAAGGGCAGAGCAACATATTTCCCCATTGATAACCAGCCTCTGGGTCTCTGCACCAGAGTGCCTTTCCAGTTTCCATGGCAGGTCTCCTGTGTTGCCTCTCCCGTTCCACTTTCCTAGGGTGGTAGGCATCCTGGGTCTGGCAGGATGTTGGGACCTGCTGCCCACAGGACAGGGGCCATGTGAAGAGGTGGGTGGAAGCCCACGGGCACCTGGGAACTGCAGGAACTCTAGCATATGGCTCTCTCCATCGTCCCCCAACTGGGTTCTCACTGGAGGCAGGCAAACATGTACTGGGGCATTTCATTACTGACACCATTTCCCTATTCCTGGGTCTCCTGGGCAGTTCTCTGAATGTGAGCTAAAGCTGAAATGTATCCCCCTCCCCACTTCCACAGAAGACTTTCTTGAAATAAACATTTTGTTGTAGTGTACCAGGATGCGTATAATTTAAATGTTAATTTATGTGTTCCATGATTTCTTTTTTTTTTTTTAGACTTTATGTATTCATATGAAAGGGCGAGAGAGAGAGAGAGAGCACAGGCAGAGGGAGAAGCAGGCTCCCCGCTGAGCTGGGAGCCCAACATGGGGCTTGATCCCAGGACCCAGAGATCATGACCCAAGCTGAAGGCAGATGCTTAACCATCTGAGCCACCCAGGCGCCCCCATGATTTCCTTTTTTAATTTCCCCGCATCAACTATGAGGAGACCATCCTCTCAAAATCAACAGAAGAAATCCATAGCAGAGAAATCAAGTCTTTTATTATATTATCTCTGCGACTAAATTTTACATCTTGCTGGGTGGAGGTGGTGGTGGTGGGGTGGTCCTAGCTGTCTTTAAAGCAATTGACCCATCTTATTGAAGGATGGATAAATGGGTGCTCTTTTTCTTCCATGTCTACATGAAAGTGTTACTTTGGTTGGAGACCTAGTCTCTTTACTGTCTATCAGTAATTTATTCTTCCAGAAAAAAAGGTCAACAACATCTGTTTCGAATTCAAAAATATGACCACTTATTTAAAAATCTTAGCAGTACTTAAGGCCGATAGTTCTTTTAAAAATATGATTATCTTTATTTTTTTATCAGTAGACATTATGCTATTTTGTGTCAAACCTTCTTTCTACTTTAAATGTAAGCCTTGATTGCATCTTAAAAGAATAAAATTGGTCTATTTGCTCAGTACTTTGTTAGGATGAGCAAAGCTAAAATGAAAGCTACTCTGATACCAGGGTTGAACAAGTAAATATTTGCCAACTCTAGGCAAGTCTCATCATCTTGCCTTAATTAATTCACCAGTGGAGAGGGTATCACCATACCAAGGGGCACATAGGCGCACATGTACACACACACACACACCCCTTTCTCCCTCT
Source organism: Zalophus californianus (assembly GCF_009762305.2). Lineage (NCBI taxonomy): Eukaryota > Metazoa > Chordata > Mammalia > Carnivora > Otariidae > Zalophus > Zalophus californianus. The sequence continues at coordinate 40,233,044 of NC_045595.1, read as the reverse complement.
TAGATACCCAAAAAGGCAACATATATCTGAATCTAAACTACATAGACAACATATTGGATTTCTACCCTAACACCATCCCAAGGAAGCAAAGACCATCTTCTGACTACTGATAATTTAAAGTGTATTTCTCCCTACTACTACTGCTACTGTTTTTTTAAGAAGCTCAGAAGAAACAATTATTTATGCAGGGTTTGTGCTCCCTCTGCTGGTCCTGTAATTAACTAATAAGTCTAATTCGCATAACTATGCTGATGTCATCAGGTACTTTTGTGCATGGACATGGAATTACCCAAATCAGCGTGTTCTGTTCAAACATCATCAGGAAAATTAGCAGGGGGCCAGAGGAAGACAGTTGGCCTCATGAAGAAAGTGAAGAAAATGTACATTTTGACATGTATGAATTTGTATGTATGAAATACATAATGCAATGTTACGCTTTTTTGTTTGCTCAGTGCTGGAGAAAAGTGACCCATCATTGTTAAAAGTCAGATATTATATCCCACCTTCTCAGAGGGTTTTGGAAACAAATAAGGCATCCTCATCCTTGGAACAAGATTTATTACAATGTTTTACAGGTGAGAAAAATAGAAACTCAGAAATCATATATGCCTTGCTAGTGAGAGCCATTCTGGGGTAAGAAAGTAGATTTCTAGACGTGGCATATAGTGGCCAGTGTCTTGATTTCCTGGACCTGAAATATCTTTCTTTATACGTGTGGGGATAGTAATATAGCTATTTCTTAATGTTAACGTGGCACCTGTAGTCATTAAGAAACTCAAGCTCTGGATTTGGATCACCTGAGGTTTCATTCTGGTTCCAGCAGTTCCCGTGTGATTCTGAGTAGGTTCCCTAACCTTCTCAAGCTCACCTTTCTTGTCTACAAACTGGAAAGACTATTCTAGGCAAGAGTTTTTACATCGTAGAGTTATCATAAGGATTAAATAATGTCTGGTACAGAGTAATGCTTAAAGCATATCCATGATGATGATACGAGAATAGTCTTTGGTCATTACTCGTGGTGATTCTTTCTTCAACATGAAAACAGCTGCTTTTCCCAATTATAAAAACTTAAATTTGGGGAAGGGAACTCCAAAATGGGGAGGGTTCAGTTCACCAGAAAGATGTGTACACTACTAAACAAACAGCTTGAAATAGGAGATGCAAAATTGGATGGAACTCTAGAAGAAATCAGCCGGTGCACCAAAAGAGTGTAGAAATTCAAGACAAATTTCCTAGGGATAATAAGCCAGTCAGACCAAACCATCAATATTTAAAAAATGTTTTATAATAATAATGCAGAGACTTCAAATCAGCTGCTATCCCGGTACACAGGAGATTTGAGTAAACATCCTCTGGATGTTATGTATTTATTTATTCACGCATTGTGTTATCCACCTATTTAGTTATATGTAAAATAATGCTGCACTGTTGGTGCTTGTTCTAGAACCTCCTGTTTCTCAATTAGCACCATGTTCTAGCCGTCTCTCCATGCCAATAAATGTAGATCATGGTCATGGTCAATATTATTCTTGGCCCACTTGGTCCTTAGCATTTATAGATACTACTCCACCCAGCTTAATGACTGTGTTCTGAGATAATGCAGATTAATTCCAATAACAACCTGGGCAACGCAAACAGAAGAGGTAAATCTGGAGTGAGGATACATGTCATCCTTCTCAAAGGGAGACATCAGCAACTCTCAGACTATTCACATCAACCCGTTTCTGTTCTTTCGAGGGAGAGTTTGTTTGGAGGCACGTTGATGTTGCAATGCATCGCCCTGCTCAGGTGAGCATAGGGGGTCATTGCAAATGGGCTTTGGGGGAGAGAGAGAGAGATTGGCAGTTAGAGACTAAGGGAATCACTGCCACTCCCTGGTCTGAGTTTGTCTGGGCTCTTTAATTCTCTGGCTCTTATAGATTTGGCTGAGAACCATTGCATTTGTGTCTGTACTGGTAATTTCAGCCGTATGTATGAACTCTTCTGAAACATACCTGCCTGAGGTACAAAGCCCAGGCTCACCATCCTGCCCAAGGGGCACTGTTGTCTCTATTTGTTTTCAAGCTGGTTTAAAAATAGAGAACATTGTGCTAGAAGAGCTTGCTGTGATCTGATTACTTTATAATTTGTACCTGTACTTTTCACAGGCCCTGGCTACCCTCTGCCATCAAAATATTTGGAATTTATTCTTTAAACAGTGTAGGCCACTTGGGTTGTTGATTTAAAACATGCTAGAGGTTTTATAATGGTTATTTATATTGGCCAACACTGACCACTCTGCAAATGACCTGTTGATGTTGGACAAGGATAAGAGGCGCTGAGTACAATGCAGGAGATGGAAAGAGATCAAAAAGAATGAGTGTGTTAGCTTAGCAACAATGCTCCATGGGTTAGCACGGAGATCAATTGTCTGTGCATGTGAGGTTTTCAGAATTGCATTATTTGGCCCACTCGCAAGAATTAGGCATTCTCTTTGGGGAAATTCAGGAGTTTCTCAAACCATATATTCTATTACAGTATCAACATTTGTTGACTTTATAAAATCATGGTAGATTGTATAAAGTTATACATAGATTTATATATATATGTATATATGTGTGTGCGTGTGTGTGTGTGTGTAAAGCAAGAAGGAAACAACTTTATATTAAAATGATTGTGCTTTTATAAATGAAAGACTACCCGTCCTTGTGAAGTATGTGTTTCTGTGAAGTAAGTCCCATTTCTGCAGGCCGCTCAAGAATTCACAGTGAATCCATTCAGAGGTCTGCCCGTTGACAGAGGAGGTAGCATACTTTGTCCTGACCACTTTCTCTCATCCCTGTACTTCTTTGCTTTCATTTATTCAGTCTCCCGAGTGTCTGTTTGTTCGTCGCGCATTTCCGGTGTCATTTCTCACTGTGCAAATGTCAGATATGAGACAAGAGAACATGCATGTTTGACAGCTGCCCAATAAATTATGCAGAAGAACAAGTTAGGGACAACTGCAGTGGACTTGCAAAAAAAAAAAAAAAAAAAACCAAAAAACACACCACCAGATATGTGGCTAGTTAAAAAGAATTTCCTTTGGAAAGCTTGTGTTGTCGAACCAGTTGTCACTTTGTGAATAACTTATAAAATTATTCAACCATACTCTCTTAATTGAAGCATTCGCTTGGCTTGTCCAGGGGGCGGGCAGGGGTGGGGGCAGCCCTGAAGTCACTCAAAACTTGAAACCAAGTGAAATATGGTGGCCAGAAAGACAGCTGAAAGGAAACGCGTGTGCTTTGGACTTCCTGGTATTAAATCAGTACATGAGTCATGGCACCATGGAGCCTGGTTCAGCCAGAACCCACTGGACCTCACAGTTTGCTCCCTGGAGGAGCATGGGGTTCCTAGCTCACGGCTCTGTCTTCAGTGCAGTAAGACAGAAGCACATTTAAACAGGACCATCCAAGGGGTATATGCCCACAGCAGTTTGCAGATAGTTTGTGGTTTCTTGGCAGAAGATAACAAATGACCATCACCACGTTGGAGGCAGAGAAAGGAAATGTGTTTGTGGCCCAGTCTAACTCCAACCCCCTCCCCCCTACTGCACCTTTGCCTGCGACCCCCCCCCCCAACTAACCCACCATACTGACCCTGCCTTTGTTTTAGTCACCTGCCCTGCCCCCACCCCAGGAGTGCATATTTGTGGGATGATGTGGAGATGAAGGATTCATTCTGCAGCTATGAGGCCATTTGTCCTCCTCACAAGGGAATCAGGCTCGCTGCCATGGCCTCAGCTGCGTCTGTGTTCTAACCATTGGGCAAAGTGGCCCATTAAAAAAAAAAAAAAAAGCAGCTTTTGTCTTACATACGCTGTAGCCAAGATCCGATCGTGTTTGGCTCTCACAGTTTTCTCCCTGTGTTCACTGTTCATACTAGCATGGGCTTCCTGTTACTTAGGAGAACCAACTTCCCATTAAACAACATGAGCAGTTATCTTTAAATCTGTTCGCAGGGCTGTGCATGTGTGATGAGAAGCTGGAGTGTCTGTGGGATTCAGCAGAGGGAAAGCTGATGACCTAATGTAATAGTAAATGATTACAGCATGAGTGAGAGTTACCTGGCGTCAGCAAGCTGGTAGTTGTCTTAAGAAAGGGGAAGTGCTGTTTTAACACAAGTGGGCAGATGTGCTGGGGAAGGAAATATATTTACCTGATCCAGTCACATTTAGACAGGTAGTTGGCAGCTTGGCCCCTCTTTGAAACCAATTTAACTTTGGTATTTCTCTCCCATTTATTTACTCTCTTTAGTGACCTTGTTTGGCACATCTTTGCACCATGACCAAAGTGACAGACTTTAGTCTCTGTTGGATTAATCAGTGTGTTCTTTGATCCATAGCATATGTTCCCCATAGACATTTAAAGTCAACATATTCAGCATTTGTGGTCCGGAGGTTCAAAGTTGTTAGCCAAGCTGATAGACTGGTTTGGGTGTTTGCATCCAAAAGACTCTTCCTCCTTCTTCTCTCTCTCTCTCTCTCTCTCTCTCTCACATTCACGCACTCACACACTCCACTCCCAACAACACAAATATTGACTGTTCTAATCATTCATTAGCAGCAAAAATTTGAGAGCAATTATATTTTTACTGCGCTTGCCCTGAAAGACACCATTAATTACTTTATTGCCTGTGGACTAGAGCCAGTTTCGGAGTCCCTGGAGTCTGCTCCCCACCCAAAGGAGTATTTGCAGCTCTGAGGAACACAGCACAGGATGTCGTGTGGCAGGCGGCGCAGTGGCATTGTGGGTTGACTTCTGAAGTGAGACGTCAAGACTCTCCCTGCCTCAGTATTGGATTCCTCCCGGTGTGGAGTTCACAGGTCGGGCTTGGAAGGGACGGTAGGTTTCCCCGATGGCCTAGACTCCAAGGAGAGGTGGGCGTTTGTGAATTGGGCATTGTGTCAGCTCTTTTTTTTTTTTTTTTTTTTAAGAGCATGAGAAATGTCCCCCTAGAAATAATTATCAGGGGGAAGGATGTTTTTGACCATTGACTTTGATGGTCTCAGCCAAGGGGGCCGATGAACCAAGGCTCCCGATGGGGGTGGCATCAGACGAACATTCCTCTGGAGCTTTTTAGATGTGATGTTTTATAGATGGCTGTGACCCAGGCAACATAATCTTAATGCCGCTGGGTGGTTTTCATCCTTCTCCAGGTCTCCTTAGTAGAAGTACATGAATGCCTTCTGGAATTTAAACCTGTGCCCTGAGCCAAATTGGCCATGAGTTTCTTCTCAATCTAGAAAGCACTACAAGTCATTTGTAATGTGTGTATTTATTTATTAGAAGTGGGCTGTTCCTTTATTAAAAATGTATTGATTGGACGAGTGGTATGGCCTCTGTCCCCACCAAACGGAAATGAACTGAGACTTATTAATGTGTCTGATTACATGGTAGGGCCTCAATATCTGTTGGTTGAATTCATCAGCCTGAGTCTAACTGTTCCACACCACTTGTTTTCAGAATGCATGTGAATTATGATCCCAGTCTGAGCCTGCATTAGCAGCGTCCCCCATTTTTAAATCTAAGTTGAAATAGCTTAGTAGTAAGTTAAACAGGAGCTTGAGAATGTTTAATAAGTTCTATAGGATAAAGAGGAATTGCAGCGGAGAAAGTTTATGGGATACGGGACATCTCAATCCAGGATGGAGTACTGCAGGATGGATTTATACCGTGAGAGGCGAGGCTCAAATTATAATTTGGGAAATTGTTTCTGAAAGCCACTGCCATTGGAACTCACAGCGGAACTGGATTGAATTATTTTCTTCCTTGGAAGGTTTTTAATTTTTTAAATGTGAACTGAGCGTGAAGGAAAAGGCCTCATGGGTCCAGTGCCTCTGCAGGACCCTTCCTCATGTTACCACCTTCTGGAAGAGCAACCCACAGGGTATCCTGCCCGGCTGTTGGTGGTTGGGGAGTGTGAACCGGACTCACCATGAGGGAGTCAGTTTTGTTTTTTAAGCCACCTGCCTTCTCCACAGAAAGCATTTGTTAGAATGGGTGCTTCTTAGACCCTGGAATGAAGTACTTTTTAGTCAAGGAAAGCCAATATGAAGGAGGAAATATATTCTTTCGCAGCCTCTGTGCCATAAGAACAAAAGTCCAAGTTGCCACTTAGTATAGTTTAAATGATCGATTCTAGCTTGCTTTGATTAAATTACATATTCAATTATTTTTGTTTAAAATTAAAAGCTTGATTATATTACCGAATGCTATGTAATTTTACATGTGCCGTTTGCTTATTTAACAATGAGGCACAGAGTGTGATTAACAATGTGGCTGCCAGTAGGAAGAAGCAAAATAATTATTTTTTCAATATACAAGTCCTCATCATGATTCAGAAATCAATATGCATCCGTGGAGGATTTGTTCTTGCCGTGGATTATGGACTTCAGGGTGGCCTCCCCTCATTTCCCTATGAATGTAAAACCTGGAGATTTTGGCTGGCCAGGCCTGTTTTTATTTCTCTCTCTTTTTTAAAGACTGATGTTTAACTACAACCACTGGGACCTAAATCAGAGCATCCAGTGCCCAAATATGAATATTAATCAGACGCCAGGCCACAGAGCCCCTCTCTGAGTTTGACAGTTTAAAGGATCAGTTAGTTAATTAGAAGATGACATGGCATGCCCGGTCCCAAGGCTCTGTCCTGCCTTCTGTCTCCTCTTTTCATTTTCCTTTTTGACAAGTTGGATTACATCATTACTTGTAGTTTCACTTGTTATCCCCACCGTGAAATAAGAATATTTTAAACTTTAATTACCCGTGATTTCTTCCTGTTCTCTCTCAAAGAACAGGCTTCAATAAAACTCAAAGAAACATACAAGAAGCAGAGAGGTTCAAAAGCCCACGAACATCATCAGCCTCGTGACCCCAACCACACTGCACACAACATTGTAGCGAGAAATTGAACATGCTTAATAGGCGCTGGAAACTGGCAGTGGTAGTCGAGGTGATTAGCTTTAAATAGTAAGATGCCTGTTCTGACTTTGGTGCCACATCACAGTTGGTGTGCTCATCCTATGACTCATGGACCACCTGCTTGAAAAACCGGGGTGGGTGCCCAGGTTGCCTCTTTGGGTAGGGCTTAGGATCTGCATTTAACCAATCCCACCACCTCAGCCACCCAGGAATGGGAGATTGTGGTGTACCTCAAAGTCTAGGTAATTCTGTTCTAACTGTTTTGGGTGTTTTTCTGGACATGATACTGCTCTTTTAAGAAGGTAAAGTTGGCATGTGGTCTCTAGAGGAGCCTCATTCCCAGGAGGGCAAACAGGGTTCAGATCAATGTTCAGTTCTTCAAAATGAAGCTTTTTCTGACATCCTAAGTAGAATTAACTTTTTACCCTGTTCTCCCCATATGACTTCTCATGCATCTGTCATAGCATATCTGAAGTTGATGGTGCCATTTGGTCCCTGTGTCTGAGCCTTACAGACACTGAGCCACTCAAGAGAAGCAAGTGGGGCTTAGTCTCCTCTCTGACAGACATTACTGATGAAACTTTAAGTAAGAAGAACAAGGGGCGCCTGGGTGGCTCAGTCGGTTAAGCATCTGCCTTCGGCTCAGGTCATGATCCCAGGGTCCTGGGATGGAGTCCCACATCGGGCTCCCTGCTCCGCGGGAGGCCTGCTTCTCCTTCTCCTCCCATTGCTATTTTCGTCTCTCTCTTTCAAATAAATAAATAAAAATCTTTTTAAAAAAATAACAACAAACTGAAATCTGTCATTTTCCATGAATGCTGTGAGCCAGCCACGGTACCAAGTAATTCAGAAAAGCTTTCTCAGGGATCCTCACAACAATCCTATGTGGTTCCATGAGGACATGGACACTAGGGCAGAAACAAGCCAAGTCCCAGTGGCTGAGCCAGCGTTTCAAATTCGGCAGTCTGAGCCCCAATCCCTGACTCTTTTCCTGGCTCTGCAAAACCTCGCACAGTGGGTACTTATTTACATTATTTACAGGTGATGAAAGGAAAGGATACCTGTAGGTGTCAGAGGGCATTTCTCAGATGCACTTCCATTGACAGGAGTACACATAGAAGAGAGGTGGGGAGCAGAGAATTAGTATCTGTGCTGAAACTCTACTAACTGCTGGAAAGGCTGTGACTTTGGAATGTATCTACATTCGTTTAGAAGGCAGGAGGGAGAAGAAACACCTGCATGAGTCACCAGAGGGATCCATGGAGAGCAGGAATATATACTCTCAGGACTCAGGAGGAGTTAAAAAGGACTAGATGGTTACCAGGGTCAGACCTTACAGGGAAAGCAAGACCAGTGGGGGCATTTAAGGGGGGGGGGGAAGCATTAGCACAGTGGCCAGAAAGCTGGGCTCACATCCCAGTTCTGCCAGTGAGTGGCTGGGTGACTTTGGCCACAAGGCCCCCAGTCTTTTTTGGACTGCAACTTCATTTTTCCCAAGTTGGTAGAGGTAAAGCTTGGACCACGGGTCTCTGGGTCCTCCTGCTTAGATAGGTTGAATCAAGGACTTACAGAAGGCTCTTGGTTGTGACATTCGAGAGGTCCTTGTGACCCTAGATGAGATGGTTTCAGTAGAGTGTGTTTGTCTGCAGGAGGGACAGACCATGAGGGCAAGCCAAACCACATGGTGTTGAGGTGAGAAAGAAGAGGAGGTGCCTCCTCATAGACTCCTCTGTCAAGAAGTGTGGCGGTGAACAGCAGGAGGAGGTTGGGGGCCGGCAGATTCGAGAGTCTGTAGGTCTGGTGGTTTCAGGAAAAGGGCTGGGTTGGACAGCAGAGTGGGAAGGTTTGTAGTCGGGGAGACCATCGCTGTGAGTCTAGAGAACCTGAGTTCGGAGGGGGAGAGGCCTCCATTCCCTGTAGAAACTGGAGGAGCCGAACAAGGGGAGGGGAATAGAGCAAGGATGTGCACAGAGTTTCTTTCTTCACCAACGCAGCTAACTTGCGGGCGGGGAGTTAACAGGGAGACAGACACATGGATTGCATAGATCCTGTATTTTCATGAGGTTCCTAGAAACAGTGACGGTTTAGCCGGTGTCAGTCTGAACCAGTCAGGAATCCTTCTGCCCTGTGTTCGGACTGGCACAAGAGAGCTGGGAATAAAGGTGGGAATAAAGGAAGTGGGAGAGGCAGGAACTGGGAGTCCGCCCCACCAGCATCATGGCCATGGGAGACATGGAGGACACAAGTAAAGAGGACTGGCTTGCTGCAGGACATTTCGGTATTTTAAAGAAGGAACGGCACTTAGGTCTCCATCGTTCCGTGCACCCTGGTTAGCCATTGTTCCTCCAGGCAGGGAACTTTCCTGTCACCAGGAGCAGCCTGGTGGCCTGATCTTCTCGAACTTCACGGGCATGTATGTCAGTGTCTGTACCAGCCGTACCTACAAAGAGGACGTCCCTACGGAGGATGCAGCCGCAGAGAGCCAAACGGAACCGTGTAGTGAGTACTTCGTCAATATAAATTTACTCTGTTTTGTCAGTTCTTAGATTATGTCCAGTAATTCTCTGGGGATTTTTTTCCAATTAAGATACTAATAAATTAGTTTAAAGGTCCTTACAAGACAGTGCATATATTTGACCACTGTGTTCATCAGGCACTTTTCCCCTTGATAACTTTACTGGTCCATGAGCCCCCAAGTGGCAGAGAACTAGCAGTCTCTAGCGTTCATGGTACAATTAATAAATAGGTCAGCGTGCATGACAGGTGAGGGGGACTGTGGTACAGCTTGCTCAGGCGGAGCTGTGAAGGAACATGCTCTGTCTACATTATGGTGTATTTGCTTCTTTTCCTATAATGAAATGCCCTGAGGTAGGCCATGGTAGAGGGACTCAGAAAGAAGATGGGCAGAACTCGGAGTGCTGACGGGGACCCCTGTGGGGTGGAAGGTAGAGAGTGAAAGAAGATGCTGTTAGGGCTCCCGGATTCATGCCATAAAATAAATCGTGGTTTCAGAACACCCATTTACCGGCCTTCTCGTTGATCTACCCAGCGTAGCTCTGCCTACCCCACAGTAGATGAAAGATGTGGCGGTCCCAGGCATCCAAACATTTGGAAGCCCATTAATGGGTTCTACACCTTGGTATCTCTCTGATATTACTGTTTCACCTCAGTAGGCCCACTAACATCAGATCTATCCTATCAGAGACTATTTTAAATCACTTCAATTTTCTCTGCCCTTGGGCTCTGCTCATAAGACTAGAATCTGAAGCGGATGAGCGTGGCCTATGATCTAGTGTTTTACTTCCCCCCCATTTGTATTAGAGGCAACTTCATTAGCTTTTGGACTCACATATATCAGTTTTAAAGATGAAGTACAATGTCAGTAGTTTTTACCCGGTTCTCAAGTATATCAAGTTGTTCTATTTTCCCAGAGAATGTTAAAAAAATTAGTATTGCCATTTGTAAGAGCATTTTTCTCTTAAAACGAGCCATTGGTCATAATAGTGTTTGCTTACTTATTCTCTGAAGTGCTGTTTTATATCGAAAGTAAATCCAGGATAGAAGCTTGATAAGTAATGTCATACTTGGTAGCCCACAACCTTAGTGGTACAAATGAATTATGAAGCCCCACTTCACCATGTTGTTGTTTTTCCTCAAATACGTCTCTTCGTCACTACTTGTTTATCTTGAGTGATTTTAAAATAGTGAATTAGCTTCTTGTTAGTGCCCAAGTCATCCATCCAGCTTGTGCTTTTCCTTTATCACAAATTCCTTCAGACAGGAACAGTCCAGGAGCCTGTGGCTCAATTACGGGCTGTTGGGAAAAAACAGTCTATGGCAGGGGTGTGTCCTAAATCCTAGAGTCCGGCCAAGGCTAAAACAGAGAAGCTATGTTTCCCCACCCACTTTTGGCAGTAGTTCAACCTGGCATCCACCAAAAAATGTACCAAGTAATTTGCCCATTAGGACACCCAGTTCTGAATTCGGATCTGGGCTCTTACTACTTCCTGCCTCTACCCTCTGTCACCCTCTTGCCATTTTATATTTTCCCACCTTCACGCCAACAAACACGTCAGTCCCAGACCACTTCCTTGGACATGGCTTCTGTCCCACCATTTATTTACCCTCGAGACCACCATCCCTCTGGAATTTCCACCATGGCCCAGGTACCCAGCTCCATCTGCCACTAGCAAGTCTCACGCTATTTCACACGCATTACTCCACCTGGGTTGTTATTCCCACATCTAAATTCCCTCCATCTTGCAACAGCCAGCTCAAACCCTGCCTCCTTCACAGAGGCTGTCTTAATTACAGCAGACCCAGAAGCATGGCCCCAGGGAGCTTTGTTGTAATTATCTTGTGGGGGTCATTAGGAGCAGTGGTCCCCATTGTCCTCAACCTCTGCTCTCTGCAGCCCAGACCTCCCCTTCCCTCCTTTAGAGTTCGGTCTTATCTTCCAGAGGGGTTGTCAGCAATCTGGGTATAAAGTCAAGGTTTTACAATTTTTCTGTGTCCCCTCAGTGGGCAGGATGTGTGGTTCAGATGCTCGGTAAATATTGCTTATTGATGAATCACTGTAACAAAGCCCTTTATTAGTCATAAAACAGTGGGGTTTCTGTCTTCAGGAACTTGTAGCTTTTCCCAGAGGAGGAAGGAACTGGTCACAGTCACCATTCTATCCCCAACACTTAGCGTAACATTGGCCGGTTTAAATGGTTCAGGAGACTGAAAGACATGCCCCCCAGAAACTAGCACACACCAGATGGCAGCAGGTGCTGTACAGAGCACCTAGGATCTAGAGATGCATTTTGAGGGGTGAAGTTGGGCTTGGCTTTAGTATGAATGGGATTTAAAAGCTTGGAGTTCAAATTGTGAGAAGCAGAGTATGCAGAGGGTATCCTACTTAGAGCTAACAGACTCAGTGAAAGCACAGTGGAGGGGGAGACAGGGAAGTCTGACAAAACAGGCATGGGAAAGGTCATGATGGGGCTGAAATTCAGTGCCAAGTCGGACGTTCATTCCAAAAACATGTTAAACGTGGTGGCACATAATCTTCGTGTGGTATGGGAATGGACCCCTTTTTCTCTTTTTACATTCATGATTATTTTTATAGTAATTTTTATATAGTGTAGGTGATCGTGGTTTCCCATTTCAGGAGGTGTAAAGTTTTTTTTCAAAAATACATTTATGTAAAATAAAACTGAGTGAGTAGCTTTAAAGAAAAATATGAAGTTAATGGTGTTGAGGCCATACATCAAAAAGGGTGATTCCCTGTGGCTGGAAGTTGGGCGTGTACCAGTGTAGAAGTGGAAAGATTCCCCCTCCCCCAGTGGAGAGTTGCTGCAGAAAAATTACCTAGGCCAAGGCCTACAGGATTGTTGGAGTTTGACCCAGTGGGAAGCCATTGGTGAACCTAGCAAGAGCAGCGGTAAGTCAGACGCAGGGCAGCTATTCCGTGAGGACTGGGATTTTATGTTCCCTGTTTATCACTAAACAGCAGTGTCTGGCTCATCGCAGGCGGGTATGAAGAAGGTGTGAATCAGTAGGTGGTAGGTCTGAAGCGAGGCTTTTCTTTCCACCCGTGGCGCTGACTCCGGCTGCTTGTTTCCTCCTACCTCTGCTGGCCAGAGCCGCTGAGCTGGGAGCAGCCTGGTTCCCACGCCCCCTCCCGAGTGAGCTCACGGGACAGCTGTGTGGGTGGAGGAGGGAGGCAGGCCACTGAATGGCCCGCCCTGCAGGCTCCTGCAGCGGTCTCCCACCGAGACTCTTACACTTTCTATCTTCATACATTACCAACACCACAGGGACCTGGGTGCCTTGGTGTACTCCAGCATAAACCAGCCAGTGAGGAGGCCTGGGAGGGAGGTGGGGACCACAGACCCCCACCCCCATCTCAAGGGGACAGTCTCTACTCTGCCCCTGTTTGCCACACATGTGTCAGATTTGAGCAGTGTTTCAGAAGATGTCCACAAAATACACATTTTAGGTGAGAGTTCCTGATTGTGTTTTTACTTAGCACCTAATCCAAAACTCTGAAGATCCTGCCCTGGTCCGGCACACAGTCTGTGACCTCTAATGTAATGAGATAAAGTCCTGTCTCCTCCTTTGTCCATCCCAGCTTTTGTCACATCCAGTCATGCCTTTACGTACATTTTTTCTGGCCTGCTACTCTGGTCATTTCTCTGAATCCACAGTCACACAGTCGGTGCCCTTTTTGTGTGTCCCTTAGCCCAAGTTCCAAATCTCTCCTGCTTTCCTCTTGCTGAGTGTCCTTCATCTTGGCTATTTGGTCCCATCACTTGCTTTCCTTCTCTGTCATCCGAGTTCAGGCTCCACACAGTTAAGCCTGGCTTAAGCCATCAGGACTTTGAAGGATGTGCTTGCCCCCATCTTAATTCCCCCAAATCCTGGCCTGGCGCCCTCTCCAGTTTTCATCTCTTCTCAGCCTCTGTGTCCTCACATCTGTCTTTGTCATGTCTCCTTCTCTTCCGCCCTCCTCCCCGACTCCAGGCCTGGGATCTTCTTTCCTGCTGTCAGGAATCCCACGTCCAGTGGTTGGAACAGACCCACGTGGTTCCTGGCAGGCCTCAGATAACCCCCAGCATTGCTGGGAGCCTGGCCAGGGTCACAGAGCTCCAAAACTCGTCACCCCCTCGTGCCATTCAGAATGTAGCCTTTGAGGGGTCCGTCGCATGTGCGCGGGCACAGTGGCTCAGGGAGGCCCTGACACATTTCACATCCCCTGGGATCAGGCTGCTGGGTGGTTGTAAACATCAAAAAGGAAAATACCATCCGGCATGAGATACGAACACATCACAGTTGCAGCAAGGCCTGCCTTGTCCTCTTCGGCAAGCCAGTTATTTACAGAGGCTGTGCGTTGATCAGGATCATCACGAGTACATTGTGTTGCTTAGATTTTTTTCTGTAGCAGCTCCTGCCACTTCTCAACAGGGACCCAGCCTTTAGAGCCTCTCTGCGTGCACCAGTGTTCCTAATGAACACATGAGGTTGTGGGAAGCAAACGGATGCACAGCAGATCATGGGCTCTGGGGTTACACAGTCTGAATCCGGATCTCGTCTCCAATGTTACTGGCCACGGGCAGCCATTCTGCCTGCCCTCCGTTTTCTCCTGCATGACGTGGGGAGACGGGTAAGCACTGCCTCATCATGCTGTCTGTATCAGAGAACTCTTTGTTCATTCTGTCATAGTCTGGTTGGCAAATTTTGGTTCACAGGCCAAATCCAGCCCATAGCCTGTTTATATACGGCCGGCATATGAAGAATGTTTTCTGCATTTTAAAATGGTTGTTCTAGAGGTACCTGGGTGGCACAGTCAGTTAGGCATCTGACTCTTGGTTTCAGCTCAGGTCATGATCTTACGAGTCATGAGATCGAGCCCCATGTTGGGCTCCACTCTCAGCAGGGAGCTGGCTTGAGAGATTCTCCCCCTCTGCTCCTCCCCTCCCCCCCTTGTTCATTAAGATAAATAAATAAATCTTGAAAAAATAATAAAATAATGAAATGGTTGTTTATGTAAGTTCCTACATAGTATTCTTGATTTGGCCCACAAAATGTAAACTATTTACTATCTGGCCCTTTATGGTAAAAGTTTGCCACCCCCTGCACTACAACATGCTGGAAGGGCTTTGGGTCCCTTGGTGTGTCACTTTCCTTTTGGTTGGTTGCGCACTCACAGCTGTGTTCTGAGAACATTCATAGGCCTTCTCTCTACTAAGTCCTCCCTCCACAGCCCTGGCTTGCAGGGTGGGTGCCACACTGTAAGATGGGGAAACCAAAGTCCCGGGAGACTATGAATTTCCTTCCTACAACCCATGAGTTATTCTTCTGGACTGGACTGAGTTGACCTGTTAGCCTCCCTTCCCCACTTGGCTCCCTGAGCCAGGGCCAATGGATGTGCTCCCTCTTCTCTGGGAGGAACTCACATGCATTTAGAGAGGGTTTGGATGTTCTAGGCATTTCAGGGGTCCTAGAGATGACTCACTCAGGAATCCACCCTCCAGGAATCTCACATATAATTGGGGAAACAGAGGCACACACTTACTACCAGTAACAATAAGATGCACTGGCACCACCCCAAACACAACGTGTTTTGGGGCCTTCGAGGAATAAAAGCATCTACAGGGGCATCCCCCAGGCTTCAAGCCCATCAGAAAACTTGAATTTTCTATTGGAAGTTGAGGCCCCTTGGAGCTCTTCCCCACTGGCCGCTTTCACCAAAAATCCTCATGTTTCTGCTGCCCCGTGGCTGACTCCTGTAGCTCTGGCTGCATTCTTGTCCAGCAGTTTTGTGGTTCATCAGGCAACCCTTGGATCCTGATGCTCATCTGTCTGGGTGGCATTTGAAGGGCAGCTGTGGCGGGAGGGTGCTTGCTGCCCTCACCCATCTCTCCCTGCTGTCCCTCCCGGGGCTCAGTGTGTGCCTTCGCTCCCAATTGCTTCAAGTGAAAACAACGAGCTATGGGTCTCTGGTAGCCAGGGTGTTCATCGGGTACCTGGAGCCCAGAGGACATGCCCTCAGGACAGTAGCACCTTGGTCAAAAGGAAGAACATCCTTTCACGTATAAAAATAAGAGTTGAGGTCCTGAGCAGATATTCTGAACTTATATAGCTCTTCAGAAACAAAACACTCAAAGCTGCTATGATAGGTTTTTTTCAACTCATGTGACGTTCGTGTGTTCTGACATTTCGGGGCAGTTGCTTTTTCTCTTCACAGTGATGATGTGATTTTCATCCACCCTTGGCTTCCCAGCAGTTCTTACTCCTTGTTCAAGAATTAGTTCAAGAACTCACTAAATGTGATTCAGACAGGCCATTGAAGGGTCACCCTAACAAAGATGAAGGTTAACTAGAAGTTACTAAACTATTTCCTCAACAGACTGTGATTTGACTCTCTGGCCGTGACTAGTACGGAAGGCTTGTAGGAGCAATTTTTGCCCTGTAAAAAGGTTGTATCTCAGTCCCTTTGGGCTGTTTAACAAAGTAGCATCGGTTCTGTGGCTTATAATTAGCCGAAATTGCTCATAGCTCTGAAGGCTGGAAGTCCTAGATCAGGGTGTCAGCGTGCTTGGGTGAGGGCTTGCTTCCAAGTCACAGATTTTGCTGTATTATCACACTACAGAAAGGACTAGAAGCTCTGTGGGGTCTCTTTTATAAGAACACTGATCCCATTCATGAGGGCTCTACCCTCATCAGCTAAGCACTTCCCAAGGGCCTGACCTCCTAAGACCATCATACTGGACATTAGGATGTCACCGGATTAATTTGGGAGGAGACACAAACATCCAGACCATAGCAGGCATAAAAAGTGCTTTTCCCAGGTGTATGGCCTTGATCTTCTTGTGAGCGTTGGACTCTATGTCCATTTTGGTCACTGTTGTGGTCTCAGAACTCAGGAAAGTGCCTTATAGTGAGTGAGCACTCCGTGAATATCAGATGCCAAATTTATTCACGAGAGATTTATTGAGCATCTGGGGTTGGCGGGGGAGGGGGGGCCTCCATAGCTGAATTCGGCCTGGTCTTCTCCACTGCCCTCTCCAGTGAGGAAGGGAGTGATGGAAACACAGAAGGACCACACAGTATGAAGCGTGCCAGAAAGGAGGTAGCAGAAGAGCAGTCCTTGTTGCCAGGGGCAGCAGTGGGGAGACTTAAGGGGCACACCGAAGACCATGGAGTTGGACCGTGCAAGCTGAGGGCCTGCCATGTGTACGGACATGAGGGTGAAGGACCCTAATACAGGAAGCGCTGCTGGATAATAGAGGACAGTGGAGGCCGGGCAGAGCAGAAGGGGTCAGGTCCATGAGCTTGGGAGCTTGGACTGTGCCTTGGGGGTGGTGGTTTATCAGCCATGTGAGTGTGTGTGTGTGCGGAATGATTCTAGCTGCCTGGTACAGTAGGACTTGAAATGAGAGTGGGATTCAAACCAGGAAGAAACAAGTTAATGAATCCGCAATCCTGAAAAATGCTGAAAAGCGCTTAAGGAAAAGCAGAGCCAGTGGGCAGGTCTCTCAGAGATTGGAAGGAGGTGGGATAGATTCTGCAACTCACTGGTGCTGGCCCCCGACGAGACTCCAGTTCTCAGCATGAACTTGGCTCCATCATCCCCACCTCTTTTTTGTCATCACTCTTCCCAGAAGAACATACCTTTCGAGCGTCTGTAGTTTGATGACCCCTGTGTTCCTCATACATGGGGAACAACAGGAAGGTCAGATGACAGGTATCAGACAAATGGGCACCCCAGTGTGTGTGCTGGAATAATATGCTTGAATTATAGATAGATGTTTCCACAATTAAGTGAATGTAAGTTGTTGTCTCCATCTGCTGACTCTTGTGGCATCCCCGATGACTTAAGGAAGTTCAAAGAATGATGATAAAGGCTCTTCGCTGGGCACCTTCAGCCCTTACTGTATGTGCCTCTTCTATCTGTCTCTCTCTGTGTGTTCCTCGGTGACCCTTATTTGCCCTGTATTTTTCATTACCGTGAAGGCAGGAAGAGGAGGTGTCTGATGGTACAGAGCATCCAAGAGGCGTGCTGTGTGCTCTCATGAGCTTATTAGGCACTTTCTGATGATGCAATTACTAACTTGAAAAGGACATTCAGCATTTTCATCAAACAATGCATGTCTTTGTGTGGCCCATAGCTTTTCATTTTTCCTGGGACAGCCGTTCTCTCAAAAACAGTTCTATTGTAAATAACTTCTGTCATTAAGATCTGTGCCCCATGGATCGGCAGCATTAAATGCCTTGGTGTGTATCATAGTATGGTGAACCTCCTTTGGCGCAGTTGTGTTTCTTACTCTGTGAAAGCAGCATTTTGAAAATGCAACTATTCTAGGGGTGGGGTACTAGATGATTTTACAGAGGAAAGGGTATTTTTAAGGCAGATCATCAGCTTGGTAAGTCTTGTTTTAGGCATAATGGGTACGAGGGATTTTCATTCTTGAGTCCAAATAATACGTAATTAATCATAAGAGTAGAAAACCAACCATGAGTTGAATTTGAATTAGTAGCCTCTCCACTCTTCTCCCCACCCCCAAGCATGAGGTTCTTAGACGCCTAACTCACTGACGTGTCCTCCTAGAGCAGCGATTCTCAGCGTGTCACCCAGGCACCTGGGGTGGGGGCGGGCGGTCCTCAGCACTGTTTCAGGGAGTCTGTGATGTCAAAGCTATGTCCATAAAAACATCAAGATTTATTTTTTTCTATTGCTCTCGTTCTTTTATGAACGTACAGTGCAGTAGAGTTTTCTAGAAGTCCCTCTATCACATAACAGAAATGATTGAATGCAGAAGCAAAAGGCCAGCTGTCTTCAATTAAGCTAGACATAGAGGGCTTTGTGAAAATGTAAAACAATGCCATTCTTCCCAAAAAATTCTTGTTGTTCTGGAAAATACGGTAATGTTTCATAAAAAATGTTATTTATGTTAATATGTAGTGGGTGTGTTATTGCTATTTTAAACGAATGAAGGAATAAATATTTTCATATTTCTGACTGTTTCTAACCTGATCAACATCGATTGATATAGCCCAAATAAACAGCAGCCCTTCAGCTTTCTCAATAATTTTTTAAGAGTGTGGGGGACTCCTCAGACCCAAAAGTTGGAGGAACTTTTCTCAAGTACGGGGCAGTTTGTGAT
The DNA here is from genome assembly GCF_009762305.2 of Zalophus californianus. Taxonomy (NCBI): domain Eukaryota; kingdom Metazoa; phylum Chordata; class Mammalia; order Carnivora; family Otariidae; genus Zalophus; species Zalophus californianus. The sequence goes on along the minus strand of NC_045595.1, from coordinate 40,214,449 downwards.
AAAACTCTCCTGGCTTGCAAATGAGATTTGGGAAAGTTCTCTAACAAAGACCAAAGGGATTTGCATTCCCTATTCCTTTAGCAGGAGCCCATTTCTACATTTATCTGTGGATGTGCAAGAAAAATATGGATACAAGCTCATGTAGAACGCAAGACCTTACCAAAAGATCATTTATAAGCCCACAACGTTGTGGGAAGAGAACCAAACACACCGTTGTCCTCCGTATATGGTACTTCCAGTTCTCACTGTAGGGTATGAGTCTGTGAGACATCAGCCTTCACCTCTTCATTCAACCAGAGGACGTGTGTTTCCCCAGCACCTTCACAGGGCTGGCCCACGCAGGACAATGCAGACACAGTTCCCTGCCCCACCCCAGGAAGCCGATGTCCTTGTTTAAGGAGACCGTGAGTAACAAACAAGCATAAATGAACAGGAAGACAGAGGAAATGAATGGGATGATACCACACAGTCACTTGGAGGATTGAGAAATAGATTCACACAAGTTGCCCAGCAAAGGCTTTTCTAATGAGACTTCTCTGAGCTGAGATGGGGTTGCTGGGTAGATTAGGAAGGAGAAGGGAGGGAGGGACATTCTGGTAGAGGGAATCCTGAGGAAGGACACGGCTCAGTGGGGGTAGGGTGAGACGAGAGCCGCCCCGGTAGATGATGGTATAGAGAAACTGATGGGCAAGGACCAGATTTTCTAGGGCATTGGAGGCCCGGTGAAGAATGTGATTTTAATCCAAGTGCGATGAGAAGTCATTGTGGGGGTTTTCAAGCAAGCGAAAGAAGTGATCCTGTTTCTGCTTTATAAAGATGGACCTGGCAACCTTGTAGAGTGGGGAGCCCATGGGTGGGCAAGAGAGGAAGCAGAAAGTGCATCAGGAGGCTCTTGATGTCATCCAGGTGGAGGGGATGGTGCACCAGGGATGATAAACAGAAGTGGACAGAATTGAAATCTTACTTGGAATCAAAGAGAGCAGACCTACAGAGAGAGGGAAGGCTCTGGGGATGGCAGTGAACAAGCATGACCTCTGGTTTTCGCTTGACAACTTGTGTTTTCTCACATGGTTGCAACAAAACTCTGCAAGGTAGGTAGTTTTATAGCTAATTAGAGATCAGGAAACCAAACTCCCAATAACCTGCTTAGGGATCCATAGGGCCCTTCCCAGCATCAGGGCAAGTCAGGTCACTGCCACTGCCCAGCCCCATCTGTGGCTTCTTTTCCCTGGTGTCATGCCTCTGCTCTTTGCTCTAGCCATGGTGGGGACACCAAGTGTGGGTCTGAGATGAAGGTTCCCTTCCTCCCCGCCACCCCCAGCAAGCCAGGGCTATGAGCTGATCTGTGACAAGTTGCCATGCCTCATCGTCTGGGTCTGAGAAATGGGACCAGATGTATCTGCTGGCCACCAGCCCAAGTGGGATTTTATTTACAGGTTTACTCACATCACAGGTGTGTCTGGGCTCCCAGAGAAAGGGAGCATTATTCTTCAGGCCCTGTTATGCCTCTTGGCAAGACGTGGGAGTCCTCCTGAGAGACAGTTCAACCTTTATAAATATCGAGGCGGGGGGGGAGGGGGGGTGGTGAAGGTTTGGAAGCAGTTGTGAGAATTTTAAACATCAGTGATTTGCTTTGAAACAATAGTACCTGTGCATTTCATTTAGGCGGTGGGTGATGACTTGAAAAAGAAAGTTTTGTTTTTAAAGCTATCAAACTCACTGGTTCAGAGGCTGAATGAAGGGAGACAAGAGGCAAGGCAGCAAGGATAAAAATTCTTAAATGCTCTGGGTGTTCACCTTCCGTGTATCATCACAACTCCCTGCTTTCTTGACGCTGGCACAGAGCAGAGCTATGTGAGTCTAGGCGGCTGTGGAGTATCAGATCCAGATCTGTAGTAGCCAGTGACAATTAGCTCAGTGGCATGGGCTCTGAGCTATCCATAACATCCATGTAGCTATAGAGATGGTACAAATCTGGTCGCTTCTCTTCCTTCCAGTTAGCCGGGCAGCCCTTTAAGAAATAACTTTCTGCTTTGGGAACTGAAAATGTACTTTAGCAGTGATTATCTGCTCACTCACCTTTAGGGCAGCCTGTCTCCTTACAACCCCCTGGTTACTTTGCATACACACATGTAGATCTTGCAATTTAAATTTTTATATTTTATTCATATGTGGCACATTTTTCCTGCAACTTGGTAAAGTGCTAAATATTATATGAATATTATTCAAAACATGTGCATTCCATAAAACTCGTTTATATGCTATCATTATCTGTAGCATTAAATACATTTTATATCATCAAAAATTTTATGTATTTAAAAATGAATTTCTACTTAGCTTAAATGCATTAGGGATTATCCTAAGAGACCTTGCTAAAAACGCAGTCATGTTTATTTGTAACTGCCAGAAAATGGCTTACAAAATTGTTAGTATCTTTTATTATTCCCTACCACTGAAGCACTTGCTTGTTAATTAGAGAAATTTCAACTGTCATAGTTGGCAATTATAGCTTCTGTATCATTGTCTGTTATGAATAGTCAATGAGAGCTGATTAATATGCATGAGCAGCAGTATATATAGCGTGTGCATTGGACCACAATCCAGCTGCCAGAGTCCCTCAGAGGAGGGAGTGGTGTGTGTGTGCGTGCGTGTGTGTGTGTGTGTGTGTGTGCATGCTGCGAGGGAAGGAGGGGAAGCGTGGAAAGGGAGAGAGTTGTTTGCAGCCTTAGAGAGCAACGCCAATGTGAAGTGTGGCAGCCGCCCGATGCACCTGAGGCTCTCCGAGAATACCTTCATGCTCGCACACAGGACGCTGCTTTTCCCGGGTGCTGGCGAGTACTGAAGCCTTCCTTTGACGTTTCTCTAAACATGGGATGCAGTTTGTGCAGCCTGCAGAAGCAAGAGGAGCAGTACAAATTGCTCTATGAAGTTTGTCAGGTAACGCGTTGCATTTTATTCTGTGGGAGTGGACTGGCACTTCCTTGGCAGAGTTGTAACTTCTCAGGAAGGAATTGGGGATCTGGGGGTGTATCTGTGTTGTGAATGAGACAGCTTTTCTGACTTTTTGGTACATTTTCTGTTAAATCTCTTATGTGCTTTCCCTCACAGTGGCACTTAGGTGCCTGTATTTGAATATCTAAATAGATGTTGACAGACACAAAGTACGTTTCCAGCAGTCACGTCACAAAGCTCCTTTATAACGGACCGCTCTCTGGAGTGTCAGTGAATGTCTTAGGAAGGGTCAGAGCGTGGTCACCCTTTGAACAAGTTAGAGAAGACGGGGATGATGATTAATGCTTGTGCGGTTTTGTCTCTGTTTACAAATAGTTACGAGGCACGCCTTTCAGTAGAGCACAAGCGTCTACCGCAGACTTGATTCTTTCAGCAACTTCTTGTCCTGAGACATGTGGTTCAGATTTATGCTTCACACTTGCCATTCTATACCTCACCCTGTGAAAATTTTAAGAACTTCAAGAGCAGGTGGCTTGATCTTGGGTGCTGTCATCCATGGCAGATGACTTCTCGAAACTTCTACATCATGAGTAACGTGAAAATTCAGTTAAGATGAAATGGGATAGTTAAGGCATTAACCCAGATAACTTACCTTACATTTGTGTTGAGTGTTTTATTTTTAAATATTCAAGTTTTATCCTGAACTATAAGGTTTTCATACTGTTGTTGGTAACCTAACTTGGCAGTTAAGTGTTTTCCCCTTAAATCATTCTAACTCCTTCCAATTTTTTTTCAGCAATCAAAAAAATTAGAATCCTATTAAAAAGGTTTTTTTTAAATTAGAATGACAGAGTAAGGTCTTTGTGGTAAGAAAACAAAGATGCTTATTCCTTAATTTATCACAGTGAATGGGGGCATATTAATATATTCTCTAAAGAGCCAGACAGCTTAAAAAAAGAATTTGATTAGCCATCCGTTGGGCACCATTTTTGCACAAGCCACCAGAGGGCGCATAGCATTAAAAAGACGCAGTGAAACAAGGCGGCTTCTGTGCATTGGCTGCCTCTGTGGACAATCCCATGACAGAGTGACCCTTAGTGAAGAAAAGATGTGTGTGTGCGTGCACGCGCGCGCGTTTTTTCTCCACTGAAGCGTAGAGAATGTCAAATCAAACCTTTTGCGGCTTGGTCATGCCCCCCCCAACCCCCGCCAACCACCGCTTGTAGGGAGAGCACATCTCTTATACAACAAACAAGCGTCTTAAATCAGTGTTTGACATAGACTTCTGACCTATGACTTCACGCTTCGCACTCTGCTGGACTTCTGTCCTTTGGGAGCACATTGGAAGCCTGGGCAAAAGTGCCACTGGCAGTGGAGGTCTGGCCTCCATCCCTTGTGTGATCCTACGGTGATGTTGTAATCCACATTCTGCCAGGTTATGTGCAGTGAGCTGTGAGCCCCCCAGTTCTCAGTGAGTCAGGCATTCAGAACCAAAACAAGCAGAACAACAGAACCATCACCAGGGTGGTTGTTTGTATGACAGACTTTCACTACTGTGTATATAATATAGTGCATAAAAACAGAGTCTTAGTAACTTGCTGGGGTTTTCTCTTTTCACCATCAGTGCACAGAAATATTGAGCATTCATTGTCGTAGATGTGTTTAATTATACTGGTACCCTCCAAAATGTGGTGCCCCACCCCATTTCCTGCAAATCCGTGTTACCTTGTGCTTTATTCATCTGTATTATTTAGACTCTTCCCCCCTAGCCCCCCAAAAGAAAGAGCCTGGATTCTGTTTGTTTTTACTAGGTGAATTTATGTGGAAATATTTCTGGCCAAAGCATCATGCAGTAAATTGCTGATAAATGACTTCCATCTGGAATACACTTTGTCAGCAATTTAGGAAGCCATGCAGATTTATTTTCAGGAAACTCAAACTACTTTTCGGACCCATTACCCTTGTGCCAACTAAGTAAATCCCCTTTCTCCTATTCTTTGGGAGTCCTGAACCGTAGCATAAAGGAATTCACAAAACACTTGCAGGAATTAATAACTGCATTCTCCTCCTTATTATGCAAAGCCTTATTAAAAGCAGAGAAATTAAGGTTTCCATAAATTACAGTTCCAGAAGGTCCAGTGTGTCTGGCTTCAGTAAGCCCTCATAACAGCAACACAAAGAGGATCAAATATTCTGGGGCTCAGACTTTATCCTTTCCTCATCCAGAGATAATTCAAAGAGATGCTCTTCATTAGGGCCTTTGGCAAGCTGCCTACAATGTCTTTTTGGGGCTGCTGTGAGCTTAATGATGCAGAACAATGGCTTTGCCTCTTGTTGCACACATACCTTATTGTACCTTTCATCACATTAGAAAAACAACAGCAACACAGAAAGTGGCCTGGCCGCCAGAGGGTACTGCAAGGAGTGCACACATATCAGAGATTTGCAGCACGCCTTAAGGGATACACCAAGGTATTTGGGGATCGTGGGAGTACTTCTGAGGGTGGTACAAGACGAGCCTCCTGCCCACCCTGGAGTTGTAAGATCGGCTGAGGTATAGCAGTCTTTGTGATTTCATGGTAACTGTAGAGTCCTGGGGACCATCAAGACAGGACCTGTGGCTGTAGGACAGTTAACATTTAAGTTAGCAGCTGTTTCCTGCTTTGGAAAACTAGCCCATCTCAGGAGACTTTGACTACTCAGAAGCACTGCTGAAGTGGAAGGACAGAAGCAGGAGAGGAAGATGCTTCAAGGTTGTCAAGGGGTGCAATCTTCGACTTGGACAAATTAACTGCCCAGAAGATCTCATGTGCAGGGGTGATGGGGTAGGGAGCTTGACAGCTTTGAAGCTGTAGCCAGAACCCAACTGAAGCTGGTCACCTGGTTATGGGGATGGGGTGGGGGAGCAGTGTTGGCAGGGATGGAGAAGTCTGTAGCTCTCTTGGCTTGTTGCCAGGGACCCCATCACCAGCCAAGCATCAGCCATCCCTCTAGCTGTATCCTTTCAGAACAAGGGGAAGGCCAGTGTGTGGATGCTTTGAAGAGAGTTTTCAGGTAGAGGCTGGGGGAAGGGAAAAGGACACACCAGACAGTATCACTCATTCCCTCCACCTCTCCTAAGGTCGACCAGATGCTTTTTGTAGAATAGTGATCTTTCTTCACTTGATTAGGTCATAAGGAAATAATTGTTTGGGACTTAGGCTTCAAACTAGAAATTATAATAATGAATACATTCACTTAAGTCTATACACATTTTCAAGATGGCAAGGAGAACCTATTAATTGCAGTGATGTTCATTGCAGGAACCAGAGTATTATTTATTGAGCACTTACTGTGTGCCAGCACTGTGCTGACTGTGCATTTCTCCATCAGATCCTCACAGCAGCACAAACAGATGGGCGATACTATTATCCCCATTTCAGAGATAAACTGAGACACAAAGGAGTTATAAATGGGGGTGGCAACAATGCCTGTGCTGGAATTCCAAAGTCTGAATTCTTCTCTTATACAGTACAGATTATTTTTATCAAAACCCATGGATAGAGGACCTGTATTATATAGAACGCTTAATTTTTAAAAATCATTCTCACCTTTGTGGAGCTGACATGGAGACCCCTCACTCTCAAACAGGGCCACGTGCTTCTTGGCCTCTCCATGAGCTTGGGAGTACTTGGGTCTGTTCTTTTACAAATGGGAGGACTTGAGACAGGGCCTCTGGTCCCTCATGCCAGGGGAGAATGGCGGACAGAGAGAAAAGTGTTCAGGAGGAATGCAGCATTCCCATCAACTTCCCAGGCAGTTTTAAGAATGGTTCATTTGAGAATGGTTCATGTAATTTGTGCTTTTATGCCCCCTGAAGTTGTTGATTTTGAGAATCGGCCGGGTCATGGTATGATAAAGTATGGACAGAGCTAATGGTCGTTAATTGGATGAACATAAACTTGACCTCTATACAGAAATGTTGAACATGGTTTAGTTTTCTTGCAAATGAGAGTGTGTTTGCTTAAACAATCTATCAGTTCCAAAAGCTTTATTATTAGAAGCAGCTTTACAATGCGAATTAGTTGAGGTAAAGCAGGTGTGGAAAAAGAAAGGCCATCTCCTCCTACCTTAATGACATGGCACCTGTCTGTGGCTGAGAATGTCCCATTTTTTTCACGCGGGGTATTTATCCATCACTAGGGCTTGTTTTTTTCTTCAGCTAACATTGGACCATAAACCACTTTGATGTTGATGAAGCAATGAAAAGGAAAGGCTTAGGGTTCGACCAGGGCTTGCTCCCCTATCTTTCTACCGATCTCTTCTTTAGGTACAAAGTATTCAATGACCATAAAGGAGTTCTCTTGCTCTCCTCTTAGGACTGAGGCCAGTTTGCCACCACCCCAGCTCAGATGCCCTTGTGAGTGTTCCCATGAGTCCCTGCGTACCTCTGCATCCCTGCACTGAGCCTCCATGAAGCCCTGTGTACCAGTGTCCCCTGCACTGAGCCCTCCCTCGATGCTCTGCACATTATTCTATTCCTCATTTCTGTATTACCTGTTAATTCAACCTCCTCAGTTACACTGTGAAATCCTGGGAGGTCTAGTTACCACCTTTAGCCTCATCCATGTGATCAGTTGTACACATTGGATTTTGTATGTGTTGGTAGGGCACGAGGAGCAAGAAAAGAAACAGGGGTACTAGTTAGAAACCCAGAACGAGCTGTTGGAAGAGATGACTGTGATTTGGACCAAGAAGGTGCCGATGGAGATCACAGGGGCTACAAGACATTTACTTTTCATTCATTCAACCAACATGTTTACCCAACCAACCCCATGCCGAGTACCGAGCATATCACTCCCTGCTCATTGGCTCCCCAATGCCCTGAAGAGAAAACCTACTCCTTAACTGTGGCCTGCAGGGACCTGTATAGTCTGGTGTCTTTTTACCTCTCCTGTGAGCTGCCTGCCACACACCCATCATGCATCTGCTCTGGTCCTTGCAGGTGTCTCGCAGCACCTAGAACCCACCTGACTCCTTCCGTCTTCACACCTTAGACTAGCTGTTCCTCTCCTTCTATAGTTCACCAACTCATCCTTGAGGACTCAGCTCAAATATCCCTCTCCCCAGAGACCTTCACTGATCTAAGAGGTTCCCCCACCCCCACCCATGCTGACTTTTCTGTGCACAGTTTATTTCCTTCCTAGCATTTAGCATAATTCATATACTATTAACTTGTCTATTGTCTCCAACCCCCAGTCCCCAGAAAAATGTCAGCCCCATGAAGGCAGAGACTTCCTCTCATTCTCTGTGACCCCCCAGGTCCTGACACATAACCAGTAAACTATTCAGGACATGTTTACCAAATTAACTTCTGAATGAGGAATGTATCAAGTAGGTCCCACTTTGGTCCGGGAAGGCTTTTAGCAATGACAAATGAGCCCACGTCCTGGGATTCTAATGGCTTCCGTAGATATTGCTGCATATCGCCATGAGGCAGGTGGTACACAGCCCCAGGGGAGACGACTGCCCCTCTCTCTGCGTTCCTGTGACCTGCCTGCCATGGCTGGCAGAACGAAACATATGGAACAGTGAAAAAATGTAGCCTTAATAAATGACTTCTCTTGCACTCATTAATAATGCAGGGAGAGGTCATGGCTACATTGGGGGTGGGGGAGAGCAGGCACAGAAGAATACCATCAGCAGGTCCGGAGGCATGCCAGAGCCAAAATAACCCTCCTGCATTCTCTGCCCAGTGTGGGATTCAGCAGGGAACATAGCATCTGCTCTCTAAAGCTCACAAAGCAAGGTTGCTAGCAACATTACCTTCAGTGGTATGGCAGGTGTCATAACATTGGTGAAATGTCATCAGATTCTGCTGCCTAATAGCGAGTGCCATGCTGGGAAAAGGCATGAATGTGTCTACTTCGAATGACTTGCTTTCCTATTTCTTCACCAAGAGCATATTGAGTGGTATGTGTGTATTGGTTAACTTTGGGGAAAGGGTCCTTTTTCCAGTATACTGGTCACCTGCCTGGCAGGATATTTTTTTTTTTCAAAGACATTTTATTATACCCATCAGTTTGTAATAAAGAATATGCTGGAATAGTGCAGAAGTTGGATGAAAGTTATTGGCATCAATGTTCAATGGTGGGAGTACAAGGATCTTGATTTGAGAGGCAGTGGGGCTCAAGGGGAGATTTCCTGACTGTTGAAGAGTCTCCAGAAGTTTTTTCTAAGTCATTCATTCTCACAATATGCTCTTGGAGCTGCAGCATCGCCATCCTGTAGGAACTTGTTAGAAATGCAGATTCTCCAGCCACACTCCAGACCTCCTGAGCCCGAATCTCTGTGCATGGTGCCAGCAATCTGTGTTGAACAAGGCCTCTGGGTGAGTTTGGTGCTCATTCAAGTTTCAGTCCCTCTGTTCGAAGTTAAACCCAAAATACTGGGAGAGGGAGGACTCTTAGGTTACCTAAGCTTTGGGGCAGATTTTCTTCATTTTTCCTTTGGATGTAGAGGCAGCAGGACAAGCTTCTCCTATCTCAGACACTTCCATTCAGATCAAAAGGTAACCAACCATTTGTTGGTGAATACAAAATAAGTCGTTTTATTTTGGTGAAGCAGGGCTTTTTTCAAGTAAGTTCTATAATATTTAGTTTACAAGTGGGAAAATGAAGGTTAGTGAAGCTTTGTCTGTTAAAGTCTTTGTTAAAGATATATGTGCGCATATAGACATACACACACACATACACACACTTGTGTGTGTATGTGTGTGTGTGTATCTTCTACAAATTAACCTTCGGTTTTCTTCAACCAGTGTCCCTCTCCCAATCACCCCAGATTCCAGAATCATCTTGCATCCTCCTAAGTCAAATGCCCTCCTACTCCTATAAACGTTCCCTTTCCAATAGTCGATGGGAAATTAATCTAAAGTAATTCCCGATAATGTGAATGATGGTAAGCAGAATCCTCCTGCCCAAAGAAAGTGTGTTTTTAGAAAGACCTTGTTAACCAAATGAATCCTATTTTGCAGAATTCTGGGTGAAACAAGTTGAGCAGGGACCTCCTTCTGATGTTGAGCTAGATGGCCATCACCATGCTGACAGGTCATGACTTACAGACCCTCCTTCCAGAGCATTTTCAGGGTGTAGGACACAGTCCAACTGTATCTGTCAATGAAACAGTACCATTGACCAGTCCTTAGTATCTATCTTAGTGTACATTTTGATGTGTTATGCCAGAGAATAAACACTTTTTAAGGTCTTAATAAGTATTGCCAGATCATCCCCCAAATAAGCCTCTTTTTGTAACACCACCAGCGAGTAAGATCTGTCTCACCTTGTCTCCCATTCCCATACTCACTGGGCATTAAAGATATTCTCACTTTTTTTTTCTATTTGATAGAAAAAGGGGGTGGGGGAGAGGAATGGACTCTCATTTGTAACTTGCACTCTTACACCAGTCTCAAGGCACCAACATTCCTCTAGGGCACTGGTTCTCAAACTGGAACGTGCATCAGCATCACCTAGAGGCACTATTAAAGCACTGAGTCCTCTGCCCCACCCCCAGGTTAGATGCTGCTAGTCTGGGGAGCACGCTTTAGGAGCAACTGCTCTAAGAGATACGTGATTACATATGGATGGATGGATGGATGGATGGGTGGATGGATGGATGGAGGGATGGATGGTTGGATGGACGGACGGACGGATGGACGGATGGATGGGTCAATGGGTGAGTGGGTGGATGGATGGATGGGTGGATGGATGGTTGGTTGGTTGGATGGACGGACGGACGGATGGACAGATGGATGGGTCGATGGGTGGGTGGGTGGATGGATGGATGGTTGGTTGGATGGACGGACGGACGGATGGACGGATGGATGGGTCGATGGGTGGGTGGGTGGATGGATGGGTGGGTGGACGGACGGACGGACGGATGGACGGATGGATGGGTCGATGGGTGGGTGGGTGGGTGGATGGACAGACGGATGGATGGGTCGGTGGGTGGGTGGATGGATGGATGGGTGGGTGGATGGATGGTTGGTTGGATGGACGGACGGATGGATGGACAGATGGATGGGTCAATGGGTGGGTGGGTGGATGGATGGACGGACGAATGGATGGGTCGATGGGTGGGTGGATGGATGGATGGATGGATGGGTGGGTGGACGGATTGACAGATGGACAAAAGGACAGGAAGGTGGGAAGGAAGGCGGGCTTCAAGGTATATGCTTCTCAGTTTTGCTAATGCCAGACAGTCTTTCAGCATCATGGTAGAGATTCCTGATGCTTGAACTTTTCTGTCAGTACTTGGTATCATCTGGTTCCTTAATTTTTACAATGCTGCAAATACAAAGAGGTATCTCACTATGGTTTAAACTTGCTTTACTCTTGATTATTAGTGAAATAGAGTATTTTATTTTTGATGTGTGTATTGACCGTATTTGAGCTTCTGTGTGTGTGTGTGTGTGTGTGTGTGTGTGTGTGTGTGTGTGTGTGCGCGCGCACGCGCAGTGCCTGTTCAGGTGTCTGCCCCAGTTCTCTATTGGATTTTTCATCTTTTTCCTTTGCTTCATAGGATTTTTAAAAGCTTAGTCTGGATACCAGTTCTTTATCAGGTTTGACTTGCAGACCTTTTCTCCCAGTTTGTGGCTTGTCTCTTTGCCTTCTCTTTATGGTGTATTCCAGTGAACCAGATCCCTTCATTGAACATAGTCAACTCTATCAGTCTTTTCTTATGGTTTGTGCTTTTAGTCTCTGTGAGGAAATATATTTTCTACTTTGAAGCTCTAAAGCTGCTATCCTGTATTTTCTTCCAAAAGCTTTATATAACTTTTGCCTTTCACAGAAAGGTGTGAGGCTGGCGTCGACTTCATTTTAGGATGGATCCTAGCATCAGTGGAGAAAATCCCATCTCTTCCCCATCAAAGGGCAGTGCCTCTTTCCCCTGTGTGTTTGGGGCTCTTTCTGGCCTTTCTTTTCTGGTCCATCGAGAGTCTCCCTGCACCAAGATCACACTAAGAGTGTCTGTTTCTGTAGTAACGCTTTGTCCCCCTGGGAGAAGGTCGCTCCCTGGTGCTGCCTTCTGGTACTCTTCTTGGCATTCTGTGTGTCCACGGACATGTCATGTTCAGCTTGTCAGAGTGACATATTTGTAGTGCTCTTAAGTGGAGCAATGGACTTACAAGTATTTGGTGTAGAATTCTTTAAATTATATGCATCTTAAAAAACTTTTAATATATTCAGTACTTAATAAAATAAAAATATTAAGAAGAGCCCCAAGAAGAAAGATCATATATTATAAAAAGCCTCCCTCTCCCCCAGATTCTGAAGGAAAGTAAATCAGAAATAGTAATGATGGGGAGGAAGAGGTTGGTTGGCTATCAAGATCTTTAAAAAGTATTAAAATATACTGCCTTATTTTTTTCCTTAAGATAAAGCGTTCTTCATGTGCGTAAGAATTCTCTCAACGTCTACCATGTTGTAACAGAAGACAGCTGTAGGACCACAGTTAGAACTTGTATCTTTACAAACACATTGCTTAAGAGTTGGCATGTTTGCATGTTTCTATATAAAGAAGTCTTAAGCAAAAATGTCTTTTTTTTGTGAACAAACAATGCATAAACCATATAATGCAGACAAACACAATTCACGGCATTAAACCAATGAAAACAGAGTTAATTTGTCAGATATCTGGGAAGATGAGTTTCCTACCAGTGTTAAGCCATGTCCCACAGCCCAGATGAATTCCTGTTTTAGCATAGGTGACGATTCATTATTCCCCTCCTCTGCCCAAAAGTGTCCGTGGTGGGGCACATAACATTAGAAGTGACATTCATTCTAATAAAAGAAAACTCTAAATAATATGAACCAATTTTCCTTTATCAAGCAGCTGTTTACTCTTTGGGGACTCTGGAAAACCTAGATAGAAATTATCATCTTTCATAGCAATATTTCAGTTGGCATCAGGAGATGAAGAGCAGTGGCTGTCCGCCCTCCCATATCCGCCCCTCCACCCCGAATCACAATGGTACTTCACGTCTGGGATTCTCTTCTTTTTACCTAGTTAGGAAAGGCCTGGCATGAATAACTTCTATTTCCTATCCTCTCCCTGTTAGATACCAGCTACCATATGTTGCACTTACGTGCATGTATCAACGTGTTCCCATGTGTTACAGTTCCGTAACCAGTGGCGCCTCTGTTTCCCTGGACCCAGTGTTTCCTCCTTTTCCGTTTTCGCTCTAGCAACTTTCTAAGCCTAAACTTTGCAGTATAAGCCTAGGTATCTAGAAACTTCCCAGGCATTGAAGTTTAAATTGTCTGGCATGTCTGTCTAATCTCTCCGCCTCCCCCCCAACCAATATAAGTTTCTGTTCTCGTTCCTCCCTGGAGTGGAACTGAGAGCAAGTGCCTGTTCCCCTTACAGTGCAGGGAGGGGGCAAACCTCAGGGAGAAGGCAAGGTGAAGAGCTAGCACATCATTTTCTCAGTTGGCCATCAAGTTTTAGAACCAACTCTCCTCCACATCCAACCACAGTTAAGAAACGTCCAGAGAAAGGAAGAAGCAATTCCAGCACTGTATTCTTTGTCCTTGAATTAACAGTGAAGGCCCAAGACTAATGCATTCCAGCGATTTGGATTTCTATGCTAATAGCAGTGGTAAATAACTGAGTGTGATCTGCCATGCATGTGGTCTATATACATGTGTTAGATGCAGAATCTCATGTAATTCTAACACAACCCCTTAAAGTACAGCTCCTGTTGTTACGTCCATTTTACAGATGGGACAACTGAGTGTTAATTAGAGAAGCAGATTCATGTGCCTGGGATCATACGGCTCCTACGGGGCAGAGCCAGAATCCTAGCACAGGACTATCAGTCTCCAGCACACTGAACACTGTCCCCAGCATTGTACTAAATATCTGGCACTGTGATAGACAGCGAAGTGTACCTGTCCTAGGGGGCTTGCGTTCTGGGATGGCGGGAGGTCAGAAATTAAATCTTAACACTAATGAGCATATGATTATGTCATAAGGTAAATTTAAAGGAATATGGGTCTGCAACAGAAGTATCATCAAAAGACTGGACCAGGAAACTGTGCTCTGTTTTCTCCTTTATAAAAGGGAGGTTTAAAAAAAGGTTCCACAGCTATGGGGGTTACATGGTGTATTAGCCTGATACATCACTCAAGGGAAGTTCATCTTACTGTCTTATTAAAGCAAGAGAGGAGTTCCATCTGTGAGTCCCCTCTAGTTGTCCTGAGTCCAGCATTTACTGAGTGCCTGCTCTGTTCTCTGGGCCACATGCTGAGGGAAAGACAGAAAGCGGCCCCATGCTCACAGTGCTCTTGTCCTGGGCCCTGTACGGCGTGGTGTCAACTATTATATGTTGTCCAACAAGCCAGGCGAGGCTCTGGGGACCAAGGGAGAAAGCCAGCATTCCTAGAGGAGGTGAAGGCAGGCAGGCCTCCAAAATTGGGTCTAAAAGGGTCATCATTATGGGTAGAAGGTCTCTGGGAGATAGGCCAATTGATGGCAGTAGATCCAGAAAGGGCAATTTATGCGGACCTCATTGGCCACCACTGTTGCTAAGTCATTCTTAGAAAGGAGCAGTGGCAAACAGGGCATTTGAAAGAAGTATGAAAGGCCAAGACTCTCCAAGAATGATAATGCAAAGGTGAATACACAATATGTTTGGAAGAAATGCTCAGATTCTGTCCTTTGTTCCACATGTTATTTCTTGAACACTTCTACCATGCCAAGTAGGGACAGCCACTGGTGATGATGCAGGCGTTGCAAAGCTAACAAAGTCATGATCCTCCCGGTTCTTACCACCTGGAGGTGGAAGGTGGTAAGACATTGCCAGGTCATCACACAGATGAACACGCACCAGTAACAGGCTCTGCAGGCGGCCAGTACCAAGCACCAGGGGCCCCCTGTTTGGGGGTTAGGATCCAGTCCTGGTGGCCAGGCTGGGCTTCCTAACCATCTGACCACAAAGCAGTCCGCATTAGCCAGGCAGAAGCTCCAGGGCAGAAAGAGTCATGGATTTCTAGGAAGAGCATTTCATTAATGATACTTCCCCAGACATATGTCTCCTGTGCTCTCACGCATCCTGAAATGGCTTGGCTTCCAGGCTGCCATCCCAAGTTGGACACTTGCTTGCTGAGCTAAAGCAGATGAAAATACTTTGAAAGTATGAAGCAAGTGCTGTGTGGATGGGGGTAGGACCACACCGAATATTTAAATAAAGAAATGCTTTGGAAAGGCATGACTAATGTTAACCATATCCTCTCCAAACTAAAACTAATAAAGGGGACAGGGAAGATATGTTGTTCAATAAGAAATTTTTGAAAACGTATAGGGTTAGACATTCATAAAAATAAAGGGAGCCTGTGTTACCTGGATAGAGTGTGTACACAAAGCCTAGGACAGCAGCCAGAACAAGTAGACAGCCGGAAATTTCCCCTGGACACACACACGCAGTGGATGTTGCCACGGGAAAACACATTTTTCAGTGAGCTCATCTATGAGGCAAGATGAAATGAAGTCAGAGAAAAGCTTCCAGAGCTTCAGACTCTCGGTTTCTAACTCAGCTAAGAAAAGGTTTAAAGGGAAAAAATTCCTGACCCAAACAAAAGTCGGGGGGGTGGGGTGGGGGGAGAGAAATCTTACTGTTGCCTACAGCATCTAAAGGAAAACGTTGTGCCCCATCGCTGTTCTCTGCCATTCGGTGGGGGGGGGGGGCCCCTGTTTTTGCTGCCGGCGGTCCTTTCTTTTTCTCAGATCCACACAGCACTTTGCTGAAACATAGCCACAAGTGTGTTTCCACTCAGCTGGGCACACTTGCTAACTATGCTGGAGCATCAGAACTAGAGAGAGCACCCCAGTCCTCTCTTTCTCCCCTCTGACAACTTCACTCTTTCAGAAATTTGTTGTTAAATTCTTTTTCTGGCTTTACGTTTGACATAATCAAAATCATGTACACATACTTCTCTCTCTCTCTCTCCATCTCTCTGCTCCCCTCCCTCCCTCCCTCTGTGTGTCTCTCTGTCTCTCCCCAGTCCCCACCTCCCTTCCTCCCTCCCTCTGTCTCTCTCTCTCTGTCTCCCTCCCTCCCTCCTTTTCTGTCTCTCTTTGGAAATCCCCTACATTTCCTTATATTGTAATTGCATTATCAAGTGTTGTGTTTGGATCATTAATTCCTTCCCAGATGATTTGCTCCTGGTGGGCTTCTAGCAAATTCTACCCATGTCTAATAAATCATCTTAGAAAATGCTGCAGGTTCTTCTCTGTCATAGGGACGGGAGCCCACATGCTAATTCCTGTGCCCTGCAAACAGTGTTATCCTCCTTCCTCTCATGAAAGCAACCCACTTAGCTTCTTCCTTAAAACTCACAATCTGACAGCAGAAGAGAGGCTTTGGCCAGCCTCTCATTGGAGTATTCCATGGCTCACTTCACTGGAATACACTCAAAGTTATTTTGTCATCTAAACAAGTTTCTCCCAAGTGGCCACAGGCAAGGGGTCCATCTCCTCTGTGTCCTGCTGGAGCCGAGAGTCAGGGAGATGTCTGAGGGGCCCACTACCCTGATGGGATGCTTCCATGTAACCAAAATGGAGAGCAAGGAAATGAAATCGGGAAGTTTTAACAGTTGAGTGTTCTTAGGAGGTGAAAGGATGTCAGGACGTAGTTCTTACTCCCACCATGTGGCAGAAGAGTTGGAGCAGGGGATTGTGGAATTGTGTCTAGAAAGGCTGTTTAAGTTCATACTTTCCATAAACATCTTTTATTTTTAATTTCTGTTAAGATCAACAAACTTATCATGGGCTTTCTACATCCTGGGAGTTCTGTAAAGCTCGTTCTTTTAATGACTCTGCCATTCTCGTTGCCCAGAATTTAATCACCAAAAAAGTGAAGATCAATTATGATAATGTGGTCATGTTTTAAAGCCCTCAATGTCTGTGAAGTTGAGAGGGAGAGTCATTTTATTCCCTATTTTAGAGGTGATAAATATCCTAGGATGTCATTATTCTTTTGGTGCCATTTATAAATCACATTTATAAATCTTTGAGAAAGAAGTACCACCTTAAGTTTATTTTTGATTCATAAAGGTTCTAAATCTTACCAATTTCTGTTCCTTCCACACCTCCAGAGTCCATCATTCTTATTCACTTTCATTGGTTCTTCTTTCTAAGCCAGTATTTCCAGAATTCTGTATTAATTTCTCACAGTGATCATTCAGTAACTCCATACTCCAGTGGAGATAACACAAAGAGAATTTATATAATCTCTTGATATAAACTTGTCTCTGGTTGCAGGGAAGGTATCTGCAAAATGTGAATCTTTTGGCAATTCACTAAAGATATATCTGGATTCATTACTGCATATAAGCACTCCTAAATGGAATAGTCTTATATAGCACAGATGAAGTACAAACTAGTAGGATGAAGTGTTTTTGTCTTTTAGAAATTTTATTCAAATTTAGAAATACATCTCAGCCTAGCAGAAGAGAGACACATATTTTCTCCTCTAACCAAAATTTTCCTCAACAAATCAAGCAACAGTTTGCAATTAAAAATAGAGAATGTTGTCACAATTCAGGACAAAACAAGAGGTTAGTTTTTGTGCTTTAATCATATCAACTAGATAAGCAATGAATTGTCTTGTTGCAGTGAATTTATTTCACACACACACACACACACAAAACCATCCCTCTCTAAAATGAGTCCATTGCCATAAGTTAAGAGAATAAAATACAGAGCCTGTCCATCCACTCTGAGGATGCTTGAGAAGCAAGGGCCATCCTGCTAACTGCAGACTTCAATTCTATAATTTTCTTCATGGGGATAATTAAGAGGGAAAAGAAGATCAGGAAAAATTTTCATAATAAAAATGCTGGAAATCGGTGCCTGGGTGGCTCAGTCATTAAGCGTCTGCCTTCAGCTCAGGTCATGATCCCAGGGTCCTGGGATCAAGCCCCACTGGGCTCCTTGCTCATCAGGAAGCCTGCTTCTCTCTCTCCTACTCCCCCTGCTTGTGTTCCCTCTCTCGCTGTCTCTCTCTCTTTCAAAAAAATTAATAAAATCTGTAAAAAAAAAAATGATGAAAATTACCCATCATAATGCCACTTTGAAATGTTGATGTTCAATAAAGATTAAAACTGAAAATCTGGGAATCGTGTGATTAGATATGGTTTACAACAGTTCTAAAACATCAATTATATGGGAAGCTCATGTGAAGAGCAAGGGGCTTCTTCCCCTTTTGAGGCTGAGGACTGTGTCCCATTTTGCAGAAGGAGTTGTTGAAATACCAGATGGAGTGGCTTTTTTAACCAGTTGGCACAGTAAACCATTATTCCTCCTATAATCTAACCTCAATATGGTTCTCCAGCAAAAGAATGGACATGCAGGATTCCAGAGTCCTAGGAAGCAGAGGCTCCAACAAAATGGTAGCTTCCACTGGACAGAAGCAGCGGATGGTGACAGGATGCTCTCACTGTGCACTTACAGGGGAGCCCCAAGAAGGAACCTTGATTTAGGATCCAGGACATTACAGGGAGTCTGTAGTCAAGGGGGAATCCAGTAGCAGGACAAGGAAAATTCTTGAGAAGCCTAGGATCTGCCTAGATCCTTATTCATTTCATGTTTTTTAAATTTACTACTTGGATTTGTTTCACACCTCGAGTGATTTATCTTAGCAAAGCAGGCTCTTTTGGAGTTAAGAAACCAAGTTCAAGCTCCCCAAACTACCATTTAATAGTTCTATGACCCTTAGGCAAGTCACTTACCCTCTTGAATCTCAGCTTCCTGTGAAAATGGAAATAACTCAAAGGGTGGTTGAGAGGGTCCCACTTCCTGAATCTCTCTTTGTTCTCCTTGGGCCACATCAGACACCTCTCGCCTAGTGTCTCCGATTGCAGTCTTCACACTTCACCTGCTAGGGTCATGTTTCTAAGAGGCAAACCTGAACGTGTATCCTCTCTGTCTGGTTAGTTCTCCACCCACCCCTTTTTAGTTGTCTCAGATTCAGAGCCCTTTCTGTGGCCTCCAGTGGTCAATGTGGTCTGCACCTGCCCACCCCTCCAGTCCTATCACACAACAGTCTCTATTCCACTTGTTCTGATGCTCAGTTGTGCCAGGTTTTCCCCCAGCCACAGGACCTTTGCACATGCTGTTCTTGCTGTCTGGAATATCCTCTCTTCTTTTTCTCCCCGTGTAAATCCTGTCTATTCTGCTGATTTGTGCTCAACATCTCTTTTTCAGAGGATCCCCCTCATCCCAGTACCAGCCCCCTCCCCAACCCCAGCCAGGTTCTCTTTCCTTCTCTCAGATCATTTGCATCTGTCCCCTTCACCAGACTATGAACTTACTGGGGCAGCTCCCATTTCTGGTTTTGCTCACCAGTGCACTGGCCACCCCAGGCAGGGTACTGGGCACATGGTTGCACATGGTCATCACCAATATTTATTAAATCAGTAAGCACAGGAATGAGTGATTGAATATAAAATGCCTAAGCACAGTGGTGGTACATAGAAAATATTCTGAATGAATAATGATGTCTGACATTTCTAGGAAGTAAAAGGTAGGATCCCTACCATCAAGGCAGTTGTATTTCAAATCCCAGCCATGCTTTCTAGTTTTTCCCTGGTTTGGATCTTTTAAAAATGCTCTTTAGGAAATCAGAAGTGTTTGAGGTGATATATCATAATTTTATTGAGAAAGATAATTATGGACAAGCCAACTAATGGTTATTGTGTGAAAACAAAAGAAAAACTCACCCATTCATTCTCTCAACATGCAGTGCCAGTTTCATTTTCATGCTGGTACTAGGCCTTTCTCAATGGAGTTTTCTTTAACTGCTAAGACTACAAGGTAATCATTTACAACATTTTCTTTAAGGATTCTATCCCAGTCATTTTCATGGAAATTTTACTACTAGTTTGCAATGCAGGAGCAAAAATTAGTTTTTATCTATGTCCTATATGTCATAATTTTGTTTCTTGGAAGAAAACAGAAAACAAACAAAAAAGGTTCCAAACCACTGTTGAAGTAACACTAAAAGTTTAAGACACAAATCCACAAGAGCCAGAAAATTCTATGTCAAGTGCATCAGCTTTAGCTTTCATTTGTCCTGGCATTCATCGGTTTGTTTCCTGACATTTGTGTTATATAAAGATAGTTAGGAAATTTCATTGTCTTATTGAGAGGAATAAATAAGATCCAGGTCATTACGGTCAGTGAGCTTCTTGCAAAATTTGCTCTCTTGGCCTGGCTCCTGTACGATTCAAGGGCTTCAAAATGTCTGATGCTACTGATTTTCTTACTGCTCAAGAGTTTTCTGTTTTAACAAAAGACTCACCTTACATTCCTCCTAGTTGTACTGTTTTAAATGGTGTCCCATCGCTGGGGCTTCACAAAATACCTCAGGACATTTGTAGGACAAACATGCTAAAATTTGAAGGCACAACTTCGTAAGAAAAGAAATAAAAGAAAAATCAATTCGTCTGCCTTCAGCTTCTCTGCAGATAAGTAGGAAGGGGTGGGTGAGTGAAGACTTGTGTTTTCTCACTCTGCTCATTAAACGTGTCCCATTACCAAGGTGAGTTTCTGGGAAAAGTCAGCTGGCTTAGCCACCTTGGGTCCACGTGGCCCAGCTCACCCATTCGCACCGAGGTGCCAACAGTGAATGTTGTTCTTGGGCGAGGAACTTTGTTTCTTCTCATCAGAGCTTTGAGTTTCTCCTCTGAGGCTGGCCTGTCCCCCCTTGTGATGATGACTCTTTTTCACTCTGCTCTCCCATCATGTTTCCACCTGATCTTACCTTTCAGCTGAGGCCAGATAACAGTGCTCAGCTGTGCAGCTCAGTGGTAAGAGGGAGAGCACATATACTTGAACTTGGGCAGACATGGTTCAAATCCCATCTCTACTGCTTATGAGCTGCACTATTTTTAAGATGCTGCTTTTAGCAACTTGGGATTTTATTTTCTCATCTATAAAAAACAGATAATACCTCAGACCTCACCAGTGATCTTCTTATTGAGAAGATGGGATAGGACCAGGCGTAGAAAGCATTTAGCACAGTGCCTGGCCCAAAGCAAGCATGCCGTACGAGTAGTTCAGAATATCACATCCTTGAGATGGATGCTAGGCTCCATCTATGGATCCATCTGTGTCTTTCCCATAGACATGAGTGTAACATAAAATCTTTTTTATTGATGTTCTTACACAATTTATTTGCAGTAAAGTTTTTACTGAAATTTGGTGGCTAGAATGTTTAGGAACCACATGGGGGCTAGTATCTCCTGTAAAAGTGCTGACTATAAGCCAGACTCCCTTCACAGTGAATCTTCACAACTCCATTTACAGATGAGGCACAGAGAGAACGTGTCCAAGTTTGCAAGGTTATGACAATGGCTGACATTCAGCACTGTGCTGAGAGCTTTACTTTACACTGTTTAGTGGTTACAAAATCCCTAGGAGGTAAATGCTTTACTATCCTCCATCTTCAGGGGGTAGAGTAATTTACCCGGTCTCGCATCTGGTAAATGGTAGAGCAGAGATTCAGGCCCGTGTGTGTCTCACCCCAGAGCCCAGACAGTGGTCACTCTCACCCAGTGTTACTGAGCTTTGGGGTTACCACTTTCTCAGTGGGACAGAGTGCCTGGCACATTGTGGGTTCTCCAATAAATCTTCAAATGAATGAAGATAAAAGCTACCTAACATTTATTGAGTGCACACTCTGCCAGGGCACGACCCTAATGACTTTCTATGTATGGCTTAATGAATTCTAACAACAAACCAATGAGTTAGGTCCTCCTGTTGACCCAACTTACAGATAAGAAAACTGAGTCACCAGGAGGGTGACTTGCTCAAGACGACATAACACATAAGTGACATAGCCTACATTTAAACTGAGGCAGTCAGACCCTAGAGCTGAAGGGTCTTAGCACATGTAGAACTCCTTCCTCTTCTTAATGCACCTTCATGCAGTCTCCATTAGGATCCTGTTTGAAACTTCCAACGCCCACGGTCACATGAAACATCATTAAACACTTTTTTTTAAATACTCTTTTAATTTCGGCATGACAACGATTTTTTTTTTTTGATGGAGGAGTCTTCCTACATGTCCTCTTCTCTGATGATGAGAGGCTGGCAGGTAGAATTTTATTCTAAACACTGCCCTCGTCTTTGAGGAAAACAGCTAACAAATTTAAATTTATAAGATATATTTATGAGACCAATACGAGGTTTACACCAGGGAGTTGGAAATGACATAATAAAATGGTTTTCATAAGGCCTTGGGTGTGATGCTTGCAAAAAAGCAACCATGCCTTTCTCCCTTGATTGGTGGCTGTATGGCTTTTATAGTGGGAGATAATGCCAATATGGATCGTTAAATGCAATAAAATGGACGTGTAAAAAGAAGCATGGCTACCTCTGAACGAAGCGTGGATCTGCCCATTCAACGTAGAAGCTGCTGGCCCCCTGCATCAAAGGTCTGCAGATACGCAAATGCTCGTTGGCCTCCCGATTTCATCTATAAAATGCAGGTCATTTTACATTATCTTCCTCATGAGAAGAGCGCCTGAGCGTGCTTAGAATAGTGGCCGGCATAGAGGGGGCACTGTACCACTGTTGACGTTCTCATGATTGAAGTGTCCCAAACTCCTGCATGTTACTTCAGCTCTTCTGGCCACGCACCAGATAGCAAGGTGAGCAATGGAGCACAGAAAGATAATGCCTGTTCTCCCAGACGCTGCAACAGGTAGTAGTAGGGAAAGAGACCTTTCTCCAGCCCTTCTGGGGTAGGGAATGAGGTAACTGAGCCACCACGCAGTCCCCTCTGTGTGTCCAGAGACCAGGTCATCACGTGCATCCACTACACCTACTCCTGACCTGGTGATGGCCCCAAGTGGGACCACGGCCAGCCCTTTGAGCACTTCAGTGGGAATTAGAAAAAGGCTCCCTTTCCTCTGAGCCCACCCACCCTGCTCCCCTTCTTGTCTGGGCTCCTTGCTCACAGCTTAGTCTGCACAACTCTAAGTAGGGATCCAGGAGAGAGAGAGGACATGGGGGAACAGGGCAGAGGGACAGGGAGGGGAAAAGAAGAGAGAGGGAGAGGAAGAAGAAAGTGGTTAAGGAAAACCATTTTTACATCTTCTGATTTTCTGTGGGGTCTATAACTTCGGTCTTTCTTGTCTCCTTCCCTTATATGGGAAGTTTTGTGTTTTCACCTGAAGTGGCCCCACCTTGTCTCCTACAATACAGAACCTACAGAGTACAGGAAGGCTTGAGTGGAGCCGCCTTGGTCCTTTGCAGACACTCCATGACCTTTCTGGGCCTCACGTTTTACATTGTCCAAAAAGCAAAGGATACTTTCCTTGATGCCATGTTGATCATATCAAGAATGGTGCCATGTACAAATTTATATTGAAAATGCTTCTTACTAAATATGTCTGTATGTATGTAAAAAGTACAAAACATGTATTTTCATTTGAAATTTGGGGATTTTTTTTTTAAAGATTGTATTTATTTGACAGAGACACAGCGAGAGAGGGAACACAAGCAGGGGGAGTGGGAGAGGGAGAAGCAGGCTTTCCGCTGAGCAGGGAGCCCGACGCGGGGCTCGATCCCAGAACCCTGGGATCATGACCCGAGCTGAAGGCAGACGCTTAACGACTGAGCCACCCAGGCTCCCCTGAAATTTGGAAATTCTAAAGGAGACTCAACCAGATTTGTATTCAGCTCAGCTAAGCATAGAAGATCACAGAGCAGAAAATGTTGAATTTTTGTTTAAGAGTAGACAGGACCATGAAATGGTAGCAGATGTGCCCAGTGGGGAAATGCGATGGTCTACAAACGAGTGAATAGGTCGCTCAGGTGACCTGCTGCCTTTCTGCTGCTATACTAAGGTCTGGGTGTACTACAGGGGGCGAAAGACACCGTTCATGCCGTCATGGAGTTCAGAGCCTGGTGAGAACATACAGGCAATCACTAGAAAAGTGTGTGATTGCACATCAAGAAAATGCTGTGAATTCTACTCCATGACATCTCATTGCATGAATATTCTCCAGCATCACTAAACTCACGTGTAGAAACGGACAACGGGCAGATTGTTGGACCATAAGGACTGGTCAGGGTTTTTCCAGATGAGTATAAAGAATAAGAGAAGGGCAAGGATGGTTAGAAGTATTTGGAAAACTGTCTTCCAGGAGTGAACCGTGATGGGCTGTGGAATATAATCGACCATATTTAACTGGCTTTAAACCTGAAACCATCCCGTGCTGCAGGGGCATTAAAGATATGACTGGAGAAGACACTGATGTTCCAAAGAACTTAGGAGTCATAGAAAGTAGGGTGATTTAGCTATAGACACACCTTGTTTCCAAGTACTCAACACTGGGCTTTCCTATAATAGATTGAGTTGCATCTTTAAATCATCACCTTTAAGATGATGTAAAAATGTGCATGTTAATTTTAAGATTCCGAGTGGTTCAGATATACTGTAGTTTAATGGACATTTGGATATCATCACTTAAAATGGGACTTTGGCATGATGACATCAAGGCTTCCAAAAGGAGAGAAACAAAATACTGTTGATTAAGGTAGATTTTTTTTTTAACCTGAGAAGAAAGCATTTTATAATTTTAGGACTAATGCTACCTTTAAAAAAACTTAAAAAGAACATGTATGATTTTTAGCCTCTTTCTTTAAGACATGTCATCCATTTTATTATTCAGAGGCTGGCAGCCAGGAATATTCTGTATTTAGGAAGTAAAGTAAGGGATTTTAAAATGTGTGATACTTAGGTTAGACATAAGGAAGGCTCCTCTAACAGGAAAATTTCCTAGGCTATAAGTTCAGTTGTTCAGGTGACGCAGAATGCAGTAAGGTGGGGGAATCTTTCAGTTGTGGAAATACCAAACCCAGGGAAATAATATCAGGACGCGTTTAGAAATTACTGTGGACAAACTCTAGTGTGGTCCGTGTTAGAAATCAAACACACTGCTACAGATTTAAGCGTTTACAACATAAGAATTGAGATCTATAGAAGTATAGTCTATTTATACGTAGACCTCACATGGGAAAGTGAGTGCTTTCCACAGAAATCCGTTAATTTAAACACCATTTGTTTATTAAGACTCCTCTTCCTTATTAAACATAATATCTACATTTTAGATAAGTTAACCTTCCCTTTATCAAGCCCCAGAGCAGACTATATATTTGAAATAAATTAAGACAGACAAGGAGTTTCCTGAATGAAAAAAAATTTTTTACTTCAACCCAAATCAGAGCTTGAAACCTTTTACTTTTCGGTATGTTGTTTATTATTGTCTTTTGCTTCCAGTGGGATCTAAGTTTTAATTAGTTGACAACATAGGTGTGATATTTTACAGAATGAAATCACTGCCCCTGTATTTAATTAAATGAGCCCTATAAAATTTGTGTTTTAGCCAGGGGCATAATTGATAGTAGGCTGGATTTAAAATTGCATTCGCGCTTTCCATTGGGGTCGTTTCCACATGCAGTGGAAAGAGAGGTGATTGCAGTACCTTGATCCTCAGAAACCAGATGCCTTCCCATAAATAGATACTTATTTTCTAATTTAGAGAGAGCGTGGTATGTCTTTTCCAAATATTTCATATTAAAGTATCCTGATCTGCTCACAGTTAGGTTGTAGGGCTCTCTGCAAGCTTTCTGGGCGCCTCTTTTGAAAGGCGACACTAAAGGTGCATGACATGACTTTCACCAGTGGCATTTCTAGGTAGATATCCGTGATGATCCGGCTTCTCTCTGGGTTGTGGGCTCCATTTGTGTTCCAGCATGTGTAGTCTTTGGGAGCAAACTGGCCACCTCAGCAGATCAGATCCTTTACTAGATGTCTTGGGAAAATGCTGTCCACGACACATTCCTTCTGGCCCTTTCTTGAGTGGCTCACACATGCTGGGGCCTCATTTTTCCACAAGAAATTCTCCCAGGTGGCATCCTGTCTGCCAAGAGAGGAACAACTCTCACTAAATAACCTCAGCAAATACTTACTCAGGGATTGAATGACTACAAGATGGACCAAGGGGTTGTCAATGCAATCTGTCCCCAAATGGAAAATCCCACCCGTTTTGCATCAGTTCTCAGGGCAATGGAAAAGACAGTCATGAATGTCTCATACAAAGAGCATCGAGCACGTTACCCCGGCCTCATGGGAACCAGGCAGGAATCATTCCACGCCCACGGCATAATTGTCTTGTCCCAGGAGACCTTCCACTAAAGGACCTCTTGGAGGTTCCTTAGTGTCATGTCATATTTATGGCAGTGATGTTTGCCTTGAGACAGACTGATTGGATTTTCACCATAATTGCACCTAAGTCCCCAGGGACCAGCCAGAGCCTTAGGTGAGTAACTTAAGCCTTTAATTTATAATAAAGTTTGCAATCAGCATTTCTTGTTCCAAAACATTCCATTTACTTGGTTTTAGAGCTGCATAAACTGTTTTAAAAGCAATCTGCTCAATTGGGCGAGTTAATGATGTTTAATTTGACTGGGCCAAACGTCACCGGATGAGCATTGCCACGCATTCCATCTGTAATTGCGGGCATCATCAGGGCCTCGCTGCTGTGTAATGTAGATGTAATGCTAATCCCGGGCATAAACGGCTGTCATTCTCGGCGGTTGACAGTGTACCGGCATCATCCCCTCGCGAAGGCCCTCGGTGATGTGATTCCAAGATGACAGTGTAATAAGTGTTATATGCACAAGGTAATTCAAAACAAATTTGGCTGTAAAAATGGATCATCTAGGATGGTAAACTCTCCCGCCTTGTCTCATCGTCCTTTAAGAGAACGTAATGATCCCTAAAATACCCTGTCAAGAAGCTTGTGTGGCAGGGCTCAAGTCTTGTAAAATTTATCTCTTGCACCCCCAAAGCCCCGCCGGAGAATCCCAACTTGAGGACTCTAGGATATTTACGTGTATGTTGGTAGTCCAGGAACAGGAGATGGGCAGGGAGCCTCTCGGTATGCAAATGAGACTACCTAGTTAGGCTGCATTTTGCTTCTTTGATTTATAGATCATTTTCTCCTGGGGAAATGTGACTCTTCTGGTATAGGATCCCCATTAGCACTGGTATCTTAGTAAATTTCTTATTATTTGCATGTTAGGCACTATAAGTAGATTATCTCATCAAACTTTATAATAACCCTAAGAGGCACAACACTATAATTACATTTATTTTTGTGGGCGAGGTAACTGAGACGCAGAACAAACTGTTCAAAGTCCACATTCAGGATTGCAACCCTACCCTGGTTTCACGCTTGCAGACCCTGTGCCCTCTGTCCCTGAGCTGTAACTTAAGGAGGGAGGGGCTCACCTAGATTGTGCCCAGGCTTTAGTTGAACTGCGTTGGATTCACATACACACATGGCACTGGGCTTCTGAAATTGTTCTCATGGGCACAGGTGTCCGAAATGCCTTTCTGGGGAACCCAGCATGGTGGTGACATCCGGGAGTGGGACAAGAGGTCATTTCATGATCACCCCAACATTCCAGGCCTCCCTTTAGGTTTACTACCCTCTTTCTTCATCCTGGGCCGTAGAGATGCTATGGATGTTGTTGCATCAACACCTTTGAATAATGCCAAAAATGGGACGGATTCAGAAAAGCCTTCTTGCTTTTTGGAATTGTGTGCATAGAGACCCAGGGCAGCTGTTTGCCCCTGAGAATCCTCTTAGCTTAGACTGATTCAGGCGGGTCCTTTATATTTCTTTTTCTAGGTACCATTTAAACATCTGCTCAGTCTCGTAGCACTGATTTATAAAATCTACCTGAGTAATAGTTGCCATCACTTTTCTATGAAAATGAGCTGATTAAGATACACTCCCAATCAGAAAAGCATTTTCACTAATTCTTTTATACAGATAGAAGGATGTATCTAGGAACGAATCAGAATACATTCCTGCCTAATTTTACAATACATCTCTGTGATACTTACCTATTGGGATGTTTTGGGCTGCAAGCAGTGAAGATTTAAGTTAAAATGATCGATGTATAAGGAATTCAGGACTGAATATGGTAAGAAATTTGCGGTTAAGCGGTTCTAAGCTTGGTTAGTTCATTTGCTCAGTGATACCATCAGAGACCCCAATTCTCCCATTTTTCTGCTCCAAATCCCTCAGTATGTTGTTAATTTGGCCCCAGAGACCGGCTCTCAACATGATCCCGACATACTCCCATGAATCCAAGCAATGCATGCAGATGATTTGACCAGAGGCAGAAGAGGGCCATCCCTGCCTATTTAAAGAACAAACAAAACTTCAGAAGCTCCCTAGCAGATTCCTCATCTTACCCTATCAGCCAGAATTATGTTTTATGCCCATGCCTAAATCCATCACTAAAGGAATAAGACCACCATAATAAGCCAAGGTTAATCAAGCCCACACCTCAGTCTCCCCAGGAGGGAAAGCTCTCTGATCTGATGGAAAGAAAACAAAACCCCATCTCCCTTAGCTGAGAGGAAGAAGGTGAGGCAAGGGGGGATGTTTGTTGACCAGGTAGCTAACATTGTCCGGTGTTGTATTTGCAAGACCTAATCGTATATGTAAAAAGTAGACTCCTAGGATGGGTTCTTCTTTAGACACAACTAGAAGGGTCCTGAATGAAAATCTCATGTTCATTCCTTTTTGGCAAAAGACCTGGTATTTATGTATGAATAGAGAAAGCACATATTAGACAGATCTTGCAGGACCCATTCAAAAGTCTTCATGTCTGAGGGCACCTGGGTGGTCCATTCAGTTAAGCATCTGCCTTCAGCTCAGGTCATGATCTCGGGGTGCTGGGATGGAGTCCTGAGTGGAGTCGGGCTCCCTGCTCAGCAGGGAGTCTGCTTCTCCCTCTGCCCCTTCCTCTGCTCACGCGTATTCTCTCTCTCTCTCAAATAAATAAAAACTTAAAAAAAAAAAGTCTTCATGTGTGAGTTCATTGGGAGTACTCCTGCCTTCGGTACAAGCCATCCCTGGTGACCACCGAGGGCAGAAGACAAGCTTGGCTAGCTGGCAGTGCCCACACCCACATCTCCCACATGTGCTGTCTGTGGCATTAATTTAACCAAGGGACAAATTGACTATCACACTGTAAGTTCCTGTATTACTTGACCCCTGGTCAGTATGGAAAATACGGCTCAGAGAGTTCTGCCACAGCACGAATTTCGCAGATCTTCAAGTTGCTGTTTAACCAACACCCCCTTCCCTCCCAACCCAAGCCCTCAGCACTCTGGGCTCCGAGCAAGGAGGGGGTCAAGATGGTCAGCTAGTTCAGAAAGCTGGAAAGAATTCTTTTGTGTCCGTTTGTCCTCTTCTCAAAGGAGGAAGAGGGAAGACAGTTGTGATGTTAAACCCTGGTGTTCCCAGTCCTCCAGGGTAGAGGATGGGAGAGTTTGGTGCTTCAGCCATTCACTTACTTACTGGTGCACTTGAGCCATTTCGTAGCCCGTAGTTCTTGTTCTGCCGGACTCTCTTGTGTTGCAAGTAAATTACTTAAGTAGATTGAATCCAGATCATTAATAATCTCCACTGGCATGATGCACTTGGGCTTCATTACAAGGAAAGAGTCCGACATCTGTTCTTCAACCCAGCAGTTGTTTACAAGGTACTCGGTCCTAAGAGTTCTTTTCCCTGTAGGGCCAGAGTGAAGGGGCTTAGCAAAAAATAGAAAAATGGCTGCATAATCCATACTTGTGTTTTGCTCGGACACAGAGAAACCCAAAGTGCTCTCTGCTTCGGAGGATGGACCTAATTGTCAGTGTGCCCTGAAGTACAAGATACTGGGGGACTAGGGGGAGGATGCGTATGCCCGACAGGAAAAGGTTCAGTGTTCATTTTGACATTTATAAATAAATACTAAAAACATGCCTATTGAAAAAAACAGAGTATTAATCTAAGAGATTTATGTTCAAGAACTCCTATGTTAAATGACATGAATTTGTCAGTGTTGCTCTCCAGAGATTTGAGAAGCTCAGGAACTTTTGCCGAGGTATAGTCTGAAGAGTATGGTTCCTGTACGATCATTTTGTATCTGACTTTAAAAAGCAAGCCAACCCCCTGGGGAATAATATTGAAATGTGTCGGAGCCTGGTAAGGTTCCTGCAAGCGCAGTCGTTAGACATTACCAAGCTCCTGGAACATAACATCCTATTCCTTTGCCATGGGAGATGGGAGGGCAAGGTAAATTAAAGAGCTGGACTAAGAGGTTGCTTGGAATGACTTCATTTTCTAGAAATAAGGTTCTGGCTTCTGTTTCATCTTGTGTAAGCTGTGCTAAAGATAGCCACATTGAGTTTAGATTGGATGCCGCATCCAGGATTCTTTCCAATGGTACAAAGTTGTGACCCACCACTAACTAGCTGTGTGATCTCCTGTGGTTAATCCGAAGCTGTTAGAGGAGAGAGATGAACATAATTTTGGTTCTGCCAACTTCCCAGACCACGTTGAGGGAAGTGTTAAGTGGTAGCTTCAGGTCAGTCATGCGGCAGACGGTGGACACTCTGTAAGTAAAGGCACTTGGGGATGCAGCAGCGGCTCAGGCTGTACACAGTGGGAAACAAGACAGCAATTAATTTCCCACACATCGGCCAGAATGCCAGCCATTTCTGGACCTCCTTGATATCTGCCATGTCCACCTACGGCCCGGATTATCATTTACTTAGTATATTTGATTGACTTAAAAAAAAAGCAATTTATTTAAAAAGGAAACTTCATATCACTTCCATAAAAGGAAAGCTAATGTCACCTGACATGATACACCCCATTAACACATAACAATGTAATTAATTTCTAGTTAGCTATTATTGCCTGATAAAGGCTCTGAGCCCGGAGGCTGCTCTTTTCTCTCACAGGCAAGATTTAGCAGGTGATGAAACTGTGTTAAAGACATTCCAGTAGGAAGCCAAGACTTCCCCACTGTGACATTTATCATTTAATGCCAGATCTGTATCCCTCCAAACTCACTCCCATCCCACTAGACATTCCTTAGGAAACCTAAAACAGAATTGGAATTCTCTCACACCCTCAAGTTGTTCTTCCTTTTAGCTTGCTTACACAGGAGCACAATCTTCCCAGCTTCTGCTTGACTATGATCCTCTGTCACCCTAAATATTTGTCCACAGGTCAACGGTAAAGACTTATCCAGAGCGACTCATGACCAGGCTGTGGAAGCTTTCAAGACCGCCAAAGAGCCCATTGTGGTACAGGTGTTGAGGAGAACGCCTCGGACCAAAATGTTCACACCTCCGTCAGAGTCGCAGCTGGTGGACACAGGAACCCAAACCGACATCACCTTCGAGCACATCATGGCCCTCACCAAGATGTCCTCTCCCACCCCACCTGTGCTGGATGCCTATCTCCTGCCAGAGGAGTAAGTCACATGGTCTTGTGGCACTAATGTTTATAAGCATGGTAAAGAAGTCCAGTGAAGTTGTTTTCTTTTTCCATGTGAAAAACATTAGCGGGTCTTATAATTTTCCTCCAAGTTGCCCGTGTTTTATTGTTTATAGAGGCAGTCAATTGAGTCCTGCTCAAAACCGCTCTGACATATTAATTACTTTATTATAACCCTGGAGCAGAGTTATTCAAATTATATTCTAAGAGCAAAATTACTTACCAATGTCATAAAAGTTATTTCAGAATAAAATTTAATCACCGCAAAAGGCAATGTGAAGGTTTTGTGTTATAACTAGAGGGAATGCTGATGGTTCTTTTAAATAGACAACAAAGTAATTCGGGAGTGTAAAGAGAGCCCTGAAGGGTGTGCATTCCGCTTTCTGGGGTCTCGTTTCAAACCTGGATCCGTGTTAATAAGCCCACACGTGCCTCATATAAGTGCCGCATTTACCAGTTAAGTAACAGCTGTGATCCAACACCCCCCCACGAATTACTTTACACATGACTCTCCTCTTACCTTACTTCCTGCCAGGGAGAGAGAGAGTGGAGCTCAGAGCCTTCAAGTCAGATGAGCCTGATGCTCAAACTGATAACTAGCCAGGCAGCTGGGCAGTTCACTTTATCCCCATTTTAATGTAGGAAAAATAATAATAGAACCCAGTGTGTAAGAGTGTTGGGTTAGAGGA
Source organism: Zalophus californianus (assembly GCF_009762305.2). Classification (NCBI taxonomy): domain Eukaryota; kingdom Metazoa; phylum Chordata; class Mammalia; order Carnivora; family Otariidae; genus Zalophus; species Zalophus californianus. The sequence goes on along the minus strand of NC_045595.1, from coordinate 40,182,402 downwards.
AATAATGTGTGGGAAGTTCTCACCATGACATATGGTAAGCACTCAGGAGAGAGCAGCAATCATTAATTTAGTGAGTGAGATGAAATATCTGGGGAAAGAAGAGCGAGAAATTTTCTAAGACCACTGGCTGAGAAGATGTCCACTTTACCGTAGAGCTTGGAGCACATGATTTTGCCCTTGTGAGGACAGGATGTCCCCTTCCCTGCCTTAGTCTCTCTAGGTGACGGAAGAGTCCCTCCTGGCTCTTCCTGTCTTGTTCCTGATTCCGATCACTAATGTGATGCTTTATTTCCAAGGGCATTTTACCTCTCCCAAGGCAAACCTCTGAGTGCTACCTGTTGGGTTTCTGTTAGTAACTCAGTAGCTGGAGTGAGCCCACGTTTCCTGTGGTTCCACCAGCTTCCAGACAGAGGCTTGCCTTTCATCCCATGGTGTTGCCCGCTAGCTATCATGGGAGTCCAGGACTAACTCCCCAGGCCTGACAGTGGGGAAGGGGAAAGAAAGGGTCCCCTCTCTGACATCCACGCTCAGTGTACACAGGAGTGTGCAAAGAAGATGGCTCCTTCCATGCAGTGAGGAAGTGCATACACACCCGTTCTCCTCAGCTGAAGTTGGCATCTGGACTGAGAGGCAGGTCTGGCTCACCTGGACTCCCAGCTCTTAGCCACACTACTACTCTTTGGCATCCCAGTTGACCCTATGAAAGAATTGCCCGATTCACCGAACCACAATCATTCAAGCCAGTTCTTTGACTTTATAGAGCAAAACTGCCTCTTGAGTATTGATGAGGCGTTTGCAGCAGCTCCCGCCTCTCAGATGTTGAACTGTCACAGTGACGGGCCTTTTAGAAGCCAAACCCTTAATTTCCTCTTAAGTCTGGTTAACATGACATGACCTACCCCCAAGGGGCAACTTGAGAAATCTCAGTGGAGTCCAGAGGTCAGGCCTCTCCAGGTTCTGGCTGCAAGGTCAGAGCAGAGGAAAGAGCGCGCCTCGGGATAGAAAGGGGAGTGTTAACGTGATGCTTGAAAGCCCAGGCCCTCCAGTGGCGTCCTCCAGTCCTAAAAGCCCCTTAAGTGCTGGCAGGAAATTTACCTGATAGGTCCAGAAAATTGAAAGCCAGCCCTTGTTTGACCATTCATGTCTGATCTGGTGTTTCAAAACTAAGTGCCTGGGAGGGAAGACCAGAGCCCACTAATTGCTGCGCTGATGTTTGAGAACAAGATGCTTTGAGTCCCCAGTCAACAATCAGGCTGCAGCTCTCCACCCACGTCTGGGACCTCTCAGAGCTGCTGACTGAGCCTGTTTACGATTCCCACTGCCTCTGCTCCTAGAGGTTCCAAAGAGGTGGTGGCTTCTGGAAATAGGGTTTCCCATGTTGTCCTAGACAGCCTCAAGCCTCTGTTCTCTGAGCAGTGGGTGTGCATGCCTGTATGCTTATGTACACGTGCATGTGTGTAGTACATTCACACATTCATTATCTACATATATGTGCATACTCGGTTTTCATGTTCAACCTCTTCCTTGTCGTGGAACAACCAGAGAAGTTTGGGAAGACACTGTCCTAGATGATAGCATCGTAGTTTCAGTGCCAGCCCTTTGGACCGGACTCAGAGGCCAACACATATCCCTGAGTGTTGCCTGACCATCCAGTCCAGCCTTTTTCTGCCCAAAGAGAAAATCTAACAGTGAAGCAATAAGCGGGAAAGAGGAGTATGTCTGCTCTCTAGAGACTGAGTGAGAAATGAGTCTCATTGACTCACATGACTAGTTGGCAAGAGGATGGTCACTGGGAGCAGCAAGGGCAGTCCCGCTGTCACCTGCATCTTCTTCGAAGAGGATGGAAGTGTTAAACAGGGGAGGTCCTGACGCCGCTGAGAAGCACGGCCAAGGAGAAGTGGGCTTAGGCAGTGCCCCAGCCCTGAGAACTGGGGCCACATCACAGCGGGCCCGGCGAGGTTGGGGGGACAAAAGGAGGGACTTTCAGCTGCAAGCAGGCCATAAAGGTCTTTCTTCTGTTTTCAGGCACCCCTCGGCCCACGAGTACTATGATCCCAGTGACTACATTGGAGGCGTCCATCAGGAAATGGACAGGGAGGAACTGGAGTTGGAGGTAAGAACATCTTTGTCTCGATTTAGGAGCCATTACTAAGACTAACAAGTTCTCTGTGAGCATACATGTAGTCTACGGATGTTAATGAAAGAGCCACTTTCTTTTAAAAGAACCACTTTCAGTCATGCCATTTAAAGGCATAATTTGGCTTTTCTTCCCTACCCCCCCTTTCAAAACAGAACAACGTTACAGTCTGATCCCAAAGCAGAAATGTAGGGTTTTTTTTTTTTTTTTTAATTAAAATTACTTAAAAGATAGGGTAGTGAGTCCTGTTGTGGATCTTTTAACTCATGTTATCTCTTCTCATCAGGCTCTAAACTCCATCCATTCTTGTAACTACAGTGAGCTTCCCCACCTTTCTCCTCTTAAAGTCATCACGACTTTTACTCAAAGGCAGGAGTAGACAGATAAATAGAGTGGGGGCTAGCCCACACCAACACAGAATGGTTTGCCCAACATTTTGTAACACTGAGCTTGAAAAAAATTAGCAAATCCAAAACTCTCCTTATTTGAGGCCAAATATGACTTAGATATGATTCTAGATGATGTATAAGGTCCTAATGGCCTCTGGGGGTTTTTTAATTTATTTTTATTCAAGTATCACTAACATACAGTGTTAGTTAGTTTCAGGTATACCACAGAGTGATTCAGCAGTCCTGTATGTTACTCAGTGCTCCTCACGAGAGGTGTACTCTTCATCCCTTTCACCTGTTTCACCCAGCCCCCGACCCACCTCCCCTACAGGGCATCAGTTTACAGAGTTCCAGCTCTCATTTGTCTTTTAATAAGAGAGATCGAAAATAGAGAAAAGTCACCTTTCAAGATGTACTTCCTTACACTTTCGGGCAAACATTGGTTCCTCTATTTTATTGTGTTTTTGAAAAATGCAAGAGCATTTTTTTCAGAACTGACTTTACAGACTAGGATAATTGGGTACCTTTTAGAAAGATTGCTGATGTTGAGCGTGAGGTCAACGGGTTGCTGAGAGCCAGTAGGTTGCAGGGCAGTGAGCGAGGTGGCAGACGAGTGGAAGGTGGTTGTAATCCTCAAGCTCCCCTTTACGGTTACCGAGGGTTTCTGTGCCAGGAGAGGGGACAGAGATCAGTCCCCGGGTTCAAACACCACCTTCACTGGCTGCTCCCCTACAGCCTGATGTAGAGTCCTAATGCACTCAGGGACATTGTTTAGAAAATTTAAATTTCCTGCTCAATGCCTACGGTCTGAACTGGAATGGTGGTCATTCTGGCTCAAACCTGCTGCTGTCCCCGTGCGCTGCCCACCATGGACCTCAGTACTCACCGCCCCCGATTGATGGCTGCGTGAAACGTAGCCTTGTGCCTTTCAGAAAACCAGGGACTCTGCCTATCATTTACAATCTCCCCTCTCCCCACCTTTGGGGGTAGTTCATGAAGCAGCCAGTGCCTCCCCCAGGACACTCATTCTTAGCATGTTAACACACAGTGTGTGCAAACGGGGTTCCACGTCAACCGTGTTTGAGAAGTGTCTGAGTGAACCACAGTGAACAGATTTTGTCCCAGAGGACTTCTCAGTCCTGGATATGTTTAAGAGCACGGTAAATGCCCTGGGGAAGGAGAGCAGATACAGTAGACAGCATTACCCCCAACATATTTTTGTTTGATCTAACAACTTCTCTTTGGCCAAGTACCTCTTAGCATTTCCTGGGTCTAGAGTTCTCGGGAATAGTGCTTTACAAGAAGAAGGGCTACTTAATAATCGTTCCAGGACAACACTGCTTTTTGATGATCAATGTAACTGTGACAAAGTAGAGGTCTTTAAAAAGCTATAAAATATCTCGGGAGCTAGATTTACAGAGTGTAACTGACCCCTGAACAACACAAGGACTAGGAGGGCTGACCTCCTGCACCGTCAAAATTCCACGTCTAACTTTTAACTTTCCAAAAATTTAACTATTAGCCGACCGTTGACCAGAAGCCTTACTGAAAACATAGACAGTCAATATACACTGTATTCTTACAGTTGGGTAAGCTAGAGAAAAAAGAGAAAATATATTTACAGTACCATATTGTATTTATCAAAAACAATCCACATGCAAGTGGACCCACGCAGTTAAAACCCGTGTTGTTCAAGGGTTCACCGTATTGTGTAGACTTGGTAAGTCATGGACACTTAGTTAAACTTGACTCCATACTAGTGATCTATTTTAGTGCCTAACACCTCGGAGAACCTGATGGAATCTAGGGTTTCTTCCTGGAAAAAAATGCTTGCGTCTAAAAAGGTTTGCAGATGCTTTCTGGAAGGTCACAGAACTCCCACAGTATCTGCCCCATTTGGCCCATTCTGCCTCACGATTTTTTTTGTTCTTTCTGAATACCACCAGAACCACTGTTTGCTTTCTGTTTTGCTTTAACCCAACTCATTTTAACTAAGGTGAATTTATTTTAAAGGCAATGCACTATGACTGCCTCAGACAGAAAATCAGCATCAACTGCCATAAATAGAAGGTGCTACACAGTATATACAGTGGACCCCAGGCAGTGTTATCAAATCCTGGTGCCCATCATGGGTGGTGCCTGGTGAGGGCCCAGGAGCCAGGGGCCGATTCGCCTCTCTTTCTCAGGAGATCGGCGAGTGTTAAAGAAGTGTTCAGACTAGCCCAGACTGAGTCTGCCTTCCTAAAGGTAATAACTTTCTCAGTGTGAACTACCTTAGAGCATCTTGCTTTTGGTAGAGGCCACTCTAAACCAGTTCCCTAGAACCTTGTTACTCCAAGTGTGGTGCCAGGATTGGCACAGCATCACCCTGGGAGTTGGCAGGAAATGCAGAATCTTGGCCCTCAGAGCTGCTGAGTCAGAATCTGCATTTTAACAAGATCCCCAGGTGCCTCAGTGCACATTCAAGTTGGAGGGGCCCAACCTAGAGGTAAAGAAGTCCAAGCTTCCATTTGTTCTTGTCATGGGTCAAAGCAGCAAGACTTAGTTGTGTATTCCTTTCGGCATAGACTTCTTTCTTTTCGTGAGTATTTTAGCAGAGACAAACAGCCCAATAATTTAGAAAATCAGTTGAGTGTTTTAAATTGGACCTTTCATGCCATGAGACTTTATATCCATGATTATTTTCATTTCGACTTGCCCACTTTAAGTATCTATTAACACTGAATACTCTGGTGCTAGAAATGCAAAATAAGGAAGTCACCACCCTGCTTGCCTTTAAGGAGTTCATGTCCCTTGAAGTTCCTAAGCCCTTAGGCTTGTTAGACAGGAACTTTTCATCTCCTAAGAAAGCCAAAATATGGTTATGGGTCCACGCCAGGCAGGAAGATTGCTTTCACCTCTGGACTTTTGTCCTTAGCAGCTGAGATGTCACCAAGTTGTGTTTGTTAACTAAGCACATCTCATAAAGTGAACCGGATGGTTTGGGATAGGAGGCCCATCCCAAGTCCTGTGGTTCGGAAGGCTCAAAGTCTTCCTGAAGCTCAGTGTGGCCGCTTACCTGGAGGGAACCTCCCGTAGAGAACAGTGTACCTCCAGTACTGCCCCGTTTCAGAGGCACATCCTCCGACGGTAGTCTGGTCAGCTCCAGAATGGTAATAAAGCAACCTCAGTGCCAAGAATGGAGTTTCCTAAAGCAGACCCAGTTTTTAGGGAGATTGGCACGTACGTGTCATCCATGCTTCTCACCAAATTTCATAGAATAGTCCACACTCTCGTCTCTGCGATGTTCCATCCTCTTCTCTTCCCCCCAACTCTGGGGTTAGATTACAAAAAGAGCAGGCGTGTTTTGAGTTAGGGGTCAGTCTCAACACACCACTCATCTGAGTTGAATGAGATCAACATTCACACCTTTTGAAAAGTAACTAGTTCCATGGATATTATATAGGAGGAAAATATATGAGTGTGTTGGGATATTATAGAAGCAAATGCACAGAGAAAAACAGATGTTCTGTCTTTTAAAGCACACAAAATGATATTTAGGTAAGTGTCAAGTCCCTGTTATTGTGAAACTGTGTAAAGCTAAAAGGATTATACCCAAGTATACCCAAGGGTTGAGCAGCCACATAATTACCCATAAATTTTCAGGTACTGAACACCTGCTCTAGATCTTCCTGGAGGCAATTAAGAAAGAAAATAGATGTCTGAAGAAGGCTTTTTACTTAATCTATCGTGTTAATTTCCCAGTTGATTCATCAGTAGCGCCCCCCTCCAGGCTGTGAAGCTACCCTCACCTATGTTGTGTTTTGATGATGTCGTTTTGAGGTGAGAAAACAGAAGAAAAGCTACAGTTTCAACAGGGAGACTAAAATGACCTCCATACCTGGTTTCATCGAGTAACCTAAGTAGATCACTAGGGAATTGGGATTGTCCTGGAGACAATGCAGGATGCCCCCGCCAATCTATACATTTGTCTTTAGCCTTTAAGGCACAGCTCAAGAACTCCTCCAGGAAACCTTTCCCGGTCAGCCCTGCCCTCACTGAGTCGGCCTCCTCACCCTATTCCCAGTACAATCGGCACTTGCCCATTCTTTGTACTACCATCTGCACACCAGGACCTTCCACCTGCTTTGCTCTCAGCCCACAGAGCACTTGCCCAGATCCTAGCATGGCCCCATCCGGCTCCGTCTTTTGTCCACAACGTCACCTCCAGAGAAGCTTCCCAGCCACTCTGTCTAGAGCATCCCTACCCCAACAGTGCCATTTCCTACTTACTGGCTCCCCCACTAGAATACAAGTTCCATGAGAGCTGGGCTCTTGTCCAACTCATTCATGGTTACACTCCTGGTGCCTGGATAGTCCTTGGCACATGGTAGGTAACCCATAAACATTTGTTGAGTGAAGGAATAAATGCCTTATTACCCTATCTCAAATGAAGGTTCTTGAAGGGAAGTACGGCCTCTTTAGAGACACCTCTGTGTTGCACATAGCCTGCCCCATGCATGGATATAGAAAGAGTGGAGATAATTTAAAGAAATCTGCACAGCAGTTCTGAAATGATTAAGGTAGAGTTATGCTTCAGTGACCCGTCTTCCTGGTGTGGGATAAGCCATTGAAATTGGTCTTTGGGATCCCCTCTGATTAAAGTGGCTGACGTTGAAACAGAAAGCTTGAATCACCCACGTGGAATGGCCCCATTAATTCTCGTGATGGGGCTCTTGTTTCAATTTCATCTGAAATGTCAGGCTTACCAGTTCATTTTTATCCAACAGTCCATCTAGACCAGTAAGCAACAGGACACCAGTGGTGGGGGAGCTGTAATCCAGATAATGCTAATACATTATTCATACCAGTTTGATTAATGGTCTTCTCTGAAATCGTATCTCCATCATCACAGACAGATAAGTATTGATAACCTCTAAGCTTTCGGTGATGTGCTCAGTTGTGTAAGGCTCTGCCTTTAGCTTCGAGGCAGAATGCAATGCTGAGAAGGTACCAGCCACCCAGTGATTTTGGAGAATTATCTGCTAAGGCCCCCAAATACCATATCTGGTTAGGAAATTGTAGAATAGCTGAGACGTTTCAGAGACATGAATTGACTTTCCCAAGGTTGCCTGGCTTGCTCATGGCACAGCCCAGGAGTGTTGTTCATGTGGACTTTTTTTTTTTTTTTCTGCCTTGGAATCTTAAGCTCATTCATTCAATTTTGAGCCACCTACTGTGCACACTATATTAGGCTAGACCCTTTTTTTTACTTCAAAACTCATTATTCAACTATTGCCTTAATATAATCTTGATAAGCAACCAAGGTAAAACTTAGATTTATACACAGCTAAAAGTGTAGCAGTTCTTACAGCGCTGTTTTTCAAGAGCTTCTGAAAACCTTTTATGGTTCACTCTTTGCTTAACTATGAGCAACCAGGCCCTTCTTTATGATGTTGAACCATCCCTTGGGAACTGAGTGACCATTGCTAAGTTATACCGTATGCCTTCGAAATGAAACTTCTCCAGTTCTTGTTTAGTGTTCCTCAAAAGATCCAGGTAACACAAGGAAACATTACAGCCCAAGCCATCCTATCTAATATCAATGTCAAGAACATAGCTGGAGTAAACTCCAGAGTATCCTTTCCTTTCCTACTACTTAAAATGTAATATCAGCCATTTGTCTATCCTATACCACTCATCCTTTTTAAAACCAGACCATTTCTAAGATAGAACCAGACCATTTCCAAGAGGACTACCCCTAAACTAGAATTACACTCCCATTCTTGAATCTGTTCCAAAAAAATCAAGTCCTAAAGTTTGCTTCACAGCTAACAGGAATTGGGGGTGGAAAAGAGAGCTTTAACATACTCAGGGCAACTGTTTCAGATGAGAACTCTGCCCTGTCGTGTGTGTGTGTGTGTGTGTGTGTGTGTGAGAGAGAGAGAGAGAGAGAGAGAGAGAGAGAGATGCCAGAGCCAGCTTCTCATCCATGTCAAGGATGGAATCCAGCTTTTGCAGTATTTAAGTCAAACCTGACCAAAGTGAGAATGTGACTGTCGCCATGACAGTCTGTCCTGGGAGGATTTGCAATGGAATTTAAAGGCTAAATGCAGTGTTGGCTAAGTCTTTCTGCTGTAGGGAGGGAGCCCTGCATTCTCAGAGTATATTGTTAACTGGGAATAGATCTGGTAAAGGAAACCTCTTGTCTCCCATGCACAAATGTGGGAATGTTGACCATCATGTATTGTGTGTCATTTCCAACAGTGTGTATTGGAAATCTGTTACTAATTTGCTAATCACATATGGGGTTAATGGCAGCATATAAAATGTGTTCAAGGAGAGCATAAGGGATTAACCATGATTCAGGTATCAGGGATTCAGGTGAAACTATTTTAAAGCAACATTTTAGGATGTATTCCTTTCCAGCTTGACATTTCGTTCTAAGAAAGTTTCCTCCCTGGTTATAAAAGATTTGTTGAAAGGAACTGGCAGATTTAGAAGAGTAAAGTACCAGAATAAAATACTCCCACGAATAGCAGCATGAACTGATGTCCACATTTATAGCTTTATAGTTCTCCAAATATCTGTCAATCAAAATCCTGACCAAAAAATAGAGTAGAAATGCTTTTCAAGTTAGGTTTTTATTGAAATCATTTACTCAACACTTAAGATAGCAGACTCTCTACGTTTTGGGAACTAAACCAAATAAATGTAATCCTTTTTTATATAGCAGACATTCAGCTAATCCCCCAAATAAATGTAATCCTTTTTTATATAGCAGACATTCAGCTAATCCCATTCCTTAGGAGGCTTCCTTTTTGTGCTTTGAATAACCCTAGTATGTTATGCTGTCCTTTTCCAAGACATGATTTCCAGACTTTTTGCCTTCCTGGGTTCTCAAATGGAGCCCTCAGTTCTAGATGTGTATCACAGAGTCATGCTTCTCAGACTGTCTATGCTGAAAAGCCATGAGGACCAACCAGGTCAACCAGTTTAAGTTTCAGTATGTCACTGACCAATATGTGGTTCTACCATGTGGGACTCTCTACAGCTCACCCCGTATACAGCTTGCCACTTGAGTCAGGAGTACCTGAACCGATGCATACTTTGGTCAATAAGACAAGCTTGCTCTTCTTGTTCTTGGATATTATGACAATATCCAAATGCTCTAGTAGTTTCTAAACCCTCCCCTCAATTTTTGCACTTGTTCCTCACAACCACACTTGGAAGCTCACTTTGAGTACTGGGATAAAGCCCAGTGGAACTGTGATCTCTTTTATGCTTAGATACTCACCTTGGTGGCCAACTATTCAGAGAAAGCTATAACTCATATTATCATTTATACTTCTGCTAAAGGGAATATCACATTTATTGTCTTTCTCATTTTTCTTCTACAACCTTTCCCATTCTCTCTCTCTGCTTTGGTTGCCCATGGACCTGTTCCCGAACCATCTGGCATCTGCCATGATAGCACAGGGCTTGGTGGTAGCGTTTGGCGACAGTTGTGCAGTTGGACCCAAACAAACCATCATGAAATTCCACTGATTCACACTGTGATAAGGGCCAAAACAGAGAAAGTCTTTCCTTCTACCCAGACCCAAAGGAAGTGTAACCTGAGACTGAGATGTGAGCATGTGTTTGAAACGTAAGAGGAGGATGTGTGATTAATAATGTGTGTGAGATATGCAAATTGGTTACTCCCAAGTATTTGGAAAGAATCGGCCCTTGTAGTTAAACGTGACCCTCAAACTCATGCTTCCTCCATTACTGTGCTTAGTCCAGTTCTCAAAACATGAGGAAAGAAATTTCCATCGAACTCAACTGAAGTATGAGAAATTAATGGGATTTCACTTAATGAAAATCTGTCATATTGCTAAATCTATAATTAGGAAGTCAGTGAATTAACATATCAGTGTTCAGAAAATAAAGTTATCTTGTTGTGGGGAGGGGCACGTGAAATATAACCACTCTGTGCTGGGACTTGAGGCAAGTAAACATACCTGCAGTGATTATAATACTACTATTTTCTATTAACTTTCTCTGGGCCAAGCACTGTGCTGAAGTTCTCTGTGGGCCTTACCTCACTGAGTCCTTACCCAGCCCGAGGCAGCAGTATGGCATTCACTAGTGAGGAGACCGGCTTCGATACAGCAACAGGCCCATGATGGAAGTGCTAGAAAGAGGTAGATGTGGGATCTGAACACAGGTCTGCCTGTCTTCATAGCCCCAACCCTTCACCACCACATTACACTTCATACATCAGCCAGAAAGATGGCTGAAAATAGTCCGTCAGATCAGGGCAGTCCTCACTTTTAAAACTTTTTCGTGGGTTCCCACAATGGTGAAGTAAGATCCGAGCTCCTCATGCTGGCCTATGGGGTTCTCCTAACCTGTCTGGCCTCGTGCCTTGCCATGCTCAGCCCATCTCTCTCCTCCTTGCACACAGGGCTTTGGCATTATTGGCCCAGGACATTTGCACCTGCTGTTCTTCCAGCTTGAAAGGTGTCCATGGTGCTGGGCACCCTGCCTTTCACAGGGAAGGGTTCAGGAATTATCTGCTTTGACATACCTGCTTTGAGCTTCCCCACAAAGACTACTGCATCCTTACCACACTCCAAGAATAGTATGGAGAGAGGAAGTAGTCCCCAGAGACCGTGGTTTCGGAGACCCATTCTCTCAGCACCTCCACTCCTGGTTGGTGAGCAGTCAGCAGTGAAAACCAGAGCAAGAGACCTGCTGGAGACCTTCTTCTCAGGCAGCCCTTCGGACAGGCCTCAGCTTAGCGCTGCCAAATCTTGCAGGGGCAATTGGCAGTGTGGTGGAGAGGGCAACTTGGCTTGTTGATACTTTCAGAAAACCCAGAACTTCCTCCCAAGGCTCCAACAGTATTCAAAGTTCTGACTTCATTCTGAAGAGCAAGACTAATTGGCAAATACAGTGGCTTTCCCTGTGCTCATGTGTCTCGCATTTGGGCTCACGTTGCTTTTATCTTATTTAATTTGCAGTAATAGTGACTGAAACTAATTTCTTGACTGTAAATATCACAGCTGTCGTGGAAAGCATTAATTGCACACTATCCCGTTACCCTCCTTTCTTGGATCAATTTATGTGTAATCTGTTTGCAAGTTCTATTACTGTGAATATTAAGGGAACGCAACGTGAAATAATCTAACTGAACACATTGGAAACATTTGTACTGAAATGGCTGGATGGTTTGGGGTATAGAAATATTCTCGTTTGTGGCAGGCATTGAAAGAATGCTTTTTAAAAGCCCTACCCCAGAAGTCTTGACACTGAGTGAAATATAGGTAATTTTTCTTTTGGGGGATCAATAAAATAACTATTTTCAAAATGACTTTATATTGACTGAAAGGTCAGAAATGCCGTGGGCATTGATCCTGTGTCCATAATCACTTTTTGTTTAGTACGTTAACCACTCTACACAATCAAATACAAAGAAATCCAGTTCATCATTGAAACAGAATATTTTTAAAGCATTTGACCCCTCCCAGCTCTCCCTGCCCGCTGGAGGCTCACTGCAAACGCCTTTCCCTTGTCTAGGAAGTGGATCTGTACAGAATGAACAGCCAGGACAAGCTGGGCCTCACCGTGTGCTACCGGACTGATGATGAAGATGACATTGGGATTTACATAAGTGAGGTATGAAGGCTGAGTGTTGTGTAACTATCATCTCAAGACCAGAGGAGGTTTTTGATTTTTTGGTTTGTTTTTTTTTTTTTTTTTTTTTTTTTCCTGTTATGTGTTAACCAGCCCTAACTCTGGCTCATTGAGAAGTCTTTGGAAAGACCCAAATGCCTTTCTCCCCTTCATCACACAGTCCATGGAGTTATATCTTTACATGGGGGTTAAGTTCAAATGTCAGCCAGCACATAAGGTAAAATTACCCTTGCCAAGCCTGCAAATCGGCCATAAAATGGAGCCGCTTACATGGTTTTGTGTGTTCAACCCTGAGGGGATAGCAGATTCACATTTCCCTTCTCGTGTCCATTGAATGGGATGGTGGATGGAGTCATTTACACTTTTTAAAGTATTTCTTTATCTCTTTCTTTTTCCTTTTGGTTGAATGTGTATATCATTGCATTCATGTAAGTTAAATGCGTCTGCAAAGTACAGAGATGGAAGCTATTTTGATCTTCTTGGAGAAGACAATGCAGTATGATTACAGTATGAATACTTTACCCTAGACTCCCATCTAGGCAAGCACAGAAACTCAGTTTTGTCAGGAAATAAAACCTCTCTCTGTGGGATGAACCAAGGGATGTGTTCACTAGGCTGAATAATTATTCCTTTGGATGTACTTTATTCACCAAGCTTAAGATGGTCCACCATGACCACATTTGGGGAGATTTTTCCCATACTTAGTCCCACTTGTCCCAGTTGTATTTCATTTGTAAAGTTATTTTCCAAAATGGAAGCATTTAGTAAAATAATCAAGGTATGGCTGCTCATCAGTATAGTCCAGGGTGCCGTTTACCCTGTTCTGCATCACACTTTGGTTTTCATTTCTGTGACTGCAACGAAAATCAGCTGTGCCTCTCCATTCCCTTAGGTCAGCAGGGTCTGTGCACACTGCCATGTCATAAGGAGGCCATGCGGGGTTCCAAGAGCACGCCCAGGAAAGGGCTTGGAAACAGATCAATCCATGTTTGTCTCTCCTTGCAGGAACTACGTCTCGTCTATTTATGTGCAAAACGAGAACATAGGGATAAAGAGGACTGTGTGTTAGCCAGCCTGTGAGAAGTGCTCTTGTTTACTTTCACGTGTGTCTTAGTTGTCCACTCCGTGCTGACCTGTCCCTGTGTGTTTCAGATCGACCCTAACAGCATCGCGGCCAAGGATGGGCGCATCCGAGAAGGAGACCGCATTATCCAGGTAGGTCAGCTTTCAACCAGAGGCCTCATCCCCTGCCTGTCACGAAAGAGCACAGTTTATGGTTGATGATAATAGCTTTAGGGTTGAAAATGCAGATGTTAAGGAACAGGGATCACCAAGTCAGATGTATAGTGAGGCCAGAAGTTAAATTAATGAGGGAAGCAAAAACCCTACAAAGTAACACACACCAGGGAGTGGTGAGGGCTAGGGCAACTGGACAGAGCTGCCCCAGCACCTTACAGAAGACGCACCTCATTTCCTTTCAGTCTCTTTGAAGGGCCCAGGACAGCACCACCGGGACCCAAGTCAAGCCAGTAGTCTGCAACTTGTGAACCAGAATAATTCTCATGTTAGATTTCTCTGGAGGAGTAATTTTGGACCACAAGTGTCAAGTTTGGTCTTGTCCTTAAATAGGAACATCTTTGGCAAATTTAGTAAAATTGATGGAGAAGCCTTTTAAATTTCATGACTTGACATTTAGAAGGGCTTCTAAGGATAGTTTCTTTGCCTGAAGCCCTGTTGCTCTTTGGAGTCAAAATGAGACTGCTTGTTTCAGCTAGTCTTCCTTAATCTCACAGAAATGGAGATTGTTTGGTCCATTGTGTCCCACAACGCTTAGCTTCCACTTCCCCTCACTCCTATCTTCCCTTTTTCCACTGCTTAGTCTATACTTCCCCAGATTTCAAGCCCAACCTCAGCTGCTTAAGGACCGTTTGCTGGTGGAGTAACCTAAACCTTCATTCTTAAACGCTTTGACTCATCTTCAGTCCTGCCATTTGGGGATGCTGTCCCTTTCCTTTAGCTTTTACTATGGGTCACAGAAGTCCTGGGTTCTGTACGTAGCCCCGCCTACCTCCACTGGTCACTGGGTTCAATCACCCCAACCAGTAGAGTCACCCCCTTTGCTGCCTCTTGGGTCACTGGCCTAAGGAGTTGGGTGGAAGGGTCCCCTTCCTGCTCAGTGAGACCATTTCTGTGTCCCCTGGAGGAATCATCCCTCTAGACCAGTTGTGAGAGTCCCTCCCTCTAGACTTTCTGTCCCACCTGATGAAGTTCAAGTGACAAACTGGGCACACAGACCACCACGTATGATACCATTTCCTTGTTTGCCCTCAGTTTCCATAATGGTCACATGAGACCTGCTGCTGCTTTTTCTCCCCTGTTATCTGAAAATGTCTATAATAATGCTTTAGTATATTCCCTTTACGTTCCTGCCTGCATATTATGTCTGATTAAATTGCTCAGATGTTCCCTCTTCACAACATGGTGATTTTTCTCAGTCTGCCTTCTGGAGTCTCAGCAACTTATGTTCATAGTTTCCACATTTGTTGCCTTGTACACCTGTCACGGCTGACTGATAGACCAGTCTGAGCAAGGCCTTTCCTTCTGAAAATGAGCATTCTTTGCAAGCTACATGCGAGTTCTCTGCTCCAACTGTATAGAATGATTTTGTATGATCTCATTACCCTGTTGTCCACCCCTCCATCACCTCCTCACCATTTTGTTTTTGGGTTTTTTTTTTTTTAAGATTAATGGGATAGAGGTACAGAACCGTGAAGAGGCTGTGGCTCTCCTAACCAGTGAAGAAAACAAGAACTTTTCCTTGCTGATTGCTAGGCCCGAACTCCAGGTGAGTCAGCCTCCTGTATGTGAAGCTGCGTCTGTATTTCTGCAACCAAAAGCCCAAGTCTGTGGCACTGCAGACCGCTGCCCAAGTATTTGGTCTGAATTTGAAGGCACTTTGTACACCCTTAAAATGTCGTCTCACTTGATGTGACCTAAAAGTTTTAAGCATTAAAGGAGAGTGCTGACATCCAGCCTGACAGCACCCTGTAGGCCCAGCAGGCTCATTAGCGTAGGAATGGTCATGAAGGAGAAGACAAGGGAACATAGTGGGCCAGAAAACCACAGCCAAGGTCATAACCATCAGGATGTTTGCATTCCCCAAGCCTGACAGGTGTTCCAGCCTGGATCTGCGTGGGCCTCATCTCTAGCTGCAGAGTGTAGGACAAGTACAGCATGGTGGCTCGTAATACCGCATTCCTACTAAAACTGCCGAGAGACTAAAGGTCAGGCCCTCTCATCACACACACAAACAGTAGCCCCGGGAGGAAATGCTATGTTAACGAGCTTGACTCTAGGAATTACATCACTATGTTGAAGTATATTAAATCATCACCATGTACATCTTAAACATAAAATACAACTTTTATTTTAAAAAGTGAAAGAACTGTTGATCAGAAGACTTTTTCTCAGAGAGCCAGATATATCTGGCTTTGGGGGCCATATAGCCTCTGGTGCAATCGCTAGACTCTGCCACAGTAGCACAAAAGTGGGAGCGACAGTCCACCAGCAGCAGGCCACATCTGACCCACGGGCTCTTAAGATTTCAGACCCCTGAATAGTCTGCTCTAGGAAGACATGGGCCTGGTGGAAGTGACGGGCCTTGCCCCAGACAACTAGTTAGCAGACCCAAGTTCTGTGTCAAAAAGAACTCTTCCGACACTGCAAATAGTTTGTCTTCGGGGCCTGCTAAGCTTGTGTGTGGGCCAGCCAATGGGGGTACAGGGCTAGCTCTCCCGGACGCCCTCATGGGTGGTCCGCTTCCCTGAAGTAGCCACCATGGATGCAGGAGCGTCACTGGGAAAAAACACAACCATGGACAGCAGAGATTTTCCTGGGGTGGAAAGTCTCTTGAATGCGAAGGGAGGCTAGTTTTCTGAGGTAGAGCCAAACAACGGGCACACTGCATTTTCATGACCCCCGGAGGGAGCCCAAGAAATCTTTTTCCCCCAGCTTAATGTCCTTACTTTTAAAAAGTAAATAAGATGAAAGCAAAAGGAATCTTGTCTGAGGCCCATGGCTGCTCCCTCCCCACAGCTGGACGAGGGCTGGATGGACGACGACCGAAACGACTTTCTGGACCACTTGCACATGGACATGCTAGAGGAGCAGCACCACCAGGCCATGCAGTTCACTGCCAGCGTGCTGCAGCAGGTGACGCCCGCCCCCCACCCCCGCGCGCACCACCCCCCCCCCCCCGGCCCCCCAGGCACGCCAAGTCCCGCACAAACCTGCTGGCCTGGAAGGTGCCGCCCGTCTTCACACTAGCAGAGGCAAGCCGACACCCTCCCTGCCAAGGGAGTGGGGCCTGGCTTTTAGAGCTGAGTAGTCCTGCTGGGGTCTGGCTGACCTGGTATCTGCTGGGAAGACACATGTACCAGCTTTAAGGCAGATTAGAAAGCCTGAAGTCATGTTTTCAAAAGTAGAGCAACTCCCTCGGTGTAGCCTGAGCTGCTTAGAGCCCTTTAGCTCCCTTTAGTGCCACCTCCGTGGTCAGGGTCCTAAAAACGCACTAGTTCGTAATAAGGCCCTATAAGCCTCCTGCCCTGGGTGCTGGGACGGCTAGCATCATTCACTGAAGTAAGGTGACTAATACCCTCGTCTTACAGGTGGGAGAACCTTGGAGGAGGATAGGTGTTTAGCCCGGGTGGGTCTGCCTGATGGCTAGGTACGGATGCCCTGGCTGGCAGCCCTTGTCCTACAGGAAATGTGGCACCTCCCTCACTGTGGCCCTTCGTTCTTGTTCTAGAAGAAGCATGAAGAAGACGGGGGGACCACAGATACAGCCACCATCCTGTCCAACCAGCACGAGAAGGACAGCGGTGTGGGACGCACCGACGAGAGCACGCGCAATGACGAGAGCTCGGAGCAAGAGAACAACGGGGACGACGCCACCGCGTCGTGCACCCCGCTGGCCGGGCAGAGGAAGCTCACGTGCAGCCAGGACACCCTGGGCAGCAGCGACCTGCCGTTCAGCAACGAGTCCTTCCTGTCGGCCGACTGTGCCGACGCCGACTACCTGGGCATCCCCGTGGACGAGTGCGAGCGCTTCCGGGAGCTCCTGGAGCTCAAGTGCCAGGCCAAGAGTGGCAGCCCCTACAGCCTGTACTACGCCAGCAGCCCCCTAGACGCCAGCAAGAGCGACCCCGAGAGCGTGGACAAGGAGCTGGAGCTGCTGAACGAGGAGCTGCGCAGCATCGAGCTGGAGTGCCTGAGCATCGTGCGGGCACACAAGATGCAGCAGCTCCGGGAGCAGTACCGCGAGTCGTGGATGCTGCACAATAGCGGCTTCCGCAACTACAACACCAGCATTGATGTCCGCAGGCACGAGCTGTCGGACATCACCGAG
Source organism: Zalophus californianus (assembly GCF_009762305.2). Classification (NCBI taxonomy): domain Eukaryota; kingdom Metazoa; phylum Chordata; class Mammalia; order Carnivora; family Otariidae; genus Zalophus; species Zalophus californianus. Next base: position 40,164,809 of record NC_045595.1, on the reverse strand, counting down.
CTCCCCGAGAAGTCCGACAAAGACAGCTCGAGCGCCTACAACACGGGCGAGAGCTGCCGCAGCACCCCGCTCACCCTGGAAATGTCCCCCGACAACTCCCTGAGGAGAGTGGCAGAGGGCAGCAGCTGCGCGGGCAGCGAGGGGGCCGCGGGGAGCACGGAAGCCTATGGGCCGGCCCCCAAGAACCTGCTCTCCATCACCGAGGATCCCGAGGTGGGCAGCGCCAGCTACAGCCCAACTCCTCCTCCTCCTCGAGAGCTGGAGGCCGGCCCGGCCCCGGAGAGCAGGGAGCGGAGGCCCAGCGACGACAGCGGGAGCCCGGGCCCCGGCCCCAAGCTCGGCGGCTCCTACCTGGCGCCCTTCCCGCACTCGCCCTACAAACACGCCCACATCCCCGCACACGCGCAGCACTACCAGAGCTACATGCAGCTGATCCAGCAGAAGTCGGCCGTGGAGTATGCGCAGAGCCAGATGAGCCTGGTGAGCATGTGCAAGGACCTGACCTCGGCCGGCCAGGCGGAAGCCAGGATGGAGTGGAAAGTGAAGGTCCGCAGCGACGGCACGCGCTACATCACCAAGCGGCCGGTGCGGGACCGCCTGCTGCGCGAGCGCGCGCTCAAGATCCGCGAGGAGCGCAGCGGCATGACCACCGACGACGACGCGGTGAGCGAGCTGAAGCTGGGGCGCTACTGGAGCAGAGAGGAGAGGAAGCAGCACGTGGTGAGGGCCAAGGAGCAGAAGCGCAGGCGCGAGTTCATGATGCAGAGCCGGCTGGATTGCTTGAAGGAGCAGCAAGCCGCCGACGACAGGAAGGAGATGAACATCCTTGAACTGAGCCACAAAAAGATGATGAAGAAGAGGAACAAAAAGATATTTGACAATTGGATGACAATCCAAGAACTCTTAACCCACGGCACAAAATCACCAGATGGCACGAGAGTATACAATTCCTTCTTATCCGTGACTACTGTATAATTTTCACTTCTGCGTGGTGTACATAAAAGAGAACGCTACCATTGGGGTAGAAATTCCTGCCTCGTTCAATGCGGCAAGTTTTTGTATATAAGATAAATACGGTCATCCTGTTTATAGTCACAATTGGCCAACGCTGCAACTCTGGGTGTCAATAGCTCTCTTAGTTTTAAGTGGAGAAAAACCACCCTTAACTGTCTTGGAAGGCAATATTAACAAACAGAGCCTTTTTTCAAATAGCAGTTGTACTTTTTTACTTGCTACCTTTTACATAAAGTGTTTAAATTTCAAAAAGATCTTTTATTAAGCATACTTTCACAGAATAATTTGTTTAAACTATATTCATATAAAAAAGTTAAACACGTTTTTTCTGCCGAAAACACAAATAGAACCCCCAGTGTGTAGTTTTAATGGAACCCTATTTTATAATGTTACTTTGTTGAATGTGTTTCATATGGGTAACCATTAATATATAATTTAGCTCAAGGCTTCAATTCAAAACTCCCAAACTGTGTGGTTCAGGATTTAATACACATAACCAAACCAGCAGTGTTTAGAGTTGGGATACACACTTAAACATTTTTTCTGGTTAAAGTTCCCAAGATCGTAAAGGTTTTACCGGAAAGCAAAATATCATGCAGCTTTATGGAAGTTTAAAGCATGTTTGCAAATATTGCAGCCCGATGGAAGAATTTGCATGTACAGGAAAGTTGTGGATGGAGGTGGTTTGTGGAATTTTAAGTGCTCATTGTAGTAAACCTTTGCTTTGTAGATTTGAAGGGACAGAGTTTTACAAGCAAGCTCACGAAATCATGATTAGTTACAAACATTAAGTAAAATGAAGTTAAAATAAATTATTTTCTATTTGACATATTTTGAAGTGATTCCTCTTTTTTTTTTTTTTTTTTTTTTGCAGTGGTGCTTACAAAATAAAAGCGTTTTGCAGTACTTCTTTTTTTCTACCATTACATTATCTACTTCCTTGGGAATATTTGAGTCTTTCAGATCATCCAGTACCTTCATTCTGCCCAGAACCCAAAGACAGACCTGTCACTGAAGAGGAAGGAATCAAACTCACCATTGAATCCTGCATTCTGACTGCTGTCTTGCAGAAAGCCTCAACCTGGCCCAGTTATCCTGGAAGCAAGTATGAGCAAGTTGATCACTCAGGGTCGTGTTTACAATGAAATCTCTTTGGTTTATTGCAACCATTACTGTCTGCCGGTAAAACAACTCTGGGTGGCTAGACCCAACTTCCCATTTCTGCAAACTATCTCATATTTTCACAGAATAACCTAGGTCACCAAAGTGAGTGGGTTTTAAAACTGGTATCTTTCAGAATCCCAACCATCCCCAGGATCTTAAATAATGAATTTGCTACAAATTGTTCCCATGTTGACACCAACTGCAGCTGTAAGACTTAAAATACAAAATAAAGATAGGATTAGGAAAGGTGTCCGTTTCATTTGCCATGTTGTCAGACTTCTGGTTTACTCACTGATCGGACTAAAAATTTGAGTGAAATCACCAGGTGGTTAGGCATCTCATAACTCCCCTCTACCCTCCTCCAACCAAAATTCCTCCTTGGGGGCTAAAATCTTGAGGCTAACTCATCGTCACACTTGCACTAGAACAATTTACTGAAGGTAAGACACTGAAGTGTTTAAGATGTCTGTTCATTCCCTCTTCCAGACCAGACACTGCAAAGATAGTTAAATCTGCTACATTACTCTCATCAGCCCTCCAAAGACAAGTTTTCGCAAAAGGTGGGCTATGAGGGCCCTGGTTTTCCAATATTCTCCCAAGTTCACCCACCACCAGAAGTGGGTCCTTGGTTCCCAGAAGCAGCTCATCTAAAGCGCTCCTACCTCACACCCTTTCTTGCTCATGTTTCACAGAGAATAAACATTGCTGCAAGACACATGGAAGTGTACGGGTTTCTGTGGGGAAATAGCTTTCTTCCCCTTGTGTGTTCTCATGAAAGGTCAGAGGTGTGTACGTGGCCACAAGAACAAAGAGCTCCAGCCTAAACAGCCATGTGCCATGAGAGTCAAGCAGAGGAGTTCCTCACCAGAGCTCCCCACCTTCCTCCAGATTTAGGAGTCAGCCAGTGCCACTTAACGAAAAAGTGGAGGGAAATTAAAAAACAGCATACGTTTAAATCCACTTCTAGATCCTTCAATTATAACTTACATTTTAAATCACTTTATCATATAAATATATTTGGTCGTAATTTGCAAGGTGAGAAGAAGTTTCCAAATCTAATTTGGCAAATCAGCTCTGAAAAGACATTCTGGAAGGCACCCCAGAAGTCACTTTATCCACGAGCAAGAGGCTCAAGGAGACAAACGTGGCTCATTTAAAAAACAAATGGGGATTTGAATTCAGAACCCACTTCCTGTCCCACAGTTCTTACTGCCATGGCCACAGGGGAGAGGTAGCTGTCCTATCCACAGCTCACTCAGATGCATGCGATCCTGTGCCCTCAACCAAAAAATGAACACATTTCACCAGTGGATGCCCTGGAGTGAGCATAAGCCTGGAGACATGAATCTGCCATTTCTTTAGTGAATCTGAGCTCCCAGGTGCCTCGCGGTGCAGGCATTTCTGAGTCAGTGGGTGAATGGAGGGATTTTCCTGGGTAATGGTGACAAGAGACAATTTACAACTTCTATTCTCACTGGTGTGAAACCCTCGCTCCTATGTAAACAGACCTTCCACTGTAACCAACAGGCCTCAGCTGCTGATACTTTGATTTCCTTGGCCCAGGGAAGAATCTGATGGAAGTTAAGGAGTCTCTCCCCAGAAAAACATAATAAATTGCATATCATTTTGGAGGCCATATGTACCCCCCAAAGTCCATTCATGGACCACCCCCAAAGTTACAAAAATCTAAACATGAGACCAAGTGAACTGGACAATTGTATGGATTTATTTTGCAAGCTGATTTTAGTTGCATCTGATGGCACTGTTTGACCTGGGCACCCATTTTTAATATCAAGGAATAAAGATTTTCCCCATTGGAACCATATTGCCGAAAGCAATTAAAATTCAACCAACCTCTAGCACCCGTACTCTCCCAGTCATTGTGCTGATGGTTATTCTTCTTATAGCTAAATAAATTTCAGGACTACGAGAACAGATCCCCACTTCTCCATAGCAGCTACTCCACTGGCTGGATAACTCAAGTTTAAACAATACTTCGAAATACACAGGGAAAGAAAGGAGAACTTATGGATGATTCAGTGCTACGATACAGTCCAGTACAGGAGCCACTAACCATATCTGGCTGTTAAACACTCAAAATACGGCTAGCCTAAATTGAAATGTTCTGAGAAAATGAATTTAAAAGACTAAAAAAAAAAAAAAGACCATAAACTATTTCAATGTTTATGCATGTTGAAATAATATTTCACATATGTTGGGTTAAATAAAATACTTTTAATTTTATCTTTTTACTTTAATGTGGCTCCTAGAAACATTTTAATTATATATGTGGCACATATTCCATTTCTATCCTGTAGCGCTGATAGAGACTATCAGGCATGCATGTGCAAAACCGCCCCGAGATCTCACCACATCGGAGGGGCAGTTCTGCAAGACAGCCGGCCTTTGCCACAGATGAGACTCAGATGATGAAATCCGCCCTGATGAGTGTAGAGAGGTGCTTTGAATTTGCATCCACCTGAAGCCAAACCCCTCACCTGTCACCACTGTGCCTCCGTCTGCCTCTCAAGAAGTCACTTCAACTCTGTTCAAGTTCTGCTATTACTTGCAACCCAGTCATGATTGCAATAAAAGAAACTGCTTCAAAATGACAAGCATTTTGCTCAGTTCCCTTTGGGTTTTAAATTACAGAGTATTCTAACTCTCCTGGCAAGAACGTATGACAGACGACACATAAAAAGACAGAAATTTGGGGCACAAATTAAGCTTTTCATCTTTTAAATGAAAACAGGAGATCCCAAGTCGAAAGAATCACAAATGTGAAGAAGGACGGTACACATTGCCTGGGGAATACTAGTTGGAGAACTAATTAGTGTTATAAACTGAAGTATGAAAATTTACCAAATAATTATCTCCTCGTAGCCTTAGAAGTAGGTTACCGGTCACTTGTTAGCAAAATTGCCCAAAAGCAAGGAAGCAAACACAGTTGCACCATAAGCAACTGCAGTTACCAGCTTTGTTTGTTTCCTGATTGTTTTAAGCAAGTTAAGATTTCGGCAGAGCAGCAACTAATTAAAAAGAAATCACCAAAACCCGAGATAAGATGCAAGAATTCTCATGGCAAAAGCTGTAGTCTTCGATTTTGATTAAATGTGAATTCCCTAAAGCAGTTACAAAACAAAGTATGGTTCTTTGGGTTTCATTCAGTTGGGTTTTTCTGCTTAAATGATCCATTTTGCTCTAGCTTCCAGTTTCAGCTAATCCTGAAAGAGTACCGCCCATGGGATCCTATGATTTCCCAGTACGTGGTTTTGCCTTTCAGTGGTGGAAAGCTGACCTCCGTGCACTTAGCTGCTTTTTTACAATGAAAAATGGGCTATTAAGGACTCTTACTTCAGTGGGGCTATTGCAGGGTACACTGGCTCACCAGCTTAGTGAGTCTTGCCAAAATCCTCAGAAGCCAAATGAAACTCACTAAATGAAAATCTGTTAGGATTAGGTTGAACCATGCGTTTAGTCCTCCTCCTTACCCGCCGCCCCAGACATGATGGGCTGGACTTAGCACTTTGAGGAACTGTTACTACCCCGGTGCTCTAGGAGCTACATCACAACCCAGCATGGGCGTGTTCAGCCAGTACTTTTTCTGGTCCCCGGGGTTTAAGGCCACAGTGAGTTCTCATAAAGCTTACAGTCTAGTGGGAAAGAAAATAATCATCCAGTCATCACACAAATACTTAAAAACAAAATGTCAGCGTGGTTAGAGCCGGGGAGGCGGTGGCTGGGAGAGCTGGTGCCACAGAGTTCAAGGAGAGTCTCCCAAAAAGTTACAGTTGAGCTGAAAGCCAATGGAGGAATGTGAGTTAACTAGGCAAAGGGAGTGGTCATATTCCAGGCAGAGGAAACAGCATACGCAAAGGCCCTGAGGTGGGAAAGACGTGGCTTATTTGAAACAAACAAAAACCAAAGAAAGCAGTGTAGCTTATGCTCAGAAAACAGTGGAAAAGACCAGAGTGGTAGGAAAGAGCCCAATTCTCTACTTGACCATAAATACCCATTCCCTATGGCCAATATTTATTGAGCACCTACATGTGCTAGAAGCTATACTAAATGTTTATGTGTGCTAACTTGTTTAAGCATAAGCAGCCTATGAAATGGGTGGAAGTGCTATCCTCTTTTGCAGATAAGAAAACAAAGATGACTTAGGGCAGCAACTTGCTCAAAGTGAAAGAGCCAAGGGGAAAGGTAAAACCGGTTCTTTCCAACCACTCTTTTTTTTGTTTTAAGGTACTATAGTTTTATCACCAAATACCCTAAACTGACAATCAGATAAAGTGATCAATGATAATGAAGCAAAACTTCTGGATCGCTGTGCTTAGAAATAGCATTTCCATGACAGGGGGCTCATAGATTTTCACTTTGAGACACACTCGTATTTCAGCAGATGCCAGATGCTTGTTCGCATCTTAGCTGGAGCTTAAACAATAGAAATTGTATTTCTTACAGTTCTGGAGGCTGAAAGTAGAAGATCAGCGTAATCAGGTTCTGGTGACAACTCTCTTCCTGGCTTGTAGAGGGCTGTCTCCCCATCGTGGTGAGAGCAAGCGAGCTTTGGTCTCTTTCTCTTCTTTTAAGGACACTAATCCCTTGATGGGGACCCCACCCTCATGATTTCATCTAAACTTAAATACCTCCCAAAGCCTCAATCTCCATTTATCCATACACTGGGGGTTAGGGCTTCAACATGCATGAATTTGGGGGTGGGGAGGGGCATACAAACTTTTAGTTGCTAAGAATCTACATGACCTTTGTTGATCATTTTGTGCCCTTCTCCAGCACAGGCATATATCATCTGTCTATAACCCTGTTGCTTCCCATTTCTATGTTACTGCAGATGATAAACTTAACAAGCTTAGTCCATTCACTTCTGCAGAGTTCACCAAGTTGACTATTGATAAGAATATATCTCCCTTTCCAAGGCTGCCTTTTCCATCACCCATCCTGAACACACAGATCAGGGGCTAAGAAAAAGCAAGTACCTTCCTCCCTTCCTTCCTAGCTAAAACCCTGCCTCCCAGGTCTTACCGCCGTCCGGAGATAAAGAACCTGACCTGATGAAATAGTCCCACTGAATGTATAATGAATGAGGCAATTTAAGCAGCTTTAGGGCCACACAGCTTCTCTGATTAGCCAGCCTTCGGAAACACCTCCCCTGAGTTATGACCCACTATGTGAACTAACGGGGTGACTCAGTATCAGAGGGTGTTTTTCTAACCCCTGCTGCCACTCATTCAGCTCTTCCTTCCGTAAGTGATCTCAAAGGTGTCCTAAGCAGAAGCCACAAGTTTCCAAAGGCACTAAACATCCACCTCCATCGAGAAGTTTCTCAGTGCTGATGAACCAGAAGCACAGAGGAGTTAAATACATCTTAATTGAATATAATCTAAGCCTTTCCATTTTCTGAGAAGTAAGCATTTAAGACAAGGAACATGGGGTTTGCAAATGCCTCATATTTACCCAGAATGAATAAAACCCACCCATGGGGTTGTAGAGCAGAGTCTTGGGGAGAAGGGTATTGGTTCTAATGAAAAAATAATGAGTTTCTAAGAGCCACCTTCACCATGACCTGAGCCTCGTTACCAGCACTGATGGACTTAGTTACCTTCAGAACATGTTCATGCCCCCTCTCTAGATTCCAAGCCAACATTCTGAGGAGTACTTTGGTGAGGAGGCTTATATTTGACCATGTTTTGTAATCAACTTTTCAATCTTCTGGTTCTTTTTGACCCAGCCTTCTCAGGAATGCCAACTGTTTCTATTTTCTACTCCATTAACCTTCCTGCTTTTCCCACCTCTACACCAAGGTCACATCTCTAATATCTACCTAAGGTATCATGACCTGATTTCCCTTAAGAACAAGTACAATTTATAAACCAGGCTTGGAATTCACTCCTTCAATTAACATCAAGCATAACTCCAAAAGAAGCATAGAGTCATACAGTTAGAAACAAGGCCATATATAAATGTGTTTCTTAAAACGCACCAAAGCTCATGAACACTCAGCTTATGTAAAGAGGGAAGACCTGCAAGTCTGACGGATCTGCTACCAAATACAATGAACGTGTTCAAGATCTTGCTACAGGGTGAGCCAGGACACCTGCCTCTCAGAGTAATGCTTTGGGAGATGTCAGCAGACAGAACTCTAAAACAAGCAGCCAGTAATTGATATCATGCCAGATGCTTGTTATCTATCTTGGACACAGAGATCCCTTTAAAACTCCAAACAAAGTACAACATTTTGTATATAATTCAGGGGATTCACAAAACAATGTACTGTCTTAAGCAAAGTCATGACAAATACTGACTTGATCTCCTCGTCCAGAGAATCTCATGTCATCCTCATGACCTCGGTTTGGCAATGGATTCTTAGATAGGATACCAAATGCATGAACAACAAAAGACAAAATGGATAAATTGGGCTTCGTCAAAATTAAAAAACTTTGTGCACTAATGGACATTATTAAGAGAGTGAAAGACAACTTAAAGGATTGGAGACAATACTTGCAAATCATATGTCTGATCAGGGTTTAATATCCAGAGTACATAAAGTTCTCCAACCATATGTGATTGGGAGCCCACCTTAATCCAACTCAATGACAAGAAGAGAACCCAATTTAAAAATGGGCAAAGGACTTCAGTAGAAGGTTCTCCACAGAAGATGTACAGAGGGCCAATAAGCACATGAAAAAATGCTCAACATCACTAATCCTTAGAGAAATGCAAATCAAAACCACAAGGAGATAACAACCTCCTATCCACTAGAATGACTACCATCAAAACCAAAACAAAACAAAAACAAAATAACAGGTGTTGGTGAGGAGTAGAGAAATCAGAATATGTACATTACTGGCAGGAATGTAAAATGGTGCAGCCATTCTGGGGAAACAGTTTGGTGGTTCCTCAAAAATTTTATACACAGAATTACCATATGATCCAGTAATTTCATTTCTGGATATAAAACCAGAAAGACTGAAAGCAGGGACTTGAAAAGGTATTTGTAAACTAATGTTCATGTAAGTAATACTATTCATAACAGCCAAAAGATGGAAACTACACAAGTGTCCATTAAAAGATGAACAAACCAAATGTGGTATATGCATGCGGCAGAATATTTTTCAGCCATGAAAAAGGAATGGCGATCTGATAAATGTCGCAACATGGATGAACACTGAAAACATTATGCTAAGTGAAGTGAGCCAAACATAAAGGCACAAATATGGCATCCTTCCAGTTATATGAAATATATAGAATACATAAATTCACAGAGACAGAAAGCCAAAATGTAGTTACAGGGGACCAGGGGAGAGAGAGGCACAGAATTATTGCTTAATGCGTACAGAGTATTCTGTTTAGAGTGATAGAAAAGTTTTGGAAAGAGTGGTTATGGTTATACATTATGAATGTAATTAATGCACTGAATTGTGTGCTTAAAACGGTTGAAATTGTAAATTTTAGGATGTGTGTGTATGTGTATAATCATAATTAAGATCACAACTAAAAAATAATTTATGTCTTCTAACTCTCAAGCCAAATTCCCTTTGGCTTCTTGAGAGCATTGATTGTTGCAAGCATTGTTGAGAACTATGTGCACTCCCTCAATCAGAAAATGAATATATACGCTGATTTTAATTTATTTGGGTTCACGCTTTTTGCAAAAGCAGTATTAGGCACCAGGTTGGTTCTGATCTGAGGTAGAATGGATCCAAGGCAAAATGAGGCCAGTGCCCCTTCATGTGAGCTGAGGATGCTTTTATTAATCTAGGTGCCGAGGAAATAAATTATACCAATGTCTCCTAGGCTTGCAGACAGCTCTCGCCTGGGCAGGGACTCATGCCTACCTTAGTGTTACAGATCAAATATTTGTATTCCCTAAAATTCATACGTTGAAACCTAACCGCCAAGGTGATGGTATTAGGATGTGGGGCCTCTGTGGAGTGATTAGCTCATGAGGACAGAGCCCTCATGAATGGGATTAGTGCTCTTATAAAAGAGGCCCCAGAGAGCTCCCTCCCCACTTCTGCCAAATAAGGATACGATAAGACAGCCACGTACAACACAGAAGAGGGCCTTCACTGGAACTCAGCCGCGCTGGCCCCCTGATCTTGACCTTCCAGCCTCCACCATGTGAGAAATAAATTTCTGCTGTTTTTAAGCCACCGAGTCTTTGGTATTTTTTTTTAATAGCAGTCAGAACAGACTAAGATGTTTGGTAGCTCTTATGAAATCAACAACTGCAAATGGTCCCAAATACCAAACATTCTTTCGAAAACTTCTGAGGGTGCCTAGTTGTAAGTTACAAAGACACTTTGAGCTCCACCGCAACTTGCAGGGGACAAGGGTCTATCTCCAGGCATGAAGTAGAGTTGGTTGGCTTGCCTCTTGTTGCCCTCGTGAGATTTCACAGCACAGAGTTCTCTCTAATCTAGAAAACCTAGGTACAAGGATGGCTCCCGGCAAGAATGATCTCACTGCCCAGAGTCTAGGAACTCTTTTTAAAAGATTGCCCAGCAGCTTAAATGCCACGGGGTCTCCGATTGCAAAATCCTTCCTTCCTCCTAGCACCCATTCTCTACTTGTGGACACCTACCATTACATAATCCCCAGCTGTCTCTCTGTCTCTGACTCTTAGCTCTTGTACACTCACCTCCTCGGCAATCTCACCCTGTATCATAAAGTGCTGCGTTCATTGACGTAATCTGACTGAGTACATGAAGTTCTCACTGGGGACGACTTGTCTCCCCCTCACTCAGGTGCTACGTGTCCCTTCAGATTGCTCATGGATAATGGAAGTGGCTAAATTAAGAGGAGTATACGCAGGGAGGAAGAGCAATGAGAGGTTTTTTTCTTGCTGCCCGCTGGCCTTCCCTCTTTTAAGTATCTACGGAGCACCTACTATGTGCTGGTCTCTTCACTCTGCTAGGCCCCAGGGCTACGTTGGAGACAAGGCAGAGATGATCCCCCTCGAAGAGTACCCATTCAGAAGAAAAAAAAAAAAAAAAAACTCAAGTAAACGAAGAAAGAAAAAGACTAGCAAATCATGATAAGGAAACAGGAATAGGTCTGAGAAGAGAATTATCCACCAGATCAGTGGTTCTCAAAGTGGGGTCCCTGGACCAGCAGCCCTAGAAATGCAAATTCTTGGGCCCCACCAAGACTGCCTGATTTCAGACACTCAGGAGTCAAGGCATCTGTTTTACAAGCCCTCCAAATGACTCAGGCGCATGCTGAAGTTTGACAAACACTACAAATAAGCAGGGATTTTGACCACTTGGGTGTTGTGTTTTTTTACCTCTAATCCTCAGAACAGTTCCTGGACATACAGGACACTTTATAAAGTATGGTAAATAAATGAACAATTGGGGGGGGGATACAATACTTTAAGCTGGGTTATCAGAGAAGACCTCTCTAAATATTTAACCTGAGATCTAAAGTTTGAGCAAGTTGAGCAAGACTCAGCCATGCAAAGAGTGTGGGTAAGAATGTTCTAAGCCAACTGTAAGAGCCAAGTGCCAAAGTCCTGGGGTAGGAAAAAAATTCCGTCAAAACCAGACAAGCCATGCTTTGCAGGTCAAGAGTCCCATCTCTGACTCTGGAATCCAGAGTCTCACTTCTCCAAGGAACGCAAGACTAGGTCTCCTCTGAGCTTCACTAGCAGACGAAAGACCTGACCTCTCTGTGAGCATGACCGCCTTTCTTGTTCAGGTGTGCCCAGAAAGCCCACCATGCAGCGCCATGCTGCAGACATCTGCAGGCCATCATTGGCAGAGCCTGCTCTGTTCTCCTGTCAGAATGACCTCTCCGTGACCCTGGACAAGAAGGCTCCCAGGTGTCACCCAGTAAGCCAGGCTGGAGAACCTGGTAGTGTGCAGCAGCTGCGACTTTCACCAGGGCATTCTGAAGCTAGCCCTGTCCTCATCATTTCCACCATGAACAAAGCATGCTCCCAGACACATTCAAGGGGGCATCGTAAGGAGGGCAGCAAATGAGAGAAAGCAGTGACGAACGCAGTGGTAATGATTCAAGCTGCCTGGAGCCAGGGGAAGGGGTTGGGACAAGTTAATGCAGATACTTCAGCATCAGTACCCAGCCTAGTTCCAAGTGTGGCAGTTCACAAAGCCGGCAGCCAGGCAGACATGGAAGAGGCAGCTCTCCTCTTTACCTGCAGCACTTACCTTCATCAGCAAGAAAAGATACAAGTTTTCCTCTAATTAGGCCCATTGGGAACATTTCTTTGATGTCATTTTTTAATGTTAAAAATTAACGGAATATTAAGAGATACTTTTTAAAATTTAAGAAGTAAAAAAAATTGTGTTGGATGTCTTTAAGGTACCCACAATTTTTGCACTTAGAGCAGAAGCTTAGAATTCAGGTAAGAGGTCAGCAAACTATTTAATTAAAGATCAGATAGTAAATATTTTAGTATGTATGGGTCAAGAGACAAAATCAAGACTGTTAACTGGATACTTATATAAGAAGAGAAAAAATAGGGCACCTGACTGGCTCAGTTGGTAGAGCATGTGACTCTTGATCTCGGGGTCATGAGTTCAAGCCCCACAGTGGGCACAAGCTTACATTTGGGGTAAAAAAAGGGGGGGAGGAGAGAAAACAAATTTCCATTATTTTTTATTGATGAATTTCCAAGTATGTAAGCGCTACCATTAGTAATATGGGCCTACTAATGAGAAGAATGCAAGGATGGTGAGACATTTTGCTTACCTGGGGTTCAAAGTTAGTGTTCCTGTCATCACACTGACTCCAAATACTTATGGTAAAACTATTCTTAATTCATGGGCCATACAACAACAGGTGCAGACTGGATTTGGCTCATGGGGCACAGGTTTCTAACTCCTAGCTTAGGCCATGCATTGGTCAAGGTTCTCCAGAGAAACTGAACCAATGGGATGTGTGTGTGTACACATATGTATCTTTGGGGGGCGGGTACTAATTATAAGGAATGGGCTCATGTGGTTATGGAGGCAGGCAAATCCTAAGATCTGCAGGGTGAGTGGGCAAGCTGGAGACCCGCGAGGACAGGTGGTTTGGTTCCAGTCCAAAGGCTGACAAGTTGAGACCCAGGAATTTCTACTGTTTCAGTTCAAGTGTGAAGGCAGGAAAACAGCTAATGACCTGGTACAAAGACCATCAGGCAATAAGAACTCTCTTACTTGAGGACGGTGAGCCTTTTTGTTCTACCCAAGACTTCAATTAATTGGACAAGGCCCACCTACATTGGTAAGAGCAATCTGCTTTATTCAATCTACCACTTCAAATGCTAATTTCATCCAAAAATGCTCTCACAGAAGTGCCCAGAATGATGTTTGACCAAATATCTGAGCACATCATGGCCTACCCAGTCAAGCTGACACATAAAATTAACCATCACCATCCACACTTAAGGACTCCTCACGAGACCATGATTTCAGAAAACATGGCTCTTTCTCCCTCCCTGTAGCCCCAGCTGCCAACAAGCAACCTGGCAAACTGCTTTCCTCAGGCCGTGAGGGTGTGAGCGGCCTTACCTACACCCGCGCGGGCACAGCTCCGAGAGGGAGGTGGAGGCTCTGGTTCTGTCGGATGAGGCCTGAGGTGTTCCTAGAGATGCCCCCAGTGCCTGCATGCCAGTCATTCTCAGGCACACCCCTGCCTCTGGCATTCCCCGAGGGGCCATTTCTCCCCTCCCCCAGCACCCCATCTTTTAATCCCTGGTGGAAAAACAACTTCCTGGGTATGTAGTGTTTACAGACATTTCTTTAGGCCCTATTTTTGACTTTTACCCAATGCAAGCTCTTCTAGACTTCCTGCCCTAACTGCTCTAAAAGACTCCCCCAACAATCCACCAGCATGTTCTGTGGGATGGCCAGGCTGTGATGGTACAAGAGCCTCTGCCAGGGACAGAGCAAATGCATTCACCCTTGATTTTTCTATGTGGCCTCTGCCTACCTCCCTGATATTGGATTCCCCTTGGGGGAAGAATTCCTCTTCGTGCAGGCGAAGGCACTCCCTGAGCCTTGGATGGCACTATTTGGTTTCATGCTAAGGCCCAGAGCCAGTCTCTCCTGGTTCTGACCAGAGACAGCTCTTGCTGAGGTCATGACCATTTGATACAGACCTTGGCCAGCACCCAGAAGACACACCCAAGAGGTAACACCCCAGGAGGCTGTAGAACATGGGTCATTTTGGCTTGGTCTTTTACATTCCTTCTATGTTTATTAGTTGCCATTTCTTGCAATGCAACCCTCCTTCATTTTATTCTATTGAGCTAATATTTTTTTAATTCAATGTTATATAAATAATAACTGTCATTTTTTTTTTTTTTTACCATCTTAACCATTTTTAGGTGTGCAGATCAGTGTCAGGTATGTTCACATTGTTGTGAAACGGATCTCCAGAACTTTTTTCCATCTGTAACACTGAAACTCAATACCCATTAAACAAGAACGTGCCTTGCCACCCCCCTTGCCACCCTCCCGATGTGGGGCCTGTTAATCCCCCTTCTACTTTCTGTCTCTAGTTGAGGTACCTCATAAAAATCACATCCTACAGCATTTATCTTTTTGTGACTATCTTATTTCACTTACTATAATGTCTTCAAGATTCATCCATATTATAGGATATGTCAGAATTTCCTTTTTTTAACGCTGAACAATATTCCATTGTACATATACATCACATTTTCTTGATCCATTTATCTGTCAACAGACTGTGGAGTTGCTTCTGCCTCTTGGCCCTTGAGAACAGCACTGCTGTGAACATGGGTGTGTGAATATCTCTTTGAGGCCATGCTTTCAACTCTCAGATGTATATCCGGGAGTGGAATTGCTGGGTCATATGGTGGTTATTGTCTTAATTATCTGAGGAACCACCACACTGTTTTCCCCAGCAGTTGTACAATCTTAAAATCCCACCACAGTGCTGGAGGGCTCCAGTTTCTCCACATCCTGCCCAAAATTTACTGTATGTCTGGTTGAAGGTGGCCATCTCAATGGGGTGAGGTGATACCCCAATGTAGTTTTATCTGTCTCTATGAGTATGAATTTTAATTGTGGGCCCAGTTCCCACCTATGTGTGTTCTTGGTCTTCAGCACTCTTAATTTATTTCCTTGTCTGTGATTTAGGATATTAACACTTACTCCAATCACTCATCCATTTGTTAAAGAGATATATGCTGAACACTTATGGTAGGTTAAGTGTTATTTGATGAGCTAAGGCTACCAAGTGAACAAAACAGAAAACAAATCCTTGCCCTCTTGGAGCTTACCTTCCAATGCAGAGAGACGGACAATAAACAACAACAAAAAAGAAAATCATAGAATGCTTTTGATAATAGGTGCTGCAGAGAAAAATAAAGCAAGGAAGGGGTAAGGTAGGGAGATACTGTCATTTTAAACAGAACGGTCAACAAAGGCCTCATTGCTGGTGTGTGCCGTTTGAACGGAGCTAAGAATGAGGAGGGGGGGCTGTGCTACGGGATGAGTGGTGGGCACACCAGGCAGAGGAGACACCAAATGCAATGGTAAGTTCAAGGAACAGCAAGGACGCCTGTAGGGCTGGAGCAGGAAAACAGGAGGAAAGGAACTGGAATTCTGTCAGAGAAATGAGTGCAGGTGTCAGGAGGAGTTCGTCAGGAGTCTAAGGGGAGTGGGGTAGTTCTATAAGGATTTAATGAGATAATTTATATAAACTTGCTTGATGCTTTATAGGCATTAAACAAAGGAAAAATACAAAATGTTTGAGGTTCCTGCTGATGTGTAAACCACAGCCTCCCACAGGTCTTGGCAAGGTAGTGGCAACAGCCCCCTTGCTCCAGCTTTCCATCAGGAGTGGAGGATGCCATGGTATCATCACGACTCTGGTGTTCCCTAATGCTCAATGTTATGGTTCAAACTGGGTCCCCCCAAATTCATAGGTTAAAGTCCGGACCCCCAGCCCTTCAGAATGTGACCTAATTTAAAGACAGAGTCTTTATAGGGGTAATCAAGTTAAAATGAGGTGGGCTCTAATCCAATCTGACCGATGTCCTCATGAAAAGGAGAAATCCAGAGTCGGACACGAACACCGTGTGCAGATGAAAGCAGAGAACAAACCAACACATCTACAAGTCAAAGAATGCCAAAGATGGCCAGCAAGTCACCAGAAGCTAGGAAATGGACGTAGAATAGATTTTCTCCCACAGCTCTCAGAGGCAGCCAAATCAACCTACGTCTTGATCTTTGGACAGCTAGCCTAAACAGTGAGAGAATAAATATCTCTTGTTTAAACCACTCAGTGTGTAGTACTTTGTCATATCAGCCCTAATGAACTAGCACACTCAAGCATACAACAGGGGCAAAATGTCTACCTGGCTTTCCCTTTATGGGGAAGTTTCCGAATGCTCTTGGTTTCTTTCAAATAGGATCACTGCCTGCTTTTTTGAAGTGGCTATTTTCAAAAATAAAATCAGAGCCAGTTTCAAAAGAGGCAAGTACAGACCTACCCCTGGGTCAGCAAGAGGGAAGAAGATGAGGCAAAGACAGGAAGCAGACAGCCCAGATTCCCAATGACAGAAGAACAAGAAGGCACAGGAGAACCGGGATTTCAGGAGCCAGAAGAGCCGCTTGACTCAGGCCTGCCCCAGAGCTTCTAGAAAGGTAGGGGGCTGGAGCAAGAGGAGGTTATGCTCCCCTCACCTCTGATCCTGGAAGCCTAAGTCCACTACATAAAGGCCTAAGAAGCTAGGCTGAGAAGACATCTCATAGAACCCCAAAGGGTGCACGCAATGTGGTAGGGAAGGAGGGAGAGCCAGTGAACCTCCACAAAGAGAACTCATGCAGCCACCCCTTAGCGAGGTAATTGGTGGTAAAGGTCAAATGCTTTTCAAGAACTCTTATAAATAAAAGCTACAATTAGGGTTCAATTCTGCTCAAAGGGTCAACAGCATAATCTAGAGTATTTTCCGGGACAGATGCTAATAAGTGTTATAACACAAATAGTCATACACACACACACACACACACACACACACACACACACACACAAAATGTCCTTCATAAAAATGGTGGATTAAACTATGTGGAAACAGTTTCTTGACTACAGGTTGTTTTAGTGACTTTGATATGACAAGGGACTTTATGAGTCTCCAAAAAAAGAAAGAAATATCATCTACAGAGACTCCAGTTTTATTTCATTGCAATCTTTTTTTCTTCTTCTTGTATTTCTTTTCACAATACCCAATCAATCACATCTCTGAGAACAACTCACTAAGAAACTTAATTGGGAAATGCTGGTAATAAACTTTGAATTATGGATAATTTTAGAGACACCCACAGAAGAGAAAGCAATAAGTCAGCCAATATTGAGTTGGCCAGAGCCAAGGCCCACAGCACCTTGCAAAGAAAGAAAAAGTGTGTCACTGCCATTTTCTTTTAATAGGACTCTTTGGAGTAGAAATTGCTGGAATTTACCAGAACCATCTTCCAGCTCTCCTGCACCAAAGAATCAAACTATCATTTAAAGATTTGTTAGACAGTAAAGCCAAGCAATTATTTGAAGGACAAAAGCTCAAAAAGCTTAAAATGTGATTAGCTTTGCTGATAAGAGCATGGCATTGAGGTGACCATAAATTGTTGATAACAACATTATGTAGGCCTATCAGCTGGTGCAATGGAGTCAGAAAGCAAATAGAAACAGAACTCTTTCTTATTAGTTCACTAAAGATCCCTTCCAGCCGAGGGCACACAGATAAGGATCTCTACCTGGAAGTCTCAACAAGAGAGTCACACAGGTTTTATCAGGGCCTTAGGTCATGCAGTCTTAGATTCATAGAGATGGAAGCTGGTTCAGCCTAACCTTTTGTCTCTAAAGTTAAAGAACCACAGCCTAGTGGAGCTCAGTGGTACTAAAGGTCACACAGAGGGTTCATGGAAGACCAACAGTTCGAAAGAGCCAGGCCTTTTACTTACACCCCAGGGCTTTTATCTCTCCACCATATTTTCTTGAATGTGGTCCCCAAGGGTGTAAAAGTCAATTAAATTCAAGGAGAACATGTCAGATGTCTGGGAGCAGGTACATACTTAGAGAATAGCAATAACAATTTCTCAACATTTACCAAACACCTAAGATGTGCCAAGCATTGAGCTAAAATTAGAATCTCAGCTGGCTCTTAGAAAACCCTCTGAAATATGTGCCTTCGCACTAGCAAGGATATCAACCTTCAGCAAGGCTCAGTGACCCATTCAAGTCCCACTCAGAGCTGGGGTGCACCCTCAGGGCTCACCGCAGAGCCAGCCCTCTTTGCCACTATCTACATGGCCCTCTGAGTACTCATGACATTAAGGGCACCACTTTAAATAAACAAGTAAATGTCTTTTAGGATTTCCTTTTGCATTTAAGGATAGTCCTAAAACCAACAGCATGAGGGAGAGTAACCTCATGAGGTCACTTTGCCTCAGCCCTGGGTCTCAGCAAGAGACCACCCACACCATCCCCCAAACAGTTCCTTTCTTTTCCTCGTACTTGAGTGAGAGCCAGTTTACAGTTTCCTACACAAGAAAATACTCAAAGAAACATTTCCATGTTTTCCTAAAAGCCAGAGCACAGTTGTCTGTTTATTTACAGAAATAGGATTATAATTTCTGTAACCTTGTTTTCCCCCTAAAAAACGATACTGCAGACATTCTCCCACACCCATGAATAAATAACTGCATCATCACTGTTCAGAAGTGCAGAATGTACCGCCACATGGGTGCACGTGCATTCAGTCACACCATGGAAAGGGCCATCTAAACTGTTGCCCGTGTGTGACTATCACAACCAGCCCTGCAGTCAACTTCCTAGCAGAACCATCTTTGCACTTCTGTGCAAAGTAATAAAATACTTTCTTTCATTATCTAACCATCCCTCATGAGGTACTGCAAAGTCCTTTTTTATTTTGAGATGCCATTTCCAAGAAGGTTATGCCAAGTGCTATGACCCTGGCTGCATAGAGCGTGTGAGGACATGCCTTCGCTTGACAAACATGGAATATCATTGACACAATGGCTGACTGTTAAAATGGGGGGGGGGGGGTGGTACACAACGTCGGAGCCACCAGCATTTTTCAGCAGGGCCCCTGCCATAGTCTTTTAACTGGTCTCCCAAATTCAATCTTGTGCATCCTATGTGTGCTTCCTCCTGGAGGCAGTCAAGATGGTCTCTTAAACACAAATTTGGTCATGTCCCCATTCAGCCTGAATCCTACTGATAGCTAGCACAATGCCTAGGATGTGGAAGATGCTTCTTGTGATGGAAGTAGGGATAAAAAGAGAGAGTGGAGAAGAGGAAGGGAAGAGGAAGAAAGGGAGATGGGGAGGGAGAAGGTGGGGAGTTAGGTTTTCCACTGGTATTTTCCAGGCAAATGGGAAAAGAAGGGGAAGAACTTAAAATAGTGAGGCAGGAACTATTGGTCAGGAAGTATTTTATTATCTTGAACTTGCTCTAAGCTCAGCCACTGGATGAATATTTGTCAGATGCCTATTATGTACCATGCAACTGTTCTAGAGACCAGCGATACAGCAGGTAACAATTCAGGTGAGGTCCTTAGTTTGTTGGAACTCGTGTCCCAGAGGAATGGGAGAGGAGAGAGCAAATAAACAATGAACAAATATCTGAACAGGACAACTTCAGGCTGGAAAGAGCATTCAGAAGTCCATAAGGGAGGTCAGTCATGAAGAGTAAGAGAGGACACTGCTACTTCCAATGGGGTGGTCAGGGAAGGCCTCTCTGAGGAGGTGACATAGGAGGAGACAGCAACAACAAGAACAAAGGACTGGGTGAAGTAGAGGTGATTTTTAAAAATAAGATGGCGTCAATTTACTTTGAAGCTGAGGTAAATCTTTCCAGTTGGCAGGAACAAAATGTTATAGGAATGATCTCCTCAGTACATGGATTCATTTCCTGTGACTGCCATAACAATGCACCACAAACAGAGTGGCTTAAAACCACAGTAAATTATTGTCTAATAGTTTTGGAGGCCAAAAGTTTTAAATCAAGGTTTTGGCAGGGCCATGCCCCCTTGGCAGGCGCTAGGGAAAGATCTGTTTCACGCTTCTCTCTCTCTCTCTCTCTCAGTTGCTGAGGCTCATGAGCTCCTTGGCTTGTAGATGCATCAGCCAGGCCTGACTCCAGCGCCACAGGACCATCTTCACATTGTCTTCTCTCTGTATATGTCTGTCTCTGTGTCCAAGCTTCCCATTTATAAGGATACCAGTCCTACAGGGTTAGGACCCACCTTGATAATCCCATTTTAATTTAATTACCTCTGTAAAGACCTCTCTAAATAAGATCATTTTGATCACATTTTGAGGTACTGGTTTTTCAGGGGACACAATTCAGCTCATCATAGTATTCATGAGTCAAAAACAGCCTTGTGATGTAGAGAAGCCAATCAGATACAATTTTAATATCAATAAGAATCTGTATGATTTTAAGTGCAGAGGTCTATCAAGTTCAAGTATTTTAAAGGTCAGAGAACTGCAAAATCTCACAGAGTCTGAGTGGATCTGTAGGATTAGTAGCCTGGGTTAAGGAGACCTTGGTATAGACTAACAAATATACAAAGTGTGCTAAATCAGGTACATGACATGAAGCTAATCTGCATTCCAGCTGGCATATCTGGTCACTGGGAAACTTTAGGAACCTGAGAAATGAGCTCACATTTGGTTGGAGAAAGGCAGACCCCCAATTTTTGAAAAGGCATCTGTTACCTAGGTAAGCATCTTTTAAATAAAGATTTAGAATTAAGTAAAGGAATGTCTGCGAGCAACAAACCCATATGACTTTTTTTACACTAGAAAATCTGAGCCTGGGTGGCTCAGTCGATTAAGCATCTGCCTTCAGCTCATGTCATGACCCCAAGGTTCTGGGACCGAGCCCCCACATCAGGCTCCGTGCTCAGTGGGAAACCTGCTTCTCCCTCTCCCTCTGCCACTCCACCTGCTTGCACTCTCTCTGTCAAATAAATAAATAAAATCTTAAAAAAAAAAAAGAAAATCTGTGCTTATTTTCTTACAGAAATTTTTTGAGAAAAGTAAGTTTGAGTTAATAAAACACCCTTATAAATTTCTGTTTGAGATACACACTCAACTAACTCAAGCTTGCAATTGTGATCTATTTTCAAAACAGTATTATAACATTTAAGAGATCTTAAGACTCACCATATTTATATAAGGTCAATTTATTAGAGTTATATGAACTGCTTGAGTACTTGGCAAGTTTTGAAAACTCATACAATTTCCACAGTCACCAAAACACAGAAAGAGCCCAAATGTCCATTGACAGATGAATGGATAAAGAAGACATGATACTGATAGACACACACGCGCGCACACACACACACACACACACACACACACACACACTGGAATATTACTCAGCCATCAAAAAATGAAATCTTATCATTTGCAACAACAGGGATGAAACTAGAGGGTATTATGCTAGGCAAAATAAGTCTATCAGAGAAAGTCAATTATCATATGATCTCACTCATATGTGGAATTTAACAAACAAAACAGAGGATCATAGGGGAAGGGAGGGAAAAGTAAGATGAAATCAGAATGGAGACAAACCATAAGAGACTCTTAACTATAGGAAACAGACTGAGGGCTGCTGGAGGGGAGGGGGCAGGGAGGTGCGGTAACTGGGTGATGGACATTAAGGAGGGCACATGATTAATGAGCACTGGGTGTTATATACAACTGATGAATCACTAAACTTTACCTCTGAAACTAATAATACACTATATGTTAATTAATTGAATTTAAATAAAATAAAAAGAACCACTCCAAAAGAGCCAAAAAAGAAAAAAGAAAAGAAAACTCATACAACTGAATAAAATGAAGTTCTTAAAAGGGAAATTGAATAGTCAGCTAATAAATTAAGTTTAAAATATTTAAAAAGCCTTAATTAACTAAGTTTAATGTGAGCTCAAATAGTGAACACAATCTCCTTTAATGAGATTGCTAAACTGTGAGATTTCTAAATAGGATAATGAGATTTAGAATTTGGAATTAAGAAGTGTGAGGAAAAATTGAAGTGTAATTTTAATAGAGTATTTTTTTTAAACTACTGAATAGTAGTGCCCTCCAGGATGTCACAAAACTCACATTAATGCAAAGAAACAAACCCCCTAAGCCCAAAGATGAGCACAGAAATAATAGAAAATCAACTCTTGTTTTGCTGTGTCAGAGTCCTTAAAATAGGATGGTTGCTTGGTGGGGGCTGGGGTGTGTGTGTGTGTGTGTGTGTGTGTGTGTGTTTTCCTTTTTCATTTGAGTCACTTCTTTTTTTTTTTTTTTTCATTTGAGTCACTTCTTATGCACTTTCCTCACGTCAATCTAATGAGCAGGAGGACTCTTTCCCTTGCTAGATACTCTGCGAGGCTAGAGAATCTGTAGTCACCAGCCACATGCTTTCGATTTGGGATTGGGTGTCACCCCACTGCCTCCCAAGAGCGTGGCCTTTCTCCTAGACAGATGGCCTTCCCAGGCTGGAAGTGACCTTGAACTGTGTTTTCTACCCGCAGGACGGAAGTTGCAGGCTGGCTGAGTGGCCTGGCTCCGATCACACTGGCTGACGGTGGGTAAGTCAGCGAGAAAGCTCATTTTCTCCCAGGCTCTCTGGCCTGAGTGGCTGTGTTGGCAGCATTCTGGGCCCAAATGACACAGAAGTGCCATGGCTCTAGCCAAAGGACCAAATGAGTGACAAGTCCAAGCCCTAACTTATGTGCCCTCCAGAAAGGTCAGCCCACAGCCTGCGTCTCACACACAGCTCTTGCAGTGTCTGAGCAACTGTCAGGGGAGAGGTGAAAACTGGTTGACTTTAAGCCTTGAAGAGAGGGGATTAATCCTAACAAATGGGGTGGGGTGGGGGCTTTGGAGAATGACCCGAATGCATTAATGGTGTGTCTCTGCACACCGAGGCACAGTCTTTATGGCCCTGCTAGGGCAAGGATAAACCACGGGCCCCATAATAGCTCCCTCCAAAGGGTTATGATAATCCTAACTGTTGTCTGAGCTGAGCGAGTAACAGTGAAAATGGATGAAAAGTATATGTTTATGTCCTTCCTATTAAATCCAAAGCTATAAACACAAGGCACTAAAGTTGATAGAAGCACTGACAAATGCCTCCTTTGGAAGAGCACCAAGAAGGTTAAAACAACAAAGAAAAAGGCAACAGCTCTTGGTCCTGGAGTTTCTCATCTAGCTCTCTCCCTGCCGCTGCCCGTCCCTCCACCTGCCTTCGGTTTAACTTCAAAAGTACACTGCGGGGGTGGAAGGAGAATGTGCAAGAGGAGATCCTTCTCTTTCTGGGCTCGGAGCTTTGCTCTGACGTGACCTTGGGGCCGGTCCTGCTTCCTGACACTCCCCCCAGAGTGTCACCCACGTGTCCTCCAACAGTATCCTGCTCTCTAGCTAAAGGGGAAACCCCCGTTTGCCCCTACACACTCCGAAGTGAGTGTGTAATTTAGAATTTCTCCGAGTTTCTCAGAGAAAACATCCAGGGCCGAGATGAGGATGAGACAGGTGACACGCACACGTGGGCTGCAGAAATAGAAGGGGGCGGCGAGAAACCAATAATAAGGATAAATAACATTTTAATGCAATCCTTTTTAAACATTAGAAGCATCCAACTACAGGCCCTGTGTTGGTCACCTGTTTTTGTAAATAAAGTTTTATCGGAAGCGCAGGGCCGGGATGAGGCAGGGTGCTACACCTGCAGAGCCGCATCCTATCGTTATTGGAAAAGTTGATAAAATCATGGATTTTGATGTTTTAAAAATATTAAAATACCGGGGGGCCTGGGTGGCTCAGTCGTTAAGCGTCTGCCTTCGGCTCAGGTCATGGTCCCAGGGTCCTGGGATCGAGCCCCGCATCGGGCTCCCTGCTCCGCGGGAAGCCTGCTTCTCCCTCTCCCACTCCCCCTGCTTGTGTTCCCTCTCTCGCTGTGTCTCTCTCTGTCAAATAAATAAATAAAATCTTAAAAAAAAAATTAAAGTACTATTTATCTTGATTACTGAGCTTTTTGGCACCCCCTTAGATTCACCCCAAGGGAGTACCTCACACTGCTTTTCCTGGTCCCAGCCCTGCAGAGCTCACCTCCCAACCTGGCCACGGTTTTCCCAGAACTTGATATTACCCTTACTATTTACAGACACTGTTCTAAGGACTTTGTTAATAGATGTATTCTCTCATTGAATTCCCCATTTTATGTGTAAGCGGAGGCCCAGAGAAGTCAAGGAACCTGCCGTCAGTCACACAGCTGGTCAAGTAAAGGAGCTGGGATTCACAGCGGGGCTCAGCCACCACTCCCTTCGCCCTCCCTGATTTTTTTTTTTTTTTTTTTTTTTGGTCTCTTCTTTTCCATTTGTAAATGTATTCTCTCCACTCTCTCAGCACACGGTGATTTCTTAATCCAATTTAGCCAGCCTTTATACTGATAAGTTATTTCTACCGTCAGACACAGATGGCTTTGTAAGAGACCAGCCAACTAAGTGCACTGCCTAAGAATGCAATAAAACTTGTTTTTCTAACCAGCTAGATTGGTTTACATGATGAGATAAATATTGTGCTGAGAGCAACTCCCAGCCCATCTCAGGGAGAGGGCTGTTGCCCCACTTGGGCTGGTCAGGAACACATACACCCCCTTCCCAGGATGCTCAGGAACCAAGGGCGCCCGGCAGGGGCTCCTTCCCCTTGTGTAAACGCAGATATTCTTGCTTGCCCAGCAGGCCTGGAATTGGCTGCCCAGGGTCACCCCCATCCTGTGCTCCCTCCTTGAGCGGTTGCCACAGACACTATCAACTCTTCCAGCTCCTATTTCTCTTCTGGAGAAGGAAGGATGCGGGTGATGGGCTCAGCAGGGTAATTGCAGGTGGCGCCTTCAGAACAGTTACAGTGAACCATGGTTATCGTCCTCGCTGCTAACATTTATCAGGGCCTTGGTGGGCAGGACAGGGGGGTGTCCCCCTTCTCCCCATGCCCAGGGCTCCATGTATGCTACCCCCACTGAATAGGCTTCCAGGACAGCATTGCTCCAAGCGTGGTGGGCAGACAGCGACCAGCACATCGCTGGTGACGCCACGGGAGGAGACGGACCGAGCCACTCCGACTCCGGGACTGCGGAGCCTGGGGATCGGCACCTGTAACAAGAACCCCGGGCTACTTAGGTGCATCTCAACTGGGAAACCCTTACTCATCACGCCCATTTTAAAAATGGGAAGAGGGAGGCTCAGAGAGGTTATGTCTTCTGTCTAACGTCAAATCTAGATGGGGCGGGTCCCAGCTCTGTCCGACCCCAAAGTGCAAGCACTTCAGCCCTGGCTCTATGGCATTTTTATTGCTGCTCAGCCGGTCCCTTGTCAAATTCACCAACACCATCCCGAAATGTTTTCAGTTTTGTGGGAGTCACCCTACGAGAATCATTGTGCAAGTGAGTGATTGTCTTATGCTGCCTGGGAAGAAGAACCTGGGAAAAGGACTTGGGGACAGGGGGTTTATTTGGGAAGCGATCTCAGAAAACAGGAGAGAGCGGGCAGGGAGCGCGAGGCACAGGGGAAGAGAAAGCCAATGTAAGTGGGGACTGTCACTGGTACTCCAGTGAGCATCGGGGGCTCCAAACTCCTAGGACCTCCTGAGCAGATGGCATGCCTCCCAGAAGTGTCTGGAAAGGTGGGAGGTCTAGGGCATTCCAGCTCCCATCTCCCTTTGGTTTAAAGGGTGGCTCCAGAGGCCTTAACACACATACACACCTGTGTGCATGCCTGCCTACAGATGCTTCTGGGCGCCGGGTGTGCCCGCTGAATGAGCTCCCACGGGAAGGCCCTGCGGTAGAATGCAGAGATGGGTACCCTCGAGGTGGAACGTGTGGCTCAAGGTGCACCTGAACTTGCGTGGAACAGCTCTTGTGGCTTTGGCTGAAACCAGAAGCTGGTTGAGGGGATGTGACTTGGGGACCAGAGTTCCCTGCTACCCTGATAGACTGAATTCATTACTATTCCTGTCAATCAAGAAGATAACACAGGGAGATGACACAGCATGTTGAATAATCCACAAACCATGTGAGGGTGTGCTTGGCAAACTGGTCCTTCGCAATGGAAGACAAACTAAAGATGAGTTTGTCCTCCCACACCTGTTGCTCTTGGTTTTGCTTCCTGCTGGAAATCAAGACAGACTCTTCTCCAAAGAAAAAGGAGATTGTATTCCACCTGCCGGCTCCACACGGGCACTTAAGCACTTGAACATGTTTGCCGGAAACAACGCTACCACCGTGCTGGCTGGTCTCACTGGAGACTCATGCTTGCAAATCTCAGGAGGGCATCGAGAACTCCCAAGCCAATTGCACCTCTCTGGTATGTTCTCTTCCCCAGTGTCTCCATGGCTCTTTCACACCTTCTCCTCCTTCTCCAACGTACTCTCCTCCACCTCTCTCCTCTCCGCACTGTGCCCTCAGCCAATGTCCTTGCTGATACCTCAGGAAGAAGCTGGAAATAGTAAGACAAGAGCACCACTACCACGCTCACCAGCAGCTGCCCTGCATGCAGACCCCTGTCTCTGCTCACGATTTCTGTTCTAGTCAGGGAAATGTTGTTATTCCTTAAAATACAGGTGTCCCCTGGAAGCTTCCCCTTCCTTAGAGCTCAGACCCATTCCTTCCCATGTCAGTATCACCCTGCTACTGGATCCTTCCCAAGAGTAGAGATAGTTGGAGGACAGCTCTCATCCTTTAAAAAAAAAGCCTCCTACTTAATCCCAGGACTCCCAGCAGACACCGGAGCGTTCCTCCGCTCCCCCTCTCACCAATGGGCTCATTCTGTGTCACACTGTTTCCGCTTCTTCAAAACCGGTTCCCTTTTCCACAGATTCAGCTGGACAGCCATCCCCCAAGTGAAGCCACACCTCAGCATCGCCAGAGACCCTCATGCTACCCAGGCCAGAGAACCCATCTCTGACCTCATTATTCCCAGTCTCTTGGCACGTTTCAGTGTATCTGGCCATGCTCTCCTCAAAACCCTCTCTTGACTTCCAGCCCACCGTGGTCTCTGGTCTCTCCGACCTAACAGCTGCTGCTCAGGGTCCTAATGTGATTCTGCCCCCTGGACTCTCAGTCTGACTATCTGCACCACCCACGGTACGGCAGCAGAAAATGTGGATTCCGTCATCTCTATCTAGTTAGCTTCATCTAGGCCCACGGTTTTGAACATCACTGATAGGTCACTGGCTCCCAACTTTTACCCCCAGACACTTAATATCCCCACTTGGCTATGGAAGATACCCAGATCTCAAAATCAGCACGCCCCGGGGACCGGTAAGGCTCTGTGTCTTGATCGGCATGGTGTTTACATGAGTATATTCACTTGGTAAAAATTCATCACTGATGATGGTTGTGCTTTTCTGTCTATAGCTTATACTGTAATAAAAAGGCTTTTTTTTTTTTTAAATTCACATTCTGGAACCATCCTCTCAATTGCTCTTTTCTGTAAACTTGCTCCTCACACTCTCCCAAAGAAACCCCAAATCCCAACATTATTCTTGATTATTCTCTCTCCGCATCCAGTCCAACTGTAAGTCCTGCACTCTCTGCAGCCAAAACAACTTAGCCCCAGCCTCACCACCTGGTCAGGCTGTCAGCACCTCTTCCCGAGTTACTAAAAGTTTCTCACAGGCCTTGTGGATTCGGTCTTAGCCTGTATCTTCCAACCTGCTCCAGAACGAGCAGCCAGAGTGAGCTGACAAAAGCTGTAATTGACTTATGCTACATCCCCTATTCTCTACTCACCGATGAAAACTTGCTGAGCCCCAACCATCCATCCTTCTTAAGTTTCCTGATACCGCCAGTTTCCACCTCCAAGGCTTTGCTCCAGCTGCCTCTGCTGTTCGTGTTGCCCTGTCCCCTGGCCCTGGCACTGCTGGCTCCTTGCAGTCAACCAGAGATTGGGTTAAACGTCCTCTTTCCACGGAGGCCTTCCCTGACTACCCAACCTAAACTGGCCCTCTCATAACTTTCCAATACTCCTCTGTTATTTTCCACAGAGTACTTAAGACCACCTGACAATGTGTATATTCTGTCTCCCACCACTGTCTAGAGAGTCATTTTCCCCAAAGCAGAGATGTCTGTTAGCCTCTGCATCTCCCCACCCCCTTTTAAAACAATGCCTGGCCATATGGTATGTGTTTAACAAATATATGTTGAGGGGCGCCTGGGCGGCACAGTCAGTTGAGTGTCCGACTCTTGGTTTTGGCTCAGGTCATGATCTCACAATCATGGGATTGAGCCCTGCTTTGGGCTCTGAGTTCAGTGTGCAGTCTGCTTCAGATTCTTTCTCCCTCTCCCTCCCACTCTCTCTCAAATAAATAAAATCTTTAAAAAAAAAAATATGTATGTTGAAAGAAATGAATTTGTACAATGCCCCACCAAAAAGCACAGAACCTAGTGAAAATATCTATCTATCTATCTCTAGAAATATATGTCACTCCCACTTTCTGTCACATTCCTTAGAGATGTAGGGAACCTTATGATAAGTTAGCAAAGAGTAAGTGAGACTTCTGGAAGCCCTGATGGAACTCATGCAGCTATTTCTGTTCTTTTCAAAATCTCATTAAAATTCTATAAAGGTACAAAAAGCTATGAAGTCACAAGGACAAAGACAACAGCAGGTAAAATGCCAATAGTTGAAAGACAACAACAAAATCATTCTCGACACAGAAAGCTAGGACCTAAAAGCATATGGCGTATGGGGGAGGCAACAAGCAGGCCGGTGTGTAATGCTGAGCCCCAGAAAGATTTAGGAACTGAGGCACCAGTTGTCTCCAAAGGAAGGGGCAAGGAATGAGGCTAAAAAGAGAAGAATTAGCTCAAAGTTCATGAAAAAGACAGTGAGACTTCCTGGGGACCGCCCTCAACTCCTCACTGCTAGGCTAGGCCCCATCCTTACCCCCAAGAGCTAATGGGATTTTTATATCTGGAGATCTCAAACCAGGTGTGTTTTCCAATCATGAAAACTCAAGGCACAACAAAGACTCTGGTACGGCACTGAACAGAAAATAGGGATGCCGTAAATGTCTGCCCACCAGTAATGAGACCCCTGTCCATTCTGCCCACTGTGGCTCCTAGAATAATCCTGGGAGCTGAGTTTATACTTGCCAAGACAGGAGACTGCAGGATACCTGAGTTATGAAACTGACTGATCCAAGAGAAAAAAACCCTCCAGACACAGACATTTGAGGATTGTCGAGACAAAATGGTTGTCATGCTCCTGGTTACCTTGCAGTGAAGCCACCAGTCTCTTCCCGCCAAACACACACTCCAAATACACATGCATACCCACATGAGTCACACACTCCAGATACACACAGTCCCCAAATATACAAATACATTCCCACCCCCACACATAACCCAAAGACATATATACACACACGTCCCCAACACACATAAACCAAACATACACACATATCATGTAAACACAGAGAGAAATACGAAACACTACACTTATCTCAACATGCACACATACCTCAAGCACACACACACACAAGTGACCCAAACATACCCACTCAACTTATGAGCAGCTATTTCCCCTACTTCTTAAAATATGAATGAGCAATCAAAGACAACCAGCTCCTTGAATAAGTCTTCGAAAATAAAAGCTTAATACCAAAACAAAAAGAGTGGGTATGGGGCGGGGGGAAGAACTCAGAAGAAAAAAAGTGCAGGAAACAGAATGAAATTTCCAAATACCATAATCACAGTACTTAGAGAGATAGAAAGGATACTGTATCCACGAAACAAAACCAGAATTCTATAGAAGGAAACATTTTGAGAATAACAAAGAATACCTAGAAACTTAAAATAGGGTACAAAAACAGCAGTTCAGGAAATGAAGACACAGTTGAGAGAAATCTCTCAGAATGTATAACCAAAGACAAAATATATGGGAAGTAGAAGGGAATCGATAAAATTAGAGGCTCAATCCAAAGAGTCTAAAGGGGGAGTCTCGGAAGGAGTAAGCAGGAAAAATAAAAGAAGAGGAGGGAATCCATCAATGCTATAAAACTAGAAAATGTACCAGAGCATCAGAAAATGAATTTTTAGAATGAAAGAGCCCATGGCCCCGTGATAAAGGAGAATTACAGACCAATATCCTTGATGAACATGGATGCAAAAATTCTCACCAAAATATTAGCCAATAGGATCCAACAGTACATTAAAAGGATTATTCACCATGACCAAGTGGGATTTATCCCTGGGCTGCAAGTTTGGTTCAACATCCGCAAATCAAACAATGTGATACAATACATTAACAAAAGAAAGAACAAGAATCATATGATCTTCTCAATTGATGCAGAAAGAGCATTTGACAAAGTACAGCATCCTTTCTTGAGCAAAACTCTTCAGAGTATAGGGATAGAGGGTACCTACCTCAATATCATAAAAGCCATCTATGAAAAACCTACAGCGAATATCATTCTCAATGGGGAAAAGCTGAGAGCTTTCCCAGGTCAGGAACGCGGCAGGGATGTCCACTCTCACCACTGCTATTCAACATAGTATTAGAAGTCCTAGCCACAGCAATCAGACAAGAAAAAGAAGTCAAAGGCATCCAAATCGGCAAAGAGGAAGTCAAACTCTCACTCTTTGCAGATGATATGATACTGTATGTGGAAAACCCAAAAGACTCCACCCCAAAACTGCTAGAACTCATACAGGAATTCAGGAAAGTAGCAGGATATAAAATCAATGCACAGAAATCAGTGGCATTCCTATACACCAACAACAAGACAGAAGAGAGACAAATCAAGGAGTCGATCCCATTTACAATTGCACCCACAACCATAAGATACCTAGGAATAAGTTTAACCAAAGAGGCAAAAGATCTGTACTCAGAAAACTATAAAATACTCATGAAAGAAATTGAAGAAGACACAAAGAAATGGAAAAACGTTCCATGCTCATGGATTGGAAGAACAAATATTGTGAAGATGTCAATGCTACCTAGAGCCATCTACACATTCAAAGCAATCTCCATCAAAATACCATCCACTTTTTTCAAAGAAATGGAACAAATAATCCTAAAAATTGTATGGAACCTGAAAAGACCCCAAATAGCCAGAGGAATGTTGAAAAAAAAAAAAAAAAAGCAAAGCCGGTGGCATCACAATTCCAGACTTCAAGCCCTATTACAAAGCTGTCATCATCAAGACAGTACGGTACTGGAATAAAAACAGACACAGCGAACAATGGAACAGAATAGAGAGCCCAGAAATGGACCCTCAACTCTATGGTCAACTCATCTTCGACAAAGCGGGAAAGAATGTCCAATGGAAAAAAGACAGTCTCTTCAACAAATGGTGTTGGGAAAACTGGACAGCCACATGCAGAAGAATGAAACTGGACCATTTCCTTACACCACACACCAAAATAGACTCCAAATGGTTGAAAGACCTAAACGTGAGACAGGAGTCCATCAAAATCCTGAAGGAGAACACAGGCAGCAACCTCTTCGACCTCAGCCGCAGCAACTTCTTCCTAGAAACATCGCCAAAGGCAAGGGAAGCAAGGGCAAAAATGAACTATTGCGATTTCATCAAGATAAAAAGTTTTTGCACAGCAAAAGAAACAGTCCACAAAACCAAAAGACAACTGACAGAATGGGAGAAAATATTTGCAGATAAAGGGCTAGTATCCAAAATCTATAATGAACCTATCAAAGTCAACACCCAAAGAACAAATAATCCAATCAAGAAATGGGCAGAAGACATGAACAGACATTTTTCCAAAGAAGACATCCAAATGGCCAACAGACACATGAAAAAGTGCTCAACATCACTCGGCATCAGGGAAATCCAAATCAAAACCTCCATGAGATACCACCTCACACCAGTCAGAATGGCGAAAATTAACAAGTCAGGGAACGACAGATGTTGGCGGGGACGCGGAGAAAGGGGAACCCTCCTACACTGTTGGTGGGAAGGCAAGCTGGTGCAGCCGCTCTGGAAAACAGTATGGAGGTTCCTCAAACAGTTGAAAATAGAGCTTCCATACGATCCAGCAATTGCACTACTGGGTATTTACCACAAAGATACAAATGTAGTGATCCGAAGGGGTACGTGCACCCCAATGTTTATAGCAGCAATGGCCACAATAGCCAAACTGTGGAAAGAGCCAAGATGTCCATCGACAGATGAATGGATAAAGAAGATGTGGTGTATATATACAATGGAATATTATGCAGCCATCAAAAGGAATGAGGTCTTACCATTTGCAACGACGTGGATGGAACTGGAGGGTGTTATGCTGAGTGAAATAAGTCAACCAGAGAAAGACATGTATCATATGACCTCACTGATATGAAGAATTCTTAATCTCAGGAAACAAACTGAGGGTTCTAGAGGGGAGGGGGGTGGGGGGATGGGTTAGCCTGGTGTTGGGTATTAAAGAGGGCACATTCTGCGTAGAGCACTGTGTGTTATGCACAAACAATGAATCATGGAACACTACATCAAAAACTAATGATGTAATGTATGGTGATTAACATAACAATAAAAAATAAAAAAAACTAATGATGTAATGTATCGTGATTAATATAACAATAAAAAAATTAAAAAAATAAAAAAAAAAGAAAGAGCCCATGGATGCCCAGACCAAGCAACTGACTAAAAATCCACTTTAATCATTAGGACACCTCAGAACACTACAAACTAAGAAGGCAAAGGACCTCCTGAGATATACACATACACACACACACACACACACACACACACACACACACGCGCGCGGCTAAGGACTTTCTCAGCCGCAAATGTATGCACATTTGCATATAGACATATGCATACCACCTACAAAAGATCAAAAATCAGCATTAGACTTCTCAACAGCAAACTTGAAAGTTAAAAGGCAATAGAGCAAGACCTCAAATTTTCTGAGAAATAATTACTCCCAACCCGGAATGACAGACCCAAATCAAGTGTTAATCAAATTAACAATAAAATGTCTACATTTTCAGCAATGTAAAGCATTCATATTGTTTGCATTCCATATGGCAGGATACTAGGGGCTCTGTGACACTGAAATGAGTGAGTAAACCACGAATGATTTCCAACAGATCCAGGAAAAAGAACACCAATCACAAGAGGAAAAGAAATACCTGGAAGAGAATTCGGCAGTGGGCCTCCAGGACAACCAGCTCAGGTTGGTACAGAGCAAGGACTCTCAGGAAATAAAACTGATGGTTCATCTCATGTGTTGATCTATATTGAAAATGGTCTTAGAGTTTTATCAGAGTGCTTGAGAAAAAGTTGTCAACAAGTACCCAGAAAGCTAAGCAAATTAAGATAAATAATCAAAGTAATTATTATCTCCAGGTTGTACAGGAAAGCAAGAATTAACTCTATCATTCACTCCATGGTTCAGCAGTTAATGATACCTACATAATAAAAATAACAAGAGTACCTGGGCGCCTGGGTGGCTCAGTTGGTTAAGCGACTGCCTTCGGCTCAGGTCATGATCCTGGAGTCCCGGGATCGAGTCCCGCATCGGGCTCCCTGCTCGGCAGGGAGTCTGCTTCTCCCTCTGACCCTCCCCCCCCCTCATGTGCTCTCTCTCTCTTTTTCTCATTCTCTCTGTCTCAAATAAATAAATAAAATCTTTTAAAAAAATAACAAGAGTACGGAATAGTAATTTGACCAAAAAGTATAAAATAACAAAAATCAAAGAATGAGGAAAGGGGAAGCTTATGTGTGGGCTGTGTCTGTGTGGGAGAGTATATAAGAAAGTGAACCTATCATCTTCCATTTCAGGAAGCCTATAAACAGTCTAAAATATGTAAGTCAAGAAAAAAAACAATGTAATTCTATTTCTTAAAAATGTAGAAGGAGCCATCATGGAAAACAGCTAAAAAAGATAAAAGGGCCTCATCTCCAGAAAGGGAAACCCAGGAATAGGAAAGTGACTTCTGCTGTACATTTATTTCTTCAGTGATATTAAAAATTAAATTTAAAAAAGAACAGAGCAAAATATAAAGGAGGCACCTAGCAAGGGAAGGCCTATCATCACAGTGAGGTAGAGAGCTGGACCCGCCATAGAGAAGCTTCCCTGTGAAGAGGCCAAGAATGAAGACCTGTAAGTAGATAAAATGAGGTTTAAGTGCATAATCTCAGAGTCCTCACTTTTCATGCTTGCCTCTTGCCATATCATCAAAACAGTAAAAACAGCAGGTCACATCCATCAAGGGCTAACAGGGAACAGACGATGGTGCTGAGCAGTTTCCTAATGTTAGCTAATTCCATTCTCAAACAACCCCTGACAGAACTAGATTCTATCATTTTTCCACTTTCCAATGAGTAAACCAAGGCCCAGAAAGGATAAATAAAGGATCCAAGGTCATTGTGATTCCCTCCTGTGTCTGAATGAGAGGGGAATGAGGAGAAGCCACATGTTTCTCCTTTTCTGCCTTTCCAAAAAAATTAAATAAATAATAATCATAAATGGCCAAAGTCAGGCAAATTTTAAATGTTGGGAAAACGTGGGGAAAGCTCAAGCTGACAGACACTGAAGCCAACTCAGAGTGGGGGCTGTGTGGGGAGGGGGAGGGGGGCAGAACATGCTAAAACAACAAAAAGCCTGCTTAAAGCCAGACACAAATCTGTCCACTCATTAAGGAGGAAATTGCCAAGCTTGAAGCATTTATAAATCACCCCAAACTAATCATCCATTTAAGAACAATCCCATAAAAAAATAAAAGGGACCACAGCAGGCTGCTCTCGAGAGATAAATGGC
Organism: Zalophus californianus; assembly: GCF_009762305.2. Classification (NCBI taxonomy): domain Eukaryota; kingdom Metazoa; phylum Chordata; class Mammalia; order Carnivora; family Otariidae; genus Zalophus; species Zalophus californianus. The sequence goes on along the minus strand of NC_045595.1, from coordinate 40,129,832 downwards.
TTTGCAGCCTCATCTGGGTATGCAAATTTGAGGATATCAGCAGGCCCTTTCTGAACGATAATTTGGTTTATTTTAGAGGGGGCAGCCCGTTGGGAAACACAGCCGAAGACCTGGGGAGAATTCTGAAGACTCGGGGTGAGCTATGTATCAAAGCATTTCTAGGGTAGTTTTTCTAAGAAACTTGTATGCCGTGGGCACAGAAGGCAGGTGGGCAGTCCCGGGACTCAGCCTAGGGACTGGCACTACAATGCAGCAGTGAAACCAGTGAGTCGAAAACCATGACTGAGACAGCTCCTTTCCTCCATCATGGTTCATTTATTTCATTTCATTGCTTCATTTATGTCTCTCTCACCTTTTTCAATGCTACCGTCCTACTAATGCAGGGCAGAGAGTGGCAATATTTTTAGGAATGGCTAGAAGTGTCAGTGTTAATGAGTTTCTTCCCTTTTCCAATGGGGAAACAGAGACCTGGTGTAGTGGGTTGAATGGTAGCCCCCAAATGTTATGTCCACGTCCTAGCCCCCAAACGTGTGAATGTGACCATACGTGAAGAGAGTCTTTGAAGCTAGAATTAAGGGTCGCAAGATGAGATCATCATGGATTATCTGGGTGGGCCCTAAATCCAATAAGCATCATTATAAGAGACAGAGAGGAGAAGACACAGAAGACAAAAAGGCTGTGTGAAGATGGAGGCACACGTTGGAAGGATGCAATCGCGAGCCAAAGAATGTCTGGAGCCACCCAAAGGGAGAAGAGGCAAGGCAGGCCTTCTCCCTGAGAGACTTGGAGGGGATGTGGCCCTAATGACACCTTGATTTTGGACTTCCAGCCTCCAGAACTGTGAAAGAATACATTTCTTCTGTTTAAACCACGCAGTTTGTGGTAAAATTTCAAGCTCAGAACTACTGGTCAAAGTCCCGAATTCTAGAAATCAAGGACTAGAAAGTATCAGGGCCTTCTAAAAGTCATAACTCCTTGGTGATGGAGAATGGACCTGCAGGACTTTGAGCAAGTTACTAAACCTATGAACCCTCAGTGTTCTCATCTAGAAAATGGTGAGAATAACACCTGCCCAGTAAAGTTGTCAGGATGATCAGATGCAAGAAAGAATGTAAAACTGTATCACACTGCCTGATCTAGAATAACTGATGACCATATCTTCACTTGAATCCATCATCTCATCCTTGGTCTACTAGAAGAGCCATTTCTTGTAACATCAATCCACCTCACACTTCATTCCAAAACTCTTTAAACACCATTTTTTGAAATATAATCCTAAGAGTTTAATTTGGTTTATCTCTAGGCTCTTGATTCTGCTCCATTGGTCTACAAGTCTGTTTTTATGCCAGTGTCATGTTGTTTTGATTATTATAGCTTTGTACTATAATTTGAAATCAGAAAATGTGAGGCTTCTAGCTTTGTTCCTTTTTCTCAAGATTACTTTAGCTATTTGTGTTTTATGTAAATTTTAAAATTGCTTTTTCCATTTTTGTGAAAAATGCCATTGAAATTCTGATAGAAATTGCACTGAATCTATAAATCTACAAATCTACAAATCTATAAATGTAGTATGAACATTTTAACAATACTAATTCTTCAGATCCATGAACATAGTCTATCTTTCCACTTATCTGTGTCTTCAATTTATTTCATCGTTATCTTCATTTTCAGTGTATGGATCATTTATCTTCCTGTTTAAATTTATTCCTAGGGAGACTGTGGTGACAAAGTCATGGAAACATGTCCCATACACTATCAGAATTATATATCATGCTGTTTCCTCAGCAAATGACTTGTTCCTGAGGGACTTGGCAGCTGATATACTGTACCTGTGTGGCCAACTGTGAGCTAGCTTGTTCCCATGGACACACATGAAGATTATGTGAGGGTGAAGGACTGCCTTGGTAATGAACATCCCCACCCCCAACTATGCCAGCTGTCTCTTCAAGACCCACTCATATCAGGCTCTGGAAATAACAATTGGATTGAGGTGACAAAATCTAGAAAATGCTAATCCACACTTAAGTGGAAATGAGCTGGCAGGCATAAACCATTTTTTCACATCTTGTAAAATGAGATCATTCGTTAATTCCATGAAAGTAGATACCTCCTCCCTCTGATCTCCTTTATAGGACAAGGTAAGTTGCATTAACATACCATTTCCCACTGTGTGGAACATGGTCCTTCTGGATAGGGCATCAAATAATATTAAATTTAAAAACACAGGAAGAGGAGCAAGATGGAGGAGGAGTAGGAGACCTAAATGTCGTCTGGTCCTAGGAATTCAGCTAGACAGGGATCAAACCATTCTGAACACCACAAACTCAACAGGAGATCAAAGAAAAGAAGAGCAGCAATTCTCTGAACAGAAAAGCGACCACTTTTTGGAAGGTAGGACGTGCGGAGAAGTGAATCCAAGGCGATATTTGGGAGGATAGACGGCGGGGGAGGGGGCCTCTGTCAGGCGCTTCTGGCAAGTGACAGAGCCGCAGAGCACAAAATCGGAACTTTTAGAAGTCGGCTCCACTGAGGGATGTAGCTCCAGTGGCTGAGCGGGGGGTGGAACCCTCACAGGACAATGAGCTCTCAGGACCCTCGGGGTCACAGAAAGACCGGGGGTGCCTGAGTGCAGCAGAGCTCCCAGGCATCAGAGCAGGGAAGCCAGCTGCAGAGACAGAGCCAAGGCGCGGGCTCTCAGCTCAGGGTTGCCATAGACCATGATCCACGGCATAGTCGGGCCACTGCTCTGCCAGCAGGGACCCAACAAGCGGCAGAGCCGGGGAGACTCCCCTCCCTTCCCTGGGAGGAGCAGCACGGGAGTGCACCGCAGGGATCTGCTGGGTTTGGAGACTCCAAACCAAGTCAGGTGTGAGATAGAAATGCTCGGTCACAGGCCGGGTGAGCATGGACTGCGGCCATTGACCAGGGAGATGGGAGTGACTGACTACTTTTCTCTGGGGGCGCACTGAGGAGCGGGACCCCTAAGTTCTCAGCATCTCCGGGCAGGGGGGAGATTGGGAGGCTGCCATTTTCACTCTCGTCCTCCAAAGTTGTACGGAAAGCATTCAGGGAACAAAAGCTCCCGAGAGCAAACCCGAGCAGATGACTTACCCCGGACCAACAAGGGCAGGGCAATTCCACCTCCCGGCAAAGACATTTGGGAACCATGGCAACAGGCCCCTCCCCCAGAAGATCAACACGAACACCCAGCCAAGACCAAGTTTACCGATCAATGAAAACGGGAGAACTCCAGCGCTAGGGGAATACTCCACATAGAATTCATGGCTTTTTTTTCCCATGATTCTTTAGTCTTTCAAAGTTAATTTTTTTAATTTTTTTTTCTTTTTCTTTTTCCCTTTTTCAACCAACATTTATCAATCTGTTTTTTAAAAAAAATCTTCTTTGTTTTTCATTTTTAGAGTCATATTCTATGCCTTCATGGTAGTTAACCTTATTTTCGGTATATATATATATGTTGTTCTCTCTTTAAAATTTTGGGATACAGTTTCTTCTAACAGACCAAAATATACCCTAAGTCTCTAGTGCATGGCTTTGTTCTAGTCTCCTGCCTGATCACATTCTCTCCCATTTTATTTTAAAATCCTCTTCTTTCTTTTTTCAAACAAATTAGCTTATCAATTCCTTTTATAAAATCTTTTATAATTTTCATCTTTACAGTCATATTCCATGCCTTCATCGCATTTACTCTTATTTTTGTACATATATAAGTTTTTCTTTCTTTAAAATTTTAGGAGGCACTTTCTTCTAACAGACCAAAATATGCCCAAAATCTAGTGTGTGGCACTGATCTATGCACCAGCCTGATCATATTTGATCATATTCTGTTTTTTTTCTTCTTCTTTTTTTTAATCTTTTTCTTTTTCTTTTTCTTTTTTTCTTTTTTCTTTCTTTCCCTTTCTTTTCCTCCAGATTCAGGTCTCTTCTGATTTGTTTAGTGTATATTTTTCGGGGGTCGTTGTTACCCTGATTGCATTTTGTTCTCTCATTCATCTATTCTACTCTGGACAAAATGACAAGACAGAAAAAATCACCTCAAAAAAAAAAGAACAAGAGGCAGTACTGACTGCCAGGGACCTAATCAATACAGACATTAGTAAGATGTCAGAACTAGAGTTCAGAATAATGATTTTAAAGATACTAGCTGGGCTTGAAAAAAAGCATGGAAGTTATTAGACAAACACTTTCTGGAGAAATAAAAGAACGAAAATCTAACCAAGTTGAAATCAAAAAGGCTATCAGTGAGGTGCAATCAAAAATGGAGGCTCTAACTGCTAGGATAAATGAGGCAGAAGAGAGAATTAGTGATATAGAAGACCAAATGATGGAAAATAAAAAAGCTGAGAGAGATAAACAACTACTGGATCACGAGGGCAGAATTCGAGAGATAAGTGATACCATAAGATGAGACAATATTAGAATAATTGGGATCCCAGAAGTGGAAGAAAGAGAGAGAGGGGCAGAAGGTATACTGGAGCAAATTATAGCAGAGAACTTCCCTAACTTGGGGAAGGAAACAGGCATCAAAATCCAGAAGAAACAGAGAATCCCCCTCAAAAATCAATAAAAATAGGTCAACACCCCAAAACCTAATAGTAAAACTTACGAGTCTCAGAGACAAAGAGAAAATCCTGAAAGCAGCTCGGGACAAGTGGTCTGTAACCTACAATGTTAGAAATATTTGATTGGCAAAGGCCTATCCACAGAGACCTGGCAGGACAGAAAGGACTGACATGATATATTCAGAGCACTAAACGAGAAAAATATACAGCCAAGAATACTATATCCAGCTAGGCTGTCATTGAAAATAGAAGGAGAGATAAAAGCTTCCAGAACAAACAAAAACTAAAGGAATTTGCAAACACGAAACCAGCCCTAGAAGAAATATTGAAAGGGGTCCTCTAAGCAAAGAGAGAGCCTAAAAGTAACATAGACCAGAACGGAACACAGACAATATACAGAAATAGTCACCTTACAGGCAATACAATGGCACTAAATTCATATCTTTCAATAGTTACCCTGAATGTAAATGGACTAAATGCCCCAATCAAAAGACACAGGCTATCAGATTGGATAAAAAAACAAGACCTATCAATATACTGTGTGCAAGAGACTCATTTTAGACCCAAAGACACCTCCAGAGAAAGTGAGGGGGTGGAAAACAATTTACCATACTAACGGACACCAAAAGAAAGCTGGAGTGGCAATCCTTATATCAGACAAATTAAATTTTAAAACAAAGACTGTAATAAGAGATGAGGAAGGACACTATATCCTACTTAAAGGGTCTATCCAACAAGAAGATCTAACAATTGTAAATATCTATGCCCCGAACATGGGAGCAGCCAATTATATAAGCAATTAATAACAAAAGCAAAGAAACACATCGACAATAATACAATAATAGTGGGGGAATTTAACACGCCCCTGACTGAAATGAACAGATCATCTAAGCAAAAGATCAACAAGGAAATAAAGACTTTAAATGACACACTGGACCAAAGGGACTGCACAGATATTTTCAGAACATTCCATCCCAAAGCAACGGAATACATTCTTCTCTAATGCCCATGGAACATTCTCCAGAATAGATCACATCCTAGGTCACAAATCAGGTCTCAACCAGTACCAAAAGATTAGGATTATTCCCTGCATATTTTCAGACCACGATGCTTTGAAACTAGAACTTAATCACAAGAGGAAAGTCAGAAAGAACTCAAAGACATGGAGGTTAAAGGGCATCCTACTAAAGAATGAATGGGTCAACCAGGAAATTAAAGAAGAATTTAAAAAATTCATGGAAACCAATGAAAATGAAAACACAACTGTTCAAAATCTTTGGGATACAGCAAAGGCAGTCGTAAGAGGCAAGTATATAGCAATACAAGCCTTTCTCAAGAAACAAGAAAGGTCTCAAATACACAACCTAACACTACACAAAAAGGAGCTGGAGAAAGAACAGCAAATAAAGCCTAAACCCAGCAGGAGAAGAGAAATAATAAAGATCAGAGCAGAAATCAATGAAATAGAAACCAAAAGATCAGTAGACAGATCAACAAAACTAGGAGCTGGTTCTTGGAAAGAATTAATAAGATTGATAAACCCCTGGCCAGACTTATCAAAAAGAAAAGAGAAAGGACCAAAATAAATAAAATCATGAAAGAGGAGAGATTACAACAACACCAAAGAAATACAAACAATTATAAGAATATATTATGAGCAACTCTTTGCCAGCAAATTAGATAACCTGGAAGAAATGAGTGCATTCCTAGAGATGTATCAACTACCAAAACTCAACCAGGAAGAAATAGAAAACCTGAACAGACCTATAACCACTAAGGAAATTGAAGCAGTCATCAAAAATCTCCCAACAAACAAAAGCCCAGGGCCAGATGGCTTCCCAGGGGAATTCTACCAAACATTTAAAGAAGAATTAATACCTATTCTTCTGAAACTGTTCCAAAAAATAGAAATGGAAGGAAAACTTCCAAACTCGTTTTATGAGGCCACCATTACCTTGATCCCCAAGCCAGATAAAGACCCCAACAAAAAGGAGAATTACAGACCAATATCCCTGATGAACATGGATGCAACAATTCTCACCAAAATACTAACCAATAGAATCCAACAGTACATTGAAAGGGTTATTCACCACGACCATGTGGGATTTATCCCTGGGCTGTAAGCTTGGTTCAACATCCACAAATCAATCCATGTGATACAATACATTAATAAAAGAAAGAACAAGAACCATATGATCCTCTCAATAGATGCAGAAAAAGCATTTGACAAAGTACAGCATCCTTTCTTGAGCAAAACTCTTCAGAGTATAGGGATACAGGGTACCTACCTCAATATCATAAAAGCCATCTATGAAAAACCTACAGCGAATATCATTCTCCATGGGGAAAAACTGAGAGCTTTCCCCCTAAGGTCAGGAACACGGCAGGGATGTCCACTATCACCACTGCTATTCAACATAGTACTAGAAGTCCTAGCCACAGCAATCAGACAACAAAAAGAAATAAAAGGCATCCAAATCGGCAAGGAGGAAGTCAAACTCTCACTCTTTGCAGATGATATGATACTTTATGAGGAAAACCCAAAAGACTCCACCCTAAAACTGTTAGAACTCATGCAGAAATTCAGTAAAGTAGCAGGATATAAAATCAATGCACAGAAATCAGTGGCATTCCTATACACCAACAACAAGACAGAAGAAAGAGAAATTAAGGAGTCGATCCCATTTACAATTCCACCCAAAACCATTAGATACCTAGGAATAAATTTAACCAAAGAGGCAAAGGATCTGTACTCAGAAAACTATAAAATACTCATGAAAGAAATTGAGGAAGACACAAAGAAATGGGAAAACGTTCCAAGCTCATGGATTGGAAGAACAAATATTGTGAAGATGTCAATGCTACCTAGAGCAATCTACACATTCAATGCAATCCCTATCAAAATACCATCCACTTTTTTCAAAGAAATGGAACAAATAATCCTAAAAATTGTATGGAACCTGAAAAGACCCCAAATAGCCAGAGGAATGTTGAAAAAAAAAAAAAAAAGCAAAGCCGGTGGCATCACAATTCCAGACTTCAAGCTCTATTACAAAGCTGTCATCATCAAGACAGTACGGTACTGGAATAAAAACAGACACAGCGAACAATGGAACAGAATAGAGAGCCCAGAAATGGACCCTCAACTCTATGGTCAACTCATCTTCGACAAAGCGGGAAAGAATGTCCAATGGAAAAAAGACAGTCTCTTCAACAAATGGTGTTGGGAAAACTGGACAGCCACATGCAGAAGAATGAAACTGGACCATTTCCTTACACCACACACCAAAATAGACTCCAAATGGTTGAAAGACCTAAACGTGAGACAGGAGTCCATCAAAATCCTAAAGGAGAACACAGGCAGCAACCTCTTCGACCTCACCCACAGCAACTTCTTCCTAGAAACATCTCCAAAGGCAAGGGAAGCAAGGGCAAAAATAAACTATTGCGATTTCATCAAGATAAAAAGCTTTTGCACAGCAAAAGAAACAGTCAACAAAACCAAAAGACAACCAACAGAATGGGAGAAGATTATTTGCAAATGACATATCAGATAAAGGGCTAGTATCCAAAATTTATAAAGGACTTATCAAAGTCAACACCCAAAGAACAAATAATCCAATCAAGAAATGGGCAGAAGACATGAACAGATATTTTTCCAAAGAAGACATCCAGATGGCCAACAGATACATGAAAAAGTGATCAACATCACTCGGCATCAGGGAAATCCAAATCAAAACCTCAATGAGATACCACCTCACACCAGTCAGAATGGCGAAAATTAACAAGTCAGGAAACGACAGATGTTGGTGGGGATGCGGAGAAAGGGGAACCCTCCTACATTGTTGGTGGGAATGCAAGCTGGTGCAACCCCTCTGGAAAACGGTATGGATGTTCTTCAAAAAGTTGAAAATAGAGCTACCATATGACCCAGCAATTGCACTACTGGGTATTTACCCCAAAGATACAAATGTAGGGATCTGAAGGGGTACGTGTACCCCAATGTTTATAGCAGCAATGTCCACAATAGCCAAACTATGGAAAGAGCCAAGATGTCCGTTGACAGATGAATGGATAAAGAAGATGTGGTATGTGTGTGTACACACACACTCACACACACACACACACACACACACAATGCAATATTATGCAGCCATCAAAAGGAATGAAATCTTGCAATTTGCAACAATATGGATGGAACTGGAGGGTATTATGCTGTGCGAAATAAGTCAATCAAAGAAAGACATGTATCATATGATTTCACTGATATAAGGAATTCTTAATCTCAGGAAACAAACTGAGGGTTGCTGGAGTGGTGGGGGGTGAGGGATGGGGTGGCTGGGTGATAGACATTGGGGAGGGTATGTGCTGTGGTGAGTGCTGTGAATTGTGCAAGACTGTTGAATCACAGACCTGTACCTCTGAAACAAATAATACATTATATGCTAAAAAAAAAAAAAAAGAAGATAGCAGGAAGGGAAAAATGAACGGGGGCGGGGATCAGAGGGGGAGATGAACCATGAGAGAATATGGACTCTGAGAGACAAACTGAGGGTTCTAGAGGGGAGGGGGGTGGGTAGTGGGTTAGCCTGGTGATGGGTATTAAAGAGGGCACGTACTGAATAGAGCACTGGGTGTTATATGCAAACAATGAATCATGGAATACTACATTAAAAACTAATGATGTAATGTATGGTGATTAACATAACATAATAAAATAAAATAAAATAAAAAATAAAAACACAAAGAGGAGGTTCTGGTCCAAGGTGTCAATATAGGAAGACCCTGAATTTACCTTCTCCACAAATCATACCAGATTAAAACTATTTAAAGAGCAAGTCCTCCTGAAGGAAAAACTGAGGGCTAATTGAACAGCTTCTGCAGGTCACCTGGGTGGCTCAGTCAGTTAAGCATCTGCCTTTGGCTCAGGTCATGATCCCAGGCTTCTGGGATCAAGTCCCATATCGGGCTTCCTGCTCAGCAGGGAGTCTGCTTCTCCCTCTGTCCCTCCTCCCAGTCATTCTTGCAATCTCTCTCTCAAATAAATAAAATCTTTTTAAAAAATCAAAGACTAAGAAAGACCAAAAAAAGGCATTACATAATGATAAAGAGATCAATCCAACAAGATATAATAAATATAAATATCTATGCTCCCAACATCAGAGCACCTAAATACATAAATACTAATAGACATAAAGGAGAAATGCATGGTAATACAGTAATAGTAGGGGACTTTAACACCCCAATTACATCAATGGATATATCATCCAGGCAAAAAATGAGTAAACAAACAGTGCCTTTAAACAACACATTAGTCCAGATGGACATAACAGATAAATACAGAACATTTTACCCCCAAACAACAGAATACACATTCTTTTCACAGGCACATGGAGCATTCTCCAGAAGAGATCACATGTTAGGCCACAAAACAAGTCTCAATAAATTTAAGAAGACTGAAATCATACTATGCAACTTTTCCAACTATAACAGTAAGAAACTAGAAATCAATCACAAGGAGAAAAAAGAAACACAAATATGTGGAGGCTAAACAACTTGCTACTAAATAACCAATGAGTTGATGAAAAAAATCACAGAATACATGGAGACAAATGAAAATAAAAGCACAATGGTCCAAAATCTTCCGGATGAAGCAAAGGCAGTTCTAAGCGGGAAATATATTGCAATACAGGCCTACCTCAAGAAACAAGAAATAACTCAAACAATTTAACCTTACACCTAAAGGGACTAGAGAAAGAACAAATAAAGATCAAAGTAAGTAGAAGGAAGGAAATAATAAAAATAAGAACAGAAAGAAATGACAGAGACAATTTACACACATATATATAAAATCAATGAAACCAAGAGCTGATTCTTTGAAAAGGTAAACAATAATTGATAAGCTCTTAGCCAGCCTCATCAGAGAGAGAGAGAGAGAGAAAGGATCCAAATAAATAAAATCAGAAGCAAAATGGAAGTAACAACTGACACCACAGAACTACAAAGGATTATAACAGTATATGATATAAAATTATATGCCAACAAATTATACAACCTAGAAGCAATGCATAAATTCCTAGAATCATACAATCTTCCAAAACCTAGCCAGGAAGAAATAGAAAATCTGAGCAGACCAATTACTAGTAACAAAATTAAATCAGTAATCAAAAAACTAACAAAAAACAAAAGTCTAGGCCCAGAGAGGTTCACAGGTGAATTCTACCGAACATTCAAAGAAGAGTTAAGGGCGGAGCAAGATGGCAGAGGAGTAGGAGACCTGGATTTCTTCTGGTCTCAGGAATTCAGCTGAATAGGGATCAAACCATTCTGAACACCTACGAACTCAACAGGAGATCGAAGAAGAGAGTAGCAAAACTCTCTGAACGGAAAAGCGACCACTTACTGGAAGGTAGGACGTGCAGAGAAGTGAATCCGAGGTGATATACGGGAGGATAGACGGCAGGGGAGGGGGGCTCCGTCGGGCCGCTTCTGGCAAGTGATAGAGCCGCGGAGCACAAAATCAGAACTTTTAGAAGTCGGCTCCACTGACGGACGTCGCTCCAGTGGCTAAGCTGGGGGTGGAACCCTCACAGGACGGTGTGGTCTCAGGACCCTCGGGGTCACAGAAAGACTGGGGGTGCCTGAGTGCAGCAGAGCTCCCAGGTATCGAAGCGGGGAAGCCGGGTGCAAAGACGGGACTGAGGCGTGGGCTCTCAGCTCGGGGTTGCCAGAAACTGTGATCCGCGGCCCAGTCGGGCCACTGCTCCTCCAGCAGGGACCCAACAAGCGGCAGATCCGGGGAGACTCCCCTTCCTCCCCCGGGGGGAGCGGCACGGGTGCACACCGCAGGGATCTGCTGGGTTTGGAGACTCCACACGGGGTCGAGTGCCATAGATAGAAACGCTCAGTCACAGGCCGGGTGAGCACGCAGTGCGGCTGGAGACCAGGGAGACGGGAGTGACTGCTTTTCTCTGGGGGCGCACTGAGGAGTGGGGCTCCGAGTTCTCGCTCCTCCGAGTGGAGATTGGGAGGCCACCATTTTCACCCTGGTCCTCCAAACCTGTACCAGAGCTTGCAGAGAACAAAAGCTCCTGAGAGCAAACCCGAGCAGATTGCTTAGCCCGGACAGACAAGGGCGGGGCAATTCCGCCTCCGGCAAAGATATTTGGGAACCAAGGCAACAGGCCCCTCCCCCAGAAGATCAGCACGAACAGCCAGCAAGCCAAGACCAAGTTTACTGATCAAGGAGAACGGGAAAACTCCAGCGCTAGAGGAATACTGCACATAGAATTCATGGCTTTTTTTTACCATGATTCATTAGTTTTTCAAAGTTAATTTTTTAACTTTTTTTTAATTTTTCTTTTTCCCTTTTTCAACCAACATCTTATCAATCCCTTTTTTAAAAAAAAAACATTTTTTATTTTTCATTTTTAGAGTCATATTTTAGCCCTTCATAGTAGTTACCCTTATTTTTGGCATATATATATATAAGTTGTTCTCTCTTTAAAATTTTGAGATACAGTTTCTTCTAACAGATCAAAATATACCCTAAATCACTAGTGTATGGCTTTGTTCTAGTCTCCTGCCTGATCACATTCTCTCCCTATTTTTTCTTTTTTTTTTAAATCTTCTCTCTTTTTTCAAACAACTTCTTATCAATTCCTCTTATAAAATCTTTTATAATTTTCATCTTTACAGTCATCTTCCATCCCATCATTGTATCAACCCTTATTTATTACATATATAAGTCTTTCTTCCTTTAAAATTTTAGGAGGCACTTTTTTCTAACAGACCAAAATACGCCCAAAATCTAGTGTGTGGCACTGATCTATACACTAGCCTGATCATATTTGATCATATTCTGTTTTTTTTGTATTGTTCTGTTTTTGTTTTTATCTTTTTGTTTTCTTTTTCTTTCTTTTCTCTTTCGTTTTTCTTTCTTTCCCTTTCTTTTCCCCTGGTTTCAGGTCTTTTCTGATTTGTATAGAGTATATCTACTGTGGACGTAGTTAACCTGGTAGCATTTTGTTCTCTCATTCATCTATGCTCCTCTGGACAAAATGACAAGATGAAAGAAATCACCTCAGCAAAAAGAAGAGATAGTACCGTCAGCCAGGGACCTACTCAATATGGACATTAGTACAATGTCAGACCTAGAGTTCAGAATCATGACTTTAAAGATACTAGCTGGGCTTCAAAAAGCGTGGAAGTCATTAGAGAACCCCTTTCTGGAGAAATAAAAGAACTAAAATCTAACCAACTCGAAATCAAAAAGGCTATTAATGAGGTGCAATCAAAAATGGGGGCACTAACTGCTAGGATAAATGAGGCAGAAGAGAAAATCAGCAATATACAAGACCAAATGATGGAAAATAAAGAGGCTGAGAAAAAGAGAGAGAAACAACTACAGGATCATGAGGGCAGAATTCGAGAGATAAGCAATACGATAAGACGAAAGAACATTAGAATAATTGGGATCCCAGAAGAAGAAGAAAGAGAGAGAGGGGCAGAAGGTATATTGGAGCAAATTATAGAAGAGAACTTCCCTAATGTGAGGAAGGAAACAGGCATCAAAATCCAGGAGGCACAGAGAACCCCTCTCAAAATCAATAAAAATAGGTCAACACCCCAACATCTAATAGTAAAACTTACGAGTCTCAGAGACAAAGAGAAAATCCTGAAAGCAGCTCGGGAGAAGAGATATGTAACCTACAATGGTAGAAATATTAGATTGGCAACAGACCTATCCACAGAGACCTGGCAGGCCAGAAAGGACTGGCATGATATCTTCAGAGCACTAAACGAGAAAAATATGCAGCCAAGAATATTATATCCAGCTAGGCTCTCATTGAAAATTGAAGGAGAGATAAAAAGCTTCCAGGACAAACAAAATCTAAAGGAATTTGCAAACACGAAACCAGCCCTCCAAGAAATATTGAAAGGGATCCTCTAAGCAAAAAGAGAGCCTAAAAGCAGCATAGATCAGAAAGGAACACAGACAATATACAGTAACAGTCCCCTTACAGGCAATACAATGGCACTAAATTCATATCTTTCAATAGTTACCCTGAATGTAAATGGGCTCATTGCCCCAATCAAAAGACACAGGCTATCAGATTGGATTAAAAAACAAGACCCATCAATATGCTGTATGCAAGAGACTCATTTTAGACCCAAAGACACCCCCACATTGAAAGTGAGGGGGTGGAAAACCATTTACCATGCTAATGGACACCAAAAGAAAGCTGGGGTGGCAATCCTTATATCAGACAAATTAGATTTTAAAACAAAGACTGTAATAAGAGATGAAGAAGGACACTATATCCTACTTAAAGGGTCTATCCAACAAGAAGATCTAACAATTGTAAATATCTATGCCCCTAACAAGGGAGCAGCCAATTATATAAGCCAATTAATAACAAAAGCGAAGAAACACATTGACAACAAACAATAATAGTGGGGGACGTTAACACCACCCTGACTGAAATGGACAGATCATCTAAGCAAAAGATCAACAAGGAAATAAAGACTTTAAATGACACACTGGACCAAATGGACTTCACAGACATATTCAGAACATTCCATCCCAAAGCAACGGAATACACATTCTTCTCTAGTGCCCATGGAACATTCTCCAGAATGGATCACATCCTAGGTCACAAATCAGGTCTCAACCGGTACCAAAAGATTAGGATTATTCCCTGCATATTTTCAGACCACGATGCTTTGAAACTACAACTCAATGACAAGAGGAAAGTCGGAAAGAACTCAAATACATGGAGGCTAAAGAGCATCCTACTAAAGAATGAATGGGTCAACCAGGAAATTAAAGAAGAATTAAAAAAATTCATGGAAACCAATGAAAATGAAAACACAACTGTTCAAAATCTTTGGGATAGAGCAAAGGCAGTCCTGAGAGGAAAGTATATAGCAATACAAGACTTTCTCAAGAAACAAGAAAGGTCTCAAATACACAACCTAACCCTACACCTAAAGGAGCTGGAGAAAGAACAGCAAATAAAGCCTAAACCCAACAGGAGAAGAGAAATAATAAAGATCAGAGCAGAAATCAATGAACTAGAAACCAAAAGAACAGTAGAACAGATCAACGAAACTAGGAGCTGGTTCTTTGAAAGAATTAACAAGATTGATAAACCCCTGGCCAGACTTATCAAAAAGAAAGAGAAATGACCCAAATCAACAAAATCATGAATGAAAGAGGAGAGATTACAACACCAAAGAAATACAAACAATTATAAGAACATACTATAAGCAACTCTATGCCAGCAAATTAGATAACCTGGAAGAAATGGGTGCATTCCTAGAGATGTATCAACTACCAAAATTGAATCAGGAAGAAATAGAAAACCTGAAAAGACCTATAACAACTAAGGAAATTGAAGCAGTCATCAAAAATCTCCCAAGAAACAAAAGCCCAGGGCCAGATGGCTGCCCAGGGGAATTCTATCAGACATTTAAAGAAGAATTAATACCTATTCTCCTGAAACTGTTCCAAAAAATAGAAATGGAAGGAAAACTTCCAAACTCATTTTATGAGGCCACCATTACCTTGATCCCCAAACCAGACAAAGACCCCATCAAAAAGGAGAATTACAGACCAATATCCTTGATGAACATGGATGCAAAAATTCTCACCAAAATACTAGCCAATAGGATCCAACAGTACATTAAAAGGATTATTCACCATGACCAAGTGGGATTTATCCCTGGGCTGCAAGGTTGGTTCAACATCCGCAAATCAATCAACGTGTTACAATACATTAACAAAAGAAAGAACAAGAATCATATGATCCTCTCAATAGATGCAGAAAAAGCATTTGACAAAGTACAGCACCCTTTCTTGATCAAAACTCTTCAGAATATAGGGATAGAGGGTACATACCTCAATATCATAAAAGCCATCTATGAAAAACCTACAGCAAATATCATTCTCCATGGGGAAAAGCTGAGAGCTTTTCCCCTAAGGTCAGGAACACGGCAGGGATGTCCACTATCACCACTGCTATTCAACATAGTATTAGAAGTCCTGGCCACAGCAATCAGACAACAAAAAGAAGTCAAAGGCATCCAAATCGGCAAAGAGGAAGTCAAACTCTCACTCTTTGCAGATGATATGATACTGTATGTGGAAAACCCAAAAGACTCCACCCCAAAACTGCTAGAACTCATACAGGAATTCAGGAAAGTAGCAGGATATAAAATCAATGCACAGAAATCAGTGGCATTCCTATACACCAACAACAAGACAGAAGAAAGAGAAATCAAGGAGTCGATCCCATTTACAATTGCACCCAAAACCATAAGATACCTAGGAATAAATTTAACCAAAGAGGCAAAGGATCTGTACTCAGAAAACTATAAAATACTCATGAAAGAAATTGAAGAAGACACAAAGAAATGGAAAAACGTTCCATGCTCATGGATTGGAAGAACAAACATTGTGAAGATGTCAATGCTACCTAGAGCATTCTACACATTCAATACAATCCCCATCAAAATACCATCCACTTTTTTCAAAGAAATGGAACAAATAATCCTAAAATTTGTATGGAACCAGAAGCGACCCCGAATAGCCAGAGGAATATTGAAAAAGAAAAGCAAAGCTGGCGGCATCACAATTCCGGACTTCCAGCTCTATTACAAAGCTGTCATCATCAAGACAGTACAGTACTGGCACAAAAACAGACGCATAGATCAATGGAACAGAATAGAGAGCCCAGAAATGGACCCTCAACTCTATGGTCAACTCATCTTCGACAAAGCAGGAAAGAATGTCCAGTGGAAAAAAGACAGTCTCTTCAACAAATGGTGTTGGGAAAATTGGACAGCCACATGCAGAAGAATGAAACTGGACCATTTCCTTACACCACACACCAAAATAGACTCCAAATGGTTGAAAGACCTAAACGTGAGACAGGAGTCCATCAAAATCCTAAAGGAGAACACAGGCAGCAACCTCTTCGACCTCAGTCGCAGCAACTTCTTCCTAGAAACATCGCCAAAGGCAAGGGAAGCAAGGGCAAAAATGAACTATTGCGATTTCATCAAGATAAAAAGCTTTTGCACAGCAAAAGAAACAGTCCACAAAATCAAAAGACAACCGACAGAATGGGAGAAAATATTTGCAAATGACATATCAGATAAAGGGCTAGTATCCAAAATCTATAATGAACTTATCAAAGTCAACACCCAAAGAACAAATAATCCAATCAAGAAATGGGCAGAAGACATGAACAGACATTTTTCCAAAGAAGACATCCAAATGGCCAACAGACACATGAAAAAGTGCTCAACATCACTCGGCATCAAGGAAATCCAAATCAAAACCTCAATGAGATACCACCTCACACCAGTCAGAATGGCGAAAATTAACAAGTCAGGGAACGACAGATGTTGGCGGGGATGCGGAGAAAGGGGAACCCTCCTACATTGTTGGTGGGAATGCAAGCTGGTGCAGCCGCTCTGGAAAACAGTATGGAGGTTCCTCAAACAGTTGAAAATAGAGCTTCCATACGATCCAGCAATTGCACTACTGGGTATTTACCCCAAAGATACAAATGTAGGGATCCAAAGGGGTATGTGCATCCCAATGTTTATAGCAGCAATGTCCACAATAGCCAAACTGTGGAAAGAGCGAAGATGTCCAACGACAGATGAATGGATAAAGAAGATGTGGTATATATACACAATGGAATATTATGCAGCCATCAAAAGGAATGAGATCTCGCCATTTGCAACGACGTGGATGGAACTGGAGGGTGTTATGCTGAGTGAAGTAAGTCAATCAGAGAAAGACATGTATCATATGCCCTCACTGATATGAGGAATTCTTAATCTCAGAAAACAAACTGAGGGTTGCTGGAGTGGTGCGGGGTGGGAGGGATGGGGTGGCTGGGTGATAGAAATTGGGGAGGGTATGTGCTATGGTAAGCGCTGTGAATTGTGCAAGACTGTGGAATCACAGATCTGTACCTCTGAAACAAATAACGCAACATATTTTAAGAAAAAAGAAAAAGAAGAAGATAGCAGGAGGGGAAGAATGAAGGGGAGTAAGTCGGAGGGGGAGACGAACCATGAGAGACGATGGACTCTGAAAAACAAACTGAGGGTTCTAGAGGGGAGGGGGGTGGGGGGATGGGTTAGCCTGGTGTTGGGTATTAAAGAGGGCACGTTCTGCGTGGAGCACTGGGTGTTATGCACAAACAATGAATCATGGAACACAACATCAAAAAGTAATGATGTAATGTATGGTGATTAACATAATAAAAATTTTTTTTTAATTTTTAAAAAATAAATAAATAAATAATAAAGAAGAGTTAATATCTATTCTCCTCAAACCATTCCAAAAAATGGAAGAAAAAGGAAACCTTCCAAATACATTATATAAAGCCAGCACTACCTTGGTACCAAAATGAGACACAGACACAGACACAGACACAGACACAGAAAGAAAGAAAGAAAGAAAGAAAGAAAGAAAGAAAGAAAGAAAGAAAGAAAGAAAGAAAGAAAGAAAACAAACTATAGGCCAATATCCCTGATGAACCTAGATGCAAAAATCCTCAACAAAATATTAGCAAACCTCATTCAACAACACAATCAAGTGGGATTTAATCCAGGGATGCAAAGATGGCTCAGTATTTGCAAATCCATCAATGTGATACAACACATTAAAAAAATCATGTGATGATCTCAATAGATGTGGGAAAAGCATTTCACAAATTTCAACATCTGTTCATTATAAAAACTTTCAATAAAGTGAATTTAGAGGGAACATAGTTCAACATCAAGGCCCTGTATGAGAAATCCACAGCTAACATGGTACTCAATGGTGAAAAACTGACAACTTTTCTTCTCAGATCAGGAGGAAGACAAGGATGTCCATTCTCACTGCTTTTATTCAACACAGTACTAAAAGTCATGGATACAGCAATCAGACAAGAAAAAGAAATGATCAGCATCTAAATTGGTAAGGAAAAACTTAAACTGTCACTATATGCACACGAGATGATTCTATATATAGAAAACCCTAAAGATTCCACCACAAAACTATGAAAAGTTATAAATTAATTCAGTAAAGTTGCAGGATATAAAATTAATACCCAGAAATTGATAGCATATCCATACACTAATAACAAAGTAGCAGTAAGAGAAATTAAGAAAACAATTTCATTTACAATTGCACCAAAAAGAATAAAATACCTTAATCAAGGAGGTAGAAGACCTGTACTCTGTAAAACACTGATGAAAGAAAATGAAGATAACAGAAACAAATGGAAACATTTCCTATGGTCATGGATTAGAAGAGTTAAAATTGTTAAAATGTTCATATTACCCAAAGCAATCTACAAATTTAATGCAACCCCTATCAAAATATCAACAGCATTTTTCACAGAACTACAACAAATAATACTAAAATTTGTATGGAACCACAAATGACCCCAAATAGTCAAAATTATCTTGAGCAAGAACAGAGCTGGAGGTATCACACTTCTAGATTTCAAGATGTATTACAAAGTTATAGTAATCAAAACAGTATGATCCGGTCACAAAAGTAGACACATAGATCAACAGAACAGAAAAAAGAGAGCCCAGAAATAAACCCACAATTATATGGCCAATTAATCTATGATAAAGGGGGCAAGAATATACAACAGGGAAATGACAATCTCTTCAATAAATGATGCCGGGAAAACTGCACAGCTATATGCAAAAGAATGGAACTGGACCACCTTTTAACACCATACACAAAAATAAACTCAAAATAGGTTAAAGACCTAAATGTGAGACCTAAAACCATAAAATTCCTTGAAGAGAGCACAGGCAATAATTTCTTCGACACCAGCCATAGCAACATTTTTCTAAATATGTCTCCTGAGGCAAAGGAAACAAAAGCAAAAATAAACTCGGGAATACACCAAAATAAAAACCTTTTGCACAGTGAAGGAAACCACTGAAAAAACAAAAATCAACTTACTGAATAGGGAGAAGATATTTGCAAATGATATATCTGATATGGGGCTAATATCCAAAATATACAAGGAACTGATACAACTCAGATGAATACCAAAAAACAATTAGATTAAAACTGAGCAGAGAGGCACCTGGGTGGCTCAGTCGGTTAAGCTCAGTCTGACTCTTGATTTTGGCTCAGGTCATGATCTCAGGGTCATGAGATTGAGCCCCGCATCAGGCTCCGACAGATTCTGCTTGAGATTCTCTCCCTCTCCCTCTACCCTGCCCCCACCATCTCTCTAAAATAAATAAATCTTGGGGTGCTTGGGTGGTGCAGTTAAGCGTCCAACTCTTGGTTTTGGCTCAGGTCGTGATCTCAGGGCCATGAGACTGAACCCCACGTCCTGCTCCATGCTCTGTGTGGAATCTGCCTGAGACTCTCTTTCCCTCTACCTCTGCCCCTCCTCCCCCAAGCTCTGGAATAAATAAATAAATCCTTTTAAAGAATTAAAAAAATAAATCCTAAAAAATGGGCAGAAGAATTGAATAGACATTTTTCCAAAGAAGACATACAAATGGCCGACAGACATACCAAAACATGTTCAACAACATTAATCATCAGGGAAATACAATTCGAAACCACAATGAAATATCACTTTTCACTTGTCAGAATAGCTAAAATAAAAAAGAAATAAATGTTGGTGAGGAGAAAAGGAGAAAAAGGAACCCTCATGAACTGTTAGTGGGAATGTAAATTGGTATAGCCACAGTGAAAAACAGTACAGACTTTCTCCTCAAAAAAATTAAAAATAGAAATACTATATGATCCAATAATCCTACTAGTGGTCACTTAGCCCAAAGAAAACAAAAGCACTAATTCAAAAAGATATATGTACCCCTGTGTATTGCAGCATTATTTACAATAGCCAAGATATGGAAGCAACACAAGTATCCATTCATAGATGCGTGGACAAAGATGATATGGTATATATACAATTGAATATTGCAGATCCATTAAAAAAAAAAAGATGTGGGGCGCCTGGGTGGCTCAGTCAGTTAAGCGGCTGCCTTCGGCTCAGGTCATGATCCCAGGGTCCTGGGATCAAGCCCCACGTCAGGCTCCCTGCTCGGTGGAGAGCCTGCTTCTCCCTCTCCCTCTGCCTGCCTCTCTGCCTACTTGTGCTCTCTCTCTCTCTGTCAAATAAATAAATAAAATCTTAAAAAAAAAAAAAGATGAGGTGTTGCCATGTGTGATGACATGGATGGACCTAGAGGATATTATGCTAAGTGAAATACATCAGACTGAGAAAGACAAATACCATATGATTTCACTCATATGTGGAATCTAAAAACCAAACGAATGAATAAACAAACCACAGAATCAGACTTATAAATACAGAGAACAAAATGGTGGTTGCCAGAGAGAAGAGTGGGAGGGGGTGGACAAAATGTGCGAAGAGGAGTGGGAGACACAGGCTTCCAGTTATTACATCACAAGAATAAAAGGTAATATATATTTATATACATGAATTATATGTAATAGTAAAAGCATAGAGAATATAGTGAATGATATTATAAGAGTGTTGTATGGTGACAGTGGGTAGCTGGACTTCTGGGGAGCATGGCATAACGTACAGACATGTGGAATCTCTATGCTTTGTTTCTAACACTCACGTAGTGTTGTGTGTCAACTATACTCAAATAAAACACACATACACACAGAGAAAGCTCTTTCTTCAACTGGCTTTCTGTTCTTCCAAAGAAAAAACCTCAGATTGGCACGAATGGGTCCTTAAAATTTCTATAGTGCTTATAATTCTTTGCTCTAATAGATGGTGGGCCTTGAACTCAGTCTCCAGATCAAAGAATTTAGAATTGAATGTTAATATTTGATTTTCATAGCATGGTACCTACTCTCACAGTTACCACTTCCTTATGGCACTTAATTCCTATTTTCCATTAATAGTTTCAAATTGGAGTTTTCTTACTATGTATCCTGATTTAGACTTTAAAAGGACTTTTTATTTTAAAAATATTAAATAAATAATAGCATAGCTAGCAAGGGAATATGAGAAAAAAACACATAAGTGGAAATGACTCAGGTTTGGGGAAGCAGGTGTGGAAGCTTCTGTAAAGAGGGCAAAAGCAGAATTTTTTAAGTGTTCTCCTCCTACAGCCTGGGGGCTTCCAAGTTCCTTAGTGACCAAAGAGGAGGTCTTTCCTTGGCCCTGGGCAGAGAAAGAGGATAGAACTAGAAAAATGCACTTTTCATAGAATTAAGGAAGAATCTAGATCAAGACCTAAAATTCCTACTGACGTACAAGATACTCTGGAGAAAATTTAAAGGCACGAAAGGGCCCCAGCAGGTAAACTCAGCTCTGCACCAGATGGGAATTTCAGCCCCACCTGTCCTCAGACCTAACACACTCGGTTGGTTCACAACCCTCACAATCACACCCAGTACCTCTGCTCAGAGCAAGCTGAATTCATTTGGTTGTACTAAAGGATCATGGATGGAGGAAGTCACAGTAAGACCAAGCCATCTTCACTGCTCACGAACTCAGCAGAGCTGGAGCTGGGTAATCAGTTTAAGATCTTATAAATTATCCTACACAATATTGTGGGGGCACTTTTGCACCTAGGGCGGAAATGGCAAATACGTTTGATTTCCGAATACCCATGCATCAGCATTCGAAACTCTTCTTAAGAAGTTCCATGGGACCACATCTTCTGCCCTGG
Source organism: Zalophus californianus (assembly GCF_009762305.2). Taxonomy (NCBI): domain Eukaryota; kingdom Metazoa; phylum Chordata; class Mammalia; order Carnivora; family Otariidae; genus Zalophus; species Zalophus californianus. The sequence goes on along the minus strand of NC_045595.1, from coordinate 40,107,540 downwards.
GCACGGGATCAGGGAGGGACATCACCTGGGCTTGGTACCTGCAGCCTCACCAGAGGAGCGTCAGGTACCAGCTCACACAGTGGGGGAAGCTAGAACACTGATCAATAAGGGATTTTATTAGAGGAGGATCCCAGACCTACCACGCCTCTTTATCAATAGCCCACTCACTTCAGGGGAGCTTTATCCTTCAGCCCAAATGTCACATCCCCACCTACTTTCCTGACTCTGATAGGAACCTTCCTTCATCCCTGCCTCCATCATCCAGGTCTCAATGACTGGAGACAGCAGGAGATAATGTTCTATCTTTCCCCCTTGACCTTGGCTTTAACCTGTGTCCCAGGGAGAGAAGTCAAGGTGAGAGTTCTAAAGCATTCTGAGCACAGATGTGGTCCCACAGACTTAAGAAAAGTTTCAAATAGCCAATGTCAACTTGAACTTAGATGTGAAAAAAACCTACACCCCCACTTTCATGGACATACAATTGAAATTGGACATATCCTTCCATTATAAATAAAGGCAATAATTACCTGACACTGCCATTCATAGAAATGGCAAATATTTTCATATCATGTCATACTTATTATAGCTATATCAAAATATTATTTATATAAATACCTAATTTGTTAGACCTACTACTAATTATGGTTATTTAATATAATAAAGAACCACATTTACTAATGTATCACAGATTTGGTTTTTTTTAGCATTTTGATAACTGTCAGTACTACTGGTTTCTTTTGTGATCCTATGATATCTATTTAATAATTCTGAAACATATTTTGAGAAGGGAGCCTAAAGCTTCACCAGATGGCTAAAGGGGTCCACAACATTCAACAGGTTAAGAACCATCTATCAATGCTCCAGACTGTGAGGGCCTTGGCTCGAGGGCAAAGCCCAGACCTCACTCACTTTTGAACCCCACCCTCCTGTACCAGCACAATGCACATAATACTCAATAAAGAATCCTGATAAAATGCTCACCATCTCTACTAATGACACATAAGGAAGTTTTTGCTACTGAGCTAAGGGAGAAAGGCTACATTTTAGAGCCAGAGGGGTCTAACTGGGTATTTTCAGTTATGTCTGTGCCTGAAAGAACCAACCACTTTTATGACCTCTCTCCACCCTAGGGCCCCCAAGCTCATCCCTAATTGCTGATCTGTGCCCACACTGTGCCTGCTTTGGCGTGTCAGGCAGTATCTGCTCTCCCTCCATTAACAAGACTCGTTATGGGGCACCTGGGTGGCTCAGTGGGTTGAGTGTCAGACTCTTGATTTTGCTGGGGGAGTGATCTCGGGGTCGTGGGGTCAAGCCCCACATTGGCCTCCATGCTCAGCATGGAGTCTGTTTGTCCCTCTCCCTCCCCCTCTGCCTCTCCCCCCCACTTGTGCACTCTCTCTCTCTCTCTCTCTCTCTAATAAAATCTTAAAAAAACAAAAAGATGCATTTTGATGTCTATGTTAGGGTTGTGCAGTTGGACTCCTCACTGCAACCTGCACTGAGGACTACACCCTGGGTAGTGATTCTGGGGGGTGCTGGCTGGACACATGTGACATGCTCAGTTCCCTCCAGAAAGTATGTGAATTGCCACTAGCCCTCACTCCCAGCCATCATGTTGCAAATATCCCCATATTTATGGCAATCTTCACTTGATTTCTGGCTGCCACCCATGTTTAGCTCCTCATTTGGTCTCTGAAAATAAAACTGAGATATTTCATGGCTTCGAAAATACTGAAAGGGCCAATCAGATCCCTGAATTTGACCGTGAGAGGGAAGGGTTTGCAAAGAATCATTTTCTCCTGCAACGGGAGCAAGCAGAACTCAGGAGAAGCTTCCCTGCTGTTTTAGTAGCAGGAGACAAGGAACGGTCTCATTCTGAATGTGCTCTGCTCCTCTCTACAAATTTCCTTCTTAATTTAGGATTACTTTGATTGGCTAATGAGATGTCTAAAGCATGAGATTAGTTGATTCAAACCATAACCACAGCTGTGCCTGCCTCTCAATAGCCTTTACTGGCAGCACCAAAAATATAGCCTTGCCCCACAATAAACACTTTTTATAATACCAGTAAGACCACTCCAAGGAACATTGTTATCATGAAATAATCACAGCCCTGTGGGACTTAGGGAGCCTGGCCATGTTTCATGGCTCATAATGCTGGAGCAAGGAGGGGAGCAAGAAAGGGTAGAGGTAAGGGGTAATTAGATCAAAACAAGGACACCCCCTCTTGTGCCCTTTTGCTTAAAGCTTTAGATACCTTGGCTGAGCACATGTGCGTGTAAATCTTACCAGGTTGAACAGCTGCGACTTTTCTTGCAGACAGCCATCTGCATTCATGTATTTTTAATGGACCATTTTGGGCTGTCACCCTGCAAACAAAATTTAGGTTAAGCTTTGAATCCTGGTCAAAAATACTGAATTTTGGCCCTTCGTCAGTACTCCTCACCAGCTGAGCACTCCAGCAAGAATTATTTTAAGAATCATAGTTGTAAGCAAAACAAGAGAAACATTGACTCTTACATCGTGCGTTCACAAAAGCAGCCGTGACAATGGATGGAGGTGGGAGTCTCCAGGGTTTGTGGTTCAGTCCACTGGACTTGATTTGGGCTGGTTTTGATTACATGTCAATTGCCCTCCCCAGTTGCTATGTATGGTTTTGGATACCATGGCAAATTAATCAGGTTTACGCAGTAGATCATGGCACAAGTAGTTCATACCTGCTTATAAGAATGCAAAATAACAGCCAGAAGCAAAAAGGGACGCTTGTGAAAAATACCGAAGGATGTGTAGTTTTCAAAGGAATACGGCAGGGCAGTGTATTAGTCAACATTCGGCCGGTGATGACTCAGGGAATGAAAGCGATTGTTTACAAAAATGACTACTGAACTTAATTAGATTTTATCTACAAATTCTCTTACTGGAGAAGCAAAGAATAACGTATTTCCTCCCAGGGCACATGAACTTTGGATGTGTAGATTATCAAAGGTAAGTTTAAAAAGTTAAGGCGATTTTGTAACTTAACCAGACTGAGGGCTGTGCTTTCTCCTAACAGCCAAACCATCCCACGATTGAAAGAGTTAGGTTGATGATTTGTTTTTGTGGTGGTTGCTACTTAACATTAGTTAGTACACAGAAAAGTCTAAATATGGCTTAGGTGCGAGGATGATTATGATTTTTCTTCCAGTCGAAAAGGAAACACATACACACAATCCAAAAAGATAATGGAAACCAAACTTATTTGAGGCAATTGTGTTTTTTTTCTAGTCTTTAACATTATAATTGCCCCTTGAATAACTCAGAGGTGGGGGGGGGGGGTCCTGCCTCCCCATACAGTCGAAATCCATGTATAACTTTTGACTTCCCCCAAACTTAATTACTGATAGCTTGCTGTTGACCAGAGGCCTTACTAATAACATCAAGAGTCAATTAACATGTATTTTGTTCATTATGTGTATTACAGACTATTTTTTTTTAAGATTTTATTTATTTATTTGAGAGAGAGTAAGCAAGAGAGAGAGCACGAGACAGGGGAGGGTCAAAGGGAGAAGCGGACTCCTCAATGAGTGGGGAGCCCGATGCAGGACGCGATCCTGGAACTCCAGGATCATGACCTGAGCTGAAGGCAGTCGCTTAACTGACTGAGCCACCCTTGTGCCCCGACAGACTGTATTCTTACAATCAAGTAAGCTAGAGAAGAGAAAATGCCATTAAGTAGATCGTAAGCAGGAGAAAAGACATGTACAGGACAGAACTGTGTTTATCTAAAAACTCCTGCGTAAGGAAGGACCCACGCAGTTCAAACCCATGTCGTTCGAGGGCCAAATATATTTAAAATGATATCTGTCATCTTCTCAAGGGTCAAATTGGACCCTAAGACACCCCAAAAATTATTTCTCAAGAATGTGGACACACTCTGTCGACAGGAAAGTTGCAACGCCACGCCACCAGGAGCCCCCATTCCAAGCCCCAACTCACCCCCTAAAAAATACCACTGCAATTTTTTGTCTCCCCCAGGACAATATTCTCACTCAGCAAATCTCTCTTGTCTTTAAAGCTCCATTGAAATAGTTCCCTGTCCTAAGAAGAGAGGAGCAAGATTGTTTTGATCTTTCAGCGACATTGATTCAACCAATTCAGCATTTGTGGGAGACTGAATGTTCCCCTATTTTAATTTCATCAGGCCGAAATTGTTATAAAATGTCCTCCTGTGAAAGAATATTCCATTTCAATCATGATTTCTCTTAAGAAAAAGAAACGTACACATGTCAACATGACACTCGGGGACTACAATGTGTCTTCCTAATACAATAATAGCCATAGGTTTATGAACCATTCGATGAAACAGCCAAAGGAGAAATTAGATCATTTGGCTCTGGTCGCTGAATGTAATAGATCTCCCCTCGGTTAAGATTGCTGGGAACAGGCCGAAATGATTAATGGAAAAGCTTGATGGTGTAAAAACTGCTTAATGTAAGCACGCAATATGGCATGCAAACCAAACTAAAACAACCATAAATATTTTAGGCACCTTATAAAGATTTAAGAATATTTATTCCACATATAAATCCTCCGTGTAGTATCGGCGAAAGCCTGGAGTCCAGAGATCTGGTGGCCTGAAACGTAATGCGGCGGATGAGGGCTGTGTGCCCTCTCCTCTCTGTTTGCATTTTTCCTGTGATGATTAAACCAAGTTAACTGGCTAACTGCTTCCAAAATGAGGTGAAGCTCCCGAGCACTCTTTCTTTTACAGCTCTGTCAGCACTTACTGTTTTAAGAAGCCTGATCTCCAAAGCTTTATGATAAGGCATAAGGTTGCTGGGGGCCCATGGGGTCCCCTTGGTCATTTTATCTCACATTTCAAGTCTTCTACACCCGTGCTCAGCACAGTGTGGTTTGGGGTTAGCTGTGGTGGCACGGCTGGAGGGGGGGCTGGCTGGAAATGCAGATTCCCAGGCTGGCACACAGGTGATTCGCATGCACATTCAAGTTTGAGAAACCCTGGGTTATGCCATCAGCACTCTCACGTCCTGCCTCCCTGCTCTGCCCCCTACCTCCAGCCGGGCTCCTTGGAGCTGTTCCTGAGAGAGCAGCGTCACCACTGATGAGCTGTGTGATCTCAGTCAGCTGACTCAGCCTTGCTGACCCTCAGTTTTCTCATTTGAAAATAAGGAGAAATAAGAGGAACAATTTCAAGGCAATGAGGAAAGGATTAAAGATGAGGTATTCGCTGTATTCACAATGGAATGCCTTGCACTTGCATAGTGCCCGCTTGATGGTAAAAATGGGCAGTGGTAGGAAGGCAACTGTAGGCCAATTCCAGTTGTGTGATGGACTTTTTCTAAATCTGTTAAGAAATCTTTTCTCAATTTCTTTTTTTTTTAAAGATTTTATTTATTTATTTGAGAGAGACAGAGAGAGCACAAGCAGGGGGGCAGCAGAGGGAGAAAGAGAAGCAGACCCCCCACAGAGCAGGGAGCCCCATGCAGGGCTCAATCCCAGAACCCCGAGATCATGACCCAAGCCGAAGGCAGATGCTTCACCAACTGAGCCACCCCGGTGACCCGTTTCAATTTCTTTATTCAGGGGGGTCAATAATGATCCATAACAGAGATGGAGGAGGTAGAAAAAGAACATGCTTGCAAGTTGGGATAAGAGCCGAGGAAAGTGTTGATTACTACAGGAGAGAAATACCAACAACAGGAGCACAAGTCTGGGTTAGGTATCTCTTCCTGTGACTCACATCACCCTAAAACTTAGTGGTTTAAAACAAGCACTTGTTGCCTTGCAATTTCTGTGGGTCAGGAGCTCAAGACCACCTTAGCTGGGTGGTTCTGGCTCAAGGCCTCTCACAAAGGGTCACTCGAGATGTGGACTGGGTCTGCAGTCATCTGAAGGCTTGACTGGGACCGGAGGGTCCCCCTGACAGGATGGTCCACTCCCGTGGTTCTGGATATCGGCAGGAGACCTCAGTTCCTCCGGCTGTGGACCTCCCTATAGGCTGCTTAGGGGTTCTCATGACCTGTGGCCAACTTCCCTTACATCAAGGCAGTCAGGAGAGAAGACATGTTGGAGGCCACAATGCTTCTGTTGGCCTAGTTGAGGGAATTACGCACTGTCATGTCTGCCAAACAGCCTCTGTGAGAGCATCCATGGTCGTGGCACTAACAGAGGTCCAGGGGTGACTTTGCCCCTTAATTCATCCTTCTCAGACCTCCCAAACCCCACTGAAAATAAAATAAGATCTAAATACAAACTTCCTGTGCCGATACTGCTTCAGAGCAATCCCCCTTTCAACGAAATTGTTGCCCCTAAATCCCTACTGCATAGAGATGTTGCAGGCCCCATGGTGTGGGTAAGCCCTCCAGTGATTGGGTAAGTTTCCACTTCAGCCACAAACACTCTTCCCCACTCCCAAAATACCCCTTGATTAGCTTAAGTCCTACTGATCCTCTTAGGTGTAGATTAAATACACCTCCCCTGGAAGGCCCTTGATTAAGACCCCCAGAGCTGTCTCTAGCTCCTTTATTGTAATGTTCTTTGCATGTTTGGGAACTTCACTCATTCTATGATTCATTACTCCAAAGGACCCTACAAAGCATGAGGCATTATCCACAGGTCATCAGTCTGCAAATGCCACCCCATTTCCCGGCACCCCCAGCTGTCAATGGCATAAAGATAAACTGAGACCCCGAGAGATAAAGCAATTTGCTAAGAATCAAGCTCAATATAAGTGGCAGAGCTGGGGTTTAAACCCAGGCAGTCTGACGCCAGAGCAGGGCTCTGAATCAGGTCATGATGCTGCCTCCAAATGTCTTTCTTACAGGCATCTGAGCTTCCAATCTCTGGTCTGAGGAAACAGACACATGACCAGGGAAAATACAAAGACCTCTCAAAATGATAGAGTACAGATTTATGATGCTGAAGGTGGTTGTAAAAGCAGCAATGGGCTTTAATGAGCTAAGAATTCTTTTCGCCTCAGAAAGTGATTTGTATCCTTCCCAGTTCCATACTCCCAAATCACAAAAATCATTTTTTCCCAGCCTCCCACAAATTGCTAGATCTTATTTCTCTTGTTCACCACACAAACACAGGAGACCTTTCTCTTCTTAAAATTCAGGTCTAGTGCTGCTTCAAGTGTCTCCCCTTTCCTTTTGGTTTTGCTTTCCAAGGGATGTTGACTATGGTTTTGCTAACTGGAAGGGCAGGGTGAGAGACATCCACCAACTGCAGAGATGGCAAGTGCCCGGGCCGTGTGCCATCTCTCGCCCCTCCTACATCCCCAGCACACATCCCTCATCGATGCCAGCACCCTCGGCCAGTCCTTCATGAGATGTCATGGTGCTTTGCACAGTACCCCAGCCTTAGGCATGACCAGCCCAGCAGTTAAACCCATTTGCCATCTTTGAAGTGGCCATCTTTCCCAGGCCTTGGTTATGAAAAGCAAGGATCACCTCACATTCTTTGAAATGTCCATCAGGGTTCTTAGCTCGGGCATCATGGGGAATACAGATATCTGGGAGAACACGAGTAGTGAGGGGAACAGGTGCTGGGTTGCTGGGGTCTTTTCAAGGAGGAGAGTGGAGAATCATGAACGGCACCTGGGAGGCAACTGCTCCTCACAACCCAGACGAGAGAGAAAGATGACCAGATTGAGGGGGCAGCAGTGGAAATGGGGGAGGCTTAGGCAGCATTTCTCCAGCTGTGGGTCATAAAATCAATGTGCTGGGTCAAGCCTGGCATTTTTTAAAACTGAAGGAATAGAATTGGATAAGTGAGCATTGTTTGGTGAAGCAACGTAAAAGGTGTGTCTTGCTCTAGGTCATAGTCTGCGGTAAGGCAAATAATGGCTCCCCAGAGATTCCATCCCCTAATAACCTGAATTTGTGAATAGGCTACATTACATGGCAAAAAATCGATTTTGCACATGGAAGTATCAGGTTACTAATCAGTCTACTAATCTGCTAGTCTTAAAATAGGGAGATGTTCCTGCATTTCTGGAAATGGGCCCATAGGATTTCTGACCTACAGAACTGGGAGATCACAAATGGGTGTAGCTTCACGGGTAACTTATTACGGCAACAACAGAAAACTAAAAAAAAAAAAAAAAATCCAGAAAGTTTGGAACCGATTGCTGTGTTCTATTACCAATTCTTCCTTTTACTTAGTAGCCTGTGACCTTGGACAAGTTAGCCAACATTTCCTCGTGTAAAATTGGGTATAATGGAGCCAATTCATTGGACTTTGGAGGGACTAAAATTAATGACGGTAACGCATGTAAAATATCCTCAGTAATAATTGGCACTATTATTATGACTTTGATTTAACAGAAACTTTCTGAATTTCAGTTACTTATCTGAAAAATGGAAATACTTCCGCCTCCCTCATTTGGTTGGGAGCAAAGACTAATCAAGTATTACAAAATAAGGTCCACAAAAATCTCTATTTAAGGATTATTAAATGAAGGCTGATAGAAAAAAGGCTACTAGTTCTTTACCTCAATATCTTCTCTCCCCTTCTTTTTTACTAATAGAACCTCTAATTTCTGACAGGGGCAGGGCTGCTCTGAATCAAGATGGTATCTCCCAATCTCCCTGGCCACTTGAGGCAACTAAGTGTATGAAACCAAGCATTGGCCAGTCTTCTGTAAGCAGAAGTGTGATGAGTCACTTTTTGAAAGCTGATTTGAAAGGAAAAGGCTATGGGCAGACCCTTCTTTACCTTTTTCTTTTCTGCTAACTGGTATATGACCAGGCTGGGCTGATGTTCCCACAGCAATTTTGCACCATGAGGTGGACAAATGCAGAGCCACAGGATGAAAGGAAGCTCAGTCCCCGGGGATTTAGGCTACTCGAGCAGTCCTAGATGCCTACACCTCGGGTCTTTATTTACAGAGGAGAGAAATAAATTTCAATCTTATGTAAATCACTATTGTTTTGGGTCATGCTTCATTTGTAGCTGAACCTTGAAGTTAAATAATAAAGGTGCTTGAGGAAGAAGCTCAGGGGCCATTCTGGATAAAAGGGTATCCCAAGTAATGAGACAGGCTAACAAGGCGTGTGGGAGATTAGAAGCTCAGGAAGCGCTCCTGTATACAAGGCTCATAGAGTGCCTTGTATGTATCAGAGCCTGACAACAGAGGATGCTGATGGTGGTGGAGGTTTTAGGAACAATAACCACCCCTCAACCCTGGATCTTCTATCTGTGTCCCATGAAGGCCAGATCCAACCCCCACTCCTTTAACTTAGAACTTGCTGATGGAAATAAGGAGAAACACTTTTTAGAAAAGTACTGTGAAGGTCACAAAGTAGGGTGCTGTCTGACGCTTGGGTCAGAGAGCTTGCAGCTTGCAGCTTCATAATTTGCTGGTCACAACATCAAGCAACCCACCACAACCTGAGGCTGTTGGATCAATAGGTTTATGTTATAAATGATGCTTTAAAACTTTGCAGACTTTGCAAACTTTGCAAAGAATTCTCAAGAGGATTCCAAATATGTGTCAACACAAATATTTATAAATTAATTTGAATATCTAATGAAAGTAGAAGGAAGTCTTTATATAAAATGTTTTAGACTGAGAAGAACAGACATTTTTCAAATGACTCCATCTGCCTCGTGGATCAGCCATCAGGAAAAATAAACTAACCTGGCGTCTTTGAGTAGATTCATGAAGGAAATTAATTTGTAGTCCACAGGGAATTTGCTTTATGTACCCCCAAATGTGTTGTGTCAAAAAAATCAATAAAGATGAATGATTTCTAGATGAACATCCCAACATAATAGAAAAGTAGAGTGCATTGGTCATTTGCATTTTCTAAAGAGGTGAATAATGAAATCAGGGGGAACCGTAATCCAAGAAAATTCTCTACCCTCCAGAGAAGCCAAAGTACAGAAGCAGAATGAGAAGGCCTCACTTAATGTTATTCAGAGCAAAACTTTGGCCCAATCCGTTCATCTTACCCATGACTCCAAGGTTCTAAATTTCGGAGACATTTGGAAGTTATGAAATTAACTGCCCCCCCCAGCAGAAAATATGAGCAAATTGTAATGCAAAGGGAAGCTTCTAAAAAATTCATTATTGTGAAGGGCAGGAGGGAGAAGAAGGGCATTTCCGATGGGCTGCACAATTTATGGTCAGGATCTTACTGAGCCCTCATAATATCCTTAGCAGGCAGATATTGTTCTCCCTGCCTTATAGATGAGGAGTGTGAGACAGGAAGCTACGTCTACAAGGTCTCACTGGTGAACACTGCCAGAGCTAACACGGCCTAGAGCAGAGCCATCCAACGAAAATCTAATGTGAACCACATAGGTGATTTACAAAATTTTAGTAGCCACAGCAAAAAAGTAAAAACAGACAAAATTCATGCTACTACTATATTTGATGGTAACCCAATAGAATTGGAACATTATCATTTCAAGATGTAATGAATATAAAAATTATTGAGATATTTCACATTCTTTTGTATTAAATCTTTGTAATCTGGTGTATTTCACATTTATACCACATCTTAATTCTGACTAGCCACACTTCAGGTGCTCAATAGCCACGTGTGGCTGGTGGCTACTGTACTCAACAGCAGAGACTCAGTTACATTCGAAACTGCGACCTACCATTTTATTTATTCATAGAGCACTGAGCCCTTAGATGCTTCAATTTTATAGACATACAAATGTCAAATACCTAATGAAGTCTTAGAGGGTTGACCATATGTAATATTGCCAAGTGTATCAGTTCATTTAGACAGTCGTGCTACATTAACAAGCAGCCCCAGATCTCAGTGGCTTGCAACAACCAACTTTTATTTCCTTGTCATGCAACCTACCCAATATGAGTTTCCTGCCACTCTACTCCACGTCATCTTCACCCTGAGACCAGGCAGATGGAACAGGTCATCCCTTGTGGAAGAAGGGAGAGAAATAATGGAGGAACACGCACTGTCTCCTTAAAATGGTAGGCAATGATACACCTGGCCAATGAAACAGGTTGCATGGCAGAGATTGATGTCTTAGCGGCCAGAGTGCGAGGGGATATATAGTTCTCCTCTTTGGAGGGGTAACAAACACTCTGAATAACCACCCAGCCTATAACTCCAAGAGAGGACTTAAGAAAATGCTAAAAACATCTCTTATCATTGTGATAATGATATTTTAACACCACGAAAGTAGGTAGGACAGAACCTACATTATTCTTACTTTCTTATCTCACCAGAAACTGGAGACATCATGCCCCCTCCAATAGGCAATGGTTATAAGTGGGAATCGCTGATCTCCATAATGACCCCATCTCGTCTGCTCTGCCTCACGTCCTAAACCCTACAGTTCCCATACAGTCTACATATTCCACATCTTTTAAAATCCATGTAATTTTATCAATAGTTATTTCTAATAGATATAGAATAATAGACATAATAGTTATTTCTAATAGATATACTTGCACTGTATACTTTTTCATATTTCTGAATTATTTTTGTATATATGTATAAATATATACATATATTTGTGTGTGAAATATATATATGTATATACATACATATTTCTGCACTATTTTAACCATTAGTAAAAATAAACATCTAACTTAGCTTAGTTTGCAGTGGACCAGTGATGGGGACCAGGGATTGGGGATTTCTTCCAAGTGTGAGTAAAGCAGACAACCTTCTATATACTAAGGGGTACTATGAAACCCATGCTCATATCCATTTAGGTTTTGCTTTAGCATGTGGTTTAGGACTTAGGGGATTGCACAGGTATAAATTCCTCAAAGGATCCAAGTTAACCCAGAGGAATCATTCCAATAGCTCACTAAGGGGAGTAAAAAATTGGCCTTTTCCTTCCAAAGCAAATGGGGGCCACAAATAACACACCCAGCAAATATTATACCAGTAATACAGAGATGGCAGTTTCTCTTCGACAGATAAATTACAAAGCCTCAAACTTCCAGTTACAGTTCAATAAAGCCCTCCTGAAATCAAAAGGCATTTTCCTCTCTCAAAGAAAAAAAAAAAAAGATAAGTATGACCAAAAGTCATAGTACCTTGTATAGCCCCAGGAAGCAGGCAGAACTTTATTAATCTTTAGATTAATATTTGGTCACCTTATAAAAAAGTGGCTACCCTGGGTCTCTCAAGCAGACTTATTAGATCTCTAAAGAAAAAAAAAATCTTAAGTAATAAATAAATATCTAAACAAATAAATGCCACAGGCACAAAGCCCCACAATTCACTGGAACAATTTTATTGCCCTTTTTTACTGTTCTTGATATCACGGAAGTTTACAATTAATAGCCACCAACATGAAAGAAGAAAAAGATAGGGAAAATGTTTATTGCTTTAGAAACAGGGGCACTCCCTCTCAGCTCTGTAACGATGCTTCTTTCTCAGTGTCACTGAATAAGGGGGAGCAGAATAAAACATGTGCTTAATGTGGGTGCCATGCATTTCGACAGGGATAAGCTGATGTGTGGTGGAGGACTGTGTTGATGGTTCTCCCTAAGCAATTACTGTCAATGACAGACCGCGTAAATTTCATATTGCCTCTGAGCAGGATAAAAAATGTGCCAAGGGGCATCTGAGTTTGAATTAAGACAATCAAAATGCCAAAGGGGAAAGAATATCTAAGGTTAAAATAAAAGACCGATCCAGAGGATTGTGAATTATTTTTTGTTCTTTCTTTCCCTTACATAGACTTGATTGCAGATATATCTGTAGTTTGTTCATTCCTTGATTCCTTCATTCAACAAACACATGCCGGAAACTAAAAACACTGATCATAGTAAGAAATAGTATCCTTTTTTTTTTAATCCAAATAACTCAGTATTCATGAAAGCAGGGCATATTCTAATCTTACCACATATTAATAGTATTATAAACAGCATCTGACTGGGATTTTTGTTAATTTCATATTCTTGATAATTGGACAAAGGCAGAATTCAAGCTGATTTTTATGACATTCACAGTAAAATACACACATGCATGCACGCGCACGCCCGCGCGCACACGCGCGCGCGCACACACACACACACACAATGTTGCAATGCTGTTTCTGACTTATTTAGAAAATAAGCCATTTGGGCATATACCGAAAGGATAACTTACAAAGTATTTTCCCTTATGATAAATGTTTTTCTTTTTATTTCCTCTGCAGCTCTTTGGCCACTAAGGTTTAGGCATCAAGTTTACTGGGGAAGGAAAAGGCAGTTTATCTCTCAGCAGTCAAGTCCATGGAGCAGGGGGACACATAGATATAAGAAGGAAGAAAAGCAGGACAAAGACTTAAGACCTCTAAGCCCCCAATTTTCTCCTTCCTCCCCGCACAGGGGTGATTCTGAAAGAAGGAGGCAGCAGAAACGTTGGGGCCAGCACGCTGCATCCCATAGAACTGTGGGGAGACCCACTGCCCTGAGACAAGCGTTTAGGTGGGATGAAGACAAATAAGGTAAAAGATGTGGGTCTAGGGTCCCGCCTGGGCTCTCTTCTGTGGATGTGAAAGTTCTGAGAGGCTGGCAGATCAGGACGGAGGGAGAGACCTCATGACCAGAAGGCATGAGCGAGTAGTCAGCCGCAGCAGGGAGCCCGTGCAAGCCCCAGAGACAGAACCAGCCCAGGCACAGGACAGTGACTGCCAGCGTGATGTCCTGGGCATGTCCACACACCACAGCAGGACCGATTCATCCCCAAGGTCAGCACAAACAAGAGGCACCTCCTTCCACGCAGCTGTCCCCCTCTGAGGTTGCTAACCTTCTTCTTAACCAGATGCCACCCAGGGAGAGGAAAAGGAAGAAGAGAGAATCAGCATTTATGCAAAAGAGATAGTCCACCTGAAAGCAGCTGTCTTAAACAGGAAAGGTCTGAGTTACATTTACTTGTTAAGTTTCTCTCCCCTAGTAGAACGAGGGTGTGGCTTGTTGTCCAATGTTCTCAGTAGCAGAATCCTGATTTTCAGCTGTGTATATTGCTAACCAACCGCAAGATTGTATCACCACCACCCCTTGCAGGTACAGGTGACCATGTAATAAGTTTCAGCCAGTAAGATGGAAACAGAAATACTATGTGACACTCCCACAAAATCTCTTCAAAGAGAATGAGCCAAGACTTCTCTCCTTCCTCTGTCTTGTTGCCAGGAGCCTGGCTGTGATGCCTTGTATCCCAGCAACCATTTTGGACCATAAGTCAATGACCACACTCTAAGGAAGGAGAACAAATGGCTAGAAACAGCCAAGATCCCTGATGACTTTGTAGTGCCACCATATCAGCCCCGAATCTTCCACCTCAGACTTTTTTTTAATGTGAAAAAAAAGTTAATCTCATTTAAGTCTCCATCATTTTCCTATTACCTGTTGCAATTGTACACAGTTGAGAAAGTCTGGTAAAGTGGCTTGTGAGCAGTATGCAAGAAACAATAGCAGGTGAGAAAAATATATTTTACACATCTAAGATACAACATATCCCTGTATAACATAATATATTTCTATAAAATATATATAAAATATATTGCCAGTTACACATATATTTATTTTGTTATATATTCTAACATGTTGGTAGCAGTTAGTGAGATGAATATAGAGTAGGGACCAAAGTCTATTTTAAAAATCACTATTAAAAATTATCCTAACAGGTTAATGAAGGCATTTGTTGGGGGGGGGGGGGTACTGATTTGATCTGATTGTCTTAAAAGCATGACAAACTGTTTGTCCCAGTATAATAGAAACATAACTCAATTTTCAACAATTCTATGCATTTGTGACCTGTGATACAACCTGAAAATCTGCCCTCCCTGAACACAGTTCTCTTTCCCGCCCCAAGAATAGCCTAAGATAAAAGGTGTGCAAAGGGTTCGGAGCAACTTCAATCATGTCATGATTGTTTCAAAACTGCATTTGGACATTTCTGTATACATGCATCAGATTGATAGCACACATTTTAGAATTTGCCCAGGCCTTTTAAAACTCAAATGTATGTTGCAGAATGGGGCTTAACAGTTAGCGAAATAGGAGCTATTTCCCCAGAGCTACCAAATCAAATTGTGGCCAACATATTGCTGGTTATTTGGAATTATTTATGTTCCCGTGAGAATAAAGAATCTAAGGTGAGGATTTTTTTATCTTAATGATAAATACGCAGAGACCATAAAGCCTCCTGTTAGCTGGCATAGACAATTGTATTAAAGAGAAACCTTGTAAATTTCAAAAGCCAACGAACAAGATGTAGAAAATTGCCTGCGTTTATGGTGCCATTCATCAAAAGACTTCCATAAGTGTTAGAAACTTATGTGTGTGCTCTGATGGCAAAAATTCACATTGAACCTAAAATGAAACAAAATTCTCCTTTAAAAAAAAAATCACAACATCAACTCCAGCCCATTAAGAGGGAGTTAAAACAGGCTAGATCCAGGCCTTTATTATTAAATGACTTGCAAGAACATCAAAACCTCATTGCTTACCCAGGAAGGGAGAGAAAGTGAGAAAAAATTTACCTGATTAGACTTGAAAAAATGCTGAGCAGCTATTTTGCAATATCGCATTAAAAATACATATGCCTTCCATTCCCGAGTCTTACTTCCATTTCCACCAAAGTCATACAGAGTTTAGTTTTAAAACGCTAAGTTTGAGGAATTCAAAGTTTGGCTGGAGGAAAGCTCTTAAACAGAGGTCACTATTAGAAAGAAATAACAGTAATATTAGGAAGAAAAGCAAAATGTCAACATAAGCTGTCACCTGTAGGGTGATGGGGCCACACTGCCCCCTCACTTGTCCTGAGGGCTCAGGCAATGAGCTGCTGCATATTTGTACTTTCTAAATCCCACAGGGCAGGGATTTATGTGATTTCATTCACTGCATTATCCCATCCAGCATCCAGAACACTGCCTGGCACATCGCAGATGCTCCAAAAATATGTGTTAAACAAATAAAGGAACAGAAATAGAACAGAAATTGCTCAGCAGAGGTAGGCGACATGGTTTTCTAGTAAGATGCCATTGTGCTCCTGAATGCGACAGAACACAGTGGTTAAAAGCGTCAGCTCCGGCTACACATGCTCTAGCATTGAGACATTAGGTACAACATTGAACTTCCCTATGCCGCAGGCTCCACTCCTGCAAAATGGGGAATAATAACTGGTAGGTTGTGGAGGATTAAATGCCATGATGTACATAAATCACTTAGCACAGTGGTTCTCAACGAGGGTGATTTTGCCTCCCAGGGACAGGTAGCAATGTCTTGTGGCATTTGCTGTTGTCACAGATGGGAAGGGGGTGCTATTGGCACCTAGTGAACAGAGGCCAAGGATGCTGCTCAAGATTCTAGAATGCTCATGACAGCCCCCTACAACACAAAATTTTCCAGCCACAGACATCATTGGTGCCCTCGTCTGCACACCCTTCCATTGCACGATGCCTGATCAGAGCAAGTACTCAGTGAGTAACATGGTTAAGTGACTGAAATGTACAAGGCAAAAGGAACCTGGCACCTCTTCATAAGTTTGGCTATTTCTTTTCTAAAGCCCAGATGAGTATCTTATTGGTCCATCCTGGTCTCATCTCACCAACTCCCGTCCAGAAGCAAGGTAGCTTCAGGCTCAACAGTGGAAACGAATAGCCTCTGGTGTCCGTGCTGCACTAACCCCATAGCTTTTTGTTAAAAATTCCTTCCTTGAGGTTTCCCCTGCTGGTTTCAGAGAAAGATGTGCCTGGAGCACAGTGCTCTTGCCTATAGAGCCACAGGGCAGGATTTTAAATGGGTTCACAGAAAGACCAACTTCAGAGCAAGAAGGGCCAGGGAAACTGGGGCCCTTCTTGCAAAAAGTTTGTGCAGTCCTTGTGTAGGAACCTTGGTATTTCCCAATTTCGATAC
The DNA here is from genome assembly GCF_009762305.2 of Zalophus californianus. NCBI lineage: Eukaryota > Metazoa > Chordata > Mammalia > Carnivora > Otariidae > Zalophus > Zalophus californianus. Next base: position 40,090,697 of record NC_045595.1, on the reverse strand, counting down.
AAAAGAATTTTAAAGAACAGCTTGTTCCAACTCCTAAGCTGGGATAGTGATGCTCCAACCATAGATAGTCCACGAATTTGAGGGAGGCAAACTTGACCACAGGTAGGAAGCCCTATTCTCTGGAACATGAGCTGGCTAATGAACTCCATGGGGGATACACATTGCCTATCCAAGGCCGAATGGGTCAAATGTTTTCCCTCTAAAAATCTTCCTAATATTCTCATTTCCCCTAATTATTACCATTCACATTAGGCCTCCTAAGTCAGCAAGTGAAGTTCTTAACTCCTGCTTGGAGGAGACAGAGTATCCAAGTGCTCCCGAAGCCCCTGCATACTAGCCAAGACCTGAGGTCTTGGGCTAGCAACCTCACATCTCTGGGCTTCACTGACTGCCTCTTGAGGATACTGGTTCATTCTTCGATTCAGCAGTGGCTTCCTGGATCCTCAACATCTGCTAAGCACTGGGGGTGATGGCAGCAACAAAGCAGGAGGAAACAGGCAAGTGCTGGAAATTGCAGGGATCATCATAGTGTCTATTCCATAGGGTTATTGGGTGGGTTTAAATGAGATCATGTATGTCAAGGCCTTAGTGCAAAAGCTGACCCCCTGGCCATGCTCAATTAACTCCAACTATCATTATAAATAATTACTGTTAACATCTCACCCAGGATGGAAACAAAGCATATTGCTGATGAGATACTATTCACCTTGCCTTCATTTATTGCTCAGGAAAGCATCTCACCAAAACCAAAAATGGCATATGACCTCACAGAGCCTTAGGGGGTGGTGGTGAAGAGCCCAGATAGGTGCTGAAGAGGACAGAATTGACATCACAGCCCTGCTGTGCATCAGCTGCGTCATCCTGGGCAAATGATGTGGCTTCTCCCAGACTCAGCTTTCTTGTCTGGAGAATGGGAAGAATAATGAAGGCACAAAATGTTTTTATGCGTATTTAATGAAATGATGTGCATAAAGCAGTTAGCACTGGTACCTGATGCAAGGTAAGTACATAGAGTTTACCTTATAAATTATAAAATTAGCATAGCTCAATCTCTCTCCAAACACACTGGGGATATGCTCTCCGGGTTCCCTTCATCTATTTCTCCAACTTCACATCCTGTAACACAAGCTTTCTCAAAACTGTGCTGGCACCCCTCTTCCATCTCAAACCGGGGGACCCAGGGCCTCATGGACCCCGCTGTCCTTTGCTGCACGGTCACTGTGGCCCACAGGGTGATGAATGGCTGTCGTGAAATGAAGCCTGTGTCCGACTGCAATACACTCAGGTTGAATGACAGGGAGAACAATGAGTTTGGGGACACTTTTAAGAACAGATTTTTGTATGAAGTTTTTAGGAAGCTGGGCGACTGCGCCCAGGTTAACCTCCCCTGACAATGCCCTACTAGGATGCCTGACAGCTGTGAGCTGTGCCTGTGGGTGTGCAACACACACACACACACACACACACACACACACACACACAGAGGCTTCCTTTCCCCTCCCCGCAGAGTTCCTCCACAGGCTCCCAAAACCCAAAGACAAATAAGCCAAGATTTAGGGAACTACAAATATCCCAGAAAACAAAGACCTACAGGGGACTGTCTTTCAACCCAGACATCACAACTGCCTGATTTTTATCATCTGTCGCAGGCAGGTGATTTGAAAGCAGACTTCGTGGACATCATGAATAAGAGCAGCTTAAATCAAATGCCATACATCAATCCCTCTGTTTAATGCAGAGACCTTTAAAATCGGGGACGCTGAGACATCTTCCTAGAGAGCAAAGGGCCACTCAATTTATCTCTTGTTGCTGTTTTTGTTGGTTCGTGGGTGGCTTTAAAGGCAGAAACCCCCTGCCCACGCCAGACCCCCCCTCCCCCGGCCTCTGGGGCCACAGCCGGCCCACCACCTGCTCTGCTTGGCACCCAGTTTGGGCTCAGCGGGCATCAGGCCATCTTACAAACAAGATTTCAACCTAGACACAGAAAGACACAGGAAGAAAAGAAATCTACCAGGAGATAGTAAACAGAATAGGAAAACTCATCCACATTGACTCTGATGGGTAGGAACCTGATCATGGGTCTGTGCCTGCAGCCGCAGGGGTACAGGCTGGAGGCTGTAAATTGATGTATGAGAGCAAAGGAGAGCAGCCCCCCCGCCCCACCCCTGAACATGAACAGCCTGATGCGGACTCCCACCGAGAGAGCCCCTACCAGGGCAACTGGCATTCACTCATCTCCTAAATTCTACTCAGAAGCAGATTTTCTCTAAGCGTGTGTGTGTGCTGAGAAAGGCAGGGGAGAGGGTTGGAATGACCATATCCAGAGTGCACACTCTGACCCGGCCATGCGCCTTCCAGGAATTCATAAATATACAGGGAGAAGGATAATCACTAACATACTGCTGTTAAAAAAAAGGATGGAAAATAACCTAAAATATCCATCAACATAATGGACAAATACATTAAAATGCTATGGAGCTATTTTACGAAGTTGATGTACATCTACACAGATTAATATGGAATGGTATCAATAAAAAAGTAAAAATGCCACAATACTACATACAATATGATCTTATTAATATATACATGCATGTATTTGCATATGTATGCAATTATTGATAAATGACAACAGTCTGGAAGAAAGTGCATCAAACTGTTAATCGTGTTTATTTTGAGCAGGTGGGATTGGGCGTGTCTCATACTTTCTTCTTCTAGTTTGTTATCCAGTTTTCTTTTAAAAAAATGAACATTTATAATCCCAAACAAAGTTTATTCCTTTCTTAGGGACAATAAAAAAGGAGAACAAGTATTTGAGTAAATGCAGCACATTTTGCCCGGTATAACAAAGCCCAGGGAATGTGACTGGGTCCTGGGTTGACTAGGGTAAGCCTGATTTTTGTTTCCTGGATTGACAGAGACACATTTGAACCGCTCTTCTCATTCATTGCCAAGACATCTGCCGATAATGAATGACCACTGAGGGGCATTAGCAGTTTAGAAGTGGATGGGAGAAGTCAATGTGCAAAGCTAATAGACCCTTTCTGTGGTTTCTGGAAAGCTCCCCAATCCACAGGGGTACTCGCCACCTTCCTACACAGCCAAATCCCCATGTTGATTCAAGAGGGACCAGTCAGCTTACTTCTTCTGGGAGTTCAGAATTTGGCAAAAAAGGAAAATTAGTTGGTGTTATGGGCTGCATCGCATCCCCCAAAATTCATGTGCTGAGGTTCCAACCCCCAGTACCTCAGAAGGTGATCTCATCTAGAAATGGGATCACTGTAGATGTAGTTAATTAAGATGAGGTTACTAGGGTGGGCCTTAATACAACTTATGTCCTTATAAAAAAATGGAAATTTGGACAGATTGACATTACCCACAGAAAGAACACCATGTTACAGTGAAAACAGAGGTCAAGGGACATTTCTATGTCCCGTGGAACACAAAAGTTGCCAGCAAACCACCAGAAGCCAGGAGAGAGGCCAAAGATTCTCCTTCAGAGTCCTCTGAGGAACCAACCCTGCGGAGGCCTTGATTTGGGACTTCTAGCCTCCAGAATTGTGAGACAGTACATTTCTGTTGTTTAAGCCACCACATTTGTGACACTTTATTACCACAGTGCTAGCCAACAAATTGGTGTCTCCAGGTGTCCGGAACTATAATGCATAAGCTCAAAAGATGGGCACAGGACACACGTGGCCAGTGGGAGAGTCAGTCAGCTGAACCCTAGCAGGTTGGTCCCTGGGCAGAAGCAGACACGAGAGGTACAGGAGAACTCACGAGTGCTTTCTAAGCCTGTTTCTGGCCTCTTCCTGAGGTTTTGGTTCCCATTATACCCGAATTGAATCCTGTCATTCTGCTCGAGCTAGTTCCAGGAGATTTCTGTTTCAACAACAAGCATTTATAAGTCTTGAATCTCTAATGCCACAGTAATAGTAATGGAGCAGACCCACCAGCACAGAGAATTCAATTAAAGTTGCTGGATTAGGGAAAAAATATGCAAATGGACGTATGTGAGACAAACTGATCAGTAACCACAAATTCAAGAAGAGGATGGTTGATTTAAAATTCACAGGGACATCCGGGCAAAACGAGTCATTTCCTAGGAAGAGGAAGGGAAGAAGGAGACAGCGTATGGTGCCACAACCAGGTAACACCCGGCGAAGTCCTCTGCTCTGGCTCTAACAAAAGGGCAGAACAAAATGGAGCCAATCTGTTCTGCTCTGCCTAGTGGCCTTTAGTAAAAGTCACCTCTCCCTGTTCTTCTCCCTCCAACCACATGATTTTGGTGGAATTTCCAAAGGCACTACCCACTCGCCCTTACTCTGGTGGTGGTTGCCTGGCCAGGCTGGACCAGTCCAAGGTCCCACACCTCCTGTTCCTGGCCACACTGATCATTTCAGGAAAGATCTATGACCCAAGACTGGGCAATCGGACTGTTTCCCCGAGATTTTGTGATCTGTAGCGTTGTGAGCCCTTGGCTGCCTCTTCTGGAATTACACTGTCACAGAAGGAAGAGGAGGAACAAGGGGAGAGAAGGCAGACAGACAAACACTTAATGGTTTTGACAGTCCTGAATCCTGGCATCCCCAGGCCTGTAAGACCACAGCTTTTCCCATCATGTTATTAGAGAAAATAAACTTTCCTTTTGTTTTAGTTAGCTCGAGTTGGGTTTCTGTTATTTACAACACCAAAGCCGTGATCTCTACAGAGGACACAAGACTTCACTCATACCAAGAATGAGGAATGTTACCCATACCCCTAGATGCAGAGCAAAGTGGCCCACCATCTGGGAAGCCTCCAAATGAAGGGCACCCCCCTGTGTTACCACACAGGTTGGCGCTTCTGACCGTGACCACCAGTGGAATGGGCAGTGAGGCAGGGTCACCCAACAAGAGTGCTCCAGGGGATGCCTGCAGGCTGCTCTGACCATTCTCACTTTTCAAGCATCTGAGCCCAAGAGCTGCAGAGTGGGAACGTCAGTAGACAGTGGCTGGGGGAGGGGCAACAGAGACAGACAAAAGCTGAACCCCAATAACATGAGGGTACTGGTATTGAGGAGAAGACACAAGCTCTCATTAGAGCATCTTCTAGGATTTCTGTTGAGAGAAACAATATAGCCATCAGAGCAGGCTTAGGCTCAAATCTGGGTAATACCACTTCTAGATGTTTCACCTCTCTGAGTCTTTGTTTCCTCATCTGTATAATAGGAGACAAATGTTGACTTCAAAGGGTGTCATGGGAATTCGATGAAATAATGGTGTATAATAAATGAAGCATTTCACATCAGGGAGAAAAGAAGGGTTTTCAATAAATGGTGTTGGGATAACAGGGTACCATCAGAAATATACAAAGAAGGGGGGCCTGGGTGGCTCAGTCATTTAAGCATCTGGCTCTTGATTTCGGCTCAGGTCATGATATCGGGGTCCTGGGATTGAGCCCTGTTGGTCTCTGTGCTTAGCAGGGAGTCTGCTTGTGAGGATTCTGTCTCTCTCTCTCTCTCTCTCTCCCCCTCCCTCTGCCCCTCCTCTTGCTCATGCTCCCTCTCTCTCTAAAATAAATAAATAAATCTTTAAAAGATGAAAGAGAAATGTACAAAGAAACATACATGCCTAGATCATACACCAGAATAAACTGCAATGGATCAAAGATGGAAATATGAAAATAAAGCCAAAGAAGTGCTGGGGAGGGGCGCCTGGGTGGCTCAGTTGGTTGTGTCTGCCTTCAGCTCAGGTCAAGATCCCAGGATCCTGGGATCGAGTCCCACATCAGGCTCCCCGCTCAGTAGGGAGTCTGCTTCTCCCTCTCCCTCTGCCTCTCTCCCCAGCTTGTACTCTCTCACTCTCAAATAAATAAATAAGATCTTTTTTTAAAAAAGGGGGGTAGAATTGGGAGGGTGTTTTTATACATCACAAAGGGAGATACCTTTTTGATAACAGCACAAGACACAAAAGATTGATAACTTCAGTTATATACAATATTTTTAATTAGCATGACAAAACCACTTATGCAAAGTGAAAGACTGACAAGCTGAGAATCGAGGGCAAAATGCTAACTTCTCTCATAAATAAGAACGTCTAGAAATTGAAGTCAAGGACACAATCTGAAACAGAAGAAAATATAAACGCAAAAGGCAAATGACCGAGCAGACACAAAGACACTCATTCATGCTAAGAGAAACTATACTAAGATGCCAGTTTTTACCTAGTTTATTGGCAACAATGCAAAAGTTGGGTAACCCACTGTGCTGTGTGGAACAGATACACGGCTGTAGGCCGTATAAACAGATGTAACCATCATGCAGGGCTCTTTTGCATTATCTACCAAAATCGCAAAGACACACACCCCTTGACGTGGCAAATTATACTTCTAGGAGTTTATCCTACAGATATAGCTGTGATGGAAAATGACTTCGATGCATGGTTTCTCATTGTGGCATTACTTGTATTTGCAAACAAATGGAAACAAATTTCAATGGCTTTTTATAGTCGACTAAACAAATTATGTTAATCTAAACAATGGATGGGATATAATGCTGTCTTTCCCAAGATAAACAAAATGGGTTCTTTTATGTTCTGACCTGGAAAGAACCATAAGTATATTGTTAAGTGAAAATGCTGGGTCCAGGACAGGCGTACAGAATGCTTCCACTCGTGTTTTAAAAACAAAACAAAACAAAGAAGATAAGGATAAAGAATATCTGCAAGGATATATAAAAACCAGTAATAGTGGGCGCCTGGGTCGCTCAGTTGGTTAAGCAACTGCCTTCGGCTCAGGTCATGATCCTGGAGTCCCGGGATCGAGTCCCACATCAGGCTCCCTGCTCAGCGGGGAGTCTGCTTCTCCCTCTGACTCTCTTCCCTCTCGTGCTCTCTATCTCTCATTCTCTCTCTCTCTCAAATAAATAACTAAATAAATAATCTTTAAAAAAAAAACAGTAATAGTATTGTTGTCCAGCAGACAGTATTCATTGATGCTTTTTCTGAATTGTGATTCTATTATCTATTCAAAAACTAATTAAAAAAAAAAACCCAAAACAACAAAAGAGGGGCACCTGGTTGGCTCAGTTGGTCAAGCATCGGACTCTTGGTTTCAACTCAGGTCACGATCTCAGGGTCATGAGATCGAGCCCTGAGTCAGGCTCTGCACTCAGCGCTGAGTCTGTTTGAGATTCTTTCCTCTCCCTCTCCCTCTGCTCACTTGCACTCTCTCTCTTTCTAACAAACAAACAAATAAAATCTTAAAAAAAAAAAAAAAAGACGTAATAGATGAACAGCTCTTAACACCGTACCTGGAATGTAATAAGCTCCCAGCAAATATTAGTGGCCTTTGTTATGATTATTTATCATTACTATTGTCCTGGGAGACTTAAGCAGACACCAGAGCTCCTGCTGTGTTCTCCATGATGGCCCTGGCATCATGGGACCTAGCTGAATGTTCCACGTTCCTCACACTACCTTCACACGAACTTACCCCGAGCCGTCCCTTCCCCTCCTCTCCTGCTAACATCACCCCGAGGAGGACTGCACTCCTGGAAACCTGAGGGAGCACTCCAGCTACAAAAGCTCCATTCAGGGATGTGGACAAGCCCAAGATGAAATGCAGATTCCTGGGTTCTTGGTCACCCAAAGGCACCTCTGCCCACTTCAGGGCCCTGAATGATCGATCAGTGCCTTTCTCCTGATGTGCATCACTGCCACCACCCCCATCATCCTTTGCACACAGTGCATGTCCTTAGGGAGCTCCTGGCAACATGGTGGGGGTGGGGGCGGTGGGATCAAGAGCTCTGCTTCCCAAGGACTCTCCACTCAAGGGTCCATGCTCTGTGAGGCAGAGAGCACTGCTAGCCCCAGCAGGTCTGTTCCTGCCAAAACCTAGCAGCGCACTCCTATAGGCATGTGGCTAGCAGGTCACACCAACAACATGCATTCAGGGGCACTTTGTCATTTTAAAATGCTGTGCCTTTACAAGGTCTTATCATTGTAAGCTCCTACAGGACAGAAATTACATCTTCCATGTCTTCTCTCTCCCTTGTAGCATGCAGCACAGCGCCGAGTACACAACAGTTGCCCAATACACGCCAAATGGTTGAATGGAAACAGAGTGAGTCGGTGATGCACATTATGGGCCAGTTGGCTGGTTGAAAGATTTTTCCAATGTTTTATCTGGCTAGAACATTAAAATAAGCAATTCCTAGGTCTTTTCAGGAAACTGTTACATCGTTTATGCATATCCACTGATTCACAGTTTATGGGAGTTAGAAATAGGGAAGAAAAAAACACAGATACACTTTTCACCTTGAATGTAATGTCATCCTCCAGCCAACACCTGATCCCTTGCTTCCCCTTTATAACCAAGTTCTTGAAGGAGGTGTCTACATTCTCTCTTCCCTTTCTTACTCCTACTCACGTCTCAAACCACTCCCAGATGGTTTCTGCTCCCACCAAGATGCAATTACTCTTGTCAAGGTCATCAAACCCATCTGTTACCAAATCCAGGGGACACTCCCCAGAACCGTTCTCTCTTGGCCTCCCAGCAGCAAGCCATTTCTAACCCACATCCTCCTCTCCAACCCACCTTTCTTATTCTGACTTTTCCCCCACCCCACCTCTCTGACCACTCCTCTATTTTGCACACTTCTCTTCATAAATTCTATGCCCTCAAGATTCTGTTCTAGACCTTGTCCCCTTCTGGGGCAATTCCATCAATACTCCTCAATTCAGTTATCATTTATCTGCTGCCAATTTGCAGATCTTTACCTCTGGTCCTACCTTCCCTGCTCAGCTTTCGTCGCTTGCATCCTATAGCCTGCCGGATAGCCCCTCTTAGATGTCACACCTCAAACTCAGTGTGCCCCAACCTGACTTCATTCTCTCTCCCTTCACACCTGTTCTACTCCTGTGGTCCTGAAGTCGGCAAATGGTGCCATCTTCCACCCAATGGCCTAAGGCCCCATTGCTTCTTTCTTTCCCCTTGACCCCATCAATAATCAGTCATCATGCCCTGTGGGTTCTAGCTCCTAAATATATCTTGAGTCCATCTATGTATCTCCTTCTGTCCCATCTACCACTACCCTAGTCCCAAATGCCATTCTCTCCCCCTTAGGCCCATGCGCTCGCCTCCATGATGTCAGATGGGGCCCCGCTCCAAATCTATTCACCATCAGAGCAATCCTTCCGAAATACTAATCTGCCCAGCAATCATTCCCCCTGGACTCCTTCCTCAGCCGCACTCCCTATATTTAAAAGGCTGCCATGTTAGGCAGGACAACGGGCCATCTTCCTTGACAGCCTAAGAAACAGTGGCTTAAATAAGATAAAATCTTCCTTTCTCTCTCAGTAAAATGAGAAGGTGGTCAGTGGGTGCAAGAATGTAGGTGGTTTTGCTGTATGAAGCTGTCAGAATCCAGGGACTTGAAGCCCTGACCTTCCTCAAGCATTGGTCTCCTCAGCATTTCTGAGCTTGCCTATAATCGCCGTGTCCCTATCTCAGCCCATCAGTGGGAAGAGGAGGAGGAGGGGAAGCAGCGGAAGAAGATAGGACCTTTGTTTTAAAGACATGACCCAGGGTTTGCACACATCACCTCTGTGCACTTCCCACGGGTTACTACTTTGTAACACGACTGTTCCAGCGGCAAGCAAGGTTATGGCGTGTGGCCATTAGCCCAGATAAAATTAGCGGTCATAAGCACTACTGACTTCACCTCCCAACCATTTCCCAAATCTGTGCCCTCCAACACCTCGGAGCCCAGCTCATGCTGTACTTCCTTGGGCTGAGGCTAAAAGCCTCCACACTCATGTCCCTGCTTTCAGTCTTACATCCACTCATTCTATCTGATCATATTGATACTTGTTTTAAGACCTTATGATGGCCCCGCATAATCTTCAAGATTTCTTCCATGGCAAATGGCAGAAATCCAATTCACAGCGACTTGAACGAGAGAGGGGAGTGTTCCGGCTCATGTGACTGAGGAGATTGGGGGTTATCAGGCTAGCTATAAGCATGGCCAATGGCTCATGGATCCAAGGGAAATGATAGCACTTAATCTTCCTCATTCCTGCGCTTTGTTTTCCTCCCTGTTGATGTCATTCCCAGGCAGCCTCTGGGGGAACCTCAGCATCTCCCAGCTTATGTCTTCTACTTAGCAACCCCAGCAAAGTAAAACAAATCCAAAATTGTCATAGTTACTTATAAATGCAATGAAAGTCTAAGGTCTGATGCTTATTGTCTTTGATCGGCTTGACTCAAGACTCCTGTTCACATGGCCGGGAATACATTATACCCTCCCGGGCACGCCTGCATCACGTGCCTTCTAACCATAGCCAGGAGGTGGGGTCAATCTCACTTGAACCATACTGATCGAGTTTGGGAGAATAAGTTCCCCAGAGGAATTAAGGGATACTCTTAAAAGTATGGAGAATGAATGAAAACAGGCAAAAAACAATAAATGTTCATAGTATGCTCCATCATTTTATGGAGTGTCCGTGTGCTTTGGTATGGCAAACAGGCTTTTTAAATTTTCTTTTATTTGTATCTGTCTTCAGCCTGTCCATCTCCTGATAATATCCATTCACAGGCTGTTTATTAATTCTGAATTGTCTGTGGTTTGTAGGGGCACGCACACACACACGCACACACACATGGATGCATACACATACACCCCTCCGCTTTGCTCATGCTGTCCCAATGAATGTTCCTTTACTTCTCTCCCTGGATTACTCCTACTCACCTTTTGAGATTCAATGTGGATGCATCTCCCGCCACCAATGCTTCTTAGAGATCCCCAGGCAGGTCCTCTCTTTTCCCACAACACTCAACGCGGAGGACGGGGACTGCACTGAACATATTACTTTGAAATTAGGCATTTTTGCACCTGCACCCTACTGGGGGATATTACAGACCCATTCTCCTGATCTCTACTCCATCTTTCTTCCACTAGGAGGATTTGGAGTGACTTTTGCCAAACTCCTCTGCAGCTGGATATAAATGCAACTCTGCATGCTCACTGCACGCATGAAACCTCTGGAAGGCAGAAGTGAGGCAGAGAGCATCTCCCCGTCTTTGTTATAAAGGTCTGAGAGAAGTGAGGTTTTCATACAACAGGATTTGGCATGCATTCTCCACTCTCTGAGTGGCAAGTGGCTGTTGAGATGGCAGTGTGGGTGGGGACTGTCCCTCAGAGGTGCTCAGAGAATCACTCCTTTGACACTTCCTGGGATTTTCTAAGCATCAGATTTCCGGAATTAAATCTCCGCATGCTTAAAATACCTAAGGTGATTTCTTTTTCTTGTACTGATCCTGACTGATCATTTCTCAAAGGAATTGTCTTATTCCTATTTGCACACTCAGTACCTAAAACAGGATCTGGCAGCAGGTGCTCAATAAACATTTCTTGAAATCTAATGAAATTAAAATATATGTGTAATTTCTTGGCAACATGAGATTTATTAGTATGACAGATCATCCAAGCATGTCTGCTTGCCTACGTTGAGCTTTCAAACCCAGATCTTGGTCCCAGATATCCTGCTGTTTGGGAAAACAACGAGACTACCTCCGACAAAAGAAATCCAAAATCTCTGAGGGACAAAGGGCACCTTTCCTTATGCAAACAGTGGCCCAGGGTTCATGTAAGCACAGTCTCTGATAACAAACAGTAGCATTATTAACAAAAGAAAATTCTATGATCCTGACATGGTCTAGTGATTTAGCACCTGCAGGTAACTTTTATTCTGAATCTTAATTTACTACCCACTGGTGACCCTTGTGTAAAAATCAGAACAGGGGAGATTTGATCTTGCATGTAAATTTTATGTTTTGTCTGCTGGCAGATTTATGATTTGGGTTGCGCCCAACGCATTCAATGAGGGAGAGCCACATAATGGTCATACGTGTCATCACCCAGCACATTAAGCTGCCTTGCAATATCCCAGATTACAGTAGTACATTGCAAAGCATGGCTATTTGAAGGTAATTCATTCCAAATTCAACTTGGATTGCTTTTCCTCTAAAACTGACAGTGGGCTATGCAACAAGACCATTGATGTGTGTCTCCAACCTAAAAATAAATTTTATACTTTTAGAGCAGTACCCAAAGAAGTCAGGATATTCAATTCATTAAAAAAATAACAATAATATTCTTTTGTGAGATCACTTGCCCCAAACAAAAGGAAACAGAGAAATGTCACAGAGGCAATTAAACAGAGCAATTAAGGGAATAGATGTTCAGGTCAGATGGATCTGGGATGTTAGCTCTGTGGCTCCCAGGCAGCGCCTAGAAGCCTCAGCTGCTTCAAGTGTACGGTGCACTCGCCCTCAGGCTTGTTATGAACACTTAGGGCAATGCATAATGCCCAGTGCCTCACACAGCATAAGGACTCAGGGAGCTGCTGGTTACTTCTTTTTTCTGCCTAGTCAATTTCTCCTCATGCTTTTTCTTATCAAACAGCAACTAATGGCAAAAAAGAATATATTTGTTTGCTTACAGGAGTGGGCAGCTTTTCCAAGAACAAAAAAATGTAGTAATTCATGAAGAGTTCTGAAAGTTCCTTGAGGTCTTGTATTTTATTTTTAAGCATAAGGTGTATTACTTGGTAATATATTTGTACTTGCTTTAATATAACATGTGTGATTGAAGTTGATACTTCAGTGATGCCAGTTATGTGGGTATGTTCATATGCTGAAAATCTGAGTTGCTCAGTCAGGACATGAGTGTACTCTTCTCTCTCTATGCATGTGTGGGTGTGTGTGTATCTGTGTATGTTGTACTTCAATAAAAAGTTATTTAAAAAGACTCCAGGAAAATACATTGGGTTTATCCTAGAGCTCTGAGTAAACCCTGGCACGCTTCCCCAAGCCCCTAGGGTAGCCCTCCCTTGTTTGCAAAGGATGTCACAGAGGAAGCAAAATCCACATTGAAGTGACAGTATTACTAGGGAAATAAGAAAGGCTTCTTCACGTGATCAAGGACTCAGTGGAGTCAGGAGTTTGTCACAGCAGATGTGGACTTGTGCTGATTGCCAATTTCCAAACACTCATTTGGAAGCCCACGGTTCAGGCAATTAAGGCTGATTCTAGGCTCTGTTTGAAATACAGGAGTTTTTTTTTTTTTTTAACCAAAAACTCATCATCCCACAACCATTGATACAATGTGCTGGTTCATTTTTTCCAGTGACTGACCTTTAAGTGTCCAATTACAAAGTTTTATTATTTCCACCCCCTTTTTGCCATTACCCCCTTGGGAAGGAGAAAAATCAGAGCCCAATAGGACTGTAGAATCTGAGGCTGGAATTGGATTAGAAATTGCAATTACAAAATCCCTAAACCCAAATACCAAAAACAAATTTCCAAGGGCAACATTAAAGTGAGGAGCACAGACGTTCGGGCCTAAATTTGATTTTATAAAATTCCTGGGAAGAAGATTCATAACATTACTATGAGGGCATGCAGCTGCGTGACTTCTGAGACTCTGTCTACCTTTAAATGTATATAAATACGCTGATCTTGAAATAATGCCTAGGCCGCTACATCCCCAAATGGGCTCTGTAAACCCCATGCTTTATCAATAAAAAAGGCAGGGAGGGAGCAAAGGTCATGTGAAATACTCCTGACAAACACTACACCTTATCTTCTGCTCCCAGAGCTTCACGAGACTTATTAAAGGCTCTGAGAAGTCCTGCAGCAAACAAATATGTTTAATTGTATGTAACCCAGCACTTCCCTAATTTACCTGACCAAACATGTCATACCACAGAAAACCCTCTAAAAATTGGGGAAGTGCTAAGTTCACCCTAGTGAGCTGTCTGGTTGTCATAGTCAGGGTGGAACTCCTCAAGCAGGATGTTAGGGCACTGGCCTTCAGGCCTCATGTGGCTATTAGCCATGTGTCCTACAGCTTTTGAATTTATACTTCCAAATGTTCTAGGACACTGAACTCTTCGGGGCAAGCTATTATCTTAGGGCTCCTTTGGCCAACAGCAGTGACACCAAGATTCCATAATCCCACAGGGAGCAGAGCTGTTAAGGACCGTGAGTAACAGTGATGCCATATGTGGTTGAAACGGAGAAACGTTGAACTGCAAAGGGGGTGCATATCAGCACAAGTGCAACCGAGAAGGTTCTTGCCCTTGCCTCTCTCCATTTACCTTTCTTTTGTTCTTGCTCTTCTTCTAAACCTTCCTCTTTTCCCCCTCTCCTCCCACGACCTTCCTTCTCCTCACCTGGTACATCTTTATCCGTGCCACGGGGTGGCAAACTTTCGCTATACAAGGATCAGAGAGTCACTATTTTAGGCTTTGCAAGGCCACCTAGTCCCTGTTGTAACTACTCAGCTCTGCCACTGTATGGCCAAAGCAACATGATGTGCAAATCATTGGGGGTGGCTGTGCCCCAATAAAACTTTATTTATGAAAACAGGCAGAGGGCCAGATTCGGCCCATGTGCTGTAGTTTACCAATCTTTAATCCATGCTTTGCTTGATGATGTTAAGGAATTCAAGTATGTTTTCCTTTTTACTTCTTGAATGACATTGCCCATTTCCGGTTGCGAATCCCTCCCCAATGGTCTTCTGTAAATCTTATTCTCACTTCAAAGCTGATTTCTCCCTCCATCAGGGAACATTCCTTAACTGCCCCCAGCCACCCACTATGAATTAGCCTTTCCCCTTACCCTCACAAGGCAGTGGAGGTCAGCAGAAATTCCAGGACTGCATACTCTGCCTTGCCTTAGAACGGGTTTTAAAATACATTGTCTTCTATTTTAGATGCATACTCTCTCCTCTCTGGAGCCCCTGGCCTATCTATAAACACCTAAGAGTTTTCTTACAGCAGATTCAGATGTCTGTGGAATTCTGTCTGTCCCATTTTTAAATGGAGATGAATATTTATAGGAATAAATATGAATCACAAAAATTGAAGCTGCTTTTGGCAGGAGGTGCTTAGTGAGCATTTTCTTGGGACTGAGGCAAGGGGCGTGTGTGTGTGTGTGTGTGTGCACCCGCGTGTGCGTGTGCGAGCGCATCTGGGGGGAGGGGCGGTGGGCAGGCAAAGTAGTTTCACAGGAGATGGAAAGAAATCTTGATGGGAAGCCGTTTTAAGGCTATAAAGAGTACCTTTCTCCTCTCATGCCTCCAAAACAGATGTCCTACTTATGCATCCATAGTGTGAGCACCCGAGCTTTCAAGAAATACCATCTAAATTTATTCAAACAGGGACTCAGCAATAACTCCTAAAAAGCAATGCTTTCAAAGGAAAAGGAGAGGCGCTCACCTTGCGAGACCGTCAAAACGATTCCCACGGATGCCTCGTGAGCCTCCACTAATCTGACATGAAAGGAGCAGGGCCTGCTGCCGGCCTGGCGGGATTTGAATCCTCTGGTTCCAGGGAGAGAAGGTATTACCAAGATCTGCTTCAGCATGCGGCTTAGAAGGCACATAAATGGAATATGTCTTTGCCCGCTTGGTTTTGAACTAAATCTTCTCCTCCCTCCCAGAGGTAAATGAGATCATTACCAAGGCTCGCTTAGCAGGGATGGATGGGAGTCGGGGGTGCCGAGGGGCAGGGGAGCTAGCTCTCAAAGGCTGTGGCCAGCCTGAAGCAGGCCAGTAGAGCCACCAAGAGCCACAGCCCAACCTACTGGACACGTGGCGATGCCCCCCCCCCCCATAAAAGTGCCGTAGCCCTGGGATGGTCTCGAGAGTGGTATTGAGGAGCATGTCTGCCTCCAGCTTCCTGCATAAGGGAGTTAAAGTCACGGGCTCTTGCTGTCCTAGATTTTCCTCACCTGTCAAATGCAGGCAATGGCAGTGCCTGTCTACAGGACTGTGTTCATTGAGGGCAAATGCCTGCAATCGTGCCTCTTGATGCCTCAGTGTCCTTATTTATAGAAGAAGTCATGATGACATCTGTTGCAAAGGGCTGTTACTGAGTCAATGTCAGCACGCAGAACAGTGCCTGGCACACCGCAGAGGTCATGGAAGGGTTCCCTGTGATGATGAGCTAGGATGAACAGGCAGGTAATTGTGCAGTGATGAAGAACAGAGGCAGGCAGGCTTTCCTTAGTCAACGACCAAACTGCATGTATCTTGGGCTTTGCAAGTCATGCGGTTTCCATTGCGACCACTCACCTCAGCTATGGTAGAGCCGACGAGTCTCAAGCAACTCATAAGGAGTGATGGAGGCTTTGTGACAGTAAAACTTGGCTTACAGACACCAACATTTGAATTCCATATAACTGCCACCTATTACAAAATGTCACTCTTCTTTGGATTTTTCTAAACACCATTTTAAAAATATGAAAACCATTCTTAGATCCTGAGGTCTACCCCAAAAACAGGCAGGCACTGAATTTGGCCTTTGGGCCATAGTTTGCGGATCGCTAATTAAGAGTGACTGCTCTGGAGTGAGCCCTGTTATGTGGCCTTGACCAAGTTAACTCTTCTAAGCCTCTAAAGTTTGATAATCATACCACCTATAACCTATAGCTGAGAGTTGCTGGAAAGATGAAATGACCTAATGCACAAGAAGAACGCATCATGAAGCCTGACACGTAGTAAGTGCTCAGTAAGTGTCAAATCTCATTACGAACAAACCCACAAACCATATCTAACTGAGCTATGAGGCCACTTTCTTAGCAGCAACACCAATACACCAATCTCTTCACAAGCCCCGGACAGAGACCCTGCCAGCAATTCAACATGTCCTATTTTGCGGACACTGAACAGGCAGCCTTGGCATTGACACCTGACCCTCCTGAATGAAAGCGAGTCTAGGGGTCCATGAAATGTAACACCTTCCTTAAGAAAGTCTGGAATTGGTCAGTTACAAAATACCTGGTCCATGTCCCCAACGGATAGCACAGATGATCACTAGGAATGTTTGTGGCCTGTGGATAACGAAGCAGCCACTTGAGCACCTGACCCTTCTGTTCCTCCTTTCCTTGGGGTGACTTGGAATTCCCAATACACTGAACTGTGCACATTCCACTCAAAACATCAAACAGCCTCATCAGCCAGATCCCATTTCCCTGTCTTCTTGAGAAGGTCTACTTGAGGTGGTTCCTTTGGGTAGGATCATTTTAGGCTGTGTGTGTTGTTTTTACTGTCATTGTTTCTTTGTTTTAGTTCATAGAACTGATGAGACAATTGAACCTGACTGCATACAAACCAGGTATTCCCTGACAACTTCAAGACCCCCAGTAGTCCCGTTCTTTACTATTCTGACCAAGCTTCAGTGTCAGACAGAAAAATTCTGGACTTTTGCATTCTTTTATGTCAAACTGAGTTGATATTAGGACGATTAGCTAATCTGAGGAGGGAGGGCCTAGTTTGTGGAAATAGGGACCATGAATTTGCCTCATTAGGAAAAGATACCTGCCATATGCCAGGCACTATCCCAAGTGCTTCACAAACATCAGCTCATTTAATTACCAGAAAACACCATGAGGTAGGGCTATATTTATCCCTCACTTCACAGATGAGGAAAAGCACAGAGAGATTAAGGAACTTAGCCAAGGTCACACAGCTGACAAGTAAGGCAACTGGGATTCCATTTGAGGCAGTTCCAAGTCCATGCTCTTTAAACACAGCTCTATGCTGCCTCTCTTTACGTAAAAAGGTACCTTGCAAACAAATCAGCAGAGGACAAGTAAGAGTGCCACTATAGATTCTGAGAGAGCCTGGGGGCCCGTCCATTAATCTCTCATCTCCACAAAGCCACTCCAGGAAGTGGTCACAACAATAGGGACCAGCAGTAATGCTTGATGTGGACAAGTGACATCTCATCTCCAAATCTGTTGTAGAGTGTAAACAAAGTCTTGCTTTTTCCTCTTCCTTCTTTCCTATTCTTTTCCTCCCTTTCTTTCTTTCTGTCTGTCTGTCTGTCTGTCTGTCTGTCTGTCTTTTTGTTTTGCTATAGCTACTATGGAAAATACTGGGCAGTTTCTTCAAAAAACTAAAACTAGAACGACCATAGGACCCAGCATTTCTACTTTTGGATATTTACCCAAAAGAAACAAACAAAAGCACCATCCCAAAGAGCCATCTGCACCCTCATGTTCATTACAGCATTACTTACAACAGCCAAGACATAGAAACAGCCTAAGTGTCTACCAGTAGGCCAATGGATAAAGAAAATGTGGTATATATTTACAACGGAATACTACTGAGCCATCAAAAATAAGGAAATCCTGTCATGTGCAACATGGATGGACTTTGAGGGCCTTCTGCTAAGTGAAGTAAGTCAAACAGAAAGACAAATACTGTATGATCTCAATTACATGTGAAATCTAAAAAAAAAAAAACCCCTCAGATACAGAGTAGATTGGCGTTTGCCAGAGGCAGGGGAGTGAAATGGGCAAAGGGGGTAAAAAGGTCCAAACTGCCATTTATAAGATAAAAGTTCTGGGGATATAATGTTTGGTGCGGTGAAGAAGAAAAACAAACCTTACTGTTTCAATTCACCTGTACTATGTACCTCCTTTGCAACAGTCCTCGCAGATAAATGCAGCTTCACGATCGATCCCTGACTATGGCCCACACCACACTCCACAGTCCTGTCAGGAGAGCAGTTCTGGAGAACCTCTATGGTTCCGTGGGGCCTGAGGGCTTCCAGCGCCCCAGGATCAGGCAGCCAGCACCTCTGGGGGGGGCCGATGCTCTCGAACGCTCTCAGCCACTAAAGGGTTTCTCAGCCCTGTGAGAGCTGCTGGCACTGCCCCATATGTGGCGGGGACCCTTGTGAATCCTGACAGTTGTGCTGGGATGGACAGGTGTCTGATTACAAATCACATCGCCATTATTTACCAGGCCACATCTGAGCACCCCTCAAATGATGATGGAAGGCAAACAAACAGGAGACAAAGCAGATTGCAATTCTCTCTGGTGGGGCTTTATGCAAAAAGGTACCTCGCCCACGTAATTCATTAAGCTAAAGCTCCATGTGGACCAGTTTGGAACCTGAGATGATTATTACAGACCAATTGCCCATCACTTGCTTTCTGATTTAAAGATGCCTTTCTGCCAAAGTGGAAGGGATCATTGGGCTTCACAAGCAACAAGAAAATGTTGAAAAGTCGTGCTTTTGCCCAATATGGCTCTGGATCCTGTTTTATTATTTAGCAGGGAAGAAAGAAAATATTTTAAAGAGTCACTTTCTGTACCACAGCAGAAACTTGGAAGCTTTTTTACAACACCATGAAAGGCCAAGATGAGGTTAAGAGGAAAGAGAAAAAGCTACATCAATGCTGAAGAAAAATCTCTAAGACATGCTGTTAAGTAAAAAGAAAATTAAAATTAAAAGTGAAAACAACAAACAAGTTTAAGAACAAGATATCCTAACAAAACAGTGGGGATGTGCTCACTGCCACTGAGCTGTGTACTTCAAAGCGATTAAGATGGTAAACTGTATGTATATTTTTACCGCAACTTAAAAAAATAAGATGTTCTCAGTATATCTATAAAAACAAAACTATGCATTTTCCTATGTGTCACTTAAGCATATGGAAGTATAGATAAATGCCAACAGAGTCAGATATTGACCTCCGGGGAGGGGCCTAGAATTGAGGGTACGAACAGCACAAAATTTAGCTTTGGTAGCATTCTATGAATGTCTTATAACCAGAACATGGTCACATATATTGTACTTCATAAATAATTTAAATAAAATCTGCAAGTAAGTCTCAGTCTCTTCTCTAAAATGAAGATACTGAACTAGGTCAGCAATTCACCTTTTCCCCTATAGTTATAAGCCATGATATGGTAAGATCTGTGTCTATGAATTACTATAATTACTAGGCATGGCTAAAATAGATCTCATACAATTTCTCAACTTAATTTAAAAACATTTTGCAGTTGGGGCACCTGGGTGGCTCAGTTGGCTAAGCGTCTGACTCTTGATTTCAGCTCAGGTCATGATCTCAGTGTCCTGAGATGGAGCCCTGAGTCTGAGTCAAGCTCCCTGCTCAGTGGGGAGTCTTCTTGGGGATTCTCCCCTGTCCCTCCCCCGACTCGTGGGCATGTTCGCGCATGCTCTCTCTCTTTTGCTCTCCCTCTCTCTCAAATAAATAAATAAATCTTAAAAGAAAAAACTTTTTTTTTTAGTTAGTAAATACTTATAGAGTACCTGCCGTGTGCCAGGCATGATCCCAAGTGCTTCACAAATATCAGCTCATTTTAATTATCAGCAAACACCATGAGGTAGGGCTATATTTATCCCCCACCTCACAGATGAGGAAAAGCACAGAGAGATTAAGGAACTTAGCCAAGGTCACACAGCTGACAAGTAAGGCGACCGGGATTCCAGTTGAGGCAGTTCCAAGTCCATGCTCTTTAAACACAGCTCTATGCCGCATCTCTTTTCATCACCTACTAGCCTCCTTTCTGTTCTTCACATCTGTCAAGTTCATTCCCACATCAGGCCCTTTGCGTTTGCCATTCACTCTTCTGATGACACCCTTCTCCAGATCTTTGCATGGCACAGTCTTTCTAATATTTAGGTCTCAGCTCAAATGTTGACTTTCTAGAAGACCTGAAATTGCTTTTCTGCCATCTTTTTAAAACTATTTCTTGTTTGTTAATAATTTGTTCACCATTTTATTTTCTATTTCTCCCAATACATTATATGCTTCATGAGGTTAGGAACCCTGTCTGCCTTGTTCACCACTTGTCCCAACTCCCACCTCAGTGCCTAACACAGAGCAGGTGCTTGGTAAGCGGTAAATGGATCGTGGATGGATGGAATGATAGATGGATGGCTGATGAGAGACAGATAGATGATGGATGGATGGATGGACAGACAGTTGGAAGGATGGGGGGATACATTTAAGTTTTAATGAATTTAACTCTACTCCTTTTACCCCACTCAAAACCCTTATCAGGATTCAGGTGAGAGAGATGCTATTATAGAGATGACCTTGAAATCATTAATTTCCTTTTAAAAATAACTTATAACTGGATGGCTTTGATATATTATAAGGATCAAATCACTTGGAGCACAGTTCACAATGGGTGGAGACAACCATTAATGGGAAAAGAATCTCTGACAAATGTTTTAGTTGATTCTTGAGAAGAAAAATCTTCCTACTTTGAAGGCCAACGATACCACTAATGTACCACACCAGTATCATTCGGAGTTGCGGACTCAGACCCTCGTGACGAAACACAATCTTCAGCTCCTCAAAGGTCCAGAGGCGCGACCGAACAGCACCCAGGGTCCAGCTGCTCAACGAGCACTGCCGAGTGCTGTATGCAAACGATCTAAACACCGGAATCCCTCCTCTGGTCCCACACTCTCTGGTCTCCTTCATCAGGCACTTTGGAATTCTTTGCTCTCAAAGAAAATATCCCATAGCATGCTTCAGATATTAGGAAGCCAAACAAGCAATCTCTACAAGTAAAATATGAGATATTGAACGAGGCTCCCTGGAGCAACCAGCTCCCACATGTAAGTAATTTTAAGAGGACGGAATTGATTTCTGACCTTATGCCTTGGTGTATTTGTAAGCATTTGTATTTGATGAAAAACAGTCAGAATAAAGGGCAGTTTGATTTTTCAAGAGCTGTAAAATATAGACAAGGATAACAGGGGGTAACTTGCATATTACCCTGCAAATGGACAACAGAAAGTTCTGGGTATGGCAAGCAAAATATGAAATCAAATTTAGCAGAAGCCCTCCTTTCATTTTTTTTTTTTAACCTGGTGTATTTCAGCCTTGGTTGGATGAACTCAAGACGGGCAGCTTTGTTCAATAAGCACAGTTCTGCTACGTTTTCTCATTTCCTCACACGGAAGCCCTTAGGCAGACCTGAACATTATCTAACTCGAACATGATCTAACTCAGAAAAAATGTTCTTGGTTTCATCAGGAGATGGGTCTCATGTTCCTCTGGGAGCGAGATGTGAAGGCTCCTGGGTCCTACTGAAAGAGAAATGGAGACAGAGACTCCCACACCAACCTCACAGGTGGCATGTAAGGGACTCACGCTGTGAAGGGACGCCGTCTTTCCACAGACCAAGCCTGGCTGGCAAGCCTCACTTTTCTAGGACTTACCCAGGAAGACAACGGGATTTTAGACTCATTAACAAGGACATGCATCTAGAAAGATTAATTGAACAGACAGTATACATAACAAGAGTCCATTCTCCCCCACCGGCCCCCCACTCCCCCGTAGAGCACACACATTTCTGGGCAATTTGCATACACTTAGACTGGATCCCACCTCTTCTAGCTCAATGACCTTACAGAAATGCAGACACCAAACCTACCTTGCTTAAAAAGGACCAAGAAAGAGAGATCACAAGCAATTATATGACTTAAAGACCCATGATTAAGTCTTTAATAAGATTTGGCTTCCATTTCAAAGTTCCGTCTCAGTGTTTCATAATTAAGAAGCGATGAGCCTGATAGACATGGGGCATGTCAGACATAAACAGAAATTGGGAATTTCATGCCGTAGTAAATAACTCAAGGGTGGAATGAGGCAGGAGGCATTACCAATACGGCAGGGATGGAGGTGGGGGAGAGCCAACCTAGGGCCTTCAATGCTAGGGAAGTTATTTGAGGACTGTTGAACCCTATGAAAGATCAGCCTTTCTGGGTGCCAAGCCCCCAGATACTTGGGTTTATCAAAGAACTACCAATCACGTAACATAGTTGAAACAGCCTAGAGGTAACTTTAGCTTTCACACCTGAGATTTTGGGATATTCTGAAGCCCTTGTGCCTTTGCCAAAAACAGAAAACTTATTACCGGCAGCTTTGTGCTGTGTCTGAATACACAGTTTCTCACGGCACTGTCTGATCCCCTTTCCTGCGAACAGCTCCCCTGTGTCTCCCCGACCATCCCACCCCACACAGTGGGCGTCAGAAGAGACCAAAGCACCATCTAAATGCAGGTGACTGGGGATTGGGTCTAACATGGCAGCAACAGAATTCTTTTCAGGTATGTCCTCTGGATGATACTCTTAATAGGGGATAACTACCATTTGTAGAGAAGTGTTTGCCATTTTGCTTGGAAGAGAGATTCTTTTCCTTCCAAGGAGTCCATCAAAGCCCCTTTCAATTCATACCTCTCAATTCATGCTTCCACAGTGAACACGTACAAAATGGATGGCTTGTTTAATATTAATTAAAGGTCCCACTGTGCTGGGTGATAGTTCTCTAGGGCAGCACAGTAAGTAAGTAGCCCTCATGCTTGGGAATCAGAGCCTGTAAAGGCTGCACACCCTACCAAGACGTTCTATTGGTTACCATTAGAAAAACAGTCATTATAAATGGTTAGAATAATATGCAATATGCATAATGAATGAGCACCAGAAGTCACAAAAATAAATGCAGAGGAAAAGGCATGAATGGAAGCCAGCTCCAAAGTAGAATCCAATAATTTGTCAAATTCCGTTGACACCACTTCACGACACAGCTCAGATCTGCTGTCGTCTTAGCACCAGCATTCATCGGCATCTGCCTGGGCCTGCCTGGACCCCCATCTTCCTCCTTGCTCCCAGAATTAACTTCCGAAGACCCAGCTGTATTCATACACCTTAAATGGCTCCCAAATGGATTAAGCATAAAGCCAAACACTGGGTGTACATTTAGAAGTTTCCATACAGTAGCCCACTCATTTGGCCCCATCTCTCAACAAGGTACCCATCCTCTATCCCCCAGCCCCACAAGCCTCCAGGTGCTGTGCTTTCTGCCAGGGATTCTCCATTTCATGCTCACAGCAGTGCTTTGAGGGGGCAGCAGGAGCGTGATACATCACTACTGCTCCATTATAGCTGAGGAAACAGAGTCTGGAGAGGTTTTGTAACTGGCCCAAAGTCATGCAGTCAGTAAGCAGAAGGACAAGAATTTGAAAACAAGCCTGCCTGATTGCAACACATCTGTTCTTTCCCCTACACTGGGTCAGCAGATCAGTAACTGTTGGACCTCTTGACAAGTGTGTGGGGTTATAGGGGGACAGCTCAGGAACGTCATACAGAACTACCCTACAGGAGGCAAGCAGAAGAATTCCTTTTTATCCCAGAAATAAAGGCAATTGGCAATGAAGAAACAATCGTGTTGGTGCCAGAAAGTGTAAGAAGAGTCATGTGAACCCCCACATTATTCCTTTCCATGAAATCCTAAAATTTTCAATAAAAAGCGATGGTCACCAATTGTTTTGTGGAAACCAAGGAAGGGGCTGGGCTTTATTCCAAAGTTAACAAGTGTGGAGTCAAAGTGACATGCACAGATGGGGAGGCATAGAGGCAGAAGGACATGGGCAGAAATTGCGGGGGGGACACTCAGGGCTCTTCCAGAAATTGGCACACATGGAGCCAAATCCCTAAGAGGAAGGGGATTTTTCCAACTTTTCTCTCTAATGAAGCACTGAGCTCCAACACGTCCCCTGAACCACCCATGTATTCAGTGTTATTCCCGCCCACCTTTACTTCTGTCTCCCTTCCTCAGGGGAGCCCCCCCACTCCAAAGGAGCACTCTGTCCCTGGGGCCCATGTGCCCTCCTACCACCTGTCAAAACCTCCATGCAGGAAAAGCTCTGACAAACTCATTGACCTTCAGGAGTAAAAATGACTCTTTGCTAAAATCATCACCCCTCCAGGGCTCAAATTTTCATTTTTCAAGCAAAAAGGAAAGGAACCACAGAAGTGCAATTCCAAGCAAAAAGGAAGAAGTCAGCCTTCAGAACCATTTCTGAAGGCTCAGAAATCTGACAAAGGCTAATCTGACACATAATATGACATCTCTGATTTTTAAATCTGTTTAATGAAATCAGGAGTTTGAGGAAAGCTGTCAAAGACACACAAGGAAATACCAAGATATAAATTGTCATGTGCTCTAAGATGGTTACCATATGATTGTTTTTCCTTAAATGGTGGCTCCTTTGGCTTCGGTAAAACAGAATGTATGCCAAAGTGAGTATACAGCTTTGAAAAAGAAAGCTGTAAGGACATATGGAGACACACACAAGGGTATGTACCAAGTGAAAAGCAAAGCTGTGGAATAGCAAAGACTCTGTATTCGTTTTTGTTGTTTAAATTAAGATGTACACGTGTGTGCATCACTGGCTCACTGTGTGGTTTTTAACTGGCATTCTTTCTCCCCTTTTTCTGAAATCAGAATCTCCCTTTTCTTTGAGCTGATGTGGTCCTGTGCTTCACATTCCCCAACAACCAGTCCTCCACCTGGTACAGACACAGGGGTGACCCTGGTCTGTCCTGTTACTGTCCCCCTGTCCACGGAGATTGGCCCGAGCAGAGCCAGTCACCGTCCTTCACTGGGACTGATGTCCCGGTCCCTGGATAAAGAAGTTCTTCTCTCCACAAGAGCGGCTGCCCTGCTGAGTTAGGACCGTGGGGATGCAGGTGAGCATCTTTCCCACTAAGGGAAGGAGAGCTGTCTGCAGAGGACTGAAAAGAAGAGAGAAGAGCTGGATGATGGAGAAGGAGAAAGGGTCAGGAAGAGGAGGAGAGAAGGCTCCCAGCGAACCCCAGGATCCAATCAGGAATCCATCCAGATCTGCTCTCTGACTTCCCAGGAACATGGCCATTTTACTTGTGGCTTAAGCTCGTGTGAGTTTGCTTTCTGTCGTGTGCAAATTAAAGAACTCTCCCAAATACTGTGAGTATATATCTGTGGGCTTCTGTACGTCTCCATCTCCAAATCCAAAACATATCCAAGCAATTTAACAGTACTTACATATGATAATCTATGATTATGATTAACGTGGGGCAGTTAAAATTACTCATTTTAACTTTTTCAATTAGTACCGATTACTTTTTATGATTTTTTCAGTGAAAATATGGTTGGTTTTTTTGTTTGTTTTTTCAAAAACATTTCTGCCTCCAATTAAGGATGGAAAGAATCTGTGTTCGCTCTCGGAGTAGGAACCATTAAGTACCCTGTAGATAGCAGAATCTGCAACAGGCAAACGCATGCATACAGTGCAAAATAACACCTCTGGTACGTACGCCGATTCAGTGCACCGAATAGTGAGCCACTGTGAGCTGGAGTCTTCCAAGAGCTCCATTTAGCCCTCCTTCATCTCTGCTGTTCGTGCTAAAATGTTCTTCCTCCATGTAATTTTTACTCTGGGCACCAGAAATGTAGGATTTCTTACCAACTCCTGCTTGCTTCTTTATCATTCGAACAAACCCCAAATTATACTCCATTTTCTCTCTTTCTGCCAACCAAGAATCACCAAGTCACCTCCAAGGAATACAGAACAACATGGCCAGATTCTGTCAGATTAAAATATGAGACAAATTAACCCTCATTAAGAGAATGCACCTGCAACACTGCCTACCAACTGTGAAAAAGCAACTGGCTGCATCCCTGAGTCCATATTGTCTTCACCCCTCATTAAGCAACCCCCGCCCCAGATTTTGCTGAGCAGCCGCAGCTGTAGGCAGCTCTGGCTGGACCCCACGGTGGTGGTTCTACAGGCAAGTTGGGACTATCTTGTCTATCCCGAGTACATTTGTACAGAACGCACAGGGAAATTTGCTTTCAGAAACCGATTTTTATTTTCTGGAGGAAAAAAAGAACCGCTAACATTTTTAAAGGATGCCAGTTAGGGTCTGGTTTATTCTAGGACTTTAAAAGCAAAGGTTCTTTATGGATCAGTTTCCTTTCTGATGCCTTAGGTTGCTCAGTGCCTCAGGTGGCCACAGAATCAGGCGCTGCCAAAGTTAAAGGAAGGTCTCATTTTCTGCTTCAGATTTTTTTTTTCTTTCCCACTGAAGAAAAAAGTAAACTGTTCCTGATGTAATTTCTTTGAGAAAATTAATGCTCATGTGAAGTCCCCATGCAGAGCAGCATTCTTAACAGACCCCCTTAATTCCTTTCACTTTAATAAGGAGACAGAGTTCAAGGTCGTTAGCTGTTCTCCCCCAGGTCTCCCAGCCAGAAATGGGTGAAGCCAGGTGTGTCTGATTCCAGCATCCACATCCGCAATCACAACGCTATGGTGCAGAGGGGCGCAAACCACAGCCCAAGGGCCAAAGCCCAGCCTGCCACCCATTTCTACAAATACCTGTTTCACTGGTACACAGCTAGGCCATTCACACAGGTATTGTGCAGGGCTGCTTTCGTGGTGCAGTAGAAAAGTCGAGTGGTTGCAAACTAAACCAATCTTCTCTCTGACCATTTACCAGAAAACATTTGCTGACCTCAGTACAGTTTAATATCCTGATGCATGAGAAGAGTAGATCTCATCTCGGTATCAGAGGAGACCAAAATACCCAACTGATAATGTTCTTTGTCCGATAGAACCTACCCAGTTGGCAGATACCATGCCCATGTGACGGACTTCTGTGCCATGATGACCCAGCCTTATCTGACCAACTCTGCTCTTCTATAGGCTGTACTCTGTCCCCTGACAAAAAAGAAGTCTCCTGCTTACTGGCATCAAGAGCTCAAAGGTAAGGCCAACGAGGTCTTTGTGAACCAGGCAAACATCTCCTTCCCTCATCTGTCACTGCCTTCTCCTGTATAAGTCCCAGAAGATGGGGCGAGCAAAACCCGTGTCTTATGTGGAATGGACTCACAGGTGTTCCAAATATTATCTGCCATGTTTTTAGTGACAGCCTTTTACTGGGGTTGGGAAGGCTTCAAGGACTAAAATGCCAAGCTACAGAAGAGCAGGAAAGGACTACACATGCTCAAATCTTATTTGAGAGAATACCATCAGAAATATGTGTCAGGGCATAAAAACGGTCCACTGAAAAATGATCAAGCTTTCGTAGTCTAATTGTGGCAAAAGCGAATCAAAATATGGTTTATAGTTGTTGTCATTTTTTATTATACAAGAGAATCATATTCCTTTCCCTCCCAGACCAGCAACTTAGATTCTGGAAATTCGGATTTTTTAAAAAGACTAGTTGCTCACATAGTCGTTTTTCCTTTCTTAGATATTCACTGAGCACTTGCTATGTGCCTGTCTCTATTCTGAGTGTACGTATGAGCTATGATGGTCCCTGCGCTTATAATTTCCATTCTAGTTGGGAAGACATGTAAATGAGTAACAAATAAACAGGAATATTTTAGGTAGAGGTAAATGCTATGAAAGAAACAATAGAATGTGTAGTGGTGGGGGGATGATTTTAGGTGAGAAACGCAGGGGCAGAGACCTACTATATGCCAGGAACTGCACTAAGCTTTAGGAAAGCACTGGCCAGAGAGGAGGGTTGTCAATCATCACATCTACATAAAGGGGTTCCAGGCAACAAAACTAAAGTTGTCTTGGGAGGACAGAAAATGTTTTCTGGAACCACATCAAGACCTAGGAATGACCACGTCAATGTCCCACAGTGGTGAAATAATTAAATTAGGGTATAATTTAGGGGTGCCTCGGTGGCTCAGTCAGTTAAGCAGCTGCCTTCAGCTCATCATGATCCCAGGGTCCTGGGTTCGAGCCCCGCATGGGGCTCTCTGCTCAATCTGCTTCTCCTTCTGCCCCTCCCCTGCTTGTGCTCTGTCTCTCTCTCTCAAATAAAGAAAATCTTTTAAAATAAAATAAAGTAAAAGATGGTATAATTTAAAAGTTGTTTTGAAAGACTATATAATGAAATGGGGAAATGCTCCTAATATATCAGAAAGGGCATTTCTAAAGCAGTCTTTGTGATGGTTGATTGTATGTGTGAAACTGACCGGGCCATGAGGTGCCCAGATACTTGGTTAAACATTATTCTGAGTGTGTTGTGAGGGTGTCTTCTGGATGACATTACACTTGAATCAGTAGACAGAGTAAAGCAAATTACCCTCCCCAAAGTGGGTGACTCCATCCCAGGCAATGAAGGCCCAAATAGAACAAAAAGCCTGACCTTCTCAAAAGTAAGAAGGAATTCCTGCCTGCCTGACTGGAGCTGGGAGATAGTGACCTTTCCTCCTCTCATTTCTAAAATGAACTCATTCAGGAGTCCAGGGGAGTTCTCCAGTTTGGGGCTCTCAGCCCATGCCTATCAAACCACACTTCACACTTCCCTTCATTCAATCTTTCATGATCCAAAAACACTAACCACTATGCTTTCCAACAGATTCACATAATAAAAGCAATACAACCTAAGTCTTATGACAAGCCTATTCAGCCAGTAGACAGGTACTGGCACCCCCATCGTATGGATGAGAACACTGAGATTTGGACAGCTGGCTGGTCCAAGGTCACATGGCTTGTAAATGGCAGATTCAGGGCTGGCCTGTGTTATAATGCATTACTCCAACCCCAGCGCACCATCCACCGGAGCCCACAAGCCTGCGTTCTCTTGGTTCCTACTGCTTCTCCACCCTCAACTTCCCCTCTTAGTCTCCTTCATGCCTAACGCTGACACCAACTTTGCAAGACATGACATATAAAGAATCGGAAGGATGATTTCGTGCTTTAGAGCTCATTCCTCTAGCCCAGTGGTTGCACACTTAATTACCTAAACTCAGACAGGTGAGGTAAATAAAGGAAGCAGCCAGTTTATGGGAGGAGCATCGTCTGTGGGAAACAGAAGATGAAATGCCATCTCCATGGTGAAGTCCGTGTCTAAATCCACTGTCAGAGGGCCGCAAACTCTAGCCTGTGCGCCAAATCTGGCACGCCGCCTGTTTGGGTATGGCCCATGAACTAAGAACAAGTTTTAGATTTTTAAACACTTATATTTTAAATGGTTATCTAAATACCTTGATTTTTGTCTCTTGACCCACAAAGCCTAAAAGATTCACTATCTGTCCCTTTATAGAAAAAGCTGGTCAACTCTTGCTTTACAGTGTCCCTTAGCCTTCAAAACTAGACACATACCCACCTGCAGAACTGAAGTCAATAAGCCTCTCTGTCTATGGAACGTCTCCAAGTCACTCATGAAGAATGTGGTTATTCAATCTGAAAAAAGCTACAAACTGTATGATTCCAACCATAGGGCATTCTGGAAAAAGTCAGACTATGGCGACAGTAGAAATTTCAGTGATTGTCAGGGCTTGGTGGGGGAAAGATGCACAGGCAGAGCACCGAGGATTTTTAGGGCAGTAAAAATACTCAGTACGGTATTAAAATGGATATATGGATGGATATGTGCCATTGTACATTTGTCCAAGCCCACAGAATGCAAAACACCAAGGGTGAACCCCAATGTCAACCCTGGACTTTGGATGATATTGGAGGTCAACACGGAATCGGTAATTGTAACAACTATACCACTCTCATGGGGGATGTTGTATCAAGAGGCTACGCATGTGTGAGGGCAGGAGGATTGCGGAAAACTTCCATACTTTCTTCTCCATTTTGCTGTGGAGCTAATACGATGAGAAAAAAAATTAAGAAAAAAATAATATGACTCTTGCCTCACTTATGTAGTAGATTTGCACAGCACAGTGCTTTTCAGGGACAGCATCTTAGCCAAGCGTGAACATGGTGACGTCCACAGCTGGGTACGCATGGAACCACACTCTCCTTTCATCTGCACAGCGGTCACGGCTAACCAACTGCTGCATGCCTTCTTGCTGAGGCCAAGTATGACCTCTGAACCCTGCTCCACACAGCACTTCGGGCATCTACTACCAATACATCAGAGTTATTCAAAGAAGGCAAGCCACCTAGTAAAATACATCAGACAGAGACAGACAAATACTGTATGATCTCACTTACAAGTGGAATCTAAAAAGACACACACACACAACAAAATAAAACAACAGCAAAAACTCACAGGAACAGAGAACACATCGGTGGTTGCTAGAGGCAGGGGTTGGAGGTGGGGGAACTGGGTGAAGTCACCAGGCACAGCATGGTGACTGCGGTTAACAACACCGTATTGTACGTTTGAAAGTTGCTGAGACACTAGATCTTAAAAGTCCTCATCACAAGAAAAAAAATGTGTAACTGTGAAGTAATGGATGTGAACCAACTTGGGGTGGTGATCATTTCATAATATATACATATATCACGTCATTATGTTGTCCACCTGAAACTTATGCACTGTTATATGTCAATTATATCTCAGTAACACTGAAAGGGAAAAAAGAAAGAAAAGAAAACCACCTGCCGTCTTGGGTTTTGACCTTGGAGCAAGTATTTCGGTTTTTTTTAAGATTTTATTTATTTATTTATTTATTTATTTATTTATTTATTTATTTATTTAAGAGAGAGCGAGCAAGCAAGAGAGTGGGGTGAGGGGCAGAGGAAGAAGCAGACTCCCTGCTGAGCAGGGAACTGGAGCAAATATTTGAGAGATGTTTTGAGTGCTCTAAGCTACTTTCCTCCCTTGAATCCAACAACAGAGGCTCGTGTCTACACTTAAGGACCAGAACTGGCTTGATTTTCATGGCATTTATTTCAGAGAGGGAGGAAAGAGGCTTTGCTCATCCCGGAGTGATTCTCCAACATAGGGCTGTACTTCAGGTCTGAGGACTGAAGCCCCCCTGAGAAGCTCTGAGTATGGAACTTTTCTGTGGCAAGCTAAGATTTTGCACTAAACTAGTATTTTTATCTAAAATCCCTTTCCTCCCCGCCCCGCGCTGCCCCTCCCCCCCTGGCACTTTCCAAAAACACTGAAGCATCCTCAAGGAAAGCCTTACAAGCCCTGGGCACGATGGTCCTCTATGTTTTGTAAATACTTGTGGCTTCTCCAAGTCAGAACAAAAAATAAAAGAATCCAAATGCATTTCAATCATTGGCTAGGTTCCAGTTTTCCCATTCTTCTTCCACCCTTCTGCTCCCCAGCGACAGCCCCCTTCCCTCAGAATCCTGCACAAACCCAATATGCCTTCCCCTTCAACCACACACTTTATTATTATCTTAAGGTCAATACCTTTATAAACGTGCCTTTGACTGGTTTTTCGTAGATAACTTGAGGGCAGTTCTTCTTCGCAAGCAATAAAAATACCCCAGCCTGGGATGTTATCAAGATGAAAGTAATTACAAAGTCCTGAGCTGAACTGCCTGTGAGAGCCGGCATCCCTTATTATTGCTTAAATCTTTGAACAAGGGGGACCTGGCTTCATGTAACCATCAATCTCATACTTTTCTTATTTCAAAAGAGGCCTCACCCTCAAAACATAGACTCGAAGAAATTATTTGGTTTTGCTAGCAATTCTTTATTACATATTAATATTTTTCCATAGGCATCTTAGGGGATCTGCAGGTAAGTGGATATTTTACTGGCCTTACCTTTGTTAGTTACCCTAAGGATTCACTTTCCCATATAGTGTGG
Source organism: Zalophus californianus (assembly GCF_009762305.2). NCBI lineage: Eukaryota > Metazoa > Chordata > Mammalia > Carnivora > Otariidae > Zalophus > Zalophus californianus. The sequence goes on along the minus strand of NC_045595.1, from coordinate 40,058,526 downwards.
GTTTTTGTTTTTTTGTTTGTTTGCTTGTTTTTGTTTTTGTTTTGTACTCCGGCCCCTCTACCCAGATCTGAAGCTAATTGGCTGATAAAGGCTATTCTCGCAATGCCAAGTTCGGAGTCAGTTTCAAACATAATGAAAGAAGCTAAGCATCCGAGGGATACGAGCCTAACCTATCTGTGTGGCATGTACTCTAGCCAGATTTTGCTGATTCGTGTGTCCATGGGAGAAGAGAAGGCCATCAACACCACATCAGCAGAGAGTGGTAAGAACATCTATGAGCTTTACGCTGATGTTGGGAGGTGAGATCCTACCCTTCCAGAAGAATATGTCCTCAAAAAGAAGACAGCACAGGTTGAAATCATGCTCACTTGGGACACCTTAGGACAAGTTTCAGTAATCTGTCAAAAACGCAGACCTGTGGGGGTGAGCCACCACTCCGCCATTTTCCAGCTGTGTGGCAGTATCCAAGTCAGTGAAACTCTCTGACCCATGGGTATTTCACCTAAACTTAGGGATAAGGAGGAATGTTGTGACTACCAAGGAGACAAGAGGTGTGAAGCCTTAGGAAGCATTCCACAACAACAGAGGAGAGGGGCGCGGGGGGGTGCTCCTTGTCCTATAAACAAGACGGTTAGAGCAGATGATCTTCAACTCTGTAGCTCCAATATCCAATTGGTCCAGTTACTGGAACAAGAGCCAAGGAGACCCAGTGAAAATAACTTCTGCTTAGAACTCAAGAGATTTGGGTCCCAAATCAAAGCCACTTCAGTTCATTCCCTCTGGCAATGACTCCTGCCCATAAAGCCCAGGAAACTTCTAGAGCACTGTATCACTTCTTAGGCTAACACCTCCATGGGCCTGGGATAAGCACTTAACATATGGTGACTTATTTATTCCCCACAATAACCAGATAACACCAGTACTATTATCCTCCCCATTTTATAGATGAGGAACTAAAGCAAAGAGAGAATCAATTACTTTGCAGATAGCAAAAAGCGGGGAGGGGGTAGTTAAGTGGCAGAAATGGCACACGTGCCACTAAACAGAGAAGAGATGAGACAGACGGGCCAAGGAGTCACCTTTACATGGGGTGCTCAAGGCATGTCTTTCTGAAGGATCTCCCAGTCCAGGGAGAAGATGGGACTATGTGAAGTCCCCAGAGCACAGAGGAGTTGGTTCAAAGGCAGTGTTTCTCAAACTGTATGTGCATCAGAGCATCTGGAGGGCTCGTTCAACACGCGGAAGTAGGCCTCGCCCCAGAAAGTTTAATTCAGTGGGTCTGGAGTGGGGCCTGGGAATTGTCATGTCTAAAACATTCCCAGATGACACCGATGCAGCTGAGCTGGGATCCACACTTTGAGAACCACTGCTCTAGAAAAGGAGCCTACCAACTTTTTATGTAAAAAGCCAGACGGTAAATATTTTTCACTTTGCAGACCTTCAAGTCTCTGTTGCAACCACTCGGTTCTGCTGCTGGATCATGAATGCAGCCAGAGACGATATGTAAATAAATGAGCGTGGCTCTGCTCCAATAAAACTTTATTTACAAAAATAAATAGTAGGCGACATTAGGTCCCATGGGCCACAGTTTGCCAGCCACCGTTCTAACTGAATCTGCCTTTAACTCTTTCTGGAACAGAAAGCCAAGCAAGCGCCTGTGCCCCTAGCCTCCACTAGAAACCACTGCACTTTCCCATTCTGTCTGATCACCCGTTTGTGTCTTGGCTTAAAAGCCATATGCCTGGGAAGACCTCCCTGACCTCCTCGGGGCAGGGAAGGTGTCCCTCCCCTGTGAACCTCTGGTGCCACTCACCTGCTCTGTCAGAGCACGGAGTCCCATGTGACATACACGACTGCATGGTCCTATTTCTATCGGAAGGGGGCCAAATATGTCACCTTCAAACCCCAGTCCAGTGCCCAGTACACCACCTGCCAGACAACTACCGAGAGTGTTACTTATTGAATGACTGAGTCTTTCATTTTCCCCTTTCCGAGAGCAATTCCCAGCGGCCTTGAGCTGTACTCGTCATGCCCTAATGCGTAGGGTTCACTTGGGAACCTTGTTAAAGTGCACTTTCTGATTCATTCAGTCTGGGGCGGGACCTGAGACTCTGCATTTCTAACGGGCTCCTAAGAGATGCTGAGGCCGCTGGTCCATGAACTACACTTTACGTGGCAAGCATTTAACAATCACAGAATAATGGATCTCTCTGAAGCTACAATGTACGTGGAGGCCCTTGAATCACTCTCTTCAACGCTTTTGATACAGAAACCCAGGACTTCGGCTCCAGCTTCCTGACTGATGTTGAAAGAACCCACACTTAAAAACCAACAAGGGAATTGCACTTAACAAACCTCATTATATTTCCTGTTATTTTAACTATCACTATAATTAAGTTCAAAAGATTTGCCACACACAACTTGCTTTGGCACATTGGGTGTGCTTTGATTTTTAGAGGCCTCAACCTACTTTGGTGCCCTTGAAATTCATCTGTCAAACACAAGGATGCTACAGACTGAAATCACAAGAGTCCCTTATTAAGCTAGTGAGTCGCCCGTGCCAGCCTTTGTCAAGAAACAGACTATTTTCAGCATATTCTAAATGTATGTTGTTCTTTTGCTTCTGGCCACTGGCCTCTGGAGGGCAGACCCTCCTTAAAATCAACATGGAATGATAGAGGCTTGGAACTGGCAGGGATCTTGTATTTATCTGCTCCAAACCTAGCCACTAAATGAAGAAGCTAAACTCAGAGAGAGGAAGAAACTTCCCTGGGGCCACACAGCAAGCTCAAAGCAGGAGCTAGAATGAGTGTTTCCTGAATTATGAGCTGGAAATCTCATTTCTGGTAATGACTCTCGAAGTGCGGTGCACAGCCGGCCCTGGTCCATATTCTCATCGCGGTCTGTGATGAGATCCACACAGAAATCAAGTGAAAGCATTTAGCAAGTCTTATAGCAGGTGGACATTGCTGATACGGAAGCAGAGGTCTGTGGTCTTGTCTCTGAATTTGGGGTCTTGCCCACTCCCTAGTCAGGCCTGTGCCACAAGCTTCATCATTACCCAAACACAGTGGGACCACAATGAGCTGGAAACTTGGAAAACAGCAACAACAACAACAAAAAACCTGGTCCTTCACTCTGGCTCCTCGTTTGAGGAGCACTGACCTATACCACGAAATCTCTCTCGTGGCATCACCACAGACCCGCGGCAGTGCCCCAATTCACAATTTAACTTAAAAGCATAAACTATATTAATTATTGGTTGGAAATCTCTCAGTAATAACACTTTAGCAACTCCCAGGACAAACCTTCTCACTGGTAGGGAGGGACTACAGCCTGGTAGCTTAGAACCTGAGCTGTGGAAGGGTCCAACGATGGCCCTTCCTGTTGCCACCATATTCCTCGCTACGTGACCTTGGTCAACACCGCTAAGTCTTAACCCTTGGTTCGCTTGTCTGCAAATTGGGAGTAAGAGTTGTGCCCACTGCCTGTAAGGCTATTGTGAGAATTTACAAAAACAAACAAACAAACAAAAAAACAAAAACACCACCACCGACAACAAAAACAAACAAGAGGACTGCACGTAAAGAGCCTCATAGAGTATCCAGCACATATATATGTTCATTGTGCTAAATAGGTGATGGAGATGAGCACTGAGTAATGTACATAATTGTTGAATCACTGTCTTGTACACCTGAAACTCATGTAACAGTGGATGTTAACTACACTGGAATTAAAATAAAAATTACTTTAAATGGGAATAATTTAAAAATAAAAAATTATTTATTTCTTTGGTGTGGAATTGGTGCAGCGGGTAGGGATGTAGCTGCTGGAGGCCATTTGCTTGCACTGCAATCCCAGCTTTACCAGCTACTAAATGGATAACATGAGGCAAGCCATTTGCCTTCTTTACCCTTACCTCTCTTCATCTGCAAATGCGAAGACAAACGTCACAGGCTCTAGGAGGATGATGTACAGATTACGTGAAATAACCCCGAGAAGCATTTAGCACAGGGCCCAGCACCCAGCAAACACGGAGGTACAATATAGGAGGGCCTGTCTCTCACTGCTGTCACAGCCACTTTGGAAAGAATTTGCCCTGGAAAGAATTCATACGTGATAGTTGACAGGTGTCAGTTCCTGGCCACTCCTTCCAATTGTGGGATTAAAAGTTGATTAAGAAATCAAAGGCAAAATCAGACCCCACGTAAGTTAACTCTCACCCGAACAGAGGGAGAAACACGTGTTACGTGAAAGCAGACTTCATTTTACCACTTTTTGCAGCCTATTTCTGGTAGGGTTCTGAAATGATTCCATTTATTTACAAATGAGATTATCTATCGCTCGAGCTTGCCAAGAATTAAGAAACTAGATTATATGGTGTGACATTAATTTCCTTTCTGATGTGGTCCGGAGTAGGCCATAGGGCAACCCCTCGGCTGCCAAGAACCAGTGGGCAGCTGTTTCCTCAGGTGGTTTGGCCTTGCTGGGCTCTGGCCCACTGGTCAGGGCCAAGTAGATAGAGTCACACGTCACAGAGGGCCCGGCTGGCTCTCCATCACAGAGGAACTGAGCTCGGGCCTGCTGCCAACCGCGCCGTGTGACTTGTCACATGACCATGATACACAGCAACAAAAGACATCACAAACCGAGCACTGCAGGAGTGAGCAGTGAAAACCCTGGCTGCTGAGCCATGGCCAGCGTCCACGGCTGAGGGAGCGGAGGAAAGCGGAGAACCAACCCGCCACCTTCCCCACCAACATGAGACAGGGCGCGAAGCAGCAGGGAGAGACGGTTTTTTGGGGGTTTGCCTCTCACCCTGGAAAAGGGCCTACCAGTAACAGGGTAAGAGGGGCAGAAACCTCGGACGACAGAGCAAAGAAAACAGCAAAGATGGGGCACACACTTCAATCTCCTCTAACGGAAGAAGTGCCATCAGCTCTCTGGGCGGGTGGCCTTCTGGGAAGGCTGCTGAGTGAATGCAGGAGAAACAGTGGGAGTGTTGCCCAAAATCATCCCTGGCAGTGATTGCTACTACCTCGTCCCACCTAGAGCGGGCCGGGGAAAGAACACTAGGTGAGCTCCTGGATGGGAACGCCGGGGGCCGTCCCGCCGTGTTCGTGGGAAGCAGAGCGCAAGCCTGCTCTGCCCAGCACCGCAGCCACTGGCCACGCGTGGCTACTTAACCGCAAAGTAATCTTGCAGCCACAGGGAGGGACCTAGAAAGTGTAAGGCTAAGCGAAATCAGTCAGTCAGAAAAAGATAAATACCACATGATCTCACACGTATGTGGAATTTAAGAAACAAAAGAACAAAGTGGGGGGAAAGAGACAAACCAAAACACAGACTCTTAACTATAGAGAACAGATGGCTGCCAGTGGGGAGCGGGTGGGGAATGGATGAAATAGGTGATGGAGATGAGCACTGAGTAATGTACAGAATGGCTGAATCACTGTCTTGTACACCTGAAACTCGTGTAACAGTGGATGTTAACTACACCGGAATTAAAATAAAAATTACTTTAAATGGGAATAATTTAAAAATAAAAAATCACTTAATAAGAAGTAATTTTAGGGGCGCCGGGGTGGCTCAGTTGTTAAGCGTCTGCCTTGGGCTCAGGTCAGGATCCCAGGGTCCTGGGATCGACCCCTGCATCAGGCTCCCTGCTCGGCGGGAAGCCTGCTTCTCCCTCTCCCACTCCCCCTGCTTGTGTTCCCTCTCTCGCTGTGCCTCTCTCTGTCAAATAGATAAACAAAATCTTTCCCCAAAAAAAGTAATTAAAAAAATTCTTAAATTCAAATTAATCTAAATTAAATTAAAAATTCATTTCCTTGGTTGCTCTAGCCACATTTCAAGAGCCCGATAACCCCAAGTAATTGGTGGCTACCATATTGGTGCTGAAACATAGCATTTCCATCATTGCAGAAGGTTTGACTGGATAGCACTGGTCTAAAAATAACAGAGTAGGTTGTGTACACAAGTCAGTGAGTAGGAAAAAATAAGGACGCTCAATGCCAGTGAAGGTGTGATGAAATGAGCAGCATTCTACTCTGTGGCTAAAACGGTAAATTTGATACATTTCTAGAGTATAACCTGACAATATGTATCAAGAGCCTTAAAAACAGTCTTATTTGTTAGCCCAGTCTTTCAGCACAAAGGACTCTATCCAAAGGAGGTAACCAAAGAAGTGGTCCCAAAATTTATGTTTTTCATCCAGAAATACTTACTGAACAATTACTTTTCATAGAAAAAAGCTAGAAATCATGTAAATATACAATATCAGGGGAATAAAAAATAGATTTCATCGTATGATGGAATATAATGCTACTAGTAAAAACTGAATTTCTAAAAACCGGTAACATAGAGGAAATGACTGATCTAAGTAAAGAAGAAGAAAAAAGATAGCAACATGTCTATATATCATTACACTGTTTTCAAAATACAGGTACAAATATAAAGGAAAGAAAATACACTTAAATATTAACAGTGGCTATCTCTGGATGCTGGACTCGTGAACAGTTATTTAAATTTCTTCCTATTTCCCTGAAAACTATCACTGTACCTGTGTCTCACCATCACTGATTCTCACTACGTGTGGGGTGCAGTTCAGAGGCTTAGATGTGTTCACACCTCTAATCCTCAGGACACACTATCGGGTAAATTCTATCCCCAGCTGGGATATTGTAATAAAGAGGCGAAGGAAGTCCCCGAGGTCACACAGGGATGGGGTAGATGAGCCAGGATGTGGAAGCAGACAATTGGATCCAGAATCCAGAGTCTCAAACTTTAAGCTGTAATCATCAGCCCAACTTTCAGCAGAGGATACTGAATGAGGAACTGCAAAATTACCCACATAGGTAGCACAGCTCTTAATTTGGCAGGGCTAAAATTCAAGCAGAGGCTTTCAGACTGCTTCCCTGTTGCCAGCCTCAGAAAAGGGAGGGCCCAAGCCAGAAATATGATTGAGGTCTAGAAAGCCAGCCAGTTTTCCTTTCTTGCACTCTAGAATGTATAAGGTGCACCCCCGCACTGCATATAGACTCAATTTTCATGCAGCGCTTAACATGTAAGCCCTTCCTACGAAGCCCTTTGCGTTAGGATCCTGTTTAATCCACAAAACAACCCTCACAAACAGTTGCCACTATTCTTCCCATTTTAGAGATGAGGAAGCCAGAGTTCAGGAAGCTAACTGTTCAAGATCACAGGGCTATGAACAGGAAAACCCAAGGCACACTTAAGCTGTAGACCACAGCACCTTTATTCTTTACTGGGTCATAAAATGACTATATAATTTCTATTTCAGGAGGACACTTTTGAGGGTGAAAAGGAAGCTAATAATTATTTCAGGACAAGAGGCACACACTGCATCTGTCCCAGGCAACCCGCTGCCCCTAGGAAATGTAGCTTCTCTGTGATCTTGTTCTCCAGAGTGGGCTAGAAGGACAACACTGTTGTAAATTCCCAGGTAGGTGTTACACGACAAATTATAGATGCTTGCTTCTTGGTGCTCTCAAAATATATACCAGCATGTGACAGCCCAAACTAGCACTGCGGGCTGATTCAGATACCCCAGAGCAGAATGAATAAGACAAACTCAGGCCCTTTTGATTTCATGGGATGGTGGTGGAAGGTTCCACTTTTAGCAACTGGGATTCGTTGTTATTCTTGTCAATGAGAACAAAGACAAGACTGGGTCGATTTTGCCCACTTCCCAGCCCCAGCGCCAGTCATAATTCATCATCACATGGCTCCCTGCACAATTCCTCACACATTATTTAGAGGAGACAGCCGACAGTGGGGGCAGAGTTTCTGCTAATCTGCAGATCGGATTTGCTGCACTGCCCTCGGGGGTGGCACCCTGTAGAATGCACCCACTGCTGGACAGAGCTCCGGACCCTATCTGTCAATGCATCGCTAGGGGTCAGCGGGGATGGGGTGACCCAGGAATGAACTGGCTCCACGATCCATTAAACAGCCCCCCTAAAACCCAGAGCGTCAGCCAACTAATGGGGCTTGGGGCCATCATCAGTTCACTGGAAAATGACATCTTCCTGGAGGCTGAAACCGGCTTCTCCATCATCCTGAGAACAGAAGGCTTGAAGGAGGGCCAGACACCTGGGCCTGGAGGCACCTGTCACAGCACACCAAATCACAGAGCAGTGTTTACAGGGGTGACAAATGAGGACCACGGAGGTAGAATGCCTAGCTCTGCCATCATCTTGCTTTATGTCCTAGGACAGTTGCCTTAAACTCTGTACGTGCCACTTTCCCCATCTGTAGAAGGAGTAAAATGATTAAAACTCACCTATAGGGTTTTGCAATGATTAAATGAGGTAATACATGAAAAGTGCTTAGCACAGCATTCGGCTTATAGTAAGAGTTTAATAACTGTTAGCAGTGACAAAAGAATTATTACATCAACAGTGACACAAAATACAATCATAATAATTAGTATATGTTAATAGAATTACTATGTAATATATTACTAAAAGTATAACAATAACAATGATTCTTATTATTTTATATTTTTTTCAAAGATTTTATGTATTTGAGAGAGAGAGACAGAGAGAGAGCCAAACAGGGGGAGGGGCAGAGGTGGAGGGAAAGCAGACTCCCTACTGAGCAGGGAACCTGGTGCACGGGGCTCCATCCCAGGACCCTGGGATCATGACCTGAGCTGAAGGCAGATGCTTAACTGACGGAGCCACCCAGGCGCCCTTATATATTGTTAATATTATATCACATCTCAAATGAGAACTACCTGCTAAATATGTTGTCTAAAATTAAGGAGTTAGAATAGAGTAAAACAGAATAAAATTACAGTGAAAATATACTAAGAATAAGGCGGTGGATTCCCAGGTCACAATCAAGGTCAAGGCATCCCTCATGGAAAAACACCTCCAGACGTCAATATTCTTACAAACATCACCTTTGGACATGAGCCAAGTTTGGCAGGAGGTTGTGAAGTGGGGGGGAATCGAAGCACCAGGGCAGTGTCTGGAAGAACACTGATAGTCAGCAGAAGTCTGGTTCCGATCCCAATTCCCAACTGAGAACAGAGTCAGAGAAGCACCCTCAGCACCTCGGTATCTAATGATGGACAAAATTAGCTCTGTCTCACTAAGAACCACTCAGCCTAATGTCTTCATAAACACTTAATTGTTCCTTTCTCTGCAGCAGAGCTTTGGGCACATTTTTCAGCAAAAACGAGTCAGAGTGGCTTGGAAAACTGTTAATAGAAACTAAAAATAGCAACAGTCTAAATTTCTACTTTCCCCTCTCTTCGTCCCCAGGGATGCCACTGAGTTAAAGGGTAAGAGTGCCACACTCAGAACTCTTTCTTTCAATCCCTGACAGACCCACAAACATCGTCTTCCTCCTTATCTTATTTATTTCACTTTATATTTGGTGATTCTCTCACCAGCCTTCCTCTCTCTCCCAAATCCAGAGTCATCATTTGCAAACACAATGAGGGAGCCTGCTGGGTTGTTGCAAAACCAGCGCAATTCACACAACACCCTTGAAACTCTGGAGCTAGAAATAAAAGGGAAGGGGTGTCCCATGAATCACTGCCCACCCACACAAAATCAATACCATAGAGGCGGTAACCTAGCATGGAGAGCCATTTTCCCTTCTGGGAGGGAAGCGGTAGTTACAGTTTCAGCTAATATAACATGTGAATGACAACTTAGTAAAATCGAGAGACTTGATGACTTCCAGCCATCATTCAAGGGCTGGGCTGTAATTCACCATATTACTGCCCAGAGTTCAATACTCAGTTACAGTAGCTCATCAGTCCTGCGGTACCCACATCCTCCAGCTCTCTCCTGCCCTCCCTTTGTTCGACAATCTTCCCATTCTCTTTCTAAAGTCCTTGGGGGGGGGGGGCACGTGGTGAGGGCAGGAGGGGATAGAGCATAATAAGCAACTTTTGCCTCCAGTTCTGACCACAACAGGCAATACCTCCATTCCAGGGCTCCTTTGGGCTCTCCTTTTCTTCTCTATTCAAATCGGTCTATTGATAAACAATGTCTAGCTTTCCTGAAAGCAGGGTCATAAACTCAAATCCTAGATGCCAGTATCAGGTGGACAACTTCTACGGGTGAAGCAAACCAGGTGAGGATTCTTGTTTTGAGAAACCCTGCTCCAGGCACCTCTTCATCATTCTCTTCTGCAGAGCAGACCCCAAAGTCCCAGGAGTTCCTTTCAGCACAAGAGCTTCCCATCTGTTTTGCAATTGGCTTTCTCCACTTGATTCCCATCTTGTTCTCACAGAAAACAACCCAGTGGGGCCCTTTTCAGGTTTACCAGAGAGCTAGTGCCTGGTACCTCCTGCCTAACTGCTAAACCTCAAAAAAACCCAGTGACTTCACCAGCTCCTATAATTAGAGGAACTGAGATCTGAATAGCAGCCAGTAAATTTTCCCTGCGTTATTGATTTTCACTAAGTGTGTGACACATTGTATTTTCTTGAATCGAGCGGAGATACTTGTTTTCTTAGCAGAGGCTCAATCGATGTTTCTTCTGCCATCAGTCATAGGGCAGTGGTCAATCTGTGCGTTCGAGGCACAGACCCATTCGATAACAAACACCCAGAGTGTGCAGGAGCCAGTTCTGGCTTTTCCAGCTCAATGTCCTGACTCTATCTAGAAAAATTCGAAAATAAATCTCCTTCCACCTCTAAATCACCTCTTTTTTTTTTTATTCTTTTAAACATACTCTCTACCAGACAGAGCAAGCAAGTGCTGTCCATGGGCTATTTCCCTGCCTCAAGGGGAAGATCATCAGTGAGTGAAAATCTTAAGAATAGATTTATTTGTGACTTTTCCTTGTGATTCATTGTCTATTACCTCTCATCAGAAATGGCAAAAGTTCCTTTGAATTAGAAAACCCAGAAAAGACAACACGTTCATGTGGAGAAGCCAATCAACCTCAGATGGAGTAGAGATGCCGACAAGAGGCATATCCTGGGGTGAAGCAAGTATACTAAAAAATAGCTAGGAATTGAAGAACTGAAAAATGTTACTAATTGCTGAAGGCCTCCCCGCCCCCCCCGCCCTACAAACACACACACCCGAATCCCCTAGGATAGGATGATCTTCCCTGAAAATAGGCTGATTTGGTCCAAAGTTTCAGAAGGGATTCATTCATACAACACTGTCCAAAGAAATTTCTGCCCTGAATATTCAATCCCTGTGCTATCAAATATAATATCCAGTATTAATAGCCACAGGATGCTATTTAGCATATAGAATGTGGTTAGTCCAAAGGAGAATTTTAAGCTGAACTTAATATTTTACATTTAAAGTGAACTTTAAGTTTTTTCTAATTTTAATTAAATTATATTTAAATGGCCCCAGTGGCAAGTGCTTACCATATTGGATGGTATAGATCTACAATAAAGAAGTGTCTATTTAGAAATTTCCACCCAAGTCTCTTTTCCATGATAGTAAAATCATCAAGAGAAATGGGCTAAGAGCAGTTGTCAGCAAGTACTGATGTGTTCAAAACTATTAGCCGTTGTTGACAGTGAAGACCCACATTTTAACCATCTAAAAATACTCCCGTGTTAAATTCTTTGCATTGGGGCATTCCTACAAGACAGGCAACTGTTGGTGTTGTCGTGTAGCCAGCAAGTACAAATTGTTCCCTCTCTAGTTATTGAGTTAGGAACAGATCCAAGTTTGACAAGCCTTGCCCCACTTTGTCCTCCTACTGGGGCCAAGGGCTGCTAGAGAAGATTTATTGAGTTCTGTGTGTCCAGAGCCAGGGAAGGTCTTCTGAGGACGTGAGCATCATCTGATGGCAGCATTGCTCTTCCATCGATCAGGAAGTCAACAGCAATTTAGCTAATCCAGCTGGTTATGTAGCATCTCCTCCCTTTCCTCTTCTGCTCTATGGGCCCATGTGGGCAACTTCCAACTCAGCAAAGAATAAAGAGGTGGTCTAAGTGCAGATTAATCTTGTTTCTCTCTTCAAATTTTTATGCTGAGGATGTTGAGCAAAAGCAATCTTACTCACATTTCCAACCATTAAACAAAGAAAGCACTTGCTTAATCGTTTGCTTAGGTCTGGATGCCCCAGTCCTGGTTTGAGGGATTTCTCAATTCTCCTGTCTCTTTACTTTCTCCTGATAGTTCCTTAAGAGTTGTCTTTAAAATCAATTTGACTTTTTAACCTAAATCTGTTTGCATGAGAGACTTTATACCACTATACGAAAGAAAATACACAGGTCTACTTACAGAGATTCTACTATATACCATAAACAGTTTTTAAATGATAAATACACATATCGGCCCAACACCCTCTCACCGACCTTGTAAGTAAAAGTGGTTACATTTGGGACAATCTTGCCAATTATCCTGAAATTCAAGGATAATTATTTGAGATACACAACTGCATTTCAACTTCAATTTCACATGGAAATGTGTACTGTGCACTGCTTTGTATGAATAGGAGAAAATATTGCAACTGCAAGGAGATTAGGGAGTCGTATTGATTATGGAAAACTTCTTCATGCCTAAGGAAGAAAACAACTTTGGAAAGAGCGCCTGCTTGCCTCCCATCACTAGATTTTCTACCTGACCCTTCCTGACTCTATCTCCCTGCTCCAGAGCACAGACTTTTCTTTCTCAAGAAGCCGAAACTTCCAGGTACTATTTAAACTCTCTGGAAGGTTACACTTGAAGCTAGGATGCCTCGTTCTGGACACACGATGCCCTTCACTTCGAGACAGGTCTGACCTCTGTGATGCTAATAGCCTCTCTGTGCAGCCACCCCTCACAGGCCATCATCTCCGATGGCCTCTTTGCCTAATTTTACTACTCTTTCAGAAACAATTACTCTGGAGATTAGCCTATAAACCTTCCATATAAAATGGGCAATTATCGATTACTGACACTTCCACAGCCCCACCCCTTGGTAAGGCAATGGTGTAAAGGACCACAGAGCCACTTAATCACCCTGGTCATATTTCCCTGTGAAACGCAGGTGCTGGTCTGCTCTGGCCCCTCCCACCATTGTCTGACCTAAACTATGATGGGCAGTGAGTAAGAAGTCCACCGGGCTCAAGAGAGGAGATGATTGGCACGTGGCCTCCAATGTGGCCAAATGTAGCCTAACCATCGAGAAGAGTCTATTCTGGGACTTGTCTGGGCTGCCGGTGCCTTGCAGTAATAGTCACAGAACAGAGGGGGTACCTGTAGCTCATAATTTGAAGGGTTCATTTATTTATACATTCATTCAATAAATCTATTTATGTACATTCTACCTCGCAGGCCCCTGGAGCAGCAGTGAGCAAGGTAGGCAAGGTCCCTGCCCTCAGGAAGATGATTTCTATCCAACAGTCAGATGACATACAAGTAATCAACTAAATAAACAAGATATTAGAATCTGATCAGGGCTATGAAGATGGTAGACAGGCAAATATGAGAGCTTAATGGGTGTAGAAAGGGGCCTATTAGAGTAGTTCCCCCGCCAATGGAAAATATGGTGGCTTTGTTTAGAATCAGAAAGGGCCCCCCCTTACTCTGCACATTTAACACTCTGCTAGAAAACTGTCACAACAGGTATATACAAATCCCTGATGACCATAAAGTAAAGTGGTCCCTAGAGTTGTGTGGTCCTTAACAGGCACGGATCTAAGTAGTGGCCGCCATATTTGACAGCATGGCCCAGGAAGGGATATTTGAGCTAAGGCTTGAGGGACAGAACGAGACAGCAGTGCTGGGGTTAGGGGCGAGCATCCCAGCCAGAGAGGACAAGAGCGAGGCCCTGGCACAGGGAAGGGTGTGACCTGTTGGAAGAACAGAAGAGAATCCCAAGAGCTGGTGTGTAGGTGAGGTACTAGGATAGAATGAGGAGTGAGAGGGAAGGAGGACTGGCTGGACTTTGGAGTGTGGCACAGAGTTCAGACTTTACCCTAAACACATCGGAAGGTAAATGAGGGGTGTTAAGGGGAGAAATGCCATGAGATCATCTGATTGGTATTTTTCAGACTCAGCTTCTGGGTGGAGACTGTGTTCCAGGGCCTAAGACCAGAAGCAGGGAAATGGGATTTACACCGTGGTTCTCACCTCTGGCTGCACATTAGAATCCCTCATGAAACATTTTAAAAATAGTGATACCCTGGCCCCACCCACGGAAACTAATTTGGCCACTGTGGGGCATCAATATTATTTAATGCTCCCCAGGGCTGGGATGCCTGAGTGGCTCAGTCGGTTAAGCATCTGCCTTCGGCTCAGGTCATGATCCCAGGGTCCTGGGATGGAGCCCCGCATCGGGCTCCCTGCTCAGCGGGGAGTTTGCTTCTCCCTCTGCCTGCCATTCCCCTGGCTTGTGTTCACTCTCTCTCTCTGACAAATAAATAAATAAAATCTTTAAAAAAAAAAAAAGCTCCCCAGGTAATTCTAAGGTGTAGCTAAGGATAAGAACCACTGCCCTCCGTGAAATGCTGTGACATTGTAGAAAAAGTCTACATGGTGGCTCTCCACGCGCACTCTTTGAACAAGAAGTATTGGTATTACCTGGGAACGTTTTAGAAATGCACCTTCTTGCACCCCACCCCAGACCTGCTGAATCAGAAACTCTGGGGGTGGAGCCTGGCAGTCTGTTTTAACAAGCCTTTCAGGTGATTCTGAGGCCTTAGACGTTGGAGAAACTCGGGCCTAAAAGATAACATTTTAAAAATGTGAAAATATTCCAAAGCCAAAATTCCTAGTACTGGGGGAAATTAGTAATTCTGCCATAAGAAGTAACACTATAGCAGAGGATTACAGAGTTCAACAATAATGATAATGCTGCTCCCCATTTACAAAAACAAAACATCGAGTTTTCACCCCCAGAACATATGCCCAGAATGGCTTTTCCAGTAGTGGTAATGAATTCCCAGCGCGTTACTCCCACTCCCCAGGAGAAACTCAAGCCCTAGATCTGCAAGATGGCCAGATAACAGCCACCAAGCAAGGGGTTGCTTTTCCACGATGCTACACTCTTACAAAATGCCTTCACCTATGTCGCCTCATTTGTACATTGTAGCAACGCCACAGAGTAGATTCTGTTCCCATTTCACAGGTAGGGAAACCGAGATTCAGATAGCTTGAGTAACTTACGGAAGGTCGCAATAGCCCTAAATTAATTCTGTGTCTACTTTAGGCTTTCCACCCCACATTTTTACCCCATCTATCCCATGCTATCAAGTGATGGGACTCACCTGAGCTAAGCAAAAGTCGTACTTGAAATAGCTACTTTAAAATGCTTTACAGTGAATGGGCACCCAAATTCTGGCTTCCAGCCAAACTCATGGGCCACTTCCAGTGTAGTCTAAGGACAGACATCCATTTGTGTAGAAGGCTAGAGGCCTGCAGGCATCTGTAGGAGGTGCTGGGGGCGGGGAGGCAGGATGCGGGTGGCAATCCTCTGCTCAGCCCAGATGGAGGTCAGGTTCCTCCCTGCTCCCTACGGAGCTGCCGGTCTCAGGTCTCAGGCCAGGCAGCCCATCAGTGTCACCTGGGAAGCTTACAAACCACAATGCCAGTCCCTGCCCCCACAGGATCCTAACTTCAATGCTCTAGGCTGGGATCCAGACATCATTATCTATGAAAGGCCACACGTGTGACTTCACTGTGCAGCCACAGCGTTGAACCGTAACTTCAGAGGGAGGGGCATCAGGGTAGAAATGCAGGGGCTGTTTTCTGGAACAACTGGTCGAAGCTCTGGGTGCACACTAGGTTACTCACAAGGTCATTCGCAAGGAACTGTAGAAGGAGCCCTTTGGTCCCTACCCCACCCCAGCCTTGGGACCATGTAGACGGAGGCAGCAATAGGGAACGAAGGTGCAGGGAAGCAGGAGAGAGACTTTGGTGCATAGAAAAGCAGCCGGAGTCACGGCAGCACCTGGTGAGGCTGGACCACCCGCCCTGCAGCTGAAGGGCAGTGGAAGGTGGTGAGGAGGCTGGCCCGGAACAGCACAGAGACGCTTTGAGCACCCACCAGCCGCCCTCCCACCCCGGGGTCTCCCAGAATGAACAGCTTAGGGAGCTGACAGGTGAGGGTCAATGACATTTGGTTAGCAGTGGTGTTCTGTTGGGCAAAATCCTCCAAAGGCACTCAAGCCTGCATTCCTCTGCGACCCCGTCCGATTGCTAGGTTTCCTTCTTCACCACAGCATACCCCCATCTCCACTTCTAACCATTGCATGAAAGAAATGCATAAAACTCCCCCGATGGCAAGCAATCAGTCCCCTGGTGCAGGGCCTGTGGGAGTGGCTGAGAACCAGGCATCCTGGTGAGACCTGCCTCCAAAGAGAAATAGCAACAGAAACCCCCACTGAAAGACACAGCTCTCTGCAAGTTGCCCCGCCCGGCCCTATGGAAACCTGTTTTCCTTAATTGCACGGGGACTCCATCAGGAGAGGCATTCCTGGTGCTCAGTGCCTTGACTGAGGCGAGGAACAACTGCCTTCCACGGAAGGATTAACTGAAAGCCTGTGACTCCAGAGGAAATCAAAGATGCTAATAAGAAAAGACTAGATGGTACGGGTTGCTCTGGGATCCGGGAATAGATGCCGTCTTTATCGTGGCCACTTACAGGAAAGGAGGCCCAAGGCAGCATTTCTACATGTGATTGTGCTCTCATCCCAGTCCTGCTACTAAGGGAACATGAACTTTACTGCAGCGCTCACCACCGGTTTTCATTTGACTGCACACGCGAACTCATAATCCACCAGGAAGATGAAAGATTTCAGGTTCCGAGGCTGTCAGACATTTGTGCTCACGAATTTAGTGAGGCTCCTAAATCATGACTGAAGCACAGCTTCCAATATCTCTCCCCTCGTTTTCAGGCTTTCTAATATTTCCCCTGCTCTTGTGGTATCTTGGAGCAATCGCACTAATAGGAACAATTTAATGGAGTCCTGGGGAGTCAGGAGTTTGGAGGATTAAATTTCAACACTCAGCTTCTTATCATAGAGGAACACCCTTCCTCAATAGCTGCCCTGGATCCTAGACTTACTTGTTTCTCTCTCAGAAGAACCAGCGGCACCTGATCAGGACCGAGGAATTAGAAATATGGTTATTGCTCCTTTAATCTCAGTTCCCATCAAGGATGAGCTGAGGGCAGGAGAATGCTAATCAAAAATTAGGAGTGACCACTGGCCTGGAAAGACTAGAGTCATTTTTCTCCACACTCAGAGATCCAGTCTTCCTCAAAGCAAAGCTGTCTTGCCCTGCCCTCTCTAACCACACACCAAGTAGCTCCGGCTAGAATCCTGGAGGCTTTCCTACCATCCTCCATCTTCCATAATTCCCCACCCATCTAGCCAATAAGCAAATTCCCTCAAAGCTCTCGCTAACATTTCTTTTTAATATAGCCTATACTCCCTAGCGTTGGTGCCTTGCGGTGGTTTAGTCCCTCTTCATCTCCTGGCTGTATTTGTTTATTCAAATATTTGAGAAGATGCTACTGTGTCCCAGGCTTATGGGCTGGGATCACAGGGGCTCTCGTGGGAAAGAAAACATTAAATAAGTATACCAATCAATGTTTAATAACCTATGTAATAAATGCTATCCAAAGAAGTGTTATTTGAGTTGGAGGTGGGCGTAAGTGCCTCTGAGGTTTAACTGTCAAAATGTAAATTATCTGACATTTTTAGAACACAGAGAAGCCCAGCTTCTGGTATAAAGAGGTGCCTATGGAACCCAGGGGTCCAGCACATAATAACTATAAACTCTGGACAACACACGCCCACATACACACACACAAAAGAACAAAGACCTCAAGGTATGAAGCATGAACAAAAGCAGACATTCTGGAGGGTCATCAAAGCTTGGAAGAGCATAAAATCAGTTACTTGTCTCTACAGCTTGCATCCTGAAGACAGGCTGAAGTTAGCACATGGGGCAGCTATGACTCTGAAAGAAAAATACCACTCTTTTGGGGGCACCTGGGTGGATCAGTCGGTTAAGTGTCTGCTTTGGCTCAGATCATGATCCCAGGGTCCTGGGATCGAGCCCCACATCAGGCTCCTTGCTCAGTGGGGAGCCTGCTTCTCCCTCTCCCTCTACTGCTCCCCCTGCTTGTGCTCTCCCTCTCTCTTTCTCTCTCTCTCTCTCTCTGACAAATAAATAAAATCTTTGAAAAAAAAAAGAAAGCAAGAAAAGAAAAATACCACTCTTTTGGACCCAAAGCACAGGAGGACAGAGTTTGGAACTAGCACAGCCACTGGAAAGTAAGGAGAAGCCTAGTGAAGAGAAAGCCAGAGAGGGAGAAGTCCAGTTTCTACATATAGTCTTTGTCCAAGTGTCTGGCTGACCTGAACTAAACATGCACAGAGCAGATTTCAAAGCAGGCCAGCTAAAGATAAAAGAACACAACTGAGATTTGACCTACTGCTCAGAAGTAAGAGTTACCATTCAAGTTCTACCCAGTTAATTGCCTGGTAAAACAAAAACACCAAAACTCTACAGAAGAATATAATGGAATACAGAGTTTCTATGAGGTAATATCACAACATAGGATATAATCCAAAATTACTCAGTGTGCAAGGAACCAGGTCTGTGAGCTAACCACCAGAGTAGAGACAATAAATAGAGGCCAATCCTGAGATGACCCAGGTGTTGGAACTTGAAAAACTATTCTATGTTCAATAAAGAACAAATTTTCTCACAGTGAATGAGAAATGGAAACTATAAAAAAAAAGAGACTCCAATGGAAATTCTCAAATTGAAAATTAAAATATGTGAAATTTAAGTCAGTGGATGGGCTTACTGGAAAAATGGAGATGGCAGAGGAAAGAATTAGTGAAACTGCAGTTAAATCAAAAGAAATGACCAAATCTAAAGCACATAGAGAAAAAGGATTATGGAAAATATACAGAGCCTCATGGGATTTTGGTTTGATACCATGTGGACTAGTTTTTAGATAATTGCAATCCTAGAAGGAAGATAAACAGAAACAGAAAAAAATACTTGAATATAAAACATCCAAAGTTTCCTTAATTTGGTTAAAATCATACACTTATAGGTTTACAAAGCTAAGCAAACCTCAAGTAGGATAAATACAAAGAAAACAAAGCCTAGCACATCATAGTCAAAGCACTGAAAGCCAAAACTGAACAGAAAATGTTAAAAGCAGCTAGAGAAAAACAACACATTACATACAGGGGAATAAACATTTAAATTATCACAGATTTCTCATCAGAAACTATGGAGATGAGAAGATAGTGGAACAACATCTGTAAAATCCTGAAGAAAACCCTGTCAAGAGAATTCTTTATTTAACTAAAATATCCTCCAGGGGTGCCTGGCTGGCTCAGTTGGTAGAGCATGCAACTCTTAATCCCGGGGTTGTGAGTTTAAGCCCCACACTGGGTGTAGAGATTACTTAAAAAAATAAAAAGTATTTTTTATTGCATGCTAAAATATCTTTCAGAATTAAGTCAAAATAAAAACATTTTTTTAAAGAGTTTTTATTTATTAGTTTGAGAGAGAGAGCGTGCATGCAAGTGAGCACAGGAGCTGGGGGAGGGTCAGAGGGAGAGGGAGACGCAGAATCCCTGCGGAACAATGTGGGCTCAATTCCAGGACCCTGGGATCATGGCCTGAGCCGAAAGCAGACGCTTGACCAACTGAACCACCCAGGCACCACATTCTTCAAAATAAAAACATTTTTAAATCAAAGAAAACTGGGGCGCCTGGGTTGCTCAGTAGGTTAAGCATCCAACTTGATTTCGGCTCAGGTCATGATCTTACAGTTGTGAGATCAAGGCCCACGTCTGGCTCCACCCTGGGCCTGGAGCCTGCTTAAGATTCTCTCTCTCTCTCTCTCTCTCCCCCCCTCTGGCCCTCCCTCCTACCCTCTCTCCTTCCCTCTCTAAAAAAAAGAAAGAAAAGTAAGAGAATTTGTCGCCCTCAGACCTTAACTCCTAGAAATGCTAAAGGAAGATTTTTTAGGCTAAAGGGAGATAATTTTTCAAAATCAAAACAAAATGTTTTATTCCTAAAATTGTTAATGATTCAAATACTGTCAAAAAATTACATTAAATGAGGTGTGAGGTATTAATGTTTATCAAAAGGACACTAACTTTAAAAGATCGAGGAACACCACTCTCAATAGAAGTCATAAAACAAGAGTGAAATGATTAAGATATGGTCTAGTCATATATAATTGCATATTATTCAGAGAGTAAAAGGGTCCTCGTGAACGGTTTTTTATAACTTAGAAAAATATCTGTTACAAACTAAATAAAAGTGTATCTATAAAACCCTAAGATATTCATAGCCTTTTCTTTTTCCTGGAATATACCTTAAAGAAACAGAAAATAACACCAAGAATAATGCATAACAATGTTCATCATTTGTGTTATTTTTTCCATCAAAAAACAAAAATTGGATGGAACCTCTTTCAGTAATAGATTTGTTAAATACATGCTAAATTTTTTAAATTCGTTGTTATACAAGCAATAAAAACTAGTTTTAAAGACTAATGGAGGGCTCCTGGGTGGTTCAGTCAGTTAAGCCTTTGGCTCAGATCATGATCCCAGAGTCCTGGGATCTAGTCCCATGTCGAGCTCCCTGCTCCACAGGGAGTCTGCTTCTCCCTCTGCCCCTCCCCCCACTCATTCTCTCTCTCTCTCTCTCTCAAATAAGTTCTTAAAAAAATAAAGACTAATGGCAAAAATAATTTTCATTGCAAAAAAGATAGCAATTTATAATGTGCATATATTATTTATACTCCCATGAAAAAAATACTGTGAAGCCTAAAGCACACATCGGTGATTATCTATGGATGGTTTCTTATTGGCAAATGTCATTTTTTTCTGTATATTTTTTGTTTTCTAAATTATTTTAATAAAGAAATTGGATAAATTTGGATGTACAGCATGATCTAAATTATATTTTGATATGCATAGAAAAAGACGGCTAGAACAAAATTCCCTAACATGGGAATCATCCACGGGGACACTCTTTCTTCAGGGCAATCTGGTAGTTTTATACCCAAATGTGGTCTGTGATACTTTCTTGCTTCCTGAAGAGAGGAAGAAGCTCTATAACTGATGGTTACAGAAACAGGCTCTGGATCCAGATTGCCTGGGTTGGAAGCTCAGCTCTGGCATTTATTCTAGTTAATCTCTCTCTGCCTCCTCTGCAATATCCTGACTCCTTGGGTTGGTAGAAAGATTAATGAGTTAATTTTTGTAAAACGTTCCACATAGTGCCAGGCTATTTAGTGTTCTTTAATAGTGCATTAAATAAAAACTAAATAGAAAATTATCCTAAGGATACAAGCAGATTAAAATGTTCACTAAAACATGATTTTAATAGGAATGAAAGAAGAAATTGCCAACAAGAGATTAGTTAGAATGGCAGAACGAGTAAGAGCACAGACTCTGGGAGCAACCTCCCAGGATTTAAATCCCATCCCTGCCATTCACGAGCGGGCGGGGGGGGGGGGGTGGGCACACTGGACAAACAGCTTCATGTCTCTAGGCCTCCATCTTCTCATCGACAAAATGAGAAAGTAATAGTGCTACTACAGAGGTGTTGAAGGACTAAATAGGATGATATTTACACAACCCCCCAAACAGTGTCTGATAGTAAGCACTATATTCAGCGTTTCCTCTTGTGGGGGGATGTTGATGCAGTTGTCATAGGACATCTAGCCCTCCACAAACCCCAGGGGATAAATGGGAATTGTGTCCACCCGGAAGGGGGAGGGGGTACCTTTTGTAATTTACACAAAAGCACAATGGAGATGAAACCTGGTTCTCTGGGAGAGTTAGGATCCCATTTGTGTAAATTCAAAAAAATGGACATTTATGTTTGTAAGTGTCTATCCATGTTAAGTTATATAAGGATGGTGGGCTTGGGATGCTATCATTCTCTTTTCTGAACTCTTCTACAGAGCCCTTCTCATCCTATCCCCCAGAACATGCGTTCTTGTATAAAAGCAATAAAGCTTTGTGTGCACCGTGGCTCTGCCTATCGATAGAGAGAGAAACAATAGAGAATTTGGTGGACGACATTCCATCTATGTATATGTTTGGGTGCAAGGCTCTGGATGGAAGAAACTCAAACATTTATATACAAAAATGAACAATTCCTATCCCTGAGCCCAAATATTATTACAGGCTACGTCCACAGCTTTCTGTATTAATGAGAAGAGTTCTTAAAAAAAATTTAGATTTTAAAACAGAGGAAAAGAAAATATAGTGAGTGGTTGTCTTTGGTGGTAATATTGTGGAAATTTCTTATTTTCTTATATTTTCCTATAATGAATGCATGTAACTTTAATACTCACAATATACTATATATAGCTAAACCATACATGGTTCATCTCCAACCTTATAGTCGAAAATAACAAGGATGATTAAAAGTACATTTATGAAAAGACTTTACAGGTGAAAAGGGTATTTTCCCACATTCTCTCCCCGCTGCTCCCCAAAAGCAAAGCAAGCAAGTGAAGCGTGTGTTTCCAGGAAACAACTCTATTTTATCAGTTAGCAAGGTACATGCCCCTGGCAGATTCACTGCAATAAACTTCAGCCATGGTTTGAAGTTTAGGAAACCTCATGTCCAAGTTCCTGGTATGTCACGTTCCCAGCTTCCCCTAGGAATGCTCTAGGAGGTGACTGGCTGATTTACAGATTATTTTTATTCTTTATATTCCTGGCAGTGCTGTGCTCAAATATTTTCACAGCTAGAGCAGAGTGGTGAACGCATGTACATACACACACACACACACACACACAGGCCAGAGTGGAGAAATAAAACCAGATATTAAATACATATCATCCCCTCCAGACTGCAGAGAAGACTAGGATAAGTGTACCAGGCCACTATCTCCAATGTGTTAAAATAATTTAATTGGGTATTTCATGGCACATTTTGCATTATCATGGCTCCCTTTGGATGCAACAAATGATTTGCTTCAGTAATAGAATCCCAAGTAGTGGCATTATGTGATTAAGTAAGTGAGAACATTAACCATTAAATTCAGTTCAGTCAGGCTTACATCCGTCTTATTTCTTTTTTATAATTTAAATTTTCCTGCTGGTGTATGTTCACCTGAGACTATTTTTAAGTAATCTGTTTATGAGAGTTTCCCTTCTTACTTTTCACTCAATTACTCCTGCACTCGGAGTTTGAGAACTGCAGTGTGACTCTCCTTTGTTAAGTGGATTGACCATTAGGTTAGAAGGCAGGAGAGTACAGTTCTCAATTTCCATATTTACAACAGCTCTCCAAAACATTTCAAATGGCTGGTTTTGTGGGCCTCATGGCTCTCCAAAAGATTTCAAATGGCTTGTTTTGTGAGCCTCATAAGCACTACTAGTTTATTGAGCTTGAACACTCGATTAGAACTCACATAGTCATTAAGCAGTGGTCTTGGCCTCTCTACCTATTAAGTTCAACGGTGTACAGGAGGCTAAAGGAAATCATGGTGAAAAGTTTTAAAACAGCTTGAAAATTGTAGAGGAATAGTTCTTGATTTTGCTGGGCCATTGGCTCTCTTGCTGTTTGAGAGTTGTAGGCACTCTCCCCAAAGCAATGAACACACACGAAACAAATTTTGCATGCTATTTAAGGGGCTCACACATGCACATCCCACCCGGTAGCTTGTAGAACTCAACATCAGAATCCATTCTCTCCAGCAGTGGTTCTCAACCAGGGGCTATTTTGCCCTGCGGAGGACATCTAGCAACATCTGGACTCAGTGATGTTCACCACAACTGGAAGGTTTGGGTGCTGAAGGAGCTAGAGAATAGAGGCCAAGAGTGCTGTTAAACCTCCTACAATGCTCAGGACACTTCCCCACATGGAAAGTCATCTGACCTAAATGTCAACTGAGCCAAGGCTGAGAAATCCTGTTCTACAGAGTAGACCAAAAATCCCGATGGAATATTGAGACCCAGCTCCATATGGGAATACACCCAGGAAGGCTAAACAAAAATCATGGGGAAATCCACACAATTTCACCTTAATTCATTCACTGAACCAATTATTTATTCAACACACTTCTAAACATCCACTCGATGCCAAGCGTCATTGCAGTCACAGGGACTCCCGAAGTGAAGAGGCCAGAGACCCTACCTTCTGCAACAGGTAGTCATTAGAAATCAAGTCAGTTAGGGCGCCTGGGTGGCTCAGTCGTTAAGCGTCTACCTCCGGCTCAGGTCATGATCCCAGGGTCCTGGGATCGAGTCCCACATCAAGCTTCCTGCTTGGTGGGAAGCCTGCTTCTCCGTCTCCCACTCCCCCTGCTTGTGTTCCCTCTCTCACTGTGTCTCTCTCTGTCATACAAATAAATAAAATCTTAAAAAAGGAAAAAGAAAAAAGAAATGAAGTCAGTTAAGCAAATATCCAATTTAAAAAAAAAAGGTGCTATCAGTTAGGAATGAGTTCGGCTGCATGCTTAATATTTTAATCAAATAGGGATTTGACTTAACCAGGTCTGTTTTCATGTAGAAACAAATACAAGGGTAGGCAGTCCCAGACACGCAAGGCTATTCCCTATGCCACAAAGGCCACAGACAACTTCCGCTCTCCTGCTCCGCCATCCTTCATGTTTGGCCTCCTTTCTGTTCCCACAAGATAGCTGCTGCTCAAATCTGAATGCCACACAGAGGAGACAGAGCAAAGGACAAGAGCAAAGCAATGTAAACAGCAGTTAGACTCTCTTAAATGGAAATGATTATCTGGAAATTGCACCCAGGAGACAGTTCCTTACACCTTATTGGCTATAACCGGGTCACATGACTGCACACAGCCGCAGGGGAGTCTGGGAAGGCAAGTATTTTTAACTGGGCTCGTGGTTACTCTAAGTAAAAACAGGATTCTGTTAATAAGGAAGAAAGGTATAATGGTCATTGGGGAGGTGATTAGTACCCTATCTGCCGTAAGGGTGGTAACCGCAAGAAACACTAAGGAAACACTTGGGAGAAGCACAGAAACTATTTTCAAGCGCTTATGGGAGAGGGGAGTCTCCCAGACACGGAAACGGAGACTTGAAAATGAGGAAGAGTTACCAACAGGGAAGGGGGTATATGAGCAGTAGATGGCTGTGAGGTAACAAAATGGTCCAAACCGGGGGAACCACGTGTATAAAGGCAAGACTGGGGGAAACAGAGAGCAGTGAAGGACGAGGCAGGATGGGCGGGTAGCGCACTGTAATCCATATTAATTTTGAGGGTAATGGTTAGCCTTTAATAGGTTTAAAGCAGAGAAGGGACACTATCTGAGTGTTCATTCAAAAACATCACTCCATTTGCAGTGTGGTGCACCCTTGTAGTGGGGAACAAGACTTGATACAAAAAGCCAGAGTCGTATCACTGAGGACGGAAAGACTGGATTGCTTATGTTTTTACGAGAAAAGCATATTACCCCACCCCTCAGCCATGAAGCAGGAGTGGTATGGGAAGGCTTGGTTAGAAATAGGGCTACTGCCTGAATCTGTGCGGTAGGAATGTGTTGCAGAAAACCCTTGCCCTGAGAAGTTCCTGAATCATGCGATCATTTCCATGTTCTTCAGTCCTTGAAGATGGGACAGCTTTGGGCTTTTTTTCTTTTGCAATCCCTCAGGCAAATATGGGTCACTCATCTCAGCGGGCAAGGTTTGCCCAACACAAAGCCAAAGGACTTCTACCAGTCCCCTCCTGCCTGATGATGTTGACTGCATTTCCTCAAGCATTTCCCTGCAAGTGCATTTGCCATGCTCTCCAGATACAAGTCTTACGTCTCCATCTAACTGGGCGGCTCTTCCACTGCTTCTCCAGAACAGCCCCTGTACTATCACTCGAGTGCCTTTGGCATCACTGGGAGCCATGACTCTTCTTGTACTCTACACAACAATGGAGGAAGGAGAGACTGCAGAGAAGTAAACTCCACGCTGGACTCAAAATAACATGGCAAACACTCATTGGCCAAAGATCTTACTGTATGATACACACAGTGACGCTCACCAGCAACAATTATACACCATGGCCTGCCAAACACTAGTGGATGAGAAGTGTGATGTAGCATGCTGCCTATAGAGTAGAATGTATTTATATCATAAAATGTACTAGGAAGGAAAGCTATGTTGAAGATATTTTGCCATAAAGTAGCATTATAAAAAAAACCTGAGCTAGTTGGCAGGTAACAGGGTTTATCCTTAAAGGAAGGTCCTTATTCATTCATTGGGAAAGCAGTAGCTTCACAGCATAATTCTGCATATGTGTAAACCACAGGTGCAAAGTTAAATTGTGTGTTACAAATATTCATTTCAAATAGTTCTTCTCATATCTGACCATAGGGTAGAAGATCATTTGTTCAGAAATCTGAATACTGGAATAATTTATCTGAATTGTTTAATAAAATTTTCTAATTGTAATTCAACATTTTATGAATTAATTTTTTAAACAGCTTTATTGAGGTATAATTTATATACCATAAGACTTAGCCATTACCCCCCAAAATTCTACCATGTCCACTTCCACTTAATCCTCACTTGCTTTCCCCGTCCAAGGCAACCACTGTTCTGCTTTTTAGTTCTATTACGTTTGTCTTTTCTGGTCACTTCCTATAAATGGAATGATACAACAGGTAGTCTTTTGCATCTGGCTTCTTCTACTTACAATGTTTCTGAGATCATCCATGGTATACATGTATGGATTCCTTTTTATTTCTGAATGGGATTCCATTGCATAGATACACCACATTTTGTTTATCCATTCACCAGTTGATGGACATTGGGACTATCTCCAGTTTTGGGCTGTTAAAATAATGCTGTTATGTGTACATGTCTTTGTGTGAATTTGTGTTTTTATTTCTTTGGGGTAGACACCTAGAAGTAGAATTTCTAGGTCACATTGTTAAGTTATTGTTAACGTTTTTTTTAAAGATTTTATTTATTTATTTGAGAATGAGAGAGAGAGAGAGCATGCACAAGTATGAGCGGGGGGTGGGGGGGGCAGAGGGGAGGGAGAAGCAGACTCCCCGCTGTGCAAGGGGCCAGACACTGGGCTTGATCCCAGGACCCTGGATCCTGGGATCATGACCTGAGCTGAAGGCAGATGCTTCACCAACTGAGCCACCCAGGCGCCCCTATTTTTAACTTTTTAAGACACTGCTAAACTGTTTTCCCAAGAGGCTGTACCATTTTATACTCCTATCAGGACACCATGCTACTTAAGTTTCTCCATGTACTGCCAACATTTGATACTGTTTGTCTTTTTGATTATAGCCATTCTACTGGATATGTAGTGGTACCTCATCCCAGTTTTCATTGGATTTCCTGTAATGATTAATCATGGTGAACATCTTTTTTATACATTTGTTATCCATCTATGTATTTCTGGTGAGATACCTATCCAAATCTTTTGCCAATATTTAAAAGGTGAGTCCTTATTATTGAATTATAAGAGTTTTTCAAATATACTTTGGATATAGTCCTACACCAGATACACGATTTGTGAATATTTTCTCCCAGTCTGTGTCTTTTTGTTTTCGTAATGGTATCCTTTGAAGCACAAAAGTTTTTCAGGTTGATTCAACAAATATATAGATTTTTTTCTCTCTTATGAATCATGCTCTTTGTGTTGTAGGTAAGAGACTGCCTTGCTTTTCGAAAAATCTAGTCTGACAATCTCTGCCTTTGATTAAGGGTATTTAGATCATTCCCAGTTAATGAAATTACTGATACGGTTGGATTTACATTTTCCATTTTATTTATTTTCTCTGCATTTCCTTTTTTGTTTCTGTTTCTTGATTGCCTTCTCTTGCATTAAATAACTACTTTTTAGTGTAACATTTTAATTCCTCTAAGAAATATTTTAATTTTTTATTATTTTCTTAGTGACTGTGCTGGGAATTAAAACATGTGTCAATTTATTGCAACCTACTTCAGATTAATACTAACATAATTCTGATAAGATATAGAAACTCTGCTTCAGCATGGCTCCATTCCCTGCTCTTTTGTTTCTATAACATGTATATATATAAAAAATACGGCACTATAATTAGCACTTCATCTGTCTTTTAGAAATATTAGAGAGGATATCAGAAAGATATATTTACAGAGTTTCTTATATTAATCTATATTTATCATTTCTGGTGCTTTTTGTCTTCTTTTATGGATGCAGGTTATATCTAATGCCCTGTCCTTCTGGCCTGAAGGATTTCTTAAGAATTTCTTGGTAGGTTGGCCAGCAATCAATTTCTCAACTTTTGCTTATCTTGGAATGTCTTTATTTTCCTTCATTTATAAGGATGTTTTTTCTGGATACAATATTTTTAGTATATGGTTTTGGTTTTCTTCTTTAAAAAAAAGATTTTAATTTATTTATTTGGGAGAGCAAGCACAAGCAGGGGGAGGGGCTAGAGAGAGAAACAGACTCCCTGCTGAGCAGGGAGCCTGACACAGGTCTCCATTCCAGGACCCTGGGATCATGACCTGAGCCGAAGGCGGATGCTTAACCGACTGAGACACCCAGGCGCCCCTGGTTTTCTTCTTTTAGCACTTTGACTACATCATCCACTGCCTCCTGACCGCCATTGTTTCATATGAGAAGTCAGTCGATCATTAGTCATACTGATACTTCCCTGTCTGTAAAAAGCTGTTTTTCTCTTAGCACTCTCAATACTTTCTCTGCATTTCACTTTCAAGATTCGGGCTGTAATGGGTCTAAATGATAATCTCTTTGGCTCTACCCTACTTGGGGGGTGTTGACTTTGGTAGATGTGTGTTTTCCACTAAATGTGGCAAGTTTTCAGCCACTGCTTCTTCAAAGAGCTTTTCCACTCCCTTCTTTGCCTTCTTTCTTTTAGAACTCCCATTATTTCTGTTGGTATACTTGATGCCCCATGTTTTCTGAGGATCTATTCTTATTTTTATTCTTTTTTTTCCTCTCTGAATAGATAATTTCTATTGATCTATCTTCATGTTCACTGATGCTTTCTTCAGCTATCTTGAATCCCTTTAGTGAGTTTTTCCTGTCAGTTACTGTATTCAGCTTGAGAATTTCCCTGTGGGTTTTTTTCATAATTTCTATCTCCTTATTGAGACTCAGTTATTATTATTTTCATACTTCCTGTAATGCTTAGTTTTATGTGTCCGCTCAACTGGGCTAAGGGATACGCAGATAGCTAGTAATAATACATTGTTTCTGGGGTGTCTGTAAGAGTATTTCTGGACAAGATTAGCATTTGGTTGGTGAACCGAGTAAACAGATGGCCCACCTCAATGTGGGGAAGCATCATTCAATCCTTTCATAGTCCAAATAGAATAAAAAAGCAAAGAAATGGTAAATGTGCTCCATCTGAGCTAGGACATCTGTCTTTTCCTGCACCCAGCCATCAGTACTCCTGGTTCTGGGACCTTCAGACTGTGACCAGGACTTAGAACATCAGCACCTCCTGTCCCCAGTTCTCATGCTTCAGACTTGGACTGAATTATACCACCAGCTTTCCTGGTTCTCCAGCTTGCAGATGGCAAGTCATGGGACTTCTTGGCCTCCATAATCATGTAAACTAGTTAATATATAATAGGAATATATATATTATCCTATTGGTTCTGTTTCTCTAAAGAACCCTAATATACCTTCCTTTAATTCTTTAAGCATGGTTTCCTATAGTTCCTTGAATATATTTATAGTAGCTGTTTTGAAATCTTTGTCTGCTAAATCCAACATCTGGGGACATTCAAAGACAATCCTATTAACTGTGGTTTCTTCCAATTATAGGTCAGACTTCCTGTATGTCTCATATTTTTGGTTGAACACTGAACATTTTAGATAATATATTGTAGCACTCTGAATTCTGATTTTCCCCCTCTGGTGGCTGCTGATGCTATTTTGTTGGTTCTATTTATTCAGAAACTTTCACTGGCTAAACTTTGAAACCTGTCTCCTGCAGAGTGTGTGGCTGCTCATGTTTCAGTTCAGGCTTTTTTCTTTAATTCTTGATTTTTTTTTTTTAAGATTTTACTTATTTGAGAGAGAGTGCACAAAAGAGAGAGAGCACAGGAGCAGGGGGAGCAGCAGAGGGAGAGGGAGGAAACAGGTTCCCCACTGAGTAGGGAGCCCGACACAAGGCTTGATCCCAGGAGCCTGGAATCATGACCTGAGCCAACGGCAGACTCTTAACCATCTGAGCCACCTAGGTGCCCCTTGATTTTATTTTTTAAGTATGGCTTCTTGTAGGCTGCCCATGTATCAGCATAGCTCAGTAGTCAGCTAATGACTGGGAAAAGGTTGTACTCAAATACCTGAACCAGTAAGCGTACTATCCTTTGCTGATGGTAGAGGGTAGGAGTAGACATTAAAAGGTCAGGCTATTCTCAAGTCTGTCCCGGCTTTTGCTCACTGCTTGGCCCTTCCATGTATTCAATGGCGATGTGGAAAGTTTTAGGGTTGGCCAGGAGTGTATGAATAGCTGAGGCTCTCTCTAGTCTCTGCTGTGCACCTGCAAAGCCTCAGCCAGGAACACATTTACCAGAAACATGACTGAAAACTCAGGCTAGTAGACCTTTCTTCTTCCTGGTTACCAAGATCATCACTTTCATTAATAACAACCCTACACCAAATTCACGCAAACCCCCTTCTACTGTGGCTGTACAATCTACCCAACCTGAGCTGGGAAGGAGAGCAGCTTCAGACTAAAACACCACAGACTCCCAGTGGTTCCCAAATTCCAGCAGTTTTTCAAGCACAAATGCTTCTCAGATTGTTTTATGCCATTGACTAATTGTCAGGATGTTGAAATGGTTGCTTTTGTCCATTTTGTCCAGCTTTATAGATGCATTTTGGGGAAAAGATTTGCTGACATCCTTACTCAGCCATACCTGGAAGTCCTGCCAATACAATTCAATTTCAAAATCAAGCTGCTGCAAATAACACACAGCGTGTAGTGATAGAATGATTTGTAAGGCTATGAATGTCTCACGGGTGATGTCATGATAGACTGATCCATCAAGTGGAGCAGAAGGGAACAGGTAAAAACGGCTGATTACATTCACATTACTATCATTCCCAAGCATAATTTCTAAGTTGAAAGTGTTGCTATATGTCATTTATATATCTTGACAAGTGACAACTGTTTTAAGGCACTGGACACATATATGTCAGAACATATATATGTTCATATGTAGGTACATGTACAAACAGGCACACAAAAACAGCATTCTTCTTCCTTTCTTACCCCATCACTGTGATTGTTCTAATTAAGCTATATAAACTCCAGAGTTACTATTAATCCAATTCTGGTAAAATCCCAGAAATTCTAGGTATACTCTCATCTACAGAGGTAGAGAGGACATTCCAGGTACACTGTCTTCTACTTCCAGGCAGAAAAGCATACTGAACAGAAGAATCAAATGCTAATGTGAACCCAGTTCCACAAAAATTAAGCATAAAAGCATATTATTAAGTCTCAAGGTGATTTCCAAAAAGATGTCAACAGTATTTAATTATCTGCAACAATCTGATTGGCAAGGAATACTGCTTCGGGGGTGAGAGAGGTTAGCCCCATAGTACAGCAACACCTCCAATGTGGTCCAATATCTTAAATGCGCAGAAGAAAATAAAAAGCTCAAATTAACTTCAAAGCTGAAAGTGGCCTCAGTACCAATTTTTCACGCTATATCATGAATAATGTCAGTTGGCTGAAACTCTCTGAAGAGAGCCTCCAGGGAAATTTGTAAAGCACGTGTTCATCTACAACCTCTACCCAAGAGTTTTTCTTCACAGTCATGTGCCACCTGTCACCAACCTCCCTGTTACAGGGTGAAGTTTTGTCACTGGAGTTGCCATGAGCAAGAACGAAAGAGAGGGTGGTAAAGGGGAGGTTGATGTGAGAGATGCTTGAAATATCCTTTGACAAGGAGTTCTCAAGATGGCGGAGGTATGGCTAGCACTACTGCATTTGCTGTCACTCCCAGAAGTTTAGAATATGCCTTCATTTTCCCTGGTGCCTCAAGATGAGGCAAGCAGACAAGTGTACTCATAAATTAATAGGAATGAGCACCATCAGAGCAGCTAGCATTTACTGAGTACTCAGCCAGGGCCTGGCATTACATCATGGCTGTGAAAATTAGTCTGAACTTTTATTTTCTATTTAACCCATGCTGCTGACAAAGGCCACTGCTCTAAGGATCATTTTACAGTCACCTTTGTCTATCTTATTGATGCTACATTCAAATATATAGAATTTAGGGGCACCTGGGTGGCTCAGTCATTAACCGTCTGCCTTCAGCTCAGGTTATGATCTCAGGGTCCTAGGATCAAGCCCCGCATTGGGCTCCCAACTAAGAGGGAAGCCCACTTCTCCCTCTCCCTCTGTCCCTCCACTTGCTTGTGCTTTTTCTCTCTCTCTCTCTAATATATAAATAAAATCTTTAAAAATAGATATATACAGCATTTATTCACACCAACTCTATGAAGTTGAATGAGTATGACTATCCCCATTTTACAGATGAGAATTCAAGGGCTAAGCCCCTTGGCCAGAGGTAAGTCAGGATTCAAATAATTTTACTCTACCCTCCACATTCCTGCCCCAGCTACTGAATTATTTGCTCGGAGTCCTTCTGTTAGAAAACCATTCCATGGAGCATCTGGGTGGCTCAGATGGTTAAGCATCTGCCTTTAGCTCAGGTCATGATCCCTGGGTCCTGGGATCCAGCCCCACATCGGGCTCCTAGCTCAGTGGGGAGCCTGCTTCTCCCTCTCCCCCTGCTCATGCTCTCTCTCTCTCTCTGTATCTCTGTGTCTCAAATGAATAAAAAAAAAAATCTTAAAAAAAAAAAAAACCATTCCTGTGGTACTATTTTGAGGTAGGTTAGATGCAGTATAAAATGGGAACAAAGAGCGGCACCTAGGTGGCTCAGTCATTAAGCATCTGCCTTCAGCTCTGGTCATGATCCCAGGGTCCTCGGATCGAGCCCCGCATCGGGCTCCCTGCTCAGCTGGGAGCCTGCTTCTCCCTCTCCCACTCCCCCTGCTTGTGTTCCCTTGTGTCTCTCTCTGTCAAATAAATAACATCTTTAAAAAAAAAATGGGAACAAAGTTATTATTCTAAAAGGATTGCCCTGAGCAATGGAGATGATCTGAAACCCAAGCTAATATTTTATCTTTAACCTATATTTAAAAGGGATATGTCTTAGGTGAAAATAAACATACCAAGAGACTGGGAAAATACTGTCAATGATTTTGAATTCAAAACCAAGCCCACATATTATCGCTCACATTATTCACTCATTACTTCATTTGCTTATTCATTTAAATATTTATTGAACACCCACTAGGTATGGGGATTTTACTAGACACAGGGCGTACAGCTGTGAACATGGCAGCTCACCCGCAACCTCAGTAGAGTGGGGAACAACCTAACAAGTAATCAGACAAATATAATCAGTTTCAATAAGTACCCTGATGGTAGAATTATCAAGTCTTATAGGAACACGTGTGGAGGAGAGGAGCTCCAAACTCATCTTGCACTTTCAGAGAGAGCTTCCCAGAGGTAATGTGTCAGCGGAGACCATAATGAGCTATCCAGGTAAATAGGAAGTGGTGGTCAGTGTTCCAGGCAGAAGAGCATTTTACAAAGCAGGTCCTTCATTAGCCAATCCAAGGGGTGAGTGGGGACAAGAACTATTCAAGAAACTCATGGGGGCGGCTGGGGGGCTCAGTTGGTTAGGCATCTGACTCTTGATTTCAGCTCAGGTCATGATCTCAAGGTCGTGAGATCAAGCCCTGTGTCAGGCTCTGCTCTTAGCAGGGAGTCTGCTTGAGATTTTCCCTCTCTCTCTGCCTCTGCTCCTCCCCCTTCATGCTCTCTTTCTCTCTCTAAAATAAACAAATAAATCTTAAAAAAAAAAAAAAACTCATGGTATACCTCACGCCTAGTATGCCAGCAAGAGATGACATTAGACCACACAAAACTGGAGCTACGTCCAAAGCTATGAAAACAGAAATGCAAACTTGCAGAACCAAAGAGTCCCTGGCTTGGAAACCCATGAGAAGCACAATCCTAGCGAAAATGTCCCTTAATGGTCAAGTTACCTTTACATAGTAATTTTTTAAAAAGCCAATAAATAGCAACATTTTAACACCTTCCCCCCACCCATCCACCTTCACATCTGGCTTCTGAAATGTTCTTCTCTTTACATGGCACAACATGGTGAATGGTGACATAGACCTTCCTTTCAAAGTGAACCAAAAATAGAGAGGGAGATGCTGTCTAATATTGCATTTGATCTGATCTTCTTGTCCTCATCAAAGAAGACTCTCAGGAAAAAAAAAAAAAAAAAACACAACAGAAACAGCAATCACAGAATGAGATTCTCATTTTAAGGACAATGAAGTGCCCGTGGGAGAGAAGGGCATGGTATGTAATAGGCCAGTGGAGAGGGAGAAATTGAGGACTTGGAACAATGGCTTGTTTCTAGAGACCCAAGTATGCATAAAACTCCTCCGGCTGCCAGGCAATTTGGAAAAGGAACAGCTTCAGTTGTAATATAAAACAGGAAGAAAGATCACCACTATAAAGGGACTGCCTTGAGAACTGGGGATGGATGAAACCCTTTTATGGAGGCCATAAACTGAGCTTGCTTGTTGGATGAGTTTATCTGCTCTGTGTACAAAGGTGGATGTCAAGTTCTCAGGTGGAAGTGTCTACCGTCTAGAATGTTGTTCTCTCCCACTCCTCTTTGCCTAGCTGGCACCTACACGGTTTTGGGGTCTCAGTTTAAGCAATCTCTTGTTGCGGGTGTTCTGCTAAACGTTTTTCATTCCCCAGTGAATGCGAGACCTGCTTGTCAGATGCTCCCATAGCACTCTCTTCCTCCCTCTGATCACAGCCCTCACTCTAGGAATCTGCATAAAATGTGTCTTGTCTGTCTCTCCACATAGAGACTCTGTGAGCAGAGGGCCCAGGCTGTCTTGGTCATCACTGAAAATCCAGGGCCGGGAACACACAGCAGCTGTTCATAATGATGTCTTTTTATTTTAATAGTCACTTGCTAATTCAATAAAATGTTGCAACTCCCACTTAAAAACAAAAATTTTTCTACACCAACTACTTGCCAGATGCCATGCCAAACATTTTCTCAAGCTTTTTCTCATTTAATCTTTACAGCAGTCTGGTATTCATCATTATTTGGAAGGAGAGAAAATCAAGACTGAAAGAGAAGACAGATTTGCCCAAGGCCATGTGGAGATGTGGCAAAACCTGGATTCATACCAGGTCTTCTGACTACCCCAGCGCTCTCTCCCCAACCGCACTATGCAACATCAGCTTGCTTACCGCATTGTCTGCTCACACATATGGTAGCAGGACATCCAAGCCTTAGTGGCTTCAGCTAACCACGTGATTGTTCTACTTCCAGGCACAATCAACCCTTACATAATTATATATAGTATATACGTTAAAAATGTTATTTTCAAAAGAAACTGAAATGGTTGCTATAAGTAAGAAATAACCTTAAAAATGAAATAGATAGATAGCAAAATGAAACACAACAGAGTTCTAGAACTCTAACAAGATGTTGGAGCTTCTGAGCCAAGGGCTGCTCACTATGGGTTGAGAGAGGAGACTAACCATGTCATGCCAGCATAAAGCTGAGATATTCTCCTGGACCCAGTTAAGATTATCAATTTGTTTACAAGAGCCAAGATATGGAAAGCAACTCAAGTGTCCTTCAATAGATGAATGGATGAGGAAGATGTGGTAAATATACACAAGGGAATATTACTCAGCTGTAAAAAAGGAGATCTCGCCATTTGCAATGACACAGATGGACCCAGAGGGGATCATGCCAAGTTAAATAAGTCAGACAGAGAAAGACAAATACTTTTTGATCTCACTAATATGTGGAATCTAAAAAAAAAAAAAAACCAATAAGCGAACAAAAAAAGTAGAGACACATAAATACCAAAAACAATCTGGTGGTTGCATGGGCAAAACAGGCGAAGGAGAGTGAGAAATATAGGCTTCTGGTTATAGAATGAATCAGTCATGAGGATGAAAGAAGGTACAGCATAGGGAATATAGTCAATGGTGTCAGACTAGGGCTGTATGTGACAGAGGGCAGCTACACTTGTGGTGAGCTCGGCATAACATACAAATCTGTCCAATCACAATGCTGTACACCTGCAACTAAAGTAACATTGTGTGTCAAATATGTTTCAATTTAAAAAAAAGTATCTATTTGTAATGGGTTCTTAGGACAGTGCCTGGAATATAACAAGTATTATAGAAGTGTTTGTTGTCACATACATGTGTAACTGATTGGTGTCAGGCGTCACCACTGAGTGAATGTGGAAAGTAAGGAGAGAGAGAGAAGGGAGAGGTAAAAAGAAAAAGAAATTATAGGTGTCGCGTGTATGTGTGTGTGTGCGCACGTGCAAAATTTAGCTGGGCAGTGATGGATGTTAACTAAATTTATTGTGGTAATCGTTTTGCAATAAATACAAATATTGAATCATGTTGCACACCTGTAACTAATATGATATTATATATCAATTATATCTCCAAAAAAAAAAAAAAGAAGAAGAAAATGTCTATATCTCCATGAGATGTGTGTTAACTAATATTCTCCTGGAGACCATTTAAACACAACTTTCACCCATCACTTGGGACATCTCATAGTTTGAAACACAACACTGAGACAGTATTTCAGGAAGGAAGTAATTGCAACTTAAAATACCACCAAATCCCAGATGTCTTCCCATAGGAGAGTGGTGGCATACTTCCTATGAGGGGAGATAGCACTTTCTTTAAGGAAGTACCTTGATGACCCCTTGGGTAAGAGAGGTGAGGATCCCAAACTTGGGACAGGTCTGGAATGAGGCCATCCAAACATAAAGAGTCAACAGAAAGAAGGAAGAAAGGGAGGGAGGAAGGGAGGACCTGGGGATTTCATAGGCAACCTGAAAAAGAGGGAGGCTTGCAAAAATACAAAAGAAGCAGGGAAGACCTTGCTCACAGAACCCTGCTCTCCTCCTTCTCGGGGTTTCTCACAGTCGTGCTGGAATACATGTGTGTGTCGTGTGTTTAATCTCTCCTCCTTTCTCTCCCCCTCCATCCTAGACTAAAAGCCCCATCACATCAGGGCTGCTCTCTGTTATCATCTAGTGCTCTGCACCCAAGCATGTAGGCTCACACCTGGCGCACAGCACATGCTCAATCATATTTGTTGATCTACTAAGCAAACAGGAGGGCAGAAGGGCTTCGCAGCAGTCAGAACCTGAGAGGGCAAGACCAGTGAGGATTCCCCATGGTGAGGGAAACTAAGGCATTGTTTAAAAAAAAAAAAATCCTGTCTAATTCTTAATGTGTTCCCTATGCCCTTCTCCCCATCCATTATCCTCCAATTATGGAAAATGTTCAACATCCACCTGGTAGGGGGACTTTGGGGGATGAAGAAGGAGGTGGAATGAATCAATTCATGTACAAACAGCAAGATAGGAGTTATCAGAATTCTGCCTCCTTTGGAAAAGTTAGGGGAAGGGTCAAATGGCAGAAGAACTCAAGCCTCAGTCTCTAACTTCTTCAAAATCTAAGGAAGAGGCTGAGGTATGGGCTCAAGGCAATTTAGAAGGTCAGGAGGCTTAGAGCCAACACCCCCACTCTTCACCCAGCCCACTGATAGGGTAAATTAGAATTATAGAAAATCAAGTGGAAGTAGAAGTATAGTTCTGGCTCCCCAGCAACCAGCAGACAGAAGTGGCATTGCCTGGGTAAATGTCACACCCAGCACAGATTCAAACAAAGGGAATAGAGCACGCAGCCCTTCATAGATTCTTTAGAATAAAACACAAGCTGTAAGTGCATCTTTCCCTATAGAGCCATCTGGGAAGTGGATGGGTCTATATTCTACCACCAGCAAAAGGTATTGATTGGTACTTATTAAGTGCCCACATGCTCCTTGTGCTGGACAAAAGACCCAGTCCCACTTATAACAGCACTCATTCAATAAGAGTATCAACATTAATACAAATACCAAGTGACAGTCTCCTGATGACCATTAGATGTCACAATGGAGAAGAATCCTGATGTTTCAGAATCTAAACCATTGTTGGCACAATTCCCTTCCAAAGTGACAGTCAAGTGGATCAATATCCTAGTTTACAAGGACACTGAAAACAAAAATATTAAGATAGCTATTGAATAAAGTTTTGTTTAATTCTAAAAGACACAATAACAAGCAGTATTTTGGCTTCTGTCCAACAAGGGAGCGGTTATGTCTCCCCAGGGGTCACAGGTAGATCTTCAAATTTTAAGTTCTCCTATAAAGGACTTTCAAAAAAAAGAAGGTTCCTCCAGAAGGCAGGGATAATTTAGCTTTTCTAAATCTATAAATGTGTGGCAACAGAAAATGAGGAAGGTGGTAGGGTACAGGGCTGGGCTGGATGGACAACCTTGGCCATCCACACTCAGGGATGCTTTGAGGGGCTTGTGACATCTGAAGGAAAACAAAAACAAAAACCAATAGCTCAGTTCAAAGATTGGTTCCTGAACTGTAAGTCATTTCTAGGAATAACTTCCCATTAATCCCAGAAAACATTTATATCTACGAAGTTTGAACAGCTCTTCCATCAATTTATTGGGGATTTATAATCAGGGAGCTGTCATTTTCCAACAAGGAGATGATATGCTCGTTGATTCCATTTCTCTTTCTGGCACACGAGGAAATGGTGAGTAATGCTCCTTCCCCCATGGGAAATGAATCAATGGTGGCAGAAACACACCCCGAGCCTCACAATGGAGAACCCTGGTGTTCTGCTTGTCATCCTCTTCTCTGGCAGCTGATCAATGACAATATGTAAATGTGCATCCAAGACAACCCGCCCTGTCTGCCAGCATTACAGTAGCCCCTCCCTCCAGGTCCCTTTGTGTATCTGTGACTGAGCAGCTTGATGTACAGTCTCCCTGACGTGCTCCATCTCATTAGAGGACAATCCTTTGCTCAGTTCTTAATGGACTTTACAAATTGGCCATCCTCCCTCTGGTGCAAGATTATTATAATTTTATTATTCATTCCAAGGAATTAGTTGCCAAAAATGACAACATGATCAGTACCACTGACAGATACGAGGAACATCTCCCATGACATCTTAGGAAGGGGACCATCTGAAATAATGTTTGATCTTTAATTAGGAAGAAATGATTTGCCACTTCCCAGCAGAAGCGGGAAGCTATAGCATATGTGCCCTCTGCTCTGAGAAGGCTGCAGCATCCCCTCCCCCCCAGGGCCAAAGGCAAAAAATTAAGCAAACTAATACATGCTAAACAAAGCCCTTACTGCACCAGGTGGAATATGCAACTCAGATGTTAAGTCACTGTCAACCTCAAATTCTACATTGGGAATCAGAAAATCTAGACTCAGATCTCTGATCTGACACCAAGCTCCTCTGGTGCCAGTTTCTGCATAAATAAGACTGGGGGGATAAAACAATGTCATTCAATCATTTCATTTCTAAAACTTTATCTATGGCTGACACTTCTTGATTGCCACCGTCTTTCTTCTACTCTATCAGCAGATTCCACCCCACCCCAATAGAGATAGAAAATGCCAGACACTCACTTCCCCAGCCTTCCTTGCACCTAGGGATGGCTGTGTGATATAGTTCCACCAATGAAACGTAAGTGGACATTGCAGGGACCAAGCAGGATCTGGAGTTCAAAAAGAGAGAGAGGGAGAGAGAGCATGGGAGATGGATGAGCAAGTAAGGCATGTTCGTCTTCTCCCTCCTTCCAACTCTGTATGGTACGGACTTAGGATGTGAACTTGGGGTGATGGTGGCCATGTTCAAACCAGGAGGGGAAGGGCCAGACACTTGCAGAGACTATCACCCAGAGCCATGGCATTCTGGCCAGCAGAGAACCAACTCTGGAATTCCCTACCTCCCAACATCTTATTAGGAGAAGAAAATTAAGTCCAAACTAAGGAAACCACTCTTGGGTGTCATTTTATTTCTTGCATCTAAAAGCAACCCAAAAGAGTTATTATGCTGTGTTATCTTCACCCTTTTTTGTTTTTTTCCATGTTTTGTGCCACTGATGGAAGCTGCCTATACCATGCTCTGATGGATGTTAGACTGGCCACAGCTGAAGGCCCACAGGACTGCCAGGAAGAGTTGGTGGCAATACCCGATCCTTCACAGACTCCCATCCTGAGCTAGGATGGGGGATTTGCTTTCCCACGTCCTCTCGTTAATTTGTTGTACCTCTGTGGTCTTCCAGTCTTGGCAATAACTAAATTAGAACCTTCAAATGCTGAGATTCTCCCCAACTCTCTGCCTTTGGATTATAGTTTTACCTTTTGATTAAAAAAAAAATCCAGAAGGAAGTAGCCTTAGAGATGATGCTAGATCTTAATATATACAAAAGTTTTATGAAATAACATTAGCAAAATATTACCAAAGAGGACACGATGAGGTCAGCTAGAACACATTTTTAAACGTTATCCTGTGGGGCGCCTGGGTGGCTCAGTTGGTTAAGTGACTGCCTTCGGCTCAGGTCATGATCCTGGAGTCCCGGGATCGAGTCCCACATCAGGCTCCCCACTCAGCAGGGAGTCTGCTTCTCCCTCTGACCCTCTTCCCTCTTGTGCTCTCTGTCTCTCATTCTCTCTCTCAAAAATAAATAAATAAAATCTTTAAAAAAAAATAAAAATAAACGTTATCCTGTGGACCATCTCACTTTTAAGACACAACTCCAGACCCAAGATATGCAGAGATTGTTAGAAGGGATGAAACGTCCTACTTTACTGCTGGATTGCGGATACCATGACTTTTACTGGCTAAATGCCCTTTAAAATGCTGAATAAGCAAAACTTTTCCTTAAAAATGAACGCCACCACTCTGAAAAACTCAGACAAAGGGGCCATTGTAGCCTAATTTCAGTGTAATTTCCACTTGCTCTGTGAGAACAGGAGCAGTTCCATGGCAGACCTCGTTTGCGATGAGTTTCAGCGAGCTAAGGAGACAGTTAGAGCTGAACTTACGGTCACCAGGTACTGCCCGAGCTCCCTGCTCTGTATCAAAGCTATGGAGGCTGGAAGCAAATGTCACCATGACAACCATTTATGTGGCTAAAATGGAAAAGTAAGATTTGATGGGAGGGAAAAAAATGCATGCACCTATAACTCTAAAATATATGGTGAGTTTTATGTTTGTTTTTTTAAGGCCAAGCCCAGCACCTGCCCCCTCCCCTACACCACCCTTAGATGTGTGTGGGTGAATAAAAGGGGCCATAATGAAACCATGAACAATAAGTAAAGGGCTTCAGAAATAATACCACAGGGTCTCCAAATATTCTAATTTACATCCACCAACAACATACACATGTGTCCTAACTAGCCATCCTTCACAGGAAATTCATGTGCTCTTCCCCCACGGTTTATCCCTCACCCCTTCTGAAATATGTTCTGCCAAAACCCCCACAGCAAAATAGTCAAAGAGTTTCAATGCTGCCTTTTTAAAACAACAGGTAGAACGAGTAATGAGTTATTTCGATGTGTGCTTGGCCAAGTCTGTTAACGACAAACCCCAAAATGCCTCTGGGGAGTTGATACTCTTGAAAGCCCCTTGCCAGTTAGCTTCATTCTTCTGGAAACCCTGAGAAGTGTCACTGAAAAAACAAAAAACAAAAAACAAAAACAGAAACAAAAAAAACCCATGTAAGGGAAAACCAGGGCCTTAATGTCCAGGGCTCCTTTTGTTATTCTCTTGGCCTGAGTTTCAAATGCCTAAGTTTTCAGAAAGCGGGGAGCTTGCCATAGGCTAATGGTGCGGAATAACAATGTTGCTTAAAAAGGGAGAAAAAAAGTTGTTTAGGCAGGTTTTAATGT
Source organism: Zalophus californianus (assembly GCF_009762305.2). NCBI lineage: Eukaryota > Metazoa > Chordata > Mammalia > Carnivora > Otariidae > Zalophus > Zalophus californianus. Next base: position 40,016,703 of record NC_045595.1, on the reverse strand, counting down.
AAACTGAGCAATCCCCAGCCTCTGCAGCATGAGAGTACAAATGAAATTCCATTTATATCTGAATTACATGGGCTCTGCACCCCTCATTTCCAAAGCTCTCACTATTCAGGGGAATCCTTTTGATGTATTTTTCCATTTTGGCATCCTGGCTGGTGTCCTCAGGATGCAGGAGCCCCACCACGCATGACAACCCCCCGCCCCAGCAGCCCGAACCCTCCTCAAGAAGGCTGTTCCTCTGCCTGCTGGACAGCCTCCTTAGGATGCCGGAAGATGCAAGCCCCTCAAGGGGCCACACAGCACTGAGCTCCCTCAGTCCTGGCTCCAAAGCCACGGTGGGTTCCAAGTGGAAAAGGAAAACATGTCTCCTTCCCGAACTCTGAGTCTTGTTCTATTAACCAAGGCACAGAGCAGCCAACATCGTGTCCTGAATCTTAAAAGTCCCTCAGAAAAACAACTTCAGGGATGCCTAGGTGGCTCAGTCAGTTAGACGTCTGCCTTTGGCTCAGGTCATGATCCTGGGGTCCTGGGATCGAGCCCCGCATTGGGCTCCCTGCAAGGAGCCTGTTTCTCCTTCTGCCACTCCCCCTTCCTTGTGCTTTCTCTCGCTCACTCTCTCAAATAAATAAAATCTGAAAGAAAGAAAGAAAGAAAGAAAGAAAGAAAGAAAGAAAGAAAGAAAGAAAGAAAGAAAGAAAGAAAGAAAGAAAGAAAAGAAAAAAGAAAAGAAAAGAAAAGAAAAGAAAAGAAAAGAAAAGAAAAGAGAAAAGCAACTTCAGAGAGCTACCAGAAGCAGTCTCAGTTTCAAGTTCAGACTTTGTTGTGGAGATTGAAGTGGAAAAGAATTCTTCTGTCTTCTTCCCACCTCCAGGGTGACCAAGCACTAGACTTCCTCCCCAAGCCATGGTCTGCACTCCCATGCAGTTATCAAAAGACGGGTATCAGCTCTGTGCTCTTCTGGGGGAAAGCCTCCCACAGGCAGCAGCCATGTGCCCCCTGTGGGGTTCCTGCTTGGCTATAGCCAGTCGGACTTGGGAAGACTTCTGAACCAAACTGGGTTGATTCATATTCTCTCTCTCTCAAACCAGGGAGACAATGGTGATGATGACAACAACACCACCATCATTCCCAACTGTGGCTTCAGTAAGAAAGTCTTTTAAGGTTGCCAGGGAAGCTCTCTGGTCCTCTGCCCATGGATGTGAGCTGAGAGTTTAAAGACCTGAGCTTGTCACTCCATCTCTGTGAGAGCCCCCATGTCCTTGAGGAAATCCACCTCATGCCACAGTCCTAAGAGTCATCGTTACTGCCATCACAGTCAAGGGCAGAAGTCACTTGGCCCCCTCAGTCCTTGCCTCAGTAGAGGTGTCACCACACATGAGGCCATAGGACGCCATGATTACCAGCAGCGCATTTTCCATTAGCAAGACTCAACACTGTGCTCAAGTCTGAGGATCCCATTAGCAAATCCTCAAACCCATCCTAGAGTACCAGTTTCCTAGCAATGCTCCTGGTGCCGACTTCCACATCATTCAGGGTCCAGGCAGGAGATAGGAACAATACCAGTGTTTTGTTAGTTTGTTTGAAACAGAGAGAATGTGATAAAAATAAGTGTTCGCTGGGGATAAGACTGTTAACTTTATAGAAAGCAAAAAGAGAACACTAAGCTATCATATAGGGAGACAGCTACCGCTGCCAGGAATGCAGGAACCAAGGGCAGAGGTTGGAATGATTAGAACTCAGAATCTTGGAGAACATTCTCTGCAGAGCTGAAACTCAGATGTCTGAGAATGGGGTGCTGCCAGGCTGCTGCCGTTAGCTCAGAGCTTAGAGGAGGGACTCCCCTGGGGGCAGGACCCAGCCCCCTGAGGAGAGGCCACCAGCCTCCAGTCCTGGTGTCTGAGCAGGCAGAAGGTGGCCAGGTCTGCCAGTGCCGGCCAAACAGCAGACGAATTCCAGAGCTGCTATGAGAAGGAGCCGCCATGCTGGGATGGAGAAGCATTACTGGGGTGATGCTCCCAGCAACGAAACATCTCCCAGGATCCTCTAGTCCCTCATCCTGACAGAGCCTTCCAGGAAGCAGTTGGCACAAGCAGAAACGTGGTTTGTAGTGGCCCAGCCTCAGCATCACAAAGCAGAGCAGAGAAAGGAGATTTGGTAGCTGAGAGACAATAGCTTCATTACTGATGAGATCATTATGTTTATCCATAGGGAACAAGGGTTTTAAAAGATAGAGGTGAGAAAGGAAGGAGTGTTCTGGCTGAGAGAACAGCATAAGCAAAAACAGAGACCCAGGGAACAGTTGTTGGGTGAACGTGGTGGACGCATGGGATTCGTGAGAGCAGAGGGCAGATGAAAGATAAAGGGAGAACGGAAGTGGAAAAGTGCACCACTGTCTCGCCGTGCAGGGTCCTGGGGAGCACATTGGGAAGTCAGGACATTTTCCTATAGTCATTCAGAACCCAACAAACATTTTTAATCAGGAAAGTAAAATGATCAAAGATAGGTTTTACGATCACAGCAGTATGGAGACCGGAATTATCACTCTTTTCATCTTTACATCTTCGTAAAGATGAAAAAGATGGCTTTATTTTAGCTACATCAACCCTTCTGTTTAAGTTTTCCAGGACAAAACACAGTGTTCAAATGAATACTTTCCAAAAAAATTTTTTTAAAGATTTTATTTATTTATTTATTTATTTAATTTTATTTATTTGAGAGAGAATGAGCGAGAGAGTGAGCACAAGTGGGGAGGAGCAAAGGGAGAGAGAGAAGCAGACTCCCCGCTGAGCAGGGAGCCCAATGCGACTCTGGACTCGATCCCAGGACCCTGAGATCATGACCTGGGCCGAAGGCAGATGCTTCCCCGACTGAGCCACCCAGGCACCCCTCAAATGAATACTTTTTCAATGGAGGCTGGTAGGAGGGGAACAGGGGTGGGGTTTTTTGCCCAAAATTTCATTGCCCTCATTTGGCTTGCTTCCAGGTTTAAAATCACAGATTTGCTTATCAGCTACAAAGGGAAAGATAGTTACTTTACACAGGAGGAACGTGGCAAACATCAATTTACCAAGTTGTGATCACAGAAAACATCACCTACAATAAGACATACCAACATCATCATGAACCCCTGCCTATCAATCACTGAGAAAGACACAGCAGTTTTGTAGAATTCAAGCTGAAAATGCATAACCTCGGCCCAATCATGAGAAAACACTGGACAAATCCAAACTGAGGTCCGTTTATAAAATAATAACTCACCAGTACTCTTCCAAAGTGTTAAGGTCATGAAGACGAAGAACATCGGAGGAACTGTCCAGATTGGAAAAGAGGAAGGAAAAAATAACAACAAAATGCAGTGTGGGAGCCTGAACAGGATCCTGGAGCAGAAAAAGGGCATCAGAGAAAAACTGATGAATTTCAAATAAGGTCTGCAGTTTAGTTAAGAACACTGTACCAATAGCAATTTCTTATTCTTGATAATTACATCATGGTTGTGTGCAGTGTCATGATTGGGGCAAGCAGAGAAAGAGATATAAGAGAGTTATCTAGGGGCGCCTGGGTGACTCAGTCAGTTAAGTGTCTGCCTTCGGCTCAGGTCATGATCTCAGGGTCTTGGAGGCGAACCCCACACTGGGCTCTCTGCTCAGTGGGGAGCCTGCTTCCCCCTCTCTCTCTGCCTGCCTCCCTGCCTACTTGTGATCTCCTTCTCTCTGTCAAATAAATAAATAAAATCTAAAATAAAAGAGAGAGAGAGAGTTATCTATATTACTTTTGCAACTTTTCAGTACATCTAAAATGAATTCAAAATAAAAGCCTTTCCAAAATGCACAGATTTATTTACATGGGCTGGAGTCCCATGGATTTCCAGCCATAATCATCACAATACAGGTTGGGTAAATAGATGACTCCAAAGTGCCTTTTCTGGAAAACAAAGACTGTGAGACCTTCAGTCACAGCACATCAGCAGACAGGAGGTTACTTGGCAGAGCACTGGGTGAGAAGTATTTCACAATGGGCACAATGAAAGAGGTGAGAGGTTACCAAAGACCAATATTGTCTGCTTCTTAATAGAGTCAGGGATCAGCCCAGTTTACAAGTTGGAGTCATAAGCCTCCTTCCACCAACCCACACTTGCTCCCAGGACCAACACCTCAGTCATCCTCGCTTCTTCCCTCACATCCACATAAATCAGTCATCAAGATGTGTTGACTCTATCTTGGGATTCTCTAACCCACCACCGCCTCTTCCATTCAACAATGGTCTATTGCTCTCTTGTAAGATGACCAAAGCCAATTTGGCCATTCACAGTTGCTAAGCTTTCTTACTGAATCTGGAGAACCTCCAATGTTTAGAGGTAACGTAGAGCCATGTTTCTCCTCAACCCTCTTCCCACCTGAGCAGTATGTCACAAGTAAGCAAGTCTCAAACTGAAGGTCACCACACCTACAAAGAGTTATGAGCAAACAGGTCCTAGAGAATCAAACCACCTGGGCCTCGTCCCCGCCAAGCCTCTGTTCTCAGGTTTTTAGGTATTTTATAAAGCGCGTTGCATGGAAGTTTCACCCTGAGGTAAATACAACAGTGTTCCGAAGCCAGGTTCACCTCTCATTTAGTCAATTTAGGCAACAGAGTCTCCCCCAGAACACAGACACTAGGACCCTTCAGAGTTCTAGACCTATATTGACCTTATTCTTAAACCCTGGCAAAGATTCTTTGCTTGGCCAAACTTTAGTCAGGCTCCTGAACCTTCTCCTAGGCCCATCTGTGCACGTCCTCACAAAATCTGGTTTCAACAAGAACCCTGATAAGTCAGTTTAATCAGAACCCCTCTACATTTGACAACTAGTCATTCTTGGCATCTCATCAGGTTCTTCATCCCTCAGTGTCTAATCACCTGGCCTATCTTCAGTAAGAATCCTATTAGATTGGTTTAACCAGAACCCCCTCTTACCGCTATGTTCCCTCTTAGTAATTTTCTACCCACTAACCCTCATCCTCATCCTTTGCTATAAATTCCCACTTGTCCGCGCTATATTCGGAGTTGGGTCCAACCTCTCTTTCCCCGCAGTGTAAAATCCAATTGCAGTGTCCTCTACGCCGATCAGGATGGTCCTGAATAAAGTCTGCCTTACCATCTTTAACCAGTGTCATAAATCATTTTTTCTTTAACAACCCCGTTTGTGCAAGGACAGATTCTAACCAATGGATATCTTGAACACCATTTATTTCACCAATAACACTTATTTCTAACATCCCTTATGTTAATTAACAGACAGGGATATCTGATGGAAGCCCTGGAAAATGGGTCCCTGATTAATCCAAATGTTAACTAGTCCTAAAGTACAATTTAAAGTTGACTTATGCCCACATGGAGAGATATATCAAATTGTCGATATTCCTGCATTTTTAATAAACCACAGAAGATTTAACGAGTTCTATATTCTGGTAAGTTCTGGGGACAACTGATGAGCTAAAACAGACACGGACCCTGTCCACAAAGAGCCTATAGTTCAACAGGGCAAGGAAGACAGCACTCACACAACCTGCCAAAAAAAATAATCTCATTCGCCAGGGATGTACGCTCAAAAGAAGTGAACAGCATTCCAGGAGAAGCGATAACAAAGAATATAGCGTTGTGCAGGGAATCAAGGAAGGCTTTTTTGAGAATGTGATAAATGAGCGGAGCTCTGAAAGATTAAAAATTCCAGGTGAAGGGGGTGGAAAAGGGGCAGACGGAACAGGCTGGCAAGTGCCCTGCAAAGAGCTGGTGGCAGGGAGAAGGACAGAAGGAGTGCCAGTGTGACTTGAACAGAAAGAAGCCTATTCAAGTCTAGTCGGTCCCAGCTGGCTGCCCCATCTCTGTTGCCCTTCCCCACCTACCCCCATCGCATACATGAATACTCATCATCTGCACACCACATTTCAGTCGTGACGTTAGCCCACTCTGGTAGAGCACGCTTACTCGCTTTGCCAGCCAGTCGCTCAGTGAATTTTAGAACACCTTGATATTCGTTGCTGAAAACTCTCAAACATCAACATCTCTAAGACATCACGTCTTCTCCCAACCTTGTAGCCCCTTACTCAGCTTTACGTTTAATGCACTTCGCTCAAGCTGCAATTACATTTATATGTTTGTAGGAGTACTTGTCTGTTTCCTGAGTGGACTATCAATTCCTTGAAGACAGGCAGCTTTTTCTGCTGGAAACATACCATATCCTTGGTGCATAAACAGAGCTCAGAGTACAGGGTGTCTACCCAAACAGCAGAGGGAAAGAAGGAGATGCCAAAAGATGGACAGAGAAGAGATTTGGAACACAAATGTGTGAATTAAGACTGTGGGTGCCCCAGGGTGGCTGCCAAGACATGGCTCCCAGTTCCAACACTTGGTCTGCTGCCCAGCCTCCTCAGGCCTCAGTTTTATCTTCTGAAAATGGGAATAATATGACCAACCTCAAAAGATTTTTGGAAGGAATAAAATGAACTAATCTATGTAAGACTCTCAGTGCGCGGTACCGAATAAACACTCAATACCGTGTAAGTTATTATTAAACAAGTTTCACCGAGCCTTTCCTTAAATCCAGTTCAGGGAGAATTACGACAAGATCTCAGCACACAGTGAATTTCTTCTTCCCACAGACGTCTAGAATAACAATGTCTAAGTACACGGATGCAGCTGACTTTGCTTTACAAGCTGGGAAGCCTTCTTGTGATTCTAATACCTTCTTTAAAAAATTCCTAGGACTATGAGGTAGTGTGGTGGGTGAAATCCATCTGGGTGCCTGGGAGTTCGTATTCTGTGATCCTCTATCAGATGCTGGTTTTCCCAGCCAGAGAGGTTCACCCTTGATCATCTTCAATTTGCTTCAACTCCCATTAAATCTTCTCATCATTTAGATGTTTATAAATCACACCTCATTTTGCTGATTAGGAATCTATTTGATTTTATCACCTTTTCTATAATTATATCCTCCCTATCCTGTAAGTAGATCTCATTCAACATGTGACAACAAGTCCAAGGGCATGCATTTATACTTCAAACTCCCTTTAATGAAATTTCAATAGCAAAGGCAATGAACACCTCAGAAGTTCATTTCTAATTTTTAACATTATAGCAACTGGTATAAATTATGATCATCAGAAGCAATAATAAGCACCCAAGATGAAAAATGAAAAACTTGTACACTGCCTATAGTACTTAGATTTTTTTAAAAAAAGCAAAAAGTACTTTGATGTACAGAAAAAAATCAATAATAACATCTTTAAAAAAAAAAGATCTGGTGTAAAATTTGATTCCAATAGCCTTCTTGGCAAAGAGATTTCCTGTTACTATTTAAATGTAAATGAGTCATGAAGGTTGTGTCAGAAATATTTAGCTCAAAATCAGACCCAATACACCAAGAAAGACAGAGAACAAAGCCAAACCAAGGAAATGGAAATAAAAATGTTTATGTTTCCAGATTTTGATAACTTTATGCATCTAGAAACAGGGGGAAGTGATAAATGGGTACAATTAAAGATATTCTACATGCCATTTATTAAATACTGTGTGACATGCAACTGTATGGATTGCTAGCTTAACCAATCACAGATTTAATCCGTACATTTACCACTTTGTCTTGATGATGCTTTGGAGAATTCAGCTATTGATTAAAACCTATTTATGTGTCCTTTCACAACAATCCATTTTAAGAGCCTTTGATTTTTTTCAAAGAAGAAGAAAAAGCACGTTTAATTGTGGCCTCAACGTCCTAACGAGAAACATAAGCTTGAAATCATATGTGTTCCAATCCACTGAAGCAGACATGCAATTTAAAAGAATTTAAAAGAATTAATCACAGCTGTGATAATGCAGCCTACAGAGACTTTCACTTAACCAAATATTAATGCAATTTATTCAGCTAATTCTACTTGTTTGGAAGGAAAAAGTCTGTGTAGAGTCACAATTGAAGATGAACACTAGAATTTGTTCAAGAATAAAAGCAACAACAATAATAGCAACAGCCATTTATCGAGCCCCAACTAGGTGCCAGGCCCTGCGCTCAAAGCTTCAAGTGCAGAATCTGTTTTAGTAAAGAAAACCCCATTATGTATAGATATTGTGCTCAAGGGGCACCTGGGTGGCTCAGTTGGTTAAGCATCTGCCTTCGGCTCAGGTCATGATCTCAGGGTCCTGGGACCGAGCCCTGGGTTGGGCTTCCTGATCAGCAGGGAGCCTGCTTCTCCCTCTCCCTCAGCCCCTCCCCCTGCTCGTTCTCTCGCTCTCTCTCAAATAAAATTTTAAAAAACTATTGTGATCAATTGGATTATTTTCACTCTCCCTTTTCCATGTGATTTTCAATGCTTTCTGGTACAGTAGACATATATGTTTCTGTTTGAAGTAGGCTTGGCCCGGTGACGTGTTTTGCTAAAAAGCATGATGCCATGAGAGGACTTCAGTGGACTTGCATCGTTTGCCCTGGGCTCTTCTTCTGCCTTCTTCCAGGAGAACATGCCAGTGCCAGAATGATGTAGACACAAGGAGTAGATCTGAACCCAATTGGCCTTGCATCTGGGTGAACTGCAACCAACCCAAAGGCCCATGGGCAAGAAAAATAAATGTTTTCTACTGTGAGTGACTGATATTTTTGGATTGTTTAATATATGGTCTCACTGTGTATTAAACTGGCTAATTGAGTGTATTTGTTGGCGAGGGCTGCTGAAGCAAACCACAAGCTAGGTGCCACAAACTAGGTGGCTTAAATGACAGAAATTTACTCTCTTTTTTTTTTTACAGAAATACAGGGACTCTCCCCAAACACTTAAAATGGAAGAACTTCTAGAATGCAAACCACTTCATTCATTAAATATTTCCAGAGCACCAACCATGAGTCAGCTCCTCCAGTGTGCAACAATGAGCAAAAAACATCTCATTTCCTGCCCATAGGAGCTCACAGTCAAATGAGGGTGATCGATGGATCAAAACAATGCATACCTCACTCTGAAATCACAGCTGTGATCACTATTAAAATAGGAAGTTACGGGGTTCCATTAGAGTGTAGTCAACAATTATGACCTAGTCCGAGATGCCAAGAGTGGCTAAGAAAACAAGAAATGAGTAGCGATCTCAAACAAGGAGGAACCCCATAGGAAAAAGCATGGGAGAAAAACATTCTGAAGAGTGGGAAAAACAGCACATGCAGAGACGCAGTGGCAGAAGGTATCCCAGAACACCCAAAGTAAAAAGAAGTCCAGAGCATGCAGAGTAAGTTGCAAAGGGGTGTGGTGGGAGATGCATCTGGCAAGGTAGATATTATCCATTGTGAACTGCTCAGCAATCCCAAACAGTAGCTACTATTATCAGCCTCATTTTCAGATCTTTTTCCAAGGCGAACCAGCTGATACATGGTCAAGCAGAGGATCAAACCCAAGCGTCTGGTCATGGAGGCCAAGCACTAACCACCACACTGCACCGTCTCTCAAAGCAAAAGAAAATGAAGACCACTATTCAGTGGAAATGTTACTAGTCTTATCACCAACACCTGGATTACAGAACTGCTTCTTTCTGGCTTAAGTACATCTTGTGACTACTGATCTATTTGATGGTATTTACACTACCTTATTTTATAATTTCCTTGTGTAAAGTATACCAAACCTTACAAAATTGCCGTTTCTGTATGTTGAAAAATGGCCAACTACTAGCCATTTCACATGCTAACTCATACGCTAATGCAAGTAAAAGATGAGAGCTGCTAAATAATCATAAAATGAACAGGTATGGCACTGCCATCTAGATGAGGAGATGGAATATTCACGGTTGCCCTGGAAGACCTCCAAGTTTCCCTTCCCAGCGTTGTGTGTCTAGGGACATGCCGGGGGGTGAAGGAGATGGGACTGCCCCCCTCCCCGAGCTGCAGACGGACGAGAAGGGGGCATTTCCTTTTCAAAATGACCCACTTTAGCTACACCAGGCACACTGTGCAGGTGTCTGCTCTGACAGAGCAATTCTCAACTCAAGGACAGGAAAAGAGAGCCAGACAAAATATTTCAACAACTCCCACAGTGCTTAGCTCCCAGATCATTTAGAGCAATTTATCACAGCTTTTCCACAAGACAGTTCTGAGTCTTAATGAACTAGAGGGAGGAACTACTGACCACCGCCCTCCTTCCTCAGAGCAAACCCCAACTTCCAGCCCCACCAGCAGAGTGAATCACCTCATTGTCCATTGTCCCTGAGCCCATGACAGCCAAGCAGGGAGGACCTGGATTAGCCTTTCCTGCAGTCACTAGTCTTTGTGTGGATGCACTTTCTCTGGGTCAGGTAGACTCTTGGCCATGGACCCAGCTTGACAGCCAGGTACCCGATGGCTGAGAGTGGCTCTCAGCTAAGGCACACTGGAGGCTGGTTTCCAAGACAGCTCAAACACAATTAACTTTTCATTTGACGCAGCCTGTTTCTCTCTGCTCCTAATGTTCCCTTAGGACCTGAGATCCAATAAAGTCCAGCCTGTGACTAAGAAAGCCAGTCAGAGAAAGTGACCAAATATTGTTCAATGCTACATTACAAACCTATGGGAAAGGAGTTTAATTAAAGACCACAACAATTCTTTGGGGAAATGTTTCTTTTATTAACCATTCCTGCTGAACAAAGCAGCTTTAAACAAACCCTGACTGCTTGAAAATTGTGTATGCCTGAGATTTCTTTTTTTTTTTTCTTAATCTGTTCTGCTTTTTGGTTATTTGGTCATTAGGAAAATCAGAAGTGTCTTGGACCCAAGAAATCCAATTTAAGTGAGCTCATTCCACATTTATAAATATGAGCAGATGACATTTAAAAAATACAAACCAGTAGGGACAGTTCTAAGTGTGAAATTGTTGTTCAGCATAAAGTATTACCATAAATATATAGAGGAGCTATTTGTGGATCAACTAACAAGTTCAAGGCATTTCAGTGAAATCTGTGCACAGCCTGAATGTGAATACGACATTTATAAATATAGAAGAAATGCAATTCGTTTATGCTCTGGTGTAGTAAAACCACTAGTTAGTTATCACTGATATGATAGCCCCAATTGCAAAAGAGTGAAAAAGCAGAAGTCAAAATGGAAGAACCACATCTAATGGAACAACGAAATTAGATCTTAAAGTATTACTGGAAAAGAGGAAATACCACTGAGGAGCGAAGACATGAGTGTATGAATTTTTTAAAACTCAAGGAAAGTCAGAGGACAGCTACATTTAAACCTGACCCATGAGGACACGTGAACATTCTAAGGCCATGCAATACGTTGGAGGCACATCTTATGTGGAGACTTGCTCTTGAAGAAGATGTGTAGGACAAGGAGACAGCCCTTGAGAAAGTGAGTTCACTTTTCTCAACAATGCTGTGAAAATATACAACAAAACGAACATTCTGTAAACACAGAAATTATTAAGCATGGGCTATAAAATTCTACCACCAACACTTTCATTCCCAATAAATGCATTTGTTTCTAAATTCTGCATATAATAGGACCCTCTACATAGGCATACATTCTCTGGGAGACCTTCTTTTGCTTCCACCTGAGTGATATACATGTGGCAAATTTTGTTTTCCAAGTATGGTTTCCCCAACATGCCTCATCCCACATGTACTTTTTGCAGTGAAACCATGCAATACCCTAGCGGGTGGTAGAATCTGTTTCTATGTCCCCTTGAATCTGGGCAAGCCCCAGGAATGCACAGACCAGGGTTATACAGCAGAAGTGACACTTGGCCAAGTGCCCACGTAGCCTTTAAGTGAGCCCGTTGCTTCCGATTCCTGCCTCTTGAAAGTTAGCTGCCATAAAAAAGTACAATTACACGGACACCACCAGGCTGTGAGTAGCCAAGCCATATGGAGAGGCCTAGGAGGGTGTAGACAGAAAGGCTAAGGAGCATTGTTGGCAGCAGACGTATAATTAAAAAGGCCATCCTGGAAGTGGGTCCTCCATAGACGCAGCTGGTGGCCTGCAGGTCAGACTCCCACTGCCTCCACCAAGTCCTTCCCAAACTCCTGACCCCAAAAGTCAAAAGCAAAATAAAATGGTTCTTTTCAGCTACACACTGGGTCCTTTTCTACACAGTAGTAGGTCACTGGAACATTAACTTTCCCTATTTAAACTTTACCCGAATTCCTAAGCTGAATTCTAAGGTTTTTACCCTTCTCTGAAATTTGGAGTCACGCAACTTTTCAGGACTTCAGAAATCAGATTGCTGCCAGTAACTGTACTGTTCAGTGTTTTGTTCATGAATTAGGATAAAATATCTGTGTTTCTCAAATTGCATTCTGAGGATGCACCTTTATTGAAACAACTGGAGTTGTTAAATATGCAGATTCCTGGGCCTCCCCTCAAACACAGTGACTACTGATCTCTGAGGGGAGAGCCTAGAAACATGTATTTTTATTTTTATTTATTTTTTTAAAGATTTTATTTATTTATTTGTCAGAGAGAGAGGGAGACAGAGAGCAAGCACAAGCAGGAGGAGCCGCAGGCAGAGGGAGAAGCAGGCTCCCCGCGTAGGAGGGAGCCCGATGCGGGACTCCATCCCAGGACGCTGGGATCATGACCTGAGCAGAAGGTGGACGCTTAACTGACTGAGCTACTCAGGCGCCCCAAAACATGTATTTTTAAATATTCCCCTCATACGTCCATTCTGGTTCGTGACCCTCTCACGTTCTGAGCCTGATAATAAGCTTATTTCCAAGGCAACGTCCAAAATAACGTTAGAGGCATTTTGGCAGAGGTCATAGTAAGCCATCTTGAGCTGTGGATGCCATCGTCTTGCCTACTATGGCATACTCTTTGATATAATAGCACATGGCATAAAGAGTGTTCTTTATATTCACCCTCTGCAGCTAAACGACCAATTTATCTGCAAAATAAACTTGCTGTATGAGTAACAACAGCTTCTCACAAGTCCACTAGCCATTCTTTCTGGAGAAGTCAAGTCAGTAGTAAAATTCAGTTCAAACAAACTTTACTGGGTAATTACACAAAATACCTTTCTAGATGGTGCTGGTGATACCAGCCAGAACTGGGGGGCTGGGGGGGCTGATCCCTGGCGACTCAGCCTGGTAAAGGAAACAATCGGTTCCCTGAACAAGGATTCCCATTATGCAGACGGTAACAGAGCGCTACAAAAGCAGCATTCTGCTCTACTTGGCACCTAAGACCTACAGATCTTGAGCAAGGGCTGTGTTTGCAAAGCAGATGTGAGAGGAGTCTTTTATTTTCAATCAGGAGAACTTCTTCCTTCAGGACAGAACTGTCACAGAACACAGTCAACCCCTTTCATAATACACTAGGGAGGAACAATGGTTAATTGAGATGCCCAGGGCCACACATCAGGAAAGCAAGGAGGTTGCTAACAAACTATTAATGATACAGGTTAATTGTTCAGTGACTTCTGTCAACATGACGGCATCCCAAACTTCTGGGTAGGAGTGTCAAGTCCCAAGAAGGCAAGAGACAGTCCCGGCTAACACACACAAAAATAATAAGCAAATCAATGCCTCCGATGTCCCTATAGTGATTCCGGGACTGTCTGGGGAGACTTTCAGGACTGGAGGAGGTGAAGAACATGACCTCCTGGAGTTGGAAGCAAGTCAAGGCCACAGGATCAGGACTGTTTTTGCTGTACCCGTGTGGTGCTTCAAATTCACTAAAGGCTGCCAACATTTTTCTCCGATCCATATTTGTGAGGTTGACTGAGCCAGTATTTTAGATTTTGAAAATTTGAGGTCACAGGAGGTCAAATGACTTGTCTAAGATCATACAACTGTGGCAGTTTGAAGCCCAGAATTCCCAGATGCTCGAAGTCCACGGCTCTGCCCAGAGAACATTAGAAGTCAGTGGCTGCGCTGACAACAAATATTCAGAAGTGCATTGTCTATCTGAACAGGTCCTACTGGATGAACCTCTCTGCTGGCTCCGGCCAATGGAGAGGTGTCCAGACTTGCGGGGCTTGGACTCGCGGAACATAGGCCTGGCTCAGCTTCCTAATAGTGTGATTTTATCCAAACCCCTTCATCTCCCTAGGCCTTGGTTTCCTCATCTATAAAATCAACAAGATACATCAGAATCCTCAACACACAAGGTTATTGATGAGGGAACAGAGGGCAAGCTGAGGACAAAGCAGAAGCTGACACCCCACAACCCCCCCGCCCATGGGATCTATGTGACATTCCTCAGGCACTCCTGGCTGCCCTAAAGAAAAAACAAATAGGTAACTTATAGAGATCACAGTCCTACAAGACAGGAGTCTCCCTCAGTTTATTTACAAAAGCCTTAGCAATAGCTTCCAGAAGGGAATGTAAATACAATTAAATGTCTTTATAACCTGCAACCCATCGTCAGATACTTGAAGTGGACAGAGTGTAATGTTCCTCCAGGAAGTTCCCAACTATCTTAATGTTAATGCCTTAAGAGAAGGGCAAACAACCTTAACTTGACAATGGCAAGGCCTTCGATATCCTGTGAGTCTTCGTTAGCATATGAAAGTTCTTTGGGACACCTCCTTTTTTCTTTACCTCCCCCAACCCCATAGTATATAACCAGCCACTGCTCACAAACCAGGGCGGCAGCTCCTTCTGCCCGCGGGTCCTGTCCCCGGGCTTTCATAAACCACCGTTTTGCACCAGAGCTGTCCAAAGAATTCTTTCTTGGTCGTCAGCTCTGGACTCTACCCCCACTGAACCTCACCTATATTCCAAAACCCCATCAGTTATGTTTTTGCAAAATATATTTATAGGTTTCTTCCTCTCTGTCTTCCCATCCTGGAAGCAGAGGCAGGCTGATGTCCCCACCTTCCCTGGGTTGTGTAAAGGCCCACATTCATGAAAGCCAGAATCCTAGATGGGACAGGGAAGGAAAGAGCTTCAGAAAGAAAGGAGAGAAAGTAAGAGAAATTCCCCCAGACTGGAAAGGGGACAAGGTTGCTTTGGGTCCCAGGAATAGTCTTAGCGTAGACCCTGCTTCATGATGGTGCCCTGGGAGATTGGCCAGATCTCAGAGGGAATGGCTGTGTAGAGCATGAGAGGACAAGAGACCACAGACCTCAGGACTCCTGGCTTGGTCAAAGATGCCACCCCTTCTGGGAGCCTGGGTGCCTCAGACAGTTAAGTGTCTGACTCTCAATTTCAGCTCAGGTCATGATCTCAGGGTGGTGAGATCCAGCCCCACGCCCGTGCTGGGCATGGATCCTGCTTCAGATTCTCTCTCCCTCTCCCTCTGCCCCTTCCCCTGAATCTTCTGCTCTTAAAAAAAAAGGGGGGGGGGGGCGCCTGGGTGGCTCAGTTGGTTAAGCAGCTGCCTTCGGCTCGGGTCATGGTCCTGGAGTCCTGGGATCGAGTTCCGCGTTGGGCTCCCCACTCAGCGGGGAGTCTGCTTCTCCCTCTGACCCTCTTCCCTCTCGTGCTCTCTGTCTCTCATTCTCTCTCTCTCAAATAAATAAATAAAATCTTTAAAAACAAAAAAGATGCCACCACCCCCTTAAATGGCAGGGAAGCAAGGAAACCAACAGAACCAAGAGTTCTAACAATGTACACTAGGAAACAGGAAGTAATCAGGGTGGACAAATGAAACACCGCATCACTCCAGATAACTCCAGTTATGGTCAGTGCAGTTCAGGTGAGAGGGGGACACAACCTACGAATGACAAAGGCACTATGCCACAGCTAAGGTGCCTTACGAACTCCTCCGCAGCCAGTGTTGACTCCGGCATGGAACATGTCACCCTCCATTGAGTCCAGAAGAAATACCTCACTGGCCTGAGGGACCATGGACGATGAAAGAAAAAAACAACATCTCAGACCCACCAAGGGAAAAGCAAACCCCGCCCCCTCATCCCCGATCCTCCGAGCATCTGCTCTTTGACGACAATGACAAAGTTGATCTCTCTGTGGTAAAGACTACCATTAAAACAACTTATCCCTGTGTTGTCTCCAACTCCAAAAGACAAGTGAGTTGAGCTGCTTTGATCTGGTTACACTTTGTTCCACCAGACCACAATCAATGTTAGCCACCAAAAATTCTAACACAGCTTTCCTTTTTGCCTAACAAGGAAGGAGATTGGGTGTACAAAGCTGTTTCATTAGGACCACCAAAGAATTTTTATTAGCAGTTCCATCACATTTAACTAGCTCTTTTAGGAACGTAAAGAAAATCTATGTCAGAGGTTTGTCAGGCTTTGATGGATGTTTTCATTCTTGGAGTGTTATTACTGTTCTCCTTATGTGGCCAGGCTGCAATGGGAGTTGGAACTTATTAGACGCCATACTCCATCTGCCGCCATGCCCTGCAGCTAGGATATTGCTGTTCGAGCCCAAAGCCAGGCTTCACAATTACACAGTTTGGCTGAACAGAAAGGACTGGCTGTTGTTTCAAAGAGGTTTTCTCTACCCCTTTGACTTAGGAAATCCTGAGCTTTTCACTTACTGCTGGCCTGTAATATCAAGAAGAATTCAGAAGAAATCAATTTGTTTGTCATTTGGCCGGCTCAATTACCAAAGCCTCGTTCTGTGTTGAAGGGGCTTCATTCGGTCATAATCGGTGATTGGAGTGGCTAGGAGATTAGGGCAGACAAGCACACCACATATTGGCCAAGGTTTTTGTGCTAAGATCCTATACAAAGTCCTTTCTATCAAAGTCACTTTGTTGCATTTTTGGGGGGGGATATTAAAGCTATATATTCTCCTTGAAAACATCAGAAAGGTATGTATTTTTACAAGGCTAGCATGTCACCCGTAGTCTCTGTGGCAGTTTATAGTTTCTAAAGATGGCTACACACACACACACACACACACACACACACACACACACACACACACCCCATCCCTCAGGTTCCTCTTACACTGCAATACTGACACTTCACAGGAAGAGTCCATGTTCCCTCCCCTTGAAACTTTGTAGGTCTTTGTAACTGCACTGACCAATGAGAATTCAATGGAAGTGATGCTATGTGATTTCCAAGGACAGGTCATAAAAGGATATGTGGCTTCAGCTTGCTCCTCCCCCCTCCACCCGCCAACCCTGTCTCTCCCCTTCTCTCTTTTCCCCTCACCACCACCACCCGCCCCGGCTCTTTCAACATGTGCTTTGGGAGCCCTGCATTAACATGAAGGAAGTGTCCATGCTGGAGAGATCACACAGAGAAACTAGAGGAGAGATACCTAAAGTCCAGCTGTGCCAGCCCCCAGCTGTATGAGTCTCCCTAGCTCAGGGAACCAGATGTATGAGTGACCCTGCAGATGATTCCAGACTTTTACCCACCCAACTAACACCAAGTAGAACTGAGATGGGCTTTGCCCCATCAAACCCTGACCAGATTACATATTTATGAGTCAAATAAAAGGCGGTTTGGGGGCGGGGCGTCTAATACGGCATTAGATAACCTGAACCACCTCATCAACTCCAGATAAACCACTGTTACCACGTTGGCATACAGTACTCTCAAATATTAATGGCCTTCTCACTTATTCTCAAGCAAAGAAAAAATTTGTTCAACCAAGTAGTTTTTGTTCCAGCTGACTGGTTTTATAAGTTATCAGTTCAGAAGGTAGAACCAATTTCCTCCAATGAAGCAAGTTATCTTGGTGAGCCAGACCACAGAACCCCACTCAATATCAGTCTCCCTGCAGAGTGGATGGCCCTACAGCAGGAGCTCTACAAAACAGTGCTCCCACATGGGAGAAAGCTTTCTTCCTTCCTTTTAGTTTTGTTTTTTAAGATTTTATTTATTTATTTGACACAGAGAGAGAACACAAGTAGGCAGAGTGAGAGGGAGAAGCAGGCTCCTCACTGAGCAAGGAGCCCGATGCGGGACTCGATCCCAGGACCCGGGAATCATGACCTGAGCTGAAGGCAGATGCTTAACCAAGTGAGCCACCCAGGCGTCCCACCTTTTAGTTTTTTTTCAAGAATGAATTTAGCCTCAAGAATTTTTTCATGCCAGGAAGTCTCACTATCATCAACAATTTGATTAATTTCATGCAGTAAATGTTAAGGAATTCAATTCACAGGTCACTGTGAATTGTAGTTGTTGAGGTAAGTTTCATGGGAAATTTAGGGCTTGTGTTCACTGAGTAGAAGTGATGAAAAATGGTTTGACAGAAGGGGATCATGGCGTCCCTCTCTGGTTTCTTTCCCTGCCCGGCATCATTGCCCCTCGAGTAACCATATCCAAATGTTCCTTCAGACCTTGTTACTCAAAATGTGGTGCCCAGACCAGCTGCATCAGCATCACCTGAGAGCTCGTTAGAAATGCAGAGTCTCGGGTCCCACCCTGGAGCCTAGTGAATCTGAATCTACATTTATCAATATCCCCAGGTAATTGGTACATACATTACAGTTTGAGAAGCACTATCTACAGACATCCACCCTTCCTCCTTTCAGTCTGTGTGGCCTGTAGACCTGAGGGTGCTTTGTGACCCTCGGTGTGGCCAATCAGTAAGAGACACAGCTCAAGATTAGGCATGTGACTCAGGCCTAACCCATGAGGGTCATATGGAAACTTCTGCTAACACAGTACGAAGAAAAGAAACTTTTCTTTGGGATTGCTAAACTCCTCAGATGAAAAACACAAATTGTGGTCACAGATGGGGTTTGGAGGTTGACATTTAAATACCAATCTTTCTCAACTCCTGTATACAAGCCTAATTAAGAGAGACTGACAGAGGAGTCAGAATGACAGAGAAAAACAAATCAGCTTTATGCTGGAGAGCGAAGCTTGACTTCAAGTCACAATTATACTCTCTAAGGTAACCTCTGGGAACTGTGGACATTGGCCTCTCCCAGGTAGGTCCTGTCCTGGTAAAGCTTACCACACACAGGACCAATAATAGGAGCATCCTGAAGACCCTCATTCCAAAAAACAAAAGGCTGCTGAGTTGCACGGGCCCAGTTCCTTCTTCCAAATATCAATGGTTGTTGCTCCTTCTCCCCATGAAAAATGAGATGGGGGGTAGGAGTTCCCTGCCTCCATGAAGAAAAACCAGCTTGAGAGTGAAGGCCCCCTGAGAGAAGAGATGGAGAAATCCTTGACAAGATCATTTGAACAACTGCAACCAGTTAAGCCAGAAGTTATGTGACCCAATAAATTCCCTTTTGTGAAGGGATCCTAATGCAGACACGGCAACTCCAGTTGCACCAAAGGAGACGTTGCAAGGGACATTTGAGGATTACAGAGAAGAGAGCTTCTCTCTTATTTTTGTTCCCTACCGGTTTAATAGTTTCAGCCTTGAAGTCAGAAAATTACTGTAAAAACTCTAAAGTGAACTGATGACAATACTTATTACTAGTCACTAGTGTGGTGATAGTGACTAAGACAAAGAGGAAAAGCCCAATATCTCCACAGATCTCATTAGATATGGCTGGAGACAGGGTTGTGTGGTAAAGACCTAGTTGCTAAGCAGGAAGGTGGTTTTTAGAGAAAAGGTGTCAGGGTAACCTGCACAGGCCTACTCCTCCCAAAGAGTGATATCTCCATGCTCCTTCAATCCCCTAACCCTAATTCCAAGCTTTCCAATGACTCCTCATCATGGTTCCTCACTTTTCCAAATGGAATGGCTGGAAGACTTCATCTTTCTGACCAACCAGTGTGTACTGAAAACTCACACATACGTTTCTAAAGGTCTTACTTATAAAAACAAGCCAACATAGTATTAAAACATCACGCCTAATTTTTTTATTTTTTTCACATACACGGCACACGGGAGAAATTACAGACTCTGAAGGGTGAGCTTGTTGCATACAAAGAGTGACTGAGCCTCATCTCGGCACAGGCCTGGAGAAGGCAATGGAGAAGCAAGGTGCATGAGAGAGACCTGTTCTCATGGAGGTAGAGGCTAGCCAGGGAGGCAGCACCATGGCAGGAAGGTTGAGTTGGGGAAGGCCAAGCAACGGGGAGATGAAACATGTACCAAGACCAAAAGGGAAATGTGAATGTAGCATGTTTGAGAAACTGAGAGAGTACCAGACAACAAAAGGGGAGAACGGACATGGAGAGAGAGGAGGCTGGACAGGACAGCCGGGATCAGGAAGGAAGCTCAGGGCCAGAAGGCAGGCTTGGGAGCCAGGTTGCGTGGGGCTGGGCCGAGACCAGTGCCAGCAGAGGGAAAACAGGAACCTGCTGCTCGTAGGCAGCCCCTCGCTATCTCTAGTATAGCCACTGTTGGTCGCTGGGCCTTGAAGTGAGAGGAGAAGGAGAGACAGGGTGTGAGGGTGGGTGTGCTCTGAGGAAACCAGGAGCTAAAAGGCCATGGGAGCGCAAACAGAAGGCACATCTCCAACAGTGGGGAGGCCAGCGCTTGTGGACCTTCAACCCAAAGCACCCTTCCCAAAGAGTGACCAGAAGTTCTCCACACACCAGCCTCGACATAACAAATGGTCATCTCCTTTTACTATTCTGAGAGAAAGCAACAAATATCCAACCAACAGACAAATGGCCTTAATCCATAGGATGCCCTTACCTTTATATAAAGGAGATATGAAAAAGAAAATAATTTATAATGAATTATGTATTTTGATACATAGCCACTTAAGTAGTACTACAGTAGATCAGCAGTCAGCACATTTTTTCTGTGAAGGGTCATTTAGTCAATATTTTAGGCTTTGTGGGCCACAGATGGTCTCTGTTGCATATTCTTTTTTTCTTTTTTACAACCCCAAAATTGGTGAGGCTTGTGAGCAATACAGAAAGAGACCACAGGACAGATTTGGCCCTCATTTGCTGACCCCTGCACTAAAGTAGACCTTAAAGCAGATGTCAGATGCCTAGACCTACTTATAATGAAGTTTGGACTTCGTATGTCAAACAAGACCTAATTAAGTATAGTCGTGTGTCTATGTGCATTGAACCACCCTGAATGGCACATCCAGTGTAGACACTACAGCCAGCGTGCTTCGGCAGGGGTCAAGTACCACCCACACTTTTGTCCTCGCTGACAACATTCCAAAAATACTGAATAAATAGTTCACAGTCAAGTTCTGGATGAAAAAACTATAACCTCCTTTCTTTTGACCGCAGTTGCACTGCTGCATGATTCAGGGTGTATTAAAACCGTGTAAAGGGGCGCCTGAGTGGCTCAGTTGGTTAAGTGTCTGCCTTCGGCTCAGGTCATGATCCCAGGGTCCCAGGATCGAGTCCTGCATCGGGCTCCCTGGTCAGTGGGAAGTCTGCTTCTCCCTCTGCCCGCCACTCCCCCTGCTTGTGCGCACGTGCTCTCTCTCTTTCTCTCTCTGACAAATAAATAAATAAAATCTTTTTTAAAAAATTAAACCATGTAAAAAGTAGAGTGTACTTGTCTGGAAAATGGCATTAAGTTCCTACCTTCCATAAATGGAAACCAGTTTTCACTACAAGAATGACTGATTAGATCATGTGAACGGCACGTGGGATGTCATGTGGAATGCAAGAAAGTACCTACAACTTGGGGCTGTCCATTTGTGGCAGGAAATCTAGCTTCCTCAAGGAATGTCAACAAGGGCCAGCGTTGCCCCCCCACCCCGTTCCAACGATTATGACAACCATCAACACCGCCATCCCTTTCCAAACAGCACTCCCTAACAGCAGAGGTAGATCCAAAGATGAAGCAGAACGTCATAAAATTTGGCATAAATATAATTTCAACATTTCTCCAAGTCTTGAAGGTGGACCTATAAAGGAGGGTCCCTGTGGCTTTGGTAGGAGTGGCTTCCCAGGTGCCTCTGCCTTTCACAGGAGAGAGCTCCAGGAGTGAGAACCTCTACCTGCAACTGGAACTGTGCGAGGCTCCAGACAGACCCGGGACAAAACAATCACACTCCCCTGGTGCCAGGGCCCTGTCATACTTGCTAAGTGAACCAATCCAGCCATCCAAACCAACCGCAGGTCCACCATCAGGATGGGCTACCCAACTGGGGGACCCAGTTCAGGATGAAAATGTGAGGCCCCTTATTTGGAAATTATTAAGAATTTCAAGATGGCAACAATAAAACATTACACCAAGCACAGGGCCCTTCGGAGCTCAGGGCCCATGTGGTTGCACAGATCACACTCCCGTGATACTGGTCCTGCCACAAATCAAGCTAAACATCAATTGTAACAAATTTGTGTTCTTAACAAGTGCTTTCATGTCCATTATTTGGTCTGGTTTCGGAACCGTGCCTTCTCCTAATCGAAGTGAAGCTCTGAGGGTATGTAAGGTCACATCCAGGCAGGGCGGGCCGAGTTAGAACCAGGTCTCCCAACTGTTTGCCTACCTCTGGATATCATTCTGCAGCCATGAAGCCTTCATCCCTTTTCCTGCTTGCCAGGCCCAGAACTAATGGAAGGGGACATAAATCAACACAGATAGCTTGGGGCCTCAACCCCACTAGAGATATTGTTAGCTTCACATAAACATGAATATTCACAGCATTCACACACGTTGGTGTGGTTCTTGTTTGTTTGTTGCCAAGCCCCTTTTCACTGGAATACCTGCATTTAATTTTAGGAAACCTCCAGTCACAAAATGAATTTGCCATGAATTTTAAAACTCTGACCTGGCTGAAAAGGGAGACTTAGCTAATTCTTGCCCAAAGCCCTGTGGATATTGCTGTGGAAATGTGAGGCCAAGAAAACGGCTGACTAACACAAAGGTACCAACCCTTGGTGATTTTTGGCTCCTGCAAATGACTTTGCCAAACCCCACTCCTATTTTTGCTTTGAAAGACAGGGCAGAGCCACATGTAGAATGCACTACAGAGCAGGCAGGAGAAAACAGGAAGAAGGGAAGACTTTTGTGACCTGCCCTCCCCAAATGAAAAAGTGCTGAGTATGTCCTCTTAGGATTTGTGGAGCTTTCCAGACACTGAGAATTTAGACTTTGGACAGGTGGAAGGTAGGGACTCTGGGCATTTCTCTATCCCTGATGATCTAAATCAACTCATTTAAGCTTCCCTGAATAGATTACAACCTCTACTCATCAGTGAATTACCATGTTTGCAAAAAACACTAACAGAAATCCAAAAGAAAACTTGCTCTAATAGTTCCCAAAAGCAGCCAAGTTTTATTTAGAGTTTCTATACTTTAGACTACACACACACACACACACACTTTAAAAGACGGTAAGGAATAAAGTTTATTCTGGGATGAAAACAAGAGCAGAAAGCAAACAAGGCAAAACTGATTGAGAGAAGGCAGCAGACAGGAGTGGGGAGGGACCTGGAAAGAGAGCTGTCAGCATAGATGGGCATGAATTACAGTTTACGGAACAAAGAGAGGAAGAGGGAAGCACCAGAGATATTTCATCATAATCTACATAGACCACTGAGTTTATTTGGTAGTTAAGGAGGTAATGACTTTCTTTCAAACTCATTTTAAAAGTTCTTTTTTTAATGATGGCGATAAATGTTTTTTAGTGCCGGGACTATATTCACTAGAGTGGCCACATGGCCACATTCAACCCTTGCAAAGGAGGCTTAATGAGGTGACACTAGTTTAGCTAAAATATTCCGTGCTCTTTCAACAAGCTTGGAGTTAAGAGAACTCTCCAGGTAGGAAGACAATATGGGGAGAAAAGAGGTATTTTACCCCGTATGTGAGGCCCTCCGGGGTTCGTCTCAAGTATGTTGCCGACTCTTTCTTCCGCAGGAGGTACGAAGTGGCAGGGATATTTAACAGGGGCATAAAAACAAATTAACAGAAGTAATGTATGAAATAAACTTTCGCTGGTATCCAGTTATATATAACATCACATTATGCTAAAAGGTTGAGTGATGTATTTTAACACTGAATAGCATGGGTTTTAGGCACTGTGTGTGTTACAGAGTCTTGTCCATCCATCAACCCCCAAATTTAAAACCAACCACTAAGATAAAAAGGAATTTGCCTGCTGTCTCTCTAGTTTGAGGGGAGCAGGTTGCCTCCCTGGGACTGCAAAATCAGTTCAAGTTTTCTCTATTAACCAATTATCTTATTAAGAAATGTCATTTTTTTAAAACTCTTTCTCATCAGATGCCTACACTACCAAGTCAAGCTGTATTCAAAAATTCATTGTAATTGTGCATGAAACGTGTCGTGTTTTTGAGGCCCCACAGCTCCTATGAGCATTTAGAAATCTGAGTTTTCAGAAAAAATAAAAAAGATGTATCAAGTGAAGAAAATGCCTGAAAATTCTACTTAAAAATCCCTGATTGCAATTGCATCTCATCACATGGATACACATAGGTATTTTAGGTTTTTATTTACCGCAACTGAATCTTCATATTATAGTCATATAACACAATAAACACAAAGACAATGCATGGAGGTGAAAAACAAAGTCAAGTCTTGAAAATCAAACTGTACCCAAAATTAAACAAATACACTGCTAACACTGAAGAAGTGGAAGTATGGCAGGTTGATGAATAATTAAACAACTCAAATCAAACCAAGGCAGGGGAACAGGCTGTTTAAAAAAAAAAAAAAATACAGACTTAAAGGCATAAATCATGATTTATAACCCATCCCAACTTTGACCTCATAGAAAGCAAGAAAGATCAAAGGTGATGCTTCATTATGTATTTATTCCTCGACCAAACCATTATTCAATGGCCTTCATTTCAAAAGATATATACAGAATATGTACAAATTCTCATAGATAGAACCATTACTGGGAAGTTTTTATGTGCAGAATTTATCATGAAATCTGCAGCTAATAGCACAATATGCCTAATTTGTAATTTGCCTGTCTCTTTCCAGATTTATAACATCACAGCTTTGCAGCCAAAAGATGCAAGCTGCAGTGCATCATGGGAAGATGGCTGACAGTTCAAATATAGTCACTGTAATTCTACAGAGACCTTATTATTTAGGTCTCTAATGAGGATACCATGAAATAGCCACCACTGCCACCACCATTAACACACACGCCCACGCAAAACCCAGAAAATTCCATTTGGAAAGATTGCTGTGTTGTTCATTTCTAAAACAAGGTCAGGTATAAAAGATTTGAGGTAGGATTGCTTTTTTAATTGAGAATGTTTCCATTACATTGTAGAATTCTCTTCTCTCTGTGCCTTTGTCAGGAAAAGACTAAATGGCATCAGGAGTTTGCCTCTAAACCCAGGATATAATAATCCATGAGTTAGTTAACTGAACACTGAAATTAGTGCTGACCCCAAACACAGTTTTTAAAGACCTAGGAGATCTCTAGTTACTATAACTAGTGTCATAACAGTCCCAAATCTATTTAAATCCATGTTAATGTTTCTAGAAAGTGACATACCAAGGTGGTGTGCCTGTGTATTTGGGGAGAAAAAGAAAGGGAAAGTCACTCATAAGCATAAGCTGTGTCTTGCAATGTGGGCAGGTGTGAAGAAGGTCCAGGATTTCTGGACTGGTACCAAAACTACATGGCAGAGACCCCACCAGTGTGGTGTGGCACACCGGAGCTACCAGCATATTTTCCTCCGTCCCTCAAAGCAGCTACAGCCTTGGCCATGAGGCCACATCCTCATCAGTTTACCTAGATGGGAAGATAATAGGATAGTAAAAGTTCCCTAATTGATGTTCATCAGATGATCTGTTGTGATGGTTCATTTCATGTGTGAACTTGACTGGCCACAGAGTGTCCAGACTAGACGTTATTTTTGGGTGTGTCTGCAAGGGTGTTTCCAGATGAGATTAGCATTTGAATTACTCAACTCAATAAAATCCAGCGTGAGTGGGCATCATCCCATCTGTTAAGGGCCTGAACAGAACAAAAGGCAAGGAAGAAGGTATTCACTCCTTTTTCTTCTGGCCTACTGGAGCTGAGACATCTCCTATTATCTTCTCCTGCACCTGGACTGAGACCTACGCTTCCAGCTCCCTGGTTCTCAGGCTCTGGGACTCATACTAGAATTACATCACTGGCTTTCCTGAGTCTCCCGCTTAGAATATGTATCCTATTGGGTCTGTTTTTCTGGAGAACCCTGCCTAATATAAATTGTTAATGAGGATTCCATGTTCCAAGGTCAAATTAGGTGCATAAATTTTGAGTGAAACAAAGCCCAAAAGTTCTACAGGGCTTATTATTTTAGGGCTTTTCAGAGCCTTGAATACACTGTATACTGTGGGTTCCTGAAGGGAGATAATCCTACATAGTTTTTTCCAATCCAACCACTGGTTTTTTTGTTTGTCTCTTTTTTGCCTCACAAGACCAGAGTGCTCAGTGAAACACCTCAGGGAGTAAGAAAATAAAGGAAAGTCTTTGGAACTGCACGATCTGGAATACAGCCCCTAACACTATTTCCCACCATGTATGTCCTTGAGCAAGTGACTTGGTGCCTGAATCAACCCAGACATAAGATGGTCCTCTGGGAAGGATGAATGGTGAACAAAAGTAGGTCCTCCAGAAAAAGGCTTCCTGACATCATGGTTGCCGTTCTAGGCCTTGGAGGCAGACACACCTGAATCAAAACCCAGCTGTGCTCCATTTCCAGGAATGTGACCTCTGGCATTTACTTTAGCATCTTGGGCCACGGTTTTCTCATCCGTAAATGGACTTAAATGAGAAGATGCTCTTAAGTGAGTGTCAAAAAAGAGTAGTTACTATCAGACCTTCACCAGAGAGGCTGGATTAGGAATGGTAACCAAGAAGGACTACCATTCATTGAACATGTGGTGAATATTTGTTGCTCTGTGGCTGCCCAGCCTCCATATTCCCTTCCCAACAGTGACCCAATTCCCTCTGGGGAACCACCTCTTCTACACTGTGTGTGTGGTCTTAGAAGGGTGCTTACTGCAGAGACTCATATCCATTATGCTAGGTGAAGTATAGAGCTCCTCCTTCCCCATTCCCATATCCTCTAGTATAGGCAGAGGGAGCCACGTGACTTATGCTTTGCCAATGGCATTTTCTCTGCCAGGACTCAAAATCTTGGACCTCATGAGGATGGAAGGTCAGGTTAGAAGTCAGCGATGGTGGGGGCAATAAGAACATTCTTATGACCATGAAGGTGCCTGGCTTCCTACCTAATCCCAACCCTGAGGCTCCAGCATTCAGTCAATTTACTGAGCCCCCCAAATCCATCCAATCAATTCACCTTAGATGTATGAAACCAGTATTCTTTTCAAATGATGCTCATGTCAGCAGAGATACCAGTCTAGAACAATTTAGGTCTGGTCCTTAACAGAATGCCAGAAGGAAGACGGGAAGGACAAGAACATTAGTAAGTGAATAATAAACCAGACGTCGGCCTCATATATAGTTTTCATTGGGCCACTTCTAAAAACAGAAATATCCAGAAAGTATCCTTCATAAGCCTATCAGAAAAAATGGAAACTTCTCTGTCACGAAAGCAGAGGGAATTTAAATCAGGCAATTGGTTACCTAAGGGAGAAAAGAGCTGAGAAGCCAATGTAGGACAGAGAGGCAGTCCCAGAGAGCTGCGATAGCAGGAAACTATTACCACCCTGAATAAACAGAGACAAAAAGTGGCCTTGTCCCAGCCCAGGGGCTGGGGCCACCACCAAAGCTAGAATCATTGCATGCCTGAGGCTACAGAGGAACCACAGCAACTGAGGGAGACATGATTCAAGACAAAAAGGTAGGGATGGGAGGAAGAATTACCTGGTTTGTCCCTCCTTCTGCCCTTTGACCTCCCATCCACAAATCCCATTGGCCCAATCCAGCCAGGTGATTCAGAAACTTGAGAAATGCAGCCCGCAGCGGCCAGCCCTCCTGCCCCAGGGTGGATCCCAGACAATAGACCCAGGACTGGCAAACAAACCTTCACACATAATGTTATGCCTAACAGGCTTTGGTTTCCATGATTCATGTCTCCTTGGCCTCCTGGCCTAAACATGTTTCATCTTTCATATGAGACAAAATACTCTCAGACCCCTACCTCCAGCAAGCCAAGGCCCATTTGTTTCCCCAAAAAAACCTGCAAAAACATTTTCTTTACCTCTTATCCAGATGTTCTATGGACTTATTATTCTCAGAGGCTCCCAATGTTGCTCATTTCAGTAAGTATTTTACCTCACAATGAAAACCAAATGGAATACGCTTGCTGTATTTATCATTTCTATAGTAAAAATAAAATCTCTAAGAAGTGAGCACTAGCAAGATAATAATGAATGCATAGATCTTTCTGGTCTCATTGGGAGAGGGATATGTTTTAGAGAGGATGTATTGAATGGAATTAGGATGCCCTCTGCCAAATTTAATACTAGTTTTTTTCTCCAGGGGAATTTCTGTTGAGATTGTCCAGCAAAGGGATCATCTCCTAATGGGATTAGCTGATCAAGATTACAGGGTGCTGTTAAGCAGCCACTTTAGAAGAAAACGCAACTGGGAAAGGGACTAAACAGAGCTAGTAAGAACAACTTGCTGGCATAGCCTAGAGAGCTAGGTTGGCACTACTTCTGCCTCTGGTAGAAAGGGTTGGTATGCTGGAGCACCCCCTAAAGAACTCAAGTTAGAAAGACATCCAAGCTCTTTCCAATCCATTTACCAGGGTCACAAGGCGTTCTGACTGTGGTGAGACACCTGAGCAGTGATTTCCCTGGGGACTGGGAGTGAGTGTGCCAATGGCTGAGGCAAACTCACTCCCCCTGGGGAGTAACACCAAGCTCCTATTTTCATGATGGTGGGGCAGTGGGCTTATAGGCTCAGATTGGGGATGTCCTTCATCAGGCTCCATCACCAAAGAATCCCAACCCTCACCCAGGTTGCCCTCCAGGATCCTTCATTTGAGAAATATATCAGAAATAGCTGAAAACCCCTGAATCCAAAGCAGTCCTTTAAGCAGGAATATGCCAAAGCCCAAAGGGAGGGGTGGCAGGGGGTGATCCTCCCCAAGCTCAGGCAATAAGAAAGTGCACTGACTGTAGAGAATTTTGAAACAACAGGGGCACCTGGGAGGCTCAAGTCAGTTAAGCATCTGACTCTTGATTTTGGCTCAGGTCACAATCTCAGGGTCCTGGGATGGAGCCCTGCGACTTCATCAGGCTCCCCGCTCAGTAGGAAGTCTGCTTGTCTCCCTCTCTCTCTCTGTCCCTCCCCCTGCATGTGTGCTCTTTCTCTCTCTCTCTAAAATAAATAAATCTTTAAAAAAAAAAAAAAACAGTAGGGGCGCCTGGGTGGCTCAGTCGGTTAAGCCACTGCCTTCAGCTCAGGTCATGATCCTGGAGTCCCGGGATCGAGTCCCGCATCGGGCTCCCTGCTCGGCAGGGAGTCTGCTTCTCCCTCTGACCCTCCCCTCTCATGTTCTCTCTCTCTATCTCATTCTCTCTCTCAAATAAATAAATAAAAATCTTTAAAAAAAAAAAAAAACAGTAGAACTGCCTAGTCTTCCTTTTATTATCACCATAAGCTAGCACTTCTAAAGAATATCAATGAAAAAAATACTCTTCCCTTAAAAACACTAAAAAAACATCATTTCCATTGGTCTAAGTCCTAAACAATTGCTAAACTAACGGGTTTACTAAACTGAACTGAGTAACCAGTTATTCAATTCACTTTTAGTAATATGTATGTAAGCTTCAAATTAGCATGATTTTGCTACTTATATTTTCATAGTCATACTCTATGTGAAAGTAAATTCTGAGAATTAATTATACAGTCATTCCCAACAAACTGGAACTCGGGATTGCATGTGTTGGTTTCAAGATCAAGTTCCTAATGGTTTGAGCTTGTGCACAGTTTCTATTTCCAACCCCTTGTGGTGCAACAAAATTCTGTGTTTGAACAGGAGCTTCAGATTCAATAAAGACAACATAACAGATGCAAAGAACAAGAAAGAATTTGAGTTCCTCCAACTGTCATTTGGTATGACCCCTTGGGTGTCTATGTTTAAATTTTTTCAACTGCAAAGATATTTGAAAGCTACCAGAATACAACCTGAATAAAAACAGACATGGGTGATGTTGTGACTTTCTGGAAGCTGTGATATAAAAATTGTATGGATCCCCGTGAAATTTAGCCTTATGTTTAAGATTTCTCCCAACTATTTGAGAATCTGTTGCTTCATATGAAAGAAATGTTTTAAAATTAAAATAGAAAACATTCTCTGATCAACTGTGAGTAAAGCTAGATTGGCAAAACTGGCTCTACCATCTACTGACCCCAAAGCCGTGAAGATCAACTTCATTAAAGTCATTGTCAAATTTGTAGGAGCCTTGAAAACAAAAACTGTATTTATTGTTGCAAAGGAATATAAGGATTCTCTTTTTTTGTCAAAAAACACAACATGATTTAAAGTTTTAACCCATTGTTTTTTTTTTCCTTTTTGATGCAGTAATATTTTGTTTTATTTTTCAAGGGCATCATTATACATTAAGTGAAAAAAGAACATTTGGGGGCACCTGGGTGGCTCAGTTGGTTAAGCGTCTGACTCTTGATTTAGGCTCAGGTCAAGTTCTCAGGGTCATGATAGGGAGCCCCATGTCAGGTTCTGTGCTGGGCATGGAGCCTGCTTAAAATTCTCTCTCTCCCTCTCCTCTTCCCTACTCCTCTCTCCCTCTCTTAAAAAAAAAAAAAAAAAAAAAGAACATTTGGACTGTCTGCATCTCTTTTCTATTACTATTACTTGTTTTATTTCATAATTGTTACTGAAAATCATTCTGTTGTATAGAGAAAGGACGTCTCAGATATAGCAGGTGGCTACTACAGCTAAGTCTTTATTGAAAAGGAAAACTTTATTTCCCTCTACCATCAGTTTCAAAAAAAAAAAAAGATCAACAGCTTGGATTCTTGATTTCTTTTTCTCAAGAAACTATCTCCTAAATTTGCTTAAAGCAAATTCAGATTTCTTGGCATTTCAGGATTGCCTAATGGAGCTTATTCTGAGGTCCCATTGGTATCTACATCCTTTCTTCTAGGACGGACTTCCCAGACTCACACCAGATCTCCTCCTTCCCTTTGCCTAAAGATTTACCATCTTTACATGAGAGAGACCAGATCTCATTTCACCAGCACTCATTCCACGACCCACCCCGGCTAAGCAAACAGAGTGTTTTCATAACCGACCATGTTTTGTCTGCTTTATGACTAACTCAGTTAGACAACAGTTCCTGGTAAGACTTCCTATGGATGTGACATGAAGCCCATCACTGTCTGAGTCCTCCAAGGGCTTTGTTCAAAATGCCAAACTAGAGCCTTGGGCATCACCAAATGCAGACAGAGCCTCAGGAGTAAACCTCAAGTTTGGAATTCCCTGACTTGAGAGACTTGGTGAGAAGGATTTGAGAACAAGTCCATTAGAGCTTGGGCCTTGAGAGAGTTCACAGGATTCTTTTCATTTCACTGAACTTCCTAGGGAAATAAACCTATTCTGTTCTATGAGGTCACTCATCTGGCAGACATCTTAATGCCATTCTATAAAGTTCCTTCAATTGTTGGGGGAACATTTGATTAATTCACTGACCTTAGCATCCAAGAAACTAGGATTGGAATCCCAGCTCCACCATTTATCAGCTCTGCCATGTTAAGGCAAATTCCTTAACCCTCTGAGCTTCACTGCCTCCTCACCTGTCAAATCATGATGCCACCATTGACCTCTAAGGGGTGTGCAAGGATTAGGTGAGTAAATATACTTAAAGCATTCACACCAAGCACCTGGCACACTGTAATGCTCAGTAACTGATGGATACATGGTACTATTATTATTTGGACAAAGATTGTCGCTGAAAGACTGAAAGAAGATAAATGGACTGCATGGAATAAAGATTACTCATGTGACAAAGGATGTCAAATAAATGTCATTTAACTAAAAGAAACATGTGGTGGCTATTGGCATGGCAAATATCAAATTACAGCAGTCACAACTGAGAAAAATCTACATCTCTAGTGTGTCGTGTGGGTATTGATTAGTGAGATCCCCCTGGGAAGGCCTGTGTTTTTACCCATCAAGGGCCAGCTGAGGAAAGAAATGAGAAGAGCAGAGAGAGAGAGCAGGAGGAGGAAGAATGGAAGGAAGGTAGATAGAGGACAAGAAGGAAGGAAGAAGGAAGAAATTTCTTTCACTGGTCCCCAAATTGAATCGCAAAAAATTTCTTAATGATTAGGAGGACAAGAAGTTTGGAAAGGAGCTGACAACAGAATTGCTACAAAGACTCTGAGGCGCCCCCAACAACCACACAGTGCTTTCTCCTCCTAGGAGCTGGTCCCAAAGAAAGACAAAATGTGGTCATATAAACTAGATGTTCTTAATAACTTCCTAAGAGGAAGTACTGTAAAACCTTTTTAACATAATCTAGACTTGGAAGATGGAAAGTCAACTGTGCCAAAATATTAACAGAATTATGTCAGAGTAGCAGAAATGAGCAATTTTCATTTTCTCCTTTGTACTAATCTAATCTTTCAAGAATTGAAAATGTATTACTTTTTGAATCGAAACTTAAGCCTTAAATTTTAAACTGAGAAGTAAAATATAAGAAGTATGTAGGATAACTGGGAAGGTGGTTCAAGATGGCAGCATAGGAAGACCCTGAAATCACCTCCTCCCATAGACACACCACATCCATACTTACATAGAGAGCAATTCCTCCTGAAGAACTGAGGGCTGATTAAATAGCTTCTGCACAACAAACGATATAGAGACCTCTCAGATAAGGGTAGGACAGATGGAGACATGGAAATGATGAGAAACCCAACCCCCATAAGACAACCCATGTTAAGGAGGGCTATAACTAAGTAGTTCATGTGCAGACCCACCTGCCCTGGGGCAAAGCAAATAAAAGTGGTTTAAAAAGCAGCTAGACCATAAGTGAAGGAAATCCATTTACTAACCCTAGATCAACTGCCAAATGGACAGGGAACTGCTGGAAATTTCTCTGGGGTAAGAGGCACTGGTGAGTGCCATTTTCCCTGTTCCACCTCCACTGTGATGGCATAAATGGAAGCAGGGTTCAGGCACCCTAGCCAGTCAGACAGACTGGGGCCCATGCCCGCTTCTGTTCCAACAACCCCACCAAGGTGGCCCAGGTGAAATACACCCTGAGACCCCCAGTCCATGCCCACTGCAACTCCAGCATCCAGCCAGGGTGGCCCTGACGTGACAGGCCTTGGGACCTGCCTGGCCCAAATCTGTTCTAGCTCCAGCTGGTCTGCCAAAGCTGTCAGGAATATTCAGTCCACATCAGCTGCTCCTACACAAGGCCATTACTTCAGGGAGAGGTAGATGTTCTACTGAATTCACAGACACAAACACAGAAAATCAAACAAAATTAGAGGACAGAAGAATATATTTCACAAAAGAATAAGATAAAACTCCAGGGGAAAAAACTCTAATGAATTAGAAGTAAGTAATTAACACAATAAAGAGTCCAAAGTATTGATCATAAAGATGTTCATCAAACTTGGGAGAAGAATGGAGGAACACAATGAGAGCTTCAACAAATTGTCAGAAAATCTAAGAAAAGAACGACTGAGAGCTGAAGAATGCAATACGATGTCAAAATAATAAAACATGGGATGGAGGAGTACAAACATAGTACATTCAGAATGTATTCAGACTGAAGCAACTACCAGCTTGAAACAGATTGCCATATATATGGGTTGATTATATGAACCTCATGGTAATCACAAACCAAAAACCTAATAATAGACACACAAAAATAATAAGAAAAGGAACCCAAACATAACACTAAGAGAACCATCGAACCAGGGGCACCTGGGTGGCTCAGTCAGTTAAGCATCTGCCTTCAGCTCAGGTCATGATCTTGGGGTCCTGGAATAGAGCCCCACTTTGGGCTACCCACTCAGCAGGGAGTCTGCTTCTCCTGCTCTCTCTCTCTCTCTCAAATAAATAAATAAAATGTTTAAAAAGAAAAGAAAACCGGGGCACCTGGGTGACTCAGTCAGTTAAGCATCTGCTTTCGGCTCAGGTCATGATATAGGGGTCCTGGGACTGAGCTCCATGTCAGACTCCCCAGGGAGTCTGCTTCTCCCTCCACCCCCACTCATGCTCACTGTCTCTCTCTCTCTCTCTCTCTCTCAAATAAATAAAATCTTTTTAAAAAAAGAAGAAAAAGAAAACCATCAAACCACAAGACAAAGAGAAGAAGAAAGGAACAGAGAACTATAAAAACAACCAGGAAACTATAAAATAGCAGTAAGTACATACCCATCAATGAGTACTTTATTTTTTTTTTAAGATTTATTTATTTATTTGACAGAGAGGGACACAGCGTGAGAGGGAACACAAGCAGGGGGAGTGGGAGAGGGAGAAGAAAGCTTCCCGCGGAGCAGGGAGCCCGATGTGGGGCTCTATCCCAAGACCCTGGCCGAAGGCAAACGCTTAAGGACTGAGCCACCCAGGCACCCCTGATGAGTGCTTTAAATGTAAATGGATTCATGCTCCAGTCAAAAGACAGAGGGTTGCTGAATGGATGAAAAAACAAGACCCAACTACATGCTGCTTATAAAAGACTCACTTCAGATCTAAACACACACACACAGACTGAAAGTGAAAGGACAGAAAAAGATATTCCATGCAAATTGAAAAGAAAGCTGGTAGCAATACTCCTATCAGGCAAAATACACTTTGAAACAAAGACTATAACAGAAGACAAAGAAGGGCATTATATAATGATAAAGAGGTGAATCCAAGAAGAGGATATAACATTCATTAAATATTTATGACCCAACATAAAAACACCTAAATATATAAGGCAAATATTAAAAGATATAAAAGAAGAAGTTGACAGCAGTACAATACTAGCAAGTGACTTTAACACCCCACTGACATGAATGAATAGATCATCGGACAGAAAATCATTAAGGAAACATTGGTCTTAAGCAACACATTAGACCAAATGGACTTAAAAGACATATACAGAACTTCCCATCCAAAAACTGTCGAATACACATTCTTCTCAAATATACCTGGAACATTCTCTGGGATAGGTGCTAAGCCACAAAACAGGTCTCAATAAATTTAAGAAGACTGAAATCATATCGTGCACCTTTTCCAACTACAACTGTATGAAACTAGAAATCAATTACAAGAAGAAAACTAGGAAAAAAAACACAAACACGTAGACTAAACAACCAATGAGGTAAAAAAGAAATCAGAGAGGAAAATAAAAAAAGACACCCTGAGGCAAATGAGAAGGGAAACACAACTTTCCAAAATCTATAGGATGCAGCAAAAGCAGTTTTAAGAGAGAGGTTCATAGCAATAAAGGTCTACCTCAAGAAACAAGAAAAATCCCAAATAAACAATCTAACTTTATACCTAAGGAAATTATAAAAACAAAGCCCAAAGTTCATGGAAGGAAATAATAAAAGATCAGAATGAATATAAATGAAAAAGAGACTAAAAAATCAATGAAACTAAAAGCTGGTTCTTCAAAAGAAGATGAACAAAATCATTACACCTCTAGCCAGACTCATCAAGAAAAAGAGAGAAGTTCCAAATAAATAAAATCGTAAATGAAAGAGAAGTTACAACTGACACCACAGAAAGACAAAGGATCCTAAGAAATTACTATGAATAGTCAACAGATTGGGAAACCTAGAAGAAATGGGTAAATTCCTAGAAACACACAACCTTCTGAGACTGAATCACAAAGGAAAAGAAAATCTGAATATTTTCTAGGGCAATTACAAGTTATGAAATTCAATCAGTAACTTAAAAACTACCCCCCTCAAAAAAAATATATATATATTCCAGGACAGATGGCTTCATAGTTGAATTCTACCAAATATTTAAAGAATTAGTACCTATTCTTCTCAAATTGTTCCAAAAAACTGAAGAAGGATGAATGTTTCTAAATTCATTTTATAAGGCCCTCATTACCCTGATACCAAAACCAAAGACACCACAAAAAGAAAAAAAAAAATGACACTCCAATATCCCTGATGAATATGAATGCAAAAATACTCAACAAAATGTTATCAAATTGAATTCAACAATACATTAAAAAGGATCAAACACCACTATCAAGTAGGATTTATTACAGGGGTGCAAGAATGATTCAACATCCATAAAACAATCAATGTGATACACCACATCAACAAAACCAAGTATAAAAATGATATGATCATCTCAATAGATGTAGAAAAAGCATCTCACAAAATTTAACATCTATTTATGATTAAAAACTCTCAACAAAATAAAGGCCAGAATAAAAGGCTATGACAAACCCACAGCTAACATCGTAGTCAATGGTGAAAAGCTAAAAGCTTTTTGTCTAAGATCAAGAACAAGGTAAGGATGCCCACTCTCACCACTTTTATTCCAACATAGTATTGGAAATCCTAGCCCTGGCAATCAGGTTAAAACAGAAAAAGAAGTAAATTATATCCTAATTGGAAAGGAAGATGTAAAACTGTCACTATGCACAGATGACATGATACTATATAGGAAAAACCCTAATGACTCCACCAAAACACTATTAGAACAAATGAATTTGGTAAAGTCTCAGGATACAAAATTAATATACAGAAATTGGTCATGCTTCTATACACAAATAACAAACTATTAGAAAGAGAAATTAAGAAAATATCCCATTTACAAGTGCATTTAAAAGAATAAACCACCTAGAAATATATTTAACCAAGGAGGTAAACGATCTGTATCCTGCAAACTATAAGACAATGATGAAAGAAATTAAAAACAACACAAATAAATAGAAAGATATTCTGTGTTCATGGAATAAAAGAATACTGTTAAAATGTCCATACGATCCAAAGCTATCTACAGATTCAAAGCAATCCCCATTAAAATACCAATGGCATTTTTCAGAGAACTAGAACAAAGAATCCTAAAATTTGTGTGGAACTACAAAAGATCCCAAATAGCCAAAGCAGCCTCGAGAAAGAACAAAGCTGGAGGCATCACACTCCATGATTTCAAACTATAACACAGAGCTAAAGTGATCAAAACAGTGTGGTAGTGGCATGAAAACAGACACATAGATCAATAGAATAGAAGTAAACCCACACATACATAGTCAATCTATGACAAAGGAGGCAACAGTATACAATGGGGAAAAGACAGTCTTTTCAATAAATGGTGCTAGGAGAACAAGACAGCTACATGCAAAAGAATGAAACTAGACCACTATCTTATACCATATACAAAAACAAATTCAAAATGAATTAAAGACGTGAATCTAAGACCTGAAACCCTAAATCTCCTGGAAGAAAAAATGAGTAGTAAGCTCTTTGACATCAGTCTTAGGATCTTAGGAATATTTTTTTGATCCAGGGTCCAGAGACAAGGGCAAGAAAAGTTAAAATAAACAAATGGGACTACATCCAAGTAAAAAGCTTTTGCACAGCAAAGGAAACCAACAAAATGAAAAAGGAACCCACTGAGGGCGCCTGGGTGGCTCAGTCAGTTTAAGTGACTGCCTTAGGCTCAGGTCATGATCCTGGAGTCCCGCGATCGAGTCCCACCATCGGGCTCCCTGTTCGGCAGGGAGTCTGCTTCTCCCTCTGACCCTCTTCCCTCTCGTACTCTCTATCTCTCATTCTCTCTCTCAAATAAATAAATAAAATCTTAAAAAAAAAAAAAAAAAGGAACCCACTGAATGGGAAAAGATATTTGCAAATCATACATCTGATAAGGGGTTAATATCCCAAAGATATAAAGAACTTAAACAATTTTATATAAAAAAATAAACAACATGACTTTTTTAAAATGGGTAGGAGACTTGAAAAGACTTTTTTCCAAGGAAGACATACAGATGGGCAACAGGCACATGAAAAGATGCTCAGCATCACTCATTGTCAGGGAAATGCAAATCAAAACTACAATGGGATATCGCCTCACACTTAGTAGTTAGCTATTATCAAAAGGAAAAAAATAACAAGTGTTGGCAAGAAAGGGAACCCACATGCACTATTGGGAGGACTGTAAACTGGTGCAGCTACAATAAAAAGTGTGGAGTTTCCCCAAAAAAATTCAAAACAGAACTACCATATGATCCAGCAATCTCACTTCTGGGTATTTATGCAAAGAAAACAAAAACACCAATTCAAAGAGATGTGTACCTCTATGTTTATTACATCATTGTTTACAATAGCCAAGATAAGGAAACAATGTAAATGTCCATCACTAGTTCAATGGATTAAAAAGATGTGGTAAATATGCACACACATGCACGTACACACGCACAATGGAATGTTATTCAGCCATGAAAAAAATGAGATCTTGCCATTTGCAACAATGTGGATGGGCCTCAAGGATATATGCTAAGTGAAATAAGTCAGAAAAAGACAAATATTGTATGATTTCACTCATACGTGGAATCCCAAAAAAAAGAAAACAGAAACAAAGTCAGTTACAGGAAATAAAGAGTTGGTGAGCAGAGGGGAGGGAGGAATTGAGAGGATGGGAGAAATAGGTGAAGGGGATTAAGAAGTACAAACTCTCAATCATAAAAAAAATAAGTCATGGGGATGGAATGTACAGCATAGGGAACATAGCCAATAACATTGTAATAACTTTGTATGGTGATAGTAACTAGACTTACCTTGGAGATCATTTTGTAATATATAAAAATATTGAATCACTATGATGTACACTTGAAACTAATAGGATATTGTATGTCAATTATACTTTCATAAAATTAAGTAATTTTAGTTTAAAAAGAAAGAACTGCATAGGACCCCAGTGGCCTCTTGGATTAGAAATGGTGGGCTCATTCTTTTGATAAGAAAAATGAGGCAGTTTCATAGATCCTTGAATTGAAGTAGAAGAAGAAAATGTTTTAGTTTTATACCCAGATCATTCAAAAATAAAACATTATGGAATATTGAGAATATTGTTCCAAAGGGGAACAAAGTATAGGGAAAAGGAAATGTTTTACGCTATTGTAAATAAATGCTATTATCTCAATCAAAGCAATAAATCTTTAATCAAATATCATTGTACAGACAGATCCAACCAAGATCTCATTATAAGAAGTCTATAAAATATGTTTTTGGAGCTGGAGATACACTCTTTCTGCAGATTTAGACTGGATTCTCCAGGGCCCTACATTTATTCGAACCAGAGCTATACAGAAAGGTAGAGATAGAGTTATGTAATCATGTGCCACTTTTTGAAAATAATTGCCATTTTCTAGAATGATCTCTGTATAAAGATCATTTCTCTTCTGTGTATGAGCAGGCTTTAAGATTTTTAATTTGAAATTTGGGCCCATTTGATTAGGAGTGAGTAAAATTAAATACTCTAAATGTAATGGGGGAAGAAAATAAAAGTAAAAGGAACAATTTCAAGGGACATGTTTTTAAACTACCCAAAGAAACCAAGGTTTTCAAAACATGGGCCGTACATGTAGTCCTTTTCAATAAAAAAGTCTCTGGACTCTAGACAAACCTGCTGAATCACTGTCTTAGAGTACAGCCCCCAAATCTTCATTTTATCTAGTTTCCCAGGTGGTTCTTGGACACAGTCTGGTTTGAAACCCTCTGATTAGGAAATTAAGAGTGTGATGATTCAGTAGTTCATTCAAGACCTACTCAATGGCTCTTCATTTTCTTACTTGAAGTACTGAAATTACTACCTCTCTGAAATTGTTCTCTGACTGGCCTTTTGCTAAATTGGCAAAGGCCAATCTGTATTAGCAATCTGTGAGTTTCTAAAACCAACTGAATATCTTAAATCCACACACACATTATGAGACTCCAGACCACTCCTCCTGGTACATTACAGTCCACTTGCATGGAGTCATACATTCCTCTCTGGGCAACGTTCTAAATTCAAGTACCTTTTATGATGAGGAATTAAATGTCCCCAGCATACAGAGAGGAATTAATTAGTGCTCACCAAATGAACAATGATTTCATTCCCTGCATAAATATATATTTTGCTTTTGTCACAGCCCAAAAAACACAGAGAAAATCTCTGTAAAAATTAGTTATGCTCTATGGTTTCTGGTGGAGCTGCAGAGTCTACCCCTC
Source organism: Zalophus californianus (assembly GCF_009762305.2). Taxonomy (NCBI): domain Eukaryota; kingdom Metazoa; phylum Chordata; class Mammalia; order Carnivora; family Otariidae; genus Zalophus; species Zalophus californianus. The sequence goes on along the minus strand of NC_045595.1, from coordinate 39,976,865 downwards.
GGGCTGTTATTTGCAGTATTTACATTTTTTTTTTTTTTACTGAATTATCAAGTGAAAATCCAATTGTTCCTAATGGTGCTCACTCTGTGTGTTTCCCCATTCTCACATATGAGAAAGGGTTTATTATCCATTTGTAGTAATTAAGACACTGATGTTATATAGACCCATAAAAATCCTTCATTAAGCCAGTAAAGGGCTTTTCATCAAAATCACTGTAGCTAAATATTTATTTAAAAATAAAAACTAAATGAAAATAAAGAATTCCCCGAGCACCCCACCTCACCCCCACCCCACCCCCCCGCCAAATGCTTTTAAACAGTTTTGAAAGTGGTGGTGGGCACCCTTAACAGTTTCAGAGCACGCAACTATATTTTCTTACAGAGTGGAAACCACACTAACCAGCAATCCATCATGGCTAGCTATAAAGAAATAAAGTAATTAACCACAAGGAAATAATTCAGCAAGATGCTAACAGTTTAATAACATTTAAGTGTTTGTATTTAAGCATTGTTGTTTTTAAATGGTTTCTTAATTGTTTTAGATTTGCAAAAGGTGCTAACACGTGAACAAAATAAAGAGCAACACAAGATTCTATGATTGATATGGTCAGCCGGAGAGGTTATTAGGTACAGAAATAAGGTTTGCATTTTCCAGGCGGAATTTAGAATACAAGCCCTCCACAAAGCTGGGCTGTACCGCATGCTATTCGATAGCCCTCAGAAGCCAGTACATTTCCCCAGCCAGGGGGAAAGGGAGGAAATCTAACAAATCTCTTTCATGAAGAGAAAAACCTCAAGTTGCTATCCTCATGTCACAGGGGAATTTCATTTAGAAAGCCAGAGCTGAGAAAGCAAAACATGTTGATTGGAAAGTATGAGAACCTCCCACTGTGTAACTTGGGGATAAGGTTTTATTAGAAAGGCCTTTCTTTATCTTTGAGGCATCACAGAAAGAGCCAAGGAGAAAGCTGTGTGTCTTTTCACAAAACCTTCTGCCCTCAGTGGAAGCTTACAGCATTTCCATCATCAAGGAAGGAATTGAGGTCTATTAGCATTTTCCATCCAATACCAGAAGAGCGTCCCCTCACAGGACGGCAAGGATAGAGTGCCAAGGTCCTATGAGTTCTCTGTGAAACATTTTATTTTAGTCTCCTGCCTTAATCTATATGAAATCCTTAAAAATAACTGAAGGCCAGGGCACCTGGGTGACACAGTTAAGTGTCTGACTATTGGTTCTGGCTCAGGTCGTGATCTTGGGTCATGACCTTGGCTGGTGAGGTTGAGGCCCACGACTGGCTCCAGGCTCAGTATGGAGTCTGCTTGGGAACTCTCTCTCTCCCTCTCCCTCTGCCCCTCCTCCCCCATGCTAGCTCACACACTCTCTCCTTCTCAAATAAATAAATAAATCTTTTAAAAAAAGCATATCTGAAGGACTGAGTATTGCTATAGGGTTCTCCTTTGCAATTACGTTTATGACCATACTGCAGCAATTAGCAAAGCATCAGTTGACACAGGTTTATGAGAGAAATGATAATGGTAGACTTCAGATGAAAATTATACTGGTGCCAAACAAAAGCGAACAAGACCCCAGTGTGTGCCCTAAGAACAAAGGTCCCCTAGTAGCCTGAGCAGAGAGACATACTGAGGGGGTGGGAGTTACGGGCTTAGGCGCCCAGACGCACCCCCATACAGGACCTAGGCAGTCGGGACCATATCATATTGTGAGCAGCAGTTCATTTCAGCTAAACAACTGCATCCTTAACTTTCAATTAACGTTGTTAATTAAAATTTCATTGGTTCTATAGTTTTCATATGTGGTTTATGAATTTGTGTTGCATTTATAGTTGTAGAGCAGACACAAGCGTTACCCCAGAGAGCATCTCCCAGCCTCACCACTGCTGACATCTGGGACCTGCTACGTCTGTTGTGAGGCTGTCCTGGGCATTGCAGGCCATTTGGTGGCCTCCCTGGCCTCTACCCGCTAGATAGCAATAGCAACTCCTCCCCCAATTTGTGACAACCAGAAAGGTCTCCACACATTCCCAAATATCCCCTGAGAGACAAAAAAAAATAGTCCCCAAATGAGAACCACTGGCCCAAAGTATGAGTCAGGGTCCAGGCAGGAAAGAGATGAGACAATGAGTAATGAATGTCAGGAGAGCTGAACATGCAAACTATTCTCAAAGGTGTGGAGAGGGGTAGAGGAAGGCCATTACCTAGGGCCTAATGGGGCAAAGTAGGGGAGGAGCACACTGTGGGGTCAGCAGGGGAGACACAGAGAGAGGGAGAGAGGCAGGGGGTGCACAAAGCCCGCAGAGAGGGTGCCCTGTCAGAAGCTGAGAGCCGCAGGTACAAGGCACAGTCAGAAGTAAGGAGCCTGACTTTCCTGCCAGCACTCCTCATGGGCTGAACCCAACCAGAGGCTGTAAGTAAGGAGACCACTGCTGTGGCTCAGATAGGTCAGCCCCACAGGATACAGACGGGGTGGAGAGAAGGAATGCAGCATATGCACACAGGGAACATCCACCACACCTAGTTCTCTAATGCCAAGAATTTAAAAACATAATAAAAATGTTAAATCAACTCCAGAAGTCCGTAAGTTACCTTTCACTTAAAAGGCGCTACCTCCATGTTGCACACAACCTGGATGAACCTGGAAAACATTATGCTAAGTGAAATAAGCCAGACACAGGAAGAAAAAAACCTGCATGATCTCCTAGAGGTAGAATCTATAAAAGTCGAATCCACAGAAGCAGGGAGTAGAATGGTAGTGACCCAGGGCTGAGGGATGGGGACGTGGGGGCAAATTGAGAGATGTTGGTCAAAGGGCACAAAGTTGGAGTTATGTAGGATAGATAAATCTAGAGATGTCATGTACAGCATGATGAGTACAGTTCATACTCTGCTCCATACTAGACATTTGCTAGGAGAGATTGTAGGTGCACTCATCATGCACAAAAAAATATGTGAGAAGATATGTTAATTGGCTTGACTACAGTATTCATTTTACTATGTGTGTGTCTCTGTCACATCATGTTATATACCTTAAATATGCTTAATTTTATTTTATAAATAATTAAACATGTAAGGACCTTGCCTATCAGTACATTATTAAAGTTTAAAAATGATGCACTGGAACCTTCCAAATGTTCATGCCAGACCTACCACAGTGACCCTGGGCTCCTATTGCTGAACTCCATAATTCAACAAATACTGTGGTTGACAACAAATACAGTACAGAGCACTGTCCTGGTGTTAAGTGGCTGAAGAAAGGGCAGTTCATAAGAAATAGGACATGAACCTCATGTCTGCTTAGGGAGACAACTAATGCACATGGATAAAATAAGGCTCTCGCCAACCATCACCAGCTTGAGGATGGTGTCCCAATAATAACATCAACGTCAGTGGCTGATGGCCACACTGTTCATACGGGACCCCAGCACTCTTTCTGTAGTGGTGTCTGGGATTAGCAGGAGTCGTCTTCAATACCTGGGTTGGGATATCGCTTTCTCCATGTTTATTTCCACAAGAAGACTTTTCCCTTGTTCCCTGAAAGGGACTATAGTAGAGTAAGCTTTGTAGCCCTCTCTAGCTCCTGGCCTTGGAATGAGGAGTCATGAATATGATTGGTGAGATGGGGCCAGCTGACACCCAGGGGGCCACCTGTGCCTTGGGGTAGGGCACTGAACAAGGACAGAGAGAGCCACAGCCCTTTGAAAGCATGATTGCTTGTGTCACTCGCTCCTTCCAGTAAGCTGATGAAGCAGGGTCAGGTGCTTGCCAGCCTGGCCAGGTTTGCAATTTCTTAGTTCTTTAGCCTGCAACTAAATAGGCAAACCAAAGTCACATGAATCCCAGTGTCCTTGTTTAGAGAGGGAGAGAAAAAGTTCATGGGGCAAACTGACCTAAGCCCATTTAGCCATTCAACACAGACAGACATGGGGGAGCCAGTACTGGCCACAGCCAACAGTTAGAGGTAGGTGGGAGCTATGCAGCTCTTCCAAGGTTCACTGCTGCATGGCATGTTATAACAAAAGTAAGGCTTGGACCAAATTTTTCCATTTGTATAATCACTTCTTTTTTTTATTATTTAAATTCAATTAGCCAACCTATAGTACATCATTAGTTTTTGGTATAGTGTTCAATGATTCATTAGTTGCATATAACACCCAGTGCTCATCACACCGTGTCCCCTCCTTAATGTCTATCACCAAGTTACCCCATCTTCCCACCCACCTCCCTTTCCACAACCCCCAGTTTTCTTCCCCAGAGTCAAGTGTCTCTCATGGTTTGGCTCCCTCTCTGATTTCTTCCCATTCGGTTTTCCCTCCCTTCCCCTGTGATCCTCTGCGCTACTTTTATATTCCACATATGAGTGAAACCATATGATAATTGTCTTTCTCTGATTGACTTAATTTACTTAGCATAGTATCCTCCAGTTCCAACTATGTCGATGTAAGTGGTAGGTATTCATCCTTTCTGATGGCTGAATAATATTCCATTGTATATATGGACCACATCTTCTTTATCCATTCATCTGTTGAAGGACATCTCAGCTCCTTTGACAGTTTGGCTCTTGTGGGCATTGCTGCTATGAACATTGGGGTGTAGGTGACCCTTCTTTTCATTACATCTGTATCTTTGGGGTAAAAACCCAGTAGTGCAATTGCTGGGTCATAGGGTAGCTCTATTTTTAACTTCCTGAGGAACCTCCATACTGTTTTCCAGAGTGGCTGTACCAGCTTGCATTCCCACTGACAGTGCAAGAGGGTTCCCCTCTCTCCAGATCCTTGCCAATACTTGTTTCCTGTCTTGTTAATTTTAGCCATTCTAACTGGTATAAAGTGGTATCTCACTGTGGTTTTGATTTGTATTTCCCTGATGGCAAGTGATGTGGAGCATTTTTTCATGTGTCTATTGGCCATTTGTATGTCTTCTTTGAAGAAGTATCTGTTCATGTCTTCTGCCCATTTCTTGACTGGATTATTTGCTTTTTGGGTGTTGAGTTTGAGAAGTTCTTTATAGATCTTGGATACCAGCCCTTTACCTGTTATGTCATTTGCAAATCTCTTCTCCCATTCTGTAGGTTGCCTTTTAGTTTTGTTGACTGTTTCCCTTGCCCAGGAGGTCCTAATAGTTCATTTTTGCTTTTGTTTCCCTTGCTTTTAGAGGCATGTCTTGCAAGAAGTTGCTGTGGCCAAGGTCGAATTACTTCTTAAAGTAGGCTGGTTCAAAGTAATCATACAACCTATCCTGTGAGCTCAGGGACATTTGGTTCACTACCCTTGAGCTTTACAACAAGCAGCTTAACAGAAAATTTCAATCCCTCTGTTTAGATCAAGCAACAGGTGCTCTGATAAGTGGGGAACACAGGGATAAATAACTTTCCAGACCAAGAGCGGGTACTGTCATATTAGGCCTGTCAGGTTTTTAAATCTTCTCAGCTCAAGGAGTATGGTGCCTGTAGAGTGTTTCTAGCCAACCAAATATCTTTAACACCACTCATTCAACCAATGAGAAATTGTGACTTCTACACAACGAACCAATCCCAGAGTGAGAATTTCAGATGAGAACTGTGATGAATTAAAGATGACTGGACATTTTCTTGGATGCCCCTCCCATTGTGATTTTAAGCCCCCTGCCTCTGAAACTGGTACACCCTTAGTCAAGGATGAAAAGGAAAAGTAAAGAGAAACAGAGCTACAGAGGTTTCAGGGAACTGGCTCAAAATTTTCATTTTTTTCTTTCTTTCTGTCATGGCTGGCCAATCCATAATCTGCAAGGTAGACCATCAGGCTGGATACCCAGGGAAGAGCTGATGGTGGATGAGTCCAAAGACCATTTGCTAGCAGAATTCCCTCTTCTTTAGGGGAGGTCAGTCTTTTTCTAGTAAGACCTTCAACTGAATGCATGAGGCCCACCCACACTGGGAAGGGCACTCTGCTTTCCTCGAAGTCTATTGATTTAAATGTTACAATCATCTAAAAAATACCTTCATAGAAACATCTAGAATAATAGTTGAGCAAATATCTGGTTACCAAGGCCTAGCTATGTTGACACTTAAAATTAACCATCCCAGTCAACCTTGGTGACAGGAGAAGTGGTGGAGCGTGGCTTCCCAGGCTCAGTGGTAAGAACCCTTGCAGCCTCACCATGCTCTCTGGGAAGTTTGGCTGCCCTGAGATTGCCATGCTGTGAGGAAGCCCCAGCTATCCAGGTGGAGAGACCACATCGAGTCGGAGATGCCCAGCGAGGCCTCAGCTGTGACAGCCGACCCGGCCCAGGTGCCAGCCACATGAGGAAAGATACCACCCTGGACATCCAGCCCTGCTGAGGACTCAGATGCCTGTGGTCCCAGCTGTCATCAGGCTGCAACCCTATCAAAGACTCCAGGTGGGAACTGCCAGCTGAGCCATCCAACCACAGAACCAGGGGAAATAGCAATATGTCACTTTCTAACCCACTACATTGTGAGGTGAGTTATTGCAGCAACAGGTAACCAGACTAAGAATTCTTGAAATGTTGGCCAACAGCTCCTAGGGTATATATTAGATTTAACACACACATGCACAGACACCACTATCTACCCTCAAATATTTGGAAAACATTACAAGCAATGTAACTACCCTGCCATGATCTCAGTTTCTGGATTTGAACCCATTTTTCTCCTTATGTCTGTTTGCAACAGTTTAAGGACATGGAAGGGGGTGGGAGTGATTAGTTAGGACCCCAAACCGCCAAGATGGGCCCTAACATGTCTTCTCCTGCAGAGCACTAAAGGGTCTGCAGGGCCCTGCCAATAAACTACAGGTGTGTGAAGAGAGGAGAAATTGCCCTGGGGAAGAGATGGGAGAATGCCGTCCCCTTTCTGTGCTATCTCCAAGAGTTTGGAGAGAAACACTGTTGCATCTTTTTACTTGTTGCTCTGCTCTCTATGGCTCCAGAGAAGAGCAGGTGAAGGTTAGATGCAGAAAGAAATTGGGATGTCAGACTTCATGCCATTATCTGAAAAGTGAGTTCCTCTAACAAGGTCAGGTTCCAGTACCTGGCTTCTCATTTCATCAGGATGAATTGTCCTCCAGGAGGGGCCTCCGCCTTCATGCAAATTGGCTTCCCAGGGCCCCCACTCCATCAGTATAGACACAGCCAGACAGTTCTGAATCCCTCTTAGATTTCATCTCGAAGCTCTGCTCCCAATAAATGAAATAGCGGAGGATCCTGACAATCTAACAGATTCATCAGTGTAACAGAGTGACCCTGGAGTCAGAATTTAAATTTGATTTTTAGCAAGAAGCTGACAGCTGCTTCTCTCCTGAGCAGGGTTAGCAACTCAAATGGCTCCAGGCAAGGGTGAGAGTCGCAATATTTAACACCTGGTCCCAGCTGGGCACCGGTAGGTTCTGCGCAGTCCCCGCCAGTCCTGCCCACACAGACCGGGCAGGTGAGGGAAGGAGTGGGCACGCAGGGGCAGTGCGAGATGAAAGCTAGTGCTTCGTGTCTGGGGGAAAATGCTAGCCTCTCTGCTGATAGCAGATGTGGGAATGTAAGCCCAGTGTTTCAGATACATTGGTTTTTCCCAGAGAGCCTAAATTTGGACTTGTTTGGGAAATTTCCTGATTTGAATGTTGGCAACTAGTTTGAAATTTAAAAAATAATAATAATCATTTGTGAGGCCAAACCAAATAAGGACATAAATATACATGGCCTTTATGCTTGAATTCTTCACTGCTAGTCCAAAGGCCAACCCAGAAAGAAAGACCCGTGGAGCACCTGTCACTGCTCTGTGGAGGGGCACCTAAGCAGCCTCTTCATATTCACCCAAGGTCACTACGCTTTCACACTTTGAAGGCAGGAATTTATTGGTCCTTTAGGTTAGCAAAGCGGGCCCACCCCCTTACCATGTAGACCTCTGGGATGAGAAAAGGAAAATTAGCGTCAAGATCTAGGAACTTCCGGGGTGCAAATATTAGGGACGTCTACTCCCCCAAAACTGGAAGTTGTAGAAACCCATCAGGGTAGACTGGGACAGGCTAGGTGAGTTCTGCCAACTAAGTTCTGAAAGGGAGCTTCAAAAAGGTAGGAGAAACCTGGGCTGGCATGCCACACTCTCCCAAGAGCTGGCTACCCTCCCATCATGTTTGTGCTACAGGGATGGTAACGAATCACATAACAGGAACTCTAGGAATATGGCAGCCTGGGCAGGGACTCGACGAGCAAGGCCATCACACAGTAGTAGACGAGCAGCGCCCCTGAACCATGCAGCCCGACCTTCAACTATGACACCATTGGCTATCCGAGCCACCCAGGTGCCCCAGAAATCTTACATCTTGAACAAGAGGTCCTGCATTTTCATTTTGCACTGAGCCCCACAAATTATGTAGCTGGTCCTGGCCCTGAGGTTCTTAAATAATTGCAAAGGAACATTATCAAAAAGGGGGCCTCAAGAAGGAGATACAATCAGGAGATACTGTGGTGAGCTCATCAGATACTTCTCTCCCAGCCTGGTATTTAGAGGAGTCTTTCAGCTTGAATACATCTATGAACAGAGCCTGCTACATGGGCATGTGATGTGTGCCATCACAGAAGGCCCCATATACTTGGTTTGATACTCATCTTGGAATTCTTACATTTTGTTTTTGGGGTTTTTTTTTTTTAAGATTTTATTTATTTGACAAAGAGAGAGCACAAGCAGGGGGAGCGGCAGGCAAAGGGAGAGGGAGAAGCAGGCTCCCAGTGAGCAAGGAGCCCAACACAGGGCTCAATCCCAGGACCCCAGGATCATGACCTGAGCCAAAGGCAGACGCTTAACCGACTGAGCCACCCAGGTGCCCCAGAAATCTTACATCTTGAACACGAGGTCCTGCATTTTCATTTTGCACTGAGCCCCACAAATTATGTAGCTGGTCCTGGCCCTGAGGTTCTTAAATAATTGCAAAGGAACATTATCAAAAAGGGGGCCTCAAGAAGGAGATACAATCACTTCTGATTATTTGTGGTAGTTATGTTCTATAAACAGAACATGGAGTTAGTGAATACCGAACCATTGCTCCTGTGAGAAATACAAAGTTATATTCCTGTTAGCTCTGGTCAACCCATCAGTGCAGCTAACAGAATCGCTACACTGAATCTCACAGAAGCTTAAGACTGACAGCCTGACTTGGCTAAGGAGACAGCCAGGGCTTTGTCCAAAAACACCATGGATGAGGAAAACAATCCTCTTCCCAGTTACAAGGGGTGCTGATAGAATCCCAAATCTCACCGCCAGTTTGGAAAAATCCTCTAATAACAAGATAAAGGTGATTTTGTCAATGTGTGGAAAGGACAAAGTTTCAAATTACTTTCCTATGACAATTTTTGAGGCGTCTAATTTACAAGGTTGGTGAGACTTAGCTTTCTTGCTATTTTAAGCTCCTCAGGCACACTCAAAAAAAAATTGTCTGGGACTGGTTATACATAATTCATTCTCTGGAGCAGAAATAAACTGAAGAAACTAAGGGATGGAGCTTAGTTTCTTGAAATAAAGGCTAATTGAAGGGGGAGAAAACTTGAATTTGAAGTAAATGAGGAAGGCAGCTGAGGACCTTCCCAGCAGACTGAATGAAAACAGTGGGTCCTTCCTTCAGGATGTGTTTACTGAGGGCCCACTATGTGACCGTGAGGTAGTTTTAAAGCATGGCCACGGATTTTCTTGACGCTTGTCTTATGTATTCAAGCTATGATAACAACATGCCACAGGCTGCACACTTTAGAAATTTATGTCTCCCAGTTCTGGAGACTGGAAGTCCCAGATCAAAGTGACGTCGCGGTCACACACATTCCGGGCAAAGCCCACTTCCTGATTCATAGCTGACCCCTCTCACTGTGTCCTCACATGATGGAAGGGGGAAGGGAGCCCTGCAGGTCTCTGTTATGACAGCACTAATCCCATTCGTGAGAGCCCCGAGGCTGGTGACCTAAGCACCTCCCAGAGGCCTCACCTACTATTACCATTATCTGGGGGTTAGGACTTCAACATATGAATCAGGGTTTACCCAAATGTTCAGAACCTAGCAACACCTCTTTCTTTAAAAGGAGGTAAAATCTAATTCTTGTGAATGTGTGCCACACTTGGTGAGGAACTTACAACACAGAGAATTCCGCAGAAGTGACTTTCGAGGCTGTCATAAAAGACATTATCCTTCCGTCTTATTCCCTCTTGGATCACTGGCATCACCGCCATGTTGTGAGGCCACGTGGAGAAGAGCTGAGGCCTCTCACAAAGACCTCCCACCAACTTTCCAGATGTAAGCAACCTTGGACGTGGATCCTTCAGGCCCAGGCAAGCCTTCAGATGACTGGAGCTCCAGCTGACATCTTGACTGTGACCACATAAATGACTCTGAGCCAGAACTACCCAGCCAAATGGCCCCCAAATTCCTGACCCGCAGAACCATGAGGATTAAAAATACTTATTGTTGTTCTAAGCCACTACCTTTTGAGGTAATTTGTTATGCAGCAATAGGTAAGTACTGTAACTTGTTTCTCTGCAAAGTTGTGGCAACACAGGAGCAAAAACAACTCAGTCTACCAGGAAGAAGCCCACAGCCTACGGAGGAGATTCAGTTGGGTAAAACCAGCAATAACAATACCACAGGATAAATGTTAGAATAGAGGGGTCATTCAGTCAGTCTGAGCATGGCCATACTGTAGTAACCAACAACCTACACATTTCAGAGCTTTAGAACCCCAAAGCTTATGTTTTGTTCATGTTACATATCAACTGTGACTGGCAAAGAGCTCTGCTTCTTGTCATCCTTCTTCCAGGACCTAGGGTCAGAGCAGCGACTGTCCACCTTGCTCCTGGCTGCCACAGCAGAAAGAAAGAGAAATCGGCAGAACGTGACTACCTCTTAAAGCTTCCACCTGGAATTTAGGCAAATCAATTCTGCTCATACTTCATTAGCAAGTCATTTGACTGTGCTTAATGTAAGGAGAGGCAGAGAAATAGAATCCTACCATATTCCCCGAGAAGAAATATCCCCGGTGATACCAGAGGTCTGCTGGGTGCTGTGAAACACAGGGGACAGAACAGCTAATTCTCCCTCTGAGCAGAAATGGTCAGAGATGGCTTTGCAGAACAATGAATGCTCCAAAGGAAGATTTTAACTAGTCAAGGATAGAACAGCATTCCAGATAGCGGAAACAACAGATGAAGGTTCATTTGCACGAGAAGTTATCACATGCTGGAGAAGAGCAGGGTACGGAAGTAGAGGGGGTGTGTGTTTCACTGAAAACACAGTCAGCATGACATCGGTGTGATGAGGTACCACACACAGTGCTGAAGTTTGTGCTTTGATGACCAACAATGTAATGAGGACATTTGGCTTTGGACAATTCTCTTTGTGTGGAACAGTCCTATGCAATGCAGGACAGTAGCACCCAGAGGAGTCAGGACATTCCCAACTCTCATTCTCATTCCAAACATCCTCAGGGCTGGAAAAAGTACTGTCCCCTGTTGAGAACCACTGGTAAATAGGATCATCTCTTTTTCTTCTAAAATACTTGAAGTCTAATCAGATTTTGACAGAACTCAAGAAATAGCAAGAAGAAATAAATCACTGCAATAAACAGCAACTGCCACAAAATGTAAACTGTCCAACAGTATCAATTGGTTCCTACGGTACAGAGACATTAGACTGTGGATTACATGGAATTGGTATCATACCCCTCAGGAAAGTACTGTTTTACTCCTTTCAAGAAGAACGCAAGTGATTGAAAGTAAAGGATCAGAGATAACTTTGAATCTGCTCTAATGTATTTTTTAAAGGAGACATCACTAACAAATAACCCAATTAAAAAATAAGACATGAACAGACATTTTTCCAAAGAAGACAGACAGATGGTCAACAGACACATGAAAAGATGTTCAACATCACTCATCATCAGGGAAATGCAAATCAAAACCACAGTGAGATATCACCTCATACCTGCCAGGATGGCTAACATCAAAAACATAAGAAATAACAAGGATGTGGAACCCTTGTGCACTGCTGGTGGGAATGCAACCTGGTGTAGCCATTATGGAAAAGAGTATGGACATTCCTCACAAAATTAAAAATAGAATTACCATATGATCCAGTAATTCTACTACAGGGTATTTACCCAAAAAAAATCAAAAACACTAATTTGAAAGGATATATAGGCCCCTATGTTTATAACAGCATTAATTACAATAGCCAAATTATGGAAGCCACCCAAGGATCCCTTTATAGATGGATGGATAGAGAAGAAATGGTATATATATACAGGCGAATATTACTCAGCCATTAAAACAATAAAATCTTGTCATTTCCAATGACATAGATGGATCTAGAAGGTATAATATTAAGTGAAATAAGTCAGAGGAAAATACCATACAATTTCACTCATGTGGAATTTAAGAAACAAAACAAATGAACAAAGAAAAATGACCACTGACACATGAACAGATAAACAAAATGTGGTCTGTACACACAATGAAATATTATTCAGCCCTAAAAATGAAATACTGATGCAGGCCATGATATGGACCAACCTGGAGACATTATACCAAGTGAAATAAGACAGTAAAAAAAGACAAATCCTATATAATTCCACTTATATGAGGTAGCTAGAATAATCAAATTCACAGAGACAGTAAGTGAAATGGTGATTGCCAGGATTTGGGAGTAAGGGAGAGATAGGAGTTAGTATTTATGGGCATAGAATTTCAGTTCTGCAAGACCGTTCTGAAGACTGGCTTCATGACAGCGTGAATATACTTAAAACGACCACACTGTACACTTAAAATGGTTACTATGGTAAATTCTATGTTGTGTCTATTTTACCACAATTAAAAACAAACAGTGGTTAAAATGGTTACTTTTATGCTATGTACATATACACACACAATACAGGTTATATAGAAAGAGAGAAAAAAAGTTTTCATTGTTGTAATCCACGTAGGACCAATGCAGAGAGGCCAGCTTCCAGGGTCAAGATGAACTGAAAGCCATGTGGTAGGCCAGGCCAGCTCGCTTTGGAAATTTCATCTCTGTGACAGCTATGAACTGACTTAAGCCCACCGGGTCACTGATGATCACCGTGTTCTTTTTGGCAAACAGTGGCAGTCTCAGATTAAAAGGAGGAGAAGGCTATGGGGGTCCTCACCATTTCCCTGCCATTACATGGTGTGTTACAAGGACCAACAGCCATTACCACCATCCTACGATGGCTATTTTACTTGGTATAATGTCTCCAGTTGGTCCATATCATGGCCTGCATCAGTATTTCCTTTTTAGGGCTGAATAATATTCCATTGTGTGTACAGACCACATTTTATCTGTTCATTTGTCAGTGGTCATTTTTCTTTGTTTGTTTTGTTTCTTAAATTCCACATGAGTGAAATTGTATAGTATTTTTCTTTGACTTATTTCACTTAACATTATACCTTCTAGATCCATCTATGTTATTGGAAATGGCAATATTTTATTGTTTTAATGGCTGAGTAATATTCCACTGCATATATACACCATTTCTTCTCTACCCATCCATCAGACAGATACTTGGGTTGCTCAGTGAGGTCCCAGCTCTCTGTCCTCACACAGGAGGTACCCCCTAGGAAAATCCAACAATGTTCTAGCAGCTCTCCTTCGAGGTGTCTGAGATCCGGACAGAATTCCCTGCTTAAGGCAATGCACAGGGATAGAAGAATCAGGGGCCTCCTCTGTTCCAGAAGAAAAAAGATCCTGAACTTGCTAGATTCTTACACACATAACTAAAATGCTATCACAACAAAGCCATTTAGATATATGGTCTGTGGTGACTTTCATGCCACCATAGCTGAGCTGAATAGTTGGAATATCAACTATATGGCCTTAAAATCCTAAAACATTTTTACCTGACCCTTTGCATAAAAAGTTTGTGACCCTGTCATGTGAAGCAGAAGTGCCTACGGAATATTCCTAACCCATCTGTATTTCTCAAACATCACTCATTTCACCAATGAAAAATAGGTGCTGTTGGAACTAATTTACCAATGGAGAAAGGAGTTAGAGGTCAGTTAGGTGATTGGCTAGAAATATTTTTATGGGGTCTCAAACTTGATGAGAATGAGAAGAATATCATAGGTACAGCAGCCTAACAGCTTGGAGTCACTCTTAGGGTCTAAAACCACAGGTTCCTGTGCCTCCCCCAAAACACACTTAATGGGTGCTCTGTTGCCTGACCAAACTGTGGTCTCACCCTTGGATTATCACTACATTGACCTCGGAGCCAGCCGGTAAAGTAAAGTGTTCATTAGAGCGCCCAAGTGAAGGTGGCACATTTTACCCAGTGTATAGGAATGGGTTTGTGACCACCCACTTTTGTGCCTTCTTACTCTCATGTGTTAGATTTCAGGGTAACATATCATCTTGGGTGAGATTGGGAGGAAGAGACATGTAACACCTACCTACTTATGATCCCTGGGGGCTCCAATATTTGTCAGAAGAGCCATCATCAGTCAAGCTGACTTAGGTCAGGTCACAAGTCCAGGTTTTTCTTCCCAGAAACTAACAGACCCCCGAAAAAAAACAGGACTGGTATGTTCATGGGGTAACTATATAGGCATTGTGATCTTTTTACTGGGGACTTCAGGAAATAAGGTAGAACCTAAGAGTGGTTTTCTCGGTAGAGCTCAGTCATGGAGTCTCAACCATGTGGTGAAATGAGCAGGAACCTGCTGAGACCGCTTCAGTTTGAACCCTAGGTGAATAGTTGACTACTTTGGAATTCTGGTTGATTTGTGTCTCCTGATCCACTCCCCCACTCCAGGTCCCATAGACACAGCAGTATTTTATCTTCTATGGCAGTGTTTCTCAACCCAGCTCCTGGGAATCACCTGGAAAGAGTTGTATATGCATGTTTCCTTCTTGTTTGTTTTTAATACTATTGCCCCTCAACTTCCCCAACCTCCAGAGTTTTCTGTTTGATGAGTCTGAAGTTGGACAGGGAGCTTTCTTCAAAGATCCCAAGGTCACAGGCAGCTGGGATAAAAACTCAGCATTTAACACAACAACTCACTGACCACCTGTCACCTGCCAGACACCGTGCCAGACTAGGCATTTTCTTACCTGAGCTTCCAGCCGCCCTAGGATGGTCCTCATTGTACAGGTATGATCCCAGAGCCAGAGGGGTTATAGTTGCCCCAGTTGGCTTAGCAAGTAAAATGTAAATATGGGATTTGCACCAGGCTTTTCTTCCCTAGGGTGACTGCCCTGGGTGGGGGTGGGGGGGAGCCTCCTGTGGTTCTGAAGACAACCAGCTGACCCTGGGCTGACACCTTCACACTCACCAGGACACTGATAGCCACCTTGTAGCAGGTCCCACTACAACCCAAGAGCCATGACTTTAGAGGTGGAAGGAACTGACTTGGGTCAGCGGGGAAAGATGTCTACAGGAATGCCTCCCGTAGGCCTCTCAGTCACCCTGCAGCAGACAAGCTCAGAAATGAAAGAATTACATAAATCTTAGTCTTCCTACTACCACCACTTGCAACTTAACGACCAAGACCCAGTGCTTTGATTTGGAATCCCTTGCTTAAATCTCACCACTCTGTCCAAAAGGAGAATGTCACACAATGATTTACTTTTCCATGCATGACTCTTAAAACAGAGGAATGGAGTGGACAGAAATGTCTTGAAAGTTGCTATGAACAGAAGTAGATCCTCGCTCCCAGAGAAGTCCATCTTTGCTTAACCACCACAGGGAGGAAGCAGTTGACATTATATTCTTAGTCCCTACAGCACATCTTTTATTAAAAAGCTCTGGATCAGGGCACCTGGGTGGCTCAGTTGGTTAAGTGACTGCCTTCAGCTCAGGTCATGATCCCAGGGTCCTGGGATCGAGTCCCACATCAAGCTTCCTGCTCGGCGGGAAGCCTGCTTCTCCGTCTCCCACTCCCCCTGCTTGTGTTCCCTCTCTCACTGTCTCTCTCTCTCTCTCTCTCTCTCTGTCAATTAAATAAATAAAATCTTAAATAAATAAATAAATAAATAAATAAAGCAAGCAAGCTCTGGATCACAGAGCTGCCTGTATGCTCTTGGTTCTTATCATCAAGGCAAAGTTAGAAAAATCGAAAAACGTACCTTCTGAATTTGCCATCTTATTGATTTTAAGTATTCGTCTCATTGCCTTATTTTAACTTATACATTTGATCTTTATTTTTATAAAATCCTATTCTTTAAACACTCTAATTTGCATTAAAACAGTTCAGGCACATGATAAAAAAAAGTCATAGTACAGAAGGGCATCTAATAAAAGGAATACTTTTATGTCACATCTCCTTTACTCCCAAAGGCAACCATTTGAAACCATTTTATTTCTAGTTCTTCTAGTAATAACTACCACATAATTTGCTAATTTTTCTTCATTCCCTTTGTATAGCCTTTTTTTCCTCATCTTGAGGCATAAAAAGAAATCCACATATTCAAACAGAACATGTCCTTAAATTTTTTTAAGAATACCATTTCTGGAATATGAGTAAAATTCTCTCAGCACTTAAAATTTAAAGGCACACAAGAAAGTAACTTAGTTATCCTTTCTTGTGATTTTTAAAGTAAAATATTTAAAAGGCAGCATTTAGGCACTCAAAACATATTTTCCTATATTTCCTGTGGCAGAGTAACTACCTGTCCAATATCCATTCTCCCCTCCTTCCTGCGATCATTTTAGCTCACCATATGGCCACCTGCCCCAAGACTATTATTTCCCAGCATCTCTTGCAGTTTTATGTAGTCATGTGACTTTCTGTCGAATGTGAAGGGAAATTATGTATGCCAATGCAAATCAGATTTTTAAAATACATGAATGAAGCTTTCATAGTTATTTCCTTCTTCCTGTTGGTTAGGATGCCAATGAGATGGCAGGAACAAGAGCAGCCATTCTGAATCATAGACGGAAGAGTATATTAAGTGTGATGGAGCCTCCCTACTTGCCTTGAGACATCCAGAGACTGCCCCCTTGAAAGACAAACTTTATCCTGGTTAGGCCTCTTTGATACAATAACTTAAGCACAGCCTAGTAGACATTCTCAAATTAAAACCAAAATAAAATCGCTCAGATCCTCTTCATTCATTTAGCAGGTATCTGGGTGTCTACTATGGGTCAAACCTTGTTCTAGGTAGTTGGGAGCAGAGAGAAAGAGAAAGAGGCAGCTGGCTGTGGGGAGAGGGAGAGAATAGGAATCCTTGCCCCAAGGTAGGAAATAGTTTGCCGGGTAGGGTGGGCTTAAGTCAGCCAGGGCCGCCATAACAAACACCACAGACTGGGATGCTTAAACAACAGAAAATCCCCATAGTCCCGAAGGCTGGAATTCAAGATCAAAGTGTCATCCATGCTGATTTCTTCGGAAGCCTCCCTCATCGGTTTGCAGATAGATACCTTCTCACTGTGCCCTCCCACCTTCACCGCTGGGTCTGTGTGGCATCTAATTTCATCTTCTTTTAAGGGTCCCACTCATCAGGGATGAAGCCCACCCTAATGACCTCATTTTACTTGAATTATCTCCTTATTTGTTTTTTTAAGATTTTACTTATTTATTTGACAGAGAGACACAGCAAGAGGGAACACAAGCAGGGGGAGTGGGAGAAGGAGAAGAAAAGCAGGCTTCCCACTGAGCAGGGAGCCCGTTGCAGGGCTCAATGCAGGGCTCGATCCCAGGACCCTGGGATCATGAACTGAGCCGAAGGCAGACACTTAACAACTGAGCCACCCAGGGGCCCCTGAATTATCTCTTTAAAAGCCCTCTCTCCAAATACAACCACATTCTGAGGTCCTGGGTGTTCGGGCTTCCAAAAAGGAATTGGGGGTCCACACAATTCAGCCCATAACGGGACAAGGGGGAGGGGCAGTTAGACAAATGGACAGTGCCGATTTAAAATAGAGAAAAGTCAAAAACTAATGAGGTAATATATGGTGACTAACATAACAAAATAAAATTTAAAAAAATAATAATAATAAATAAAATAAAATAAAATAGAGAAAAGTATTCTGATAAATATACTAAAGTTGCTGGTAGAAAATCAGTAAGCCTCAGTATGATAAGAAACCATAAAAACAAAAACCAAGATTAAAAGGCAAAAACCAGCTCAGAAAGCAATGCTTGCAAGCTCTATGATCAACAAAGTCTGCACTCTTTCATGTGGTAAGAGACTTTGAAACCAATTAAAAGGCCAAATGACCTTGTAAGAAAATGCTAAAAGATATGAACAGGCAAACACAGAAGAACACAAAAGACAAATATAATAGTGCATAATCACGATTATTAAAGAAAAACTAATTCATACAAAGTATTTTACTTCTCAGACTGACATGTATTAAAAAGACTGGTCTGTATGGCAGGATTATGGACGATATGCAGAAAACACAGAGATGATCACACAACTTGGTTCAAACAGATGAATCGGCATTACCCATTGTTAAATGTGTACAGTCTATTAGCCAGCAATTCCACGTCTGGTGTACATATAAATTCATTGCAGAATTGCTTATAGTCAACCCAAATTTGAAACAACTTAAATATTTATTGTTATGGACTAAATTGTGTCCTCCCCCCATAAGTTAACATGCTGGAGCTTAATGCCTCATGTGACTATTTAGAGACAGAGCCTCTCCCCCTCTCCCATGGGTTTTTGTTTTTGTTTGTTTGTGGATATTGATTTAATTCCTGTCAAATGTAGTTTACAAAGGGAAAGTACAAGTACCTTTGAACAGACATCACACCTGGGGGCCCAGGGAGGGGTGGAGGAGGAGATGCGTTTCCATGGGAACAGGGGCTCTAATCTCAGGAATGGTGGCAGAAGGCTGGGCAGCCAGTAGCACCTCATCCAGAGCCAGCCTCAACCCCTGTGTTAGCTAAGTTCCCATTTCCTGTTCCTCCTCCTTCTCCCAACTCCTTATACAGAGCCCCAGGAGTTAGGAATGTGTTGAGGACCATGTCCCTTGAGGCATGTGCCCCATATCTGGGAAAACAAATATACACTATTGAACACCAAGCCCATGAAAGAGGGAGAGGCAGGCACCTCAAGAGGTGGATGAGCCGAGCCCTCAGCCAGCCCTAAGTAGGCACTGCTTCCAGGTGTTCTTTTAAGAAGGAGAAAGCCATACAACCAAAGGGGAGGAGGTAAGATGGAGGCCAAGGAGTTGTCGCATTTATAAACCAAAAGGTAATAAAGGTTAAGTGAGGTCAAAATGTGGGCATAAGAGGTCAATCCTACAGGCTGGAGTCCTTAGAGGGAGATAAAGAGATGCCAGAGATCTCTTCATCCACCTAAGCACAGAGGGAAGGCCACCAGAGGACCCCAAGAAGGCAGTCGTTCACAAGCCAGGAGGAGAATCCTCACCAGAAACTCAGTCTGGTGGTCCCTTGATCTTGGGGTTCCAGAACTCTGAGAAAATAAATGTCTGTTGTTTAACCACCCAGTCCATAGTATTTTGTTGTGATAGCCCCAGCAGGTAATACCTGCCCAACTAAAATACCAATCAAAACTTGGTTTCATAAATTATAGCATATTCACCCAAATGGAGTACCGTAGAGCCTTTAAGAAGACACAGAAGCCGGTTTTTCAAGGATGCAGCCTTGAGAAAGCAATGTGCTGTCGAGACCATCCAAACAGTCTATGTGGGGACTAAACCCAGTTAAAGAAGCAATCACTAGGGGAGGAGCAAGATGGCGGAGGAGTAGGAGACCGAAATTTTGTGTGGTTCCAGGAATTCAGCTAGATAGGGATCAAACCATTCTGAACACCTACAAACTCAACAGGAGATCGAAGAAAAGAATAGCAGCAACTCTCTGAACAGAAAAGTGACCACTTTCTGGAAGTAGGGACCCAACAAGCAGCAGATCCGGGGAGACTTTCCTTCCTCCCCTGGGAGGAGTGGCACGGGAGCACACCACAGGGATCTGCTGGGTTTGGAGACTACACACGGGGTTGTGCGCCAGAGATAGAAATGCTCAGTCACAGGCCGGGTAAGCACGGAGTGTGGCCGGAGACCAGGGAGACAGGAGTGATTGAATGCTTTTCTCTGGGGGTGCACTGAGGAGTGGGGCCCCAAGTTCTCGGCTCCTCCGGGGGGAGATTGGGAGGCCGCCATTTTCACTCTCGTCCTCCAAAACCAAACAGAAAGCTTGCAGGGAACAAAAGCTCATGAGATCAAACCCAAGCAGATTACTTAGCCCAGACTGGCAAGGGCACGGCAATTCCGCTTCCCGCAAAGACATTTGGGAACCACGGCAACAGGCCCCTCCCCCAGAAGATCAGCAAGAACAGCCAGCCAAGACCAAGTTTACCGGTCAATGAGAATGGCAGGACTCCAGCCCTAGGGGAATACTGCACATAGAATTCATGGCTTTTTTCCCATGATTCTTTAGTCTTTCAAAGTTAATTTTTTTAATTTTTTTTCTTTTTCTATTTTTTTTTAATTTTTCTTTTTCCCTTTTTCAACCAACATCTTATCAATCCCTTTTTTAAAAATCTTTTTTATTTTTCATTTTTAGAGTCATATTCAATCCCTTCATTGTAGTTAACCTTATTTTTTGTATACATATAAGTTGTTCTCTCTTTAAAATTTTGGGATACAGTTTCTTCTAACAGACCAAAATATACCCTAAATCTCTAGTGTATGGCTTTGTTCTAGTCTCCTGCCTGATCACATTCTCTCCCTTTTTTTTTTTAAATCCTCTTCTGTCTTTTTTCAACCAACTTCTTATCGATTCCTTTTATAAAATTTTTTTTTTAAAGATTTTATTTATTTACTTGACAGAGAGAGACACAGCGAGAGAGGGAACACAAGCAGGGGGAGTGAGAGAGGGAGAAGCAGGCTTCCCGCTGAGCAGGGAGCCCGATGCAGGGCTCGATCCCAGGACCCTGCGATCATGACCCGAGCTGAAGGCAGACGTTTAACGACTGAGCCACCCAGGTGCCCTCCTTTTATAAAATCTTTTATAATTTTCATCTTTCATCCCTTCATCGTATTTACTCTTATTCTTGTACTTATATGAGTTTTCTTTAAAATTTTGGGAGGCAGTTTCTAACAGACCAAAATACACCCAAAATCTAGTGTGTGGCACTGATCTATTCACCTGCCTGATCATATTTGATCATATTCTTTTTTTCTCTCTCTCATTTCTTTTTTTCCCTTTCTTTTCCCCCAGTTTCAGGTCGCTTCTGATTTGTTTAGTGTATATTTTTCTGGGGTCGTTGTTACCCTGTTAGCATTTTGTTCTCTCATGCATCTATTCTCCTCTGGACAAAATGACAAGACAGAAAAAACCACCTCAAAAAAAAAAAAAAGAACAAGAGGCAGTACTGACTGCCAGGGACCTAATCAATACAGACATTAGTAAGATGTCAGAACTAGAGTTCAGAATGATGATTATAAAGATACTAGCTGGGTTTAAAAAAAAAAGCATGGAAGATACTAGAGAAACTCTTTCTGGAGAAATAAAAGAACTAAAATCTAACCAAGTCCAAATCAAAAAGGCTATTAATGAGGTGCAATAAAAAATGGAGGCTCTAACTGCTAGGATAAATGAGGCAGAAGAGAGAATTAGTTATATAGAAGACCAAATGATGGAAAATAAAGAAGCTGAGAAAAAGAGAGATAAACAACTACTGGATCACGAGGGCAGAATTCGAGAGATAAGTGATACAATAAGATGAAACAATATTGGAATAATTGGGATCCCAGAACAAGAAGAGAAAGAGAAGCAGAAGGTATATGGAGCAAATTATAGCAGAGAACTTCCCTAATTTGGGGAAGGAAACAGACATCAAAATCCAGGAGGCACAGAGAACCCCCCTCAAAATCAATAAAAATGTGTCAACACCCCGACATCTAATAGTAAAACTTACAAGTCTCAGAGACAAAGAGAAAATCCTGAAAGCAGCTCCAGACAAGTGGTCTGTAACCTACAATGGTAGAAACATTATATTGGCAACAGACCTATCCACAGAGACCTGGCAGACCAGAAGGACTGGCATGATATATTCAGAGCACTAAACGAGAAAAATATGCAGCCAAGAATATTATACCCAGCTAGGCTGTCATTGAAAATAGAAGGAGAGATAAAAATCTTCCAGGACAAATGAAAACTAAAAGAATTTGCAAACACAAAACCTGCCCTACAAGAAATACTGGAAGGGATCCTCTAAGCAAAGTGAGAACCTAAAAGTAACATAGACCAGAAGGGAACAGAAACAATATACAATAACAGTCACCTTACAGGCAATACAGTGGCAATAAATTCATATCTTTCAATAGTTACCCTGAATGCAAATGGGCTAAATGCCCCAATCAAAAGACACAGGCTATCAGATTGGATAAAATAACAAGACCCATCAATATGCTGTCTGCAAGAGACTCATTTTAGACCCAAAGACACCTCCAGATTGAAAGTGAGGGGGTGCAAAACAATTTACCATGCTAATGGACATCAAAAGAAAGCTGGGGTGGGAATCCTTATATCAGACAAATTAGATTTTAAACCAAAGACTAGAATAAGAGGTGAGGAAGGACACTATATCCTACTTAAAGGGTCTATCCAACAAGAAGATCTAACAATTGTAAATATCTATGCCCCTAACATGGGAGCAGCCAGTTATATAAGCCAGTTAATAACAAAATCAAAGAAACACATCGACAACAATACAATAATAGTGGGGGACTTTAACACCCCCCTCACCGAAATGGACAGATCATCTAAGCAAAAGATCAACAAGGAAATAAAGACTTTAAATGACACACTGGACCAAAGGGACTGCACAGATATTTTCAGAACATTCCAACCCAAAGCAACAGAATACACATTCTTCTCTAATGCCCATGGAACATTCTCCAGAATAGATCACATCCTAGGTCACAAATCAGGTCTCAACCAATACCAAAAGATTGGGATCATTCCCTGCATATTTTCAGACCACAATGCTTTGAAACTAGAACTCAATCCCAAGAGGAAAGTCGGAAAGAACTTAAATACATGGAGGCTAAAGAGCATCCTACTAAGGAATGAATGGGTCAACCAGGAAATTAAAGAAGAATTTAAAAAATTCATGGAAACAAATGAAAATGAAAACACAACTGTTCAAAATCTTTGAGATGAAGCAAAGGCAGTCCCAAGAGGAAAGTATATAGCAATACAAGCCCTTCTCAAGAAACAAGAAAGGTCTCAAATACATAACCTAACCCTACAGCTAAAGGAGCTGGAGAAAGAACAGCAAATAAAGTCTAAACCCAGCAGGAGAAGAGAAATCATAAAGATCAGAGCAGAAATCAATGAAATAGAAACCAAAAGAACAGTAGAACAGATCAATGAAACTAGGAGTTGGTTCTTTGAAAGAATTAATAAGATTGATAAGCCCCTGACCAGACTTACCAAAAAGAAAAGAGAAATAACCCAAATAAATAAAATCATGAATGAAAGAGGAGAGATCACAACCAACACCAAAGAAAGACAAACAATTATAAGAACATATTATGAGCAACTATATGCCAGCAAATTAGATAATCTGGAAGAAATGGATGCATTCCTAGAGATGTATCAACTACCAAAAGTGAACCAAAGAAATAGAAGAAATAGAAAACATGAACAGACCTATAACCACTAAGGAAATTGAAGCAGTCATCAAAAATCTCCCAACAAACAAGAGCCCAGGGCCAGATGACTTCCCAGGGGAATTCTACCAAACATTTAAAGAAGAATTAATACCTAGTCTCTGAAACTGTTCCAAAAAAATAGAAATGGAAGGAAAACTTCCAAACTCATTTTATGAGGCCAGCATTACCTTGATCCCAAAACCAGACAAAGACCCCATCAAAAAGGAGAACTATAGACCAATATCCCTGATGAACATGGATGCAACAATTCTCACCAAAATACTAACCAATAGGATCCAACAGTACATTAAAAGGATTATTCACCACAACCAAGTGAGATTTATTTCTGGGCTGCAAGGTAGGTTCAACATCCACAAATCAATCAAGATGATACAATACATTAATAAAAGAAAGAACAAGAATCATATGATCCTTTCAACAGATGCGGAAAAAGCATTTGACAAAGTACAGCATCCTTTCTTGAGCAAAACTCTTCAGAGTATAGGGATAGAGGGTACCTACCTCAATATCATAAAAGCCATCTATGGAAAACCCACAGCAAATATCATTCTCAGTGGGGAAAAACAGAGCTTTCCCACTAAGGTCAGGAACACAGCAGGATGTCCACTATCACCACTGCTATTCAACATAGTACTAGAAGTCCTAGCCACAGCAATCAGACAACAAAAAGAAATAAAAGGCATCCGAATCAGCAAAGAAGAAGTCAAACTCTCACTCTTTGCAGATGATATAACACTTTATGTGGAAAACCCAAAAGACTCCACCCCAAAAGTGCTAGAACTCATACAGGAATTCAGTAAAGTGGCAGGATATAAAATCAATGCACAGAAATCAGTTTCATTTCTGTACACCAATCACAAGACAGAAGAAAGAGAAATTAAGGAGTCAATCCCATTTACAATTGCACCCAAAACCATAAAATACCTAGGAATAAATCTAATGAAATAGGCAAAGAATCTGTACTCAGAAAACTATAAAATACTCATGAAAGAAATTGAGGAAGACACAAAGAAATGGAGAAACGTTCCATGCACATAGATTGGAAGAACAAATATTGTGAAGATGTCAATGCTACCTAGAGCAATCTACACATTTAATGCAATCCCTATCAAAATACCATCCACTTTTTTCAAAGAAATGGAACAAATAATCCTAAAATTTGTATGGAACCAGAAAAGACGCCGAATAGCCAGAGGAATATTGAAAAAGAAAAGCAAAACTGGCGGCATCACAATTCCGGACTTCCAGCTCTATTACAAAGCTGTCATCATCAAGACAGTATGGTACTGGCACAAAAACAGACACATAGATCAATGGAACAGAATAGAGAGCCCAGAAATGGACCCTCAACTCTATGGTCAACTCATCTTCGACAAAGCAGGAAAGAATGTCCAGTGGAAAAAAGACAGTCTCTTCAACAAATGGTGTTGGGAAAATTGGACAGCCACATGCAGAAGAATGAAACTGGACCATTTCCTTACACCACACACAAAAATAGACTCCAAATGGATGAAAGACCTAAATGTGAGATAGGAGTCCATCAAAATCCTAGAAAACACAGGCAGCAACCTCTTCGACCTCAGCCGCAGCAACTTCTTCCTAGAAACATCGCCAAAGGCAAGGGAAGCAAGGGCAAAAATGAACTATTGGGACTTCATCAAGATAAAAAGCTTTTGCACACCAGAGGAAACAGTCAACAAAACCAAAAGACAACCGACAGAATGGGAGAAGATATTTGCAAATGACATATCAGATAAAGGGCTAGTATCCAAAATTATAAAGAACTTAATCAAACTCAACACCCAAATAACAAATAATCCAATCAAGAAATGGGCAGAAGACATGAACAGACATTTTTCCAAAGAAGACATCCAAATGGCCAACAGACACATGAAAAAGTGCTCAACATCACTCGGCATCAGGGAAATCCAAATCAAAACCTCAATGAGATACCACCTCACACCAGTCAAAATGGCTAAAATTAACAAGTCACGAAATGACAGATGTTGGTGGGGATGTGGAAAAAGGGGAACCCTCCTACACTGTTGGTGGGAATGCAAGCTGGTGCGGCCACTCTGGAAAACAGTATGGATGTTCCTCAAAAAGTTGAAAATAGAGCTACCATATGACCCAGCAATTGCACTACTGGGTATTTACCCCAAAGACACAAATATAGGGATCCAAAAGTGTATGTGTACCCCAATGTTTATAGCAGTAATGTCCACCATAGCCGAACTATGGAAATAGCCAAGATGTCCATCGACAGATGAATCGATAAAGAAGATGTGGTATACACACACACACACACACACACACACACACACACACACACACACACAATGGAATATTATGCAGCCATCAAAAAATGAAATCTTGCCATTTGCAATGACGTGGTTGGAACTACAGGGTATTATGCTAAGCAAAATAAGTCAATCAGAGAAAGACATGTATCATATGACCTCACTGATATGAGGAATTCTTAATCTCAGGAAACAAACTGAGGGTTGCTGGAGTGGTGGGGGGGTAGGCGGGATGGGGTGGCTGGGTGATGGACATTGGGGAGGGTATGTGCTATGGTGAGCACTGTGAATTGTGTAAGACTGATGAATCACAGACCTGTACCTCTGAAACAAATAATACATTATATGTTTAAAAAAAAAAAAAGAAGATAGTAGGAAGGGAAAAATGAAGGGGGGGAATCGGAGGGGGAGATGAATCATGAGAGACTATGGACTCTGAGAAACAAACTGGGGGGGTTCTAGAGGGGATGGGGGTGGAGGGATGGGTTGGCCTGGTGATGGGTATTGAGGAGGGCACATATTGAATGGAGCACTGGGTGTTATACACAAACAGTGAATCATGGAACACTACATCAAAAACTAATGATGTAATGTATGATGATTAACATAATAAAATAAAATTTAAAAAAAAGAAGAAGACACAGAAGCCATTCCACAAGTAACAGTATGGAAAGATGCCCCACCTCACCTTTATTGTGCCGAGGCAATAAACAACCCAAGTTTGCCTATAAATTAGGACTTTTGTGCTAAAAATTATTTTATTCCTAGAGACTCAGCTTCATCTGAGTAAGAATCCTACATGATAGAATCCTCTCCTTTTCCCCTCCTATATGTATGTTATATTTCCCCTCCTATAATATATTATAATAAAACAATATTTTATTATAAAAATTTTCATACATGACAGAAGTTGAGTTTTACAGGGAATTTCTACATGCCCACCATGAAGAATCTATAATTAATATTGTACTATCTTGCTTTATCATGTATCTATCCACTGTTCCACCCATCCATCAATCCACCTTATTTTATGTATTTCAAAGTAAGTGGCAGATACGATTACATTTTCCCCTAAATATCTCCACATGCGTAGCATGTAGACTGCTTTTGGATACATAAATAAATACATAAATATATTAAAAATTTTACATGCCAGAAGAGCCCACAGACCACACAATGTCAGACCATCAAAAGGAGGAGCTTGGAAACAAATAGCACAGTGGAGGGGGTAGGGGAACCTACTTCAAAAGAACTAATTAGATTTTGTTTGCTACCCTGGTCCAGCTTTCACTGAGAAAGAGCAGAGGAGCACCCACCCCCACAAGCCAAACATCAATATGTTTGTCATTAATCAAAACTGCAGTTAAAAAAAAAAATCAAAGGGAAAATAAGGGTCTGGATATATTTGTTGCTGTGTGCATTTTCCAAGAGGAGTTGGTATCTCAGACTAGGAGGTTCTGCCTTGGTTGGCTCTAAGCCTTTAGCTTCTGGGAAGGCACCACCAGCCAAGCATCCTTTCAAGTCCTTGAAGATATGGTCTGTTGCTGTTTCCCTACAAATATTTGCATGTTGGTATCATTGAATGTTCTCCATTTTTTCAAGGGTTGTTTTCACTACAGAAACATCAAACTCCACACAGCCCAAGACAACTTTCATGTAACATACAGTATATCAACTTTTCCACCCTGACCTCAGAGGTTTACTTATTAATTTTCAAGGTTGTTCCAGGTCTCTTAATTTCTAATTAGCAAGCAATCTGGTAAGATTAAAAAGCCACATGAACCACCTTCCCTTTGATAGATGGGTCTTCCCCCACCAGCCTCGTTTTCAGGAAAGCAAACAATCGTTTTTTTCCTAAACCGTAGATAACATTTCCTCGTGCTTTGATGAAGGTAACCAGCATGGCATTGCCCATAAACATCCTTAGGAACATCACTGTACTCATACATAACACAATTCAGATTCTTTGCTAGAGCAGTGCCATGCCATCATTCTCGCCAGAATTGGAATTGCCGGATGCCCCAGTCCCCACTCGGGAGCGTGACATTTACACGAAACTGCACAGATCTTTTTGCACAGCAGGAGATGCCTCCTGTCATAATGAAAACACCTAAAATTCCAAAGTTTAAGCATGCCCAAAAAAAATTCTGGGATAAAGTACTATTTAGTAGAATAAAAACACCACTGGAGCATCTGCCAGGGAGATTAGAAAATCATTAGACTTAATGTTTCCCCTACTGTGGATGGTACATAGAAGCGCAGGATTCTTGGGTGCCCGTATGGCACGCTCCGGCAACGGAGAGGAGAACCAACGGGCGAAAAGCAGCTTATGTGTTTTTTTTAAACATATCCGTTCTAACTTACACTCTCATTTTTTTTCCTACTTAAGAATTCAAGAATAAATTAAAAAGCTAAATCCACTAAGATTTTCAATGGCCTTCATGGAGAGGAATAAATGGTATTACATTTATCCTTTGAGAACATCAACGGAAAACTAATTTGAAAAAGAAAAGACTAATTAATAAAAGCAGAAATGACTACTTCATTTCCTTTGATCTTAGAAATTATTAAATAGTAAAATAAGCACTGCATTTTATTAGGCCCAATAAAATGGAGAAGGCAAAGGAGAAGGAGCAAATAAAGGTACTGACCTTTAAACACGGGGCAAGTTCTCTCCTGTAGGAAATCCACCCCACTGAAGTTTCCGAGTAGAACTCAGGGCCCTTGGTGCAGCTGAATGACTTTGGAGCAGCCCATTTCCAGGTCTCTCACTCAATAAGGAGGGACGGAAGTCATGTGCTCTGAGAATCCTAGCTGGCCCCAGGAATCAGTCCAGCTGTGAAGGGATTGCACATAAAACACGGGCCTAAGACCTGTGCGCAGATCCTACAAGTAGCCAAAGTCCCTGATCTCCAATTCCTTACAATCAGTTGGAAAGACGAAATACACTCACATGTAAACCAAAGAAGCACTCTTGGAAAACAGGAGTGCAGAACAGAGGGAAGCAGTGAGAAAGCCAGGAAGTCTAGGGAAGAGGGAATCTTTGTCTCTGGACTCTCAGAAGACTGAGAATTTCAGGGTCCAGGTCAAGCTCACAGGGCCAAGGATCGTGCGGTCAACTTCTGGATTGGCACATACAATGG
The DNA here is from genome assembly GCF_009762305.2 of Zalophus californianus. NCBI lineage: Eukaryota > Metazoa > Chordata > Mammalia > Carnivora > Otariidae > Zalophus > Zalophus californianus. Next base: position 39,947,771 of record NC_045595.1, on the reverse strand, counting down.
CCCCACTAACTTGGAATCAGTTTACCTATCCTTATATAAATGAGACCAAACAAAAAATCACAGTCAGAATATCCACATTTCTACCCCCAAAGAACATGTTATTTGCATATCATACAATTGCTTTGTAAAGAGAAGGGCATGCATCCAATTGCTTTACATTCTGTAACGGTGTGATTATGTCTTAACAATTTGTTGTTGATGTTTGGTTTTTGTACCCAGGTCTTAAGAAAATGCCTAGTACTTGGTAAGTGTCAAATTAAGAAGGCCTAAATGAATTGCCATTTAGATGATAAAAGCTGTCTATAATTGACTTACTATCACAGAAAGGAACTAACAATTTTACATGCTTTAACTAGTTATATTTTTATGAATATTTCACTTTGTTGATTTAAAAAGAAAAAAAGAAAAACTGTACAAGAGATATTTTACTGAACTGAATTGCTTTGGCCCTTAGAGAATTAGCTGTATGGAGTTTCCATGATTCAAAGTACCAAGAGGAGGAACAGTGGGAATCAGGCACTGTATGATTACCCCTTTTACAGACAGGGAGGTGGAAGCTTAAAACTTTAAGGAGACTGTCCAAGAACTCATGGCAACTCAGACCCAACACACTTCCAAGCTCATGCTTTTAATGCTCACACTATATTACCCAAAACCTTGTCCCATGCAAACCCTCACCTGTAACTTGAACTGAAGCATGTTTTCCAAGATTGGCCTTGAAATGTTCCTTTCTGAGAATTATAATTCTCCTGTTCTTGTATTAGGTGGGATTCGGTTTAGCTGAGAGATCAAATCCAAAATAACAGTGGCTAATTCACATAAATGAAGTCCAGAGGTGAGCAGTGCAGGGCTGGTAAAGCAGCTTTAGAAAACTACCCAGGGTCCCTCTTCTTGCTGTGCTACCATCTTCACAGCCTAAGATGGCTGTTGAACTCCAGTCATCACATCCATAGTCCCTCAGAAGGAAGACAGTAATACAATAGTTCCTGGGAATCACAAGTGCCTCCATTTGCATCCATCATATGATCATGCCTAGGTGCAAGGGAAACTGGGAAATGGAGTCTTTATTAGAGGTTGCCATGTGTCCATGTAAAAACTGGAGACTCTACTGCTAAGTGATAAGGGAAGAAACACTTCAGAGAAATATCTAGCATTTTCAGTCACGGGCATATGATTAACTTAGTGGATGTGAGGACAACGGGGCTAACAAAGCTTGGTACTCCATGCATCAACTGAATTGAAACAAATATGCAGGATTGTCATTTTGGTCTTGATAGCTTATTCTGCTGGTAAAAGTAGAAAATTCTTTGTGAGGCCAATCAATAGGCGTTTTAAAGTTTCATCTTCCTTTATCTTTGGAGCAATGCCCATTAAAATTATATGAAAAGCATGTGTCTGCCAGTAGCATGCACATCCATCCAAATATGTATTGAGTGCTCCTAAAGTACCAGGCACAGGCCCAGCACTGGGCACGACTAGGAACCACAAGAGACCTAGGCCTGCCCCTCCCCAAGCTTCTATCTCAACGTTACGCAGCTACAAAGGTCAGCACGGGGGTCCTAAGAGCAGAGACAAGCGGCCCAGATACACTCCTCCTGAGTGGCCTGAGAGGGATTCCCCAAGGTGAGGTATCCAGGTCAAGCTCTGGATAGTAAAGAGGCTTCACTAGGCCCAGAGTCACCAAGCAAGTTCATCTGGAAAGTCTCCTTAAACTGGATTCCAGTGCAACAAAGTGCATACATATGCTCATTTCTCCCTCCACCGATGGGTCTTCACACTTGCAAGAACTCTGAAGTCCATTCCTGTCAAGAGGTCTCTGACAAAATGGACATCACCTCCATTTCCCAGGCTGAGGAAATGAAGGAGGAAGAGCTCCATGACCAGACATGAGTGCATAACCAAGGAAGCACATCCGTGCTTCAGGCCAACTGGATCTGGATCCCCACTAAGTTTCATACTGGGAGAAGTTAAAACATTTGCATAAAGCCACTGAGTAGGAAAACCAATATCAGAACTGACATCTTCAAAGTGGGTGGCTTGATTCATAGGCGACTCTGACATAAATTCAAAAAGCAGGACCCATAAGCAACATTTTAGGACGGACTCTTTTCCCCTTAATTACAAAATAAAGCATAGGTGGTCTCTGCTCTCCTGAGGCTCCCCCTGAATTGTGGGAAGTTGGCTGTTTCCCACTCAATACAAACCCCATTGCACCAGATCAATAGGCCCTTTGGCTAGTGATGTAATTGACTGCCTTCCTCCACCACAGAGCCAGGCCTCGCTCCCAGGGGTTTCAGGCTTCCTTCACCTACAAAAATCAAATCAAATCAGAGGAGTCTTGAGTCAGTATTATGACACTCAACCTTGGGCAGGCAGATCCGTGTGACAGACCTTAGCTCCACTGACAGAGAGAGGCAGAGATTAACCTGCCTAATAGAGCTACTCAAAGTGTGGTCCCTGGACCAGCAGGGTCAGCATCATCTGGCAGCCGTGGAGAGTCTCAGGCCCCGCCCCAGACCCCCTGAATCAGAATCTGCATTTTAACAAGATGACCAAGGGATTCATAAGCACACTGAAGTTTGAGGAATATTGTGCTAGAAGATGGGTCACAAAGAAAAATTTTCACAAACTGAGGGTTGTTGGACAGGAGGTAGGTGGGGGGATGGGGTGGCTGGGTGCTGGACAGTAAGGAGGACACATGATATAATGAGCACTGGGTATTATATAAGACTGATGGATCACTGACCTCTACCTCAGAAATGAATAATACATTATATATTAATTAATTGAATTTAAATTTTAAAAATGAAGAAAAAATAAAGAAAAAAAAGAAAAAGTTTCAGCAGCAACAAGTTCCATAGTTAGAAATGACTATTGATCTGGTTTGGAAGAAGCCCTTGATTAAAATAGGAAACTGCCCCCATTCACTGGCTTATCACAGTTAAACGGGATCAAATGTGGATAAGCCATCAGTGAGATGTTGGTGTTGGTGTTGTGATTATCACCTTGAGGAACATGTTAAAAGTCGGATTCCATGGCCTTGCGACCAGACACTCGAAAACCTACATGTTTTAAAAGCTCACCGGGTGATTCTGATGCAGATGGTTGGTCCCAAAATACACTGTAATACACACTGCACAGTTTAACCATCATCCCATGAAATCAAGGAAAATGATGCTGACATTAGAAATGCTGGTCCCGGGACGCCTGGGTGGCTCAGTCAGTTAGGCGACCAACTCTTGGTTTCAGCTCAGGTCATGATTTCAGGGTTGTGAGACTGAGCCTTGTATTGGGCTCCATGCAGAGTCTGCTTGAGATTCTTTCCCCCTCCGGCTCCCTCCTCCTCCCTCTGCTCGCACAATCTCTATTTCAAATAAATACATACATACATAAATCCTTTAAAAAAAAAAAAAAGAAAATGCTGGTCCCTATGAGCTGGAAGAAGGAACATCAGTACTATCAGGAAGAAAGTGGACAAGAAGTAAACCTTGTCTGCTCCTAAGTACATCACACATACGCACACGCACATGTAGGTGTGTGTTAAGTTGTACAGCAAAGTTGTAAGCAATGTGGGATTCCCAGGGCAGGGAGCGGGTTAATAAGGTGTCTCATTCAGAATAGACCTGTTCCTGATGAGAACAAGACAGGTGTCTGAATCACAGCTGGTATACTTAATTGGTGGGAAATTTTGGGGCTCTCTGGTTCATGGTTTCAGGAGTTCTGTGTAATCTAAGATGACATTTTATCTGTTATAGATTCAGCCTGAAGGTGTTAACTCTTAGTGGTCAAGGTAAGACAGCTCTTAGAGACATTGATGAAACCATTTCAATTTCCAGTTGGCAAGACTTTAGAAAACCTCTGGGCCATGGGTGGACTGCCAGCATCAGACTCACCTGAAGGCTTGTTAACCATGCACTTTCTTAGACCTCCCCCCTCCCCCAAAGCAGGACTACCGGAGTTCATGGCTTTTTTAGAAGCCCAATGTAGTTTTGGTGATCACTGGGTTTGAGAACCACAAAGTTTCATCTTCCAGATGAGAAAAAGTGACATGCCCACAGTCCCCAGCCCAGATCCCCAGAGGAGTGCTCAACTGGCAGATGCGTTAACCACCCAGGAAACCACCTCTGCCCCTGGGCCTTGCTGAAAACCATTAAAGCAGAAGCACCAGCTTGAGGGGACTTTGCACCAATCACGAATCAAATCCCACTCCTTTGTTTTATTCTTTATAACCTCCAACTGAGTTTTTGGATACTTAAAGTGCAGCTTCACAGATACCATGTTTTTTACAAATTAGGGGTTTGTGGCAACCCTGCATTAAGCAAGTTTACTGGCGCCATTTTTCCAACAGCATTTGCTTACATGGGTCTCTGTATCACATTTTGGTCATTTTCACCTCATGTCAGACCTTTTCATCATTATTACATCTGTGATGGTGATCTGTGATCTTTGATGTTACTATTATAATTGTTTGGGCCACCACAAACCATGCCCTTATATGACAGTGACTTAATAAAGGTTGAGAGTGTGTGTGTGTGTGTGTATTCTTACTGCTCTCCACCAGCCAGCCTTTCTTATCTCTGTCTCCTTCTCATCAGGCCTCCCTACTCCCTGAGATGCAATGACATTGGAATTAGGCCAGTTACTAACCCTACAATGGCCTCTAAGTGTTCAAGTGAAAAGCAGAGTCAATCAATAAGGCAAACTTCACTGTTGTCCCATTTTTTTAAATTGCCACAGCCACCCTAAATTCCTGCAGTCACCACCATGATCCGTCAGTGCCACCACCACCAAGGCAAAACCCTCCACCTGCAAAAGATTAGGACTCACTGAAAGCTCAGAAGATGGTTCGCATTTTTTAGTAATAAAGTATTTTTTAATTAAGGTACGTACATTGTCCTTTTGGACTTAATACTAATGCACACTTAATAGCCTACTCTCTAGTATTAATATAAGCTTTATATGCACTGGGAAACCAAAAAATTCATTTGACTTGCCTTATGGCAATATTCACTTCATTGCGGTGGTCTGGAACCAACCCACAGCCTCTCTGATGTGCGCGTGTACCAGCCGGTCAATGTCTCTGGCCTCACCCCAGAGTGTGGCTCCAAATCCTAAGACTCAGTCCTCAGGAAACCTGCTGACATCTGTTTAGGATTACACACAATGTTCAAATATAAGAGAAGAACCAATAAAATTTACACACACGGTATCACATTCCTTTTCTAAATTCTGCTCCAGAGAAGAATACAAATGTAAATGTTAAAACTTCCAAAAAAAAACCATGTGTTTCGTACACCACCAACTGTGTTAAAATAAAAAGGATAATGGCATATACATACATATCGCTTTCCTTTCCATAAGATTTCTCCCAAGTTAGTCGAGTAACTAGAGGCCTGATGGGGAGGGCTTTCCCTGGAGTCTTTTATGCTTTTCCAGTTGTAAGCCATGCAATGGTATTGCCCACCTAAAATACTCACTTCACTTTTACTTTTAAGAAAAGATTACATTGAGTGTTGCAAAGTCTGCAGTCAGTCTGTAGCAAAGGCTGATCTCAGCCCCACAGGAACCTGTGACTCAGCAAGGCCAGCCCAGCCCTCCTGTGGGTCCCCCTTTCGGGCACCACCAGGGAGGTGGGGCGGGTCATGTGATCCGGTCTCCCTGCTGGGCATGGCAGAAATCCCTCCATCCCAAGCATGCACCTGCCCCTACTCACCGTCCACCAGCTTCAGCTGCACAGGATTTAGTTTTCCTAAATACCTTCAGAACTATAGCCAAATCAAAACACCCGCACAGTAAGGAAAAGGGCCAATCAGAACACCACAGCCCACACACCTGGCCCCTTACCTGGCATCTCTCACAACCAGATACCAGCCAAAAGCCACCAACTAATCACAAAAACCCTCGGCTCAGAGGCTGCATAAACCCTGGAGAACCATAAAAATATCTTGCACAGGGGTACCTGGGTGGCTCAGTCAGTTAAGCATCTGCTTTCAGCTCAGATCATGATTTCAGGGTCCTGGGTTAGAGCTCCGCATCAGGCTCCCTGCTCGACGGGGAGCCTGCTTCTCCCTCTCCCTCTGTCTCTCTGTCTCTCTCTCAAAATAAATAAAATCTTTAAAAAAAAAAAGGTCTTGTACAGGAACCACATGGGCATTTCTCTACTTAATTCTTCTTCCAGGTGAAAATGTTTACCCACCCCATACACACACACACACACACTATATATATATAGCCATAAAATCCAGGCACCTTCAGCCAAATATGTATGTGTGTGTGTGTGTGTGTGTGTGTGTGTATTATATAAATATATATTTATTGTTCTGAGAAGATTCTAAAGGACATTTCTGACCCCCCAAAATTAAAGCATCACTGTTCTGGAGTATGTATTTCAATGTGCGGTCCTAAGGCCTCCCATATTAGGGCCACCAGGAACACTTTTTAAAAACGCCTATTTCTAAAGTCTGCCAGCCTCTTGCATCAGAATGTCTGCAGTCATGCCTAGGAAGCTACCGCTGGAACAAACATGACTCCAGCTTGCTCACATTTGAGAGTCAATGATATGAGAAATCTTCACATCCTTATCCGGGCTATTGTGAAGAATGCTGCAATGAACTCAGGAGGAAAACAGTCCTAAGTGTCTGTCACCAGATGAAGGGATAAAGAAAATGTGATATATACATACAATGGAATAGTATTTGATTTTAAAAAAGGAGGTGGTTCGTCCACTTGAGACAAGGATGAAGCTTGAGGACATTACGCTAAGTGAAAGAAGCCAGACACAGAAAGATAAATACTGTATGATCTTGTTTATATGTGGAATATGAAAAAAGCCCAACTGATAGATGCAGAGAGTAGAAGGGTGCCTGCCGGGGCCGAGCCCGAAGTGGGGGTGGGGGGTGGGTGGAGAAATGAGGATCAAAGTGCACAAAGGTTGGTTATTCGGGATGATTAGGTTCTGGAAATCTAATGTACAGGACAGTGACTACTCTATTCCACGCTTGAAATTGGCTGAGAGTAAAGCTTAACTGTTACCACCACACACATAAAAACAGTAACTAGGTGAGTGAAAGCTGTGTTAATCAGCATGATTGTGGTATTCATTGCACGATGCACATGGCCATCAAACCATCACACTGCACACCTTAAATATATACAAATTTTACAATTTTACTTCTCAAGTACACCTCAATAATGCTATTAAAAAATAAAATTAAAGGAAAAAAAAGCCACAGCATTTCCTGCAGGTAAAGAATTTATATTCTCTCGGGGCACCTGGGTGGCTCTGTCGTTAAGCGTCTGCCTTCGGTTCAGGTCATGGTCCCAGGGTCCTGGGATGGAGCCCTGCATTGGGCTCCCCGCTCCGCAGGAAGCCTGCTTCTCCCTCCCCCAATCCCCCTGCTTATGTTCCCTCTCTCGCTGTGTCTCTCTCTGTCAAATAAATAAATAAAATCTTTAAAAAAAAAAGAATTTATATTCTTTCTCTAGAGAACTCTCAGGATCGGGTAGGAGCGAATGAAACAAAAACTCCCCAAGAAGGAAAAATTAGCTATTTGTTTGACTCTTTTTCCCCTGAAAAATCAGTATATGAGAGTCAAATTCAGGTAACACCACAACTGTAATAGCTTTTTTTTTAATATTTTATTTATTTATTTGACAGAGAGAGACACAGCGAGAGAGGGAACACAAGCAGGGGGAGTGGGAGAGGGAGAAGCAGGCTTCCCGCAGAGCAGGGAGCCCGATGCGGGGCTCGATCCCAGGATCCTGGGATCATGACCCGAGCCGAAGGCAAACGCCTAATGACTGAGCTACCCAGGTGCCCCTGTAATAGCTTTTTAAATGCCGTATTCGAAGGGCTGACTCTCCAACTTTATTAAAACTTCTTCAAAAAACATGCCTTAGAGATGAAAAGAAAGTCTGACTTGTTTATTTGATCATTCACTTAATCACCAAATACAACACTTTGCATTCTCAATGTGTGATTTATTAAGTCTGTAAGTCTAATATTAACTCATGCCCAACCTGATACAATGACCACCTAATACTTGGAATTCCAAACATGCTACTCTGATTTTACAGCCTTCTAAGGTTTAATGCCATCATATCTCTTGATTGAAAACCTCCCCATCTGATCCAGAGAGTTTTTCCCCCAAGTTCTCCTCTTAGGAGTCAAGATCTAGCCATGTAAAATTTCTTTTATGTCACTATTTTAATTGAACACTAAAAAATAATAGTTCATGGAATACAAGATTTAGTGTAGCACATAAAAAAATAAAATGACAATAAAAAAATATCTATCTTACTCACATAAATTAACACAAAGCCCTAAAAACTCAACCTATGAATATCATATATTCTGCCGTTGATTTTCCCTTTTCACCCCCAAAATGCAATAAATCACAAAGTATTAGCATGCAGCAGGGCACCTTGGGTGCTCATCAGACACATAATTCTCCCCTAAAACATCTCGGCTGTTTTCCCCCCCCATATTTGTCTTTCCAAATCTTTATTAACTCCACCAAAAGAGCTTATTGAAAGCATACCTTCATTTTGACCTCAGGGGCTTTCAAGCCAGTAAAAACAAAACAAATTAGAACTCTGATATTCACATGCATGGGGGGAAATCAATAGTTTTAATTTTCACATGGAGGCCTACAATTTTCAACTGACGGCCTCAGCAGGTTTTAATGGACACAAACAATTTACTTTTACTGTTTTAATTGTTTTTCGTCAATCATGTTTTATTGCCCCTCTACATCTGACTAAACAAATTAATCGAGCTGTATTCATAAATGATGACTCTGTAAAACGGCCAGTTATGTATATTTTACTATTTGAGTCTCCATTACAGGCAGTCCTGGGAAGTAGTGAGCCAAAAGGTAGCCTTGGTCATTAAAGCAGAAAACGGAGCAAGCCCAAAGGAAAATGACAGAACGGTGACCCTGTGTGGCTTAGGGCGTCCCAGGGCAGTTCCCTTTCTCCTGTGTGGATGCCAAGTGGCTAGCCAGTGGCCCCTGGGGAGGAGAAGTGGCAGGGTTTCGGGTGACTGGGATGGCAAAAGCCTTGAGAACCTGAAGGCAGGTAAAGGTTGTTTGTGTCAAGTTAATTAGGAGACTCCGCTACAGCTCGGGCAGGCCTGCATGGAGTCAGATTGGCAGACTGCTGTGGACACCACCCACTTTCTTTGGAATCACAAAAACTTTCTCCACTCTGCAAAAGCCTGTGATCTCCTGGAGCAGCAAGCTCTCCCCTCTGAACAGTTTCTTTTGGGCACCTTTACATCTAATAGAGCAAGCATGGAGGAAAACCTCCTTGTCAATGAAAAAGCTTCAACACAATGCGATGTTTCTAAAAGATAATGTCCCTAAAAGTTGATCGCGAGAGCCTTACCAAAGAAAGGTCTATACAACCAATACACTATTACTTAACTCTTCCATCTGCTTTGATCACATGGTCCAGCCCTGGGCTTCATGGAATCATTAGTGAAAGGTAATCAATCCCAGCTGTCATCATGGTTATAGGACAGAATTTTCCAGAACTGCCACCCAAGTGCTTTCTAACTCTGAGAAGTCACGGCTTTTTGGTATCTCACCAGAGTACAGCTGTATCATGGTAGGTTTGATTTTTGCAAATTCAGTCACATGCACCGGCCAGGGGAGGGTGGGGGGAAGGAATGGGGAAAGGGAAATAATTGAAATAGTGCAAACGACTCTGCCCTCCACGCACTTGCTGAGCACGTGTCCTACAGAGAACGGAGATGGGAAATATGACTCAGCTGTCCCCACAGTTAACTCTCAGCCCGAACTCACTCCGAACCACATCTGGGGCTCAACTGAAGAAACCATGAAGAACTCCCACTTGAGCGGGGGCGGGGGAGCGTTAACTATGTTGAACTTACTGACAGATGGGATCTTAGTTTCCAGAAAGGGGCCTCTCCACAAGATTCTCAAGAAATATTTGGCTGCCCTCCATGTGCTCCTGATGCCCTGCCTTTAAAACCTTTCCTGGTGTAGGAATCCACTCTGCTGAGCACCTACTGGCTTCCCAACTGGAAAATTGTGGTGCTGTGCCAAATTGAAACCCAAGAAGACGCTTCTCTAGCTTGATTTATGGACGTGTTACAGCAGTCAAACCCTCGAAATCTCTGATACGACCCAAAGGGCAAATAATCATTCCTTTTAATTGTGATAAATCACTCTGGAGTAGGTAAATATTTGATTCTCAATTAATTTCTTCGGCACTCCCAACAGGGGCGGCGTAGCTGCTCTGTGACTCCTTCCCCTGCCCTATTAGGACTGAGTACAGAGCTGACTGAAGGGACAGGTGGCTGACAGTGACTTATAGGGGACAGCCTGTGCTCTCAGAGTATGTGATAAAAGCCTTGTGCTAAAAGCAAAAAATATGAGGAAATTAATATGCAGCTCTAAATTGGCGTTAAGATATATCCGATAAATCAGAGGCCAGGCTCTGATATGGCAAAACCGCTAGAGAAGACAAGATGTTGAGCATAGGATCCGCCTGAGTCCCCAGGGCCAATCAGAGAATTCCGATGCCTGTTATATTCTCCTCTCCAGAGACCATGGTTCTGCAGAGCAGCAGGGAAGGAGGGGGGCATTTTTCAGCCTGCATGCCTCACTAGCGATGAGCCAGTATTCAAGTTAAATTCTCTGTGCCTCAACAGTAAGCTGGGAATGGTCACAGCACCACTTCTTAGGGTGGTTATTAGGATGCTGTAAGGTTATATAAATATTTGTCGCATGAATGAGTAAGTAAATATAAGCTGACATTAGTATTACTCATATCCATATTATCTTCATTACTAGAAAAATTTAACATGCGGGGAATAAAATAATAAAAGACGCCAATACACGCTGCGCTTCTATGTGCCTGGCCCAAATACATGGTGTAATGTCCTCCATCTACACTCTCTTTCCAAAGACACAGCCCACTTTAGGAGGGTCACGGTGGGTTGGGAGACTGTATCATGGTCCTGTTCTGTCTTCCTTCTATGCTCCGCCGAGAGAGAGCGGTAAAAACTCTAAGGTACTGGGGAGATGGCACAGAGTCAACTCTCATAGCCTTCTTCGGTCTGGGTCCAAATGAACTCAGAGAAATGGAGAGCTCCATGTATACCAGCCCAGCTTCTCACACTCAGAAGTTCTTTCCAGACTTCTCAGCACTGAGGTTTGGGGTCTGTTGTAGCCATCTTAATAGAAGGTTCAAGGGCTGCTTGCAACTCACTCAACCATAATATGTAGTATAAAAACATAAATCCAGATCACAATTACTTCATGGTCACTGAAATAGGGCTGCATGGGATATCTGGCTCCAAGTGAGGGCTTGGAGACCCCCAACCAGAACGCTATGGTGAAGAAGACCAAATCTACATCATGGTGACTATGTGTCCTAAAAGCGATGATAGATGCCACCCCTGTCGATGCTGTTCCATTCAACACATTTTGATGAATTGTCTTCCCTGGACATTGAAGACATAGCAACTAACTGGAGGCACATGGTCCCAACCCCCATGAGACTCAAAACCCACAGACAGATCAAGTTGTTCCTTAAGTATGGGTTACAAAACTGCATCATCTAGGTTCTTTGCTTGTAAGCAAGAGAAACCAACTCCAACTAAGGAAATAGAGGATGTAATTAGAAGGACAGTTGTCGTTATTTGGAAAGAAGACCAAAATTTCTCACCCCTCCCCATCTCCAGAACCTTTGCATGTAAGCAGGCAGTGCCCACCCAGCGTGGCTGGACTGACTCACCCCTCCCTTTGATACAAGGCTCAACTGTGTGATTTGCTTTAGCCAATGGAATGTTAGCAGGGCAACATTAGCAGAGGCTACAAATGGACTTGGGGGTACCAAGGGGGCGTAGACTCATTTTTCTCAGTATCTGCCCACTAAGTATAACGAAATGCCCTGGAAATAATCCAGCCACCATAAAAGGTGGAGAGAGCAAGAGGACTGGCTAGGGACCTCGGACTTGAAGAACAAAACCATGGTAAGTTCCCTGGGTCTTCTTTTTAACTCACATATATGCCACACTGGATATCAAAAAGCCTTCAACCCAGAAACACCAAGAGGCATTAAAAGAAAAAAAAGTCCTGTTCTGGCCAAAGTCCCCATCAGGGACATAGCAGGGAGACCCAAAACCCAGTATCAGTAGTAGCCTGGTCCACTTACAGCACTGGCACCTGAGCTCCAAGGAACAACCCATTCTAATCTTCCCACAGCACCAACAAAAGAAAAACCTGAGCAGGTGGAATCATCCCACATTCCACACCTGGTTGCACCAGCACAACCTGCATCTCTGGACCCTCCACCCAAAAAGCAACCAAGGTCTGGCAACCCCAGCTCCCCACCCAGCCAGAGAAGGAAAACAAGGCCCAGGGTCTCCTGATTCCCCACCCAGTGGCAGAGAACTACCAGAACCTATGACTCTTGGTCCTCTGCTCAGCTACAGAAAGTGGTATAGTTAAGCAATTTCCTTCCCCCGAGGCACCAGAGAGTGAGAAGCCCACCTGCACCAGGCGGCTGAAAAACAGACCAGGAGAAATAGACCCTGTCCTACAGGACCAGAAACCATCAGGTCCCACCTAACAATACCAGGTGCACAGGAAAGTGCCCATTCTCGAATCCCCCAAACTCTGGGCAACACCAGGAAGGATCTGGCAAAGGCCCCAGGGAGCCAGAAGAACAAAGAGCAGAATAACACTGGAAGGGCTCAAAAAACTCAATTGCCATTGGAATTACAGTCCACAAAAGTAGGCCAGAACCTACACACTAAACCAAACAGAGTGACTTCCTGCTAAAATTAAAAAGATTAAATAGGATCAAGAACTAGGAAAATATCAACTTGAACAAGAAAAGACAGTCACCTGATACCAATGCTGAAATAAATCAGATGTTGAACTATCTGACAAAAATGTTAAAGCAGTTGTCATAAAATTATTTCAACAAGTAATTATTCTCTTGAGCAAATTAAAAGACACAAAACTTTGGCAAATAAGTAAAACATTAAAAACTGGAAATTATAGAACTGAAAATACAGTTACTGAAGAAAATTCAGCAGATAAGCTCAAGAGTAGAGTGGAAATGACAGGAGAGTCAGTAAACTTGAGGACAGATCAGAATTTGCTCAATCTGAACAAAAGAGAAAAACAGACTGAAAAAAATGAACTGCCACTCAGGGACCTGTGGGCCAATACATATTTGTATCTTTGGAGTCCCTGAGGAAAAGAGACAGCTGAAAAAATATTCAAAGAAATCGTGACTGAAAATCTCCTAAATTTGACATAAAACATAAACCTACAGATTCAAGAAGCTGTACAAACCCCATATAGGATAAACCTAAGTAATCAATGCAAAGGCACATCATAACTAAACTCCCAAAAACTAAAGATGAAGAAAAATCTTAAGAAGCAACAGATAGAAACTGGTTACTTACTAGTATTTACCAGGGATCACCATTTCAAATGAGTTCTTTTTCATCGGAAACCATGGAGGCCAGAAGAAAGAGGCACAACAATTTTTCAAGTGATGAAAAAAAATTAACTGTCAAACATGAGTTCTGTATCTAATGAAAGGATTGTTCAGGAATAGAGGAGAAATAAAGACATTTCCAGATGAAAGAAAACTAAGAGAATTTGTTGCCAGGAGACCTCCCCTTAAAGAATGGCTGAAGGAAGCTCTCAGACGACCATGAGAATGGGAACAGAAGTAGCATAACTTCACAACGGGAAGAACAACAGTGAGATAGGTAACAATAGAAGTTAAAAAAAAAATAGACTCTCTTTATCATCCTGAGTCATTTAAATCATATTTTATGGTTGCAGCAAAAGTTGTAACATCGTTTGTCGTGGTACTTAATGCATAATGAGGAAACACTTGAGACAATCACATTTAAACAGTAGAGAGGATAAAGGAACCTAAATAGAAGATTTTAATATTCCATTAAATGGACTAAAGCATCAATACAAGTAGGCTGTGATAAATTATGTAAATGTATTGTAAAACCTAGGGCAAACGCTAAAAGAAAAAAACCATATAAATACAATTCAAGAAATAATAAAAGATATACTAAAAATAGTACAAATAAAAGATAGATTCCTTAAAAATACTCAAATAACCACAGGAAGGCAAGAAAAGTGGAGCAAGGAAATGAGAAACAGAGGAAACAAACAGAAAATAAATAATAAAATGGTAGACCTAAGCCCTAACCTATCAATAGCCACTGTAAATGTAAGAAGTCTAAATACACCAACTAAAGGACAGGGTGGATAGACACATGGCTCAACCATACACTGTCCACAAGAAACCCACTTCAAACACAATGACAACATTTGAAAGTAAATGAATGGAAAAGGACTTATCATGCTAAGATTAATAGTTTTTAAAAGCACGAATGGCTATATCCAAATAAAGTAGACCTCAGAGCAATGAAAATTACAAGGGACATGAGAAGGACACTGCGTAACTGTAAAACAATTCACCAAGAAATTATAGCGATCCCGGGTGTGTATATACCAAACCACAGAGCTTCAAGACACATGAAACAAAAACCAATAAAGCTGAAAGAAGATATGGATACATTTACAATTATCACTGGGGACTCTCAGCAACAGATACGTCTACTAGAAAGAAAACAGGGCTATGCAATAGTTGAATAATCCCATCAACCAGAAGGAACCAACAATATTCACATAACATTAAACAACAGCAGAATACACGCTGTGTTCAAGTGTCCATAGAACTTTCACCAAGATAAACCATATCTAGGATCTGAAAACAAACCTCAACAAATTTTTAAAAATTAAAGCTTCAGAATTTTTTTCCAACCAAAAAGGAACCAAACAACCAAACTCAGTAACAGAGAGACAAAGGAAAATCTTCAAACACTTGGAAATTAAATGATACACTTTTAAACAATTCATGGGTCAAAGGGAAAGCCTCAAAAGAAATTTTTAAAGTACATACAACTGAATGAAAATGAAAATATAGTGTTTGAACATATGTGACACAAGGGTGCCTGGGTAACGCAGTTTGTCGAATAGCCTACTCTTGAGCTCTACTCAGGTCATGATCTCAGGGTCCTGGGATGGAGCCCAACATCTACCTCCATGCTCAGTGGGGAGTCTGCTTGAGATTCTCTCTTCCTCTCCCCCTCCTGCTGTGCTCTCTCTCTCTCAAATAAATAAATCTTTTTTAAAAAAATAATAAAGCAAGTAAACTCCTTTAAAAAATAATAAATACATACATAAAATAAAAATATGTGGCTCAGCAATGCTGAGACTGAAATCTATAAAACCAACTGCTTACATTAGGAAAGAGAAAAGATTTGGGGCACCTAAGTGGCTCAGTCAGTTAAGTGTCTGACTTCAGCTCAGATCATGATCTCAGGATCCTGGGATCGAGCCCCAAGTCAGGCTCCCTGCTCAAGGAGAGTTTGCTTGTTCTTCTTCCTCCACCCCTTCCCCTGCTTATGCTCTCTCTCCCTCTCTTGCTCTCTCAAATAAATAAATCTTTTAAAAGAGAGAGAGAAAAGATCTTAAATCAATAACCTAAGTTTCTACATCAAAAAAAAAAACAAAAAGAAAATAAAAATACAAAGCAGGAAAAAGGAAATAATAGCAATAGCAGTAATTATAATAATCACAGAAGTCAATGAAATTGAAAATGGAGAAAATCAATGAAACCAAAACTGTTTTGGGGGGTTGGGAGGAATCAATAAAATTAATAAACCTCTAGCAAGACTGACAAAAGTAAAAAGAGAGAAGACACAAATCACCATTGTCAGGAAGGGAACAGGAGATATAACTACAGATCCTGAAGCCATAAAAAGAAAGAGAGTAAAGGAATATGTACTAAAAACAACTTTACGCTAATAAATCCAGCAACTTAGAGGAAATGGACAATTTCTTATGGACCCCAACCAAGAAAACTACAATAGAATGGATAACGTGAATATGATAATCATCAAAGAAATTAAATATTTAAATGACACCTACAAAAGAAATTCTCCAGACCAGATGGTTTTGCTAAAGAATTTAACCAAAATTTAAAGAATAATTAACACCAACTTCACAAAATCTCTTCTTCCAGAAAACGGAGGAGGAGGGAATGTTTGTCAATTCATTTTATGATGTCAGTGTTACCCTGATACCAAAAACAGAAAAACTGTACTAAAAAAGAAAAAAAAAAGAAAGAAAACTATAGACCATTATCTCTCATGCTACCTGGATGTAAAATTCCTTAACAAAATATTACCAATAGAATCTTAACAATGTAAAAAAAAGAATTACACACCATTATTCTCTCTCTAACAAATAAATCTTGGGGAAAAAAAAGAAATGGACAAAAGATTGGTGATTTCCTGGGGTAGGAGGCAGGGGACTAGAGAAAGGTGGGCATGGTTTTTTTTTTTTTTTTTTTGAAAGGTGGGCATGGTTATGCAAAGTTATCTCTGTGGTATTGGAGTTGCACCATATTTTGACTGTAACAGATACACAAATCTACCCTTGTGGTAAAACTGCACAGAACTAAATACATACCTGCCCCCAAGTGATTACAAGTCAACTGAGAAAATCTGAACAAGATCAGTGGTTTGTCTCAATGTCAATATCCTGGGTGTAATACTGCACTATATAGTTTTACAAGATCTCAGTGTTGAGGGAAATTCCCAAAAGGGTACACAGGATCTTGCTGTCTTTCTTACAACTCCACATGAATCTATAATCAAGTCAAGATAAGTTGTTTCAAGGGGAAAAGTTGGAATTTCACTTTTTTAACGGGCTTGTGTATTTGTGCTTTCTCGTGCCTCTGCCACGGCCATGAAAACATGCCATGATTAGCCTGCCAGAAGGCAAGAGACACATGGAGCCGAGGCAGCTGCCCCAGCCAAGGTCGTCCCAGATGCACCGACCCCCAGCCGTTCCCTGATCATGTGAGCAACCCCGCAACGTGGCAGAACCAAATGCCAGCTGACCCCAAACATGCAACTGAGGCTTATGTTTGAATGTCACTGGAAGTTCTGTGGCCGTTTGTCATGCAGCATTATCATAGCCATTGGTAACTGATACAGCAGCCAAGTGTCAGAAAAGATACAACCAAGGGAGCTCCAGAGATGGAGGCAGCTCAGGGGCATCAGGGTTCCCCTGGAAAAATTCAGCGGCTTCCATCATGTTTTGTGCTGGAGGTGTTTTGGCTCAAATATGAAAGATTCAAATTCCAGGAAAGCGTCTGCTTGACTTAGCTTGGACGCCTTGACTGCATGCGATGAGAGTGTGTGGGACCCCCCCAAGGAAAACTGGAAGGCAATAAAAAGAAAGGAGAACAGACGCTATGCTAGCCTAGCAAAAACAGCAGATGTCCTGTGCCAAGACAAACAGGTTGTATTACTAACATCACAGTTCTGATCAGCTTCTAACATAGACTTAAAATCCACAATTGCCGTTTTGATCATTCGAGGGAAAAACAGCTTTGGGAAAATGGGCCACACTGAGAGGCAGTGAGACAAAATGGTTAATATTTGGATCCTGGAACCAGAGTGTGTGGATTTGAATTCAGCTCTTCTGCAAAATTACAAATGTCCTGATTGGAGACAATTAATTTGAAAAATGTCGTATCCTCTATCCGGACAGTAAAGATTCATAATGCTGATTACCATATTAAAAGTTCTGGAAGCCCTGAGTCGAGAGAGCTGTTGAAGTGGGATTAACCCAGTAGGTCACTCAGAGTCAGAATAGCAGAATTAAAGTGCAGGCTCTGTTTGTATCCTGGCTGTACCACCCATTGCCTGTGTGACCTTGGGTAGGTCACTTAACCTCTCTGTGCCTCAGTGTCCTCATCTGTAAAATGGGAATAATAATAGCACCCATCTAATAGGATTGTTGTGCAGACTTAATGAATTTGTCAGTAAAGCATTTAGAACAGTGCCTATTTTAGGGGCGCCTGGGTGGCTCAGTCGTTAAGCATCTGCCTTCGGCTCAGGTCATGATCCCAGGGTGCTGGGATCAAGTCCCACATCGGGCTCCCTGCTCAGCGGGAAGCCTGCTTCTCCCTCTCCCACTCCACCCGCTTGTGTTCCCTCTCTCGCTGTCTCTCTCTCTGTTGAAAACTAAATAAAATCTTAAAAAAAAAAAATAGAACAGTGCCTATTCTAGATAACAGTGTTAATTTAAAACCTAACTTCTCAATACATACTGCCTATTATTAATTCCTTGCTCGGGTAAGGAAGTCCCTTGCTTTATCCTTCCCCCTGGCAGAAGACAGAATTTGTAACATTTGACCTGGGAGTTTTCACAACAGGAAAGGCCATATGGCAAATATCATCCCTTAACAATTGGGGCAAATAGCTAAAGAGCTGCCATAAATCCCTGAACCTTTATTCCAATGGCTGCAGTGACCGATCCTTTGATACCCGACATCCCACTTCACTATTGTAAATGTCCAAGGTTTCAATAGGATGTTTTATGGCCATTCCTTCATTGATCACATGGCTTATTGACACGCCACAGCTGGGCCAACTGAGTCTTTGCGGCAGCATAGAGCCACACCCCCACATTTGCAGGCATTGTGATTAATCGTCAATGCGGCGGTTGCTATACGGTCAGCTTGCATTAGGCCACGCTGGAATTGGATTAAGGGAAGGCTCCTTGAGAAGTGGGTTAAAGAAGTAATTTTTCATTTCTAGAGACCTGGGTTCTAACCTCACTGAAGCCCCAGGAGATAACATGTTTTGTGGCTTCCGTCCATCCCACAATTTGTCAACATCCCGCAGGAGTTTACTCCTTCTTAAAGGCCATTAGTCAAAGAAAGTAAGTCATCATAGCCAAGGATTGATGGGCTATGGGGCTGCAGGTGACAGTGTCAGCCGAGTTAGAAATGGCTTCCTTTCAAAATACAAAATAAAAAAATAAAATAAAATAAAATACATGATGGTTTCCTTTTGTTTTAGCACTTCACCAGGTAAAGGCAGGTAAAAGCAGAGACAACACTCTCAGTCCCCACGCCCTCCACCCCCAGGCCCTGGCAACCACCCATCTATATTCTGTCCATAGGGGCTTGCTTGTTCTGGACATTTCACATAAATGGAATCATTCAATATGTGGCCTCCGTGTCTGGTTTCTTTCACTCGGTATCATGTTTTTAAGATGCATCCATGTTGCAGCATGTATCAGTATTTTATCTTTTTTATGGCAGAATAATATTCCATTGTACGATTGAGCACATTTCGTTCACCTGTTCAACCGTTGATGAACATTTGGCCTATTTCCGTGTTTTGGCCACTATGAATCACGCCGCTATAAAAACTCACGTACAAGCTTTGTGTGCATGTAGGTTTTCAGTTCTCTTGGGTATTTACCTAGGAGAAATCTGGGTCATAAGATAACGCTTATGTTTAACTTTCTGAGGCACCGACAGGCTATTTGCCAGCGTGTCTGCACCATTTTATATCCCCACTAGCAGCGGGTGAGAGCTCAAATTTCTCTACATTCTCACCAACACTCGTTATTGTTTGTCTTTATTGTAGTCATCCTAGGAGATGTGAAGTGAGAATTTAGTGTGGTTTTGATTTGTTAAGCATCTTTCATGTGCCTTTTGGCCATGTGCATGTCTTTTGGAGAAATGTTTACTCAAATCTTTTGCTCATTTATTAATTGGATTGTCTTTTTATTGTTGAATTATGACAGTTTTTTATGCATTCTGGATACTACTCCTGTAGCAGATAAATGATTTGCAAATATTTCCCCCCATTCTGTGAACAACCTTTTCACTTTCTTGCTGGTATCCTTTGACCCACAAATTGTTTAGTTTTCATGATGTCTGATTTATTCCATTTTTCTTTTTTTACTTGTCCTTTTGGTGAGTGATTCCTTTAAAGTGGAAAAGCCACAGGGAAAAAAGGAGGCTTCTGGATCACCCACAAATCTTCGGCTGCCCATTTGCTTTTGTCAAAGGTCACAAATTCTCCAGCCCAAGAGACCAGTAGTCTGAGGTATGCTTATCTTTTATTTGGCCCACAGAGTAGTTCCGGGACACAGAACAGAGGTGCTAAAGGCCCCAGAAGAAGGATAGACCCAGGGCTAGGGAAACTGCCATGTGATACTCAGGAGCCAGGGAAAGAAACCACCCATATTAGCTGTAGGGTTCCGGGTGATGCCACGGGAGCTAGATTTGGTCTGAATCACGAATGTAAAATATGCCAGAATTGTCAGTGACTGTCTGTCACATTCACACCTTCTTGCATAATCCGCCACCCCAACCACTAGAGCCCAGGCAGTCACCCTGTGTAACTGGCAACCTGCTCCCCAACCCCACCTTTCTTGGACCAAGCGGACTGGATGGAGAAGGGCAGCTGGACCCAAGGACAGCCAATCAGCCTAAGAGTTGTCCAGTGACCAGAGTCATGGCCTAGCACCTGAAAGTGAGCAGAGCAAGCTGGGCTCTCGTGTATACCCATTCGATTCGGGAAGCACGGGGAGACTGAAGCAGTGAGCTGTGAATGCTGCGCATGAAGGAATGACAAGCCAAGGCCATTTACAAGTTTAGGTTATGAAGGAGGAGCAGCTGAGTGAGCACAGCAAGCTGCTCCAACGGGCATTGTAAAAGTGTGCTGGATAGACAGGGTTGTTGCTTGACACCCATTCTGCCCACCCACTGGGTCGCTTCCCCTTAGAGGTGTCACACTTCCCAGACTGCCTTGCAGCTAAGGGTGTGCATATAAACTGGGTTCTGCCAGTCAGCCTCACCTGAGAAATGTAATGAGACAGGGAAGCATGAAGATGAAAAAGAAATGTGGAAATAATGTTTATCTAGCACTTGCATTATTTCCAATAGCAGGCCATTCACTTTTTAATGCCTCTTGCGCTCTCGTGTGGGGTATTCTTTTCCTTACTTGACAAATGAGGAAATTGAGTCCAACGTAAATTAGTTAACTTATCCAAGGTTCCAGATGAACAAGTAGCTTCACTTCCACTCTGGATGAATCAAAAGTCCTTCCTTCTCCCACCATCCCAAGCTGGCTTTTTCGGTTTGGTTTTGTTTTTTGTTTGGGTGTGTGTGAGTTTTTCATTCTGGGATGGTGAAGGTTTGGAAAGCACAGGGGAATCCATCAAGGACAATGCTAAGCTCCACCACCCAGAAACCCAGCCCCTCATGTAGAGCAGGTCCCTACAGACTGGGGATTGCAAACAGATTTCATCGTGCTGGTCAGCCCTGACTCATTCCAATTGGCCTAAACCAATGTTGAGAGAAGATTTGAGAAGCTGCCTCGGGTTCAAAGGGAAAACGATGTGGTATGGATTAGTAATCTCCACCATGGGCAAAGGACAGGAAATTTACCCTAAGAGCCTACATGCTTATTAATTTGACCCCAAAATCCTAGGCAAGACTGCATCAACTTTGCTGCACTCTTTAAAGTTTTATTAAGTAATCTCTACACCCAACATGGGGCTCGAACTCATGACTCCAAGATCAAGAGTCACATGCTCCTCTGACTAAGCCAGCAGGGCACCCCAACCCTGATGCTTTCAACTTCCAGCCTATTTTTTACTTTCCATCTCTCTCCAACTTCCCTTTGAACATACTTTCCTAGCACCCTTCTTCCTGCCACCTCAAGTTCCTGGGACACGGTCTTGGTTGAAACATCATTTATTAACATCTCCCATCTCTATACACTGGACTTTAGTATCAGGATCTCGTGGCTACTCTTTTTCTTATCCAAGCAGGGGTGTTGCATTATTCTTTGCACATCTACACCTGCAAAGCTCAAAGTGTGACTGCACTCAACAGTCTCTTTCTTATTTATCAAGGCTTTTTAGAAAGAATAGGTCTGCATCATCCTTACCAGCACAGCTGCTTCACAACCCATGCAACATATACCATCATATATAAGTAATTCATACACAGAGCAATTCCACTGCCACTGAATACATGCATGGCTATAAAGATCCAGCGTGTATGTGTATATATACTTTTCTCTTCCTTGACCCTACAGAGAAGTGCCATAAATATGTGTGTGTGTGTGTATGTGTGTGTGTGTGTGTGTGTAGAAAGAGGTAGACAGAGAGGCTGAGTTTCCAAATTTGTATGTTCTGCTCCAGTCCATCAGTGAGAAATAGATGAAAAAAAATGGTGATATATCCATATAATGGGATACCACATAGCCACGGTCATTAAACAAAGGAAACAGGGAAGCCGTGGGTCTCTAAGTCCCAATATGGAAAAATCTCCATGACAGATCATTAAGCAAACAAAGCAGACCTACATGGAAAACTGTCACAATGTAACAAAGGTGTCCACAGATACTGGACAACCACAAAAACAAATATCCACCAAAAGGGAGCTAAGTCAAGATGTATGAACAGCTCCATTTCTGTTTAAAAAAATAATATGTTAGTTTGTACACTAAAAATAAATTTGGAAGAGGGGCGCCTGGGTGGTTCAGTTGATGAAGCGTCCAACTCTTGATTTCGGCTCAGGTCATGATCTCGGGGTTGTGGGATCGAGCCCCAGATCGGGTTCCATGTTGGGCATGGAGCCTGCTTAAGACTCTCTCCCTCTCTCTCTACCCACCATCCCCCTCTCTAAAAAATTTTTTTAGATAAAAATAAAAATAAACCAATTTGGATGAATATACACCCAACCATGCAAAGTCATCACCCTTGGGAAATGGGACCACGAGAGACAGTTTTAGAGGCTATGTAGTTCCATGACTGAATTTTTATAAAAACAGGATGTCTTTTAAGGTTTTTTTAATCTACTTCAAAAAAATTTTAGCTGTCATTTAGAATTAAGAATTCCACTGAGGACCCCTCTCAGAAAGAGCGGGAGAAAGGGGGAGAGGAGATGGAGACAGAGCTCCCTTTAAATGCAGAATCCTAAGCACTTTGAGCCCTAGAAGGATATTCTCAACTACCTGCATAAACTAGGGCTATCAAAGGCTAACTTTTAAAGTTGGAAATGAAACACAGCAATGCCCCCAAATATAAACAGCCCTAAAGCCAGATGCAGCATCTGTCTCCCTAAACGCCCAGGGAATTGGCTCCCGGCAGAAGCCTTTCCTTTCTCCATCACTGAGGTTTGTCGGCTTGGCCCCCAGGACAGGCCCCTCTGAGCTCAGATCTGAGCCCTTCAGTTCCCCGGGGACCAGGACCACAGGGCTCCCTCTGCCTCTGACCCTGGCACTTCTAACTCCTCAGTCTCGAATGAGACGACGGGCAGGGTACTTGGCCCAGACATTATTGCTCACATGGACATGTCCTTCTTGACATTTTTTCCTCCAAATGATTTCTCCTTTAATTGCTTTTTAGGCCACTGGATGCCATCAGTCCTGTGATGGCACCTGGACCTTCCCATGAACTGCCACGGAGGATACCCCATGGCCATCTGCTCGTGGCCATTTGTCATGGGCAGGAAGTTGTCATTTCTTGGGACCCTTCATTCCCCTGCAAATTAACTCCCCACTCCCTTCATCCATGTTCCCGCTGTGTTAGTGCTGCAACACAAATACATTCTTTCCATTGAGGTGGTGCTTCATGGTTTTCTTAGAAACCTTGGTTTGCTACAATTTATGCCTTGATTAAAAATGTGCTGTCGGGTGAGACATGCCATTCAGGGGAGGGTGCTTTGTTAATTAGTAAAACAAATCAGGTCAAATGTTCCTCATAAAGATTTTGCATGTCTGCAATTCTGAAATGCCTTACATTCGGCTTAATTTTGTTTTATAAAAAACAGAGAAAAGAGGAAATCTACCTTTTTTTAGGCAAGTTCGACAATTAAGAGCAAGAGAGACAAATCTTGGTTGTTGTGTTGTTTTTTTTTTTTACAAAATCATATACTATTAAAATAATTATTTTTTTTCAAAGATTTTATTTATTATCTGACACAGAGAGAAGAGTACAAGGAGGGGGAACATCAGGCAGAGGGAGAAGCAGACTCCCCGCTGAGCAGGGCACCTGACTCAGGGCTCCATTCCAGGACTCCAGGATCATGACCTGAACCAAAGGCAGACACTTAACCTACTGAGCCACCCAGGCGTCCTGAAAATAATTATTTTCAAATAATGACTATTTCAAGTCCAGTTTGTGAGTGTGTGTGTGTGTGTGTGTGTGTGTGTGATCTGAACCACACATTTATTTTAGTGCTAATATATTCTTGCTACTTCTTTTATTAATTTTTCTTTAATTCCAAGTCTCTCTTTTTTTTTTTTTTTAATTTAAAAGTAGCAGCTACCTGCCTGAAAGAGGCCATTGGCCCCTGCAGTTCTTTGGGAAACCTTTTCTTTTGTGCCATCCATCCAATATCTATAAAACTTAGATCCTTTCTGGACAAATGGCCTTCAAACAGGGATGGGTCCATTTGTATAATACCCCTTGCCCTGTTCCTAAAATCATATGGGCAGGCTGTTTACCCATCTCATTACCTCCTAATGAGAAGAGCTTACCTGACTTTATTCACATCCCCTCCACTAACACAGCGCCTGCCATGAAGTAGGTGCTCAGAAAATCTGTCTTGCATTTATCAACTGATTTTTTGTTATTTCAGGTATGTTCTTTTTTTGCTCTTGATTGGCCTTTGACCAAGCCATGGCTCTCACAAGCCTTGAAGGACTGGGACAGACTGTATCTTACTCAGCTTGCTCTTCTGAGAAACCAGCACAGAGATCCTTAATCTTTTAAAAAAATTTTTCAACCTCCAACTGTAGTCTGGGTGTTGTGGAAGATACAAAGATTAAATAAGATAGAGTTGCTGCCCGTGATAACCTGGCCACTCACTCATAAAAGGGGACCAAATCACTAACATTTGATTATTTAAAATGGAACTCGGTTAATGCTTCACAGGCATGTCCTCATTTCATTATCTAAATAAGACTCACAGGCAGGGCTTACGTTCCCACTTTACGAACAAGGAAACGGAGGCTCTTAGAAGTCAGGGAATTCGCCCTGGTTGTAATGCGCGCAGTTAAGAGCGGGCCGAGCAAGGAAGTTAGCCCAGGATCGTCAGGACTCCCGGGCAAGACCAGGCAGTGTCTAGCTTCACGCGAAGGACCGTGGGAGGCAGAGGGAAAGGACTCAACTGAAAATCACAAGACCAGAGACATCTACTGCTTCAACAAAAATCCTATGGCTCTAAGTGACAGAGACAGAAATCCAACTCCATGTAGCTTTAAAAAGAGAACAAGGACATTTACTGGCTCTTAAATGGAAAAGTCCAGGGATAAGAACACGGCTGGATCCCAGGAGCTCAAACAAGGTCAGGAAGTCTGGTCTCTAAGTGTGGGTTCTGCTTGCCTCCAGGGTCATTGCCAAGCAGGCCTCTGGGCTGACGGTGGCACAGATGTCCCCAGGGGAACATCCACCAGCTTAGCACCCCCAGCGAAAAGACAGGGCATCACACCCGGGAACACACCAGTGAAGTCCCAAACCCAGTGCCAATCCCTAAACCACTTCTCACCACCATATTGGTCTACTTGCCCAGCATGATACAATAAAATAATAAAATATAAAAATCAAATTGAAGACAAAATTAGATTAGTAAAAATAATTAGATTACAAGTAAAATAGTGAAAATAGATTAAATTCAAAAGTAAATACAAATTTAAATTTTAAATACTTTTTTAAAGATTTATTTGAGAGAGAGAGAGAGAAAGCGAGAGTGAGGAGGGGAGCAGAGGCAGAGGGAGAAGCAGGCTCCCCACCGAGCAGGGAGCCTGACCCGGGGCTCGATCCCAGGGCTGAGATCAGGACCCGAGCCAAAGGCAGAGGCTTAACTGACTGAGCCACCCAGGTGCCCTTAAATAAGTTTTTTTAAAACAAAACTTTTAAAGGCCCGAGCGGCTTTACGGTAAGGTAGCTATGAGATGTAGACTAAAAAGGAAGAGAGAAGCTGTGTGCAAAGTATTTCTTTTTCCATATCACCAAGGCAAGGGGCATAAGTGAGCACCCCAAGTGCACTAGAAACACGTCTCCCACGTCTTACTTGGAAGGCTGGTAGTTGGTGAGTTAACACACCTGTTGCTGATTTCAGGAAAGCAATGTTTCCCAGAACCATGCCCTCCCCCAGCACACCTTCATGTATTCATTAGTCAGAACTGGGTCACTGACACACCGGGATCCAAAGAAAGCTGGAAATTCAGGGACTTGGCTTCTAGCCTCTGTAACGGAGGCAGACCGGGAAGAAAGGGGATCGAAACAGGCACTGAGTTACCCAGTCAACAGTGTCTGCCACCATCAAAAGGAATGAGATCTTGCCATTTGCAACGACGTGGATGGAACTGGAGGGTGTTATGCTGAGTGAAATAAGTCAATCAGAGAAAGACATGTATCATATGACCTCACTGATATGAGGAATTCTTAATCTCAGGAACAAACTGAGGGTTGCTGGAGTGGTGGGGGGTGGGAGGGATGGGGTGGCTGGGTGATAGACATTGGGGAGGGTATGTGCTACGGTGAGCGCTGTGAATTGTGCAAGACTGTTGAATCACAGATCTGTACTTCTGAAACAAATAACGCAACATATTTTAAGAAAAAAGAAAAAGAAGAAGATAGCAGGAGAGGAAGAATGAAGGGGAGTAAGTCAGAGGGGGAGACGAACCAGGAGAGATGATGGACTCTGAAAAACAAACTGAGGGTTCTGGAGGGGAGGAGGGTGGGGGGATGTGTTAGCCTGGTGATGGGTATTGAGGAGGGCACATTCTGCATGGAGCACTGGGTGTTATGAACAAACAATGAATCATGGAACACTACACCAAAACAAATTATGTAATATATGGTGATTAACATAACAATAAAAAAATTTTTAAAAAAAACAGTGTCTGCCAAAGCAGAAAGAACCTAGAACCATTCCAAAGCCATATGAATGAAGAATTCTTCCACATTTAAACAACTACTTTTCACTATTTCTTGCCCCTAATTCAATAGCAATTTTTTCAGCAAATTATGCTTCCAAAGCATAGTCTTAGTTTTCATAGAAATGTTAAATGTTATGCTTTTATCCAATTGGATTACCCGATATTCAATTTATTTACTATTTAATCCGTTTAATTGAATGTATTCTAAATTACAACACAACTAACGCGAAGAGGTTTGGGAGCTAACTCGGTCCGCTCGGTGTGCGGTCAGCTCAGTCAGCCACAGAGAAGTGCCTGGGGCAGCGGGTGAGCAAGGCAAACCAACAGCCTCACCGAGAGGACTTCACTGAGGATACCCATCATCGGCTGCCCAGGGGTCGATGGTGAGAGCTTCTACAGAACCAGCACCAGGCTAGGCTTCGGGAGAGAATCAGATCAAATGTAGAGCCTCCAAACAGCCAACTAGCTATCATTCAAGCCCACTTATCTCACGGCAGGGATGGAGCAAACACAGATGGGCTTGAACAATAGACGTGCTACGCGCCGGCACAAAGACAGACCTGTCCAGGTGGAAGGCCATAGTGGGTGCTACTGGTACCAGCCCACCACCTCCTCTCAGCCTGCCACTTCAGGGCACACAGTGGGACTGCCAATAGCCACCACCTGCATCTGCTTCCCTGGGGCCTTCTCTACCGTACCTCTCTCTCTAGCCCCGAGCGCTGCAGAATTCACACCTGGATCAATCTTCCCCGGGTGGCGGGCAGGAGCAGTATATAAATATCACCCCCCCGACCCCCACCTCCTGGTAGGACAACCCTAGGGAATGAGCTCTACACCATTTCCTAGAGTTTCCAGCAAGATTTAGCTGCATGAACCACGGGGTTCATGGGAGGGGAGGGGAAGGGGGTGAAAGATTTTTAAAAATTAAAAAGTAGAAAGACATCGCCCTAGGTACGGGCTATGATAGCTGGCTTGATGACACAATCTAGTCTGGCTCTTTCCATGTCCTGTCTCCCCTCTCAATTCCCCTCAATATGGTTCTTAAGATTACCTCCCAAATAAGCTACTTGGGACTCAAAGCCTTACCACAGGACCTACTTCCGAGAAATTCTAAATTAAGTTGAAAAATATTTGTAACAGCTTCCACTTACTGAGGCATTAAATACGTGCCTGGAATTGTGCCAGGGAGCTTACCCGTGTGTCCCCGCTCACTTTCACAAGTCCACGAAAAAGAAAAGACTGTTATTATGGTCCGATAAAAAGCTGGGACTCAGAGAGGTTAAGTAACTTGAGCAATAACACACAGCTAAAAAGCGGCAGACCTCAACGGATGAATGGATAAACAGATTGTAGATATCTACATACAATGGAATATTCAGCCATAAAAAGGAGTATTGCTATATTTGACAACATGGGTCAACCCCAAAAATATCATGCTAAGTGGGGAAAAAAATAAAATAAATGAGAAATCACGTGTACAATGATTCTATTTATATGAAATATCCAGAACAGATAAATCCAGAGACAGAACTCCAATAGGAGAGAAAGGAGGGAATGGAGAGAAACTTAGCGGGGATGAGGTTTTGCTTCAAAATGATGTAAATGATCTGAAACTAGATAGAGACAGAGTTTGCAAACCACTATGAATAAACTAAATGCCACTGAATTATTCACTTTCAACTGGTTCATTTTATACTATGTGAGTTTCCCACAAATATACTTTTTAGTGGCATAGCTGGGAGTTTAAACCAAGGGACTCACACCAAGAAGCTCTTCCATCACTGATTCTCAAAGTGTGGTCTATGGACCACTGATGGCAGCAGCACCTGGACACTTGAGAGAAATGCACATTCCCAGGCCCCACCCCTGAGTCCCTGAAGCAGCAGCTCGAGGGGCAAGCCTAGCAATCTGGGTGTTGAGGTGGTACCGTTTGAGGACCAGTAGCATATGTCGAGAATTTAAAACAAGCCTTATTCTTAGCAACACTGAGTTAATCTCAATCGAAACCCTTCAAGTGAAAATGAAGTAGTTGCTGGATGCATTGAAATTGGGATTTCAAGGGCTTGCACAGGCGAGTTTGCATGTGTGTAAGTCATCACACGTGTTCAGGGTGTCCCAGCCCGGTCGGGGTCAGGGTGTCCTCTCCTTCAAGGTATGCGGATGCTCCCCAAAGCACAAACCGGAGCAGGGCCGTGCTGCCTGGGGCGGGGGAGAGGGGGGGCCTCAGCTGGCCTGGCACGTCCATCTTCATCTGTCTGCCTGCAGGCCCAGGGCGGGCTGGGGTGCGGGCTCACCAGGCCAGCTGAGACAAAATTGGCAAACATTTCTCCAAGATAAAACAGAGGACATTCTTGGGACATGCCAGAACTAATTCTCATAAATATCCCCAGGCTCCAAGGAGTTCCAAAAATCTGTTTTTTCCTCAGTACCAGAAAAACAGACCCAGTGAATTTACTTACAAAGGCTGTTAGGTATAAAACCAAAATTCTTTCATTTTTAAACTAGATATACTGTTTTAGTTCAATTCTGGTTGAAGCCCTTCACCGATGTGCCCCTTCTTGTTTTCCGTAATAGTCCTCTGGATAAAGGTTCTCTTTGGAATGGTCTCCCCCGGTGCATAAACAGAGGCAAAAGACAAGAAATTAAGAGCAAAGATTTTCAATAAAGGTCTTGAATCTAATTCATCAAACCAAAGAGAATGAGACAAGGGGCATCTTTGAATTTTGCCCACAGCCAATGCCATCAAATGAACTTCCAGAATCTGGCCATGATATGGCAGCAAGTGTGGCCCCTTGACTATGAGCAATGAAGAGACGAAGAAGAAAAGCTCCAGCCAAACAAGGCTCCATCTCAAGGAGCCAGACAGAACCACATCATTTCGGGCCACCAACCCAGGACCATTCATAGTCTCATCACTGAGGGCTGTTGCTTCCCCAGGCCCGAAGGCCAAAGCATCCCTTTCTACCTGCACAGGTTTTGACTTCTGAGGATTGCTGCTTCCAAAATAAGCTGAGAAAAGAAGCAAGAGGGATTTTCCCCAGCTCTGTAGCCTAAGAGAAATGAGGACTGCTGACAAAGCATCTCAGGAGGCTCAAGAAATTCTTCACATTCACTCAAGATATACTGAACCTCTGCTATGAGTGAGGTGCTACCCGGGACTCAGAAGATGGCAGGGAGGGAAACAGATGATAGACAAGGAATGGTGAGTCTTCACTATTGACCCTGTGCCGAGCACTTTACACTCATGATCTTATTTAGCCCTCACCATACGTAGAAGTTACTACTTCGTGACTCAAAGGGGCGCCTGGGTGGCTCAGTTGGTTAAGCGTCTGCCTTCGGCTCGGGTCATGATCCTGGGGTCCTGGGATCAAGCCCCGCGTCAGACTTCTTGCTCAGTGGGGAGAGTGCTTCTCCCTCTGCCTGATGCCCTGCCTACTCGTGCTCTCCCTCTCTCTGTCAAATAAATAAATCTTAAAAAAAAAAATGTGACTGGAGAATCAGAGAAGTATAACCACTTGCCCAAGGTCACAGAGCTGGTCAAGACTGGTGCCGGGCAGGTGTAGATTTTAGGCAGTCTGACTCTAAAGCCCACACTCAACCATACCACAGCCTTCGAGGAAGGACGAGATCTGGGAAATGTCTTACTTCTGCTTTGACCCTTTTTCTCCCATGAGAATAGCTCTAGTGTTCTGATTCCAAAAATGATGGCACAGAAGTAATTTAACATTCTCTGAATTATTTTACACTCTTGCCATGATCACGTATCGTCAGGAAAATATTTTCATTTTTTATTATTTTTTTCTCAAAGGAAGCCTAAATGCTAGTTAGAAAAAGGCAGGCGGTACAGGAAAGCACTTGTGTCATTCATTCAACAGAGCTCTGAGCGGCTGTGACGTGCCTGGGACACATAGCAGGCCCAGGAATGAGGTGGACGCCACACCCGCCTCCTTGGAATTGATATTCTGGCGGAGGAATGAAGGGGCACTTCTCTCAGTTGGGGTACAGGGAGGGGAGGGCCCCAGCAGAGCCGTCCAGGGGCAGGGCAGCCTGGCAGCCCCCTGCAGTCGGGGGTGGGGGAACCTCCCCAGGAAGTGAAGATTGAACCCGCAGGGGAAGGAGAAGCAGCAAAAGCAAAGTGGATTCCCGACAAGGGAAAAGCCTGAGCCAAGGCCTCAAGAGAAGGGACAAGAATTATTGGAAGAAGAGGAGAGACGGCCCACGGGCTCTAAGAAAAAGCAAGCAGATCAGGTTGCCAAGGTGGGGACAAGTCAGACAGCAGATGGCCTCGTGAGTGAGCGTGTCCCCTGAGAAGTGTGGAAATCTTCACCCTTAGAACAGTGGGCACCACTGAAAGGTTTTAAGCAAGACAGTGAAAATAGACAACCACCCAAATCCCACCACCCAGACAGGACAACAGTTAAGATTTTGCTGTGAATCCTCCAAAACCTGTTCCTGGCACCCGTCATCATAAGCATGGAGCTATATATATAACCTCTTCAAATGTGGAGCCAGACCACAGTCTGTTTTCCAGTCTGCTTTTTTCTCTTCATACCCGGGGGTCTACCTCAAATGTCCGTCATTTTAGGTCATGAACATGGCTCTAGGTCTTTATTTTAATGGCCGCCTGGTATTCCATGATATGAAGAGATCAAATTTTAGTTAACCGGCTTCTGGGGATGGACAGCTAACTTGTTTCCATTTTCCTACGCTGGTGGGCAAACCACGGTGACCATCCTGACGCACACAGCACCCTAGAGGTTTCCTGCAGACTCGACTGGGTTGTCTTTGCCGGCACCCTCTGGTCAGCCCAAAGGCCTGGCTTGCCCTTGATCTGAAGGGTTGGTGCCTCACTACCAGTTAGGTTAACAGAGATGTAGGGCTTCATTTGGCAGGCGTGACGATGACAGTTTCCAACCTGATCCAAAGCAGATGGAGGGACCTGGAGAGATATTAAAATAAAGAGGGAATTGGCAGCTGGGTCTTCCTCTGGGAATCAGGGAGGCCAGTAAGGATGAATTAAGTGTTTAAAAAAAAAAAAAAAAGGTGAAATGAGCTGGAATCCAGCCACAGGCTCATCTTGCATCTGACAGCGGCGCATATGTCTGGGAGCTGGACTCTCATGCAGAGACCGCTGAGGGGAGCCGTGGTGTGATGATGAGGGGTGCAGGGTCCTCCGGTCCAGCCCCGTCGCCTCCCCTGTGCCCCGTGTCCCTCATCCTCTCTCACTGAGCTCCAGCCTCGCTGGCCTCCTGTCTCTTACGCTGCTGAGCCCGTCCCCTGTCAAAGCTCCTGCGTTGGCTGGGCCCTCCTTCCAGAACGTTCCTCCCCGGATCCTGCCAGGGACGGAGACGTCTCATCACGCCCTCCTGAGCCCCCTCTCCAGGAAGCCTTCCCCAAGCACTCTGTCTCTCATGTACCCTCATCACCGCAAAATCTCCCTTTATTTTCTGTCCAGTACCCATCAAGAGTATCCTGTTTTTTATAGGTTTAGAGTCTGCCATCCCTTATTAGAATGTAAGCTCTGTCAGGGCAGGGAACCCATCGTCCTTCTCCCCGACTGTATCCCAATCGCCTAGCACACAGCCTTGAACAAAGAGCACAAAATCTATGTCTGATAAATGAATGAATTAATGAATGAATGTATGTATGTCAGTCATACCGAACTGGGTTCAGATTCCAGCTCTGCCCCTATAAGACCCGGGGTAAATGGTTAGTCTTTTTTGTGTGTTTTTTTTTTTAAGATGTTATTTATTTGACAGAGAAAGAGACAGCGAGAGAGGGAACACGAGCAGAGGGAGTGGCAGAAGGAGAGGGAGAAGCAGGCTTCCCGCGGAGCAGGGAGCCCGATGTGGGGCTCGATCCCAGGACCCTGGGATCATGACCTGAGCCAAAGGCAGAGGCTTAACGACTGAGCCACCCAGGCGCCCCAGTATTTAACTATTCTGAGCCAGTTCTTATTTTCTCGGTGGGTGTGATAAAGCCTCCCACCTCCCTAAAGTACCATGAAGATGAGCAAGATGATATCCATGAAGATCATCACGAAGCCCAGCGCCCACACCACAGCAAGCGTCCAGGGCAGGGTAGGCGGACTAGAGAAGTCTTTCTAGAGGAAATCCAGCTCTGTCAGGCCCTCTGTTACCACCTTCAGCTGTTCCCTGGGCTTTCAAGCCCATAATTTCACCTGGACCAGGTACAGGGTCTCTCCAGCGCTGCAGAAGACAGCTGAAGCTAGTTATCCAACAGGTTCTGGGAACCCAAACATGATCGTCACCCGTTTACCACCTTGCTCAAAGATCAGTTTTTAACAATGACCAGGGCCTCCCAAGGCAGGTTCTGACTTCCTCATGAAGGCAGGAAATAAGCCTGTGTGCACCGTCCCCTCGGAGCTGTAAGTGCCAATGATTACAGCCAAGCTGGTCTACACTCATGAGATAACAGTGGTATTAATTATTGGCAGAATTTAATATTTGCATTACTGGACATGTCTCCCCTTGAATTCTCCAATTCCCAGCAAGAAGCCTCTCGCTTTATCTCATTAGCCGTTCCCCGGATGGAGGGGAGATGACAACTCCTACATCACACAAGGTTGGTTCTCCTCTATTAGGAACAGGCCTCTTTTTCTAGAATGGAGAGGAGGAACCAGGTAGTTCCCAAGGATAGTGCGCTCTCTGGTGGTCATTATTCAAACTGCAATACCAGCATTCACACCATCCCCGTCCCCAGGGCCTGCTCCCAGGCACCACAGGAGAAGTGGCCTTTGGGACTTCGAGATGACCTTTCACTCCAGTTGGATGAAGGATAATTCCCTCTCCCACATGACTTTTATTAAATTACGTGTGGGAGGGAGAGGGTAATGGGTACAGTCTCTTAAGATAATGGGAATTAAGGCTTTTGCCAAGATGAGGCCACACCTTGAATCCTTTGCTGTGGATTTCAAAGCAAACTTGAACCTTGAGGGGAAGGGGACGTGGGGGGGAGTCCTGGGGTTTGTTTATGCCGCACAAGAAAGGGCTTCCTGTTGCCAAGAAGACCAGATCTAAAGCGCTCAAAGCCTCAGTGGGCTGCCAACATTTCTTATGCAATCCCCTTTGATGACTCTGGTGCAAATTTATGGAAATATGTGGAGGTGATTTCCCAGGAAATCCACCCAGAACTGGGGGCAGGAGGAATACGAGAAAGCAAGGTTTGGGGCAGACCTTGGAGCTGGGTCCTGCCAAGCCTAAGACAGTTGGCAACTGTAGGATGTTTGCCTGGGCTCCAAGAATAGAGCCCAGATCATCTGAGTATCAGGGTACAGTGGGGAGGGGGTATCCTATCACTGGAGAAACCTCATCAAGTTCAACTTTTTTTTTTAATTGTAGGCATTTCCCAAAGAAAAACCAGTATCTTCCCACTTTCTGGATACAAGTGTTTTCTGCTGCTAAAGTGGAAAAATGCCTAACTTTCTCACCCTGCTCTGAACGAGCTAGACTCCTTCCATCTCCCCATCATCCCAACCTATCAAAATGACCTCCTGGTCATCATAAATGGCCCTAAACCGACACTATGCCGAAGCCCATCAAAGAGAGAACAGGTGAATAAATCATGGGTTCTACACTAGGGGATCGTATACACCATGAGAACAAGTGTAAACCAGGTCCATTGCCCTGGAGGGATGGTGTGTATACTGTGGAACTAGAAAAGCTGTGGAGTTCTGTGCAGGGCACAGTGTGTGGTAAGATAGAAGTGGGCATCTGGGTTTGTAACCTGTTTGTATGAACAAGAGAAGGATGCACTCCAAATAGTTGACGTTGGCTTTTTGAAGGGGGTAAGACGATGGGGCGGGGGGAAGGGGGGGCACATTTCTTTCTACTCTAGATGTCATTCCTTCCGTAAAGGAAAAGAAAATCCAGCCCTTCCCATGTCAGGTGATCCCACAGCCCGCCCCCCCCCATGAAGCCTTTCCCTGTTTTCCATAATGAGGTACCATCCCTCCCACTTTATTCTCCCCATAAAGCTTTTTTTTGTGAGTTTTCTTTGGCACTCATGGTGTATATTTTGGCATCGACATAAGGGTCTCATCTCTCATCTCATCCTAGATTTTGAGCATTTCCAAGACCAGGAAGGAGCATCAGCTACAACAGGTGCTTGATAACTGTTTCCAAAGCTCATAAATAGAAGAAACACTTAATGATTCGGGGATTGATTCCTAACGACTGGGGGGTAACGTAGGGCTTCGAACCATGCCACAAATCCAACTCCAGGTGAATCAAAGAACTCAATTTAAAGAACCAAATATTCAGTTTGTCACAACGGTTCTCAAACTTCAGGGAGCATCAGAAACATCTGAAGGTCTTGTTAAAACACCAACGTGGGGTCCCAGCCCTAGAGTTTCTGATTCGGTAGGACTGCGGTGGGACCTGAGCATTTGCATTTCTAACAAGGTACCAGGTGATGCTGATGGTCCCAAGACCACAGAGCCTCACACTGGAAACAGCTGGTCTATGATCTTATGGTGAATTACTCCATTCTAGGCAAAGAAATTACAAACAGCAAAGTAGAACTGGACCAGTGGTTCACAGACTTGGTTGCCTATCAGAATTATGCCTCCACCCTCTTCAGCTTGATGAATGACACAGTCCCTTCACCTTCAGATGGCTCAACAGTCGTCACTTTTTGAGACACATCCTTCCAGGTGAATCTAAGGCACAGCCTGTTTAGGTAACTACTGGATTTACGTATGATGTAATTTAAAACATGATAGAATAAACACTAGAATAGAAAGAGGAAAAAGCAAGGGGAAGGGATTTGCGTGAAATGTGGGGAAAGGCTGAGGGCCTTTCAAGAGCTTGTATCAGGAGCCATATCAAGAGCTTGTTCGAGTGTTTAAGAAAAATTTTGAATCCCCAGTAGTTAAATAGGAAAAGACTTGAGAAGACAATTGGCAGCCACAACAGCAATTGCCCACCAGTTCCCTCTGGAACTCTCTAGAACACTCTGTAAGTGACTTCTCTGATTAAAGAATTCCTCGAGCTCCCTCCTCTGGACTTCTTGCCCCAGAATGAAGTTTCTAGAGGAAAAAAGCCCTTCCCATGCTCACTTCCATATGCTCTGTCTCTGCACTTTTGGAAGTTTGCAGGACTCCCCAGGGCACCTGGAGACACCGAGACACATCAGTGGTGACTCTGACAGCATCAGGAACAGCTTCTTCGGCAGGTACCTGCTCTGAGACAGGATGTACCAAAAGCAACCCTTGGGTGCATTCTTACTTGGCTCCTGTGAGGAAGTATTTTTTACTTCACATGAGAAAACAGAGGCCCAGAAAGGTGTTCAGTACTAACAAAGGTGGCAGAACCAAAGCTGGGGGCTCCCAAAATCTTCATGAGCAACTCACCCCACCGCCGTTCTTTAAGAATGACATCTTCTAGCCTGTGCGAAGTGCAACAGAGTTTCCAGAACTACCTCCCCCCAGAGAGCCCCTAAAACCCCAGAAAGATGCCATTTATTGGGCCCCAGGCATAGTCTCACTTCCCACACACAGGTGTTCACTTTATTCTCATGATCCATGAGATGGTAGTTATCCCCATTGTACAGACGGGGAAACCACAGTCAGAAAATTATGCACTTTACCCGAGGTCAGGGTAGCTGTGCTTGGCTTTTCTCCATTCAAAGATTCCAGGCTGCACTGCCTTTTGCTTGTTTTCCAAAATGCAAGGTGGGATTTCAGCCCCAGGTGGACCTAGTTCCAGATCCACGGTCCTCCCCGCTTCACCACGCTCCAGAGACACCATCCGGAGCCATCCCCACAGTCTGGGCTCCGGGTTCTGTCAGTGGGAGCAGCTACAAGCTGACCCAGGCTGAGGGGCTGGATGGCGGGAGGCTGTGAGGTCCCAGGGATCCAGGCAGGAGGCTGTCACGGGTCCCCAGTCCTGGTGTGGAGCATGCCACGAAGGCCGGCCCCTCAGACTGCTGGGAAGGTGAGTTCCTTCTGCTCCCCAGGTGCACCTCCTTGAGAGCTGGGAAACAGGGCAAGGCTGAGAGGAAGGTCCCAGAAACAGCCCACTCTCCACAGACCGTAGAGGCTGCCTGGGGGCAGATGTGATTCTGCTCTACCTTCCCTCACACCACCCCTACAGTGTCCTGCTAGGATGACCAGATTGAAATTACACACACACACAGGCTCAATTTGAATTTCAAATACACAACGAATTTTTTCTTTAGCGTAAGTGTATCACAAATATTGCATAGAGAAGGAGAAATTCTTCCATTACCCATCAAGGTCCTCCAGCTGGCCTAAGAATTAAATTGACATGAAACAGATTAACAGGAGGGAAAAGAAACAACAAAGTTTTAGTCCCTGTGCATGGAAGCCTAGAAATGAGATTGAGACCTAAAGAAATGACCAAGGCAGGTAGTTTTTACACATTTTGGACAAAAAGACAATAAATCCGTGAGGAATGGCTAGAACAAAGAAAACTTAACTTTGGGAGCTTCAATTCATAGGGAATTCTAAACAATTTGGACTGGGGTCGTATATTAGTAAAAAGTCACAAGAGTTGTTTCTACAGCCTTCTGGGCTCTAAATGTCCCATCTCATTATCAGGATGTCTCTTTACCTGTTGGGGCAGAGGCGGTACTTTTCACGTGGAGGATGTACTTTCTGCTTTCAGGGGACGGAGGAGGAGCTGAGGGTCCTTCTTGCACTGGTTGTCTCCTAAGAAACTTTTGTGTAAAATAATTGGAACCAGGGCACCTGGATGGCTCAGATGGTTAAGCGTCTGCCTTCGGCGCAGGTCATGATCCCAGAGTCTTGGGATCGAGTCCCGCATTGGGCTCCCTGCTCAGCGGGGAGCCTGCTTCTCCCTCTGCTTCTTTCTCTCTCTCTCTCTCTCTCTCTCTCTCTCTCTCTGTCTCTCATGAATAAATAAATAAAATCTTTAAAAAACAATAATTGGAACCAAACCAAGGAAGAATTTGCCCACCTGATGCACAGCAGGTCAGTAAAAACAGACCCTGAGCTTTTGCAGTGAAGAGACATAGGCTCTGTACTGGTGTAGCGCCACCCAGGACCATGGGTGCTGATGCTCAAAAAGTCCCCAACTCCCAGATGACTTGCCCGTGAGGGTTTTGAAGGGCAAAATTTGGGGCGGGGTCTCCTGGGAAGGTGGAGGCTGTTGGTGGGAGGCCCCCAGGGCCATGCTAGTAGGCGTTCCCGTGCTGCTCCGTCTGCCCCCCATACCCCCCCCATTGTCTTCTCCACCTCAAGAGACTTGAGCTCTGAAAAACTGTCTTTATTCTTTTTAGGTACATCTGGTGATTCTGTCTCCAGGGTGGTGCTGGTTAACCACGTGTCCTACAGACTCCTTGGGAAGATAAGAAAGTATCCCTGCCCCTCGAGCCTGCACCTATGTGTTCCTGAGCTGGTCCGCCGCGCCCGCGGTTGAGGTGACCTGTACCGTTCATGCTGACAAGGTGGACGCCAGGTTTATCATCAGTCTGCCAAAGCTGCACACTTTGGGGCGGCCTCCCCTTGGCCCCTACAAATTCATGGGACATATGTATACTAAAAAGTTACTTACTGGGATGCCCGGGTGGCTCAGTCGTTAAGCGTCTGCCTTCAGCTCAGGTCATGATCCTGGGGTCCTGGGATCGAGTCCCACGTTGGGCTCCCTGCTCAGCGGGGAGGCTGCTGTTCCCTCTGCCTGCCACTCCCCCTGCTTGTGCTCTCTCTCTCTCTCTCTCTGACAAATGAATAAATAAAATCTTTTCTAAAAATAAAAAATAAAAAGTTACTTACTGTGTATCTGAAATTCAAGTTGAACTGGGCATCCTGTGTTTTGCCTGCCTCCTCAAGCCTCAGGGGCCTGGAGCCGGTCTCTTATGGGGCTGCTGGGGGGCCCTTAGCCTCCACCGGCCGCCACCCACTCGGCCCCTCAGTTTATATGCTGATTTGCTCTGGATCAAGCTAAGCATTGCGCTAAGCACCTTAAATTTCCATTACGATTTATTTGTTGACCCCTAAGTTACTCAAGAAATAGTTCGACATTTCCAAACACTTGAGGGCATTTCCATTCTTTTTAATTATTAATTGCTCAAGGAGCTGGTCGGCCTCCACTCTGGCCACACTGGCCTCCTCGCGCTCCCACATCTGGCCGCTCCTGTCTCCGGGCCTTTGCATGGGCTGAACCCCCTCCTCCGAGGATGCTCTTCCGCACATACCTGCAAGACTCGCTGCTTTGCTTCCTGCCTACGTCTACTCAGTGTCCCCTCTGAGAGGCCCGTCCAGACCGCCCCATATATAATGACAGCCTCCCCCAGCACTTCCCGGTCTGCTCTGCTCTGCTCTGTTTTTGCCTCCATAAAAAAGTTATCACCACAGGACATACCAGGTGTTTTCCACAATTTGTGCTTATTGTCCGTCTCTCCCTCCGGAACGAAGACGGCGAGACTCTGCTCCCCTCAGTTCACTGCTGTATGTTGGGCGCTTGGGCTGCAGCAACACTCAGTATGTGTGTTGAACAGCAGTGAGCTAGGATAGCAGTAATTTTAGATGTGTTGAGACTTATTTGATGACATGGTAATGGTCCATTTTTATAGCTATTTCCTGTGTCTTCTCTAATTGAGAGCAGGATTTTACAAACACCCCTTACATACCTACTACACCTTTACATGCTTGTCCATGCCAGACTTTCCCCCTATGATGGTGGATGTAACAATTTGGGGCGTCTGGGCGGCTCAGTAGGTTAAGTGTCTGCCGTTGGCTCAGGTCATGATCCCAGGGTCCTGGGATGGAGCCCCGCATCGGGCTCCCTGCTTGGCGGGGAGCCTGCTTCTCCCTCTCCCTCTACTGTTCCCCCTGCTTGTGCTCGCTCACTCTCTCTGTCAAACAAATTTTTTAAAAAATCTTAAAACAATTAAGCCATTGCATACAATATCTTATTTAACTCTCATAGTTAACTCTCATCCCAGCTATTACGGCTATGGAGGACATCGCCACCCAAAATTAATGGCAAAAGAAAACTGACGATTGTGTTATGCTCATAGGTTTTGTGGGTCAGTTATTCGTGTCGGACAGGGTGTCTATTCAAGGTGGGGCTGACGCTTGGGGTGATTGGGGGCTGGGCACTGGGACCATCTGGAGGCATCTTTATTCACAGGTCTGGCGGTTGAAGCTGCCGTGGACATGGGGATATCACGGAGACCACCTACATGTGGCCCCTCGTGTGGTCCTTTGCCTGTGCTGGGTTGGGCTTCCTCACAGCATGGTGGCTGTGTTCCAAGAGGAGGGTGGTGTTTTTATAATCTAGCCTCAGAAGTGCCACGGATCCACTCCTGGCCTACTGCAGCCCCAGCCGCATGCAAGGAGACCAGGCATGGGCCCCCTCTTGCCGAGGAATACTGTGGAACTCACATGAGATGAAGAGCACGTGGGGTGGGAGGTCACGCTGTTGTGATGTTTGGAAAACACAATTTGCCACAGCAGCCCTCAGAAGTAGATTTTATTTTTCTCAATTTTATGAGGAGAACTAAGACACAGGGAGGTGAAATCATCTGTCCAGGGTCACTCGGCTAGTTAATGGCAAGGTGAGGACTATGTCTGCCCAACTCTAAGTCACAGGAAAGGGAGATAGATGTTCCTTTACGCTCAAGCTGACTTTTAAAAATAATTTAAGGTAGATAAATCCAGGGACACCTGGGTGCCTCAATCAGGTAAGCATCTGACTCTTGGTTTCAGCTCAGGTCATGATCTCAGGGTCGCGAGATCAAGCCCCAAGTCAGGCTCCAAGCTCAGCTGGGATTCTGCTTGAGATTCTCTCCCTTTGCCTCTGCCCCTTCCCCCCACGCAAATAAATAAGTAAATAAATAAATAAATAAATAAATAAAATCTTAAGGTAGATAAATGCAAAATCATGTTGCATATTCAGGAAACAATCTCCATAATTCATTCATTCACTACTAGTATTTGAGGGACCTTAAAAAGGGACACTCTTCAGTTTTATTTCCCATGGAAGAAGCTGGGGCTTGTTTGTTTGTTCAATGAAGTCATTAGAAAGAAATGAACTACTAAACAAGATTCAATCAACTTTCCAGGGTCCCTTTGGTTCCTCCCCTATTTCTGGACTGTCGTGGGGGGCAGGGGGTGGGACAAAACTCTCCCCTCTGCTGCCTGCTCAGCCCAGACAGCTGCACTGGGGAACTGCAGGATACACCTCCCACCAGGCTTTGGGTCTGGAAACTACCTAGAGGTCATGCACTCAGATCCCAGACAGGCCAGGTGTGCCTACTTTTCCCCTTCTCTCCCCTTCCCCAACCCGAGGAACAGAAATAACAACCCCTCCCCATCCCCGTGTGGTGGGCACCCCAAGCGCGGGAGGGAGGTCACATCACCAAGCTCCTCCCAGAGCCCGAGCATTGTTCATTTCCAAGAGTTCCCTCAATTGCTGTATAGGAAAGGCAGGGGGCACCCCAGAGATGCCCTGGTCTAGTGGTGCTCTGGCATTTTGGGGCATCAGAATACCTGGGACCCCTCATTTATAACTCAGACTCCCAGGATCCCCCCCCCCCAGTTGGGGACTGGGCACATATATTCAAAGCTCTCTAAGTGTGTCCAATGCATGCCCCTGGGTAAAAACCTCTGCTCTATCTAACCCCACAGCATAGAGCTGGGAAACCGAGACCCAGGGGGAACGAGGGACCTGCAGGCAGTGACCAAGCAGGTTAATAATGAGCTTGGAGCTGAGATTCAAGGATGGGGCCATGCACCCAGCAGCCTCCCTAGGATTCTCTGAAAGTGCCTTTTGTCTGCTTGTCCTTTGACATCGTCAGAGGCTGAGCTGTTCGAAATAAATGAACAGCAACGACAAACTGCCAGGTTGGAATCATAAAGGCCACCAGATCTTGGAGCAGGCTGAACTGTCCCAATAACACACGTTTCATCTTTCCAATGAGGACAAAAAGCAAAATTACCATCATGCCCATTTCGCAGACTGGGAAAAAAGAGACTTTGAGAGGCCACCTGATTTGGCTGCGGCCTCCAGGGCCCTGATAGCTAAGCCCACCGGTAACTAAGCCACTGGTGTTAGTCCTGCAGAGACACCAACCCATTGAAGTATCACATCAACCCTGGGAGGTAGGAGCTACTGCTATTCCTATTTAGGGATGATTTGCTGACAATAGCACGTATTGGCGTCTATTATGTAGTGGGTCCCCTGCCAGGTGCCCAGTGCCTGCTCATTTAATTCTGTCAACAGTAAGTCCTGCTTCTCTTCCCATCTTAGAGATCAGGAAGCTGAGGCGCGGAGAAGGCAGGAGCCTATTCTAGTTTGCATAGCTCCTGAAGGGCACGGTGGCCTTTGCCTCGAGGCTCTGCCTCCAAAAAATGCAAACTCCCTGAGGCCGTGGCCGGGCTTCGCACACCAGTTTTCCTCAGGACCACGCACAGCGGCGAGCACACAGTCTTCAATTAA
Organism: Zalophus californianus; assembly: GCF_009762305.2. NCBI lineage: Eukaryota > Metazoa > Chordata > Mammalia > Carnivora > Otariidae > Zalophus > Zalophus californianus. The sequence goes on along the minus strand of NC_045595.1, from coordinate 39,905,471 downwards.
TCCAATTCAGTGCAGTGAACTCGAACACAATGGGACAAAGACTGAAATGATAAACCTGTCCCGGAAAGCAATAGTAGCTGCCATCCACACCTGGGGATGGGGGCGCCCAGTGGGAACCAGGACGTAGCCAGTGAACAGTGACGGTGGCTTCCAAGAGAATGTGCTCTTGCCTCGGGCGTGTCCTCAGAGACGGTGTGCAGAGGGGCCTCTGTGTCAGCCACACAGCAAGCCCCCCAGCAGGCCTGGGGCCCCTCTGGGGAGAGCAGAGTGAGAGCAGGTACGTTAGTTTGAAACGGTGGAGGTGGAGCCTTGCTCCCCGCCAGGGTGCCCCTCCCACGCTACCGGTTCCCTCCCCAGAGCCAGCAACCCAGAGAGCTGGGTCCCTCCTGCCAAGCCGGGGCAGGAAGCTGGCTTCTGTGTAGGTATCCTTCAGACTCAAAGCTCTGTGCCCTGAAGGGACTTGGCCTCGACCCACGTGGTGCTTTCCACTAAGCTCTGCAAACGGCTCTTGTCAGTCATGGCAGAGTCTCATGTTCCAGAGTAAGGACTTCCCTCTGTTGTGAAGGTGTCGTTTTTTGCCAGGCAGGGAAATCCAACATGAATTATTCTTTTCCTTCCCTTTGGATAAGTACCCAGAGGTGGAATTGCTGGATTGTGCGGTAGTACTATTTTTATTTCTCTGAGGATCTTCATACGCGATTTTTGTTTTATGATGATATCCTGGGATGTGTCACTCAGAGATGGAGTCCCCCAAATCGGATGTTGTGAATGCATGTTTTGCCATCAGGAGAAAGAACGTGGGTGAATAATGTTTCCTGATAGAAACTTTTTTAAAAAATAGCTTTCAAGATCCTACAAGATCTTCAAGTTAGAATTCAGCATCTTCACCTTGTCTTCTCCAAAAACAGATGGAAGTCGGCCACAGTTTCCATCCTGATTTGACAAAGAACCCAAATCTTAAATATTCTCCATATTCCGTATGCACCTTCCCCAAACGTTCCAGCACAAGATCCCAGCTCCCACTTCCAGGAAGGAGGAAGGAAGGAGAAAGAGAGGAAAAGGGAGAGAAAGAGAGAGAGGGAGAGATAGATGAAGGTGGGGGGAGCGGGAGGGGTGGAGGAGAAAAAGGAAAGAGTTTAGGTTATTTCAAAAGCAAATAGCACATACACCGGGGGCCAGAATTCCTACTTCTAGGATATTACCTAACAAATATAGTTGCCTACTTGTGAAATGGTACATATGCAAGATTATTCATTGAAGGGCTGTCTGTACTAGCAAAAACAAAAAGCAAAAAAATGTTAAGAGCCTAAAAGTCCATTGAGAGAGGATGAATTACATATACTATGACTTAAATTCATAATATGATAGGTAAACTCATATGATGGAATACTTAGCAGCCGTAAAAAGAATGAAGAAGCTCTTTAGCAACTGTTGTGGGAAAATCAAGATACACTACTGGGTGTAATAAAAAAAAAAAAAATCACAGTCCACAACAATTCTTTTTTTTTTTTATTCTTGATGTAGTGTCCCATGATTCATTGTCTGTGCATAACACCCAGTGCTCCACGCAGAACGTGCCCTCTTTAATACCCATCACCAGGCTAACCCATCCCCCCACCCTCCTCCCCTCTGGAACCCTCAGTTTGCTTTTCAGAGTCCATCATCTCTCGTGGTTCAGTCCACAACAATTCTATCAAATGCTTCTATTTGTATGTGCAAGAATGACGTAGAAAGCTAGGAGCTCTGTTCCTGTACTTGATTATATTTGCATACCCAGAAGTCACTGGTAGTCTTTACAGAATGGCTCAGGGATGGGATTATTTTTGTGTCTTGAAAATCTTAAATCATGTGATTGATTGCATTAGCCTTTCAATATGAAGATTAGGATAAATTTTTAAAATTGAGGGCAGGGGTGCCTGGGTGGCTCAGACAGCTGGGCGTCCAACTCTTGATTTCCGCTCCGGTCATGATCTCAAAGTTGTGAGATCCAGCCCTGCCTCAGGCTCTGCGCTGGGTGTGGAGCCTGCTTGGGATTTTCTCTCTCCCTCTGCCCCTGCCCCTCCCCCCCAGCTCGCGCTCTCTCTCAAACATACATACATACATACATACATACATAAACTCTTAAAAAATGAATAAATAAAAATAGAATCATAAAGGCAAATGAAATTCAGGATCACTCTGTGGCAGGAGGCTGGGAAAATTCACAAAGGACCAAGAAAGTGAATATTTCGGACTCTGCTAGGCTGTGGCCTCTGTCACAAGCCCTCAGCCTGTCTTTGAAGGGCGAAAGCACCCTGTAAGGGTGACACTGCGAGTGTGGCTGTGTTCCAAAAAAAACTCTGTTTGCGGACATCCATTTCATAGAACTTCCACACACTATGAAACAATTTCATTTTGATTTTTTTTGATTATTTAAAAATGCAAACCTGTTCTTAGCTCCCAGGCTGTCATTTGTCAGCCCTGCTCCCCGTGGGGCAAGTGGTCACCGCTCCCCTCTTCCGCAGGGACTTCCCTCTGCTCGGAAAGCTGAGTGTAGCCCCGGGCGCCAGGTGGAGAAACACTCTCAGCTACCCCAGTTTTGTGTGGGATGGGAAGAGAGTTTAAGAAACTGCAGCAACTGATCCCCAGAAAACTGGGGCACAGTGGGTGTGAATGCCACCCTCAAATGTGTGCTGGGCTGTAGGAGGGGGTCCCAGGCTCATAGGGACAGTGACGAGCCCCAGGAAGGAAGATGTGGGGTTTCACCAGAAGGACGGTGACTGCAGTTGGCCGGGACCGAAGTGAGCTCCCGGGGACAAGGCAGCACCAGTGGGTGAGAGATGTCACCGGTGCCCAATCCTCCGCCCCCCACCACCACTTCAGGGCACCTCCAGCCTCCTCAGCCACCCACAGGCAGGCCAGAGGCCCTTGGGAGCAGCTCTTCACCACTGTTGGTGGATAAACACCCCAGGTGCCCCTTTGGGGGGGTAACTGCCATATGTACTCTGCACCCCAGGACTCCCAGCAGGGCCAGGACTCTGGTGAAGCAGGAGGGGGACTCCCCTCTCAGGGCCCTACAAAGTTTGAAAGCTGAAGAATGGCACAGGTTTATGACTCCGTGGGTCAATTCTTTTTCTTTTTTAACTTTTGGAGTGGAAATCATAACCTGATCCTACAACCCTGTCCCGCCTGAGAGAAGACAGCTTAACCTCATTGCAGGCTGATTTTCTCCATGATTCCTAGGGCTTTCTCCCTCTCTTTGGGTTTTAAAACCCAGTCATTCCCAAGGTTCCCCTGGACCCCCTGCTCTCTTGTGGGGACTGACCAAGGGGCACCCAGATTCAGGTCCCCCATCCAGGCTGACAGGCCCCCTCCTCTCTCTTGACACAGCTGCCTTCAGAGCGAAGTGTGCCCTGTTCTGGGAGTTTCCATCTCCTCTCCTGGAACCCTGCCCCCTTGGCTCCTCCCGCCCGGGGCACACCCAGCCCAGTGCACACGGGGAGCAAGTCAGCAGGTCAATGGAGCGGGCGGGAACCGCCCCCCTCCCCCGTCAGCCCTGGGTAGCCCATGTCCATGCGCCCCCCAATCAGGTGTCTGGGGGGTGCTGCCTGCTCATCGCCCGCAAGACCTGACCGCAAAGGTGGCCCCCTCGGCAGGCTCCCCATCTCCAAACTCTTGACGCCACCCTGGCTCCTTTCTCCGTCACAGTCCACACCCAATCTGTCAACAGATCAAGTTCACCTCCGCCTTGTGTCCAGAATGTAACCACTTCTTCCCTCCCGACCTCTCCCCCTTTCCCCCTCCCATTTCTCCTCCATTTCTGTCTCCATCTCCTCCTGCTGTTTTATCTTCTCCAGGGGACTTTCACCTCTTAAAGTTTTCTTGTTCCCTTGCCTGTTTATGTTCTGCCTCTGCCCCTAAAACGTCCGCTCCATGAAGACAGGACACTGTCTTGTCGTGCCTGGATGGTTAGTATGTGAAGGAACCGCAGAACTTCCAGCGTTCTTAAGATTTGATTGATTGATTGATTGATTGATTGATTGAAGAGGGAGAGACACAAGCTGACTCCTGCGCTGAGCACAGAACTTCCCACGTTTTTTTAAAAATGGGCAGCACACTCAGCTTCCCGCAGCAGAATATGGAAAAAGTGAAACTCTGTTCTGCCTTGACATTAATGCTCTCCCTTTGCGTCTTAGCTGGTTGGCTCTTGAGTCCCCGTGCGAACTGCCACACACCTGAGTGTAACGGACCCCACTTCCCTTTCAGATCTTATTGTGTGTCCTTCGAAATGGTTTTGGCACGTTCTTCAGCGGGGCTCTGTCATGGGCTCCAAAATGTGTCTACATCTCTTCTGTTGTGGTTCCTTTGAAGTTTGTTGAATTGTTTTGTTTTGACAGGACTGTCACATCTCAAAACTTGCTGCTGACTAAAAACATATGCAGGACCTTTTTTCCTTCTCTTTTTCTTTATTCATATTTGCAAAGAACTCCTCCACCATCTTGCAACTAAACACATGACCACAAGAGGGCACCATGAGGCCGCACTTCTGCTCCATGTAGCCCGGACAGAAATTCAGACCCTGAGGAGGGAAGCGGTGGAAAACGCTGGATATCCTCGATCTTCTTTCTTTAAGATCTGCATCCCCCACTGGTAACACACCCTCTGCCCGCTGCCCGTTGCCCTTCGGGAGCAGGCTTGGAAAACTAAATACTGGTACAACGTTGGTAACAGTAACCATAACAAGCTGCAGAACTTCTAGTTAATAGAAAGTTTCAAGTACTATATTTACCCAAATATGCTTCGAAGTTCTTGTTATCAGTGTTGGAAGTATATAGATCAACGACGATAAGCATAAACAGAAGAAATCTGAGACTCCCGTAAATGACAGCCTTCACCAACGACTTCCTCTGTAACAGAATCTCCAGACAAAACAGAGTAGTTGAAAACAATGAAGAACACTTACGTAAAGGGGGTCATTCAGACTCCATCACCGTTTTAGAGAGTGGGAACCCCAGAGGAAACTTTTGACCTTGTGTAATCCTGTAAATGGGATGGTTGAAGGGTTTGGAAGAGGTGGGGGCGGGCAGGGAGAAATAAGAAAATGTTTTAAACATGCAGGTGTATGTTAAGAGTTGCCTTTACCCAGGGTTGAGACAGAGAAAATCTAAGGCTCTGAACCCCTTTCAGAACTTAACTCTCCGTATGTCATTAAAGATACTAATTTACCTGAGAAATTGTTTTTTAATCTCTTTAAGAGCAAGAATAACCTACGTCTGGGTTGTATCAGGAAAAGTACATCTAAATCACTTGATGCATAACAGATGCCAAGATGGCCACACTAATGACCATTTGTTTCGCATGCCCGTGCTGGACAGGTGGTGTGACTTGGGAAATGCCACTTCTGGGTGTCAGTTTGAAAAGAAATATCTCTATGTTGCTATTAATTATTTGGTCCTTTTTCAAATTCCTCAAGTGTCAGGAAATGCCAGAAAGATTTCAGTAGTTTTTAACTCAAATTCGTGAAAATTACAACCCTTTGATAATTGCCATTTGCTTCAGACATTCCTGCCACAGTGGATCAAGACGTATTCAAAGATCTACTTTTAGATGTTGTGGAGGGGTGGAAGGTGAAGAAGAGTTTGCAAAAAACCACCACCTGCTCTGAAGGACTCTCTCTCTCTCTCTCTCTCTGTAAAGAAGACAGGATTTTCAACAACAGATACTCAAAAATTCAATGAAAGATCCCATCAGAGAAATTTCATTTCAGGTTTCTAGCAATCACGAGATTTTGTGGCCAAGGTTTGTAAGACGCTCCTTGGCAACTTCAGTCACTAATACACCAAGGTGTGATTTCCCAACTTGTGGATTTCATTTACTAACACCTTTCTGATTTCTGCTCTGCCAAGCCTCCCATGTTGCTTTCCACTCTCATGCTAGTCTCCTCCTAGAAGGAAGGTGGCTTCACGACTTGGGTCTCAGTTACTGAAGAACAGGAGGTCAGGGAAGGAAGCGAAGGGGCAAAGGGAGGACAAAGGGTACAGAGGCGAAGAACAAGGCACTTTCTCCTAGCAAGGAAACACTACCTATGGACTTCTGCCTGTATCTCACTGGCCTGAGCTGCACGACACAGCTGCTCCTTGGTGGCTGGGGGCAGGTAGTCACCTTTCCAGCCTTTATGGGACAGGCACGCGAGAGGAAAGTAAACGATCATAGCTTTGGGATATTGATCAATCATCTGCTCAGGAGCCCAACCAAGAGTTTTCAGTGTATTACCAAATAGACACAAACATACCACCAACTCTCACTTCCACCAGCATTTCATAAAAGAGGTTAACACTGCAGAAGAAGGAAGAACAATCTCAGCATAATGATGTGTTCTATTCGTTGCATCCATTGAGTTATATGAAAAATTCTCCACATTGTCCATTTCTGCAAAACCCAGTCCTGGGAACGTGTGAGGAATGGCTGCCCCACACGGCTGCAGTGAGATGAGCCTACCTATGGCTTTTAGAGCCTCAACACAAATCATTTTTTTTTTCTGACCCATTCCTATACATGACCAAGGAACACATTCTAGTGGACTTAAGTCTTTTGACAAACTTTTACAAGGTGTCATCAATGCAGGTGTATATCATTAGGCCGAACTAGCACCTGCTTCTGCTCCGGATCGTGATTAATATTCTATTAATAGAAACCAGGTTGGGACCTGGGTCCAACTCCTGAATGAGAAGTAGGAGCTGAAGTGGGATGAGGGGAGATGATTTTGGGAAGGACACACAAGCAGCCGGCTGTCAGTCATCTGAAAGCCTCCACAAGAGAAGAGCAGATTGGGTGGAGTCTTGACAGAAAGCAAAGACACAGTCCTCACTGCTCGGACACCCCTGACGTGAAGCATCTGGCTGCTGGCTCTACCTCCACAGGGCCACAGCTGACCAGGAGAAACATGGCAGAGTGGTAGCTCCAAGGGGATGGTTGTCATTTGTCTTCTGAAAAGGAGATCATTTGGCTGGATGGTCTCTTTCCTGTCTTTCCCCAAAGATTCTCTTCCTTTCAAAAGAAATAATCCCATTTAATGGAAAAAAGCACACATCACCTGGAAGAGGAAAGACACTTTAAATCTTTTTTTCAATGGTATTATAGGTTATTTCTCCACTGGGTCAATTCTAGGTGTTTCAGTTATTGGTAGCAGCGCTTAATGGCACTCTTCCTGCTAATTTTCCCTCAACCTCGGTGAAGTTCTCAATGGGCTTGAATGTAGGACCAGGCTAGGCAAGGGATTACACACTCGGAGGACTTAAGTATGCATTAAAACAACGACCACTGGGGGGCGCCTGGGGGGCTCAGTCGGTTGAGCCTCCGACCCATGATTTCAGCTCAGGTCAAGATCTCAGGGCCAGGTGGTCAAGCCCCAAGTCAGGCTCAGCGATCAGAGCAGAGCCTGCTGGGGACCCTCTCTCTCTCTCTCTCTCTTTCCCTCCCTCTGCCCCTCCCCCACCCCCGCTCGCTCGCTCTCTCTAAAACAAATCTTTAAAAAAATAAAACAATGACCCTTAAGACAGAACTTGGCAGAATTTCTGCAATGGGTCAAAACATAAATACTTCAGACTCTGTGGGCCAGACGGTCTTTGTCGCAACTACTCCCCTCTGCCTTCGTGGTAAGAAAGGAGCTGTCGACAATACATAACACGAATGGGTGCAGCTGCATTCCAATAAAAGTGGATTACAGACACTGAAACCTGCATTTCAAATAATTTTTCATGGTTTTACAAAATATTACATTTCTTTTTAAATGTTTCAACTATTAAAAACATAAAAACTATTTTTACTTCATGGGCCACACGAAAACAGGCAGTGAGCTTGTAGCTGGCCCACCCTTGAGTTAGAAAAATAAAATAGATAATGCACTCAGGAGCAAACTTAACAAGAAAAACACGCAAAGCTACATGAAGGAATTAAAAAATTTTTTCAAGTCATAAGAGTAAACTTAAACAGAAAGATACACCATGTTCTTTATTTTTATCATTTTATTCTCTTTTTCATCACGATAAGTGTACTCTTTGATCCCCACCACCTATTTCCCCCATCCCCAGCCCCACATTCCCTCTGGTAACCATCAGTTTGTTGTCTATAGTTAAGAGTCTGTTTCTTGCTTTGTCTCTCTCTTTTTTTTTAATTTGCTCATTTGTTTCTTAAATGCTACATAGGAGTGAATCATATGGTATTTGTCTTTCTGTGACTGATTTTGCTTAGCACTATACTCTCTAGCTCCATCCATGTCATTGCAAATGGCAAGATTCCATTCTTTTTTATGGCTGAATAATATTCCATTGTATATATATATATATGCCACATCTTCTTTATCCATTCATCTATTGATGGACATTTGGGCTGCCCCACAGTTTGGCTATTACAATGCTGCCAGAAACATGGGGGTGTATTTATCCCTTTGGATTAGTGTTTTTGTATTTTGGGAGTAAATATACAGTAGTGCAATTCCGGGATCGTAGGGGAGTTTTACTTTTCATTTTTTGAGGAACCTCCATACTGTTTTCCACAGCGGCTGCACCAGTTTGCATTCCCACCAACAGTGTAGGAGGGCTCATTTATCTCCACATCCTCACCAACATTTGTTGCTTCTTGTGTTTTTTATTTAGCCATTCTGACAGATGTCAAGTGATCTCTCATTGTAGTTTTGATTTGTATTTCCCTAATGATGAGTGATGTTGAGCATCTTTTCAGTTGTCTGTTGGCCATCTGGATGTCTTCTTTGGAAAAATGTCTGTTCGTATCTTCTGCCCATTTTAACTGGATTATTTGGTTTTGGGGTATTGAGTTAATCAGTTCATTATATATCTTGGATATTAACCCTTTATCGGATGTCATTTGCAAATATCTTCTCCCATTCTGTAGGTTGCCTTTTAGCTTTGTTGATTATTTCCTTTGCTGTGCAGAAGATTTTAGTTTTGATGTAGTCCCAATAGTTCATTTTTGCTTTTATTTACCTTGCCTCAGGAGACATATCTAGAAAAATGTTGCTACGGCTCATGTCAGAGAAATTACTGACTGTGCTCTTTTCAAGGATTTTAATGGTTTCAGGTCTCACATTTAGGTCTTTAATCCATTTTGAGTTTATTTTTGCATATGGTAAAAGAAAGTGGTCCAGTTTCATTCTTTTGCATAGGGCTGTCCAGTTTTCCCAATACCATTTGTTGAAGAGACTTTTTCCCATTGGATATTCATTCTCCTTTGTTGAAGACTTTTGACCATATACTTGTGAGTTTATTTCTGGGTTTTCTGTTCTTTTTTTTTTAAAGATTTATTTATTCATTTATTAGAGAGAGAGAGAGAGAGCACAAGTAGGCAGAGAGGCAGGCAGAGGGAGAGGGAGAAGCAGGCTCCCTGCTGAGAAGGGAGCCTGACGCGGGGCTCGATCCCAGGACACTGGGATCACGACCTGAGCCGAAGGCAGCCGCTTAACCAACTGAGCCACCCAGGCACCCCAGGGTTTTCTGTTCTATTCTACTGATCTATGTGTCTGTTTTTATGCCGGTACCATACTGTTTTAATTACTACCTCTCTGTAATATAACTTGGAATCTGAGATTGTGATGCCTCCAGTTTTTTCTTTTTCAAGGTTGCTTTGGCTATTCGAAGTCTTTTGTGGTTCCATACAAATTTTAGAATTGTTTGTTCTAGTTCTGTGAAAAATGCTGTTGGTATTTTAATAGGGATTGCATTAAATGTGTAGATTGCTTTGGGTAGTATAGACATTTTAACAATATTTGTTCTTCCAAACCATGAGCATGGAATGTCTTTCCATTTCTTTGCATCATCTTTAATTTCTTTCATCAGTGTTTTATCGTTTTCAGAATACAGGTCTTTCACCTCTTTGGTTAACTTAATTCCTAGATATTTCATTGTTTGTAGTGCAATTGTAAATGGGATTTTCTTAATTTCACTCTTTGTTGTTGATTAGTGTATAGGAATGCAACAGACTTCTTCTGTACAATGATTTTATATCCTGTGACTTTACTGAATTCATTTACCAGCTCTACACCATGTTCTTTTTTTAAGATTTTATTTATTTGACAGAGAGAGACACAGCGAGAGAGGGAACACAAGCAGGGGGAGTGGGAGAGGGAGAAGCAGCCCCCCCCCCCCCCCACGGAGCAGGGAGCCTGTCATGGGGCTCTATCCCAGGACCCTGGGATCATGACCCTTGCCGAAGGCAGATGCTTAACGGAATGAGCCACCCAGGCACCCCTAACACCATGGGTTTTTTTTTAAGATTTTATTTGTCAGAGAGAGCGAGCGAGCACAAGCAGGGGGAGTGGCAGGCAGAGGTAGAAGCAGACTCTCTGCTGAACAAGGAGCCCAATGCAGGACTCGATATCAGGACCCTGGGAATTCGTGACCTGAGCCAAAGGCGGACGCCTAACCTACTGGGAGCCACCCAAGGCTCTCCCTACAGCATGTTCTTAATTGGAAAGATTCAACATCATAAAGATGCCCATCATTCCACAGTTAATTTTAAAATGTGTTAGATCAAATTAAAGTACCAACAGATCATTTTTCTGGAATCACACAAGCTAATTCTAAAGTTCATATGATATGGCTAATAATATTAGTCTTACTAATATTTCTACTTACCTTCTTTCTCTGTCTTAATTGCTCTGCCCCCAGGCCCAGGCTCATAGGCGGTGCCTTAATAAACACGTATGGATGAATCAAGGAGGAGGTCACTGCCTGGGTTGACTGATGGCTGCTTCTGAGATGGTTGATTCCAGCATGCTCTTTTTTTTTTTTTTTTTAAGATTTTATTTATTTGACAGAGAGAGACACAGCGAGAGAGGGAACACAAGCAGGGGGAGTGGGAGAGGGAGAAGCAGGCTTCCCGCAGAGCGGGGAGCCCGACGCGGGGCTCGACGCGGGGCTCGATCCCAGGACGCTGGGATCATGATCTGAGCCGAAGGCAGACGCTTAACGACTGAGCCACCCAGGCACCCCCAGCATGCTCTTATCTTCTTAGAGCTCTGGATGCATCTCTCAAGAGCCGTGGGCCACTGGTGGTTGTGGCAGTGGCCATTGAGAAAATATATGCAAAGTGGCCATCGCCGTTCCTACTGTTGTCACTCCAATCGAGCTATATGCATTGCTGGTACAACGATATGGGTTGAAATTAATTGCCACTGGAAATGTCCTTAAAAGACTTTACATTGTGATTCTGCATTGAGACAAAAAGTTACCATGTCCCTTCAAAAAAAAAAAGTTATATCAGGAAAGTCACAATAGAACAGCAGGTAATTAGTAAATTAGAACAATCAGTAAAGCAAGTACTTGTCTTTGTGGGAATGACTAATTCCATACTTGCTTGCCAAGCAACAACCAAGAGCCTAAGAAATGAAAACACCCACAAAGAGGTGAAGCTACTTTGTTTCATTGCAGGCTGCCCAGCAGAAGCCAAGCAGGGCAAACAATGGAGAAATTACAATGTTCATCCAAAAAGATGAAAATGGCAAGCCGGGAGAGACCGCTGTGACTGCCCTGGATGAATATCAGGAAGCGTGTGTCGGATTTCAACGGGTGGCTTTCTTTCCCTCTTTCACATAAAGTTACAGTGTCTCTTACTATTTTAGAAAGTGGCAAATACAGCATGTGGTTTGCCTAACGGAAAATTCCCCATCCTCTCCTCCACTACATCCTAGGGGCAAGGGCATCTATTTCCCACATTATTTACTAATTTTTTTTAAGGAATAAAGTTCAATGGCTTGTTTATTTCTTCCCAGGCTGGAGGGAAGGGAGGAGAGGCTGATTTCATATGTCCCCATGTCAAACTGCTCGAACCGAGTGAACAGTGGCCACAAATCCAAACTGCATGAGGTCTCTCAAAGGGAAGCTGGTTAAAACAAGTATGGTTCATCTATACACTGAAATGCTATGCAGCTGTTAAAATGACTGGGGTGACTGTAGGTACTGATGCAGACATTATTACAAAAATAAACAGGGCAGGAGAGTTAAGATGCCTCTCACTGAAATGTGCACATTCTCTATGGAAAGAAAGTCAGGGGAGACCACTAGCAAGTCAGGCTCTCTTCCAATGGTCAAGCCTTGAGGTTGGCACCTCATCCTCATCTTAGAGATATGCTAGTGATCACACAGCCAGCAAATGGCAGAGCTGGGATTTAAATCCTGGCAATCTGGTTCCAGGACCTTTGCTCTCAACACTATGCCCTGCTAGTGAGGGCATTTCCCTCAGGGTTTCGGGGGAGGTTATGGAAGCAAGAGTAGTAGGACAAAAACAATCCAGTGTATACTATTATACTGAATTTTTGCCAGGTGTGCATTACTAATTTTTAAGATAAATTTTAAAAAGATTATGTACTAAGCACGTCTTGTTGGAAAACCATGGGTAATAGAAAAAATAAGGTGAAGCTTAGACAGTGAAGTAAATGGGGTGTGAAAACAAGTGCTCGGGTTTGTGACTGGCTGAGCCCTTTGATGTACCTGAACTTGGGCAGTCTGAGTGGCTCTGAGAACCTTCGGATACCTGGAATGGCTTCCTCTCTGCTGGCCTCATTCTCATTTGACAGGCCTTCCAAGATAAGACAGGATCTGAGCATAAAGAGGGTAAAAAACATCAAGTTTTGGAGTCAAGAGCCCAGGATTCTCATTCTGACCCTCCCCTTTCAAAGGGTCCCAGGGCAAGTTGTCTTCCTTGACCTCAAATGTCTGTAAAATGGGGATATTACACATCTCATAGGGCTGATGGGAAGGTTAAAAGAGGGAATGTGTGCTAAGGATAAGGAGGGGCATAAAGTGTGTGCTCAATTAGTGCTTACTATTAGTATCCTGTTATTGCCAGGATTGAAACCTCAACTTTGATTCTGTTAACAACTGTTTTCCCCAGAAACAATACTTTCCTGTCCATGTTTCTCCTTAAAAGAAATGTCAGATCTTAGGGACACCTGGGTAGCTCCGTTGGTTAAACATCTGACTCTCGATTTTGGCTTGAGTCATGATCTCAGGGCCCTGGGATCAAGACCCCTGTCGGGGGGGGTCTGCACTCAGCAGGGAGTCTGCTTAATTCTCTCTCCCTCTGCCCCTTCCCCAACTCATGCTCTCTCTCAAATAAACAAAATTTAAAAAAAAATTAAGATCCTGAACTAGATCTAGCTTTAGTCCCATAATGACACTGAATGCCCAAAGAGTCCTGCCAGGTAGATACTATTATTTCCCCACTTCAAAAATGAGGACACTAAGGCTCAAAGAAATACTGTAACTTGCCCAAGGTGCCCCAGCTGGGGAAGGCAAACCAGACTTAACCCATATCATTGCACCTCCTATGCCCTTCTATTCTGCCCATTACACCCTGCTACATCTCTCAAGGCCAAATCTGAGAAGCCTTCCCAGACAGCAACAATTGCACTAAACTGCTCTTTCCAGTGCATCTTCCAAGTCACAGACCACCCTTAGTTCAAAACTTAGACTGTTTATCGTTCTCCAAAGGTGACTGAATTCCTCAAAGGTAGGAAATGGACTGAGTCTACTCTTTGAGCCCCCCAAATACACAACTCATCAAGTTGCCCAACTTAATTTTAGGTACCCAGTCAAGCTGCAAAGTGGGAGACTGTGCATTCCTAAATGCCCATGACAATTGTTAGTCGTCATCAACTAAGCTTACCCTTCCATGCTGCAGCATTACAAGAAATGCAAAGAAAAATATCCGAAATGAAGATAGCCCAATACCGACCACATATTTAACCCTCAAATTCTCAGCAAATATATGCATTAACACTCGCAAGCCTACTCAACCACAAGCATTTCTTGACACAAGAATTAGTAAACAAATATCAAGTCCAATCATACATTAAAGCAGACTTGACTGGTTTGACTGTATGTCCAACTCAGAGAAACACCTGTCCACCATCAGGTGAAGATGTGCTGTGCCTTTCTATATGCCTGGGGAGGCTGGTCTTACAGACCTCTCTCTTCTGTTACTGGGACACTTATTTCTTGGTGATTCAGTCTAACTGCCCATGGATTTCCTGTCAAGGGCATCCAACTGTGTGTACTGCTCTGAACTCCATAAACCTAGCAGCAAAGAAAGGCTTCAGGGATGAACTTAGAACCCTTCAAGGGTGGGCAGAAATTGTAGGATTAGTAAATTTAGGAATCCCAAAATGGACTGTGCTGACAGTATCCACAAAGCCCACCTGATTTCAGCTGTTAACCACTTGCCAAGCACAAGGCTAGCTTGTGCAAGTATAAAAATTAGTATAACAGCGGAGTGTGCAGACTGGGAAACGGGATTGCTGGCATTTGTGTCATTATTTTTAGTTAAAAAACCCATTGCTTTTGGGAAGAAAGCCTGGAAGCATAAACCTAAACTACAAACTCTACTGCTGAATTTTGGAGAAGAAAAAAAGTCTGTTGCTCTAAAACTGTTAGAATTCAACAGTAAATAGTATTCTAGAAAAGCGAGTGGCCAAGGATGGTGCATCGTCATGCTATTTAGTGCAACAGTCTTCTCATTACCCCAAACTCTGTACTACCAATTCCGTTTACAAAATAAAGTTGCTTGCGGATTAAGTTAGAGATCAAATAAGAAGAATCTGAAATTCAAAAATATTTAAATTCAGGCACAGGCTAATTGGTACTATCTTCTGAATCCAAAGCCCCAAGTGTTAACTATTTACTATCATCTACTATGCAATACATTAAAGAAAGAACCCAGAATTTTCAGAAAACGGAATCCATTCTCTCCATTTAGGGCAATTCTACACTTCTAATCATGTAGTTATCTGAAGGAGACCTTTCTAAAATGATTCCAATACAAATGCTGTGGATCCATGCGTGCCAATTAGTGCCAAATTATGCCAAAAGAGAACTGTTTTATAAGGTAAATCAGGACTTTGTCAGATACCAGGTTTGAGTTGTCCATTCAAGTCAGCTGCACCCTCCATGTTGGAAATACCATTACCACTTAAGAAACAGAGCTGCAATAAAATCCTGCATTAAGCTTTTTCCCTTACAGACCAGGAAATGCTTACGGATCCTAAACCATCTGAAGTGACTGGGGAGGAAGAGCTGGGAGAGAGGTGTGAACTACTATGGCAAATAAAGTAATTCCACACATAAAGATATTCTTCTAATTTATATTTTATTGCATTATGAAAATAATACATTTGGCAAAGTAAGCTAGGCTCCAAATTGAAATAAAAGGAAATTCTGAAGAAAGTGTACTGATTATTTTTTAAATGTGAAATATTAGATGTATCCTAACCAATACATACTAGCATTCTTATTAGGCCAAAAATCCAATAAACCTAATTATAATAATTCCACATAAAATTACAAGGTGTTTTTGCATTCATCCATTTTATGATTAGCACAAATCTTGAGAACTGAGCTTCATTTGATCAAAACCAATGTAATTAAGAAACTCCTGTTCAAAAGACAATTTAACACTATCCAAAATTTTTATTTCCTTTGGTTCTACAAGTTGCATTTTCATCCTTATCACGTTACATTTCTCATAATCAAACATTGTAGCAGCTATAGATTCTGCCCAGTACCTTTATAAGTAAACTAGTATATTACATTTACATTATTTGAAAAATTACTGATTTTACAAATGCAAAAATGCATAAATACATGCCTATCTACACCAGCAAAACAAAGTACTCTGAACCTCCATGCTTTAACAGGCTACACCTTCAGGTGCAGGATTTCTGGGATGCCTTTCTAAGCCAAAGGGTTATAGCTCTCTGATGGGGAATTCACTGCTCTGTCCACACTGTTGAAAGGTGTAGTTACAATAAACCCTAACTGGTAATCAACAATTAAAATATGACATTTTCCACTACTCATTTCTGTTCTGCTACATTTTCAGAACTGAAAAGATGGTATTTTTTAAAATGTACTAGGATAATGTTTTCACTTTTTTAAAAGGGGAAAGTGCTAAAAACATATCACATGTATATTCTGTATCCTCATCAGCATTTCAAGTTCTTTTTACATGTTGGGTTCAGAGTCTAGATTCTAACAGGTAAACAATCTGCTCAAGGCCAAAAAAAAAAAAAAAAAAGAGAAAAAGAAAAAAGAAAATAACATTTTTAATCACTGAGGTCTTGCTTCTTCATTTAGGTCTTTTAATATGACTTTGCTGATGTGTGTTAAGAAAATGTGCCTAAAATTAGCCTTTAAAAAATTCACATCTGAATCAGTTACTATTAGAACTGATGTATTCAGTAAGCAAAGTCTGTGTAAGTGCACCTATGCATACTTGCGGAAATCTACTTCCAAATGGGCATCAGTATCTTAAACCAGCTGAACAAGGTTTCCCACTTTAACTACAAAAGTATTCCACCTATCCTAAAGGAGATATTCCATTAGCATTCTACAATTATCTGTATAAACAGCAACAAGTTTGATCTACGATCAACATATGAATATCTAATAAATATTAAAACTATTAAACTATAGATTAAAATGCAGATCTCTCATAGAGTTAAGTGATGGCATTTTGGTACATTCACCATTATTGTACTTTATTTAATAAAGAAATACATTTGCCCTTGCAAAAATAGCAATTGCAAGTTTACAAATAAAACCACAGACCTCAAAGTCATGACGCTAATTTTCAACTTATAACCAACAAAAGTAAATTGATTTGTTTACAAATGGTCCATGGCACAATTAAAACAAAAAATATCAAAAGGTCACAGGATCTTAAAGAATACGTTTATTGACAATAATTTCATAAATATTCTAAAGAAAATTTCAAAATTTCTGAACTTAAAATGTTTAAAATCTGTTCTCATTGGCAAAATATTCCTCAACAAAATAACAGGTCAACAGGCCGATACAAATGAATGTCACATTTAAAATTGGCTTCAACATTTTTGCAAAAAAAATTTTTAAAAATTTACAATGTGTGATTTTTCTCCCCTCCTGGGTACAGTAAATATTCAGTTTTTATGTCAACTACTAGACATATTCTTAAATATATCGTCAAGCTGCTGTGAACCTGACAGTCCAGTCAGTCAGTAGTATATTTACCCTATAAACATAAACGGAGCCAAATCATTTTGGTAATTTTAGTCATAGCAATTGAAGTAGTCAAAATGCAAAAGTTGTGGTCGCCACCCACATCACCCCAAAGATTATGATACAGTGTCAGAAATTGTTTGCATCAGTTTTATAAGTTCATCTGTGTACTTTAGTATCTGAAACTAAAAAAGGGATTCTTTTGTATTTTGATAAAAATGTACTCGAATATTTCATAACATTAATATTTATTGCTTTATATGAATACTGTATTGAAAGCCCAAGCATTCAGTTTACACACAGAAATTATACAATTATATACCGCTTCACAAAGGCAGTGAACACATCACATTCTACAAAATCTACTTTACAGAAATTTAAAAATTCTAAATATCAAAAGGTACAGCTGAAGAAACAGGTATAAATTTGGCAGCCAGTAATTTTGACAGGGAAGTTGCAGCTTGCATGACTTTTAAATATGTGAATTTGAAAATATTGAGTTTAGAGTAATCATTGTGCTTTGTGTTAATCTGAAAAATATAACACTGGCTGTCGAAGAAGCATGTTCAAAAATATTTAATTCACCTCAAAATGTCATACAAATTATGGTGGTTTCTATGCACCCCTAAAGCTTCAGTCATTTAGCTCCAGTACATTACTATAGTAATATATTAATTTTTCCAGTACAGTGGGGTTTCATACCTTTGACATTTGCATACTCTAGAATAATTTAGAAAGAAATGTGTAATATTCACAATGTTGAGAAAAGCAAGCAAAAGGTCAAGGAACCTGCCGGGTTCTTCTGAGATGGTCTCATGTCAGCATTCATTCTACAAAATAGTAAGCTAATGTTTGAACACAGTTTCCAAGATAAAGCATATTTTTCTCATAAATAATGAAGTCTTTTTCTCAGGCACCTCAGAAGTATACAAAAGAATTTTAGTTTGAACAGATCTCTTGGAATGTGTTTAACCTGGTATATCAACAGACTTATTTCCAGGGTTTCATTCACAAGGGCCAGATTTTATTTGAATTACTCAGAAGAGAAACTGAAACTGTCTTCTGAAAGAGGTGAACTCAATCATTACCAATAGAAAAAGTATCCACTGTATTCATCTCTTATAGAAACAGAAAAATATAACATTTCCCCCTTAGAATTATATATATATATGTATATATGACTTAAAGTTCCACTGTACAGTCAAACAATAAAATCTGGAAACCAGCATGAAACCCTATAATTCACATGTTAAAATGTTGAAACTATGACCAAAATATGAAAACTGCTAGAGTTGTCAGAAAGAGAGAAAAGATTTCTTGCACATGTATAAACTAAATGTGATAATCTCCAAAAGATTTTCAAAATTATAATTATTACCTTCCAGTTTAAAAACTTTAATTCTTAAAAAAAAAAAAAAAAAAATCTATACACAAACCACTGATTTGACCAGACCGAAAAAAAAAGTCAGCGGTAAGCAGGACCCAGAGGAGCTGATATTCACAGTTCTTACATGTACAACTCTTTCAGGATTTATCCCATAAAGTACTTTATTTTACAACCTGCTTCTCTTGTAAAACTAAAGGTCCACTTTATTACATAAAAGTTTTATACAGTGTAAAACCAGAACTGTATGTAAAATACTGCATCTACATTTTCTAAATAATTAGTCTTGTTCCATTGGTTCATCTGTGACTTCTGTGGTTTCGTCGTCATTTTCCATGCATGACTCTGAGAGAATCTCTCCAGTTTTACTGGAGTTGGATCCTACTAATTCTTCTGTCTCGTGGCAATCAGAACCACTACTTACAGGGCCTGTATTTTCACTACCTTCAGAATGTAAATCTTTCTCAGCTTGAGTCAGATCAGATTCCTCCATCTGATTATTTTCCTCAGAAGTCTCTTCATTCACAGTTAAGGCATCATCAGATTCTTTTTCTTGATTTTTTCTTTCTGGGATCATTTCTCTTGATGTCATAAAAGACTCTAAAAATAAGCAAATGTTGTTGTAGTTAAATTTTATTTTCAAAATACCTCCACAGTTAAGTTTCATGAATTCTGATATTCTACAGTTCAAATCATATCCCCTGAAACTCAGCAGCAACTACATACAGGTAGGAGAAAAGCCCAACATCAGCATTATAAGGAGTTCCATTATGTTAAATTCTTTCACACGCAAAATGAAGTACAAGAATTTGAGGATCTCCTTACTCCACCCTTTTACAGATGGTCTCTAAATACCTTCTTCTTCCTCTTCATCCTCGTCCTCATCCTCTTCTGTACAGTGCTGCCTGGTACAACTACTTTCCTTGTCTTTATCCTGAGGTGACGACGATGCTTCTGTCTCTTCTACCACAACCGAAGCAATCTCACTGGAAGATGTTTGACTGGCTGTCTCTCTGACTTCACTTTCTTTGTCAAACCTGAGTCTTTTTACCTCATGCCCCTCGGCTTCCACAGCCTCTTCATCTGGATGTTTATTTTTTACAGGGCTCACTGAGGAACCTTCTGATTCAGATGTTGCAGAGTCACTGTAAAGGTTTTTTGAAAGTGTCATTAATAAGACTGCTTTCATCTTCCACATTCTCATTTTTAAGGTCTAATCATTTTTAAAACTGTATTTCTGTGTCAAAGTTAAATTATAACATCTGGGTAAAGAAAAACACAAGAGAATAATTTCAAGGGAACCTAAACTGTGTCAAGAATATTTCCCACTAGAATGAGTCAAGTTATATGGCATTTCTGTTCAATTCTCCAGTAAGTTAAATGTCTTCCCATAAGGGAACTATAAGTCTTCCAGATGGACATACTCATGAAGACCTCTCACTCGTTTAGTCTGCTTTCCCTTAACGTGATGCAGAAAATCTGAGATGGGATATAAATAAAAGGTTTCCTTTAATGATCTCCAATGAGAAATAACACAAAATTTTCAACTCATTTATAAATCTTTTCAGGTTACTTTCAAAAACAAGAAATAGAAAACACCATAACCGCTTTACTTCCTTAAGATCCTATTATAAATCGGATCTCCCCAAATTAGCAGTTTTAAGCCTTCTCTCTGACCATCTTCATCATGTGCTAATGCTGAAAATGTCCAGAAGCCATAGACCACATTAAAACCTTGCTGTGTTCCTCAAAACAAGAGTATATAGTAAATAATGAGTGCTGAAAACAATGGATAAATGTCAACTTATTTTGAAAACATTTTTTGTTTTTAAATATACATCACATACAAACCTGTGATTTTTGTCCTCATTTTGCTGTAAGTTTGACTCTTTGCTGTCTGTGCTCTCAGGCAAGCCATTTGTTGTCATCGGGACTGACAAAGAAACCTTTGGTCGATTAAGTGGCCTGGGTGTTCCAGGCCCATTTATATTAGACCTAGGATAAGATAAATGAACATCGTTTTCCCATTTTGGTTAAGAAGTCACCCTCCCAAGGTTTGCTTATGTGAAGACATCACAAAAGTATTTACTCTAACTCTGACTTTCAGATTTAAGGGTTACCAAATTAATTGTTTAGTATATATCTTCCATAAAATGCCCAACTTTATTGAACCTGCTTCTCAAAATTAGGAAAATACAATTTCTCTGCGATATTAAAATCAATAATCTCACCGTTCAGTATAACTTGGTGAATTTCCAGGAAACATAACACCATTCATTCGATTTAAACTATTGGAATTGTTTTTCCTATGAGAAAAGAAAAAACACTATTATAGATCGTTTAGTTCTTTAATTTTGGTATGAGCAATAGGCCTAAAAGATCTTTTGTACGATCTCACAGTCACAGAACCAAACAGACTTTTGAGAGAAACAGCATTAAATTATGGGATTATCTTAGTATCTCATTTAACACAGGTATATTCTTGTGAGAGTTCTAAAAACAAACTGTTATTGTCTACGAAATCACATTTTATAAATCCAGTGTTTCTCAACAGGAGACAATGTTCTCAATTCCCCTTCACGGAGCCCACAGTCCCAGGGGACTTTTGGCAATGTCTGAAGACATTTTTCAGGGAAAGAGAGACTGGCATCCAGTAGGTAGAAGCCAAGGACAGTGCTAAATCTGCTTTAATTCCCAGGACAACCATTCATAACAAAACATCAATAGTGCCAAAGACTGTTTCTTAAACCAACACCTTAATTTGCTATATAAATCTTGACAACTGGAAATACTTTTCCATCATGAGGAAGAAAGTCATCAAGAATCTATTCCAAACCTGGAGTTATGCCCCAGAGATGCCACGGTAAGGTATCTAGGATGGGATCTCAGGGCCCTGAGTACCATGACAGTACATAAATCCACAAATCTTAAGATTACAGTAAATCATCAATCACTTTAATCCAAACCTCTTTACTAGAAAAACTTACAGATAATATCACTGGTAATATTCTACTTGAGGGACAGGGTGGTAGGTTCACAAGTATTTATAAATGTTATCCTGCCTCATTCCATACAAAATAAATGTAACCTAATTTAAAGACTAATGTATCAGAAATGATATAATCAGTATATACAGAAATACAAAAATCTTTATACTTACTCTGAAGAAGGATAAACACAGCTAACAACCATCACATTCTGCAATAACAAAAATTGATACTTTAATATGAGGAAAAGCACTACAACATAAGGTTTAATCATTTGTTTTAAGCTCTCAGAATCACCCTGACAGATTTAAGTTCCTATCTTCTCCCATTTTACTAATAAAGAAAATAAATGGTTAAAAGTAAAAACTTTAATCATGGGGCGCCTGGGTGGCTCAGTCGTTTAGCATCTGCCTTTGGCTCGGATCATGATCCCGGGATCCTGGGATCGAGCCCCACTTCTCCCTCTCCCACTCCCCCTGCTTGTGTTCACTCTCTTGCTGTGTCTCTGTCAAATAAATAAATAAAATCTTAAAAAAAAAAACTTTTAATCAAACAACAGAAACTAAAACAGTACCAGACTAAATCTAATAACCTACTAAACCTTTTGCTCCTTCTGCCAGTATTATTTTAATTCTACTCTAGCTACTATGGAGCCCTGACATTATATATCAAATGTAATACAGTGGAATAGTTTTAGATCGAAATCATGCCAAGATACTTAGATACTGAAGTATTTAGGCCACATATAATGAATTTCCTTAAAAAGCAGTACCCAATCGAAAGTTTGATGTGTAGTAGCATCATACCCCCCCAAAAAGCTTCAGACCTTCTTAATAATATAATCTCCCCAGTAATACTGACTTTACTAATAGTCAATATTCATTAAAAGTGTGGTATGAGCCAGAGTTAAGTGCTTTTCATTTGATCCCCTCCACAGCCCTCTTATTTCCCATACTTCACAGATCAGAAACTGAGACTTAGGTTATGTAACTGGTCCACAGTCACCCAAATATGAAACACAGCAGTCCTGATTTGGTGACAGGGACACTCCTGATATGACTACTTTGACTGCCTCTTCAAAGATTGCCAAAATCTAAATTATTGAAAGTCCAATAAGCTGAAAATAAGTACTGACGAATCATCTCAGTTTCCTGCCCTTCAGGAATCTTATTAAATCAAAGGCATGGAAGCTCAACAAAACAAATTAAACCAGTAAAGCCCTAAGATCTATTGTAAACATTAAGTAATGGTTTTAGATTCCTGCTCCAAAGGTAGACTAAACTGAATTTGAATTAGAACCATAAAATGAACATTGGACTATGTTTTAGGATCAAAGAGGGAATTAGCAACCTACTGGTCCAATCTTGGTCCCCACAGGGCTCCTTCATTGGTTCTTCAAACAAGTCAATTTCCTACTTTTCATTCCCTCAAACACCTTGATGTCTTTGTTCATCCCATTGTTTCCTTGATCCAAAATGCCGTTCTCTTACAACATCCCCTACCCACAAAAAACACCAATGCTTTCTTCATTCTTAAGTCTGATCTACATCTTTCTCAATATCTAAGTTAAATTTCTGCATCAGATTTTCCAAAGTTGTGCACCAAATCCAGAAATGAAGAAATGAATTCCATGGGTAAACAAGTGTGCAAAACACAACTACAATTGAAATAATGCCAAAACTTTGCAGAGCCTTTAATGTTAATGTATACTAGGAATTTTGAAGAGACAATAAGCTGCCTTCCTCATACTTAACTGATCACAAGTCCTCCCTCTGTGCCCCACCTATTAAATCTCACTCCAAAACCTAGTTTTTCCCAGATTAGGAAAACAATTTGAGAAAAACTTCAGGTAGGTTTCAGGAAACCTATTTGAAGAAAAGGTGCCTAAAACAGAACTTACTCAGTGCTCTCTTCTAAAATAGATTAAAGTTTAATATAATCCCAATGATAAAATAAATACCTTCTCTACTCCTCTGAGAAATTTGTCTGTTCCTGTATAGTTTCTCCTTGGATCTGTTAGCAATTCACATAGTCGCTGAATAGTAAAAGGGATACTGCAAAAGAATATAATTTTATACTTTGAGGTCATTAATTATCAAGAGAATTAGGAACATTATCACTCTTGCTATTTAAAGATTTATCTAGTCACCCATGTATTAAACGACAAAAGAAAATGCTACAATAGGGAGATGAATAGATGAGTGACTTAAAAAATAGGCAAGACAATAAACACACCTGTCTTTTTAAACAAGAAAATTCTTTGCCTTAAAAAGCAATTAAAAAAAGAACACACAAAATCTTAAAAGTTTCAAAACTAATGAAGAAATATATTTTAACATTCTCAATATGATTATTTTAAAGTTTACAAGAGAGGCAACACAAATAATAATCAAGTTACAGTTTATTAAATACAGGAACTTTTCCTCAAGCACTCCTTTGCACACAAAGATTTCTTTACAGTGTCTTCAAATAAAACTAGATGCTTTGTTATCATATAGAACAAGGCAAATGATTCCAATGAAAAAGTATTATAAATAGGGTTCTGCTCCATAGTTTTACAATCTATGTTTCATCACATGTAAAATACAAATACAATCGATATTTTGATAAGCGCCTTACCATAATCAAATTTTCACTTGATCATACCAAATACAAAACTGATATAAGTTGGAACAAAATCTTTTATAAATATTTAAAAAATTTATCTCACACACTATTAGCATTCCTCAGAATTACAGTCTGAACAGCAAACATAAGAGCATTAGATAAGACAAACACAGCTAAAAAGTACAAACATAAACTTCAGATTTCATTATATGCCATTCATATATTTATTGACCTTATAAAGAGAATTACAAAACCTCAAATTAAGAGTTAATATTTACAAAGTTCTTTATTACATATAGGCATTTTGACACAATGTTCTCCCACAAAGGAAAGCAGCTAGTGCATAACAGTGCCAAGACTCAAACCCAGTGTCTCTAACTTCAAATCCCCTGTCCTCCCCTCCATTATTCCAAACATACTTAAAATCTTGTTTATTTTCTAATGGGACAGACTATATTTAGTTCTCATATTCTTAGCATCAATATTATTATGTTCTTATAAAAAGTATAAAGCTTACAACAAATTTTGAAAAGGTATAAAGTGTATTCATATGAAAACATTTTACTCATGAGGCCAAGAATCGACCTTTTCTCAAGTAGCATCAAAACCTAAAAATCAGAAAGCTATCATTCTGTCAACAAAAGACTATATGCTAACTGAAAGAATGTGTGTCTGATATCACAAATACTCAGAAGCAACTAGAAGTTACAGAACTCTGTTCACCATGACTGCTAAAGGAAATTCCTCTGGGTTTCTAAAAAAGAATATGGTTTCTTCCTTTTGAAAATATGGTCAGAGGGGAGTACACACACAGTCAAAACTATGGAAAATGGAAAAATCAAATCACACCAACAATGTTACTAATAAAGAAACAGCTTATTACTGGTCTGTTTTATTCATTCCTATAAAGACACCACATAAGTGAAAATCCATAGCTAATACACAAAACTGTTAACTGCATTAAAAAATTAAGGGAAACATTTTCCCAAGCTGCATACATAATAAACAACATGAGTTTACAAACTTTCCTCAGATTTGATTGAAAGCTTAAGGGCAGGATCTCCACCTTTATATTAGGTTCAATATACAAGTTATTTGTACACCTATCCTGAAATGCAGTACCACCATGGATTTCTGAGTATTAATGGTATATGTGCACCTCAGCCCCTTCTTCACGTTCATTACTTTCCAACTCTTAAAACACACAAAATCCACCTATGCTATTCCCTCATTAATAACTCACGGTGATATTACACTTAACAGTGTATACATTATTCAAAAATAAGCAAAACAGCACCCAGTGTTAAGAATATTCAAATAATCTCAAATGACAAATACTTCAACAGGTATTATCTATGTCTTTTCCTCCAACTAAATTTCTTTCAAACACCAAAACCAGTATTTTCTCTTAAGGTATAAATAGCTTTGGGGCGCCTGGGTGGCTCAGTCGGTTAAGCGTCTGCCTTCGGCTCAGGTCATGATCCCAGGGTCCTGGGATCGAGCCCCGCACCGGGCTCCCTGCTCGGCGGGAAGCCTGCTTCTCCCTCTCCCACTCCCCCTGCTTGCGTTCCCTTTCTCTCGCTGTGTCTTTCTCGGTCAAATAAATAACATCTTTAAAATAAAAAAGAAAACATAAGTATCTTTAAACTTTGTTTAATAATGTTTATGCTGTATGCTTTGGCTAATTTTCTTCAGGAAGGTAAGTAAAAGTGTAGCCAATTATTAACAATACATGTGTTGATAAATAATACTGCTTTTGGGGGGGAATGTATTATGTTTGCACAGGACTGTTAGCAATAAAAGCCTATGATAAAATGTGTTTACTCTCTCTCATTCTCTCTCTCTCAAATAAATAAATAAAATCTTTAAAAAAAAATGTGTTTACTCCTTAGACACTTTCAGGAGCTTTTTACGAAGTGTCCAATAGATGGCACTAAAATGTCACATAATACCCACCCCTTGCATAAGCAGGCTAAAAGACAAATATTACTTGTATATAAAAGTATTCTTTGGAAACATTAATATAATCTTGACAACTGCACTGAACGTCTCTTTACTTTTTAACCGTTTAGATAAATATGAAAGCTTACCACAAGCTAGAAATTAGAGCATGTAAATAACAATAAATGTTAATGTAATTTTGTATGCAATGTTATCAAGACAGAATAAACAGTATGCCAAGGAAGCAAGCCTGAACCTGGGAACACTTTCTAAGTTAGATCTTTAAAAGGAGGTATAAGAATAAACCAGATAAATTCAAATGAATGGCTGGTACAAAAACTACATGCAAGGTCTACTCTGTTACTCTTTAGATATAGCATACAAAACAGTTTATTCCAACTCCTGAAAATATTAAATAAATATCACTAAATTAAGACCCCATGTGCTAAGAAGAAAAAAGCAAAAATGCACACAATGAAAAATCTGAACCAGAGTCCCTAAATTTGGGGAAATGGGGTAAGGATGTTCACTGGAACAATATACTATAAAACAAATTACGTAATAGAAAAATATCTGGGGTTATTTCAAAGAGAATACATTCAGTTTACTCTGCAATATACTACCTATTTGCCTGCCATCCTAAGATAAAAACTAAGATTACATAAGGAACTGGGGAGTGGGAGGGGAAGAGCTTTTAAAAGGAACATGACTAGCTAGCATTTTCAACTTTAAAAAAAAAGGTCTGTCTACAAAATCCAAAACTTGGTAGGGGGAACCCCACATTAAGTAAAGGATCCAAAAGTGACAGGTCCTTTCAAATGGTATTACTCGGAAATACTACCAAACACTGACGTCCAGTCTACTTTTGATGTACAAATTATAAGGTAGTGTGATTAAAAAAGCACACTCGCTAGCTCACTGAGAGACCGTGTCCAAGTTAAATTTCTCTCTCTTAAAGCTTCATGACCATATCTAGAAAACAGGGATTCTGAAAGTATACCTCTCATTACTGATTATCATGAAGACTAAATATATTGTATATAAACCACTTAACAGTGCCTGAAATATTTTATAAGGCATTCATTATACCTTAGTTCTTATCATCATCCTGATGTCACCCACTAATTAACGGAAGCTGTAGAAAACACAAACACTCCAAAGACCAACTACAGAGGAACAAAACCAAAAGTTCATCTCTGTCTTTTAAAATATCCTTTTAGGGGCGCCTGGGTGGCTCAGTCAGTTAAGCATCTGCCTTCAGCTCAGGTCATGATTTCAGGGTCCTGGGATCAAGTCCCGCATCGGGCTCTCTGCTCTGCGGAGAGCCTGTTTTTCCCTCCCCTCCTGATCTTCTCTCTCTCTTTGTCAAATAAATAAATAAAATCTTTAAAAAAAAAATAAAAATAAAATATTCCTTTTAACTCCAAGGAGAGCAACTAACATGTTTTACATTAGTTACAGACTGTATCTGAATTTACTGCAATCTGTACCATTCATTGCATCAAAAAAAAAGTATCAGGGCACCTGGGTGGCTCAGTGAGTTAAGCATCGACTCTTGATTTCAGCTGAGGTCATGATCTCAGGGTCCTGAGATACAGCTTGAGATTCTCCCTCCCTTCTCTCCCCTTCTCCCTCTGCACGCCCAACCCCTTTATACCCATTAAGTCTTACATACCTGAAAGCTATGAGAATTCAAATATCAGGAAAGAGGCTGAACATCAGAGAAAGACATCTAAGCATGAATTAGTAATTTAATGCTATTTTTAATAGAAAGAAATTGTGAACAGTAAGGCCAACACCTAAAGGAAGCATTTCCTATCTTATATTTTAAGCTGAAATTACAGTTTGACTAAAATTTATCTTAGTCTATTTAAAATGTTTCTTAAGATGTACAATTATTCTGAATGCATACAAGGTATTCAGTTGGAAAGAAGTCATTCAGAAAATGAAAATGCACATTTAATTCAGAATTGAAGATAAAAATCAGATAACTGATTACCTTACTCCTTTATAATGCAATCAACTTTCTTCATGAAAAAGATAAAGGAATATAAAATATAACAGAGGCGACCTGTGTATAAAAACTAAGAGAGAACCATAAAATCAGACATCCTGTTATGAAAAATGTTAAAATAGCCAGCTCACTTTAGTTTTATAAAGATGTCATTTTTACTATGTCTTTATTTTCTATGAATGGCTACATTTATACTATGCCTTAAAGAATTACTTAAATATGACTTGAACTATTCAGGTAAAAACCAGCTTAAATGTATCTCTGTTACCGCCAAGAAAAGAAAATAAAAAATCTGTATCTCTGTATCTATCTCAGTTATCCAAGGCTGAACAGGTTCAGTTTTGTTTACTCTTAAGTCCTACAGAAGTCAGAAATATCACTGGAATCATGTGATATTATCTTTAACCTTATTATCTATGCAACATGCTCTATCTGTACTCAGGCTTTACATTTGTATAAATATACACATACTTAAATATTCTTATGTATATATTTTCTACCTTAAATCAAATGTCAGAAATTCTGAAATTTACTGAAAACACCCATGTAAAATGACAAGTACAAACAACTAAGAAAATGAAGAATCAGCCTCTTTAAATAATGCTAAGTAATTGTAAACTAGTATCTGTGCCATTCCCACCCCAAAATAAATGTGTAGCAACTGTCAACACTTTCAATCAAATTAATCATCTTTTATAGTGCCTATAGTAGTCTGAATTGTCACTGTCCTGGCATCAAATCGAAAATGTCAAGAAAAAATTAGACTTCTGCTATACCCTATCTGTCAATTTAAAACATTTTATTACAACATCAAATCAAACCATATGATCAAAGGACAAGACAAGGCAGGAGTAGAAAGAGGAGAGAAGGCTACTAAATAATTCCAATTCTCAACTAGTTATGCTAAGTGAAAGAGAGAGAAGAAAATGGAAATAAACACATTTAGCTAAAAGATTTAATACGTTCGGGGTGCCTGGGTGGCTCAGTTGGTTAAGCGACTGCCTTCGGCTCAGGTCATGATCTCAGGGTCCTGGGTTCAAGCCCCGCATCGGGCTCCCTGCTCCACAGGAAGCCTGCTTCTCCCTCTCCCACTCCCCGTGCTTGTGTTCCCTCTCTGTCTGTCAAATAATAAATAAAATCTTTTAAAAAATAAAAAATAAAAAAGATTTAATATGCTCAACAAATACTGACACAAAAACTCTATTTTTCCCAACCAACTGAAGAGAATTCAAGCAGCAGCAATAAAATAGGTCAAAGGAAGGAAGAGAACAAAATAACAAATAGTTAGAACCTATTCTCTCATCCCTGAATAATCTCAAGCTAACTATAAAGCAAACAATACAAAATCAAAAAAGGATTATGCTTTAAATCTATGATCCAGATTTAAGAGTATAAAAATCTCACATATGACCTTTTTATTTTTTTTTTATTTTTTTTAAAGATTTTATTTATTTGAGAGAGAGAGAATGAGAGATAGAGAGCACAAGAGGGAAGAGGGTCAGAGGGAGAAGCAGACTCCCTGCTGAGCAGGGAGCCCGACATGGGACTCGATCCCGGGACTCCAGGATCATGACCTGAGCCGAAGGCAGTCGCTTAACCAACTGAGCCACCCAGGCACCCTCACATATGACCTTTTTAAAAAAGTACAAAAAGGCACACTCTCGGGTGCAGAAATTTACAAGAGATATCTCTGTGTGTGCAATACACTATAAAACAATATAAAAGTTTTTAGGACTAAGAAAAATCTGGTCATTCATGTACGTTAAAGTAACATTAGAGAAGAAATTCAATATTCAGAAAGACTATCATGCCAAAGATGAAAAGCGCTCTTCAGTTGTAACCAACTGTACCTGCCTTAGAAAGATGATGTGACAATTAAAAGATCTTTAGGTATCAAATGGTTATGTACTTTTTCCAGACCTGCTCATAAATACATAGCCATACTACTTTAGTCAACTACCCACAGAACCTTAAATTTACTGCTTATTTTAGAAAGGTCTTAGGTCTAACAACACTGACAAAGGAGAAGCAAAGACACACAGTTAATTTATATTCATTATTCTTCGATGTCAGTAATTTAGAGGACATTTAACTATCTTTTAAAAAACTACTAGAAATGTAAATTACATTCTACCCTTTGAAATCCCTCTGTGTTTACTAGTAGGAATGAAGTACTAGAAATAAATGAAGTACTAGAAACATGCTTTTATTCCTTTCATTGATTTACTGTGTACTTGTTTGAAAACCTACTGTTTAGGCATTCACTGTTCTTGAAGGCCTTGTTTGGAAAAGATGGTTAACCCTGTTTTCCGGACTCTTACAGCTCAAGAAATCAAGCCAACAAGGTAATGGACAATTTCCACTTCAAAGAGGGAAATTTAAATGCTGACAATATACTAAAATAATTTTAGAAGATGGATAATCTTTTTCAGGACTAAATACTATGAAGCATTTAATAACAGAGCTTTTACTAATTAAAAGCAAAAACAAAACACAAAACAATAAACTTACCGATAAGAAAATCACCCCAAAATAAGAAAAGGGATATGAAACCACAATTTATAAGAGCCAATAAGCACCTGATAAGATGTTCAGTTTCATTTGCAAAGACACACAAATCTCTGCACACCCACACACAGACAAAATATTAAAGAATACAATATCTGCATTTATATACACATGAAATGATACACATTTTGCAATGTCAACTTGGCAGTTCAATAGAACTTTTAAGTATGCGTACACTGTGATGTAACAATTTCATTTCTACAAATTAAAAGCAACAATCTACACATACGTTCAATGTGTGACATTCATCAACACAAGAAGGTATGTACAAGGATGTGCACTACAAGCACTACTTGTAATAGCCAAAAAATAAACACCCACCACCAATGGAAACAAGGCAAACTTGTTCATATAATAAAAAATAATGCGGTCATTTGAAATACATAGACAAACAGAAGATACCACTATAAATGCACTGATACAGAGATTTCAAAGCTCTTCGAAAAGGAAAATACAACTAGCATATGACATGATCCCACTTTCTTTTATGTACTACTCCTATGACATCTAAGGATCTTTTTAAAACTATGAACAAATATTTCTGTAACTTAAAAGGTGACCTATTATAAACAGTGGGAAAGGTATACTAAAAGGACAAATCCTCAATCTGGCTGAAAAAGACCAAAATGCTACTTATAGCCACCACTCTTAGCAAAATTTTTAAAACACAAATTAATTTATATACAAACATAAAAATAAAATTGAAAAAATCATAAACATGTTTCAATATACCAACATATAATACAGACAAAAAATCAATTAAGAACTGAAAAATATTTATCACTGATTAAGGCCTTGATCCTGCCTGATTAGGGAAAAGGATTCATAAACTGCTATTCTGAAAAATCAAATTAAAAACAACGTAAGTTCAAAATATGTATGGTTCAAAGATGAAAAATATTTTAAAAGCAATTACCTGTCTTAGGTATGCATTTAACGACCATTCAAATCATTTTCAGAAGTAGGTCAATTACCTGTTTTACAGACTAAGACATTATAAATAGATTTTATTTATTCTACATATCTGTCTGGTCCATCTTAATTTTGAAAGAACTGAAAGTAATATTACTAATTCAGAATCACAAGTATATTAGCTTAACATTCACAAAGCAGTAGCATAATATGACCTGTTTTACCTTAACTCTTAATTTGTAAATGGTAGCCCTAACTTATTGAAAAGATGAGTTATAACATCTAAGTACTATGTACTATTTATAAATATCCTGAAGAAGTATTCTTATAAGAATAATCCAGTTCAAGAGTAAATCTTATGCAACATATTTCTAATATAAAGCATGTGGCTTTGTCTGGGTATGTGCCTGTAAAAAATACTATTATTAACAAAGCAATATGTGCATACAGATAAATAATTTTCAGTATACAGTGTACAAAAGTACAATAGGGTACAAAGTCAAAATAAGTCTCCCTCCCACCCCAAACCCCTAAAGGCAGCTCAAAGATAAAGCTGTAAATTCTATTCCCAAAAAGTATTTTAGTAAGATACCTAAAACCAAAAGCCTAAGAATTGGCTATTTTAAGCAAAACTCAAAACTTAAAAACATGATACATAACGAAGGATTAACTGAATTACACTACCTTGTTGCAAATCCCATGTGTTTAAATATGTGAAAAGAATGAAACTGTTTATGCTACCTAAATAAAAATCCTTAAATGAAACCTCTTCAAATAAAACCTATCCCAAATATGAATTCATGGTTAACATATCCACAATTCATTAAATTTGGTATTGTCACCTCACACTCCAAATTGCTAACGTCAATCTAAATACTGAACAATTCAACTTCACAAATACTTCTTCCCTTCAATAAAGAAAACCCTATAAATACAAAGTCCTAAAAAGAAAAATATTTAAAATGACACAGAATATGACATGCAGCAACATTTTTTAAAATAGTTTATTTTAATGCAGTGTATCCTTTAATGCAATGTTTTACAAAGGGCTAAAAATGATTACTTGTTAGGGAACTCCAAAAAAAATTTTAAATAGAAAGTCCTAAGTAGGTGCATTCATAAATTGTTATTTTTCATTAAAAAAAAAATGTTACTCATCTCAATGATATGCAGGTCCTAGGCAAAGTATAAAGATTTAAAATACCACATATAAAATGGGAAGAAAAAACTAACATATTTCCTGAATGTTTCCACTGTCAAAACCATTTGAAGTCCAAATGCCACTGATACCCATAAAGGTGGTTCAAGTTAAATAAATTAAATAAATACATTGTAATTATTTTAAATACTTGTAAGCTAAAAATCACTATTAAATGTCACCAGAGACACAGAACTTATTTAATGGATAATCAATGATCAAAGCTTAAATAAAAATCCGTAATGTTCTGCTAAAAATTAAACCTTTAAAATAATATTAAGTGCATACCCATTAAATCCAGTGACAATTTTCAGTATTCTTTCCTTCATTTCATCAAAGGGAATATATTCGACATTAGGGTTGGGAGGACCTCTCGGTTCAGGAGCTGAAGTTCTGAAATCATCCATCACTTTCTCCAGTTTGAAAATAAAATAGCCTTTAAATTGGGACCACTGAATCCTATAAGCAAAACAAACAAACAAAAAGTAACATGTAGCTTTACAATTCTTGAACACAAAGCAAAAATACAGAATACACTGTAACACTGATACTAATAAAATTAAGATCTGAGTAAGGGGCTGTGAGAATATCTTTGTTCAGTAGCATATACCAGACCTGATGAAACTGACTCACAATCTCCAAACTGGTTACATCCAATTCTCCCCACTCCTGACCCAAACGAAACCCCAATCTCTGATAAAAATCTTAAAATGAACCACCTCTGGCTGAAAGCCTATTATGTACTACGTCTCATCTCATTATTAGCATTTTTAAAACATTATTTTGACTCTATCACTCCTAACAAACCAGCCAGGGAGGTGTTACTGTCCCATCTTAAATAGGTCATTAGAAATTGGCCCAAGTTCACATTTTAAATAGACAAGTCAGAATGACTCCAGATCCAAAGCTCTTGGGCATCCAAGCTATAATGCTTATATAGACTAATAACGGTTTCTTGTCTTGTATCTATGTTAAATAGCAAAATAAACTTCAATTTCTCCTTTTTCTTTCAGCTAATATGTTCAGGATCTTTTGTCTCTTAAAAGGTACATATCCAACATGTATCTGCAAAGTAAAAATATATAATTTATGTGCTTTTAATATCTATTCATTTACTAAGTTAATAGGACCATCTTTTATCCCCCTGTCCTCTTAACATTTTACCACTAATATAAAAAAATTTTGTGATGATACCTGCCTGAATAGCCTAAATTCCAGGAGATCCAAGAATCAGGAATGCCAACCACTTCAAAGCCAAATAGAAAGTACAACCATTTATGGCAGCAGATAAATCTTACACAGGTGACTGCTTAAGCAAAATAAAGGAAGAACTAATCTGCACTCCTCTCCCACCCACAATCCTACAAACTAGGGAAGCAGTTTTCCAAGTGTAGTATTAAGAGGCCAAAGCCATTTTCATGAGAATAAGAGTTGACATTTTTACTATAATATTGCCCTGATGGTACAGGAACAGCAACAGGGAAAATAAAAACACTTAGCAGAAATCAAGGCAACAGTTCCAAACTCCTATCTACTAGCAGCAGTCATCACCTTCTTCACCCACCACAAATTCATAGTAAAACAAAAAACCATTTTCATCTCAAGTTTAATTTAAAAAATTACTAATTTTATTCTCAACCTCTGAATATGCATCTTCTTAATATTCTGTGTAACAAAATGAGACGAATACATGAAAAACGTATCAAAATACTATACATATCTCAAGGAACAAGAGTTGAATATTGCTGCCAGCTGAACTAGCTGCTATCTTAGAAGGCCATTTTTACTTGAAAGGACTGTCAAACCAATAAGGCTTTTTTTTATATATATATTTTATTTATTTATTTGACAGAGAGAGAGAGAGATAGCGAGAGCAGGAACACAAGCAGGGAGAGTGGGAGAAGGAGAAGCAGGCTTCCCGTGGAGCAGGGAGCCCGATGCGGGGCTCCATCCCAGGACCCTGGGATCATGACCTGAGCCGAAGGCAGACGCTTAACGACTGAGCCACCCAGGTGCCCCCAATAAGGCTTTTCAAACCAAGAGAATTTGGTAGACATTTTCTCACGAATGGCTTCAAGAGAAATAACTAAAATATTTGTGGCCAACGATAAAATTTGAAAATGAAACTTCTAGAAAATGTTTTCAGTATAAGCCTAAAAGACTCCTGATACATTCCCAAGACATTTCAGAATTATTGTCGACATAAACAGTATTGTGTGACACCAAAAAAAAAAAAAAAAGACTGAACTGTATCAAAATAAATGTTTTTGTCTCAAAGGTCACTATCAACAAGTGAAAAGGCAACCCACAGAATGGAAGAAATACTTGCAAATCACCTATCTGATAAGGTGTTAATAACCAGGAGATAAGAAGAACTACAAGCAAGCGGTGGAGGGGGAGAGGGGTACAGGACACAACCTAATGAAAAAATGGGCAAAGTAGTTAAACAGACATTTCTCCAAAGATATACAAATGACCAATAAGCACATGAAAAGATGCTCAACATCACTAATCATTAGAATAA
Organism: Zalophus californianus; assembly: GCF_009762305.2. Taxonomy (NCBI): domain Eukaryota; kingdom Metazoa; phylum Chordata; class Mammalia; order Carnivora; family Otariidae; genus Zalophus; species Zalophus californianus. The sequence continues at coordinate 39,870,309 of NC_045595.1, read as the reverse complement.
TGTACATCAAAGCCACAATGTGACAGAACTTCACATCCATTAGGTTGGCTGCTCTCCAAAAAAAAAAAAAAAAAAAAACAGGAAATAACAAGCATTGGCTACCAAAGATGTAGAGAAACTGGAACCCTATACTGGCTGGTGGGCATGCAAAATGATGCCACCACTGCGGCAAAGTGTGGTGTGCTCCTCAAAAACAAAAATAAAGAATTACCAGATGATCCAGCCATTCCATTTCTGGGTAAGTACCCCAAACCCAGATACATGTACACCAATTCACAAAGCAGTATTATTCACAATAGCCAAAAGGTGGAAAATACCATCAATCAACAGATGAATGGATAAATAATGTGCATGCAATGGGATATTACTAGGGCTTAAAGTGGAAATTCTGGCACATGCTACAACTCTGAATAATCTTGAACACAATATGTTAAGTGAAATAAGCCAGACAAAAGAACAAATTTTATGATTTCACTTACATGAGTTATTTAAAATTGAATCAGAGGCAAGGAGCAGAAAGATATTAGCCAGGGGCTGGGGGAAGGGAAGTGTGAGGTGTTATTGTTTAATGGGTACAGAGTTTCAGTTTGGGAAGATAAAAAAGGCCTGGAAGATGGACAGAGATGATGGTGGCAAAAGACTGTGAATATATTTAATGCCACCAAGTTATACACTTAAAATGGCAAAATTTGTTATGTATATTTTACCCCAATAGAAAAGTGTTGAAAATGGGACAAAAGATTCGAAAAGGCATTTCTCCAAAGAAGATAAATGGCCAACAAGCACATTAAAAGATGCTTAACATTATTATCCATTAGGGAAACACAAATCAAAACCACATTTCACAAGATACCATTTCACATCCACTGAGGTGTCTATAATCAAAAAGATGGGACAATAACTAGTGTTGGGGAGAATGCAGGGAAATTGGAAATCTTATACATTGTTGGTGGGAATGCAAAATGGTGCAGCCACTGTGGGAAAATAGTCTGGCAGTACCTCAAAGTTAAACACAGAGTTAACATGTGACGTGACAATTCCATTCTATTAAATGAATAAATTAGATGATATATAAATTTTATTAATATTAAAAAAATTTGGAAAGGAAGATATCAAAAGCTATTCACATGATCACCTCTTCCTTCCATTCCCTGTTCTGGGAAGGTTCTGTGAGCAGAGGCAGCAAATTATAATTTCTGACATGCCTAGTATTAATTTCTGGTTAACATACAATTGCCAGTGGTTACTAAAATTTATCTCTAAATTTCACTGGACTCCCCACAGGCATTCAACTGAAACACACCAAGGAAAATTACTGAAAGAGAAGTCTTAAGCTTATCATTTTTTTAATTAATTTTTTTTGAGAGAGAGCACACGCATGCACACATGAGTGGCGGCGGGGGAGGCAGGGACAGACAACTGAGAAGGTAGGAGGGAGAGAGAATCTCAAGCAGGCTCCATGCCAAGCATGGAGCCCTACACGGGGCTCAATCTCATGACCTTGAGATCATAACCTGAGCCAAAATCAAGAGTCCAATGCCCAGTTGAATGAGCCACCCAGGTGCCCCCCAGCTTTTAATTTCTTAAATTAAAAATTCTTTTTGTTGTTTAATAAAGCCACTAAGTAATAATTTGTTTTACAAATTAGTATTTCCACACACACAGAAGTTTTTGTAGAAGTGGTTTTTCATCTATGTATGGTGTAGTGACCTCTGAATTGCATCTCCTGGATCTAATTAGAGTAACTGCTTTTGATACCTTTGAAACTTAAAATACAGTGTGTACAAAATTCGTTTTAGTTTATGGGATTTAATTCCTATCAGACAAGTTAATATCATAGTCTTTGAAGCACCCCATAGTTTAACCCCCATCTTTCCATTAACTACTTTTCAATCCTTCTGTAGGCAGGGCCCCAATCAAGAGAATACTTTTTCATCATGATTATACCATATTTTATCAATTAAATGAACAAATAAAATATATCATAGAACAGAGAGCCCAGAAATAGACCCAACACAAAAGGAAACTTGGTATACGGGAAAGGACCAATTACTCAGGAAATACCCTAAGAAATGGTAGGAGTACACTACAAAATTTTACCAAAGTGTAAAAAATATTTTTTTCTGATTAATAGTCATAAAAAATTAGAAAATACAGATAGAAACTGTATTTTAATTACATTAAATTAAAACTGCCCATGAACTGCCCAGTAATTATCATTAAAATACATTTTAGTGTATTTTTCACTGAACTTTATTCTATTCTACTCATTCATTAAAATATGGCATTCTATTTTGCTATCCCTTTTCTTTCCCTCCTTATTCACTATGGGTATTGTCACATGCTCAGTAATCTGATAGGATTTTTAATTTGTATCACATATAATTGCACCATTATTTAATAACCATCACTTTAAAAGAGTTAGGTTTTCTTCCAGCTGATTACAATTAAAAATAATTGTAGTTAATATCCTAATAATAAACTTCAGAGGTATCTGTTTATTACTTTAGGACAGATTCCTTAAGGAATTACTGAGTCTAAAATATAAATATCAACTTCTGATACATCCTTTCAAAAGCCTCTCAGAAATGCTGTACCACTTCAGAGTGTCATCAGTATAGAAACACCTATTTCATTCAAGTATTAAATTTTTTCAAAACTCCTGTCACAATTTAATAGCAGGAAAACACTTTAATTTGCATTTCCTTTACGGCTAGTAAGCCTGAGTACTTTAGCCTATGTTCACTGCTCACATTCCTTGTGTGTCTGAATAGGTCCTCCACAGTCCTCTCACCCTGGGGTTCCTCAACTTTGGCACCACTGACATTGTGAGCCTGGTAATTCTTTGTAATAGGGGAATGTCCTGTGTAGTGTAGGATGCTGAGCAGCGTCCCTGGCCACTACATGCTTGAAGTCATAAGTGCCCAATCCCCACTCTCTCAGAATTTGTGACAACCATAAACATCTACAAACATTGCCAAATGTTACACAGAAGACAAAAATTGTCCCCAATTAAGAACCACTGCCCCATCCCCCTACCCTTTAAAATTGTCTTTTTCCTACTCTTATGGTATCATGGAAAAAGCAAATTACTGTGTGACATGAATATGAACTTTTGTATTCCCATTTTGTACTGACTGCTTAAAAAAACAGCAATTGTTTTTACATAAATGTTGAAGTTACACTAAAATCTTTGTCTAATTGTTCCAATTTTGAAATAACCCTTGAAATATTAACACATTTTCTTGCTCAGAAACTCGTATGTGAAGATGGCATGGTATTTACCTGCTTCAAAGCAAAAAAGCTCTAACACAAAATACTGAAGTGAGTTTTTCAAATTAAGAGTACTAAAATAGGGCACCTGGGTGGCTCAGATGGTTAAGCGTCTGCCTTCGGCTCAGGTCGTGATCCCAGGGTCCTGGGATCGAGTCCCGCATCGGGCTCCCTGCTAGGCGGGGAGCCTGCTTCTCCAGCTCCCTCTGCCTCTCTCTCTCTCTCTCTCTCTGACTTCCATGAATAAATAAATAAAACATTAAAAAAAAAAAATCTTAAAAAAAAAAAAAGAGTACTAAAATATCTCCTGATAGTTGTACACATCAAGGATCCAATCCAATGGAAAAGAAAAGCTTCAAGAGGTAACACAAATGTTCAGATAATACCTCAGCATGAACTTGGGTTTCTTCTTTGGCAACTTATATATTCATGATAAGGATTCTAACATGTCTAAAGAGTCAAGTTACTTTTCTCTACTCATCCATCTCTCCCTACCAATTAAAGCAAAAAGTTGAAGAAACAGTGTGTTCCGGTTAGCCTGATTTATGCTCAAGTCTTAGCTAACCTTTGGCCCCTTACTGAAAATCTTTCTAAAATTTATTAATATACCAACATGAACCCTTCTGTCGCCCATAAACAGCTGAACCAAAGATACATCTCCTCTAACAGCAAGGCTCAGGTTGAAGAGACAACCAATTCAGAACTCAGAGGATACCAGAGGTTTTTAATAGCACTAGCTCAATGGCTGAGGTGGATCTATTCTGTCCCCTACTTGAAGAGAGTAGCTCTTCTTACCACTTTCCCCACAATCCGTATGATACCAATTCCAAATTCCCATTAACAGGCATTGGTCCATTCCTTCACCCTCAAGTTTCCCAGAGCCTAGGTAGGCCCTGGGCCCTTTTTGCATTCTACCAACTCACACTATACCATCAGGGTCAACAGCAGTTAGAAAATTCAGAAGAAATAAAACACTGATCCTCCACTAATAAAATCAGTTTAGAAAAATTAGTTTAGAAAAGATACAAAGACAATAAACAAATAAGACATCATAAACAACTAGTTGTGGAGATTTAGTGATGGTACGACAGAACCTAGAGAAAGGAAATATAAAATGTAGGCTTAGATCTATCTAGGGAAGGCTTCAGGACAAAGTAGGAATGCAAGAAGAACGAATACAATGTGGAAAAGTACAGGACCTAAAAGTAGAAGCTTAAAAGGGACAAATTTCCCAACCATTACTGACCATTTTTGGCTACAGAGTTCTATGTTATGGTGAAACGTCCTGTACACTGTAGGGTGTTTAGCAAAATCCCTGGCCTCTACAACTTGCTGCCAGTAGCACTCTCACCCAAAGTGGTGACAACCAAAAATATCTCCAGAAAATGCCAAATGAACCCTGGGGGGAAAACTGCTGCCCCCCACACACAACAAGGACCACTGCAATACACAATTCCTTTTGTTGAGGATTACACTGGTTCCTGAAAATTAATAAGGTTGGGAAAATGAGAACTGCCAGATTAAAGTCTCACAATATTTGAAGAATAATATGCATATATATTTTTTAATGGCAGAAAGGAATTCTAAAATGCAGATGATTCATTTAAAAAATAAATAAAACGCTCATTAACATTAAAGTCTATCTCATGAATCACTTTCAACCGTACAGGAAAATGTGCTGTGGAGATGTGACTTTAAATTTTTTTCTCAGGTGTAATCTTGTATACTGAGAAAGGCAGAAGTAAAAAACAACGACAAAAATCTTTCCACACTGACCCAGAGACAAACTCATGTGGTGCAAAGCAAAGAAATCAGTAATTGTTGGGTTTTTTTTTCTTTTCTTTTCTAAGTAGGCTCCATGCCCAGCTTGGGAGTCCAATGTGGGACTTGAACTCATGACCTGGAAATCAAGACCTGAGCTGAGATCAAGAGTCTGATGCTTAAGACGAACCATGAAAGACTATGGACTCTGAGAAACAAACTGAGGGTTCTAGAGGGGAGGGGGGTGGGGGGATGGGTTAGCCTGGTGATGGGTATTAAAGAGGGCACGTACTAAATGGAGCACTGGGTGTTATATACAAACAATGAATCATGGAACACTACATCAAAAACTAATGATGTAATGTATGGTGATTAACATAATTAAAAAAATACAAAAAAAGGAATTTTGAGTTAAAAAAAAAAAAAAGTCTGATGCTTAATCGACTGAGGCACCCAGGCACCCCGGGTTTTCTTTTTAAGGAGACCGAAATATATAAATGATGAAGGCTTTACAGTTTCTGTTATTGAAATATGAGTTTACACATTCACAGGTGGTGGGAGATTATTGTACATTTCAGTATACAGGGTTCATCCTGGAGAATCTTGAGTTTGAAGATGAGGCTCAAAGAGTCTAACAGTATTTGTAATAATGGCTTTTAGTAGATTAATATGTGCCTATTTTCTGCTATGTCATATACAGATTATTTTTATTCATATTTTGAAGTATGCCCCAGAGTTTTGTGTTAATCTAAATTTATTAATTAAAGACATAATTACTTAGGAAGGATTTTTCTGTATCTACACTCTCAAAAGGAAGAAAAACAATCATTAAAAGCACAGCATCTACTACAAGGACAATTTATACTCTGGTCCAAGAATTGTCTGAACATATGGAAAACACATGAACAATTAAATAGATAACCTTCCCAAGAATGTCCACCTATATGTGATGAAAACAAGAAAATAAACTGGAAGCTTGGCTGAGTTCAAATTTCACCTCAGCCACTTTTTCATTTCACATGTAAGATTATCTAAGATAATCCCTCCTTTGTTTCCCCATCTATAAAATGGAAATAACTGGGGGGCGCCTGGGTGGCTCAGTCGCTATGCATCTGCCTTCGGCTTGGGTCGTGATCCCAGGGTCCTGGAATCGAGCCCTGCATGGGGCTCTCTGTTAGGCAGGAGGCCTGCTTCTCCTCCCACTTCCACTGCTTGTGCTCCTGCTCTCGTTACCTCTCTCTCTCTGTCAAATAAATAAATCTTTTTAAAAAATGGAAATAACTGTACCTACTTCACAGAACTGTGAGGATTAACATTAGTGTAAGCAGAGTGCGTGTTAGCAAAGTAACTTACACTTAATAAGCACTCAATGGTTGTTTTTCCTCAAGAAACTCAGGACAGGGAGAACATCTGAGAATATTACAGGAGAACTATGGCAGACAGCTTTCCAGGTGGCATTACCAGGAAAAGAATTAGAACAGTGAGCAAGATCTCTGGTAGACCACAATAAAATGGTTGGGCTTATCTTATGTACTGTTGTTACACAACAGACTGTAAGAATTTCAGGCAATCTCTCTGGCCTAAGAATACTTCTTTAACTATTCCCTTCGTTAAAGAGGAGAAAATCTTTTATCCAATACTCCTCCTTCCACCATTAACAAAACTATTTCGTTCAAAAAAAATACATGAAGTATTGCAGCTAACAGATAAGGAGAATAGGAAAAAACACCTATTTATCACCTAGTTTTGTCAAACCTTATATTTTTTTACAGTTCTTGATGAACTAGAAAATATATTATTGCCCTTGCTCCAAAAAATTCTTGGACTCCACCAGGATCTCCAATGCACTGATCCTTCTACCTTTTTACTGTCCTTCATCCCCTTTGATATCCACTCTCTTCAATATCCAGCTTAAGTTAAAATAATCATTATAATCACCACCTTGCATACAGTTGACTCTCTAGTCCTCCTTTGCCTTCATTGTACTCACAAAATCAACTACATTGGTTAAATGTAAAAGAGAAAAAAAGAGAAAAATGCACCACACCATGCTCGTTGGACTCAAGTACACTATTAATGCTGACAGGTAATAAATTTCCCCAGTTTATTCACTCTCAGGCTCCTGTAGGTAACTATTTTATATCATCCTCCTCAAACCCCCACTGAGTTTTTCCTTAACATCACACTCAAGGACTTTGCTTCTTGCTTCACTTATAAAACTGAAGCAGTGAAGAATTTCCAGAGTTCCACCACATTTATCCACCTGCTAGCAGGATCTTGTATTCCCTGAATTCCCACCTGTAATCAGATGAACTATTCATTCTCTCATCTGTTAACATACGAGATTCTCTCCTTTTGTGCACCTACTCAGGAGCATCACTTGTGTAATTCTCTTTCTCCTATCAACTACATCTATATCTACTTTTTAATCTCTAATGAATCATTTCCATTACCATGCAAATATGTATTTCTCCCATCTCAAAAATTTCCACTTACCCTCCTATCCCCTACATTATTTATTTGCTGTCCTGGGCAGGAAAATTCCTTAAAAGGGTTGTCTCCTTCCTGTTATCTTTCAAACCCACTCCAAACAAGCTTTCAGTTCCACCACTAAAATTAATCTGCTCTTAACAAAGTCATCAATGACCTCCACATTGTTAAGTCCAAAGGTCAATTCTCACACTTCATCTTTAATTAGCCTAGAAAGAGTATTTCACACTGATGACCATTCTTCCTTATTTTCTTTTAAATCACTGGCCTTTGTTGCTCATTTCCCTTCATAGGTTTCCCAAACTTCTTAACTCTAGAGCAATCCAAAGCTCAGAATCTCTCTTCTCTGCCCACACTTGGGGATCTTATCCAGTCTGGAGATTTTAAATACCATCTATATGCCCATTTTATCTCCTGATCTCCACATTCATCATCCATCCGACCACCTGCTCCACATCAATATAAAATTCAGCGTGTCCAAAACTGGACTCCTGATCTTTCCCATAAAATGCCCCTGCCACAGCCTTTCCCACTGCTGTGTGATGAAATTCCATCTTCTAGCTGCTTAGGCAAAACCCCTGAGTCATTTTTGACTCCGTTCTTTCTCTCGTACACCATAGCCTAGTCATTCTTGATTCCATTCTTTCTCTCGTACACCACAATCTATCTACAGGAAATCCTGTCAGTTGTACCTTCAAAATATAAAAAGAATATGACTAATCCTCACCACCTCCAGTTACCTGAACCACTACCGTTCTTCAATAATATCATTACCTTCATCTTCAACAACCCCTGCTTCTAGCTTATTTTACGTAAAGCACATTTTCAGCACAGTCATTTGTAAAACAATCCTCTTAACACGTAAGTCAGATAATGTCACTTCTCTACTCAAAACTCCGCACTGGCTCCGAACTCCATTCAGAGTAAAGCCCAAAGTCCTTACAATGGTCCACAATGTCTTATAAAAGCTAACTCCAATCCCCTTTACCTCTCCGACCTGCTCTCCCTGGTCAGTCTACTCCAGCCACAGTGGCCTCCTTGTTAGTCTGTGAAAAGGCAGGACACACTCTTAAGCACTTCTGTGTGGGAAGATTTCTCTGCCTGGAATGCTCTTCTATATATAAGGCTTAGTCTGACCACCCTCTTTAAAATTACAAGTTCCTCTCCAATACCTTAACACTCATTTCCCCTACCCTTCATATTTTTCCATTGCCCTTACAATCAAGTAACATAATATATAATTTATTACATTTACTATCTGCTCACATATTTGTTCACCTATATATATATAGATAGATAGATACATATCACAACTACCAAGAATATGTCTGATAAATAGGAAGTGCTCAATAAATATTTTGTGACTATCCTGAGGCCTGCTTTGGTGGGAATAATACACAACCCACCTACAGTACAAAAAAAAAAAATCAGTAACATACCACTTTACAAACAGATTTAGGAAGTACTGTATGTGCAACTGTTTTTGCAGTAGTAGTACAGATTCATATTTAAACTATAATGCATGGGCGCCTGGGTGGCTCAGTTGGTTGAGCGACTGCCTTCGGCTCGGGTCATGATCCTGGAGTCCCGCATCGGGCTCCCTGCTCAGCGGGGAGTCTGCTTCTCCCCCTGACCCTCCCCCCTCTCATGCTCTCTCTAGTAAGTAAATAAATAAAATCTTAAAAAAAAAAAAACTATAATGCATAACAGCAACAAGAGCAAACAGATAACCACTAATATCAGACACTGCTCTCAGCACTCCTCACAACCACCCTGAGTTAGGCAGCATTATTTCACTCATCTTTCACTCATCTTATCATCAGTAAGCAACTAAGAAACAAAGAGGTTAAATAACCTGCCCATGGTTGCACAACTAGTAAGTGGCAGAGCCAGGATTTTAACCTAAGCATTTTGGCTTCAGAATCCACACTCTTAAAAAGTCACATCATCTAGTTACGAGGGGGGGCGGTGCGCGGGAGGGGCGGGCGGGGGCAGGGAAGGAAGGGCAAATATGCATCTCTAAGCTACTCTGTAATAGGAAAAGATACAAGAGTCTACCTGCCTTTGGGGAATTCACAATCTAAACAAAAAGACAGCATAACAAAATCTATACATACAATGATGGAAGCAATCATAAAGTACTCACTGGGCTAAGACTTGCCTACATGCAGACTTTTGTATGTATCTTAAAAAGATGAGCACAAAGGAAAAGAGGGGTCCCTGTTCCAGGCAGAGGGGTACAGTATGTGCAAAGTCACTGACATAAGAGCATGATCCACCATAGAACTCTGAGTAGTTTAGGAAAGCAGAAAAAAACAAGGGGAGCAAACTGGGGGAATAGCAAGTTAAGCAGAGACACAATCATACACATCTTAAAACATCATGATAAAGATTTTAAATTTTAACAAGCAAGGAGGAGGGTGCATAAAAATTTTACTCATGGGAATAAAAGGATATTTACACTGTAGCAGGACTACTGCTGATAGCACAGATTAGAGACTAAACAGAAAAAATAAACTGCAGTTTAGGAAACAATTTAGAAAAGCCTACAAAGAAATCTGGGCAAGATGAGAATGATTGGTAATGTCTACAGAATGGTAACCCCAATGTTTAGAATCTTCATGTCCATTTCCACTAATATTGCCCTATTTCAAGTTCCCATTTCCTCTATCCTAAACTCCCATAATAGCCTCCCAAGAGATTTCCCTAGCTCACCTAAATTAGACACCAAGTTCCCCAAGGCAGAGCTCTGCTTTATCTCTCTTCTAAGAACAAACAAAAAAAACCTTCAAAACTTATAAAATCTTTCTAAATGTAAAATTCTATGTATCAGCAAGACACTCTGATTTATCCCAGATAGTTTTTCCTGACTGCTCATTGTTCCCTCTAGCTGGATTGAGCTAAACTGCCTCCTGTCTCAGGAAGCTTTCCCTAATCCTCAGAAATCAACTTCTTACTCTAATGCTCCCGAAGCACTTTATTACTCCCTTAAAGCAACTATTATATTCTGCCCAGACCATAATCACTAAGTTCTAGACTTTTTTTCCCCCTTGTGAGGTTCCATGAAGCTAAGCATCATGCAACAGAATTTTTTTTTCAGGAGGGAACTGTCTTTTGTTATGGAAACACTCTGACAGGAACTTAAACAAAAGCTATGCTTCAAATTGTAAGCATTTCAACAATTCAGAGAGGTTAAAAACAATGAATTTCTCACAATGAAAGAACAGGGGTTCTTTCTTGCAAGTCATAGTTATAACCTCATAACAGTTTTAAGATAACAATTTTAATACTTTACCTGTATGAATTGGGGACACTGTATATGCATGCACATATGCTGGTTAGAGCATATACCAATGAGGTTGGCTCCCCAGCTCACGGTTCCCACTTTCTTAGAAAGGGATATAATAACAAAGATGGTCCTCCAGGAATCAATACTTTCCCTGTCCATTACTTGCCCCCTCCCCCCTGCAAAAAGTGGATTAATCCTAGGGTCAGCCAACTGGACATTTCACCCCAGAAATGTGAAATATGGAGAGAACACAGACGAAGTTACTGGACTAAATCACCCCTTTGGCAGGAACCTAAAGGAAACATCCAGCAACTACTGGTCCAGCCCCTGAGTACCCCATTCTCATATCCTTGGCTTGGTAGTTTAACCCAACCTGTGATTCTAAGTTCTACCTCAATATCCTTCCAATAAATCTGTCTCTTCTCTCATTTTTTGGGCTTAAGAGAACCAAAATCAGTCGTTCTGCTTGCAAGCAAAAAAGCTTTAATTTGATGCTTTCAAAAAGTCATATATTCTTTGAGGACTACATATTTAGTGCTCTATCTTTAAGCAGAAATCTGAGCTGAGAAAAAACCCTCTTCTGAATTTTCAAATTACAACATAAAAGTTCACTTCTTATATTTTAATATTTAAAATGCTGTGACACTAATAAATTAATTCAAGTCTAAGTGGACATTCCCAAATGAGCCATCTGAACATTCAGTCTAGCAGACTAACCATGGTATTCAGAGATTCTGGGTTTTAGTTTTGTTCTCTGCATGTAATTCTCCAGAATGTCAAAGACCCTATATGTTGTTATATACGCTGACAATCTCTTTATGACAGATCACTATTTACTGCTATTCTTTATTAGCACCTTTTCCCTTGATTATAGTTTGAATTTTATGTTTTTCCAATATAAATATCCAAGGTCTTCAAAAACCTTGATTTTCCTAGATCACAAATTAGATCTAAATTTATAAATATTTATGAATTTATAAGTCTGAAGAAGGTTGTACACTTCAGCCAATCATATCTGTGAAATTCTTTTTAATGGGAGTATAAAAAATAGAAAGTATTTAAAAAGGTAATTGCTTAAAAGTCAGAGAAATTATAAATTAAGAAAAATTAAGTTACTGATGGTGAAATTTTCTAATAGAGAAATAAAAATATTCAAACTGAATACTAGAAAGCAAAGCTGATCCAAATAGTATTTTTAAAAGGCTACTGGCATTTTTTTTCCAACTACTCCTGAAAAATATGAATTTAATTCCTTAGAACACAAAGGTTTGCTCAAGTATGTTTTAGTTTTTCCTGGTGGCTTTTTTTTTAAGCTACTAACTCAATTCTCACTTTCATTTTGTATTTTACTGAATGAATAGAAAAATTCAGCAAATTCTGGGGCACACAAAAGGAGAAACTGTCAACTTCTTTCTTTTATGAAAAACTGCATTGTTCAAAATTGTTTTACATAGGTAGCCTATCCTATTATAATACCTATAGGTATTATAATAAAAAATACATTTTAAATACCTAGCCACATTTCTTATCAGTAAGAAATTCAGTAATTTTTAAAAATTAGCACATTTAGAAAACTTCATCCCATTAACATGGTTCTATTGTTCAACCATAAATTTTTAAAAAGGAAAATCTCTAAGAATCACAAATAAGGGTATAATTTTATCCACCAAATCCTTATAATGATCTGAACAACTTTTGAAGACTACCAACTAAATATAAAAGCAATATACTTATGTTTCTTAAAACTTTTGACTTGAAACATGCCAATACATGTTTCTTAAAACTTTTGACTTGAAACAAGTCAATCTTACACTGAATACTCAGAAGCCTTTCTTTCAAGAATGAATGATACTTCCAAACTACTAACCATCCAATATTTAAATATGTGCTTTTCCTAAAACGTCAAAGAGCTAAAAGCACAATATTCATCAAATCTCAATCAGGATCAACTGTAAGACTCTCCAATATTTTAAGAATTCTAGGGTGCCTGGGTGGCTCAGATCATGATCCCGGAGTCCTGGGATCCAGTTCCACATTACACTCCCCCTGCTCTGCGGGGAGCCTGCTTCTCCCTGTGCCTCTGCCTGCCACTCCCCCTGCTTGTGCAAGCTCTCTCTGTCAAATAAATAAAATCGTTAAAATAAGAATTCTAGACCACTACTGGTATTTGAAAGACATTCAATTTCAGAGCTATTAAAACATAGGAAAAACATATGCCAATGAAGAAAATTTATCTTAATTTTAACTTAAAAATGTCTTTTTTGGGTAACGAAGAAACTCTGGGGTTAAACCTTTTTTTTTTTTAAGATTTTATTTAGTTACTTCAGAGAAAGAGAGAGGGAGAGGAAGCGCACGTGAGCATGCAAACAGGGGGCGGGGCAAAGGGAGAGGAAGCAAATCCTAAACAGACTGTTGAGTGCTGAGCCTGAAGTGCAGCTCCAGATGCAGGGCTCCACCTCAGGACCCCTGGGATCATGACCTGAGCTGACATCAAGAGTCAGACACTCAACTGACTGAACCATCCAGGCGCTCCAAACCTTAATTTTAATAAAATTTGTGATTATGTCAAAATTTTGAAAAATATCTGGAATTTATATATACACAGAGCAGAAAAAATTTGAAAAGCAGAAACTTAAAGCAGTTTCAATTTTATTTCCATCTAATCTAACCAAGCTCTATAGCACTTCATACATTATGAGGCTATGATCTCTTGAAATTAAAGCTTTCCTCTCCCTACCCAAAATCTAAAATCAGAAATCTGTGACAAAAATTATTATTATTGGTTTACCCCTTCTATACCCGATTAGTCTGAGGCTCATGGCATATGCTAATTTAAGGGTCAACTGAAAAAAAATTACTCTCTAAAGGAACTACACTTAAAGTTTTCCCCCACCCTAATTTTAAAAATGAAGGTAACATATGTGATACAGGTGAATGCTGATAAAAGCAGCAAGCAAAATATCATATAAAATATAATACTGTAATGCTAAAATAATAAATACCATAAGCAACTATGGCTGTTTGCTCACCACCGCAGTCCTAGCAACTAGCCCAGTACTTGGCACAGAATATATGCTCAATAAATATCTACTGACTTTTAAGTAACATCTCAAGAGATGTGAAGGAATGAAGGAACATAAACGCCACACAATCAAAAATTACACAAAAACTAAGTGGGAGAAGAAGATAACGAAAGGAACCTCGACATTCAGAAAATTTCACACCAGCATATCTTATATAGAATACCATATAATATGCATTATCATGTAGTAAGCTTTCAGTAAATCCCAGCCCCTTTTCCTTCCCGTTTTCCTTTGAACAGGGTCCACCTAAAATATTTACTTCACAAAACTCAATGAAATTCAAACATTTCAAGAATATAATATCTGCATACCTGAATCCATACCTGAATATAATCAGTAGATATAAAAAGAAAGATGTACTAATTGCACAAATCAGTTGCAAATGTGACGATGGACTGAATGTGTTCTTCCAAAAATTTTATGTTGAAGCCCTAACACATAAAATTATAGTATTTGGAGATGAGCTCTTGAGAGGCAATTAGGTACAGATGAGATCACGGGGGTGGGGCCCTAATGATGGAATTAATGTCCTTATTATGAGACACCAGAGAAAGAGGATGCTTGCTGTTTGTTTCACCTCTCTCATACCCAGCCCCCTTCCTTCTCTCCTTTCCCCTTGCCATGTGAGGACAGAGCAAGAAAGGTGGCCTGCAAACCAGGAAGAGAGTCCTCACCAAAGCCCAAACATGCTGGCACCCTGATTTCAGACATCCAGCCTCAGTAACTGTGACAAAATAATTTCTGTTGTTAAGCCATCCAATGTACGGTATTTTGTTATTGTAACCTAAGCTAATACAGCAAGTCAACTATTGAACAAACAGTGACATATACTACAGAAGGCTATAAAGATCAAAACATAAATTATGACCTCTAAAGAGCCTAGCTTGGTAGAAAAATCACACTTGTATTAAAATACCCATAACATAGAGCAGAAAACGATAAATGGAAAATTTATGAAGGCAAAATTACTATATTGTTTGAAATATAGGGAAGTCAAAGTTACCTTTGCCTAAATAGAATCTAGACACAGGGAAACTGAAAGGGAAGAGAAATCAAGCTCCTCTCTCTCGCCCTCCCTTCCTCCCTCTCTCACATACACATCTCAAGATTTGGATAACAATAGTTTCTATTATTTCCTAAAGTTAGAAAGAATACTTCTTTAACAGATGAAGACAAGGTTTTGCTTTTTCTCCATTTACATATTTAATCCAGCTCCTACTTTATGTCACGTTCTCAGCAAGGCAATTTCAGCCCCCTCAACACTTGGAAAACCACAAGCAGAAACAGATTAGTAAGCAAACAGCTGCAAAAAAAAAAAAAACGTGACCAATGCATGTCGGAAATATGGCGGTTTCTATTAAGGGGATCTGAGACACTTGTCAGCAGATTACTATGTATTTGAATAGAGCTATCTGAACAATCTTAAAAGGCAAGTGGAGGTTATGCCAGGAGGAAGAACATCAGAGGCAAGCAACAGAAAGGTGCTATTAGAATTTAATACTAGCAAAATAGAGCACTGTATATTCAATGAAATGCAAATAATTTGGGTAAATTACAAATGGTGGCAAAAGACAAGATTGGAAAGGTAAGAAGAACCCAAATCAAGAAAGAATTTTAATGAGTAAGACAATATTTGCCTCATCAGAAGAATAAAAGTGTAAGAAGGAATGATATTAACTAGTAACAATAACAAGGGAGACTTCAATGGGAACAAAGAGTGATCATACATCCTAATTAGAACAGTCCTGGTCTACACCTGTTCAGCTGATGTTCCACCCAGTTTACCACTTGTCCCATATTTAATGAAGTGTTATTAGTAACTGCATTAAAATATGCAAGTTTGGTAGACCTCTCCACTTTGTACTTCCAACTTCTGCCATGATCTTGTCAGCTTGTTTATGAAATGCATGGATAATGAAGGAAGTCCTCACTTTAATGCGCAGTTAAATCTGAAAGAGGACAGAAATAACTAATTTTCTCTCTCTCACCCTTTCCAGACTCAATGTATCTAACCCTTCCCTTTCAAGGGTTAATATGCAGGGGACCTCTCCAGAGGATAGGGCAGGTAGCTCCTCTGGAAGTGGAAGAAGTGGTCAACACTGCCATCACTAATGTCCCACTGACGTATCAGCCAAGTTATGGCCTGTGATTTTGCCCCCAAAATACAGAGTTGCCAAGATACCAATGAGCAGAAGTCATGGGAAATTACAGGCTAAGTATATGCAGAGTAGCTAATATTAACACACAAAGCCAGTACTCTTTTACTGAAATGAAAAATTAAAGCTTCTCTCTCCCCTATGTATATTAACACTCGTCCACATGAAACTAGCTAATGGATATATTTGTGAATAATAATTTTATATGTATCTGTCCCTGGTTCCTAACACAATAACTTCCTCCCTTCCTCTCTCACATACACATCTCAAGATTTGGATACAGTAGTTTCTATTATTTCCTAAAGTTAGAAAGAATACTTCTTTAACAGATGAAGACAAGATGTTGCTTTTTCTCCATTTACATATTTAATCCAGCTCCTACTTTAGGAAAAGCCTTGAAAAAAGGAGTGCTAGGACAAACTTTTGTTCTCCTATTTAGTCTTTGGCCCATTCCTGACAAAGAGCTCTTAAAACCTGTGGAATTTCCAGAGTGATAGAAACAGCTTTTGTTCTAATGAGGCGACTCTTGGGCTCCTGGATGGGGGCTGGTAACCACCAACACCAAGTGAGGATTAGTAGTTTGGAACTTTCAGCACTGAGAGAGGAGAGGGGCTAGAAATAGAGTGAATAATCAATCATGCCTACATGATGAAGCCTCCATAAAAATCTATAAACTATAGGATTCAGAGAGCTTCCAGAATCATGAACAAGAATGCATCCACATGCTGGGAGGGTGGTGCACCCCAAACTCCACATGGACAAGAGCGTCTATGCTCAGGATCCTGCCAGGCTTCGCCCTATGTTATCTCTTCGTCTAGCTATTTATTTTGTATCCTTCAATATCTAGTGTAATAAACCAGTAATCTAGTTAAGTAAACAGTTTTCCTGAGTGCTATGAGCCACTCTAACAAATTAATGGAACCCAAGAAGCAAGTCATGGAAACCTCTGATTTTTTAGCCTGCTGATCCAAACTACAGGTAACAACCCGGATGTGTGACCAGCATCTGAACAGGGAGATAGACAGTCTTGTAAGATTAAGCCCTTAAATTATGAGATCTAATATTAACCCCAGGCAGACAGTGTCAGAAGTGAATTGAATTGTAGGACATTCAGCTGGTGTCACAGTATTACCTGAAAGCCCAAACATTTAGTGTCGGAAGTGTTCTGAGCATGAGAGTAAAGGAGAAAACAGAATTTTCCAGGCAATATTTGATTAGATAAGAGGCAAACATCTGAGACTTTCACCTTTACTGAAAATCAAGAATAACACTTATAATTAGACTATGAATCTTTGACAAGTAGTATATATTTCTCAAAACTTTACCAAGTTGCTCAAATAGAATTCCAAAAGGTAAAACTAGAAGACCTGGTTAAAGATCTTGATCATACCCATCACTGTTTTTATTTCACAGGTGAAAGAACTATGAGACACATTATTTTATTTTTTTTTAAGATTTTATTTATTTATTTGATAGCAAGAGCAGGAACACAAGCAGGGGGGTGTGGGAGAGGGAGAAGCAGGCTTCCCGCCAAGCAGGGAGGCCCGATGTGGGGCTTGATCCCAGGACCCTGGGATCATGACCTGAGCCAGAGGCTGACGCCTAACGACTGAGCCACCCAGGCGCCCCTATGAGACACATTTTAAAGCTTGATGCATCCTTTTTCCTATGAAGCAGAATCTTTCAATCTTGGCACCACTGACATTCTGGGTCTGATAATACTTTGTTGTTGGGAGTTATCCTGTGCCATGCACAGCATCCCTGGCCACTACCCATTCTCAGTAGCATTCCCCCACTAGTAACTACCAAAAATGTCTCTAGTCATTGTCATCCCTGGTTGAGAACCACTGCTGTAAATTTTTGAAAAGGAAAGTCAAAACAAGTATTACAGAATTAAATGCAAACTTGCAGAAAAAGCCCACATCTCAAAATCTCAAACATCTTCAATTAGTTTTACTGTTAATTATTGCAAAGTCCTACAAGTTTACATAAACACCATAGCTAAGATTAAATATTTTACTTAGATTTAAATAAAAGAGTGTATTTATTCAAAACTAAATTTAAAACAATAGGAACAATCTTAAGGTTAAGTCCATTTTTGTGGGTGGTATTTTTATTCTTCCTGATTGAGTATCAGGACTCTAGGACATTTCTACAATCTCAGAGTGCTCTCAGGTTTCAGCCAACCAAAGAGCAAAATGCAGTTTTTTCCCCTCAAAACAACTTGCTTTTTTTTGGCCTATTTACAAAGAAAGAGGCCAGAAACAGATTGCGAAGAAAAACTTTACAAGGACAAAATTTCAAATACCGTCATCAAAATTAAAGACACAGCTCATACTCTGTATCTGAAGTCCCTTTTACTGATATGACTACTTGTCTATGGAATGTGACTAAAAAGAAAGATATATGCCAGAAATAACAATTCAATCCAGTCATTACAAAGATTATTCCTTGCTATATAGTCATGACCGTCTTTCTTAAACAACTTGCTGCTTGAGACTGTCTTAAACTCAAATTATTCCTAACATACAGAAGTATAATTATTTATAAGTAACTTCATTAGGCTACTTTATTATTTTTATTAATAAAAATCTAGCAAAAACCCTGAAAAACAAATCATAACTTCATAAATGAGGAAGACAGAAAGTACAATTGGTAATAAACAAATGGAAAGATGCAGGCGCAAATTAAAATGAGATACCATTTTTCATCTATCAGATTTTCAGATTTAAAAGCTTAATAATGCTCGGTGCTGACAGTGGTAGAGAAATAACTTTCACACAGTGCTGGTATAGGCATATGTTGAAAAACTTTTTAGAAGGCCAGCTGGCAATACCTGACAAAATAATAATGCACATAAAGTCAACCTACAGATCCCATTCTTGCATCTGTGTCAATGTAAATATGCTCACTTAAGCACTTTCTGAACTGTTTTTTAACTGTAAACAACCTAAAGAACCATCAAAGGACAGGTTAAGTAAGTTACAATATACCCCTAACAGTGGAATACTATGCAACCCATAAAAACAATGAGGCAAACTTTTGTTTTGATAAGATATCCAAATACAGCAGGGAACAAAAGGCAAACTGCAGAATTTTGATACTATATGTTTTTAAAAAAGAATTAACACATTTACATTTATAGAAATAGGTTAAAAGCATAGTTTGATTTTTTGTTAGTACTAACATAATAAAAAAATTTTTAATGAGACAGCTTATCTAAGCAGTACTGATTTCCATAATCTTTGTACATGAGTTTTTTCACAGTATGGGCACAATATTTATTTAATTCATGTGATCCATTAAACTCAATATGCAGTTATTCTCACCAAATTTCTCCTTAACCAAAATAGGGATGTAAACAGAAAATATGTATATGGTAGTCTCCATATTCAAGATACTTGAAGTATTTAAGACTGAAAGTTTTAAGACAAGTATTTAAAATTTACCACCTGTTCACTCAAGTCTTTTGTCAGAAAATAATTTTTAAAGTGACCACATCCTGACTATGGTATTGATTTGTCATATCCTACAGCAACTAAGATAGCAAAATCAAATGTCAGACAATATTTACAAGAAAACTGGATTAAGTGACAAGTATCCCCAGGAACCTTCTAAAATAAACAGGGCAAGACTAGAGAGCTATCAATATCCATACAGGAAGGAGAGAAAGACTACTTGTCTTACAAGAGAGCTTATGAACAGGAAAACCCTGAATTTACTAACAGTACTTACTGAGGAAAAAACTAGGCCACATTCTACCTACATTCAAGATTACTCACTGCAGAAATACTCTGCTGTGCAAAGTCCCTAGAAAAGGTGGACCTGTCTCCAGATAGAGAACTACTTTAAGACAAAATAGCCATAACCTCATAAATCACCCTGCAGTCACCATGGACAATATCCCTAAAATAACACCAGAATAAAACAATCTGGAAAAATATCATATTCACTTTAGTACACACAAACAGTTCTGAATAGAAATATTTTGTCAGCTAACAAGCTATCTCACCCTCTCTCTTAGAGATATACAACAGTGCAAAAATTACAAATGTACTCATAATAGCTTATACCTCTCAAATTTCAAATCCTTCTATAGCATATATTTCTCCAGTTTCATCACCTGTAAATGGGAACATTACCAGCTACCTCCCAATATTAAGGTTAAGATTTTTGATTGATTAACAAATCCAAAACACATATATTAAAAAAGAAAGCTAGGCTCATACTTCCAACTAAACTATACATCAATTTTATCACCTATATGCTTCAAATTTACAACTCTGCAAAATTATAATTACTAAAATTTTCAGCCTCTGAGGGTCCTGGAAAATAGTCTAAATCACAAACGTTAAGGGTGTATCAAGTGATTTACCTTACTGACTCTTCCAGTGAAGTATCTCCTGACACATTTTTTCTTAAATCACAAATTACCACACTCAACCTCCCCATACTTGCGACAATCCCCAGGAAACTATGTGACGTGTCAGTGCTTAGGTCGTATCATGGTATGCCACAAGGAAAGGAAAGCTGGACAGGTACATGAGGTCAGGATTAGATAAACAGCAAGAAAATCTCAGAAATAACTAGTAACACATTCCTGGTCAAAAGCATAATTTCAAATTCTAAAGGTTTTAAAAGAATTCTCAGAGTGCTTCAGTAAAGAGGAAAGATGTGAGAAGACAACAAGGGACAAAGGGTATAAAAGTACAGGTTATCAGAGGATGTAAAGTCAGAATGCCTGAGTTTAAATTCCAATTCTGTCACTCACCAGATGCACTATCTTAAGACTTTTTAAGTTCTGTAAGTCTCAGTATGCACTTTTAAAAAGCAGAGATACCTACTTCAGAAAGTAGTTGTAAAGATCAAATTAAGATACACATATGAAACATTTGACAGTGTCTGGCACAAAATAAATGTCTACTAAGTTTGCCTTCTAGGAAGAAAAAAACACTTTAACCCAAAACACAAGTCCTATGTGAAAATTCTAGTCCCTTAAAGACAAATCCCAATTTCAGGTTCACAGTTTTAAAAATCAGTCTAAAACTCTACAAAGGACTATTGAGAAGCACCACATTCAACAAGAAGTAACATTAGGAGAATAAAATTTTAGAAGGGTCAAAAATACTCAAGAGATACGCAGAACACGCAAGGAGCCTAAACAAATCACAGGGAGACAGGAAAAGAAAGTACAAAGTACTGTATGTCTGAAAAAGTCTAAGTCAGATCTAGTTATAGCAAAAAAGGAAAATAAAATAGCTAAAGCAAAGTTTTGGAAAGCAAAATGAATAATTAGCTCAGTCACAAGTATAGAAGCTTGATGAGATTTAGGAAAGTCTTGGGCCTGAACAGAGATCACTGTAACTGGTCAATATGTTTTCATTCTTAGGACTTCAGTAAGCTGCAAACCTTTTAAGTATCAAAATTGGTATTAAATGTTATTTTTAGTGCTACTGATTTTTATTTTCATATCAGTGTACGAACAAAATAAGGAACCTAAGATTTACTGAATACCTGCTATTTCAAAAAACTGTGAAGTGTTCACATTTTCAGCTGGGGAGCTGAAGAAAAGAAGGCTTAAGTAACTAAACTGTTCCATAACAGTCATTCACATAGATTATATGAAACTACAACTTTCGGGGCGCCTGGGTGGCTCAGTCATTAAGCGTCTGTCTTCGGCTCAGGTCGTGATCCCAGGGTCCTGGGATTGAGCCCCACATCAGGCTCCCTGCTCAGCGGGAAGCCTGCTTCTCCCTCTCCCACTACCCCTGCTTGTGTTCCCTCTCTCACTGTGTCTGTCAAATAATTAAAATCTTAAAAAAAGAAAGAAAGAAAGAAAGAAATTAGAATTTTCACCAAGACTGTCTTCTAAGCTAGGGTCAAGCAGATTATAAACACAGAGAGAAGAGAGATACCCTGACAAATTCACCTCCAAGAGCATCTTCACTGTACCACAGAGCCTCTGAATAAAGCTTTTCTCCCCACCCCCAACCCAAAGTCACACTGGTAAGTGGGTAACAAAAAAGCCCTACTTACACTATCACATATATGGCACATTTTGAAAAAGCACTGGGAGCACTAGTACTATTATTTTACATCATTACTAATTTGATGCTTAACTATTTTTCACTTTACAGTCAATGGTGTAATCTCTCAGTAATATTCAATGTATTTGGTAGGCATGGACTTTGAGCTTGGGTTACAGAAGTGCCTATTACACAAGGTAGATTCCACACAAGCAGTGCCAAACCCAGGCAGCCTGATAATACAAACAGGATTGCTGTGGGTGAAACCAGAGAAAGCAAAGACGAGCAACTAAACACATCTAAAGGCCTAGCAAAAATGAAGATCTAAAATATATTTCTCAGACTCATTGGGTATTTTTAAAGTAAAATGCTTTCACAGACATATGTATTAAATGAAATAACAGCCAACATTCTCTTCAACTGGCTATACTGTTTTAGTCGCTGAATACATTTAAGGGTTTTGTGTTTTGTTTTGTTTGCTATTGATACTGAAACTTGATTTTGGTACAGAAATACAGATACAGGCAGAAGGATGCAGACACACAGACAGACACACACACTTTCACTCACAAACTCCCATATCATTAAAGTAAAAGACCAACAGTCTACAAAACAGAGGGAAAGCACAGTAAATTCTGGATCATAAAATCCTTAACTTCTTAGTAATAAGATGTTTTGAAGCAACATGAAGTTTCTGACAGACTTCCAGTAATAGTCCATAAGCATTATGAACTGATCAGCAGGCACAAAGAGGATCTCTGGATGTGGATAAAAACCACAGGTGTGCACAGAGGTGACACTAAGAATGGCATTCTGTGAAACTCTGTGACTCTGATAAATTAAGTGGTAATAGGGACTGGTCTTTCTCATCCAAGTATACACAACTGATTCTCCATTTTTTCTTTCTTTTTTGGTCTCCAAACCATTCGCCTCTGCAACATACTCCCAACAATTAACATCTTTCACCATCTGCAGACATTTTAACATCAACCACCATCACTGTGCCCCATTCTCCACTCTTAATCCCTATTGCTGCAATACCACCCCCAGGTAACTACTGCCACAACACAGACTCCTATATAAGTTTTTCAAGCTGGGAGGAACCTTGGAGATCATTTATTACAAGCCCCTCATTTAGTATCTGAGCAAACTGTGGCCCAGAGTAATTTAAGTGATTTTAAATAATGGGAAATAAAATAATTAGTTATAGCAGCTTCCATGGGGGGGGGGGGAGGATGAGACGGGGTTGTCAGTGTGTCCCAGTCACTGTATTAAGCACTTTAGATGTATAATGAGGAAATTAAAGCACAGAGCCCTCAGCCTTGGTCACAGAGTAAGTGGTAGAAGTAGGAATTCAAACCCAGGTCTTACGTTCTCTTGACTCAAACCAGAGCTCTTTCCAAAAGATAAAGTATACCTCACACTTGTTTCTTAAACCAAATTCACTGTTTAGGCCCAATATATAGACAATTCTAATTTTTACTCCAAATTTTAATATTTACAGCTACATCCTCACAAGAAGTGAGGCAACTATATGGTAGAAATCCCATTTTTCAAGTGAGGAAACGAGCTCATAAATAATGTGCCCAAATTCACACAGAGAAGTCACCAAGCTAAATTCAGAATTCAAGCCATGCTCCTCCCAAGAATATTACCACATGCTAATTCTCATGAAATTATGGGACTAGCCAACTACTAGTAAAAATCTGGACTGAACATGGAAAATATGTGCTCACCTGCACACCAAAGACATTTAAAATTTGAAGTTAACTCTACTCAGAAAACAAAGTTGGCATGTCTTCCAATACACCAACAGATTTTCTGCAGTATACATGACACATTAGGTTTGTAGCATGATGTGACAAAACAAATGAAAACGACAATTTTCTTCATGTTCATACCTTAATCACTGCAGTTATTGGAATATTTGAAACAAAATGGCATCCACTTAACTAATATTTAATGAAAATCTACTGTGCTTTCTCTGTGTACCACTGTGATGGTGGTACATGACAGGATTTTAGGTGACACATGGAAAATTCATATTAAGTACATATTTTAGTATTTATAGATTTTAAGGTCTAATGCAACAAACCAGTGGTTTCAGATCTTCTTTCTCACAAGGGGAAAAAAATTAACATAGTCATTATATTTCTGTGAAGGAGTAAAACAAAGGCTTAACTTCTATAATATTTTCCTATTTTGAAAAAAATCTGAAAAAAGTAAGCCAAACTAGAAAAGAGTATTAAATAATTATATAGATGTTACAAGGATGTGGCAAATACTACGAAGACAGTATAGGAGACATTTTTTTTTTTTAGAGAATCCCAAGCAGAGCCCCAACTCAGATCGTGACCTGAGCAGAAACTAGGGAGTTGGCTGCTCAACCGACTGCGCCACCCACGTGTCCTGGGAGACTGACATTTTAGAAACAATGTTCAGTAAATACTATGTTGACAAAACAAAATTCCCTCAAGAAACCCACTGAAGGATTTAACAGCCTCATTCACTTAAGGAGATTTTATTTACAATAATGAGGTCTCAGCTGTTGATAATTACTTTTAAGTAACCTAAATTTTATTTTCTTATAAATTGCCGTTATGTCAAAATTGCTCAACACAAAGAACTTGAAACTGCAGGGGGCAGGTAGGAGGGTGGGGACAAAGCAGACTCAATATAAGCACAGTCAACACAATAACTACTATTTATTGAGCATTTACTTTGTTTACCAAGCAATGTGCTAAGTTTTCCATGTTTTAAGTACTTATGCTATGAGATACTATTATTTCTATTTTATAGGTGAGGAAACCAGTAAGTTTTCATAAGTGTAATTATGAGAGGCTGACAGTGGTACTGTAGTCTTCTCTCTCTCCAAAACCCTTTATCAGACATAACTAGACAGCAAAACCAAAAACCAATTAACAAAAACATTTACAATAAAACTACCTGAAAAAACAAAACAACACAAAACTAGCTGAGAAGGCAGCAAACCTCACAAACCCCAAAGAATAAAAGGTTAAGAAAAAGTGACAGTCACATGACCTGTACCTTATCAGGTTCTGAACTAGAGAAAAAGAGAAGTCCTGGTGTACCTGAAGGGCCTAGGAATAGCAGAACCACAAAACTGTCAACCAGCATTCACTAGAAATCATGACAGGTCAATCTGAGACCAGCAGCTGGAACTGAATGGGTTTTGCCCACTCTACTAGTGAGTGAACAAAAGGGACCCACAGTGAAAGCTGAAGGAGAGCAGCAGTCTTGCTCCAATGTGATCCTGAAGGTAACCCACCAGGGCTCCCATCCAGAGCTGACCCAGTATGTGGAGAAGAGGACAATAAAGATGAAGGAAAGACAGGGTCCAAATAAGAGTAGGAATGGAAAAGAGAACCTGGAAATTTCAGAAAGCAAACTCCATGTTCTTAAACACTTTACAAAACAATGAGAAAGCTCTGTGAAGTTAGGAAAGCTACTCTGAACCATATTTCCTCCTCAAAGGTCAGGAAAACTAATTTCATGTAAAATGTACAAGAGAAAAATATGAAGGTCAAACCCAGTACAAAGTAAATATAAGAAAAAAAGAGAATAAGGAGAACAAACATCTCTACAGACAATGAAAGGAACCTAGAAAGACTTGTCCAAAAACAGATCAAAACTGTATGATACTACTTCAAAATGAGCTAAAGACATTGAGAAAAATGATACATGTCAGAAAATGAGTTTTAGAATAGAATTCGGCAAATGATTAGAAATTTAAAAAATTACTTCAGGAAATAGACTAGTACATGAGAATGAAAGAACATAACAAATATCACAGTTAAGAGTTCTTCAAAGGAAAAAATTTTTTAAAATCAAAACAATTTAAAATTTCACCTTGAAGACACTATCAAGAGAATAAAAAGAAAAGCCACGAAGTTGTAGCAAGTACTTATAAATCCTATGTCAGATAAAGGTCTTGCATCTGTAACATATAAAGAACTCTCAAAAACTATTAAGGGGCGCCTGGGTGGCTCAGTCGGTTAAGCGTCTGCCTTCAGCTCAGGTCATGATCCCAGGATCCTGGGATCGAGCCCCACATGGGGTTCCCTGCTCGGTGGAAAGCCTGCTTCTCCCTCTCCCACTCCTCCTGCTTGTGTCCCCTCTCTCACTGTGTCTCTCTCTGTCAAATAAATAAATAAATAAATAAAAAATCTAAAAAAAAAACACCCAGTAAGAAAACAACTCAATTTTTAAATGGACAAAGACTTGAAGAACCAGTTTACCAAAGATGATACAGGAATAGCAAATAAACACATGGAAACATACTCAACATGATTAGTCATTAGGGAAATACAAATTAAAACCACTTTGCAATATGTGCCTAACAGAATGACTACAGCAAAAAAGAACCATACTAAATGTTGAAAAGGACATGAAGAACCTTAACTCAACTCCCATTAATACTGGTGGGAATGCAAACTGGTGCAATGACTCTAGAAAACAGTTTGGCAGTTTCTCAAGTTAAACATACACCTACCATATGATCCAGCCATTCCACTCCTAGGTTTTTATCCAAGAAAAAAGAATGCATATGTCCACACAAAGATTTGTACACAAATGTTCATAGCCACTTCTTGATGACAGAAAAAACTGAAAATAATCCAAGTGTCCATCAACAGTGAATGTACAAAAAACCTGTAGGATATCCATATAATGACTACTACTCACAAATAAAAAGGAATGAACTGCTGATATCCGAACATGGACCTCAATTATGTTGAATAAAAGAAGCCAAAGAATACAAACTCTATGATTCCATTTATATAAAATTCTAGAACAAGCAAACTAAAGTGACGAAGAGTAGATCTTTAGTTGCCTGAGGGGAGAGGAGCACACCCAGGGAAGGAAGATTACAAAAGAGCATGAGGAAACTTCTGGGAATAACGAATGGATATGTTCACAATCTTGAGTGTGGTCGAAGTTTGAGTACAGATGCCAAAATTTAGCAAACTATGTATTTTCAATAAATGAAGTTTACTATACCTCAACAAAGAAAGATGTTTTTTAACAAAACAAGAATAAGGAAAAAGAATTCAGGACAAAATAACAAATACTGAAGACATGCAAAGATGATTGACACAGGAATACAAGGAATCTCTGAAAAAGAAAACCAAAGGAAAAAATTTTATTTCCTGAAATTAAAAAAAGGCATGAAAAACTTATCTTTTTCAAAATTTTCATACATGTTAAAAGAGTACACCACGTACCTGAGTATACTGACCCAAAATGCCCAACACTGAAACAAAGTCCAGAAAAATTACTGCACTTAACTGAAAAAAATTCCTTGGGAATCTAGGCAAAAAGAGTACACAGCTTTTAAATAAAGAAAATTAGATTATCGTCTGATTTTTGACAGGAACTCTTGAGTTGGGGGAAACAATGGAATTAACATAGTTAAGCTACTCGAGGACAAAAACTGAGAACCAAAGATTTTATTTCCAAAATGACCTCCAAGAATAAAGGACACTGTTAACAATATATAAATATATATATATAATAATATATAAAACTCAGTAAGTGTTCCCATGAGCTCTGCCGAAGCTCAGAGCTTCTACTAGAAAATGAAGTTCAGACAACCGACTGACTAGCGATATTGACCTAAGGACTGGCGGTGAGCATTTGATACAGAGCTACTATAAAAGAAAGAATAAATGATGGTTAAAAGAAACTTATGTAATAGCTATATGCTCAGATGACGTAGACACAACTACTTTTCTTAAATGGGGGTTACAAATTGGGAGAGTGTATGAACAATTTTGATGTTCTTAGTAATTACACTGGTGATGTTGGTATTATTATTTGACTTTTCCCGTGTCCTTAAGAACCAGAATTGCTGGGGTAGAAGAGGTAAAACACTGTAGTCCTGATTTTGAAATGGAAGCATCAGTATGAATCACTTAGTATTTTATTAGTTCTGTCCACTGAAGAGGCTAGAAACCATGACCAACTTAGTTATAATAAGCATCTCTAGTCTCCAGGTTGTAGTCTATAAACACCACTTCCCACTAAAAGACACGGCTTGAGAAATGTCTGATTCTAGGTCTGGGCAGGAATGAGCTTAGGCCATATTCTAATACCAGACTATGGATGCTATTAAAGACTACCAAGAGTCAAGTCAAAAGGACTCTGGAATCAAACGAAGGAGGCTCCCACAGGCCAAACACTGGACAATATGACCATCAAAAAGAGTAATTGCAACTAAAACTTATCAAATGTTTAAATCTACAACTGAAACCCACCACATACCCTTCTGTTTATTCAGCACATAATATATACTTGGCATTAAGTTACAAACTGTTACCTTCGGTAAAGTGTCCTTTAAGGAAATGTCCCATTTTAGGACAAAGTAACCTTTTCAACATAAAATTAATTTTTTGAAGTAGCCAAAACCAACAAATTTGGGGATTGTTTTAGATAGATAATCTCTGCCTTCATTACAGTTTAGTATGCCACGTTTTGGCATCTTTCCCAACTTCCTACATTAGATGTGTAAAGGTAATTTTTTAAAAGACCAAACAGGAAAACTGCTCTAGTACTCTTTAAATTTTCCTACAACCTCCTGCTCAGTAAAAACCTACACTATAATTTTAAAATCTCTCTAGAGCTAAAAACACAAGTGTCAAACTGGGCTTTTTTAATGAAAAATAAATAGCTTAGGCTGTCACTGATTTTTATCCATAAAGTCCACATATCTCTTCTGTTAATGATTTCTTGCTATAATGTACCAATGAAAATAAAAACTATGGAATTCTTATCTCTAGCAACCTATCCATCCTAAAACACCAAAGAGATCTGATCTGCTGTTCTTTACATTTTTCTTGTTAAAATCTTTTAAGTTAGACAAAGCTCAGTTTAATCATAAAATGGATGACAGAAACTTGCAAATTTCAGAATGAAGAGGCATGCTGTTGATTAAAAAAAAAAAGATTAAAGCTAAATGTGTAAACACCAGCTGCTTTAATGATAAATTTAAAAATACTTTCCAAACTCTGTATCTACCACCACCATTTTAATACAAAATATTAGTAAATGTTAAAAAAAAAAGAAAAAACGGGGGGGCGAGTAAGGGGGTGGACCTTGTTTAAGTCCTCTATCAACACAAAATAATCGTCCACAAAAATCAGGTTAAAATTCCCTAGCTACAGCCGCCTGGGTGGCTCAGGTCATGATCCTGGAGTCCCGGGATCTGCATCAGGCTCCCTGCTCAGCAGTGAGTCTGCTTCTCCCTCGGACCCTCCCCGCTCTCATGCTCTCTCTATCTCATTCTCTCTCTCTCAAATAAATAAAAAAATCTTTAAAAATAAATAAATAAATAAATAAATAAAATAAAATTCCCTAGCCACATGGTGATCCAGTCTGACAGGATATTAAGTTTCCTTTCAGAAGTTTTCAACTATTTACAGCCAATGTAGCTTATCAAAAGACAGTTTGTACAGACCTGATAAGGAGAAGAGGTTTTTAAGTATTTATCTCCAAATAGTTTGATATAATCTTGTGTATCAAAACTCTGAAACTAAAAGCTTCTCCTCTTGATATTGTAGGGGGGATAAGTCTGGACCAACTAACTATTTGAAAGAAATAGAGGCAACCTAAGAATTTCTGAGTTAGGGATTAATTTATTTTTGAAAGCTGGCAACTAGTCATTTTTAAGCTTATCTACATAAATACGTTATGTTGCATCAATTTTTAAAATCAAGATGTTCTAAGAGAGACAATAATTCAGAGGCAAGTATAATTTTTTTTCCTAAAGGGTTCCACTTTTTAAGTGGAATAAAAATATAAGATTGACCACTTCACAGACACATTCTTAAGTTGAGTGGTAATTTTAATAAAGCACTATGGAGACTCAGCTTATCTACATGACTACTATATCAGAGGATCTTTTTTCCTTTCTAAAATTAGGCTAGTTATTAGAAGGCTACATATATTACAACCACAAGCGAATCTTGTAAGAAATGAACATCTGCCAATAAAGCCCAAGAAAGTATACATCACTTGCTGAAGCTTACACTCATAGTAGGCCTCAAAAAGAATTTCAAAAATAGACAAGACCCAGGGGAGCCAAAAGAAAGCTCATTTAGTAACGCTGCGCCCAAAGAAACCTTTCTCCTTCCTACTTTCCACCCCCTACAAAAAAAAAGAGTACAAGGAAGCCACCAAATCTGCACTGCTTTCTACAAATTAACTTAGTGATGGCAAAAACACTCCTGCAACACAACCTACACACACAATGAACTAGAATCGTAGTTATGAAAACAGTCCTAACTTCACAGTATAAGTTTCAGATTCAAAACATTTGGAAACAAGCCTAATAAAATGCTGAGCATATGTAACAAGTTAGCTATCCTAGAAAGTTTACAGGACAGTCAAAACTGCAGCATCTGGAATTTGTCAGATAATCACCCTAAGTCCTCAAAAGAATAAACAGAAGTGACACTTCAAACACCCACATGTATAAATATGACAACAAAAGGTTGGATACAGGACAATATGAGAAAATACCACCACCACCACCAACAAAAAAACAGAATCAAAGCCACAAAGTTCTGGAAATAAGCCTGTTTGTTAGGGCCAAAAAGGGTCGTGACAGGATAGGCATTCTTTTCTCTAGCTCTTCAGACTAGTAAATTCTAAATCTACAAAAGCATAGATATAAAGAAAATTTTAACAGAATTTTAAAACTCATTACAGGGTATGCGTTAAGGGAAATAAAACATACGCGCTTAGTAAATACTTTAAATAAAAGGAGCTTGTACAGCTGTACAAAGATTACTGAATTCTTCTGAAATACACTTTCTTCCCTCTCCTACGCAATTCTGAATGGATCCTAACAACGAATACATGTTTTCAACTCACATGGTCTCTCCAGTCTTGGCTACATGACAAAGAAACTGATCCAGGACAGGACAAACTTCCTTTTTTCCCCTCTTCTCAAAATCTAAATAAAGGAAGAAAGAAAAATTATCAGTATTTTCAAAGTCCATCAACCATTTCCAGTGCACTGTAAAAACAAACTTTTCTCCCAGTCCTTCCTCAAATATTAAGAAGCAGTTTAAAAAAAAAAGAAATCAGCCTCTCAACCAAATATCCACCTCCGACTCAAAAGTTCTACTTCCAACATTGGTTTCTTCACGTTGTAACAAGAATCCTCCTAAAGGGGGCACTCAACTTCTCCACAAAGCATCCATGCAGTGTTTCTCAAAGTGTGGTCCGGGGGAACACCAACATCAGCTTTATCTGAGACACCAGTTAAAATACAAATCCCAGGCCCCAACCCCCATAAATTGTTTATCTAGGTAAAGTTCATAAACGTGCGTCTTAGGAAGCTGCAGCTACCTCACGTAGCCGTTTCCAAATGATTTTGGATGTCAATGAACAATTGTGAAAACGCTGAAATCACACGCTATTCTAAGTTTGAGAACCACCGTTCTCAAGCCTGTTGCGTGGAAAGCGACCACCTGAGAATTAGGGCGCGTGGAGGAATGACTTCAGAAGCTCTGTAAGACTTCCTGAGACACTTTAAAGTTGCTCTGCCGCCGTCTTCGCCCCCGCCCCCGCCCCCCCAAACCTACTTTTTCTCTCACCCCGAAGCCTGGCGTGCGGGGGCCTGACGGAAAACGGAGCCTACCCGTAAGTGTGCTGATGGCCCACGACCTCTCCCCGGAGGGGTGGGCGAGAGACTGGGGCCACTACCAGAGCTTCCCCGGCTCCCCTCCCCCAGCCCAGACGCCGGCGGCCGACACAAAGCCCAGAGCGGGGCGGGAGGGAGCTGCCCACAGGGCTCCCCGCCCCTGGGGAGGTGGGAGGGGGATGGGAGCCGGGGAAGCGCCCCCCCCCCCCGCTCCAGCCCGGCCCGGCCCCTCGGAGCCCCCTGCCCAGAAAGAGAGGAGAGGGGGCAACGGAGGGTGAGGAGGAGGGGAGAGGGGGCAAGCTACCCCCACCTTTCAGCGCCTCCTGCAGCCTCTCGACGTCCATGGCTTCCCGGAGTCCCTCGCAGCCTCCGCCTCCCTCCGCGGGTCTCCCGGGGACCGGAACGCCTCCCCCCACCCCCCCGACGCCCTCCCCCTCCCTCGCACACACTCCGGCACGCAGGCGACCGGGGGGGGCACCGAAGGGAGCCGGGGGAAGCGAGCGAGAGAGCGAGACCGAGAGAGCGAGCACCTCCCCGAGCCGCTACCACCAGCCCTCCAACATGGCGCCCGGCACGTCACCGCGCGCACGCTCCCCGCCGCCGTCCTCGCGCCCGCCGCGCGCCCCGACCCGGAGCCCGAGAGCGCGTGCGCGGCGGAGGCGTGCCGCCTGGGCAGGGCCGGAGACCCGGCAGGCGCCGGCAGCTCCGCCTTCACCGTGGTGGTGGACCCTGGCTTGCCTGCGCTGTACTCCAGGAGGAATGGTCGCGGCCCAGGGCTACAGACCCACTCCGT
Organism: Zalophus californianus; assembly: GCF_009762305.2. NCBI lineage: Eukaryota > Metazoa > Chordata > Mammalia > Carnivora > Otariidae > Zalophus > Zalophus californianus. The sequence goes on along the minus strand of NC_045595.1, from coordinate 39,837,771 downwards.
AGATTTGAGTCCTTGCCATTTGCTAGCTGTGTGATGTTGAGCAATTCCCTGAGCCTCTCTGAGCCTTACTTTCCCGGGCCGTGCAATGAGGGCACTAGTGTTGACCACCCTGTACAGTTGCTGGGAGAATTAAGTGTGTACACACAGCCATCAGAGTATGCATTAAAAAAACACTGTTATTAGTAATCCTACCAAGAATGCCTCCCTGCCTGAACTCATCATTGACCTACCTTGAAGAGAAGCGATACATACAAAAAAGAGATTAAAAATTTAGGGTTTGGAACTATCTGGATTCAAAGCCCAATTCGACTATTCCTGCGTGACCCTGGACTGGTTAGTTAAACTGACAGAACCTCAGTTTCTTCACCTACAAAATGAGGGTTTGTAAAACACCCCTGAGGCTTGAGTGAAATGGTGACTATGAAGCCTTTAGCACGGTGCCTAAAACTTGTAAGCCCTGGGTTAACGTGGCTGCTGTTGGTTTTTGTTTCTTTTTTTTTCTTAAAGATTTTATTTATTTATTGTCATCATGATTTGGATTGCCTTACATAAGCACCCAGGAAGTTAGGGCGGGACCTCAGAAGTCCTCTCTAACCCTGACATTTCACAAATGGAAAGCTGAGGTGTAGAAAGCTAGTCTGGCAAAACGACACCAGAACGCAGAACATCTGGCTCTGGGCCAGTGTGTTCATTTTTATTATCTTCTCTTGTCTCTGAGCTTTTCAGGGAAAAGATACTGAAGTGTTCCACCTTGTCTTCTGAAAGCCTAGCACAAAGCCATGAAAGGGAGGAAGGAGAAGAAGGAAGAAGGGCGGGAAGAAAGAAGGCTATTTTTGACTTGTGTTAGAAGGTGTGAATTTGGACACAGTGCTCCCGACTGCTGATCCTCTTAAAGATGAATGGCTCTGACCCTGACCCTGGGTGGCAGATGTAGGCGAAAGCTCCCCCAAACCCAAAATTTTGCAATCAGAGAACCAGTCCCTAGTGTCTTTAGACCCTTTCATTGTTCAGAGCATCCAGTTAAATAGCCTTGCAGAGGGATGTATGAGGGTGGCATCATCAAATACACACTTACCCTGCAATGCATTTATTTTATCGTGGTCCCTTCTAGTCTAAAGGGGCCTATTCTCTGGATAGCAAAGCCTAACCCCCCTTCTCTCTGCCACCCTGTCCTCTGTTTAGGCAGGTCTCTTTTTTGTAAGACCTGTGTGAGACCATATAGTTACTACTAGCCATATGTGGGTATTTAAATTTTAATTAAATTTTTTAAAAATTTAAAATTCAGTTCTTGAGTTTTTCAATAAAATTCATTTCATTTCTCAGCCACACTAGCCACACTTCAAGAGCTCAATAGACACATGTGACTAATGGTTTCTGTATTGTCCAGCACAGATCAAGAAAATCCCATGATCAAAGGTGCCCCGGTGGCTCAGTCAGTTAAGCGGCTGACTCTTGATTTTGACTCAGGGCAAGATCTCAGGGTGGTGAAATCGAGTCCTGGGTGGTAGGGCTCTGCACTCAGCAGGGTGTCTGCTTGAGATTCTCTCCCTCTCCCTCTGCCCCTCCCCTGTGCACGCTTGGGTGTGCTCCCTCTCGCTCTCTCTCTCTCTCCCTCTCTCTCTCAAATAAATAAATAAATCTTTTAAAAAAAATAAAAGAAAATCCCATTATCACAAAAAGTTTTCTTGGTTAGAGAACATACCATGCTAATTTCTTCCATCTTGCCTTGCCCCTTTTTCATCAGCTGTTCCCCTCACTTGGAGATGCCTTGACTTCGAAATGTTGGAGAAAGTCTACGATACGAGGCAAAGTACACAAAACAGTGACAGGCTAAGGGAATCAGGGAAAGTATCCCAGGAGGAACTAGTGTTTAAGCTGAGACCTGAATTGTGAGAGGAAGGTAGCCAAGGGAAGTGGAGAGGAGAAGCTTGAAAACAGAAAAGCCATAGGTGCACAGGCTTTGAAACGAGAAAGAACTAGATGGTTTCTGAAGAGTCATAGGAAATTCAGCCCGCCCTAATTTGAGAGTGCAAGGGCAGAAGAGGCAAGACATGAGGCTGAAGCATTACTTCCTTTGGTTCATTTCTTCCTTCTTCCTTGGAATTCTCCTCTTGCCAACGTGCATCCCAGTCTCTGTGATTGCTAGAGCCTCCTACTGACACTAGTTCCATTGGAGGAAAACAGAATACAAATGTGACAGCCAGCTTCCACCATCGCCCCCAGTGATCCTTGCCTCCTGGGATTTTCATGCCCTCCTGTAGTCTCCTACAGAGTTGGTTGGGGTGACCAATAAAGTATAGCGGACTTCTGAAGCCAGGCCATGGAAAGTGCTGTGGCTTCTGCCTCACTATAGTAGAAACCAGCTTCCGTGTCATTAGAATGCAAGAGCAGTCCTGTGAAAAGGCCCAAAAGTAGAACTGAGGCCTTAGATGTGGGTCCACCAGCCCCAGGAAATCCTTCGAAAGACAGCAGCCCTAGCTGCCATCCGGACCTCAGCCTTATGAGGGGTCTCAAGCCAGAGCCACAGATCTAAGTCGCTTCTCAATTCCTGATCTACAGAAACTATGAAAGATGAAAAGTGTCTATAATTGTTCTCCACTTCTAAATTCTGAGATAATTGCTAAACAGCAATAGATAACTAATGTAAGAGATGAGAATATTAATAGTAATAGCTAACATTTACTCAGTATTTTCTATGTGTCTAATATTCTTCGAAGCACTTTACAAAAATGTCTAAATTCATCCTTGCAAATATCCTATGAGATTAGTGATATTACCCCCACTTACAGGAGAGAAAACAGGTATAAGAGGTGAACCAGCTTGCCTAAGTTCACACAACTAACCACACAGGAAGGTGACTGACCCATGATTCAAATCTAGAGTCACTAGAGAGCCTTTGAAATCTTTCTTTTCTGCAAGAAGGTTGCAAACTACCCAGAGAGGTAAGATGTAGGCACAGACTCTGAGGCAAAGTAGAAGGCAAGTATGCAAATAGGTGGTCAAAGGCCTGTGAAATTTCCTCCAGGCAGGGATGGAAGTTGCCTTATAGAAGGGCCTCCCTCAAAGGTTGCAAAAGATTAGCACCAATAGGGAAGAAGCTTCCAGGTAGAGGGAGTGGTATTGACCAAGGAAATAGTCCTTGAGGGTCTGCTAGGTACTGGGGAAATGACGGACCTTAAACAAACATGACCCTGCAGGAAGACTGGCCCATTGCTCTGAGTGCATGCAGGAGAGAAAAAGCTGAACTTGTGAAGAGAGATACACAGCAGGAAGTGGAAGAAGGAGACAGAGAAATGGGAGAGAGAAAACACCTGTAACTATATCAGAGAAAATGAGATGTTCTTATAACCCCAGAGAGAATTATTGGAGTTTGTCCATCCCTCTGAGATGAGTCTGTGGGAAGGGACAAAAACAGGGAATTGTAGAACAGTCTAGAAAAACCACACTGCATCTACAAGGGCTGGAGAACAGGGAATAGACAAGGTTAAAATACCATAATAAAAAACGATGGAGGTTCTTTACTTTTCATGGCCTTTTATTCATGCCTTTTAGTTCTTACTTGTCTATCACGGTGGATACCAAGATGAAGCTGAAGTAGGAAGGTGGACAAATGAAAATGAGTACAATTTTCTAAATAGTTAAGAGGGTAGCTTCACATATCATCAGGGTTAACTTTTTTCCAGACACTTTCAAGAGCTAACAGTTTTTTATTGGAAATAAGGGTAACAAAGGTCTGCTCAGAAAGACCACTGGTTGTTTTCTCTGGCACCATGACGGGTGTGACTGCTGATGGCAGCCACGTTGGGCTGAAGAGTACCAATAGGGAAGAGTAAGGACTGCCTAGGTGGATGACTTAATTAAGGTGGACAGTGATAATGGGAGTTTGCTTCAAATTGGGTGAAGAAAAAGGGGATTTTATTAGGAGAGAAGGGTATTCTATGGGATCCAGGACTCTCACCAAACCCACTAGCCATTCTCTTCTTCAGCTCTGCACATCTTTCTCTCTCCCTGTCTCTCTGAATCAGTGTTTACTGCCCACAAAAATACACCCTCATTTCCAAGAACTTGCTAAGATAACTAACCAGTATCTCTCAGTCACAGCCCGACTTGGGCCAAGTGCCCACTCAGCTGTGGCCTGGAATGCAAGGTCTCCCGGTGTAAACCGGAACGCTTTGGCCATGAATGTGGGACAGCAGGGCCAGGCAATGGAGAATTCCCAGGGAAGTAGGGGGTGTGGTGACCAGAGAACCACAGAGATGACTACGAAGAGGGACCTGATCGACCCTAACCAAACTCACACAGGAAGGCAGGATGGTGCCCTGTGGAGCTCAAGCCGTTGAGTAATCTGAGAGAAAGCTCATCCTGACTGTGGGTGCTGTTTAGAAACACAATCCCATCATCCTATGTGAGAGTACAGTCTTCCAGTGTGGGCAAGAAACTGCACATCCTTCTCTTCCTCAGGCGGGGCTAGATAGGTACTAATCAATTCTTGCTAAAAAGTCCATGTTTTAGCCTAGTTTCTCCCACTCTCCCTCTCTCATATATTATATGTATATATACCATGGTAATTAATTTTGCATGTCAACTTGTCTGAGCCACACAGTGCCCAGATATTGGGTCAAACATTATTCTGGGTGTTTTTGGATGAGAGTAACATTTAAACCAGTAGACTAAGTAAAGCAGACTGCCCTCCCTAATGTGAGTGGGACTCATCCAATCAGCTGAAAGTCTGAATAGAACAAAAAGCTAACACCTCCGTCCCACCCACCCCATCAAGTAGAGAAAATTCTTTCTGTCCAATAGCTTTCTAAGTGGGTCATTGGTTTTTTCCCGCCTTTGGATTCAAACTGAAACACTGACTCTTCCTGGGTCTCAGGTCTACTGGCCTTTGGACTAGAACTACACCATTGGCTCTCTTGGGCCTTCAGACTCAGACTGGAATTAAACTATTGGCTTTCCTGGGTTTCCAGCTTGCAGATTGACCCTGCAGATCTTGCGGCTTTCCAGCCTCCATAATCACCAATTATTGTAAACCAATTCCTTATAATAAATGAACACACATACACACACCCTATTGGTTCTGTTCCTCCACAGAACCCTGACTAATGCATATACACATACAATATTCAAGAGTTGAATATGATAAAAGGAAATGGTGTACTGCTTAAAAGAAAAGGGTCTAACATCAAACAGATCTGGGTTTAGTTTCTGGCTTATCACTTCCTAGCTGAGTGAACTCTGGTAAATGATTAATATCAAAATGCCCCAACTTCCTTATCTGCAAATTGGAGATAGTGGTAGTACCTCACTCATAGCTTTGCTGTGAGAATTAAGCAAGTGACCTGATTCAGTCAACATGAGCTATTGCTGTTACTTAGGTTAAGAATTACAAAAATAGTATTTCTGATTTCGTTTCCTTTTTTAAAAAATAATTTCAAACTCACAAATAAGTTGCAAATACTACACAAAGAATGTTTTCTTTTTTAAAAAACCACTTTAGAGTAACTTGTCAAACACATTCCTCCAAGCTCCTGAAATTACATTCCTCTTAGTATGCAGGTCCTAGAAGGGCATTCTGCTGCCTAACCACAATCAAGATCAAGAAGTTAGCATTGACAGGGGGCGCCTGGGTGGCTCAGATGGTTAAGCGTCTGCCTTCGGCTCAGGTCATGATCCCAGGGTCTTGGGATCAAGCCCCACATTGGGCTCCTGGCTCGGCAAGGAGCCTGCTTCTCCCTCTCTCCCTGCTCATGCTCTCTCTCTCTCTCTCTCTCTCTCTCTCTGTATCTCTGTGTCTCAAATGAATAAATAAAATCTTAAAAAAAAAAAAAGAAGTTAGCGTTGACAGATAATCTCCACTCAATCCCCAGACCCTATATAAGTTGTACCAATTGACTCACTATGTCCTTTCTAGGAGAAGGATCCAGTCTTGGAACACATGTTACAATCAGTTGGTAGGTCTCTTTAGTCTCCTTCAGACTGACTTGTTGCCAAATGGTGGTTTTCTAATTCCATCCTTCCTACTACATTTATAAGTTGGTAATATAACATAAGGAAAGCATCATCTTAATATTTATTTATTTTTAAATTTATATTAGTTTGGACTCATGGATTCCTATTCACTGGGTCATAATTCATTACTATCATTATTTATTTTGATACCTAAATTTTTCTAGATTTGGCCATTAGTACCTTCATCCAGCTGGGTTCTGCATCCTTTTGACATGGCCCCATCATTCTTGGAGTACATCTTCCTTTCCTGGTACAAGAACATTATCTCAGGCTCATCTTGTATCTTCCCTTCTTCAGCCCTGGAATTAGTCATTTCTTCAAGTCCTGATTCCTTTTAGTGGAGAATGCTATTTAGGAGTCTAGATGGGACTGCTAGGGTGTTCATTGCCATTAATATGTTATTGCTCCCAGACCCTATTGGCAGACAGAGCTAGAGAATATACACGTGTATTCATACACACACACATCCACAAATACATTTATTTCTCTACTTATCTATACAAACATATATTTGGAACCAAGAGTTCATAGCTTCCAATTCCAATCCGGCACTGGGGGATTCATTCTAGTTTTCTCCCTTTCCATATGTACAAGGTTCCAACAGTAAAAAACCTGCTGCCATTATCCTCAATATATTTGTTTATTAGATCAATCTTCCTGGTATGTGACCAACTTGTTACCTTTGTCAATCCCTTTAACAGTGGCCCTTCTTACCTCCCTTGGGCTCTGACACCATGCACCAGGTTACCTTCCCCCACTCCCCTGTGGATTCCTGCTTTCTTTGACCACACTTAACTGGCTTGAGAGTGAATTATTCAGGAAGTAAGGGTAAAAATTATTAGTATTTATAAAAAATAATAACAGTAACTTTTAAGTCCTCAAATAGTTGATAAATAATGTTTCATAAAGCAATTCAAAGAATACAGGACAAGCAAAAGTCTCTCCCCCATCCAATACCCACCACAGCTGTAGGAAGTGAAGTGAGTTTGCTGTAAGTCTTTCCAGATGTTTATTAGGTGTTTACATGTCTCACCTGTATTATTACAACAGCCTCCAAGAGCTCCTGCCTTCTATCCTTGATTTCAACACAGCAGCCAGGATCCTTTTAACAAGATCAGATCACGTCACACCTCTGCTCAGAGTAACCCTGCAGTTACTCCTCATTTGACTCAGAGTAAAAGCCACCGTCCCTACAGTGGGCCACTCTGCCACTCCACAGCCCTCCAACTTCATCTCCTACCACTGCTTTCAAGCCCTTCTTCAAGCTGTTCCAACCTCACTGGCCTCCAGGATGTACCCTCAACCTGTGGGTACACTCCCCACTTAGGACGATGCCCTTGCTTTTCTTGGATTTGGCTATTTTCTGGCTTGTCACAAGGTATGTCACATTTGCAATTGCCTGATCACATGTGGATTTTATAGTGTTACCACTGGCAGGGGGCGGAGTAGGTTAGGTTGGGGGAGGGATCAGCATTTACCAGCAAAGTCACGGGGTTGGAACCCAAACCTGACCCAAGGAAATTCTCAGGCCTGAATATTTCCTGAGTGTGTACTTTACACCAGGAACCCACCTGTGGAGATAGACTTGAACAAGGCATATGGATCCTTGTCCTCATGAATCTTACAGTCTAGTAGGACAGACAGATGTAAAGGATGTAGACAATTACATAAAATCCCAGGTGTTGTAGATCATGGGAAGCACTACAAAGGAAATCAATGGGATAATATGGTGTGAGAGCCATGTGGGCAGGCCAGTCTGGATGGGTGATCAGAGAAGGTGTCTGGAGAGATGACATTTGGGTTGAGTCCTAAGTCATGTTGGGGAAGAATTGGGGAAATGAGAGACAAAGCCTTTGAGAAAGCAAAGGAATGGTGTGTTTTAGGAACCTGAAAGAGGGCTAGAACCCCATGGGTGAGTGGAGAACAGAGCAGGGGCAGCGAGGGGGATGTCAGGCACTGTGGGTCCTCCAGAGACATCCTACCCAGTTCGGTTCTCATCTTCAGGGTGATAGACAGTGGAATATCTCAAGCAAGGCGATGGCGTGATTCAGTTTATCTGTGTCAAAACCACCATGTTTTCTTGTCCAGTCTTCTTTTCTAGGAGCTCCAAGTGGTGTACTCTTCTTTCAGCTGTGTGCTAGTTCCTGTCATTTCCTCTAGAGTCCTAAAATCTATGACTGAAGACAAGCCACATAGACCTGTCGTTCTCAAAAGTTAGAATGAGTTAGAATTACTAGGAGAACTTGATAAAAATAGGTATTCTGAGGCTTTACCCCAGAGATTCTGATTTAGCAGGCCTGGCGTGGGAGCCAGGAATCCCCATTTTAGCAAACTCCTAAGTCAGTTGTTCTCAAACTGCAGTCTGCAGAACTACCTGGAGAGGGCTTATTAAAACACAGGTGCCTGGGCCTCCCTCCCAAAATCTCTGATGCAGATCAGCCTACTAGTCACTTTAGCACTTCATAGATCTCAATAAATATTAATTGAATGAATGAATGAATACAAAAGCCTATTGCCTTTGATTGTCCTGATCCAATATTGATCCAATCATTAATATCTAGCTAAACACAAGTCAGTAAGATCATCTGTTGAATCAACAGAATACCATATGGGAATTAACGATTGTCATGTCATTGATGAATGTCAACGCTTATCTCTTGCCATATACATAAAAATTAACTAAAAATGGATCATATCGCCTCATATGGCTGAGACAGAAATTATGTCTCTCGTGTTTTTTTTTTTAAGATTTTATATATTTATTTGACAGAGAGAGAGCACGAGAGAGCACGAGAGAGCACGAGCAGGGGGAGTAGCAGAGGGAGAGGGAGGAGCAGGCTCTCCGCTGAGTGGGGAGCCAGATGCGGGGCTCGATCCCAGGACCCCGGCATCATGACCTGAGCCAAAGGCAAACGCTTAACCGACTGAGCTACCCAGGTGCCCCCCCCCTTTTTTATAAGGGCATTAATCTACCCTCATGATTTAATTACATTTCAAAGGACACATCTTCTAATACCATCACATGGGGGTTAGGATTGCGACATATGAATTTTGGAGGGACACAAACATCCAGTCCCTAGAGTATAAAACCTAAAACTATAAAATGTTTGGATGAAAACACAGGAGAAAATCTTTGCAACTTGGGATAGGCAATCACTTCTTAAAACACAAAGCATAAAACAGAAAAAGAAAAAGTTGACAAATTGGACTTTACCAACATAAAAACTTTTGTTCTTGGAAAATGCATTAATGGAGCACCATTAAGACAACAAAAAGGCAAACCATAGGCTAAGAAAAAATATTTGCAACACATATATCAAAGGACTTATATCTAGGCTATGTAAAGGGTCCCCAAATGCAGTAGTAAGACATTACCAACCCATCTTTTTAAAAAATGGGCAAAAGTTTTGAACATTTTACCCATGAAGACATATGAATGTCAGATGAATACATGAGATGACACTCAACATCATTAGTCACTAGGAAAATACAACTTAAAATCACAATAAGATATCCCTTCATACTCACTCGACTGGCTAAAATTAAAAAGATTGTCCAGACAGTCTTGGCAAGGATTGGAGCAACTGGAACCACTAGTAGGAATGTAAATGGTACGACCAATTTGGGAAACAGTTCAGCAGTTCCTTGAAAAGTTAAACATACACCTACTGTACTACTCACCTATGTCATTCCCAATTTTTGCCCAAGAGAAATTTAAAAAATGCCCCAAAACTTGTTCATGAATGTCCATAACAGCTTTATTTGTAAAGTCCAAAACTGAAGACAAGCAAATCCATCAACCAGAGAATGAACGAACATATTAGGGTTAATCCATAGAAAGAAATATATTACTCAACAATAAAAAGGAATGAACTATTGATACATGCAACAATGTGGGTTAATCTCAATTACATTGAGTGAAAGAAGTCAAGCAAAAAGAATACATATTGTATGACTTCGTTTATATAAAATCTGAGAACCTGCGAACTCATGTACTGTCTGGGAAGGAGATCAATGGTTAGCCAGGGATGGGGATGGAGGATGAGATAGATCAAAAGGGGTATGAAGAGACTACTGTTGGAGGTGATAAAAATGTTTGTTACCTCGGTTTCAAGTGAGCATACATAAGTTACAACCAATCAAATTGCACCTTTTAAATATGAGTAGTTTCTGGTATTTCCGTTATTAGCATAACAAAGTTGTATGCAAACAGTAGTGACTAGCTAAATGTAAGCCACAAACAGAACAAACAAAAACGCAAGGCCAAAATACAGTGTATTTAAAATGCATACCTTAGAAAAAGGAAATAGGGATAATATAACTCAAAGTATTTGGGACTCTTTGGAGATCAATAAAATAAATCACCCAACTATGTTTATTTATAATATAATTTAAATAATAGCCATGCTATAGACCAGAGTGTAAATGTTATACAGCTTGAATATATAAAATAATAATAGCTAATAAACTCCAGTGATGGGAGAAAAGTCAATAGGAGGATGTATAAGAATGCTAATTTCCAAATATTTTGTGCAGGGCCTGGGGGGTTAATTCAAATTTTCCCCAAATGCAAGCAGAGATGAGGAAGACAAAGGGGAAGAAGAAGAAAAAGAAGGAGGAGGGACAGGGAAAAGGGGAGTGGAGGGTGGGAGAGGGGGAAGGTAAAGAATTATTTTCTTTCTTTTTTTGATTTAAATTCAATTAGCCAACATATAGTACATCATTAGTCTCAGATGTAGTGTTCAACAATTTATCAGTGACGTATAACACCCAGTTCTCATCACATCACATGCGCTCCTTAATGCTCATCACCCAAATACCCCATCCCCCCACCCAAGAATTATTTTCATAATAAGTAAAATTAGATCATAGATATTAAATTTGATTTTTTACTGACATGAAAAAATTTATCAGTTGCAGATGATGAAACAAAGATTTGAGTACAGGTGGTTTATTTGGGGCCAAAACCAAGGAAACACTGGTAGAAGAGTGGAAAGTGAGACAGGGAAGGGAAGCCAATAAAGAATGTATTATCAAGGAAATTACTACTCTGTGAGTGGTCTGAGCTCTCTCTCTCTCAGGGGAGAATTCTGGGATAGACAATCAAGAGTTACCCAACCTGAGAGGAGAGGGAACTGGGGTATGTATCCACCAATTCCCATCAATCAATGGTTGAGGGCTACTCTCATGTGTTAATTTTCCAAAACTTCCTGCCTGCCCATAGGCGAGCGGAGCAGGATGCAGTGGAAAAAGAGCCTTCAAGCCACGGAGTCACAGGGGCTGGAAATTAGATTTCGAGCTGGCTTGTGTGGAAATAATGCGTGTTAAGGGAATAGGGAGGGCATGCTGTACTGGTCATCCATTACATGCCAGATACTGTGAGGTCTAAACAGACAGATGGCAACCTTGAGAAGTTTAAATTTCCACTCACCTGAACACAGCCTCTTAGTTTTATGTTAACTCTCTCCTGCACCACCATGAATATGCACATGCAAACACTAGCCAAGTTTTATAAACAAGTTTTAAATATTTAATATACCAAAGCTGGTATCAGCCCTTTTATTTTTCCTTTAACTCTGTATGCTTGCAATCATTTCTAACAACAATACTTTAGATGCCAGAGAACTCAACTTCCTTGTATGACATTTAGACTCACTTTGTCACTAGACCCAAAGTAGCAATTCTAAAAAAAAGAAGTGCTATTATTTTGATAAGATCTAAATGCTCAGTAAAGAGACAGGCACAGATATTCCCAGGAGTCTCTTTAGAGTTGTAGCCTAAGAAGATACCTCTATACTCATGATTTTGACTGTCACCTCTGAGAGTCTATGTGGACTGTGGAGCAGAGGAATGGTGATAAAACACTCTTGTTCAACAGTTTATGAGAATGCACCCCCCACCCCATCATCCATTCCTATTAGTTGGTGAATTGTTTCTGGTATAAGAGCTTTATTTGGTTAATAGTGGTTCTCAACGAGGGGGGAAAAGATATATTACAGTTGTTTTAAAATATACACGAGGAGAACAATTTTCTTGATGTCTTGACTCAGGTTGACAATACCATTTTTCAGTTGGATACAGAGACAATATATTTTTCCAAAGATGGAATGATTCTATTGGAATGACGTGAAAATTTTATGGCTGGAATCCTAGAAGGATGTGTGGTTTTCAATAAAATATTAACGAAAAAAAAGCATTGTTAAAATGATACATTTCCCTTGGCATCATTTAAGCCTTGAATTCAGAGCTATTTCTGGACTTTGCACTTAAACGAGCCAATACATTCTTTCTCTCCATCTCCCTCTCTCTGTGTCTCTTTTTCTGTATTAATTTGAGTTGTATTTGCTGTCCCTTGCAATTTAAAGAGTTTTAACTAATGCAGAAATTGGTACTGAGCATGGTGTAGTTTTCAGGCAGCCAAAATCCCACAAATGTCCACAACAGAGCCATCAAAAACAGATTATGGAAACAGAGCATTTATGTAGAAAGGAAGTTAAACATTATGTAACCCATCCATGTCACTTTTTGGACAAGTAAGTAAATCTCCATGAAATTCAATGAATCATTATACTTTCAATGAATGAGACTTTAGAGGATAGGGTATTATAACCTAGAACAATGAACATTTATAAGAAAAATAGTTTTTGAGAACAACACTCAAAGTGAATACAGTGTGTTGTGAAGCTTTGTGGATAAGAACTGGTCCCAGTCCATGATACAGCAGAATCACTTCATTCTCGGTAAATATATTTTGAGCACCAGAAATGTATTAGTCATTGAGTTAGGCGATGGGCATAGAACAAGAAACAAGATCACCAAGGACTACACGTTCTCAAGGAACATTGTGTCGAGTGGGGAAGGCAGTCAATAAACGAGATATTTTACCCCAATAAGCATTGTTACTATTTCAATACATACCGAAAAGAGAAAGTAAAGGTTGATGAGTGAGGGCAGGAGGAACACATGTCTTTATGGGGGGATCCAAGAAGGCTTCCACGAGAAAAGGGTATTTAAATCAAGACCTGAAGGATACTAGAAATTTGCCAGGTGAATTTGCCGGTTGGAGGATTCCAAGCACGTGCAGACCCTTTTATGGGTAAGAGCTTGGCTTCTTAAGAGAAGAGAAAACAAACCAGCAAAAGTGATAATTAGAGGAGTGGGGAAGAATAAGTCAAGGCCAGGGAGATAGGCAGGGTGTAGCTCACATAGGGACTCTGAGCAGTTTGGAAAGAAGTTTGGTTATTACCATAGGAGCAAAGGGGAACCACTGAAGGGCTTCATACAGGTGGGGCGGGTTATAGTTTGATGGGGGCCAGAGTGAATGCGGAGAGAAGACAGGCAGTAGAACAACAATCCAGGCCAGAGATCACAAGACCCCCAGACAGTAATGGTTTGAACGGAGGCAACAGTGAAGACAAACACAGTAAGCTGACTCCGTTAATATTCTGGAGGTAGAAGCAATACACCCTCTGCTTGTCTTGCACTGGTTTAAGTTGTATGTGGTCACTTACAATTTGAAGGGTTTTTGCTGCTGCAGAAATCGGTACCAGGAGTGGGCTATTTTAGTGGGGGAAGTGATGATTCAGGGAGGAGGGTGGTGTGCAAGGAGGGAGAGGAAGCAGACAAGAGTAAAGGCCAGGTTTCTGGGATGAGGCAGCAGGTGGATATTGGTGACATTTACCAGCTTATAAAACAAAGGAAGAGAAGGGCAAATCGGTTGCCATTCCTTCAATCTGATACTCTTTAAAATTAGCCATTTACTTAGTAGCGTTAGAGGACCACAAACAAGGAATTTTTAAGATTTTGAAATTCCATGTTTCTGTGTTTATTCCTTACCACAATCCAGGAGGAAGGTCTTCCTCAGCCCTGTCCTGGCAGGTGGGAAGTCTGAAGCGGAAAGAGGGTCAGTAAGGATTGAGAATGCTGGGGCTGGGACTTAAATTCAGTACTGTCTACATGTAGTTCCTAAAACTTATATGTCACATAATAATTGGATGTGGGTTCCCAGTTATTCCAGAAAACCATATCCAAGTATCTTAGCATTTTAAAATGTTCTAAAATATAAAGAGGGAATTCAGTAGATGCATGGAGTACCTTGTGCTGATTTTAAAAAGAGACTAGGGATTGGGAAAAAAAAAAAAAACCTTTGTATAGACTCAAAAACTCTTGGCATGGTTCAGTTATTTTTGATATGTATTATTAGCTTAACAAGTCAATTTCAATTCTGCCAAATAACATGGAGGAATGGGGAGAACGGATTTTTCACATCCTCCAAATTCTCCTCATTGTACCTCAAACATAAAACATCCTTAAAACCAAATAACCTATAATTTATAGTATGGCATTAAAAAAAATTTTTTTTTAATCTTATGGGGCTTGAACTCACAGCCCCGAGATCAGCAGTCGCATGGTCTACCCACTGAGCCAGCCAGGCACTGCTATGGTATGGCATTTTTTTTAAAAACAAAGCGAAGTTTTAATGACTTTTAAAAATAGGCTAAGCTACTTACTAAACCAAATATTTCTTTACCAGTTCTTAAAAGGAAGGACTTAAATATTACTATTTAATATTATAAAACTTCAAACTTGAAATCTTATAAAAGAAACACACTTACAAAATAACACCAAAAGACATGTCTTTTTTTAAAGCTTTTAATTAAAAAAAAGAAAAAAGGGTAAAACAGGAGATGGCGTTCAAAAAGACAAGTAATTAAATCACAATATTTGTTCTTTTAATTTGCTTTAACAATTCATTTTCTTTGGAGTATTCTGTTTTTTATGTTCATTTCTTCCCAAAGAAAAATTACTAAAAAATAAGTTTTCCAACATAAAAAAAATCCACGCAGGGTCTCCTTGGGAGCTATAAACAACGGTGCACTTTTCAGTGACAACACAAACATGTAAACCTAATGACGCAGAAACTGCACATGACTCTTACATGTTCATGCAGATGGTGACACGTACACACACAAGCATTTTATCTTGAGGCTCAAGAGAGTATTTCCAGTTTTAACCTGTGAAGAACAGAAACTAGGATAACTTTCTCCGTTTGGCAGCAAAATCTCATCAGCTTCAAACACCAGCACTGCAACCGTGAAATGAGTTGACCTAAGATGTCACTATCTAGAAACCTTCAATTCACAGAGCACGACGGATTCCCAGGGCTCTTTCCTTAAAAGGCATGTGGGGGGTGTGTGTGTGTGTGTATCTATGTATGTGTTGTGTGATTTTAAAAATTTTTGAAAGTTTTTATCATAAAGAATCCATCTAAGGATTAGAACTTCCTCCTGCCTGCACAGGGATCTGTTGTCCCGCCATTAATGCCAAGCCTCTTGGTACTACTCAGTAGCTTACATCAAAGACAGGAAGGGAAAGGCAAAAATGAAAAAAAGGAAGATGAAAGAGTAGGACCCAAGAAACAGGAAAACCTAAGAAAGCTTGCTTACCATATCATTCGATGAGGATATAATGATTTGTACCCCCATGGCATCCAACATTTTTCAGTCATGAAATCATGTTCACGTTGGCTCATCCAACGTGATACAATCCAATGCAATCTATCTTTTTTTGTGTGTGTAAGTATCAGGCAATATTTATACATAAATCTAAATTTGTATGGACATGTCCCCTCTTCTGGGTGGGTGGAGTGATTATTCTATTACTGGAGCACTATTTTGTGATGTCAATAAGGTCTTGTATGGCTTGCTTGTTTTTTGATCACTGTAAGTGTAATAAGATAAATACTCTCAAACCTTGATGAGTCCATATAAATATCCATTTCAATAATAACTCCTGTCATAGTGACAACAATTTGCAATGGAAGCACTCAGTATGTAATAGAGATTTCAAATAAATAGCGAAGCTGGAGTGTTACGCCCTAAATGCTAAATTGTCATTCAGGAAGTTGAAGGAAAACTTAAACAGATTTTCTAGCCAATTAATTTTTTCTTAAATGTTGAAATTTTCAACGTAAGTCACAATTTCTGAGATTTGTATTGGAAAAAAACTTAAGAAAAATATTGTAAGTATTTCTAGTGACCCTCCTATAGAAAGTCTCAATCTCCATGCATACAAAAATACTGTTACATTTTGCTATTGGCAAGTGTTCTTTCGTTCTCCAATGGAACTCTGTAGTCATATGCATTGACCAGAATTCTATAGGAAACAAGAGGAGATGAGAGAACCAGTCTCATGCTCTTCCCAATGTAGATTCAATGTGCCATACGGAGCAACACAACCTTTGACAAACTTCAGATCACAGACTGCATGATTTAGGAGTCCACTGAATTAAAATTCACAGTTCCCAGATTTCAAAGGCACTAATGTTGTAGTTGTCTAGAAATTATCAAAGGCAGAGAAAATACTGCCTCACAGAAACATACTCAATGGAAAATAATTAACATGTTCAGGCAGCAGGGATTGGAAGAGCAAATGTTCTCCAAATTCTCCACCAAACTCACCTCAAATATCAGGATAGCATGAAGAAATTCCAAGGCAGAAAACCACACCAAATTCTAAGGTTTCACATTCTCATAATGCAGCATTCTAGAATGTTCTAGAATTCTATCATGGACCTTTTCTGGGTATTCAGACCAGAACCAATAGTTAAGAGTTGTGGGTAAACCAGACTCTCATAAAAGAAAAGGTGTTGCGGTATTCAAAGTCTTTACAGCAGATTTTTTGTGGGACTCACCAAAGGCGGAAAGGACTTCTTTAGGTCTGTAAGTCACCAACAAATCTGAATGACATTTGTAGGGTTTACTGGCCATGCTGAACAAGTAGAAAGACTGGAATGGAAGTCAGGGAATCATGTTTACATTCTAACTCTTTCACTAAAACCGCATTTGTGGGATCCAAAAATTACCCTAAGGCCTTTAGATATAAAATAATAAATGATATCACCTTTAATGGTGAAATGAGGAAACAGAAAATATAACAATATAACACATCATAATGGTAATTTCCTTCACAAAAATAACAAATCACAGGCCGCCCAACTGATCAAAAGGAACGTATAGGCCATTCCTCTAACATTTGAGAATTTGTTACTACCATAAGGGTTCTGTATACCAGTATTGATTAATATCTATATATTTCTTTGGAGTGTTGAGATTTTCATATGTTTTTTCAGGGTAAGACTTTTCCTGTGGATATAGTACCTGTGATATCCAACTGGGCTCCAATATATAGAATACCATATTTGCGTTATCAAAATATTATTTTTCTTTTTATGCTTTTAGATCACTGTCTATATACGATGAAACGTTTTTAATACTTTTACTTCCAAAAATTTGTCTGTAAAACAGGATGCATCTTAGCATACCTGTATGTGTTACAGAACAGCAATTATATTGGGTGTCCTTGTTTCTTTGTATTATAATTTCCTTATTTGCCCAGTGGAGATGATACAGGCCCCTACTAAGTCCATTAGGCCGTTGTGAACATCAATATCATTTCTGCACAAGTTTTTTGAGGTAAATAAAGCCTTATGCAAAATACTCCTACCCTGATACCAGCTACAGGAGCAACCAGGGATTAAGTCAGATCCCTTGGGGGACTATAGAATTTCCTCCACTGTAGCTAGGTGATAAGACCTGCCTGGTTCCTTGGCTAACAGCTGGGTAACCCTAGAGAAGGAAATAAAATTTAAAGAGACCCTTCTAAGGCTGGTAGGAAGTTGAATTTTCTTGTCAATGGAATCAGCTGAACTATCTATTCTGTACACGTAAGTTTGAAGTTGGCCTTTAATTTCCACCTGTTGCCCAAGAGTTTAAAGAAGAGAGAAGGTCACCCCTACTAAGGTAAGAGATAAAATGTTTTTGTCTGTGGGTAAACACAAAAATCACATCTCTGTTAAAGTGACCCCTTGGGTTTAACACAATTATTGAATTTCCTTTCAGAAGGTATGGTTGCATGAATATTTCTTATTATTTAATCTTCCACTAATCTAAACAGCTTTTCTTTAAAAACACCCCCAGATATGCTCCATCCTTTAACACTGTCCAATCAGCAGAAATCTGAATACTTCTGCCAGATGTATTTTAAATAAAGCACTGTAAACATAATCATTCTCTCTAAATTTTTGTCTCTACAGAAATATCTCAGCATAGGGGCCAGCTTTTACTCAAACTGCCTGTTTCGCATATGTGTTACAATGGAAAAGACAACAAGCAAATAAATATAGAAATAGGGAGAAAAGGCTGGGAGCATCCACCCATTAAAATAACAATCTTTTCACCGGTTGGTAGGATTATGGCTAATCTAATTTTGATTTTGGTCCACGGATCTGTATTCCCTACAAGTTTTTAACATTTTTCTGTTTTACAACAAGCATGTATTACTTTTATAACAAGGATATGGGGGAGTCCATTGCATAGAGAGAGTCACAAGAATATTAGATTAATACACCACATGAGATGTCACTGACGTGGTCTCAGACATTTAACAGGAATTGGAAGACTCACAAAAGTTCCTTTTCACAGCTAGCTCCACCTGTTTGAACAATGTTAAGTGAGTAATAATACAATTTAAAAAAAAACAGAGAGATAAATAGCAATTTAAAAAAAATTAAAGCATATTTCCTTTTAGGGGCAAATAATTGAGGAAACTGTAATGAGGCCTTTTAAACGCAACTGTCACAGAGCACCATTAAATATTCACACGAAGAGATCCAGGCAGCTTAAAGATGAACGTTGCCTTGTTCTCGAGAGGCTGAATCCACTTGTGACAATATGAAAAATATTCAGTGCATCTGGTTGGGGCCCACTTGGATGATGACGTGTTTCTCATAAGCCCTTTTCATTGTTTTCTCAATTTGCTTCAAAAACACTTGTGGGATTCGTCCACATAAAGTGTGCACAGTCTCCAAAAACTTCAGCTGGAGCGGGTAATACATGGATTGAAAGAGATTATCTTGAAAGGGAAACTAAAAAAGGATTTAAAAAAAATGATAGAAAATTTAGTGACTAAAATGCCATTTAAAATGCAAACAACATTTACTAAAAAATGAAACAGGGAATTAAGCATGCAGGCATAGGTTTGGATGTTCCAAGACATTTGATGGGAATTCAAAACCTGATTCAATCCTGTGCAGCCCCAGGCAATTACTTACCATCCCTGGGCCTCAGTTTCTTTACCTCTAAAAAAAAAAAAAAGATGATTTATTTGGGTCCTTAAAGCTCTTAAAATCTAAGATCAAAATATATCTTCAAGGTCAAGATATTCTCTATTTAGTATGCTCTTGCTGAGGAGAAGCAAGGCGTGAGTAGAGACTTGAAATCTGCGATAAAACATTGAATTCTTCATATTTTTTGCATTTGTTGCAACTTATTTTAAGATTTATTTATTTCAGAGAGAGAGAGTGCCCACGTGCCAGAGCACACAGGGCAAAGGAAGAGGGAACAAGAGACTCTCAAGCCAACTCCCTCCTGAGCACAAAGCCAGACACGGGGCTCGATCTCATGACCCTGAGATCATGACCTGAGCCGAAACCAAGAGTCGGATGCTTAACCAACTGAGCCACCCAGGCACCTGTTTGTTGTACTCTTAATGAAGAAACTTTAGGGTATGTCTATAGTAATCTCATGAAGTCCAGAGTTTAGCCATTACTAGTAAAATTTATCATCACTGAACTTCATTTTAAAATAATTCAGGTACCAAATATTGGTTGTTGTTGTTTTTTCCCCACATTATACTGGGCTTTTGATTTGAAATTCTCTTGGTTTCCCATGAAAGGTGTTTATGAGCAGAATTTTCCAAAATAAATCTTTTTGACCACTTAGTTATGAGCATGTTCAAATTTTTATTACAAACTGGTAGAAATGGAAAAGGCCTCCAGTAGGTCAAGTCAAAGATTCATTGTTGGCGAGGAAATTTTATACAAAAAGATTAGGAAAAAAAAAAAAGGGAAGAAAAGAACGGTGAACGGTCAGTACATGCTTGCCCGGCAGCAGAGTGGGTGGGTGTCCGGTTTCCTAGAACAAGTTTTAATCCTTTTAAAGTTCATCAGAAATATTGCTTAAGCATGTTTATCAGAAATGTGAATTTCTTCCCAGAAGGAGATTATGCATTATGTAACACAAGAAGGACCATGTTTGGGACAACTGTTTTTTATTCTCAGCCCAATTTAGACCACTGATTAACTCCTTTTTCACCACGGTATCCCTAGGGACAGGAAAAGAATAGGTCAGAGCCTTGGAGTCATCCTTGGTTCTCTCTTTCCCCCACATCCCTCATCCAGTCTATCAGCAAGCACTGTAAAATCTCTCCTTACCACGATGCCTTCATGTGGCCACCGCTGCCCACCTTCCTGTTGCCCCCATGTCTCACCTCGATGGCTGCAGTAACTCTTCATAAATAGCCCTTGTGTTCTCACTCTTGCCTCCTTGCACTGAGTTACTGAGGTGATATTTTTAAAGCCTAAATCAGACCATATCATTTTCCTGCAGGGGCTTTGCGCTGCACTTAAGATTCCAACTCCTCTCTTGTCCTCAAGGCTCCATGTGACCTGGAACTCTCCTTGGGTGTCTCTGTCCTTCCGGTTAACCTGGCTTCTTCCCTCCCTTTGGGCACACCAAACTCATCCCTGCCTCCCGGGCTTTCCTTGGGTTACTCCTTCTACTTAGCAGGATCCTCCCCCAGACTACCCCATAGCTGCCTCCATTGATCACATATCAGTCTTGAGGAGGTCCCCTGAGGACACCAGCTCTCGAGCGCTCTTCCCTGCCCGTGACTCTCAGCCCATCACCCTGCTATTGTTCCCTTTTAACACCTTTCACTACCTGGTACAATTTTTCTTCCTTTCTTTGTCCATGTGAGTATTGTGGCTTCCTCCACCCACAGTACATGCTTCCCGACGACCGGGCTTTGTTGGTCTTGTTAACTTCTGAGTGCCTAGAACCTAGAATTGTTCCTGCATAAAATAGGCTCTTCGTAGATGCTGGCTGGAAGAATTACTGACAGAATGTCTACCTGATAGATGACGTCCTTGGATCACAATGGAAGGAGACTGCACTTTCCGTTTGCACAAACACAGACACCGAGGCTTAGGGTTTGTGTGGGCAAGTGAGAGAGAGAGAGAGAGAGAGAGAGAGAGAGAGAGAGAGAGAAGAGATGGAGAGGGAAAGGGGAGGGACAGGAAGAATACTTTCAGAGAGAGATGAAGGGAGAAAGAAATACAGTTTGAGAGAGAGAAAACATCTTTACAGACAGAGGAAGAGAGAGCGAGTGAGACAATGTGGACAAGGTAGGGAAGGAGGTAAGTGTGAAACTGCTATCATCGAAACAACTTCTAATTATTGAGCACAACTGTATGTCAGGCACTGTATTACAAGCTTAAAAAAAAACATCATTTTGGGGTGCCTGGGTGGTGCAGTCAGTTGAGCATCCAACTCTTTTTTTTTTTTTTTTTTAGATTTTATTTATTTATTTGACAGAGAGAACACAAGCAGGGGGAGTAGGAGAGGGAGAAGAAGGCTTCCCGCTGAGCAGGGAGCCCGATGCGGGGCTCGATCCCAGGACCCTGGGATCATGACCTGAGCCGAAGGCAGCTGCTTAACGACTGAGCCACCCAGGTGCCCCTGAGCTTCTAGCTCTTGTTTTCCTTTCAGATCATGATCTCAGGGTCATGAGGTAAAGCCCCGCATGGGGTGCCACACTTGGTGTGGAGTCTGCTGAAGATTGTTTCCTCTCCCTCGCCCTCCTCTGTTCCTCCCCAGCTCTCATGCTCTCATAAATAAATAAATAAAATCTAAAAACCATCATTTTGTGGAATCCTCACAATTTTACGAGGCAGATGATATTATTATCTCCATTTGAGGAGATAATGAGGAAACTGAGGCCCAGTAAGGTAAGAGCACAGAGTTAATGACTAATAATCAGAAAGGGACAAAAATTGGGCCTTGCATTGAGGTCTGTCCTTCCCCAAGCCAGGCCCTGACCCCACCACATGGTGCGCCGCCCTGTGGAGAGTGGGTAAACGTGTCTTCCAAGAGGGAGTCCATGTTTGTTCCCGTTAGAGGATGGGGTTAGTGATATTCCTGATTAAAACCCTGAATGCAAATGGTCCTTGTAGGCCCACGTGAGGATCACCACTGTGTATTTGGCAGGATCATTTATGACCCAGTCATTTGGCTTTCTTTCTGTTCCTCCAGAAAGCAAACAAGACGCATGGTAACTCAAGAACCACAGTTGCTCTATTCCAGACTAGGGCTGGCAGATCACAGAAGAAACCCAAGCACGGCTCTGATGGACTGCTGCAAACTCATTTAACTTCTCTTTGCACTCCTGAATGGCTCTGCCCCGGAGTCAGTGTTTGAATATCTAAAGTAATGATATCACTAAGTACATAACAAGTTTTCTGTGTAATTAAATCACTTGGTCTTTGAAAACCAACAGCAGGAAATGCAGGAGACGAAAGCGGTGTTAGCTTACATGCAGGCTAATCTCGTTCCCTGCAGAGAAAATTCTGGAATTCCAGAGACTCTCCTTAGCAAGATGCACATTTTTCACACACACAAAAATGTGTTTCTGCGTGTCGGGATTCGCTCCCGCCAAGGGCCATTTGTGAAACCGTGAGGGTTCGTGGATTCTTAAGAAAAATATCTCTAACAAAGTCTACATACTTTATGTCTGGGGTCAGCAAATTTTTTCTATAAAGGGCTAGACAGTAAATATTTTAGACTTTGTGGGCCACACAGTTTGTTATAAATACTCATCTCTTCCACTGAAAGCAGCCACAGACAAACACATAAATGAATGGGTGTCACTGCGTCCCGATACGACTTTATTTATGAATGCTGAAATCTGAATTGCATATAATTTTCTCACGACATGAAATATTCTTTTTCCCCCAATGATTTACAAATCCGTTCCCAGCCCACACAACTTACAAACACAGGCAGCAAGACAGATCTGGCCCAAGTTCCCTGACCCCTACTCTATGTCTTGGAATTACCGTTTCAAAAGGGACATCCCTGAATCTCTGTTGCTGGTTTCCCCCTAGTGATCTCAAGGTAAAAAGCAATGTGGAATGCAGCGTTTCCCCAAGTGTGGGATGAAAGGCAAGGGCCAGCAATATCTGGCATTTTAGGTAGTGCGCCCCAAAGTAAGTTTCTTTCAACCTTCCCATTTACTGCAAGAAGATAGTTCCCAGGCATCTTTAACACCTCAACACTTGCTAATCAATCTCTCCGAGGTGGTAAGAGGGGGCCTGAGGCTGTGAGAAGTCCAGCTCCAGGCCAAAATCCTATGTCTGGTCTTTCAGACTCAACCACAGGTAATGATAAGGCTGCTGGCAGTCCTCTGGAGGGATGGGGAGCTGCCCTCCTGACACGAGATTTGGTGCACAGGCAAGTTTACTTGAAGGAGTTGAGTCAAGAATTCAGGCCCCTACCCCGGGCCAGCCACGCTCAAATTCGTACCTACATTCCTATCCCAGACACCTCCATTTGGAGGTCTCCTGGGAAAGGAGGGGTATCCTTCCACTCGTCCCTCTTCCCCTTCTCCTTCCCCCTCCCCTGGCCTACAAGTCCATAAGGATGCAGGAGCCTTGAGAGGATCTCTGCCTCCCTGCTGCATTCTCTTGACCAGTACCCCTTGCTGGGTACGTACGCAACACAGGGGAGCTCGTGCCTCTTTCTGCCTCTTGCTTGCACCGCTGCAGTATGTACATAAAGACTTGATTTTTACTTTTAGTTTGATCCCTTGTCCTAATTGACCACCTCCACACCGGATTTCTCGACAGGATGCTGGCAACCAGGCAACACACTCAGCTTGCGCTGAATGGTATCATTCTGTTCTTATTACATGATCTTTACCCTAACACATTCCCCTCTGTTATGGCAAATGGCAGAGGGGGTTTCTTTCTGGGTCTTTAATTTCCTCAAGTGAACTTATTTAAGGACCCCCCCCCCCCCGGCCACAGTAGTGACTTACTTGTAAAGATTAGGAGTGGCTATAATATGAGGGAGCGAGCTGATACAGTGAGGTGGTACCTGAGATTGGGGAAAGGGGCAGAACTCAATGCTTTTGGGGAATTCTTTGGCCTTCCGAGGTGCCGGGGACCCAAGCAACTGTCCTGCCTCATGTGGAGTGCGCATGCGTCTGCTATACGGCGGAGTGGGGGGGGAGGGTAGCGGACACACTTACATCCCGTATTGCTTCATAGAGTGCTTTGAAAGTGGGTTGCTTATCGTCATGGTAGACACCTCGGTTCCCGTGCAGGACAGACACGCCTTCCCGCTCAGCTTCTTTGCAGTTGCTTCCGTACATGCAGTGATCGGGACGGTAGTTCCACTGGCAGGGGAACACATAGAGACACTCTGGTGGTGACAAGAGAAAGACGCGTCCGCAGTCAGTGCCCTCTCTCCTCTGCGCACCTGCTGGTTAAACCCGTGTTTCCATACCCTGCACACCACACGCGATTTCAGTGCCTGGGAGTGTGACTGGGACTCACGGTCCAACCTTCACCATATTTTGTCCCTATTTTGAGATCAGGAATGGAAGGGGCACATACTCGTGATGTTGTAGGTTTCACCCCCAAAAAGGAGGGCAATGCACTGGGGACAAGGAGGCCAACAAAGTCAGGTCCAAACCCACACTCTCTCACTCAAAAACACTGCAACCTAGGTCCAGCGATTCAGCCTCCCTGTGCTTCACTTTCCTCATCTGTAATATGGGTAGGATAGGAACTCCCTCCCACCGGGATGATTAGATTTAAAAGACATGGGTAAAATGCTCCAACGAATGCCAAGCACACAGTGGCGGTCAACCGTGTTAGCACTTACAACCCACTCTTAGGGAAGGTTTTATGAAACAGACAGACTTGGAAAATTGGAATCAAGTTTGAAGCAAAGGTTCCTCTTTGGATTAAAAACCAACCAACCAACAAAATCAAAATGGAAGGAAAAAACAAAAAACTACAACAGTAAAGGGGAGAACCCCCCCAAAAGAGCAAAGAAATAAAAAAGTCCCTGTGTCAAGGCGACTATACACATTGTGGGTGAGCATGTGCACACTTGTGTACTTGTATGTGTATCTCGAATCTGGTGGTTCTTTGCCAGGGCCTCCCCGGGGGCCATTTGGCGATGTTTGGAGGGAGATACTGGTTGTCATACATGGAGGAGGCCACTAGTCTCTAGTGGGTGGAGACCAGAGATACTCTAAACATTCCACAATGAATAGGACAACCTCCACAAGAGTAGCAGTGCCAAGGTTGAGAAAGTCGGCTCTAATACTATTGGACGGCTAGGATTATAAAATTAGCAACAAATTCACGACCCCTGAGCTTCCTGGCTCCTCAGCTTGATGCCTTTAAGGGCTGGGGCAAGAGCAGTAGGAATCAAAGCTCTCCGTGAGTGTGTGTCACTGTTCATGAGAAAGGCCCCCTGTGAGAACACAGAAGCATTAGAGCAAATCAATTACCGCTGTCAGAAAAGCAACATAGAGATATGCTCGTGGGTTGGGCTGACGGCCATCCCTTCTTAGAGACTGCTTCCAGAGAGCTTCGAGATGGAAAGCAAACAAGGAAGAGATCATCACACATCCCCTCTGGTGGACTGTGTGCAATAATTCTACCACTCAGTCTTTATGGGCCATGGTGACACCCAGGCACCCTCCAATTCTTAATCATTCACAACACCCTGCGAGATTTTCCTTTCCTCGGGAGAACGCCTTTCCACCGGGATGCTGCTCTTACTTGCATTCATTTCCACACTTGTACATATATAATCCATAGCTGGGAGAGGGTAGGGCTCACCCTGAAGTCATATTACCTAGATTTAAACTCCTCTTGGAATTGTGTGACTTTTCTGCATTCTAGTGCAGGGGGTGGGCGTGAGGATTCTGTGACAGAAAGTATTAAAAGTGCTTGTGTGCTTTTAAACTGTGTCTGACCTCAGACCAATTGTGGCCTTTCGGAACCCCATGAATCGCATCGCTCATTTATGATACCTGCTTCGGTATTTGCAATTGAATCCCTGCTTAAGCACCTGCTAATGTTCCCTGCTGAGTGAACTGCCCTAGAATCCATCTGTTTTTGTAAATATGCTGATTGAATCAACAAATATTTATTGAGTGCCTGCTTTGTACCCAGCGGACAAAGGAAAGTCTGGTTCCTGCCTTTGTGGCATTTGAGATTGGTGATGGAGGTTTTTGCCTCTTCGCAGGTAGTATAGGACCCCACTGCTAAGGAAACCTTCCTTTTCTTTGCAGCCTCCTGAGAGGACCACACCCAGTGAGGGCATTCCAGGGCAGAAGATGAAATAGAAAGGCTTTGAAATCAGATAAATGTGTGTTCAAAGTTGGCTTCCACCGTCTCCTAGCTCTACAACCTTGATGAGTTATCTGGACCTCAATTTTGAAGCAGTAAAAAGAAGCTAAGTTATCTGGGGTTGAACTCCAGCTTTATTATGCTAATAGTGAAATGGCTAAGGGAGCAAGCCCTGGAGTCAACCCACACTGTCTTTGAATGACAGGACTGACCCTACTTGCATGAACTCAGCCAAATTACGTAATTTTTCTGAGCCTGAGTTTCATCATCTGTAAATGGGGGAGGACCGTAAATATTTTGTCCAGTAGGATTCTGGGGAGTACCAAGTGAACTTATCAATACAAGTATTTGGAACGGTACGACACATAGAAAGCATGCAATAACTGTAAGCTGTAATCATGACTATGACCATTGTTATTGTTATAAGAACTATTGCATTAGGTTACTGGAAGAATAAAACAAAAAGGGAATGAGCCTAGCATAGTTCTCAACACACGGTACCTTGGTAATAAAGGTTTTACTCCAGTTGTTTCTAGATATGCAGGTGGCCAGTCATTCTTAACCTTTTATGGATCACAGATCTCAGAGTCTAATGAAAGCCTTCGACCTTATCATTGGAAAGGTACAACTGGGCATATTTAAGAACACTTGTTCATAAGTTTAGGGGTTTGTTGATTTCCTAAAGACCAGCTAAAACCCAGCTGTTGAATCTCAACTATGAAACTGGATTCCAGACAGAATTCAATTCACATCTTTACAATTCCCTTCAGAATTTTTCAGAGGAAGAAATGCAAAAAGCTTGTAACTGAAAGAATTCATTCACACACTGCAAGACATTGGTGTCGCTGGATGATAAGGCTCTGCTCCTGCCCTTGGGGAATTTATACTCTTGTAAGGGAGACAGTATGTAGTAAAGTCAAAATGAACATGTTTTTATCAGGATTCATAGAAAGGAGGATATTTCAGTACAGTTTCATTTAAACTCAGACTTACAAACTAAGGATGGGATTTTGACAGTCAAAAATGGAGCCCTGGAAGAAGATTCAAGGAAGAGAAAATGGCCTGATCATGGTGAAGAGTTTGGAAATCAGAGTGTGCTTTACGAAAGATAAGCTATTTAATTTTGCTGGGATAAATTCAGTCTCTTCAAAGGGCTAAGATAACGGTAGCAAAGCTGTCATATAAACAGACTGCTCGGACCTAAAATATTCAAGAAATATATATCTATGTTGGATTGCAAGGAACTAACTTTGATTCCAGCTTGAAGAAAAAAAAAAGGAAAAGAATTTTTCCTTGAAAAGAGAGGGAGTAGCTCATAAAATCAGAGGTAAAGCTGAACCGGGTCAGGTTGTGGGGCAGCTCCTGGACTCTGACAGGTGGGCACTAATTAATGTGAGCTCTTCAGCACGGCTGCCAACATCGCCAACACCGAAACCTTGGCTACTTTCTGCTCTTGGATCCCCAGACTCAGGTTCCGAGGATGTGGTCTGACCGGGTGAGTGGAAGTCAGGAGCAGACGGAGTTCTAGGACTGCATGCAAAAGCAGGTGGGGGGTGGGGGAGGGAGAGAGAGAGAGAGAACAGTAATTCTCCTAAGAAAACTGGGGCCCTGTAATCCAAAGAAAGGGAAATCAAGAGTGGGCAGTTAAAAGTAACAGTTGTGTCTTTTTATTCACAGATACATTTTGCATGGGTTACACTCTGAAATCTCCATTTGGTTAACGGGCGGGAGGTGGGGGGAGGAGGAGAGGGGTCAAACTAGCATCATGGGGTGGACTAAAGAGGGAACATCTACGGAGATCAGCTGATGAACATGCAGAGTGGACTAATGATGTCTATTTGGCACATGATCAATAACCATTCTGAAATGGATCTATTTTAAGCAAGATTATCAGGACTGTCAAAATCTGATGGTTTTAAAAATGACAGCATGGGGAAACAGGTTACTTTCCACTGCTCAGGAAATAATATGATGAATGGTTTTAAAATTCCAAATCCCCAAAGCCTCGAACCACTGCAATTTATTTTAAAATCTTTTTTTCAAGCTAACCCCTCTTCAAACTCCTAGTCTTTGCTATTTTCCTCTTCATTTTTACATAAAGAAGCCCATTAACTGATTATCTATGGCTCTGAAATCCCTTAGTGATCACTTCAGGAGTCTACATTTATTTCCAGAGCCTCCTAACTATTCGCAAAGTGCCGTGTGAATTGATTGCTCCTTACGTTTCTGATTATTTTGTACTCTTGGGTTCTCTAAGATTCTGGAACAGCTCATGCCTGATCATTTTCACTTCATGGTGAAACAGGTTTGCTACTCACTCGCTACACTACCAATAGAATGAAGGCTGTTGGATGCATCATTAATTTTTGTTTGTTAGTTTTGTTTCTTTAAAGGTCCTTCTGGAACTGAGCTTTCCCAGCATCCTCTTCTTCCTTCTTCCAAAATGCATCTTGTTCCAGAAAAGGGCAATACATTCTTCCAGGAAGACTGTTCTGATCGCACAACCTAAAGAAGCAGTCCTCTTCCTCCAGCCTTGAAAGTCTCTCTCTCAATGCCTCATTTATTCCTTTCTTTAAAAAGATTTTATTTATTTATTTGAAAGAGAGACAGAGAGCGTGCGTGTGAGAGAGTGAGCACAAGTTGGGGGAGGAGGGTAGAGGGAGAGGGAGAAGCAGACTCCCCCCAGAGCAGGGAGCCCAACTCAGGGCTCCATCCCAGGACCCTGAGATCATAACCTGAGCTGAAGGCAGATGCTTAACCGACCGATAGCAATAGCACCCTGGTGCCCCTATTTATTCCTTTTATAGCATTTGTTACAACCCATGATTTGTAACAACTACTTGCTGTTCTTTGGAAGTCTACCTCTTTCAATAAAAGGTAGGTTTCGTGAAAATAGGCACTTGTCCGTTCTGTCTGCTGCATTATCCCCAGTGCCTGCCACCATGACTGGCACATAGTAGGTGCTCAAGCAGTATCTGCTGAATGAATGAGTAAATGGAACCTTCTACCTTCTGCTACCAGGTGTGTCCTGCTTTCTCTGGATTTCTCCCTCTCCTTCCACTCCTCGATTTCCTTGCTGTGGACTTTCTCTTCCATTCATTTCCCTCTGTCACTCCAGTCTCTCAAATCCATTCATTCAACCAACTGACTCTTCTGAAGACCAACTCTGCTCCAGGCACAAAGCCTTGCACGTGAAAGACAAAAAGTAAATGCAGCAAGGATACTTCCCACAAGTATCTGACAGTCATCATTCTTGGCTTTGTATCAGAGCTCATGAAAGTCCCAGACTCCCCAAACAAGAAGATGTTACCATTTTCCCGGAACAATCCTAACGCCAGGTAGCTGAGCCTGTCAACCCCACAGCTCACCGCTGACAGATGCTGGGAGCTTTTGGTGGGGTGAGGAGCCAGTGTGGCTGTATATCCAAAATGCAGGGCCCTAGTGACCCTGGCAGGATGAGAACAAGGCCCGCCTGGGGCCACTGAAGAGGCTGTACCACATGACTATGTGTTCTGCTTCCTGTGGCCCCACCAAACCCCTCCAACTCCCTGTATAATCCATGACAATCTATGTATATTCCAGGGGTATTTCAACTCTTCCCTCTCCCTGTGGGCAGAATCCTACTGTTGCTACCTTCTGGATGCCCTGCCTCCTTATCTATACTTGGCTGGTTTCATTTCTTTCCCTACCCACAGCCCACCTTTAGGGAGATTGTTCCTGAAGAAGGGAGAGACCTAGGTGTTCATGCCTGAGAGAGGAAAATGCCACATGGCCTTGCTCTTCTGGCTCCTGAAGACCAGATCATGGGCAGTCTCTCTAATCAAAGAGAAATAGTTTTTAGCTGGACTTGGAGTCATTTCCTAGGTTGGGCCAGGCAAATCTCTCTCTCTGTCTCTTCAAAAGTGAGAATTAGGAAACAAAGGGGGCTGTTACCAAACATGCATCATCATTGGCTGTGGGGTTGTAAGGCTGTGTGGGCTCAGGGTTGGGCCACATGAAACAGAATGCTGAGAAATAAAACGGAATCAGGTAGGCATGGAGAAAGGCAAGGCCCCATGGCCTCTGAGGGATGGAGAAATCAGCTAGGGTCCTTAGTAGTTTCACAGAGCGAGTTCCCAAGAGGCCTAGCCCGATGTGACCCATGTGTTCCCAGGGCTGCTGCCCGCTGGTCCCTTCCTTAGCTGGCCTGAGTTTTGTTCCCTGCAACCCAAACATATTAAAGCACATCTTTCTGTGTAGGGTGCTCTTCTGGCTTTGGTCAAATCTACCCTTTCTATAGAACTCTGCCCTAGACTCAAACTCACATGTAGAGCTGTGAGCTCCATCTTCCACCCCTTGAAGGAGCTACCTTGCCTCACCTGCCAGGAAATGTCCTATGGCTGAGTGACCTGCATGTCCCTCCTGAGCTCCAGCTCTCTCCTCTTGTCTAGGACCCAGCACTGCAATTACACACCTATAGCAATTTACTATCTAATTATGGCAAGAGTTTTAAAATATTTTTAAACGAATGACTTTTAAACACATTTTCAAAAGTGGTGTTATTGGCTATAGGAGGCTATAATAATAATAATACCACTCCAGACATGTGCTCAGGTTTTTTGTGCATTGCCTTTTTAAAAAAAGAGATTTTATTTATTTATTTGTCGGGGCGAGGGGTGGGGAGAACAAGCAGGAGGGGCGCAGCAGGCAGAGGGAGATACGGGGCTCGATCCCAGGACCCTGGGATCATGACCTGAGCCGAAGGCAGACGCTTAACCAACTGAGCCACCCAGGCGTCCCTTGTGCATTGCTTCTTCGTCCATGGCGCCCCAAAGGACCATAACTACAAGCATGTTTATCTCCTGTGTCAGGGCCAATCTCCTCTCCCCGCTCTCCCTCTCTCCTTTCTAGGGATAAAAATGACCAATCTTTTTTCTAAAATTTAATTTTCTGGTTAATAGAAAGTGACCACAAAATAAACAAAGAAAGAGCCTATCACATGAAGGATATCAATGGGTTTCAGTTCAAAGATCTCATGTTTAATAAAGTACCTGCAGAAAGTATGTAAAAGGATGATCAAACGCAGGTCACAGAAACAGCAATCAAGCAGTTACTTAAGAACTCACCGATTGAAAGCTAGAAAACTTGGTTATTGGTACTACTGAGAACCAGGGTTTAGAACAACCTCAAACTATCTGATAACATTCGAGTACTCAATGGATTTAAGATGGGGAGTACAGAAGCCATCAAACTCAGCTGGTTTTCAGCTCCAATTAAAGACAAGGGCTCCTGTCTACTTGCAAAGCTGCTTACAACTGCCTTCAAGTATTATTTACTCACTGATCACGTCCTCAAATAATCCGCAACAGGCTAAGAGGATTTCTGAGGAGGAAACTGCGAATCTTTAGAATTCCTGTTTGGGAATATGTCCAGATGGGCTTCTAAAAGATAGTTTTAGCCACATAACAGAGAGCAAAATGCAATATGTAAAGGACGAATAGTTCAGTGCAGAGATACATTTTGGGATGTCTCCCCAGCTCTCTAGGATTGCCCCTCTTAGAACTTCTCCTCTCCCCCAAACGCAGAGGGCGGAAGTCAGAGGAGCCTGGGTATATACCCCTGCTCTGTCACTCATTAGCAGTGCTGCAAATTACCAAACTCTCCCTTGGTATCTTTGTCTGTAAAATGGGGATCATATTCTCAGGGTGGTTGTGAGGATTAAAGAAGATAATGCTTAGACCAGCACCTGGCACTGAGTAAATAATAAATGTCAGCCATTATTTCGTAGCTGCATGCTCCCGATCTAGCTGACCCATACTGGAACCATCTGGTTTCTCCCCCTGGGAATTCAGAGTGAGGATGGAGTTCATCTTTGCAGGTGGCTGCACCTGGAGTACGAAACGTGGGGTACTTTGCTTTGAGGCCTGAGGAGCAGAGAAGAAGGTCCACAAAGAGAGGAATAAGCAATGTCAGTGGGAGAAAACTAGCCCGCCTTGGCCGCCTCCTCATTCTCCCTCTCCCGCTTCAGGTCCTGGGTCCAGCCTGCTGGCCTTCCTGCCTCGGTTTCTAGCAGATAGCAGTTTGCTAATAACAGTATCCCTTGTGCTTGGACTAACTCTGGGACTAACTTTTCCACGCAGCCAAAAGTCCTAACCAATCCATCTACACCTAGAAAAAAGATGAAATCGGCTTAGGAAGAAAAAGGAGGACGTACAGATCTTAAAGTTCCTATTACTGTCAGAGGGAAACAGATTAAAACATGCCACCAGCGAACGGCCAAGACTTTCCCTTCCTCTAATGAATTCGTAGTGGGAATTTTCCCCAGAAACTCTCTTTCAATCTGCTTTTTTTCTTTTCCAGGATTTGCTCCTTCTAGATCCAAAGACCTGTGAGACTAGGTTTTATTTCAGAGTTCTGTTTAAAAAAAACAATTCAAGTACATAGTAGGTGCTTCCAGAATGACGGGTTATCACAGGCAGAAGTCTTTATGGACAGGAGTTTCTATTTTAGGATTTTGTAAAGGCAAAGAAATGAACTGAAAAGTCCGGGTAACAAGAGCTTTTTTCCTCCCCCAAAGATCTTTCTCGAGGAGAAAACATGGTTTTGATTCTAACAACATTAAATACGGTTTTAGCAAATAAGAAAGAAAAGAGGAAATTTTATTAGTTTTAGGTGTCAACATCAAAAAACACAGATCAGAGATTTTCATCTCCCTCCCCCAACTCCACCAAATCATTGATACAGTATAAGGAATTTTTTTTTTTTTTTTTTTTGCCTCACACGAAAAGAAAAAGGAATGGAAGTCTAAGTCCTTATTCTAGGCTCATTTAACTCCGAACAAGTCACTTAACTGTAGGGATCCCAAGAATCAATTCCCTTCAATCTAGCAATTGTTTAGCCACGGAGGGCCTCCCTGTCTAGCTTATAATGTCAGCATTCAGTTCTATGCCCTGCAAATAATTTTGACCACACTTCTTAGAAGAATGGTGTGGCCAAACTCTAAAAGATATTCTCCAAAAATGGAGTCCAGTGTTGGAGGTTGCAACATTTGGCCTTTTGTGTCAGCAGCGTGAGGGCAGCCCCCCCCGGGCCGAGAGGAGGGGGGGGAGGCATGGGGGGATGGGTGGTGGTGTGTGTGAATGAAAGGGCGCATTTCACAGGGGAACCCGGGCACAACCCAGGCTCAGTCAATCACAGACCAGGCTGGAATGTGCTCTGTGCAGCGTGGTGGGCAGACTCCTACACAAACAGCATTCTCGCAAGAGAGCCTACCTGGATTGAAATAAAAAATAATATTTAATAAATCCTGGTCTCCCCATGTGATGGCATTCTTGTACTTCTGGTACAGAGGGTACAACATGTCCTCCCAAGCCAAGCCTGTTGGAATTATGCTGTTCTGCAAAAGAGAAAACCATCAGAGGGGCTGAGGCAAAGCAAATGCATCCTGTCCCCTGGGAAACAATAGAGAGGAACTGATTCCCTCAAACCCTCCAGGAATGAACCAAACAGGGGAGGGGTCCTGCTGGCCTCAAGACACAGGACAAAGCAAAACTAGAGCTGGAAACTATAGAGTTTTGCTAGATCAATAACACAAGGATCCGGGCTGGACCAGGAACCAGTAAAAGCAACACATTCATAGACTAAATATTCAAACAGCACACAAAGATAAACTTAAGAAGTAAAAATATTCTTCCTCCATCCTCCTACCATCTCCACCCCCACTTTCCCCAGATATATCCACAGTTAACAATTAGGTATTCTTCTGGAAATTTCTAAACCATAAAAGAGATCATACTTCATGGTACTATGCTTTGTCTCATTTTCACTTTTTCCCTTAGTATTTTTTAGATATCAATTTATCTCACTTATAGATTAATTGAATTCTTAATAGGAGGATGAGTTTTTTGTTTTTTGTTTTTTTTTTTAATTTTTGACTAGTTCTCTACTGATGTTCATTTAGGTTCTTTCCAGTTCTTTACTAAGATAAAAGATGAGGCCACGAGCAGCCTTATCTCTGTGTATGTATATAAATACATCCCGAGGATAATTCCACAGAATTTTCCATGGCTTTTGAAGCTTTGGGTATACACAGAGTTCAAACATTATAGAATTCAGAAATGCAACATAACATTCCTGAACAGCAACTCTGCTGAAGCTTTTTAAATTCCATAACCACCGGGACTTTTCCTGAACAAATATTTCATAACTTTCCAAATATTTTCCTCTTCCCTGGCCCCTTCCATCCTCACCAACAAGCCACCTACTTCCAAAATCAATACACTGACAATCTAGGAACATCACTGTTGAAATGACTAAAACTCCCAATTTTTAAACATGTAATATAAAGTATTTCCTTACCTTAAACTGGGCACTTCTTATGCGAGTTAAATTCATCAGCATGACTCCTGAATTAACTCCCGCAGAGCCATAGAAAGGGTGCCGAGCAAAGCGGCTGTACCAGCCAATCTTGGGGATTTCATGCTCAGGGGCCATGGCGGCAAGCTGCGTGGCATTAAAATGCCTCAGAAGCTTCCAGATGTCATCAACGGGTCTCAGAAAGAGAACGTCGGTGTCCACGTAGAGAAGTGAATCCACATCCTTTAAAATCACCTTTGTGTGTTTGGGGGAAGGAGGGAGAATAAAAACAATATAAACAAAATAAAAACAAATCAGAAACAAAGGAAGAGGCCTGATATGTCAAGAGTGCCACCAATTTCATTGGTCAATGCTGAATTCTAGAAAGGGTACCATGCTCTTAGCTTCCATTCCTCCGGTCTCCTTTGACTTCAGGGATAAATATCAATCGAGGGGTAGAGACTCAAAAGAAAATAAATCTTAATTCAGGATGGTTCAATTCCAGGACCCTAGACTATATTTGGTAAGGGCTGAACTTTTCAAAGGAATGACAACATCAGCTCATGGACAGAGGCCCTCTCTTCTTCTTTCATTCTCCAATGAAGCCATCTGTCTTTCCCTCTTAGTTTTCTCTTGGAACAGGGGTGTGTGGCATTAGACAACTTGAAGTGGACAATCTCTAGACCAGCTCATGCCAGGCTTTGGGGTAAGTACTCTGTCTCTGGATCTATTTCTTTTAGTGTTGATGGGTATGACTGCATCTTTTTGAAATGATGTTTTCAGCTAAGATTTTGTCTTGGGAATAGATGAAACAAATCACTGGTCAGCTTTGTTTGTATATCAGAATTGGCAAACTTTTTCTCTAAAGGGCCAGACAGTAAATCTTTCAGGGTCTGTTGCAACAATATAAGTCTGCCATTGTAGCACAGAAGTTACAACAATGCATAAAAGAACAGCACAACTGTGTTTCAATAAAACTTTATTTAGGAACACTAAAATCTGCATTTCTCATAATTTTCAGATGCTACAAAATCTTTAGATTCCTTTGAAATGTAAAAGCCATTCTTGGTTCGTGGGCTGTGATTTTTAACCTCTGTTACAGTTCATTTAAGCCAGCCACCTAAAGCAAATGAGTTCTTCTGTCCTAACTGCTTAGCTTACCAGAGTTTTGCCTTGGGGTTTGAGACTTCAGTCTTAGGTAGTGATAGTGTTATTTGCCTTGTTTTGCCTTTAGTCCCGAAATTTAGTGGTCGCTTAATTAAGAAAGGATTTGAATTTTCCCGGATTCCTGGCCTAACATCATCCTAACACCATAACAACACTCACAATGGGCTGCATGTCTGTGTCTTTTAAAAATTCACATGTTGAAGTCCTAACTTCCAGTGTGATGGTATTTGTAGATGGGGTCTGTGGGAGGTAATTAAGGTTCAATTAGGTCATGAGAGTGGGGCCTTCATGAAGGGATGAGTGCCCTTATAAGAAAAGATGCCAGAGAACTTGCTGTCTGTCTCTATCATGTGAGAAAAAAGTGAGAAGCAGCTGTCTCAAGCCAGGAAGAGGTACTTCACCAGAACCCAACCATGTTGGCACCCTGATCTCAGACTTCCAGTCTCCAGAACAGTGAGAAAATAAATTTCTGTGGTTTAAGGCACACAATCTCTGGTATTTTGTTACAGCAAGCTAAGACAATATTCCATTGGAATCCCCAATATTTAAAATTGATGAAAATGCACACTGTATGATACAGGTATCATGGAGATTTCAGACTTGAATGATTTCAGAGTTTACATGATCAGCTGTAGCATCTAGGCTTTCGTTCCTCATCTACTAGAGGAATAGATTTTAGAAACCAGTAAAATGAAATTAAGAATAATGATCGCCTACCATTTTATAAGAGAAGATTATCTTGACATCCATTTTAACAACTTGAAGATCGTAATTTTAGAATTAGGATGAATTCTTCAAATTGAACACACAGACTTAAAAAAAAAATCCTCTACCTTATTCTTATTTTTTCTTCTTATTTTCCCAGAGAAACATAAAAAATTTGCCACAGAATAGCATCCATCTCGTAATTTTTTTTAAAATCACAGTTACAGAGTACTATGGAGGAAAGGCAAACTCTCTACAGAAGTATGAGTAAATGCATGTTATGATACAAATTATGTATCACATGTAAACACAATTATGATTTCTTGCATGCCCAACACCATCCCAAGTACTTAATACCTGGCCAATTTATTTTACTGGGAAGTAAAACTAAAGCAAAGAAAAGGGTTCTGTCCAAGTTTACATGTCAAATAATGTTAATGATTGCTGGATTTTGGCTAATAAGGTCATAGAAAGATTAAGTCACTTTCTACAATGTGTTTTCAGGGAAAAGGGAATGTATGGTGTTCCAATAAAAAGTGAATTTAGAATTGCAGAATTAGAGAGGAAGAGAAAGCTATCTCAACCTATGTGAAATAGTACAAATTTCTCTTTATGGCTGATTATCTAATAAGTCCTGCAGAAAAGCAAACAGTATTAATGTTTTAATCAATTAAGGGTTATGTAGACATCTACCAAAAAGAATCAAGCTTGCTGACTTGATTATTCTAATTTTTTTCTTGGCCCTAAGTCATCAGTGTTATTAAAGCTATCATTACTTTCTTCGACAAAATGTTACCACCCCTCAACAAAACAAAAAAGAAGAAAACAAAAGACTCTTCTGACGAAGGTCTGGAAAAAAAATTAAAAAGATCTGAAGAATGGAGATATTCCAACATGAAGGTACATGCAATATGTTTAATCAAGAGAGGAAAAGGCAAAAAAAGTTGTATTGGAAATTTATAAAATCAGAAAAAATTTAAATACGGTAAAATTTTTATTTAACCAATATCCTATTATTTGACACACAAGATTGCTTCCCTTTTTTATTATTATAAACAATACTACAATGGGTATCTTTTAAGGGGGACTGCTTTTTTTTAAGATTTTATTTCTTTATTTGAGAGAGAGAGCAAGAGAGAGAGAAAGAGAGAGAGCACAAGAGCCAGGGGAGGGGCAGAGGGAGAGGGAGAAGCAGACTCCCCGCTGAGCAGGGAGCCTGACGTGGAGCTCAATCTCAGGGCCCTGAGATCACGACCTGAGCCAAAGGCAGACGCTTAACCAACTGAGTCACCCAGGTGCCCCTTTAGGGAGATTTCCAAGCATATAATATGACATTTCTTTTTCTTTTTAATGTAGTAAACATTCACGTAGTTAAAAATAAAAATATATTAAAGTAAATTTATTGGCAATTTTTTCTTCCTTGCGATTTTGTCACCAAATCCCATTCTTAGAAGTAACTGATGATACTGGACTGCTCTGTGTTGAGCCAGAGATATATTATACGTGTAAGAATAAATAGCTATACATCTACCACCCCCTTTCATGCTACAAATGGTAGCATAGTGTCCACAATATTATCAGCCTGCTTTTTTTTTTTTAAATAAAACAACCCTGTAGGAGGACTTTACATATCAGCACATACAGATTTTATTTCTTATTTTTGATGTCTGTGCAGCATTTCATTGCATGGCTCTAGCACAATTTATCTAGTTACACACTGTAGGACATTTAGGTTATTTTCAAGCTTTTGTTACGACAAACAGTGTCACATTGAGAAAGCTCATCTCAATTCATTTCAAACACACGTGAGTGTATCTGTAGGATAAATTCATTAAAATATAATTCCTTAGTCAAAGAATACATGCATTTGGACGTGTGAAGTGTTGCCAAACTACTTCTCTAGAAATGGACCGATTTAGCCTTTGGCCAGCAACAGAAGAGGATGCCTCTTACCCCTTACCTTCGCCGGCATCCTGTTTGGTCACGCTTTTGGGGCTTTGGCCTCCAAGGAACACACCTCAGAGGGGCTTAGCCTATCAATTCATTTTGGTTTGTATTTTCCTACAAGTCTTGCCCTGGTGGACTGCCTGGGATCCAGCACTGTGGGAGGAGATGATGCCTGTCTGGAAGACAAGTGACAACCATTTAAGGACACCTGAATACCACTGCTGGCCCCCACCAGGGGGCACCCACACAGGCCCCAGATCCAAGGACTCAGGGGTGGGAAGCCCCTTTATACACTGTCCTTCTCCAGAGCCTTACCTAATCCCTCCTCTGCTGCTCTGATTCTAGAGTTCTGTTTTCTGGACTAGAACCAAGGGACAAAGAAGAAAAGCTTAGGAATAAATTTTATGGCTACTATTTTTGGAAAGCTTGCATGTCTTCAGTGAAGATGGCAAAGCCAGTCCAACGTACCCTACAGAGTGCAAACCAGGGTCTGTGGGCCTGTGGGTCAAATTCAGCCAAGGAATGGATTTTTAAAAAATTTTTAATACAGACTCTTTTTAACCATCTGAGCCACCCAGGCTCCCCAATACATAGTCTTATTTAAAAATTTGAATTAGTTGCCAACATTTTGTGAAAACTGAAGATTTCTCAGAAATACCTGCATTTCTGTTTAAAAAAAAAAAATTGGCAGTTCCGGCAAGAACAGCCTGCATCCTACAAGGGAAAAATCTGCTGGTGCTGGTGCTGATGGACAGGCACTCCCGACATCCTCAGTTCATTTATACAATAAACATTTATGGAGGGTCCACTAGGTGCTAGGTGCCACGTGTGACCAGCAGTGACTGAGAAAGACAAAAATCTCTGCCCTCATGAGGGAGTCAGATAACAAATAAGATAAATATATTCATTATAGAGTCTATAAGCAGGTGAAGAATAAAGCAGGGAAACGGACCAGAGGTCCCAGGTAAAGAGGAGTTTGCAATTTTAAATAGGGCTGTGGAGAAGGCGTCGCTCAGAAGGAGGTGAGCAAATGGGAATAAAGCAGGCTGGCACTTTTCCAGAACAGCAGGGGACCAGTGTGGCTGGACCAGGGCCAACGGAGGGAAGAAGAGTTGGGAAGGAGGGCAGAGGGTGTGTGGGGCACTTAGGGCTTTGCTTGCCCTTGGACGAACTTTGGTTTTTACTCTGAGTGAGATGGGAGCCACTGGGGAGCTTTAAAGGAGGGGTGACACAAGATCTGACTTAGAGGAATGGTCACTGGGGATGCCACACTGAGGACAGACGATTAGGGTGCGCAGGGGAAGCAGGGAGCCCAGTTAGGACAGCATCTTAGTAATTCAGGGGCGTTGTGATGGTGGCTTGGCTCAGGGGCTAACAATCCAGCGAGTGAGAAGTGGTCAAATCCTAAATAGAGTATAAAGATAGGGCTTTCCTGATGGGCTGTAGGCACCACATGAGACAAAGACAAAAGTCAAGAGCAACTCCAAGGATTTTAACCTGAATGAAAGGTACAACAGAGTCACCTCTACCTCAGAGGGTACCTGCTGTTTGTCATTCCTGACTTACCTGTCTGGCCCTCGTGGGTACAGACTGGCATTTGGAACCCCTGAAGCCTAGCTCCTTCCCTCACTCCCTTGGCATCTGCTTTCCCTGAAATGTCAAGAAGCCCATGGGTGCTCCTGGGAAGGGATACATAATGGGTTTCTGGGGCAATAATCGAACCATCTAGTTCTTGACCACAACGGTGCTTACATAGGTGTGAGCTTGTTAAACTAAGCACATACAGTTTTGGTCGGTAGCTCGTATTTCCAAACAGACACACCATACATAATGGTACGTCTCACAGATGTGGGAGTCCTTCAAATCTTGAGTCTGGCATTTGTGAGTTCAATTCCAGGCAGGGTGACCCCTGGCCCTGTGACTTTGGACAAGTTCCTCCATCTTTCCAGGCCTCTGTTCCCCATTTGTAAAAAGTCGACAGCAATTATCACCACCCCCACCAACACCCTTCTCCCCAGGTTGTCCTAATGATCCAGTGAAATAACACACACAAGGTACTTGGTACAGTGGCTGGTACACAGTCTTCCGTATATAATGGTGTTGTTACTGTAAGAAGTCTCTGTTTCCCCTTGTAAAGTATCAAGTGTAATTAGTTACCATTGACATCAGTGCCCACAGCACTTCAAAACACGTCAACCACAAAAAGCCTTTTGTATAGTCAGAGTCAAGCAGAGAAGAAGTTTTTGAACCTTCTGATATCATCATAATCTACTTATTATCTTGACTGAAAACAAGTACGTAAGGCTTTTTTTACTCTTTACCTGAAAAAACAAAAGACCAGGGCGGGGTGGGGGGAAAAAAACCTCACTCTTTCTATAACATTATGTCTCTGGAGGTTAATTCTGCAGCAATTATGGCTGGTATTAATTTGAAGAGGATCATTTGGCGATGTGATAATGGGAAGAGGAATATTTACCGAAAGGATATACAACTAGCCATTCTAATTCCCTTATGGAAATCAGTCAGCACCAGAAATGAGGCCTTTGTTTTCTTAGGAAAGCGGGGGCAGAAATGCGCCACATGATAGCTATTTGTATGAGACCCGGCCGGCTGTGGGCGTTGCCGTCCCTGCTCCATTCACTGCCCCAACCTGGGCGGCTGTCCCCAGGGCTCAGTGAGGACTGGAGGCTGGCTACAGGCAGCAAGATGATCAGGGGCTCACGGGCTCACCTTCAAGTTTGTTCTGCCCCAACTCTGTCCTCTGACAGTACAGCTTAGTGGTTAAAAGGTCTGGGTTTGAAATCGAATTTCAGTAGCCCCCCCTAATCCAAGAGGGATATGTTCCCAGACCCCCAGTGGATGCCTGAGACCGTGGAAGGTCCCGAACCCCCCACACATACTGTGTTTTCTCCTATACATATATGCCTAGGATGAAGTTTAATTTCTAAATTAGGCACAGTACGGGATTAACAACAATAATAAAATAGGACAATTGCTCCAATGTACTGTAATAAAAGTTATGTGACGGCTGTCTCTCTCAAAGATATCTTATTGCACTGTCCTTGCCCTTCTTCTTGTGATGACGTGAGATGATAAAATGCCTGGGTGACAACACGGAGTGATGCGAGTGGCGTGGGCACTGTGACGTGACGTCAGGCTACCAATGACCTTCTGACCGGACGTGGGAAGGAAGATCATCTGCTTCTGGGCTGCAGTGGCCTGGAAGGAACTGACACTGTGCAAAGTGAAATGCAGATGGGGGGGGAACCACTGTATGTGTGTTCAAATTCCGTTTGCACTATGAACTGTGTGGTTGTGGGCAAGCGACTTACGCCTTTGAAGCCTCAGTTGCTCACCCTGTA
Organism: Zalophus californianus; assembly: GCF_009762305.2. Classification (NCBI taxonomy): domain Eukaryota; kingdom Metazoa; phylum Chordata; class Mammalia; order Carnivora; family Otariidae; genus Zalophus; species Zalophus californianus. The sequence continues at coordinate 39,795,975 of NC_045595.1, read as the reverse complement.
AGTGGCGCAGGCACCCACTTCACGGCGCTGCTGGGATGATGAAATGAGACCGTGCGTGCCAAGCCCCTGGCAAACACCCAGCAAGCCCTCAGTTGATGTGCCACAGTCTTATCATCATCCTATTCCACGAGGCCTGGGATACTGGATTCCCACCCGGGGGAACAAGGACCTGGCTATAGCGGTAGAGGCAATTGTAGGAGTAGTAGTGACATTCTAGAATGAGGCATAGTCTCTGGTCTCCAAGAGGTCTAATGGGGGAGGCAGAAAAGAAGCAAAGCAAAGTGAGGTGTGCGGGATGACGGGGTAGGACGGCACACAGCAGGGCACCTGAACCAGCCTGCAGGGAAAGCAGGGAAGACTTTCCAGAGGAAGCAACATCTAAGCTGAGCGATTCGTGAACGGCAGGGCAAAGAGTACTGAAGATCAATGGAACAGCATGTGCAAAGGTCTACACCCAAGAGAGAGCATGGTGCAGGATGGGATGGCAAGGTGCCCGATGGGGCTGGAGGGGACAGTGGGAGAGCCAGCTGCTGGTGATTAGGCTGGCAGACTGGGCAGGGCCCAAACAGGAGCCAACACATTTGGACTGGATCCTGAGAGCAAAGGGGAGATGTCAAAGGATGTGAATCAGAAAGCCCAAGGTCAGATGCTTCTTCTCTTACTCACATTGCCCACATCTAACCATAAAAGAGTCCCATCAGCTTCTCCTCCAAATACATGTGAATCTGCCCTTTTCTCTCCCTCTCCACTGCCTTCCCTGAGTCCAAGGCATTATTACAGCTCCCCTGGAGGTTTGGACAGGCCAGTTCACTGGTCTCACTGTGTCCATACTGACTCCCCTCCAACATATTCCTCACAGACCAGCCAGAGGGATATTTATTCTTTGACCCATGGGGTATTTACAAGTGTGTGGTTTGATTTCCAAATATTTGGGATTTTCCAGATTTTCTTTTTGTTATTCATTTCTAATTTAATCCTCTTATAGTCAGGGAGCACACTCTACATGATTTCAATCCTCTCAAATTTGTGGTTCAGCATGTGGTCTATCTTGGTGAATGTCCCCTGAACCTATGAAAAGAATGTTTATTCTACAGTTGTTGGGTGGAGTAGTCTATAAATTCTAGAGCTGTCAATTAGGTCACTTGGCTGATAATGTCATCAAGGACTTCCATGTCTGTATTGATTTTCTGTTTGTTTATTATGACCACAGGAGCTCCGTGGAGTTTTATCTCCAGACACTAAAAGGGTGGGGGACAATTGTGAAATTACTGCAAATTCACTTACAACAACAGATAGGATTAAGTTCCAATAGTTTATTTTTGCTTTTGTTTTCCTTGCCTCAGGAGACATATCTAGCAAGGAGGTGCTATGGCCGATGTCAAAGAGGTTACTGCCTGTTTTCTTCTCTAGGATTTTTATGGTTTCAGGTCTCACATTTAGGTCTTTAATCCATTTTGAATTTATTTTTGTGTATGGTCGAAGAAAGTGGTCCAGTTTCACCCTACAGTCCAGAAATTGCGCTACTAGGTATTTACCGAAAAATACAAAAATACTAATCCAAAGGGATACATGCACCCTGATGTTTACAGCATGTTATTTACAATAGCCACATTAGGGAAACAGCTCAAATGTCCATCAACTGATGAATGGATAAAGAGGAAGTAGTATATATACAATGGAATATCATTCAGCCATAAAAATCTTGCCATTTGCAATGACATGAATGGAGCTAGAGAGTATTACGCTAAGTGAAATAAATTAGAGAAAGACAAATACCATATTATTTCACTCATATGTGGGACTTAAGAAACAAAACAAATGATTATAGGGAAAAAAAAGAGAGAGGCAAACCAAGAAACAGACTCTTAACTATAGAAAACAAACTGATGGTTACCAGAGGGGAGTTGGGTGGGGGCATGGGGGAAACAGGAGATGGGGATTAAGCAGCACACTTGGTGTGATGAGCACTGGGTGATGTATGAAGTGTTGAGTCACTATATTGTACACCTGAAACTAAATTACACTGTATGTAAACTGACTGGAATTTAAATAAAAACTAAAACAAAACAAAAAACCCAGATGTGATTTGGTGACAATCACTCATTTTCACATTAATCATAGTCAATTATCAAAAGGTCAGTGTTGAAGTCTCCAACTCAGATTGTGGATTTGTCTATTTGTCTAAGTATGTTTTTTGCCTTGTAGATTTGGAAGCTCGTTATTAGATGCATACTCATTTAGGTTGGTTACATCTTCCTGACAGCTTGATCCTTATATGGTTATGAAATATTCAGGAGACTGTTTAAAAAAAAACCTACATTAGAAGATGCCACTTTTGGGATGCCTGGGTGGCTCAGTCGTTAAGCGTCTACTTCGGCTCAGGTCATGATCCCAGGGTCCTGGGATCGAGCCCCACATTGGGCTCCCTCCTCCGCGGGAAGCCTGCTTCTCCCTCTCCTACTCCCCCTGCTTGTGTTTCCTCTCTCGCTGTGTCTCTCTCTGTCAAATAAATAAATAAAATCTTAAAAAAAAAAAAAAGAAGATGCCACTTTCATTCTTAAACCTCTTCAAGACTTGTCACTGCACTTGAAATAGTCACACACATACCATGGCCCATAAAAGTCTCTGCAGGATGGACATGCTCTGCCCACCTCTTCCACCTCATCTTCTATCAATGGCATTCTTTCACCTCCCAGCCTAATCTAAGGATTTTCTGGCTTCAGGACTTTTCCTTATCATATCACTCTGTTAGTGTCAAAGCCAGGAGAGGCTGGGGAGCAGAATAACGTCACCGAGGCAATAAGCTCTTGATTCTGTTCCTACACATGGCCAGGGTCCTCTTGGTCAGAGATGCTCTTAAGTCTGCTGAGACAGCCACTAACATATAAATCTCTTTCAGAAGGAAAATAAGTTGAAATTATGGATTTATTTATCAAGGAATCATTTTTTGGAATGTTCTCTCATTTCACTGAGTTCATGACATTTGAGGCAAAGGAGATAAGGTTTCCAAATGTGCTTAAAAAGAGTATCTTTATAGGGGCACCTGGGTGGCTCAGTTGGTTAAGCATCTGCCTTGGGCTCAGGTCATGATCTCTGGGTCCTGGGATCAAGTCCTGCATCGGGCTCCCTGCTCAGCGGGGAGTCTACTTCTCCCTCTAGCCCTCCCCCCTGCTTGTGCTCTCTCTCTCTCTCTCTGACAAATAAATAAAATCTTAAAAAAAAAAAGAACATCTTTATTGACTCTGAAATACAGGCACAGCCTCTGATGCTTTAGTCAGTTTCAAGGTTTTTGAGCTATTGTTTTATTTTTATTTTTTAAAAAGATTTATTTACTTTAGAGCGGGGAGGGGTAGAGGGAGAGAGAGAGAGATCCTCAAGTAGACTCCCAGCTGAGGGCAGAGCCCGACTCAACTGGGGGCCTGATCCCAGGACCCCTGAGCCGAAATCAAGAGTCAGACGCTCAAACGACTGAGCTATCCAGGTGCCCCTGTGAGCTACTGTTTTAGATAACTACCTAAAGAATCAAAACTATGATTGGTGTGAAAATGGATGATGTTCCCAAATTGTACCTGCTGATGTAAATGACTTCTCAGTAATTTAATGTTTCTCCCCTCTTTATGAGTCTGTCCATTAAGCTCCATGGAACTTCTGTAATTTATGATAAGCACCTTCCCTGTGCTGTTAGTGAAGGGCTCCCAAAGGCTTCCCACCATGTGGGTGTTCTGGAACACCCAGCTCGGACTTATCCTTTAGATCTGAGCTCCGACGTTACCTCCTCAGTAAGGTTTCCTGGAGAGAGTCATCTCCCCACCCCTTCCCAGTCTCCTCATCGCAAAACCCTATTTCCTTCTTTCCACCACTTCTTATACCAGTGGCTTTTGTTGAATTATTTTCTCATTTATTCTTGCCTCCTTAGTGAGAATAGAAGCTCTGTGAGGGCAGAGATGCTGTGTGTCTAGTTAACTTCTGAAGTCCATGCGCCTAGCACAATGCCTGGCATAGAGATTAGGCATCCACTAAATATTTACATAAACTAAGGAATTCAACTGCTGAGCTGTCTCAGAACCACTCTAAAACTTTAAATATGCTTTAAGGCTGATGGTAGATGAGGAAAGGTCCTGAGAAATGAGATGGTCTGTGAACAAATGAAGTATAGAGACTCAAGTTCCTGAAGAGAAAACCAACATACACCGCCCACACCAATGAATGTCCTTTGTTTGTGCGTCCAATACATCTCCCTCCTCTGTTGATGGGATAGCTAGATGCTAAGTATCTAATTCCATTTCCTTACCTCTCAAGCAGCTCTAAAAGGCCCTGACAACTGAAGGAAAAAAAAAGGAACCAGAGGAGGAAAGGCAGAACAGAAGCAAAGACAAAGAAGCCATTCAGATCCAAGCAGAACTGAACTCCAGAGAGGGACCCTTTGGAAAATGACATCAACGATAATCAGAAGAAGACAAAAAATATTTAAAGAGGGTTAAAGCAGGAGGTGGAAACCGAGAGGAGGAAAGGACAGGGTTTCAAGAAGAAGAGAAGAAGAAACACTTTCTTGTTTTTGCCAGGTGAAGACATCATGTATATGGGGAAGAAAAAAAAATATATATATAACATATATATATTGCTTATAACTAAAATAGCCACAATCCATCTACACAGAATCAGCAAGGCACAGTGTGCATCTATAGTAAATGGGATTATGAATAAAGAAATGGTGCTCCCATGGAAAGGCACAAGAAATACAGGCATTATTTCATTGTAGGGAGACGAAGGGTTCTGGAGATGGATGGTGGTGATGCTTGCACAAGAGTGTGAATGTTCATGGTGCCACAGCACTATACACTTAAACATGGTTCAAATGGTTGAAACCATTTATACTGTATATAGTTTATAATAAAAATGGGGAAAAAGGAAACACAGGCACCATTATTACATTTTTTCAATTGAAGTTTGCTTTACACAATGAGCTTCGTGATATTACTTAACCTATTTCTACCTTTGTGAATTTTCAGTTAAGCCAAATGTATCTGCAGAGTTTTTCCAAGATCATCTTTCAGTTCCACAATTTCTATCAAGTCCCTGTCCTTTTTCGTTTCTTTTCTTTTCTTGTTTTGCAATATCAGTCCTACAGCACACTCAGAGGGGGTATAGCTCAGTGGTAGAGCATTTGACTGCAGTCCTACAGCACACTCTTCTGCAGGCAAGATGTCTATCAAAGCTGACCAAGAGGACACACTGGCCAAGAAAGGAGCAGGGGAAGCCTCCCTTCTGCTACTTGCCTTCTTCTCTAACAGAGAGAGAGCCCTCACCCGGGGTGCAGAGTCTGGGAAAACGTTTGGTGACCCCTGCCCCTTGTCATTCTACAGAAAATTCAATTGGATGGAATAGAGCTTCTATGGTTATCTGGACTTTCTGCTCTGGGACCAAAATTCCAAAGCCTCCAAACCAAAAATAGAAAGGAAAGGAAATTCTACGTATCAACATAAATCTGCAATCTGGTAAAAACAAGTACCCTTTCCTCCACCATTCCTTCCTTCTCCTTTTGAAAAAACGCACACTGGACCTATATTGAAACAGGCTATTACAGACACAATAATTATTGAGGAAAGAGAAAAAGCTGAATAATAATGAACATTTCTACCAATGTCTGGGTAATCTGAGACATCCTCTAGTAAACACAGGTGGAAATCTGAAAAATGCAAAACTGATCAGAAGAGGTTATAGCCCAAGACCCGTGTAAACAATAATCCCATAAAATAATTAGGTAAATAAGATACTATTCTGATGAAGTAACTATAATAATTATAACCACTCATATAGCACTTATTATGTGTTACTGTTCCGCTAGTTCTCCCATGTTAAATCATTTAATCCTTACAACAACCTAATGAGCCAGTACTATTATCCCCATTTTACAGATGAGGAAACTGAGACACAGAGATTAAGTTACTTGCCCAAGGCCACAAAACTATATGAATATTCAATCAGCAGACATTTTTGCCAATAAAGTAATTTACAAATGTAAAGGAATAATAATCCCTTTGTTTACTCAGTACCTGTTGTATGTTAAGCCTCATTCTGGGCATTTCATATACATTGATGCTAGTGCCTCAACAACCTTGCTAGGGTGGTAATATTATCCCCATCTAACAGATGAGCTGAAATGGCGTACCTAAGGTCACCACGAAAAAATGGGAGCACCTGGGAGAAACCAGAATTCTGTGACACCAAGGCTCATGCTGATTTTCACCTAACGCTAACTGGACATGTTCACAACATAAATGATGGATGTGGTCAGTCAGAGAGTAGTTGTTCCTAAACCTCTGTGTACCTGACAATCATCTAAGAAGTTTGTTTAAAAAGATTCCCAGGCCCTAGCCCCAAACTCTGAATTATTAGGTCTGGCATAGGCCCCTAGAACCTGCATATATGTATGTATATATGTATGTGTTTTCAAATGTTTTGTTTTGAGACCATTTTAGACTTTCAGAAGAGTTGTGAAAAGAGTCCAGAGAGCTCCCAGGTACTCTATACTGAGCTTCCCCCTGTGTTAACATCTGACATACCCACCGAGTCTTTGTCAAAACGAAGAAATTAACCTTGTACAACACTATTAACTGAACTATAGAATTGACTCTGATTTTAGCAGCTTTTCCACTAATTTCCTTTTTTGGTCCAAAATCCAATCGAGGATTCCACACTGCAATGAGTTGTTATGTCTTCCTAGTCTCCTCTACTGGGTGACAATTCCTCAGTCTTTCCTTGTCTTTTCACAATCTTGACACCTTTGAAGAGTACTGGTCAGTTACTCAGTAAGACTCACTCAATCTGCTGTCTGGTGTTTTCTCATGATTAGACTGAGGTTATGCACGGCTGGGAAGAATACAGCAGAGGTGAAGTACCCTCCTCAGTGTATCATATCTAGGCGTACACGATGCTGACACGTATTACTAGTGATGTGAACCTGGATCACCTGGCTCTGCCTGCTGTCTGCCAATATTCCCCACAATAAACATATTATTTTCTCCTTCATAATTGCCAAATGTCCTGCTTCTGGTTAAACATTTACCCCCTACTTTTAGCATTTGTTGGTAGATCTTACCTGCAGTCATTAGTACGATGGTGTTCTAAGGGTCATTTTCTATTTCCCTCATACTTTCTACAAGTATTCATTGGAAATCTTCCACAGGAAAGAGTTTTTTCTCCCCACTCATTTATCCTTTCTGTTATTTATTTATATTAGTATGGGCTTATGGAAAATTATTTTATTTGGGGGGTTAAAATTTAATACTTCATGATTTATTTTGTTGCCCAAGCTGTTCCAACTCTGGTCATATGGAGCTCTGTCAGATTGGTTCCTCAGCCCTTTCAATTTGACCCCTCTCCATTCATTCATTCATTCATTTTTTTTATTTTAGCACATCGTTAATTTCCAGCACCAGATACATTCTGCTTCTAGCCTCTTTCAGTGGATAGAGCTGGGAAATACATGTATGTATACTAAGAAATCCATACACATATATCTATAATTATCTATCATCTCTCTCTCTCCCTCTATCTCTATCTATCTATCTATCCATCTATCTATCCATCTATTTATCTATTTAAAAATAGGAGTCCACATGGATACCTGATCTCAGGAGCCTGTGTGTGTTTGAGAAATAATTTATTTAAAGGTAAAGAGAATTCTGAGCTTAGATGATTAGGGTGTTGGGCTGAGATTTAAAGAACTGGGTATGGTTTTAATAAGTGAGGCTAGAGATGGCGGAGTGAAGTGCCCAGGGAATCGTCCCCAGGGTACAGTATGGAGGAGGATAACATGTACAGCATCTCAGGACAGTGGCAGAGCAGCCTGGCTGGAGTGGTAAATCATGATTTGGAAAAATGCTGAAGAACGAACAGGTGAACTCAGTTGGAATGTGTAGGGCCCTGAATAAAAGGCTGAGGGCTTGGACTTGATCCTACATGGGAAGAGAGACTCTGGGAAGGTTCTGAGCTCAGAATTCACATGCTGAGAGTAGCATTCAAAACCCAAAACTCCGGGAGTGACATGCAGGAGGGAAGGGACACAGATGGCGGGGAGCTGAGTAAAGAGGGCGATACAATCATCCTGTTCTCTATTGCCACTGTTGTGTTTGTTTTTTTGTATTAATGTAAATACAGCCAGACCCAGAACACCTGGTCCAAAAGAGGCCCATACCTTCATGGTGTAGCTCTATGTCCTTGCAGATGTGAGCAGAGAGCTTCAATACCTTCCAAAAAGCTTTGATGTTCTTGTTTTCTTCTCTTTCTGACTGGCTCGCCATTTTAAAAAATTCTCCAAACAACACAATGCACGAATGCATGCTTGTGTGTTATAAAAATACAGAGAAGGCAGCAATCTGTGGTGTCAGAAACTCAAGTTGCTCTTTTCCTGTCTATTCTCTGCACCACCAATCCAAGCCCCCACACCCTCTCTCTTTTCATTAGAATGAACTAATTGGTAACACTTTAGTGAACATCACCCGGATGGTTTCTACACATTTATCAATATGCCTATGTGATTGTAGTACGGCTAGGCATTCAGATCTCAGCTCAGTTGTTACCTCGTCAGAGATCCCCTCCCTATCACTCTTTAAACTCATAAATTTCTCCCATAGTTCTTATTACTACCTGAAGTTAATATATAATTCACTTTTTTTTTTCTTGGTCATTCTTCCTTGATTGGGATGTAAGCTCTGTAAGAGCAGGAAATTTGTCTCTCTTGCTCCCAGTCATATTTCCAGGGACAACCACATAGTTGGGGCTCAGTAAACACCATTGAATGAATGGCTGTGTATATGTTTGTGGGCACATATATACACACACAAACATATGTGCTTTTGGACTCTTTAAAATAGCAGTGGAATCATGCTACACATACTTGATAATTGTCTATTTTGAGGTATTTCCCTTTCATTTTGGATATGCAGAGAACAGAGGACTTTCTGTTCAATGTTGAGTTCTCAAATATGCTATTTGATAATGTTAAAATAGTTTAAGATAGGAGAGACAATCATGAACACTTGGAAAGTATTGTTCCTATGTAGTGCTTTTCCCCGTTTTTTAAAAAATATATTGGAAATTTGTGCAAAAGTAAATCTCCATTTTTTTTAAAGATTTTTTTTTATTTATTTGACAGAGAGAGACACAGTGAGAGAGGGAACACAAGCAGGGGGAGTGGGAGAGGGAGAAGCAGGCTTCCCCGCGGAGCAGGGAGCCCGATGAGGGGCTCCATCCCAGGACCCTGGGATCATGACCTGAGCCGAAGGCAGACGCTTAACGACTGAGCCACCCAGGCACCCCTCCATTTTTTATTAAACAGTGATCTAAGATTTTAACAGTTTTGAGATTTTAAGGTTGTTCATTAAATTACCAGCTTAAGATAGGGTGGCACAGGAGACGATGAGTGTATCAATTTTTATTTTTGCTTCTATTGTGCCCTCTTGTGGAATTACATGTAACTTACATACTCATTTCTGTGAAGTTTTTTAAAAAAGAGCAGATTGTACCAATGTCATGACTACATTCACACATGGTCCCCATTAACAACCTAGACTCCTCTGATCAGTTTAATCTTTGATCTCCATGCAAACAAGAGTCAGACTGCCTCTGAGCTGGGCAAATAAATGATGGCTTTGTTTAGAATGATTCTCCTAAAATTCTGGCTCATCAAACTTGTCTTTGGTCTTTGATTTCATCATCTCAGCTGTGTGACCAACTGTTGTATCTGCATGCAGGACGTTTTCCACAGGCCTTGCGTTACTGAAGGTATCTGCTTTCGCTGGTGTATTCTGAGATAATGGCTCTCTCAGATCTTCCATCTGCTTCCATCCCTTTTGGCTTTCTTCCTCCTGTTATCAGGTGTTGCAATCCCAGCCAGCAAGTACACACTATCTTTCTCTGTTGACTGCAGACATCCTGTTAGCCATGGCAACTGTCATTCAGAACAGGCTAGTTTTTTTTGGTCAGATGGTGTCTCACCAGAGGATGCATTCTCTGCTAGGGAGTTGTTGGAAACGGGATCATTGGGTCACCAGGAATCTTGGCTCTTCACAAGTATTGGAAGTTTTCTAAGAATGTTTTCCCTTTCCTTATATTTGAGAAATCCAACCAACATTTACTAAGTATTTACTGGGTATAAGGCTGGACACTTTTGTAAGCATTGTATCTTCAAATCCTCTCTACTGCCCACTGAAGCACTTGCTAAAGCCCTGGTTATAAGTACGTGCTTCTTTCCTTCCTCCCTTCTTTGGTTCATTCGTTCATTCCTTCTTTCCACCCATCCACCCATTTAAATAGTTTTACAGAGTGCCTTTTGTGAACATGTACCATGTACTACTCTAGGTGCTGGAGATCAAAGATCTTTCTCCTGATAGGGTGCACAATCTAGTGAGAGAAGTAAAAAAATAAAACAAATAAAGCACATCATGTAGTATTTTAAGTTCGAAGACAGGATAGGGGAAAAGCAAAGTGAGGGTGTAGAGTACAACAAAGCAAAGACGTGTACTTTTGTTATACCCATTAAGAGTGGAAGAAGGGAAGGTTCAGGGGAGGAGGCATTTTGCAACACTTTGGTAATGTTTTGGGAATGTACAGGAGAAAACTCCAAACTGCAAGAAGTAGAGGGTAATAATTAACCGGCTAATTTCATTAACCTTATTCGTAGAAAGGATACAGATCAGTACACTCCTCAGAGTTGTGAAGAGTTAATGAAATCATAAACCTAAAGAGCCTAGCATGTGTTAAGTGCAGCAGACATTGCATGGTCTTTCGCCACCTACCATACATTCTTCTTTCAGTGGTCTGTCCTGAAGATATATCTTAAGCCTATTTCTCAAACTATTTTCAACTGCACCTCACAGTAAGAAATGCATTTACATCATGATTCTAGCACACGCATATGTAAATACATAAAACAGAAGCAAAAATTTCAAAAATGGTATTTGCCCTTACTACATCCAATGCATGCTCATTATTCTATTCTACTTTATTTAATTTTTTCAAAATCTGATCATAATCCACGAATTGATTTGAAGAGTTACCAGTAGGTCATTTTCCACAACTTGAGAAATACGAGGGTTGAAGTTAACAAAGGCTTGGTAAACAATTAAATTGTAGACAGATAAACAGAGAGACAGGTGGACGAATTTCCACGTCTCCCACTCCTTTTCCCACTTTCATAGCTAACAACCACTTCCAATTCTTTAAATTGCTTTTTTGGATTTGTACCTTCATGTCGCTAAATAATATGCTAAAATAACAACTTTTCCTCTGACTTTATAGCACTTCTGACACCAAATGTGTCAATTCTCCAACACTGTGCATCAACCGGATGTCCTACAATTCAATTATGACACTAACTACCTGAATTAGTACAGACCCCATAGGGAAAGAGCCCTGTCTGCCAAGACTGCCCCTCACTTTAGATGCCAATCACAGTACTCAGTTCTCAGGTACCCATACTTCTGACTAACTTGGCTACAAGTACATGAGAGTTCCCATGATCTATTCCTCAAGTTGGATGATTTGTTATAATAGCTCAGAGAACTCAGAGAAACACTTATTTTTAAGGGTTTATTATAAAGGATATAATAAAGGATATAGTTGAAGAGGTACAAGGGTGAGGTTCAGAGGGGTCCCGAGCACAGGGGCTTCCATCCTCACAAAGCATGGGCTGTACCACCATCCTGGCACACGGATGGATATGTTCACCAATCTGGTATCTCTTCAAACCCCATACTTTACAGATTTTTATGGAGGCTTCATCACATGGGCGTGATAGTTTATTAAATCAATCTCTAATCTCCCTCTCCCTTCCCAGAAGATGGAGAGTAGTCTTGAAAGTTTCAAGCTTCTAATCATGCCTTGGCCTTTCTGATGACCAGCCCCCATCCAGAAGCGCACCAAGAGTTACCGCATTGGAACAAAAACCACTCATATCACCCAGGGAATTCCAAGGGATTTAGAAACTGTATATAAGATACTCCTATCACACCAATCACTCAGGAAATTACAAGATTTTTTAGGACCTGTGTTAGGAAGAAGGTCAAACACCAAATACTAGAATAAAATATATTCCTAGCACCTGTATCACTCAGAAAATCCACAAGAGTTTTAGGAGTTATGTGTCAAAAACCAGGGGCAGAGCCCAAATATGTATTTCTTATTATGTCACACATGCCTTGTCTGGCAACTTTCTACCCTGGAAGATAATTTATCTCCCTTTCACACAAACTCCTCACCCCGCCATGCTTCTCAGATACATACTTCTCATCCCCCCAAAGAGCATATCAGAATACTGATTGGATCAATATACAATGTTATCTTATGATGGCCAAGTAAACACTATTTCTAATCAAGCCATGGAGTGAATGAACCACAATACTTTACCTTTCTGAACAATTCTATTTTCCCTGGAATTAAGACTTGTCTTTTTCGCTGTTAACATTTTGCTTGGTTTTATACATATTTAGCAAAGTTTATTCCACAGATCCCTGACTGGCTTCTATCAGGATGCTGTGCGGCTGTCACCTTCTTTGCCTGGAGACTTCTTTTATGTCTATTTGTGGGATTCTTTGCTCCCAGGGTCCCACGTCTTCCTCTTTCTTGGTGTATACCTTCATTCTGGTGGAGCAGTCTATCAGCAGCTCCCTGAGAGAAGACTCAGAAGAGGTGAATATTTTAAAACTGTGCACATCTACAAATGTCTTGATTCTACCCATATGATTGATTTGTAGTTTGGCTGGGTGTGGAATTTTTGGTTGGAAACGATAATGCTCTGAATTTTAAAGGAATTGCTCCAATATTTTAGCAATTCCACTGCTGCTATTGAGAAATCTGGAGCCCTTCTGATTTCTGATCCTTTGGATGTGAACCTTCCCCCTCTTATTGGCACCTAATATGATCTTTTCTCCCTATTGTTCTCAAAGTTCAAGTCCTTTCTTCCATTTGATCTAGCCTGCTGTTGAATCCCTTGAATTTTTCACGCAGTTATTGTATTCTTCAGCTCTTTGATTTCTGTTTGGTACTTTCTTACATTTTCTATCTTTTTGTTGAAATTCTCACTTTGTCAATGCATGGTTCTCTGACTTTGGTGAGCATCTTTATTGCTGTTATCTTTTTAGTCAGGTAAATCACTTATTTCCATTTCATTAGGTTCTGTTTCTGGAGTTTTATCCTGTTCTTTTATTTGGAACATATTCCTCTATTCCTTCATTTTATTTGACACTCTGTGTTGGTTTCTGTGCTTTAGATAAAACAGCCACCTCTCCCAGTCTTGACAGAGTGGTCTTGTATAGGAGATGAAGCTTTTTAATCAATCTCAAACTAGGCTGTGCCTAAAACCTTTGTGATGATTCAGGCCACCTTCTTTGTTCTTAGTGGTTCCCAGTAGTTTACAGTGTGCTAAGACCCATTTCGATGTAGGTGGTATGGGTATTTTATTGCTTGCCAAATATGTAGGAATCACTCAGCTAGTTTCTAAATTTCTTTCAGAGGGAACTGTTCCATGTGTAGCAGTAGACTCAGTGTGTCCATGAGAGGAGACGAGTTCAGGACGTTCCTATGTTGCCATCTTGGCCTAGAACCCTGAAAGTTGAAGCCAATCTACCTGATGTTGTGTGTCTTTTTTCCCCCCATTTAATGTGATTGTCTTTTGATGGGTTCCCTCAATCTGGAAATCTGTATCTTCTTGTTCTGAGAAATTTTCTTGAATTATTTTCAAGGCTGATTCTGACCCTTTGTGTTCTCTGTTCTCTCTTTTCAGAATTACTATTGTTCAGATGTTGAATCTGTCCTCTGTCTATTCGTTTCACTATTCCTCATCTCATTGTTTTTTATTATTACTCAGAACAATTTCCTCAACTTTTTCTGCAGTTTTTCGGTTGAGTTTCTCATTTCTGCTACCACATTTTGAATTTATAAACACTTTGGTTTCAGTCTCGAAATGTTTCATTTTTTTTTGTAGAATCCTATGCTTTTTCATGTAATATCTCCTTTTATTTCTCGGAAGATACTGATAACAATTTCTTTAGAAGTTGTATTTATCCTGCATAGATTATTTGCTCTAAGTGGATGTTTTTTCTTTGTTTTGACCTCTGTCTTTCCTGTTAGAGGGTTTCTTTAAATGTCTAGTGATTTCTGGATTTCCATTAGTACTTAAGGATCACTTGAAAGCATATAGAGGGGACTTGTCAGCTGTGTGCTTTGGTGTAGAAAGTGCTGGCTGTGCCGCCTTGAGGGGGAATCCCCCAATGTCAATGTCCTTAAATCCCCACAGATATTTCTTTCAAATCCCTGCCTAAAAGGCATAATTTTCCTTGCAAGGTTCTGGGAACTATGTGAGAGTAAAGGGTCTGGAGTCTTAAGATTCATAAGTAAGGTTTTTTTTAAAGATTTATTTATTCATTTTAGAGAGATAGAGCATGAACTCAAGTTGGGGGAGGGGCAGACGGAGAGGGAGAGGAATGAGTGTCAAGCAGATGCCACGCTAAGCATGGAGCCCAACATGGGGCTGGATCCCGTAACTTCGAGATCATGACCTGAACCAAAATCAAGAGTCGGATGCCCAACGGACTGAACCACCCAGGCGTCCCCATATGTAAGTTTTTGATTGAACCTCATGTTTCAATATATTGCCCTTAGTTGTGCCTTGATTTCCCTAGTCCAGAGATATTCTGTTTTACCTTCTCTAGAAACAAAACCTCCAGTCTTTTGCCCAGGGTAAGAATGAAGCAGAATCCCAGTTACGTGGTATAAAATAGGCAACCTGGGAGTCTAACTGCTCCTTAAATAGACTTGAATCAAACCCCATGATTTTAGGTTCATCTTTACTGTCACTTCCAAACATAGCTGGTGCCACCAAATCATTGGCCTTTTGGAGGTTGTGTCATGTAACTCAATTACTTCTGGGCTTTCCTCACTGCTGGTTAAAGATACAGATCTCTCAAGTGAGCTAAGTTGGTTACTACCACTCAAAATATATTTTGAGGGGAGGAGCAAGATGGCGGAGGAGTAGGAGACCTAAATTTCGTCTGGTCCCAGGAATTCAGCTGGATAGGGATCAAACCATTCTGAACACCTACAACTCAACAGGAGATCAAAGAAAAGAATAGCAGCAACTGTCTGAAAAAGAAAAGCAACAACTTTCTGGAAGGTAGGACGTGCGGAGAAGTGAATCCGAGGTGATATTCGGGAGGATAGACCGTGGGGGAGGGGGCCTCCATCAGACACTTCTGGCAAGTGACAGAGCCGCGGAGCACAAAATCGGAACTTTTAGAAGTGGGCTCTGCTGAGGGACGTCACTCCAGTGGCTAAGCCGGGGGTGGAACCCTCACAGGACAGTGTGGTCTCAGGACCCTTGGGGTCACAGAAAGACCTGGGGTGCCTGAGTGTGGCAGAGCTCCCAGGTATCAGAGCGGGGAAGCCGGCTGCAGAGACAGATCCGAGGCGCGGGCTCTCAGCTCGGGGTTGCCATAGACCGTGATCCACAGCACAGTTGGGCCACTGCTCTTCCAGCAGGGACCCAACAAGCGGCAGGTCCGGGGAGACTCCCCTTCCTCCCCCGGGAGGAGTGGCGCGGGAGTGCACTGCAGGGATCTGCTGGGTTTGGAGACTCCACACCAAGTCGTGTGCCAGAGATAGAAACATTCGGTCACAGGCCGGGTGAGCACGAAGTGCGGCCGGAGACCGGGGAGACGGGAGTGACTGACTGCTTTTCTCTGGGGGCACACTGAGGAGCAGAGCCCCGAGTTCTCGGCTCCTCCGGGCGGAGATTGGGAGGCCGCCAATTTCACTCTCGTCCTCCAAAGCCAAATGGAAAGCTTGTAGGGAACAAAAGCTACTGAGAGCAAACCCGAGCAGATGACTTAGCTCAGACCTGCGAGGGCAGGGCAATTCGGCCTCCAGCAAAGACATTTGGGAACCACGGCAACAGGCCCCTCCCCTAGAAGATCAGCAAGAACAGCTAGCCAAGACCAAGTTTACCCATCAACGAGAATGGCAGAACTCCAGCGCTAGGGGAATACAGCACATAGAATTCATGGCTTTTTTACCATGATTCTTTAGTCCTTCAAAGTTATTTATTTATTTTTTAGCTTTCTTTTTCTTTTTTTTTGAATTTTTCTTTTTCCCTTTTTCAACCAACATCTTATCAATCCCTTTTTTAAAAAATATTTTTTTTCATTTTTAGAGTCATATTCTATCCCTTCATAGTAGTTAATCTTATTTTTGGTATATATATATATATATACCAAAACTTATATGTTATATATATGTATATATACAACATATATATATATATAGTTCTCTGTTTAAAATTTTGGAATACAGTTTCTTCTAACAGACCAAAATATACCCTAAATCTCTAGTGTATGGCTTTGTTCTCATCTCCTGCCTGATCACATTCTCTCCCTTTTTTTTTAAATCCTCTTCTTTCTTTTTACAACCAACTTCTTATCAATTCCTTTTATAAAATCTTCTGTAACTTTCATCTTTACAGTCATATTCCATCCCTTCATCATATTTACCCTTATTTTTGTACATATATAAGTTTTTATTTCTTTAAAATTTTGGAGGCACTTCCTTCTAACAGACCAAAATACGCCCAAAATCTAGTGTGTGGCACTGATCTGTGCACCAGCCTGATCATATTTGATCATATTCTGTTTTTGTTTGTTTGTTTGTTTGTTTTTATCTTTATCCTTATCTTTTTCTTTTTCTTTTTTCTTTCTTCTTTCTTTGCCTTTATTTTCCCCTGGTTTCAGGTCTCTTCTGATTTGTTTCGTGTATATTTTTCTGGGGTCGTTGTTACCCTGTTAGCATTTTGTTCTCTCATGCATCTATTCTCCTCTGGACAAAATGACAAGACAGAAAAAAATCACCACAAAAAAAAGAACAAGAGGTAGTACCAACTGCCAGGGACCTAATCAATACAGACATTAGTAAGATGTCGGAACTAGAGTTCAGAATGACGATTTTAAAGATACTAGCTGGGCTTGAAAAAAGCATGGAAGTTATTAGAGAAACCCTTTCTGGAGAAATAAAAGAACTAAAATCTAACCAAGTTGAAATCAAAAAGGCTATTAATGAGGTGCAATAAAAAATGGAGACTCTAACTGCTAGGATAAATGAGGCAGAAGAGAGAATTAGTGATACAGAAGACCAAATGATGGAAAATAAAGAAGCTGAGAAAAAGAGAGATAAAGAACTACTGGATCACGAGGGCAGAATTCGAGAGATAAGTGATACCAAAAGATGAAACAATATTAGAATAATTGGGATCCCAGAAGAAGAAGAAAGAGAGAGAGGGGCAGAAGGTATATTGGAGCAAATTATAGCAGAGAACTTCCCTAATGTGGGGAGGGAAACAGGCATCAAAATCCAGGAGGCACAGAGAACCCCCCTCAAAATCAATAAAAATAGGTCAACACCCAGACATCTAATAGTAAAACTTACGAGTCTCAGAGATAAAGAGAAAATCCTGAAAGTGTCTCGGGACAAGAGGTCTGTAACCTACAATGGTAGAAACATTAGATGGGCAACAGACCTATCCACAGAGACCTGGCAGGCCAGAAAGGACTGGCATGATATATTCAGAGCGCTAAATGAGAAAAATATGCAGCCAAGAATACTAAATCCAGCTAGGCTGTCATTGAAAATAAAAGGAGAGATAAAACGCTCAGGACAAACAAAAACTAAAGGAATTTGCAAACACGAAACCCGCCGTACAAGAAATATTGAAAGGGGTCCTCTAAGCAAAGAGAGAGTTTAAAAGTAACATAGGCCAGAAAGGAACACAGACAATATACAGTCACAGTCACCTTACAGGCAATACAGTGGCACTAAATTCATATCTTTCAGTAGTTACCCTGAATGTAAATGGGCTAAATGCCCCAATCAAAAGACACAGGGTATCAGATTGGATAAAAAAACAAGACCCATCGATATGCTGTCTGCAAGAGACTCATTTTAGACCCAAAGACACTCCCAGATTGAAAGTGAGGGTGTGGAAAACCATTTACCATGCTAATGGACACCAAAAGAAAGCTGGGGTGGCAATCCTTATATCAGACAAATTAGATTTTAAACCAAAGACTAGAATAAGAGATGAGGATGGGCACTACATCATACTTAAAGGGTGTATCCAACAAGATCTAACAATTATAAATATCTATGCCCCTAATATGGGAGCAGCCATTTATATAAGCCAACTAATAACAAAAGCCAAGAAACGCATCGACAACAATACAATAATAGTGGGGGACTTTAACACCCCCCTGACTGAAATGGACAGATCATCTAAGCAAAAGATCAACAAGGAAATAAAGACTTTAAATGACACAATGGACCAAAGGGACTTCACAAATATATTCAGAACATTCCATCCCAAAGCAACAGAATATACATTCTTCTCTAGTGCCCATGGAACATTCTCCAGAATAGATCACATCATAGGTCACAAATCAGGTCTCAACTGGTACCAAAAGATTGGGATCATTCCCTGCATATTTTCAGACCACAATGCTTTGAAACTAGAACTCAATCACAAGAGGAAAGTGGGAAGGAACTCAAATACATGGAGGCTAAAGAGCATCCTACTAAAGAATGAATGGGTCAACCAGGAAATTAAAGAAGAATTAAAAAAATGTTGGAAACAAATGAAAATGAAAACACAACTGTTCAAAATCTTTGGGATGCAGCAAAGGCAGTCCTAAGAGGAAAGTATATAGCAATACAAGCCTTTCTCAAGAAACAAGAAAGGTCTCAAATACACAACCTAACCCTACACCTAAAGGAGCTGGAGAAAGAACAGCAAATAAAACCAAAACCCAGGAGGAGAAGAGAAATAATAAAGATCAGAGCAGAAATCAGTGAAAGAGAAACCAAAAGAACAGTAGAACAGATCAACGAAACTAGGAGCTTGTTCTTTGAAAGAATTAATAAGATTGATAAACCCCTGGCCAGACTTATCAAAAAGAAAACAGAAAGGACCCAAATAAATAAAATCATGAATGAAAGAGGAGAGATCACAACCAACACCAAAGGAATACAAACAATTATAAGAACATATTATGAGCAACTCTATGCCAGCAAATTAGATAACCTGGAAGAAATGGATGCATTCCTAGAGATGTATCAACTACCAAAAGTGAACCAGGAAGAAATAGAAAACCTGACCAGACCTATAACCACTAAGAAAATTGAAGCAGTCATCAAAAATCTCCCAACAAACAAAAGCCCAGGGCCAGATGGCTTCCCAGGGGAATGCTACCAAACATTTAAAGAAGAATTACTACCTATTCTCTGCAACTGTTCCAAAAAATAGAAATGGAAGGAAAACTTCCAAACTCATTTTATGAGGCCAGCATTACCTTGATCCCAAAACCAGACAAAGACCCCTTCAAAAAGGAGAATTACAGACCAATATCCTTGATGAACATGGATGCAAAAATTTCACCAAAATACTAACCAATAGGATCCAACAGTACATTAAAAGGATTATTCACCACAACCAAGTGGGATTTATCCCTGGGCTGCAAGGTTGGTTCAACATCCGCAAATCAATCAACGTGATACAATACATTAAGAAAAAAAAAGAACAAGGACCATATGATCCTCTCAATAGATGCAGAAAAAGCATTTGACAAAGTACAGTATCTTTTCTGGATCAAAACTCTTCAGAGTATAGGGATAGAGGGTACATACCTCAATATCATAAAAGCCATCTATGAAAAACCCACAGCAAATACCATTCTCAATGGGGAAAAACTGAGAGCTTTTCCCCTAAGGTCAGGAACATGGCAGGGATGTCCACTATCACCACTGCTATTCAGACAATAAAAAGAAATAAAAGGCATCCAAATCGGCAAAGAAGAAGTCAAACTCTCACTCTTTGCAGATGATATGATACTTTATGTGGAAAACCCAAAAGACTCCACCCCAAAACTGCTAGAACTCATGCAGGAATTCAGTAAAGTGGCAGGATATAAAATCAATGCACAGAAATCAGTGCCATTCCTATACACCAACAACAAGACAGAAGAAAGAGAAATTAAGGAGTCGATCCCATTTATAATTGCACCCAAAACCATAAGATACCTAGGAATAAATCTAACCAAAGAGGCAAAGAATCTGTACTCAGAGAACTATAAAATACTCATGAAAGAAACTGAGGAAGACACAAAGAAATGGAAAAAGGTTCCATGCTCATGGATTGGAAGAACAAATATTGTGAAGGTGTCAATGCTACCTAGAGCAATCTACACATTCAATGCAATCCCTATCAAAATACCATCCACTTTTTTCAAAGAAATGGAACAAATAATCCTAAAATTTGTATGGAACCAGAAAAGACCCCAAATAGCCAGAGGAATACTGAAAAAGAAAAGCAAAGCTGGCGGCATCACAATTCCGGACTTCCAGCTCTATTACAAAGCTGTCATCATCAAGACAGTATGGTACTGGCACAAAAACAGACACATAGATCAATGGAACAGAATAGAGAGCCCAGAAATGGACCCTCTACTCTATGGTCAACTAACCTTTGACAAAGCAGGAAGAATGTCCAATGGAAAAAAGACAGTCTCTTCAACAAATGGTGTTGGGAAAATTGGACAGCCACATGCAGAAGAATGAAACTGGACCATTCCCTTACACCACACACAAAAATAGACTCAAAATGGTTCAAAGACCTAATGTGAGACAGGAGTCCATCAAAATCGTAAAGGAGAACACAGGCAGCAACCTCTTCGACCTCAGCCGCAGCAACTTCTTCCTAGAAACATTGCCAAAGGCAAGGGAAGCAAGGGCAAAAATGAACTATTGGGACTTCATCAAGATAAAAAGCTTTTGCACAGCAAAAGAAACAGTCCACAAAACCAAAAGACAACTGACAGAATGGGAGAAGATATTTGCAAATGACATATCAGCTAAAGAGCTAGTATCCAAAATCTATAAAGAACTTATCAGACTCAACACCCAAACAACAAATGATCCAATCAAGAAATGGGCAGAAGACATGAACAGACATTTTTCCAAAGAAGACATCCAGATGGCCAACAGACACATGAAAAAGTGCTCAACATCACTCGGCATCAGGGAAATCCAAATCAAAACCTCAATGAGATACCACCTCATTCCAGTCAGAATGGCTAAAATTAACAAGTCAGGAAACGACAGATGTTGGCGGGGATGCGGAGAAGGGGGAACCCTCCTACACTGTTGGTGGGAATGCAAGCTGGTACAGCCACTCTGGAAAACGTATGGAGGTTCCTCAAAAAGTTGAAAATAGAGCTACCATATGACCTAGCAATTGCACTACTGGGTATTTATCCCAAAGATACAAATGTAGGGATCCAAAGGGGTACGTGCACCGTGATGTTTATAGCAACAATGTCCACAATAGCCAAACTATGGAAATAGCCAAGATGTCCAGCGACAGATGAATGGATAAAGAAGATGTGGTATATATATATATATATACAATGGAATATTATGCAGCCATCAAAAGGAATGAAATCTTGCCATCTGCAATGACGTGGATAGAACCTGAGGGTATTATGCTGAGCGAAATAAGTCAATCAGAGAAGGACATATATCATATGATCTCACTGATATGAGGAATTCTTAATCTCAGGAAACAAACTGAGGGTTGCTGGAGTGGTGGGGGGTGGGAGGGATGGGGTGGCTGACTGATAGACATTGGGGAGGGTATGTGCTATGGTGAACACTGTGAATTGTGTAAGACTGTTGAATCACAGACCTGTACCTCTGAAACAAATAATACATTATATGTTAAAATAAAAAAAAAAGAAGAAGATAGCAGGAAGGGAAAAATGAAGGGGGGTAAATTGGAGGGGGAGACAAACCATGAGAGACTATGGACTCTGAGAAACAAACTGAGGTTTCCAGAGGGGAGGGGGTGGGGGTATGGGTTAGCGTGGTGATGGGTATTAAAGAGGGCATGTACTGAATGGAGCACTGGGTGTTACACGCAAACAATGAATCATGGAACATTACATCAAAAACTAAAAAAAAAAAAAAAAAAAATCCAAAATATATTTTTAGCTTTAATTTCCTCCATTCCTGTTCTTTTGTCTTAGAATAGAAGGTTTATGCTCTTTAAAAAAATGAATTACGAATCTGAGTATAGTTTTAGGAAAGAATGAATTTCAATACAAATGTTTTGCTTGCCATTTCTAATCAAATGCAAGCCTATGTGATTAAACTTCTCTTCCATTCTCAGAGCCCCTAACATCCTTTCAATCAAGTCTTCTGATTAACTCACCGAGTCAATTACGATTGCCTGAAACCAAAGAATTATGTTAAGATAGGCAATCAACAAATATTAGTGTTGATTCTTATGCTATGCTTTATAACAAACATGGTGATTCCAGAACTACTAGGATGGTAATCATGTTGGGGACAAAAAGACAATTAACTACCATGTGTCTGATATTATAATAGTAGTGTTCTCTGCTGGAGCATGTTATAATTGTTCTGTGTTGGTTATGGTTTGGCCAACTAGACCAAAAAACTTTTTGTTGCTATTAAGCAAGATAAGGTCCTTTTGGGAAAAAAGTTAATAATCTCAGTGGTTTCATGCCACATACCAGTCCTCATAATAATAGCAATTATAATAAAAATAGTAGCTCACACTTACTATGTACCAGGCACAATTCTTAAGGATGTTAAATATATTAGCTAATTTAAATTTTCACAACACCATTGTTGTGTTGGTAATATTCTTATTCCCATTTTACAGATGAATAAATTAAGGCAAATAAAAGTACTTTCCCCAGGTTTCAAAGTGGTAAGTGGTAGAAGCAAGAAGCAAGATCTGAATATATTTGGGCTGTTTTAGAGTCTGCGGTTTTGTTTTTTGTTTTTTTTTTGAGAGAGCAAGCAAGCATAAACAGGGGAGGGGAGGGGCAGAGGAACAGCGAGAGAGAGAATCTTAAGCAGGCTCCACACTCAGTGCAATATGGGGCTTGACCTCAACGACCCTGAGATTGTGACCCGAGCCAAAACCAAGAGTCAGACACTTAACTAACTAAGCCAACCAGGCACCCCCAGAGTCTGTGGTCTTAACAACCACACCATACTGTCTCTATATATCTCAAATTAATTTCTGTCTCCTTTAAATTCTTCCTAGTACTGTGGCTGTTTCTTAAAGGCCCTGCTGTGTGTGTGTGTGTGTGTGTCTGTGTGTATTCTTCATACTAACAAAGTAAAACAGCCTCTTTGAAGGCTTGAGAAATGTTACAGAACTCGTCATGTTTTTAAGATTTTATTTATTTATTTATTTGAGAGACAGAGTGCATGCTCCAGTGGGGGGAGGGGCAGAGGGAGAGAACCCCAAGTGGACTCTGCACTGAAAGAAGAGTCCAACTTGGGGCTCGATCCCATGACCCTGAGATCACAACTGGAGCCAAAATCAAGAGCCATTCAACCAACTGAGCCAGCAGGTGGCCCAGAACTAGTCATTCTTACATCACATAGTTATTTGTTTGTCCTCTCCAGCATGTCTGCTTTCATCTTCTGACAAGAGTAACTGTCTTTCCTGTGAAAAAACCAAATCTCTGTGGTTCAGATGCTGGGAACCCCTGTTGCCCATCGATGAGAATGTGATTTATTTTTTATTTTTTTTAATTTTATTTATTTATTTGTCAGAGAGACAACGAGAGCACAAGCAGGGGGAGTGGCAGGCAGAGGGAGAAGCAGGCTCCCGCTGAGCAGGGAGCCCGATGCGGGGCTCCATCCCAGGACCCTGGGATCATGACCGGAGCTGAAGGCAAATGCTTAACTGACTGAGCTACCCGGGCATCCCGAGAATGTGACTGAGCTTGGGCTAATCAGAGTACCTTATCTTTCTGGCCATAACAACTGTCCAGGGATGAGCACATGAGCGGTGCAGGGGCAATCACAATATACCCTGGGATTTTTATGACAGTTATTAAGTACCATGCTTTTGTTTTCTCTTATGACAGCTTTACTGAAATATAATTTACATATTAATTCATCCATTTAAAGTGAATGATTGAATGGTTTTTAATATATCACAGAGTTGTGCAACATCATCACAATCTAAGTTTAGAACATTTTCAGCACCTCAAAATGAAATTCTTTACACATTAGCAGTCAGTCCCTACTCTCCCCAACCTAATTAGCCTTAGGCAAGCATTAATCTACTTTCTATCTCTATAAATAGATTTGCCTATTCAGGACATTTCATATAAATGGAATCATATGTGATTTTTTTTTAAATTTTATTTATTTATTTATTTGACAGAGAGAGACACTGCGAGAGAGGGAACACAAGCAGGGGGAGTGGGAGAGGGAGAAGCAGGCTTCCTGTGGAGCAGGGAGCCTGATGCGGGGCTCAATCCCAGGACCCTGAGCCGAAGGCAGATGCTTAATGACTGAGCCACCCAGGCGCCCCAATATGTGATTTTTTGAATGCCTCCTTTCACTTAGCACATTTTCAAAGCACACCCATACTGTAGTATTTATCAGCACTTCTTTTCTATTTACTGCCAAGTACTATTCCATTTCATGAACATACTATATTTTATTTATCCAGTCAACAGCTGATGGATGTTTGGGCTATATCCATCTTTTAGCTCTTAAGTATAATGCAGCGATGAATATTTGTGTACATATGTTTTCATTTCTCTCCATTATCTAGAAGTGGAGTTGTTGAGTCATCTGGTAGCTCTATGTTTAATCTTTTAGGGGGAAATGGCAGACTGTGTTCCAAAGCAGCTGCACCAGTTTACGTTCTCACCAGCAGTGCACAAGGGTTCCAGTTTGTCCACATCCTTGCCAACATTTGCTATAATGTCTTTTTGATTACAGCCATCCTCGTGGTGTGAAGTGGCATCTCAATGTGGTTTTGATTTCATTCCCCTGATGACTAATGATGTTGAGCATCTTTTCATATGTATATTTCCTCTTTTTATATCTTCTTTAGAGACACATCTATTCAGATCCTTTGCCCATTTTTTAATTGGGCTATTTATCTTTTTATTATTGAGCTGTAAGAATTATTTATATATTCTAGATACTAGGCCCTTATCAGATATGTGATATGCAAATATTTTCTCCCATTCTGTGGATGTCTGTATACTTTCTTGATGGTATTATTTGAAGCACAAAAGTTTTCAATTTTGATGAAGTCCAAATTATCCAGTTTTTCTTTTGTTGCTTGTGTTTTTAGTATCATATCTAAAAACAAAACAAAACACTCTCTAATCAAAGATCGTGAAGATTTACTCCTATGTTTTCTTCTAAGACTTTTACATTTTTAGCTCTTATATTTAGGTCCTTGATCCACTTCAATTAATTTTTGAATATGGTATGAGGTAGGGAATACAACTTCATTCTTTTGCATGTGGATATCCACTTTTTCTGGCACTTCTGTTGAAAAGACTATTCTTTCCCCATTGAATTACTCTGTAACTATGAGGGTTTATTTCTGGACTCAATTCTCTTCCATTGGTCTATATGTCTATCCTTATGCCAGTACTGCATTGGCTTGGTTACTGTCCCTTTGTAGTAAATTTTGAAATCAGGAAGTTAGAGTCTTCTGGCCTTGTTCACCTTTCCCAAGATTGTTTTGGATATTCTGGATTCCTTGAATTTTTCTTTCTTTCTTTCTTTTTAATAAAGATTATTTTTTAAGAGCAGTTCCAGATACACAACAAAATTAAGGTACAGAGATTTCCCCTATACCCCCTGTCTCTACACATGCATAGTTTCCCCTATTATCAACATCACTCACCAGAATGGTATATTTCTCACCAACGATGAACCTACATTAACACAGTGTAATCACCCAAAGTCCATACTGTACATTAGGGTTCACTTTTGGTGTTGTACATTCTATGGGTTAGGACAAATGCATGGTTACATATATTCATCATTATAATATCATAGAGAGTACTGTCACTACCCTAAAAATCCTTGGTGGACTGCCTGTTCATCCATTCCCCCTGGCTGTCCCCCAACCAGGCAAACATTTTTACTGCTCCATAGCTTTGCCTTTTCCAAAATGTCATATAATTGGAATCATACAGTGCATAGCTTTCTCAGATTGGCTTCTTTCACTTAGTAATACACATTTAAGTTTCCTCATGACTTTTCATGACTTGATAGCTCAATTCTTTTTCAGCACTGAATAACATCCCATTATCTGGATGTGCTACAGTTTCTTTATCCATTCACCTGTTGTGGGACATCTTGGTTGCTTCCAATTATGAATTGGTTGCTCGCAATTATGAATAAAACTGCTATAAACATTCAAGCGCAGGTTATTGTGTGGACATAAGTTTTCAGCTACTTTGGGTAAATACCAAGAAGTGCAACTGCGGGGTCCCATGGTAAGGGTAAGTTTCATTTCGTAAGAAACCACCAAAGTAGATCCCAAAGTGGCTGTACCATTTTGCATTCCCACCAGCAATGCATGAGAGTTTCTGTTGGTCCACACCCTCATCAGCACTTGGTGTTGTCAGTGTTCCAGATTTTGGCCATTCTAATGTATGTGTAGTGGTATCTCATTATTGTTTTAATTTTCATTTATCTGATGATATATGATATAGAGCATCTTTTCATATGCTTATTTGCCATCTGTATAATTCCTTGATTAGGGGTCTGTTAAGGTCTTTGGTCCATTTTTAAATCAGGTTGTTTTTTTTTAACTTAATGGCTTTATTATTATTATTTTTAAAGATTTTATTTATATATTTATTTATTTGACAGAGAGAGAGAGAGAGAGAGCACAAGTAGGCCAAGCAGCAGGCAGAGGGTGAGGGAGAAGCAGGCTCCCGGCCGAGCAGGGAGCCTGACGCGGGGCTTGATCCCAGGACCCTGGGATCATGACTTGAGCTGAAGGCAGACACTTAATTGACTGAGCCACCCAGGCACCCCAGGTTGTTTGTTTCTTATTGTTGAGTTTTATATTTTGGATATTTTGGATGACAGTCTTTGTATATTTTGGATAACAGTCCTTTTGTATATTTTGTATTTTTGTATATTTTGTATACAAAATATTTTGTATATTTTTGTTTGTATATTTTGGATAACAGTCCTTTACCAAACATGTCTTCTACAGATATTTTCTTCCAGTCTATAGCTTGTCTTCCCATTCTCTTGATAATGTCTTTCAGGGAGCAGAAGTTTTAAAATTTAATGAAGTCTAGCTTATAAATTATTTCTTTCAAGGATCATGTCTTTGGTGTTATATCTAAAAAGCCATCACCATACCCAAGGTCATCTAGGTTTTCTCCTATGTTATCTTCCAGGAGTTTTATAGTTTTGCATTCTGTATTTCAATATCTGATCCATATTGAGTTAATTTTTGTGAAGTATGTAAGATCTGCATCTATATTTATTATTTTGTGTATGGATATCCAGTTGTTCTAGCACCATTTGTTGAAGAGACTATCTTTGTTCCACTATATTGCTCCTTTGTCAAAGATCAGTTGACTATACTTATGGGGTCTATTTATAAGCTCTCTATTCTGTTCCACTGATTATTTGTCTATTCTTTTGCCTATACCACTCTGTTTTGATCACCATAGCTTTAGAGTAAGTCTTGAAGTTGGGTAGCATCAATCAACCAACTTTGTTCTTCTCCTTCAATATTGTATCGGCTACTCTGAGTCTTTTGCCATATGAACTTTAAAATCAGTTTGTTGTCACGCGTAAGATAACTCGGTGAGATTTTCATTGGGATTGAATCTATAAATCAATTTGGGAAGGAGTGATATCTTGACAATATTGAGTATGCCTATCCTATTAAGATCCTAAAGCTTACTTTTAAAGATCCATGAAATATGAAATGAGCTGTAAGGTTTTTTGTAGTTTTTATCAAGTTGATAAAGTTCCCTTTAATTCCTAGTTTACTGACAATTTTTTATCATGAATAAATGCTGGATATTGTCAAATGTTTTTTTCTGCATCTATTGATAAGATCACATGATTTTCCTCTTTTAGCCTGATGATGTGATGGGCTACACCAATTTACTTTTTAATGCTGAACTATCCTTGCATACCTGGGATAAATCCCACTTGGTCATGGTGTATAATTCTTTGTGTGCTTTTTAAAAATTTGATTTGCTAATATTTTATTGAGGATTTTTGCCTCTATGTTAATAAGAGCTATTAGTCTGTAGTTTTCTTATTATGTCTGTCTGATTTTGCATTAGAGGAATGGTGGCCTCACAGAATGAGGCAGTATTCCTTCTTCTATCCTCTTAAAGAGATTATAGAGAACTGGTATAACTTCATCCTTAAATGGTGTTTTTTGTTTGTAAGGTTATTAATTACTGATTCAATTTTTGAAAATTCCTTTTTTAAAAAAAGATTTATTTATTTCAGAGAGAGAATGCATGCACGTCAGGGGAGAGGCAGAGCGAGAGAATCTTCAACCAGACTCCCCACTGAGTGCAGAGCCCAATGCAGGCCCAATCCCAGAACACATGAGATCATGACCTGAGCTGAAATCAAGAGTTAGACACTCAACTGAATGAACCACCCAGGCACCCCTGATTCAATTTCTTTAATAGACATAAGCCTGTTCAGATCATCTATTTTTTTCTTGTGTGACTTTTGATGGTTTGTGTCTTTCAAGGAGCTGATACATTTCATTTAACTTATCAAATTTGTGGTCTTGGAGATGTTAGTACTTTTTAAATTATACTTTTAATGCTCATCAAAAGGAATCTGTAGTAATGATGTCCCCTCTTCCTAATATTAGTAATTTGTGTCCTCTCTGTTTTTTATTTAATTAGCCTGACTAGAAGCTTACTGATAATATAGTCCCTTGGATTTCCGTTTGAATTTTAGGAGCACCTTGGCACTTTCTGCAGTGAAGCCAACTGGGATTTTCCTAAAACTGTATTGAATATACAGACAATGTTGAGGACTAATGCCATCTTAACAATATTAAGTCTTTTGACCTATGAACATGAGCCTTCTTTCCATTATTACACTCTTTAATTTCTTTCAACAACTCATAATTTTCAGAGTATGAGTTTTACACTTGCATTGTTAAATTTATTAAGTATTTTATTATTTTTGTTACTATAAATGGAATTGTTTTTTTTTATTTTATTTCTGGATTGCTCATTGCAAGTGTTTAGAAATACAGTTGTTTTTGTGTCTTGGTCTTGTATCTTGCAACCTTACTAAATTTTATTAGGTCTCATCATTTTTCAAATGGATTCCCTAGGATTTTCTATATATGATATGATGCCATTTGAAAATAGAGATAGTTTTACTTCTTTCTTTCAAATCAGAGTTCACTCTATTCCAGCCTGAATGCCCTGACTAGAACTTCCAATACAATGATGAATAGAAATTTTGAGAGCCTATAACTATTTTTGTGATCTTAGAGGTAAAGTATTCAGTCTTTTACCATTAAGAATGATGCTAATTGTAAGGTTTTTGTAGATGCCCTTTATCAGGTTAAGAATGTTCTCTTCCATTCCTAGGGCTGAATGTTTTTATCACAAAAGTATATTAGATTTTGTCAAATTTGTTTCTGCATCTATTGAGATGTTCATGACATCTTTAATCTGTTTATATAGTACATTACATCAGTTGATTTTAACATGTTAAACCAACTTTGTGTTCCTGGGAAAAATTCCACTTGGTAATGGTGTAAAATCCTTTTTTGAGTTGCTGGATTCTATACAGTAGTATTTGTTGAGGATTTTTCCATCTACATTCATGAGTAATTGCTCTGTAGTTTTCTTTTCTTGTGATGTCACTGTATGGTTTTGGTAACAGGTTAATACGTGGCCCAATAAATAATTGGGAAATATTCGCTTCTTTTCTGTTTTTTTAATTAATTAATTTTTAAGAGAGGGAGAGAGAGGCAGGGGGAAGGGCAGAGGGAGAGGAAAAAAGAGAATCTTAAGCAGGTTCCACACCTAACACAGATCTCATGACCCTGAGATCATGACCTGAGCTGAAATTAAGAGTCAGACGCTTGACAAATAAGCCACCAGGCACATCTCTGGTTTTTTTTTTTTTTTTTTTTTTAAAGAGATTGGAAAGAACTGGTATTAATTCTTTAAATGTTTGGTAAAACTCACCAATGAAGCCATCTAGTCCTGAGCTTTTCTTCAAGGGTTTTAAAAAATTACTAATTCAAAGTTGTCCATTTAGTCTAACTGTCATTCAGTTATTTAGAGTATTGCTTTACAATTCCTTTTATATCACTAATGCTGGTATTCATCTTCCTTCTTTCATTCCTGCCCCTAGTAATTTGAGTCTTCTTTTTCTCTCTTGCTCAGTCTAGCTAGAGGTCAGTTTTTTTTTTAAAAAAAAGATTTTATTTATTTGAGAGAGAGAGAGCATGAGCAGGGGGAAGGGCAGAGGGAGAGTGAGAAGCAGACTCCTCAGTGAGCAGGGAGCCCGATGTGGGGCTCGATCCCAAAACCCTGAGCCCCTTTTGACCTGAGCCAAAAGCAGACGCTTAACTGACTGAGCCACCTAGGTGCCCCTGTCAATTTTGTTGATATTTTCAAATAATCAACTTTCAGGCCTGTGATTATCCTCTATTCTTTTTCTATTCTCTACTTCATTATTTTTTACTCCAATCTTTACTAGTTCCTTCCTTGTTCTTGCTTGGAGTTAGTTTGTTCTTCCTTTTAAAGTGTCTCAGGCATAAAGTTAAGTTACTTGGAACACTACACCAAAACAAATTATGTAATATATGGTGATTAACATAACAATTAAAAAATTAATAAAATAAAATAAAATAAAATAAGTATAAAAAAAAAAGTTAAGTTACTGATTTAGAATCTTTCCTCATTGGTAAAGTAGCAGTTCACAACTATAAATTTCAATCCAAGTACTGCCTTGGCTGCTCTCATAAGTTTTGGTATACATATTTTCGTTTTCGTTTATCTCAAAGTATTTTCTTGGTTTTGTTTGTTTGTTTGTTTTTAAGTAGGTCCACATCCAGCATGGAGCCCAACATGGGGCTTGAATTCATGACACTGAGATCAAGACCTGAGCTGAAACCAAGAGTTGGACACTCAATCAACTGAGCCATCCAGGCGCCCCTCCATATCTCAAAATATTTTCTAATGTCTTCTGTAATTTCTTCTTTGACCTAGTGGTTATCTAGGAGTGTGTTGTTTAATTTCCACCTATCTGTGAGCTGCCCAAATTTCTTTCTGTTATTGACTTCTAATGTCATTCCACTGTGGTCAGAGAACATACTCTGCATGACTTCAATCCTTTTAAATTCACTGAGGCTTGTTTTATGGCCTAACATATGGTCTATCCCAGGAATGTTCCATATGCACTCAGAAGAATGTGTGTTCCCCTGGTGTTGGGTGGAGTGTCCTATAGATGTCTGTTGGTCCAGTTGGTTTAAAGTGTTATTCAAGTCTATTTCCTTGTTGATGATCTACCTATTGTTTAACCCATTATTGAATGTGGGGCATTAAAGTCTCCCATTATTATTGATGGATTGCCTATTTCTCTTTCCAATTCTGTCAGTTTGGGCTTCATGTATTTGGGGGCTCTGTTGTTAGATGCATATATATTTATAATTGTTATATCTTCTTTATGGATTAACGTTTTTAGCATTTAATGTGACTGTTTTTCTCTAATAATTTTTTTCAGTTCTATTTTGTCTGATATTAGTATAGCCACTTTAGCTTTCTTGTGGTTGCTGTTTGATTAACATCTTTTTCCATCTTTTTGCTTCCAACCTATTTGTATCTTTGGAACCTAAGGTATGTCTCCTACAGATAACACATATTTATTTGGATTATATTTTTTTATCAACTATTTCTGGCAATTTCTGCCTTTTGATTGGATTGTTTTATCCATTCTCATTTAATGTTACTGATGTAGTTGAATTTATGTCTGTCATTTTCCTTTCTGTTTTCAATATGTCTCATGTGTTTTTTGTTCTTCTGCTCTTCCTTTGCTGCTTTTTTTTGCAGTGAGTGGATATTTTTTAATGTAGCATTTTAATTTAGTGATTTGTTCTCACCACATTTTTCCTCAGCAATCGTTCCTGGGCTTACCATATATGTCTTATTAAAATACACTTCAGGGGCACCTGGGTGGCTCAGTTGGTTAAACGTCTGCCTTCGGCTCAGGTCATGATCCCAGGGTCCTGGGACTCGAGCCCCGCATTGGGCTCCTTGCTCCACGGGGAGCCTGCTTCTCCCTCTCCCTCTGCCTGCCACTCCCCCCTGCTTGTGTTCACTCACTCTCTCTGCCAAATAAATAAATAAAAATAAATAAAATACACTTCAGATTTATACTAACTTAATTCCAATGAGATATACAAATGTTAGTCCTATACAGCTCTATTCTCTTGTCTCCATTTTATGTCATTGTGATACATATTACATCTATACATGTTACAAATCCAATAATATATTGTTAAAATTGCTACTTCATGTAATTGTATGTGTTTTAAAGAAGCTGAGAGGAAGGAGAGCAAGGATATATTTATGGAGTTTGTTATATTAACATTCTTCTACCATTTCTGATTTTCTTTATTTGTTCCTGTGGATTTGAATTACTATCTGGTATCACTGTCTTATTCCACACAACTTTCCTCCACTCCAACCTCCTTTGTGCTATTATTGTTAAATATATTACATTTCTATGTTACAGTCCCAACAATACAGTTATATACATATTGTTTTATACAATTGTTTTTAAAATCAATTAAGAGAGTAAAGGATAAGAAATATTCATCATAGGGGTGCCTGGCTGGCTCAGTTGGTAGGGCTTGGGACTCTTGATCTCGGGGTTCTGAGTTCAAGCCCCACACTGGGTGTAGAGGTTACTTAAAAACAAAATCTGAAGGGTGTTTGGGTAGCTCAGTCAGTTGAGTGTTTGACTCTTGATTTTGGCTCAGGTCGTGATCTCGGGGTCATGCGATCAAGCCCCGTGTCAGGCTCCGTGCTCAGCACTGAGTCAGCTTGAGATTCTCTCTGTTTCTCTCTCTCTGCCCCTCCCCGTGCTTGTGCTCTCTAAATAAATAAATAAATGATAAATAGATAAAATCTTAAAAAATAAAATGAAATAAAAAAAGAAGTATTCATTTTAATGTTTTCTATACAATTGCCTTTATTCATGCTCTTTTTTTTTAAAATGTGATTTTGAATTACTGTCTGGAGTCACTTGCTTTCAGCCTAAAGAACTTCCTTAGTATTGCTTAGAAGGCAGTTCTGCTAGCAACAAATTATCTCAGTTTTCTTTACTGGGAATGACTTGATTTCACCTTTATTTTCCCCCTGCAAAAAAGCTTTATTGTTTCCATTTCATCCATGGCTTGGGAGAGGGCTCCAGGGTGGTTAAAAAGCTGCCTAGTGGTTGCAGGAAGAGGCCCAGGCACAAACCTGGCATGAGGGGGATGCCAGAGGGGTCCCTCAAAGACTGCTGGGCTTCAGAGGGCTCTTAGTCATGCTTGAGGGTGAGCCTTTTGAATAGATACTTGCCCAGCCCAGCTTGGGGGCCAGGTTAGACAAGCCCTTGCCCATCTTCCTGATGAGTTTCACCTCCTCAACTAGAAAGTGGTTTTCCAGGAAGTCACAGAGATGGGGGTCTGTGTGGGCAGAACCCATGGCATACAGATCCAAAAGGGCCTGGTTCAGGTTCTTCTGTAGAACCAGGGGGACTTCCTTGGGATCCAAGGTTTTATCCCACTCATCTTGGGATGGCTTCTGCACGTCCCGGAAGAGGGCGTGGCTGCCACACTGGTTTTTCATCTTCAAGAGATGCTCAGTGCCCTCATTTCTCCTAGCCGACTAGTGGAAGAAGGGGCCCACGCACTCCAGAGCCACGTCTTCACAGTGGAAATAGAGGCCCAGAGAGAGGTAGGTGTAGGAGGCCAGCAGATGCATGCTGATCAGGCAGCTGACAGCAGCCTCCACCTCTGTGGAATAATTCTGACAAATCTGGGAGCTCATGGTTGGTTGGTAATAAGGAGCGTAGCTCAAAATAGGGTATTGGCT
This sequence comes from Zalophus californianus, assembly GCF_009762305.2. Lineage (NCBI taxonomy): Eukaryota > Metazoa > Chordata > Mammalia > Carnivora > Otariidae > Zalophus > Zalophus californianus. The sequence goes on along the minus strand of NC_045595.1, from coordinate 39,761,959 downwards.
GGTCCCAGAGACAAAGGGTAGCAGAGAAGATGGCTCTGAAGGTTGTGACCAGAAAAAAGGTTGGAGGGTGATCAGAGGGTGAAGGGGTGACCCTGGGTCTGCTCCGTCCAAACACTGCTGAAGCAAGAGACAGATCTGCAGGACTGCTGGATGCACTGCCTATTCTACCTTCATTTTTAAAATAGTTTTGCTATGGGGTGCCTGGGTGGCTCAGTCAGTTAAGTGTCTGCCTTCAGCTTAGGTCATGATCCCAGGGTCCCAGGATGGAGTCCCACATCAGGCTCCTTGCTCAGTGGGGAGCCTGCTCCTCCCTCTACCTGCCACTCTGCCTACTTGTGCTCTCTCCCTCTGTGTGTCAAATAAATAAATAAATAAAATCTTAAAAAAAATAGTTTTGCTAGATATAAGATTTTGGGTAGACAGTTTCCCCCCACCTTTTGGCACTTCAAATATGTCATCCCATGGCCTTCTGCCCTCCACAGTACCTAACGAGAAATTTACTGTTAATCTTAATGGAGTTCCCTTGTATGAAACAAGTTGTTTGTCTCTCGCTATTTTTAAAACTTTATCTCTGCTTTCAGGATTTTTTACTATGATTTATCTGCACATGGCTCTCTTTGAGTTTATCTTAAAGTTCTTTGAACTTTGATGTGTACATTGTTTTTCATCAAACTTGCAAGTTTTCAACCATTATTTCTTCAAATAGCTTTTTCTATTCCTTTCTCTCTCTGCTCTCCTTCTGGCGCTCCCATCACGCATATGCTGGTGTGCTTGATGTGGAGCACATTTCTCTCAGTCTCTGTTCAATTTTATTATTTTTCCCTATTCCTTGGACTGAGTAAACTTTATTGATTTATCTTCAAATTTACTAATTCTTTCTATTTTAATTTCAAATCTGCTGAGAGCTCCTTTAATGATTTTTCATTCATCATTATACCTTTTAACTCCAGAATTTCCACCTAGATCTTTTTAAAAATAATTTTCATCTCTTTATTGATATTCTTAATTGCATGAAACACTGTCATCATATCTTACTTTACTTTTTCTAATTTAAATTCAATTAGCCAACATATAGTACATCATTAGTTTCAGATGTCCTGTTCAGTAATTCATCAGTTGTGTATAACACCCAGTGCTCATCATATCATGAGCCCTCCTTAATTAATTTACTTCTTTAAGTATGGTTTCCTTTTGCTGCTTGAACATATTTATAATGGCTGCTTTGAAGTCTTTTTCTTTTTGTGTGTGTGTGTGTGCATGTGTGTTAGATTGCTTTTAATTACTGACAGCTGGGGAGGGCTGGGGGCTTGTGGTGGTGGTGCCCCTACCCTCCTGGTCAGACTCTCAGGGACCAGACCAGTGCCCACAGGTCCTGAGCCCACACCAGCAGACCCCCAGGGCTGTGCTGTGTCCCCCAGGGATGAGACCCCAGCAAGTGAGCAGGGCGAGGCCTGGCCCCCAAAAGGGTGAAGTCTTTTTCTATTAAATCTGACATCTGGGTCTTATCACAGGCATCTTCCATTGCTTGCATTTTCTCCTGTGAATGAGTCACACTTTCCAGTTTCTCTGAATGCCTCATACTTTTTTGATGAAAAAATCTGGATAAATATATTTAGCATGTTAATAAATGACAGCATGATAATATAGTTTAGGATATGTTAAATAATATATTTTAGCAACTCCAACCTACAGGGCTTATTGATGTTGTTTGCTCATTTATTTGTTTAGCATCTTGCCTGGACTATTTTAGTGAAGTCCCTTTCACCCACTGCATGCAACCTATGATGTTCCTCAGTGGGTGTGGCCTTGGGCATGAAATGACAGTGGTTTTATCACCTATCTTTGACTCTCTAATCTTTCTGTTAAACTGTCTGTTGCTGTTGGTATTAAACCCAGCTACTAGCCTCCACTAATTGCCAGCTGATTGCTCTATTGTTTTGAGACATAAATTGCTCCTCCATCTGATACAATGAAATTTAGGCTCATTTGCAGGATTAATTTTTAAGGCCAGTCTTTGAACATCGTTCTGCCACCAAGAGGGCACTTTTTATCTGTCTCTTTCCCTGGTTCTCCCTTATAAACTAACCAGCCTATATTTTAGTTTGTTGCTCTCATGAAGCTACCAGCTTCCTCTCAATTACGAAGCCCCAGAACCTTGTCCACATTTTCCTGGAACTTAAACTCTATGATACAGAGATGAGAACTGCTGATGACCTGCCCCTCCTAGGGCAATACCATATCCCTCAACTGGGAACTGGGGAGAAAAGGATCCCTGTATTCTTGACTGAATTATCAAGAGTTGACTTTCCATCATGCTGAGTTGGAAGAAGAAATGGAGGGAGTAAGTTGTGGTTCAAATGTCACAGATTCTTTTTTTCTACCAAGTTTTAGTGTATCAGAGAAAAAAAAAACCCCAGTATGTCTGACTCCATGCTACTTCTATTTCCCTTGCTGCTGTGACCTACAGCTTAGAAACTTCTGCCTTAGCCCTGCATGTATGTAGGCATGTTAATGATTGAAGAAATTTTGCTAACAGCTAAGATTTGCAAAAACTGTTTTCTACCCAAAATCTACCCCACCCAAGGAGATAAGGAAGCACATAAATGACTATGCTATGCTTAACATTTACAGGAATGACATGACCAGATTCCTGTACACAAAGATCAACTGACCAAGGACAAATCAGTTTTATGACCTCCCTCAAATAACTACAGACATCAGTTACCTTCTGACTCCAACCCCCTCTTATTTCCCCCCTTTGCTAACATAAAAGAAACTTGAATTTCATGCCAAGGGGAGATGGTTGTTTAGGACAACAGTCTGTATCTCCTTGGTTTGCTGGCTTTCCAGATAGTCATTTTCCTTACCCCAACATCTTGCCTCTAGACTTGTGGGCCTGTCATGTAGTGAGCAGAACAAGCTTGGACTTGGTTACATTAGTAGACTTTCTTGAAAAATCTGTTTCCTCATTTGCTTAGGCCCTCAGCACAATGTCCAAAGATTCTAGATAATTGCTTTAAAAATAATTTTCACCAGGGTTGCCTGGGTGGCTCAGTTGGTTAAGTGTTCGACTCTTGATTTCAGCTCAGGCCATGATCTCAGGATCGTGAGACTGAGCCCCATGTTAGGCTCACACTCAGCATGAAGTTTCCTTGAGAGTCTTCCCTCTCCTTCTCCCTCCCCCTCTGTTCTTCCCCCCACTCATGCTCGCGCGCTCTCTCTCTCTCTCTCTCTCTCTCTCTCTCAAATAAATAAATAAATAAAATCTTTAAAAGAAACAATTTTCACCAGTTATGCCTGTCTCACTGGGAAGCATTTCCACAGAACTCTTCTGCCACCATTTTGGAAGCAGCCACCCTTCCTGCTCTTTTTTCTGCTAAACTAAGCTTCTAGAATTTGTATGTCAGGTTGCTTCAAGCCATCATTATGCTCCTGGAGTGAGCCTTGCAAGGAACTGAGGGAGAGACACACAGAGCCGGGGTGACATCATGGGAGTCCCTGGATCAGCCCTACACTTAGAATCATCTGCACTTCACGGTCAGATAAGCCAAAAAATTTCCTTCTTTCCTTAGCTAGAGTTGAGTTTTTTACATGTAACTAAGAGTTGTAACTAATATCCTGAATGTCAAACCTTTAATAGCGTGGGAGTAAATGATAAGGATTATGGAAAGCTTGTTCAACAAAACTGGTATCTAGGGTAATTTTTATGTGACCTTTTTGATAGTTCATTTTGTTCCAATAATTTATGGTCTCTTGATATTTAATGAAATACAGAGAAATCACCTATGGTGACTCTAATAGATGCTCCTCTTAATAAGGAATTTTAATATGTTCATATACATCTGTCAATAGTTGTTGCCATCCAAAGGGTTGGTTCCAAGGAAGACTCAATGTTGACTGTTAATGCTGAGTTATAATATTAATAGTACAGAGGCCTGACCTTAATTATAGAAAGTTCTTATAAGTTAGGTAACCTCTCTTTTCCATTAGCCTGCAGCTGACTCATTAGAATATCTCTTGTAAGCATATAGTTTTCCAAATATTGGAACTAGTTACAAACCTCTTTAACAAACTATAAGTGGAAAAAGGGAAGATTAAATATCGTTACCATTTTTTTAAAATATTTATTTTATTTATTTGGGGGGTAGGGAGGGGCAGAGGGTAAGGGAGGGATAGTCCCATGCTGAGTGCAGAGCCCAATGTGGGGCTCAATCTCATGACCCTGAGATCACCACCTGAGCTGAAACCAAGAGTTAGCACTTCTGACTGTGCCACCCAGGCACCCCTATATATTGTTATTCTTGATATGATGTAGAAAATCTAGGTAATCTAAGATTTTTATTTATTTGGCATGATACTCCTTTGGAATATTAAAGAATGGGTCAAGTCTGTTAGAAATATAGATATATCCAGAGAATTCAGGAAGAACGTATAGGTCAAGGCTGTAAGCAATTTTATCTTACTTCTCATGACAATATTCTTCCCTAAATCCTTCCTCTGAGATAGATGCTTATGGCAAGTGTTGGGAGCAGGAAAGACATCAGACAGTATTATAATCTTGGAATTTATGGGGGGATGGGTTAGCCTGGTGATGGGTATTAAAGAGGGCACGTACCAAATGGAGCACTGGGTGTTATGCGCAAACAATGAATCATGGAACACTACATCAAAAACTAATGATGTAATGTATGGTGATTAACGTAACATAATAAAATTTAAAAAACAAACAAAGAAAAAAGAAACAAAAAACAAAAACAAACAAACAAAAAAACACTTGGTTTAAAAAGGTCTCTCTCCCTGGATGAGAGACTTACAGAGGACCTTAACCTAATGTATATTTCCATACTGGGCGCTGCTTGCCAATAAAGTCTCTGAAGATTCTGCAATTCAGTGATCTCTGTCATGTTTGGAATATCTCTAGGATTCCCAGAAAACCGTAATTAGTGGTTTTTGGAATCAAGGAGGCAGAGTGTGTAACAAAAATGTACAGATCCATCAAAAAATCTCGCTAATTCCAATTAAATGGGAGAGAGGCGATGTGAATTCATGACACTCAATTATTTTTACAATAGTGAAAGCTATATGGCTATTACTAAAGAAAAAGGGAAAAGTACTCTAGGATAAACTTTAATGAACAGATTTGATTTATTTGTAATTGGCAAATGTTTTAAATACTTTAAGCTTCTGAGTTACCTGAGAGCAGTATGCATCTTAGAGAGCTTACAAGCCACCTGCAGTTTACTTTGCACTAATAAGGGTCCTGCTCTTTGGAACATTATTCACAGAAATAGAAAATTAAATGTCCACTGGTTTCTAGGACTTCATAATTCATGAATTGGTAGAATTTGAGTTCCACTAACTGTACTTGAGAATCTAATAAGCTTTAGTTGCAGACTTGCACTCTGATCTTATTCTGACAGTAAAATCTTATGTGAGAAGGGTTGTTTTTTTTTTTTTTTTTTTCCCTACAGGCTTGGGGTAGATGATACCCTCTCAGAATATGGGTGAGATCGTGGTTCTCAATCGATTGACCTACCCCTTGCTAGAATGTTTGTATTTTGGGATCTCCATCTTCACTCTGCTGCCTCAGCAATACATTTGATTTGGTTTTACAGAGATGAATTTCAAGGAAAACATCACCTAGACTTTATTTCAAATTACTCTGAGGATCAATACTTTCTACTGATGCCCACAAATGCTGTGTTCATAATCTACTGTTATGATATATGACTCGGAGAAGGTAAATGTCCTGTCAACCACAATCTCTCTTTATTATTTTTAAGGAGGGCTAGTTTCCATTATCAAAAGCAGATAAGGAATGCCAGCACTCATTTGTCATTCAAAATGGAACGCTTACTTATCTGGGAATGAATGAAAACCATCACGTGGAAGGTTTGTTTTTTTAATAGTGGCGATAAAGTCACAACTCAAGGTTAGGGGAAAATTCAAATGTGGTTCCACTGGGTTGCTTATATTTTTTGCATAGGTTGGAAAGACAATTTTCCAATAGTAACTTCGGTTTTTGAATACATTTTTCCCCTAAAACAGAGACAAGAAGAAGAAACCTGACATTTTTTCTCATCTTCTGAAATGGTAATTAGTTTTTATATCTTACACCTACAGATTTTAGTTCCAGTTTGAGGTAGTCTGTCCTTACCCACACTTTTATGCAGTGAATCCCATCTCAGATGATGGTCTGTGGCGTGTGACAAACAGGTCATTTAACGAGTGAGTAAACCTGTGCAGATAGGTACCAAGAGTACAGTCAGGCTGAGCTCAGTCTTCTCATAGGTCCTGGGTAGGAAATGTTAAAAGGGCCACTTGCCATTTAGGGTTTGATGGTTAAGACTTCTCTACATGGCCATCTCCCAGGCACCTCAAAAATCAAAATATGACCCAAATTAAACGCATCTCATCCCATGAAAACTGGTCATCCTCCTGTCTTTTCCATCTCTCCAAAGACCACCATCCATTGAGTATGATGAACCATAACAAACTGCCTTTTTTATAGCTCACAAATAGCTGATCATTGGCAATTTCAAACAGATTAGCCTTACTGGTTGTTCAGGTCAGAGACCTGGGTGAAATCCTTCTCACCTCACTCCCCTTCAACTCTTACAACAAGCTAGTTTGAGGACTGGTAAATTCTCTTTCTCAGGCAGGTTCTGAATCCATTTTTAAGGCACTCAACATAGCTCAAATCATCAGTAATTGGCCTAGTGATTCCACTGTCCACACTGTAATGAACTAGGGTGTACTCTTTAAAACACAAGCCAGATCATCCCACTTGCATAACAGAAAGCAGTCAATGGCTTCTCAATGTCCTTAACACAAAGACCAGACAATCCAACCCTTGCTGACCTCGTTAATCCCACCTCACCCTATTTTTTGGTTACTCTACCTTCTTTCATTTTCTCAAGCATGCTCCTTTCCAACTCAGGTCTTTGAACATATTGTTCCATCTGCTTGGTACCCTCTTCTCTCTCATTACCAACCAGGCCCTTATCACTCAGTGATCCCTGCTTCTTCTGCGTTCATGCCTCAGCATAAATGCCATGTCCCAAAAGAATCTTCTATGACCTCTCACTGACCAGTGTGGAACCCCAAATTACATATATCCATGAGACTTCAACACAGATCATACTTCCAATTACCTGTTCAATGCTAGGCTCAAACTCTAAAGGAGCAAGGCTGTGGCTGATTCGTTTGCCGCCGTATTGCTATCATTAACCCAGGGCCTAGAACCTAATGGGCACTGGGTAAATGTTTGCTGAAGGTACAAATCACTCACAAATGTCAAGACTGCAATTGACAAGTCAAGGCTGCCATCTTTGCTCCATGATATTCCAGTTTTGATATATCTTCAGTGATTTTTCTATTTAGGATTTTTAAAAAGGTAACAAATATATTTAATTAAAAAATTCAAAACTGAGAGGCTGAACTGGAACTCTGGACCTCTTTTGAATTATTCCCTAGTATCTGGCAATGGTTATGGTTATAAGAGAAGTAATAATAATCAAAGCTAACATTTATTGAGGGCCAACTACGTGCCAAGCTTCTGGAGGAACATGAGGCCTAGTGAAGGTGAGGGGATTTACTGAGGTTCACACAGCTAGTAAAGGTAGAACCAAAATCACAAAGACCCATAATCCAAGACATGCTTTGGATGCTCTCAGTCCCTCAATCTTTGGGACAGATAACTTCTTGAACACATGAATCCTCTATACCTGGAAGACTAAGAGAATCAACTACAGAATCCAAGAGAAACACATTCTCAGCCCTAAGTAAAATGTCTTTAAATACACACCAGTTAATTTCACCATGTTTCCAAGAACAATTCTCTCCCGAGCAGCATCTCATTAAAAGCTCGTGTTCCTACCGGAAGAAAGAGTCTCTGAGCAGCACAGGGTTTGAATAATTTCTTCCATTCCTGAGGGTTTCCAACCGAAAACGTGATGGGGTAGATTCTGTGCTCAAACTTCTTTGTATATGAGTCAGGCCACTGTCGTAACTGAAAAAGAAGGAAGACAAGGGGAGGGTGATTAGGCCCCAGAGATATGGAAAACACCTGAAGTTCCTGGATGTTCAAGTGGAAATTATTCAGGCAACTTACACAGAAATCTAACTTCACCACCCTGATTAATGCTCAATGAATGAAAGACTCTGGCTAGGGGGGCGCCTGGGTGGCTCAGTTGGTTGGACGACTGCCTTCGGCTCGGGTCATGGTCCTGGAGTCCAGGGATTGAGTCCTGCATCAGGCTCCCGGCTCGGCGGGGAGTCTGCTTCTCCCTCTGACCCTCTTCCCTCTTGTGCTATTTCTCATTCTCTGTCTCTCAAATAAATAAATAAAGTCTTTAAAAAAAAAAAAAGAAAGAAAGACTATGGCTAGGATGAAAAAAAATAACATCTAGAGTTGTCAAGCATGTTAGGAGACTGGCACATAAACACTATAAGGGGAGTATAAATTTGAATAAACTTCCAAGAGGGCAATTTAGAAATTGGGAACAACCAACCCCAAAAGATAAAGGCACAAGACTTTCAACACAGCCTTGTTTGTAATTAAAAAAAAAAAAAAACCCTTGAGAACAAACCAAATGCTCAACAACTAGGAACTGAGAAAATTAATTATGATAGAACTATACAATAGACCATTGTAACAGTTAAACTAAAGTTAGAGCTATATGTGCTGACAAGGAAAAATGTTCATTTTAAATAACATTTTATTATAAAATTTATTATAAATAAAAATGATTAAAAATAAAAAGCAAAATGCAAAAAAATTTATGTTTCTGTCTTAAAGGGAAAATATATGCATGTATATTTTATTTTATTTTATTTTTTTGCATGTATATTTTATATGGAGAGAAAAATCTGGACAGATAGACACTAAACTGTATTTTGTTTTTTTTCTTTAAGATTTTATTTATTTATCTGACAGAGAGAGAGAGAGCACAAGCATGGAGAGCGGCAGGCAGAGGAAGAGGGAGAAGCAGACTCCCCGCTGAGCAGGAAGCCGAACGTGGGGCTCAATCCCAGGACCCCGAGACCATGACCCAAGCCGAAGGCAGATGCTTAACCAACTCAGCCACCTAGGCGTCCCCGACACTAAACTGTTAAAAGTGGACACCTGTGGAGGCGGTGGTGGTGGTGGTTTCATTTTCTAAGTTTCTATTTCTGTGTTCTTGAGAACTTTTCCAGTGAGTATATATTATTTTCTTTGCATATGTTATAACAAAATTAATTAATGGGCTCTATTTTTTAGAGCAGTTGTATGTTTACAGGAAAATTGAGGAGGAAGCACAGTTTCCATCTACCCTCCCCCCCCCCCCGACCCGCACACTTTCCCGTTACCTACATCTTGCATTAGTGTGGTATGTTGGTTACAACCAATGAACCAATATCAATACGTTAGTAAGTGAAGTCTATAGCTTACCTTAGGGTTCACTCTTTGTGTTGTACATTCTATGGACTCTGACAGGTGCATAATGTCAGGTATCCACCATTACAGAATAGGTTCAGCACCCTAAAAATCTCCTCTGTTCCACCTATTCACCCCTTCCTCCTTCCCTCCCACTGAATTCCTACTACCACTAATTATTTTATTATCTCTTAGTTTTGCCTTTTCCAGAATGTGATAGAGTGGAAATCATACGGTATATAGCCTGTTCAGATTGTCTTCTTGTACACAGCAATATGCACTGAAGGTTCCTTCATGTCTTTTGGTGGATGGGTACATTATTTATTTTTTTATCACTGAATAATACTCCATTGTATGGATATACAACGGTTTGTTTATACATTTACCCACAGAAGCGTATCTTGGTTGCTTTCAGTTTGGGGTGATTACAAATAAAGCTGATATAAACATTCATGTGCAGGATTTTGTGTGGACAATTTTAAGTTCACCTGGGTAAATACCAAAGAGTGTGATTGCTGGATGGTTATGGCCAGTCCACATTTAGCTTTCTAAGAAAGTGTCAAACTGCTCTCCAAAGTGGCTGTACCATCTTGCATTCCCACCAGCAATGAGTGAGATTTTTTGTTGCTGCACATCCTTGGCAGCATTTTTGTATTGCCAGTGTTGTGGATTTTAGCCATTCTAATAGGTGTGTGGTGGTATCTCATTGTTTTCCTTTGCAGTTCCCCAATGGCGTATGCAGAGATGTTGAGCCTCCTTTCCTATGCGCATCTGCCATCTGTGTATCTTCTTAAGTTTTTGAGTTAATGTTTCCCCATTGACACAACAGTTCTACTTCTAAGAAAAAATTCCCAAAGTCCATTCATATTTATGACAAGGTTGTTTATCATAATGTCGGTAACAGAGCAAAGTTGGAAACAACCTAAATAGCAGTTTGGTTAAATAAGCTCCGGGGTATGTCTACATAAGAGAGTATCATGCAGCAACTAGTGACAACATCTTACAGTAAAGGTTTGCAAACTGTTGGTAGGACAAGGACCAAATTCAGCCTGCTACAAAAAGCACACAAGCCAAGAATGATTAGACACTTTTAAATAGCTGAAAAAAGTAAAAACAAGAGTAATATTTTGTGACATGTGGAAGTCACATGAGATTTGAATTTTAGTGTCCATAAATAAAAGTTTTATTGGAACACTGTCACACCTAATTGTGTACATATTTCTATGGCAGCTTTTACACTGAGTGTAAGAGTTGAATAGCTACAAGACCACACAGCCTGCATAAGCCTATAAAAGCTGTTGTCTGGTCTTTTACAGAAAAAGCTGGACAACCCCAGTTTTAGAAGAAATTCAGTAATACAAAACTCAAGGATATAAAAGGGAATATAGAAGATGATCCCATTTCTGATGTTGATATGAAAAGAAAAGGAATATAAGAAAATCTAGCAAGATTGCTCTCCCTGACTATTAGGATGGTTGATTTGTTTAATTTATAATCTTATGACTTTTTTTTTATAATGTACATATATTGCTTATACAGTCACATAAAAATGTTTGAAGAAACATACCAACTGATCATGCTTTAAATTTACAACTTTGAGATGGATATATGAGAGAGAAATCTCAGAAGGAGAAAGAGGAGGAGTGACAAAGTATTTGATAAGTGATTTCTGAGGGCCACTGACCGATCAGAACCCATGCCAGGCAAAAATACCAGCACACCTGCACTCACTCATCAGAACCTACACTGGCCATAAACACTCAGTGCGACAACACCAACCCATCAGAATGGACACCAGGGACAGATCTGAGTCCAACTATGCCTTGCCCCAACAGCCCAAAATCAGCCCTGGAAGGAGAATGGGAAGGTCCCTTGGTCTGTTGGTTTCCTTGACTCTTTGATCTTCTAGAAGGGTTTATCTACCTTCGCCAATCTGTGTCTTTTTAACTGGAATGTTCAGTCCATTTACATTTGTTTTCAATGTACAAAATACATGCGTGTATTTGAATAGTACACCAGCTCCAACCACTGGAAGTTCTTGACACCTCTTCCTGTGGCAGAGGACACACACACACACACACACACACACACACACACACACACACACTCACACACACTCACACAGGGTGTTGCCATCCTCCTGGACCCACCCATCACCAGAATGGATTGGTGGTTATCCCCGCCCCCTTCAGTATCCCAGTTTTTCCTGATAGATGTGCCAAACCTAAAGCACACGTCTGATTCCTGAGCTGCCAGGAGCGGCTAGGAAATCAACCAGCTGGCATTTTCAGCTCCTATATTGAGAGATGACAAAAATAAGTGAGAGTCCAAAATATTAAGTATCTACATTATACTTGGTAAATAGCTCCAGACACACTATACTTACATGGTTTAAAAAATTAAAAAAAATTCTACTTCAATAGAGTAGAATTCACCCATAAAGCAGTTTCCAGAGGAATCATGAGGTCAACTGACACTTTGTTTTGTTTTTACCCTGAGATACGTGGCCTTGAGCTTTGCAGGAAGTTATCACAAGAAACTGGATATTCTGGGACACCTGGGTAGCTCAGTTGGTTAAGCATCTGCCTTTGGCTCAGGTCATGGTCCCAGGGTCCTGGGATCGAGCCCCACATTAGGCTCCCTGCTCCGCGGGAAGCCTGTTCTCCCTCTCCCACTCCCCCTGCTTGTGTTCCCTCTCTCGTTGTGTCTCTGTCAAATAAATAAATAAAATCTGAAAAAAGAAAAAGAAACTGGATATTCCCACAATGCCTCAGTGTTGGCAGTGAGACCCTCGCAAAGGATGGCTGACCCTGCCTCTCCATACCAGCATCTCCTGGGGCTACACACAAACCTGCTGCTGCCGCCCTACTACTTGAGGGCTAACAAGGTACAGGAGATGTTCCAAAGAATCTTTGTGGAATGAAAGAATAAAGAGATCACGTGATTCAGCCTCACAAGTCTGCTCTGCAATAACAGAGCAAGGATCATTTGCCCTTCCATTGAAACGGTTGAGACAGAGGAAAGCTCTGTGACTTCCATAAGAGACAAGGTTTTGTATCTAAACTTTACACTCATAATCCCTGCACGGAAAAGAAAGGGATGAGGCCAGATGCCCTGCCTGTCTTTTAACACCCTATTACAGTTTCCTTTGTTAGTTGAGCTCCACTGGTCTAACAAAGACCTGAGGAAAGGAGCCATCACAGGGATAAAGTCACCAGAGCAATTCAAATGATTTTTCAAATTCAATGATTTTCCCATACAATTTAGTTCCCAATTTATAATGTGCCAATTACCATGGCTCACAGCAAATTACCCCCACACTTAGTGTTAAAACGACCATCTAGGGGCCCCTGGGTGGCTCAGTCATTAAGCATCTGCCTTCAGCTCAGGTCATAGTCCCAGGGTCCTGGGATTGAGCCCTGCATTGGGCTCCCTGCTCAGCGGGAAGCCTGCTTCTCCCTCTCCCACTCCCCCTGCTTGTGTTCCCTCTCTCACTGTGTCTCTCTCTGTCAAATAAATAAATAAAATCTGAAAAAGAAAACATCTATAATGCTCACAGATTCCATGGATCAGGAATTCGGACAAGGCACAGAAGGGGCGGCTTACACTGTTGCATGATGTCTGGGGCCTCGGTGAGAAGCTTTGAAGGCTGGAGGCTGGAATCATCTGAATGCTAGTCCATTCACATGTCTAGCAATTGAGGCCAGTTATGGGCTGGGGACCTCAGCTCTTCCCTGAGTGAGTCTCTCCACACAATCTCTCCATATGGGCTAGTGTGGGCCTCACCACACATGCTGGCCAGGTTCTTGGGGCAGGCACCCCAAGAAAGCCAGGCAGAAGCTATATTCTTTCTATGCCCTAGCCTCAAATGTCATGTGAACATTACATGTAGCATACTCTATTTTGTATGTACATACATATGATGTATATAGATGCATATGTATTACCTATTACCTTTTAACAAGTTATCCCCAAAACTTAGTGGCTCAAAACCACGAAAATGTATTCTCTCATGTAGTTTCTTAGGGTCAAAAATCTGCAAGCTGAGTTGTCCTGGCTCAGGGCCTCTCACGAGGGTATAGTCCAATACTGGCTGGGGCTCTAGTCATCTGAAGGCTTGGTGGGGCGGGAGGTTCTGTCTCTGAGCTCCCTCAGGTGAGTGTCACAAGAAGCCCCGATTCCTCACTGCATAGATCTCTCCGAGGGCTGCTTTGACATGAAAGTGGCTTAACCCCCAGCAGGTGATCCAGGCGAGAAAGTGACTGCAGACAAGATAGGAAGCGTGGTGCCTTTTTAGACGTGATCTCAGAACTGACATAGCATGGCATCTTCCCCATGCTGTTGGTCACACAGGCCAACCCTGGGGACAGCGAGGGAGGGAAGTACAGTAGGGGTGTGAATAACAGAAGGCGGGGGACACCTTCTTTCCCCTCATCTTCTTTAAGTTCAGTTCTATTTTGTTCTGCTCCATCCTCATGTCCCAGCCTCTAGCACCCATAAATACTTGTTAGATGGATGTTGTGCAAGACATTGCTAGAATTTGCCCACAGCCAGTTTCCTCCCTTTCTGCACACCGAGCACGTCCCAGCCCCTTGCCGTTGGGTGAGCCTTGTGACTGCTTCTGGACAGCTCAATGTGAGTGGAAAAGACTCATGTCACTGTCAAGCTGAGGGAGTGAAATGCACAGTCGTGATCCCTTGTCTCTCTCTTTCCTGCATGGCATCCCAAGAACTTTAGAGGCCAAGTGTTCCAGCAGGTGCAACTCAAAGCATGAATGGTCTTGGGGCGCCTGGCTGGCTGAACCGAAAGAGCATGCAACTCTTGACCTTAGGGTTGTGAGCTCAAACCCCATGCTGGGTGTAGAGATTACCAAAAACATAAATAAACTTAAAAAAAAAAAAAGCATGAATAGTCTTTGTCATCTTCAGTCCCAGACCTAAGTGCCTGTGTGAGATAAGCAGTAGGCACGTGGAAAGTCTCTGAGCTTTTCTGGAGGTGTTAAGGCAGCCTGACCTAGCCTATCCTGATTCCAGATACCTTAGCTCTTTTATCAGTGTTGCTTGCTTCAGGTTACAGACAGGGAAACTGAAGCTCAGAGAGGCCACAAGGTTTGCCTGAGATCCCGCAGCAAGCATACAGGGGAGCAGATGAGTCTTCTATCTACTAGTTGGAGAGGAAGTATGGTACACTGGTTGAGCTCATGGAGGTTTGAGGCTGTGACCTTGAACCAACATCTGATGAGCAAATCATTAAAACTCTTTGCAAAAGAGGGACCTGACTGCTGCCTTCTGGTGGCGGTTAAGGAGAGGTAAGTCATAAATCAGAAGCCCTTGATCAATGGTAACTGTCATCATCATCCCCTTTCACCACAGCTCCAGAACAACAAACCATGCGTGTGCCCACCTCTTCCCTTTCCCTTGACTCAGATCTTTTTTCAAGGCATTTTCCAATCAATTTCAAAGCTTTGAGACAAGTTGGCTTCTCCTGGTGACAATGTCATGGGGATATTTTTCTTTGGGAAACATAACCCATTTTCTAGCCTTCTGTTAGCGGCCTTTCTCTGCCCAATAGGCTTCTTTGGCCTTTCTCATTAGTGTAGCCAGCTTGGGGCCAGGAGGTGGTCTGCTGACCCAAGTCCATGGATACAAAACGAACCGCTTCTCACTCCACCAGCACTCAAGGCCTTACCGCAAGAGCAAATGTCCAAGACAAAGCAAAGTTTGGTCTGCAAAGGCACACACGTACCTAGACTGGAGAGAAGAGGTATTTCCAAAGTTCTCCTCCTGTACCGGCAAAAAAATCAGTACTTGTTCCTCAGTATAGGAATAGTCAACTCAACAGGGATCCAGACACATAATAAAATACTATATAGTCACCAGAAAAGACAAGGTAAGAATGTCTGAGTCCTGACCTGGAACGATGCTGACAATATGGTTTTAAGGGAGGAAAAGCAAGTCCCAGTATGACACATAGAGAATAAACTTGCTTTTATAAAAGAAATACAGGGGCGCCTGGGTGGCACAGCCAGTTAAGTGTCTGCCTTCGGGTTGGGTCATGATCCTGGGGTCCTGGGATCGAGCCCCATGTGGGGCTCTCTGCTCAGCTGGGAGCCTTCTTCTCCCTCTCCTTCTGCTCCTACCCCCTGCTTGTGCTCTCTCTCACTCTCTCTCTCAAATAAATTTTAAAAAAATCTTTAAAAGAAATACATGTTAATCTGGGCACGTACAATTGTATGTGCTATACAGGTATATGTTTATACATACATACAAATATACATTTACACACATATACATACATCCACACAGAAACACACACACACAAACAGACACCTGTATGTAAAAAAAATATGAAAGAGTAACTCAAAATTGCTAACTCAGATAGTTTCTTGTGTGGGACTGAGGGTACCAAGGACTCCTACCTTTTAATGTATGAAATCTATTATCATTTGAATTTATTTTAATAAACATTTATTACTTGTCATTCAAAAAACCTATATAAAGAGAATTTGTAGACAGCTACCTGGCCCTTACACGAGAGCCATGTAATTACACCAGAGGGCTCAAGCCCCGGGTCAAGTGCTTCAAGTGTATCATCTCATAGAACCCTTATACTATCTCTGTAAGGTAGGTGTAAGTATCCCTAAATGACCCATGGGAACAGTAAGGCTCAGAGTCAAGTGTATGGTCACACAGCAGAATCCGTCGCAAAAATTAGTGAATCACATTAGTGAAGGGGATACACATCTCCCACAATGCAGTCTGTCTGTGCACTCCGTAACTATGGCACCACCATTTCCACAAATTCACCTGCTTATCAAACTCAGGCTTCAGAGAGTCTTCCGTGAAGATGTGGAATTGGATCTTCCTGTGGCTAAAGAGTATGGCAGATTTGAGCATGACCAGGGTCTCCTCCAGCCGATTGCCACAGGCCACCACGGCCAAGTGGATCCAGAGCTCCGGAGGCAGCACGTCCTGAAAACTCCTGAGTTCTCCAGGCCTCCTAGGAAGAAGCAAAACAAGTTAAAGCTATTAATAAACTCATAAAATTTAAACACACACACACACACACACACACACACACACACACACCCACACACACCCAGCTAGTGAATGGTTGGAACATTTCAAAATATGAACAGGCACAATCTGTTATATTTTATAAAGTGATAAGCATTTTGACAATTCTCCCTGCTTAGAGAAAAATACCATTTATTCCCATATTTATCCTGGCAATAGCAGCATGAGTCACTGTTTGGACGGCCATAGGTGTCTGAGACTTTTTCTGCCCCACTCAGCTGTCGAGCGCCTGCTGGCTGCCGGATGGCCCGTGTTTGGAAATAGCCCTGCTAAACTTCCAGCAGCTGACACAGGGGCTGTGCTGCTCACACTCACACGGGCCACGCAAATTAGATTTGAATGCAACATGGACAGGACGAGGGTGGGTTGTGGCTTTCCCACGTGAAACGAGCAACATGATATTCCCATCATCTGGATGGTTTTAGGTTGCGGTGGAATGCATGACCACCGCACCAAAGGAAAATCATGCGAGTCTGGGAGGTGAGCAGAGAAAATAACATATGTGCCTCCATCACATCTTTGGAGAGTCTCGAGAAACAGGTGTTAATCGTAACTGTCTCACTCAAACTTGCTGAGGTGGTAGGTTTGAAATTCGGCTTCCAGTATGTGAGTCGTATTAATGAGAAACAGGCAGGAGAGGAGGCAGGTTAAGCTGAAAATGACCAAGGTATCAAATACTGAGTCAACAGCTGAGTGGGAAATAGGGTCCAAGAGTCCAGAATCATCATCCAGCTATTTCCTCGCAATAAAAGATTTGTTCCAGACAAGGAGATGTAGCCAAGCCTCAAACACACCACTGAGAGACATTTGCAGGCAAGTTGGAAGGAGTTGGCCTGGAAAAGGTGCCCTGAGACGAATGAAACTAATTTACTTGCACGAAAGACTTGGAGGCTGGGGAAACTTGGACATGGAATGCTACCTTCCTTCCAAAACCTTCCAGTCCAATCAGTGCACTGCTCCATTACCCGCTGCTCTGTTGAATAATGGCAGTCTTGCTCCAGATTTCTTTCACCAGGAGGAGAGGTGACGATGTGGGTGGAGCACGTCGGACAGCTTTCCAATTTGATTACTTAACAGTGTGCTTAGTGGAAGCTCAGCGAAGCTCAGACGCCGAGAGATACTCAGATTCCACCAATTTCACGGTCACAGAACGGCACTTAGAGATGTCCTAAGTATCTCCCAAAGCTGTCATCCACTTCTCTTCATCCCGCTGCTGCTACCCGATGAGGCCACCAGCTTCTTTCACCTCAACCATTGTGACAGCTCTCTAGATGGGCCATCTGTCTCCAGTCTTATCCTTTACCTCCCACCCTCTGATTTCTTCTTGTTGGCACCAGAGTGACCTTCTTCTAAAATGCAAATAGGAATGTGTTATTCTTTTGGTTAAAATAAATGTAAGGGCTCCTGGCTGCCCTCAAGACTGAGTCCAAACTGATGATCATGGCTGCTATTTACATTTCTTGTAACTGCCTCCAGCATCCCCAGCCTCGGGGGACAGTCATTCATAATCGTAGCCATAGTCACACATACTCCTACTCTCCAACCATTTTTGTTTCTGGTCAACAGACTGCTGGGTTGTCTCCAGGTCTTGGCACTCATCTGTCTCTCTCTCTGTCCCTCTCTCTCTCTCTCTGTGTGTCTCTCTCTCAGAAATGCTCTCCTCTGCTCTCTTTTCCCTGCTTACTTCAGACCATGTATTAATCAACAGATCTATATGGAGGACTATGTTCCAGGCACTGTTCTAGGTACCTGAAGACAGCAGTGAACGAAACAGACCAAGATGCCCGCCCGTCTGTATTCTAAGGGTGGCAGGGGAAAGACAAAGAAGGAAGCAGCAGTAACTTAGTAACTTACATAGAAAGTTATGCAGTGATAGGGGCTACGAAGGAAATACACCCTTGAGCAGAGAGGGATGCAGCAGTGGCTTTTGGGCTGGTAGATATTTTTATACAGTGCCAAGTTGGGAAAGTCCTCACTGAGATGGTGAAATCTGATGACAACTTGAAAGAGGTGAGGAAGTGAGTCATGTGCATTTCTGGGTGAGGAGCATTCCAGGCAGAGGAGACAGAGCAAAGGTACTAAATCAGGATTATGCCTGGTAAATTCAAGGACCCCTGCTGAACGGACTCAGATGTCTTCTCTTCCTCAGCTCTGTGGGCGAGTTTTCGGACCCACCATTAAAACCAGTTCCCAATTAACTTACGTAAAACAATGGGAAGGATGTGTCAGAGTTAACGCTAAAATCACCGTCAAGTGAAAAAAAAAGGCAAAAGACTGGCCAAAACATGCTACAAAAGAGATTTCATGCAAACTTGTTTGCCTAAAATTATGCTCAAAATTTAGGAACACTGGAATCATCCAAAGGTACTAACACAATCAATGCAATAGCACAGATATCTTAAATATGAACCACTGACCTGTCCCAAATAATTTTGCCCAGTTTAGCTTTACCTATTGGGCTTCTACATGAACAAAAAGCTTTAACCTTAGAAATCAGGAAAATACTAATTTTTTTTAAGATTTTATTTATTTACTTATTTGACAGAGAGAGAGAGAGAGAGAGAGAGCACAAGAAGGGGGAGCAGCAGAGGGAGAGGGAGAAGGCTTCCCGCAGAGCAGGGAGCCCAATGCGAGGCTCAATGCAGGACTCAGTCCCAGGACTCTGGGATCATGACCTGAGCTGAAGGCAGTCACTTAACTGACTGAGCCACCCAGGTGCCCTGGAAAATACCAATTTTAAAACACTAAAGGGATTCCATTTTATTTTCAGATTGGCAAAACTTAAGGAATAAAATAAAAGCTGACCCATCCCAAGCTCCAGAGTAAGATATGAAGACAGGGAACAGCTCAGAAATAGCCAGGGGTGGGGCGCGGTGGTGGCTCAGGCAGCTAAGCGTCCGACTCTTGATTTCCACTCAGGTCATGATCTCAGGGTTGTGAGATCTCTGTGCTGGGCGTGGAGCCTGCTGAAGATTCTCTCTCTTCCTATCTCCCTCTGCCCCTCCCCACCTTAAACAAAAGAAAGAAAGAAATAGCCAGGGGTGGTGTAAGTTAACCCAAACACTTTGGACAGCCATTTGGTAACATCTAGCAGGAATGAAGAAGCACCTACACCCTCCAGCCCTCCAGTTCTATGCCTACATATATAACCTGAAGAAATCCTTGCACATTTGCACAAGACCCATTCAAGAATGCTCACAGCAGCCCTGTTTATAATAGTGAAGAACCAGAAGTAACTTTGCTGTCCATACATAGGTGAATCATGAACATAGGCAGTATGTTTAAGAGGAATACTACATGGCAGTGAAAATGAACAAACCAGAATATCAAATATGAACATAATGTCAAAGAGGAAAAAGGCAACTTGCAGAAGGATAGCAATAGAATGCTACCAATTAATTTTTTAAGATTTTATTTTTGTATTGAGATAGAGAGTGAGCATGACCTGGCAGACAGAGGCAGAGGGAGAGGCAGGCTCCCCACTGAGCAGGGAGCCCGATGTGGGGCTTGATCCCAGGACCCCGGGACCATGACCTGAGCCGAAGGCAGACGCTTAACCGACTGAGCCACCCAGGCGCCCCATAGAATGACACCATTTAGATGAAACTTAAAAACAAGCAAAATAGCACTGCATGTTGTTCACAGAGTTATGTAGTAAAAGTAAACGTGCACGAGGATGATAAACATCAAATGCAGGATAGTGGTTATTTCTGGGGATTTAAATTTTCCTTTCTTAAGATGAGTGCCAGGTACACAGAAATTCATTATGTTATTATCTGTATTTTTTGTATGCCCAAACTATTTGACTTTTTTTTTAAGATTTTATTTTGAGAGAGAGAGTACATGTGTGCATGGGCACGTGTGCTTTAGTGAGCAAGGGGAGGAGCAGAGGGGGAGGGAGAGGGAGAGAATCTCAAGTAGACTCCGTCCTGAGTGGAGCTGATGCGGGGCTCGATCTCATGACCCTGAGATCATGACTTGAGCCAAAACCAAGAGTCAGACACTGAACTGGTTGAGCCACTCAGGCGCCCAAAACCTTTTTTTTTTTTTTTTTTTAATTAAAGAGCCTGCACTCCTCTGCAGCATAGCAAGCTACTTCTCTGCAGGCTTCCGTGATTTGGGACTGCACAGTACAAAAAGCAGGGGCTGGGGACTGCAATCTTTCTTGGTGTCTGGTGACAGGTATTAAAAAAGAAAAATAAAGGCCTCTCCTGATGGCAGTTCAAGTATCAGTGGTTGGGATTTAATGAGACCTTTTCTGCTCCCCCTCTATTACCTCTCACATTACATTCAAAATCTCAGGCTTCAGGCAGTAAGCATTTGTGTTGTGATCAAAATGAATAATCAAGTTTAAGGGCACTGAAATGGTGTGCCTTTCACCCACTCCTACCGATGGCACACACAGCACCGCTCAAATGTCACTTGAGACCCTTCGAGGATCAAGGGAAAGTCCAGTCTATGAACCTAAAACTCCTTAACCCCTTGAATGACAGAGTTTGGGAAGGGAATGGGCAGTGGGGAATTGTAGCACTGCTCAGACTGATGGTTAACTATTCTTATTTATACTTTATAAAAGGGGACTGGAGTGGACACTTGCTGTCCAGGATTTTAAGAAACTTCCAGCTAAGGCTGGGACTGATGGTAACCATCTCGGCCACCATACTGGTAGAGCCTGAATGGGAGTCAACACAGTAGAAAGCAGAGCCAAAAGATGGCAGGTCACATCTTTGCTGGCCCTACTTAAGCACATGTATCCAGGTGCACCTGACCATAACTGAGGACAGTTCCTTTTTATTTTTTTTTTTAGAGAGAAAGAGAGTGAGCACAAGTAGGAGGGGGGGTGCAGAGGGAGATGGAGAATGAAAATCTTAAGCAGGCACCACACCCAGTGTGGAGCACAGCGTGGGGCTTGATCTCACAACCCTGAGATCACGACCTGAGCCGAGATCAAGAGTCGGACACTTAACTGAATGAGCCATCCAGTAACCCCCAGTTCAATTTTTAAGCCAGCACATTTCCTTTTGCTGAAGCCACATGGAAACAAACTTACAGCTTAGCAATCAAAAAAGAGTCCTAAGGAAGGGCTTAAAAATGTTTCCAATCCCCTTTGACTAGCTCCACCTCTCTCATATTCTCACCTTGAGTCAGCCTTTGAAATGCTCCCTGAATCCATGTCTTCCTTGTTGTTTACTGCTAGGGCCCTGATCCAAAGCCCCATCACTCTTGCAGTTTCGTAGCTGGATTAGATACCAGATACCATCTAGTGCAGGGGATTCCCTACCCAGTTTACACATCATAGTCATTGGAGGTGCTTGTTAAGATACAAACCTCCACGCCACAAGAGATTCTTAATCAGTGGGTCTTGGGGGAGGTCCTGGAGTTTACTTATTAATACAGCTGTACCACAATCACCCACAGTTCTTGGCTACAGCACCTCTCCTTTCTCTCCCAAACTCTTCCCCTACACCCTCAGGAAAGCGCACTCCATGCTCAGCCTTTTCTCAGGGTAGTCTCTTCACGTCTTGCCGTAATGAAAACATGGCTACCTTGTGAGGTCACCGTCTCCCCAGCAGACCCCCATGTGGAAGCTGCTCTTCCTCCCCTCCCCCAGGAGCCTCGGGACAGTAGCTGGGCTGGTGTCCTCCTCATTCTTCACTGCCACACCTAGACATGGGATGTGTCTTCATAGTGACATCTGTGGATGAAAACTATTCTATCTTCTTTGTTGGTACCACCTCTCAGCTTCCCAAGAGTGCTCTTAACTCAATGAAGAGCTCAGCTCCTTGCTCACAGAATTCCTCCCAGCCCTCTCCAGGACTTCAACCACTGTTTAGAAGATGCTCCCTGCCTCCTGACTCTTCAGTTTGGGGACTTCTGCACCCACCACCTTTCCTTCTTTCTACCTGAGACACCCAGTGCTGCGCTCACGTCCTGGACTTTTACTGTGTCCTCTGCCTGGAATATTCTTCCCTTTGCATGGACACCTTCTCTTTTGAACAGGAGAATGAGCTTCCCTGACCACCTCATCGAAGGAGCACCCTCCCTTTTATGCTTTGTCATGGTCTCTGCTTATTTCCTTCCAAACACTTACCTCAGCTGGTGATTATAAATTCTTTCAATGTAATTTATATCAAGGACACATTATATACCACCAATCTAAGGCAACATAAACAAGCAAAATCTCTATCTTTAGAAAAAGATCAGAATAAAATATATAATGTACTCTCCTAATTAAAAAAATAAAACAGGGGCGCCTGGGTGGCTCAGTCATTTAAGCGTCTGACTTGATTTCGGCTCAGGTCGTGATCTCAGGGTCATGTGACTGAGCTCCATCTTGGGCTCCGAGCTGGGCGTGGAGCCTGCTTGAGATTCTCTCTCTCCCTCTCCCTCTGCCCCTGCATGCACATGCTCTCTCTCTTTCTAAAAAATATATACATATATATGTATAAAACATATATATTGAAATATTAATGTTGGTAACTGGAAAATAATCTTGCCCTATAAAACTTTCTTTGCATGTTATGTCCTGGTCTATATTCCATTGAATACATAGTTTTACAG
This sequence comes from Zalophus californianus, assembly GCF_009762305.2. Taxonomy (NCBI): domain Eukaryota; kingdom Metazoa; phylum Chordata; class Mammalia; order Carnivora; family Otariidae; genus Zalophus; species Zalophus californianus. Next base: position 39,738,904 of record NC_045595.1, on the reverse strand, counting down.
CTGTACTAATAGTGTACCTTACAACCTCATATTCCACATTTTTCTTCTGATTCTTTTACTTTTCTTATTACTTTTTAAGTCTTCATAGCCACATCATTGTAACTGGCTAACTACTAGTCCATCCAACGAAAACACCAGAGCTTATTAGCATTGCCCTTTTGTTGGTTGTTTCCAACTATTCTGTCATATTAAAAAAAAAAAAAAGTCTGGTACTAAATTGTGAGCCAACAGATTTTTTTTCTTCTTTTCTTTTGGCCTTCGACTACATTCCCAGAAATGACATTCCTGGGTGAATAGCTATTATCTTACCAAGAATGTAGTAACCTTGATAATTTCTCAAATTTACCCAAGAGTTATTAGAAAACACATACCGTGAGAAAAAACAAAACCCCCAAAACAACAAACATGACCCCTGCCACCTCCAAGTTACTTGCATGACGTAACCATGGAGCTGACTGCTGAAACATGATGAGACAGGCTTGCATACGGGATCCGTGCCTCCAAATTCTGTGTGTTCCAGAGGGTGATGTCTCAGCTGCAATTATCATTAAGACACCGCATCAAATCACTTTGAGCCTCTGAGTGAGAAAGCCATTCCATTCCCAGTTCTTTCTCAACAATGTCAGTAAGAAAGTCTCAACTTGGTGCTAACATGTCTTGGACACCTTTCTAATGTTACCTGATCCTCCCTTTCAACTAAAAAGACAGCAGATCTCAGATACAGAACCTTCAACAGCCAACTCAGAAATGACCAACATTGTTTCATCTTCTTAGTGTCTGATTCGAGGATTATCTTCTATTTATGTTACCACCGACAATTTGTGGCAGTGATTGAAAGTTTCCCCTAAAATAAATATACTTAGAATGTGGAGAAATTAGAACCCTCACACGTTGCTGGTGGGACTGTAAAAGAGTGCAGCCACTTTGGAAAACAGTTCCACAGTTCGGGTTAAACAGAGAACTACCACGGGACCCAGCAATTCCACTCCTACGTATCTACGCAAGAGAAATGAAAACCTATGTCCGCACATTAACTTATACGCAAACGTTCATAGCAGCATTATTCACAATAGCCAGAGTCTAACCCAAATGTCCCCCAACTGATGAATGGATAAATAAAAGGTGGCATACTCATAAAATGAAAAATCATTCATCCATTAAAGGAATGAAGCGCAGATGCATGTTACAACATCTATGAACCTTAAACACAGTGAATTGTGAACCTTGTGAAAATACAGAAGATCACATATTTCTGATTCCATAGATAGGAAAAGTCCACAAGGGGCGCCTGGGTGGCTCAGTGGTTGGGCGACTGCCTTCAGCTCAGGTAATGATCCCGGAGTCCAGGGATCAAGTCCCACATCGGGCTCCCTGCTCGGCGGGGAGTCTGCCTCTCCCCCTGACCCTCTCCCCTCTCATGTTCTCTCTCACTCTCAAATAAATAAATAAAATCTTAAAAAAAAAAAAAAGATAAAGTCCACAATAGGAAAACCCAGAGAGACATAAAGCAGATTAGTGGTTACCAGGGACTGGGGAAGGGGGCAAATGTGGAGTGACAGCTTAATGGGCACAGGGTTTCTTTCTTTCAGGTGGTGAAAATATTCTGAAATTCGGTGTGGTGATGGTTGTACAACTCTGCGAATAAACTAAAAACCACTGTATTGTACACCTTGAAAAGGTATTTGGATTGTATTGCAATCAGCTATGATTAAATAAATAAATACACTTATGTTTAACAAAGATTTTTTTTTTTTAATGTTTCAAGTTAGCACTGGCAGTGGCCATATCGTAAGAATGATGGCTCTGATGTGGGATTGACTGCCATTTGGAAAACGTTGTCTCAAGTGTCCTGGCTCAAGCCCTGCCTGTGCAAATTCAAGATGATATTCATTGGAGGCTCAGAGGGAGAAGCAGCTTTACCAGCCCCACACCGTCCAAGACGATGCATCTCCTCATCGCTTAAAAGTCTCAAGAGTGCGACTTAATTAAACTTCAATTTCTGGAGTGAATAAATAATGAAACACGGCTCTTACGTGTAGTGCTATTTACTTTGTGGCCTATTACTGCAAAACACACTAAATTATTAAAGTGAGTAACTGGTTCTCCTCAGACCCTCTTTTCTGCAGTCTCCTGCTACCTCTTACCGGGGCGTCTCCGTAACTGACAAGGTAATTAACTCAGGTAAACCTGATGCTGTGATACGGGCAGGCAATGGAGGCTTAACAGAAAATCCCTGTTCTTTAAAACAGAGTCTAAAACAGTGTTGTTGGTAACTCGTTTTAACAGGGAAGGAAATATAGAAATATTTGGGGAAAAAATGGTAGAAGATGAATCTTGAGAAATTGAATCCTTTCATCTGGTGGAAGAATGGATTCCCTCCCACGTGGAATCCTACCAGATGAAACCATAGCTATTGGAGCCTGCAGAAGGCCTGCTGATGAGGCCAGAGTAGCTGTTTAGAAACAGAAACACCTTGCTTCAGCCTCTAGAAGGCGAGTCTGGTAATGGGTAATTAGATCCATGCTACGCACTGGCAGCGAGAGGCACGAATAAAGTTCCCTGCAAACCACAGGTCTGGGCACACATTCGTCCCCTGACAAAAAATTTCCCTGCAGGAGTTGTGAGTAGAGCCTTCACTTTAGAAACCCAGACATGACGCTAAGGACTGTGCTAACAGTTAAATCACTTTTAATGACCCATGGTTTGGAGTTAAATCAAGTACCATTAATCTTCCAAGATAGGCAAAGAAGCTGACGTTTGCCTTGAAGCCATGGTATTATATGAATAGTGTCAACACAGTGCCAAAAATCTGCTGGGGGGGGACAGTGCATAACAATTATTTGATAAGTGCATTCAATTATGAATAGCATATTTTTAGTTTGGATCATGATGTTTAAAAAACATGGCTGTGTTCCTAAACAAAGTCTAGGTCTAATACGTAGTAGGTGTTCCAAGCCTGAAATGAGCAATCTTGTCTATGTGTCTATCTGTACGCGTGTCTGCTTTGAGACATTATTGGACATACACACCTGCTTTATGATTAGTAAGTGGTAGTGCAAGGATTCAAACTCAGGGAGCTGGACTTAAGAGCCCACGCTTTTAATCATTATGCTCTGTTTGGGGCCACACACAAGTGATTCAGAAAAGGAGCCTGCTCCGAGCAGATAAACCCTGTATCTGTACTCAGGGCTCGAAGCTCAGTGATCTGAACCCTGGACTGGATTTTAGCACCCCTCCACCCCCCCCGCCCCCCGCCCCCCCGCACTCGCAGCCTCCCTGGGCATGACTGTCAGTGCACACCTTTACCAACTGCACCTTCATAATCCATGCATTCACTGTTAGCTGACACCATGCACAAGTGTATTTATATATACTCCTCTCCCTCTAACTCTGTGATGCTGCCTGGACTAATTCTCTTTTCATTTGTTCCCCTAATGATTGTTCCTGACACACAGGAGATTCTATTTCTCCATCTCTCTCTTCTTTTCAAATTAAGATGTTATTGAGATTGTAAAATATGAACCAGCAGTGCTAGTTTGAACTAAGTGGCTGGTGACATATGAGGGAAAAGAATGAGGGTTGCATATTCTGCAAGTGGACACTTCTAGCTCATTGCCCCAAAAAAGAGCATGAAAGAGCAACTGAAGGAGAGGAAAAATGGTCTCTCCAACTAATTTCCATCCTCCAAGGCCTCAGGCAATAAGAGATTTTTAATTTTTATGATAATTTATATACTTTATTTTTATAAATTATACAAGTAATGCATACATTCCTCATAGAAAAAAATTTAAAATACAGACAAGCCAAAGGTGGGTACCATAATTCCAATTCCATAACCACTGTTAACATTTTAGTATAATGGGTATAATCTTCCAGAGTTACACCCAATGTATGTGGATGTGTATCTGTAAATATGTAAATATATAAAAAACTTGTTTTAAAGGAGTAATTTTTATAACCCATTTCCCCTTACAAATATGAAAAATCTTCACAGATGAAAAAGATTTAATTAAAGGATCCTCTTCAAAGGGATTATAGAAAGCAATCAGAGAGTTCAAATTTCAAGATTTGTTCCCCAGTACGGGATGGTGGTAAGCAATTTGGCTCTCAAAGCACATGGACCTGGCTTCAAATTCTAGGTCTGCCTCTCGGCTGCCCCATCTTGGGCAAATGCTTTAACCACTTCTGACCCTCAGTTTTCCCATCTGTAAAATGGGTGCACTGATTATAGTGGCTATCTGCTTTTGGTTTTGGTGTTTCTTACCAGCATCCATTTCCAAGAGTTTCTGGTAAGAACACCTCAATTTTCTTTTGGGGAAACCATTCCTCTTCTGTTCTCAGTCCATGAGGTTTGGAAGGCCTGAATCATCCTTTCCCCACGCGTGGCCATTAGCGATCGGATATGGATGTGATCCACGTCAGGCCAACAGAGGTAGCCCTGGCACTCTTGTTGGATGAAGATTTTCCTTTAGCAGTGACTGAAGATGGAGAAGGCAAGCCCAGATCTGTTGGAACTCTCATGTGGAGAACACCCACGTGAGGGTGTGGCCCACACAGAAGGCAGCAGAGATGGAAGGTGGAGGCAAGACAGCTAGAAATCTGGGATACACCTGTGATGGAATCCTTATCTCTTTTGCACTTTCCAGGTTTATGAGCCAGTAAATTGCCTTTTATGACTAAGTGGTATAAGCTGATGAGCTAAGACTCTTTCTCTTGCAACTGAAAGTGTTCTGACCTATCCAATAATAGTACCTTTCTCTTAGGTTGTTAGGGAAGAAATGAAATAATATGGGGAAGCGCTTCATACAGTATTGTGGCTTAATTTTTTAAAAAGATTTTATTTATTTGAGAGAGAGAGTACAAGTCAGGGATGGGAGGAGACGAGGGAGAGGGAGAAATGGACTCCCCCACTGAGCAGGGAGCCTGACACAGGGCTTGATCCCAGGAGTCTGCGATCATGACCTGAGCTGAAGGCAGACACTTAACCAACCGAGCCACCCAGATGCCCTGTATCATGACATATTTTGTTATCATTAAGTATCAGTTGTTACCACCACCACCATCATTATTATTATATGCTAACCTGAAATGTACCAGAAGCCTTCATTTTTCTCTAAATATTTTAATTCCTTGACAAAAACAGGCAGGCAGAGCAGCAAAAAGCATGGTACTTTAGTCAGTATTCTATCTTACTGCAAGCCAGATTTGAAGTTTTTCTACATTTTTTTAAACTAAATGTTTCTTCTAAAATGCCAATTCCCAATATGTTTCCAACTTCTCTTGTGTTTCTTCTAAAAGCAGTTTCTAACAACGCATTCTCCCTGAGGGGTAAAAATCTGATACCTGAACACCAAAGCTCCTTACTTGAAGGCTGGCAGTCAGACAACTGAGGTCCTTGTAATTCTCACAAAACGAGGAGGAGGAAAATGCAGAGCATCTTCAAGCTCAACCAAAGATGCAGACCCCCAAATAGCAGTGTCTGTGGACAAAATTCTGCATTTGGGTTCCCTGAGAACACTTCCTCATTCCCGCGAACTCTTCGCCCACCCTCTCCTTTTCTGAGCTGGGAAACCATAGCCATCTGCCCTCGAGCAGACATCAGAGCTAGAGAAAGCCACAATTCCAGGCTTGACACTCTCCAGAACCAAGTCCCTGACAGGCAGTCAACGGTCCTCCCTCATCTACTCCTTTAGCTTTCACTGAGGATCAGAACACCGAGGTTGGTACATTAGTTATCATATATGCAAGCTGAGTTTTGACTTCCTCAAGTTATAATCCAAGAAAAGCCTGCCCTAATCTGCATCTGAGTCCCAGCTCACGTCTGCTGAGAGTTTCCGGCATGCTACGTTCTGTGCCAGGATTTTACCTGTGTTATTTCATTTTATCATTGAGCTTATGAGAAAGCCATGATTTACTGAGGAGGACTAATTCAGCTCGTTAGCTGGGCCTGTCACGATTCAGTTCCTAACTAACAAACAACAGTGGACAAGAACAGGACTCGTTTGCTGAGTGACCACCATGAGCTAGCCCTGTGCTAGGTGCTTTACGTACATTATTATTATTTTATCTCTTTGGACCTTAGTTTCCTCCCTCATGAAAAGGGGTCACGTTTTGGATGACGTTTTCTCCACTGTCTCTTCCTTACATAAAGCTTGGATTCTAAATTGTACCAATGATGAATTTCTACTAGACTATTCCAGTCCATCATGTTGCTAAAAGAGGTTAAGGGGAGGGAGCATGGGCAAACATGAAAACATCACCTTCAAATATACCAAAGTCACTCCTTGCTGACACAAAATCACTGAGTCCCAATAAAGGTATCAAGTCAAGAAATTCCTCTTTCCGAGGGCAATTTTCAGAATTTCAGAATCTGAAATAAATCAAGTGCTGGGGACGATTTGGAAAAGAACACAAAATGAATTCCATCTTCCACAAAAGTCTCTTATTTTCTTGTTTTCAAAAAAATATTTTAAATGGTGGTAAATCTATATATAACATACAATATTTTGTCTTTTATTTTCTCACAGTGAGATAACATGAGAAGTATTTCCAAAGAAAACAAATCTGTTTTCAAATTTTCCTCCAAAGAATCTCACCTGTGAGTTAGTAGGGGGATTAGTGTCAATATAGCCACTATTTACTCAACTTAGTGAAGGTGTTAAAAGCAGGTGCCACATACCCAAATTAGTCAGAACTCCTTGGTGGTAAGTGAAAGAAACTCGGTTCATGGATTCTAGGAAAGGGATGAAACAGCACAGCCAGCAAAGGGCAGAAGCTGGCCTTCGGAGCGTCAGGACTTGCCTCCCCCCACCTCACCCCACCCCCACCCGCCACCGCCCGCCAGTGGCTTTATGTTGCTTCTCACATTGGGTTCATATACTCTCAACGCAGTCCAGCTCCTCCACATGGGGCAGCCAACTGGCAGTCAATCCTGAATTTCATACCTTAATCTTAGCCACTAGAAACAGTTTGCCCTTAAACTGTCTCCAATCCAATTTTTAAATCCCTAAGAAAGGGTCTAATTTGGCCCAAGAACCTATCTTGAATCCCCTGCCACCTGGGGATCCCCTGCCACCTGGGACAAGGTTAAGGGCACATAATGGCTGTTCCAGGGTGCGGTATCTTTGGGTAAGATAATTTTGGAGAAAAATACCAGACACCTCAACTCCAATGCATGTAACCGGAGGGCCCAAGACAGGGCAGGTGTCAGGATTTGTTGATTCTTGGGCTCAGTATGTCCTCAAGGATCCAAATTCTCCTACTTTCTCTATTCTTCTGCTGACAGTGATGGCTTCCTCCTAAAGCTGGTCCTCTAAAAATCACAGTAGTAATTGCGACCATTTATTTCCATGACCATATCTAGGATACAGAATCTTTTGCCCAATATAAAATATGTCCTTCCCTTCTGGCTGATTCGGCAATGTGGGTCAGGTAGCACCTGTTGCCAGAGAAATGACGGTATTGAATATTTTAGTTCTGCATGCACACAGCCTACACCATGAAGGGTGGAGCGGGGGGACGAACATGCCTGGCTTACACCATCTCCTGGAGGTGCGGTCCACCCACAGACTGCAGCAGGCTGGGAGCAACAGAGATCAGGAGCCACTCACGACACCCACCACCTCACCTTTCCCCAGGTGGTGTGACGGCCATGGTCTCATCTCTAACTGCGGGCTGGGCCTTTCTTGGTTTAACGTCAGTCAATCTTTCTTTCTTTCTTTCTTTCTTTTTGATGTCTGATCTTATTTATTTGTCACTTTTAGAAAATACCCCTCCTCTTCTTCCCAGTTCCTCCCCCATACCACAGGCATTTAAACCAATGAAAGCCAATGAGACGGGAGAAAACTGGGATTTGGGAAAACAAAAACATGCTCTCTCCCCAACAAGTAAGGCAAGGAATCTAAAATGGTCCAGGTAGTAATGTTTAGTTTAACAGAGAGAGAGATGATTACATATGGAAATAGTATATGTGTAAATATGCCAGTTAGTATAAACACATACATGTTTTGCTCTGTCAGCTGCGAGGATCTAAAAGAAATGAGATCCCAGTAGCAACAAGCACGCCTCGTACCCAAATCTTGGTTTCTAATACCATTCTCCAGTAAGAGGAATCAGGGCTCCTTGAAGAAATGGCTGATTCAAAAAACGAAGCAGAAAATATAGAAGATGAGCCTGGAGCATCCTGTAGGGCCAGAGAGTAAGGAAGTGCTCAAAAAACTAGACATGAAAACAAAAAACAAAAACACATTGATCAGAGTATGTCAAAGAAAAATAAAAGCCAACTGTAAGAGCTCCTAACGGCCAATAAAGAAACAATTCCAGCAATTTGATAGTCATACAGGATTGTAACTCAAAGTATAAAATAAATATAGATCCGTAGGTCCATACTGATATAATGACTGAATACATCAACAAACGAAGAAGAATCAAATCTCCCATGCAGGAGAATTTCAAATAATTTACATAGATACTCCACTGTCTCCACTGGAAGGAGAGCATCCCTGCCCACTCCTTAGGTGTGGGCTGGGCAGTGACTTCCTTCTAAAGTTTATAGTATGGAGGCACCTGGGTGCTGCAGTTGGTTAAGCGACCGACTCTTGGTTTCTGCTCAGGTCATGATCTCAGGGTTGTGAGATCGAGCCCCGCATCAGGTTCTGCGCTCAGCATGGAGTCTGCTTGAGACTCTCTCTCTCTAAAATAAATAAATCTAAAAAAAAATAATAAAGTATATAGCATGGAAGGGAGCGGAACAAGTTGTCAGTAGAAAAACCTGAACAAACTCTACCTCTTCCAGGTGACCAAAGCAGTCATAAATCATGTCAATAGCATATATATTTGATATGATATGATGAAAATGGCACTTTGCCACACCAGGCTTTCTTCCAAATAACCCACAACTTAGTACTATCAAGAGAAAAGCATCAGACACATTCCAATGGTAGGGCATCCTACAAAATATCTGACCAGCCACGGTCATCAAAAACAAGGAAAGTTCGAGAAACTGCCACAGCCAAGAAGAGCCTAAGGAGATGTGACATCTAAATATCCACGTGCGGGGCACTTGGGTGGTTCAGTCAGTTAAGCGTCTGCCTTTGGCTCAAGTCATGATCCCAGGGTCCCAGAATCAAGCCCTGAGTTAGGCTCCCTGCTCAGCAGAGAGCCTGCTTCTCCCTCTGCCCCTCATCCCCCTCGTGCTCTCTCCCTGTGTCTCTCAAATAAATAAAATCTTAAAAAAAAAAAAAAGGAAATATCATGTGCTACCGTGGCTAGGATCCTGGAATAGAAAAGGGACATTCTGTAAAAACTAAGGAAATGTAAATAAACTATAAATTAATAATTATACTATTAGTTCATTAATTATAACAAATGTCTCAAACTAATGTAAGATTTTAATAACGGAGGAAACTGGGTGCTGGGTATAGGGAAACTCTGTACTACTTTCTCAGTTTTTCTAAAAATCCCAAACTATTCTAAAAAGTAGTATTTATAAAAAAGAAAAAAATACCCTCTCTTTTAAGAATGTTACAATTAAAGAGCCTCACTATTCTTCTTATTGTTCTTCACTATGAGATTATTTTGAACATTGTTAAATATGTAATTTAATCATATAAGTAAAATTTTTGCATATTGCTGGCACGAGGTGGGAGCTGTATTCATTCACTAGATTTGACAAATATGTATTGGGTACCTACTATGAGACCATCTCTGTTCTAGGTGCCAGTGGTACAGCGATGATTAAGACATGAAGTACACATTGGAGGAGAGGAGCAAATAAAATGCAATGTTCATATAATAAACCGGTGCTACTAAAAAAATAAAAAGCACTAACCACGGTAAGGGAGTAGAGAATGATGAGGAAGGTCCTTTTTTCTAGAGCAGCTGGGAGGACCCTTTTGAGAAGAAAACCTGAAAGCATAGTCCTGAAAGAAGTAAGGGTACTAGCCACGCAAGGATGTGAGCAAAGAACATTCTAGCACAAGGAACAAGTAAAAAGTGCTGAGGTAGGAATGAGTTCAACATACTTGAAGGCTAGTGCAGCTGAAACACAGTGGTAGGAGACAAGGTCAGAGAGCTAAACGGAGTTGCGGTCAAAGCTTGAAGGCCAGACTAAGAAACTGAATTTTCTTCTCGCGATGGGAAGTCCCTCACTGGAGGCTTTCACCAACAAAGACCCAGTGTGGTCTACAGAGTTCACATCATTCCAGCAGCTGTATGGGAAATGGACTGTAGAGGGCGCTAGGGTGGAGGCATGCAAACCAGATCTTGTGCTACTGTGGGGATTCACGTGCAAAAGGTGGTGTTTAGGAGACAGCGGTAAGCATGGAAGTGGGGAGATATATATACTTTTATTTTTAAAGATTTACTTATTTATTTTAGAGAGAGCACGAGCAGGAGGAAGAGAGTGAGAGAGAATCTCAAGCAGATTCCTTGCTGAGCAGGGAGCCCGACGTGGGGCTTGATCTAAAGAGACTGAGATCATGAACTGAGCTGAAACCAAGAGTCAGGTGCTTAACTGACTGCGCCACCCAGGCACCCAGGGATATATTTTGACATAGAGCCAATATGACTTGCTGATCAATAAAAGACAGAACGATGGACCCATCAACAAAAATGAATGTGAATAGAATCAAGACTCAGAGTACATAATATCAGAGATGGTACCTAAGTTCTGGAGACCTTTAATGTGCTCTAGGTCTACCAGTTAATTATAGGATCACTGCAGAGTTGGCATTTTGCTATATAATACCATCCCTCTTAAGTGAGACCTTTATTCAGGCTTGAACCCTCTGAGAAGACTTATCTCAGATACCAAAGGGAACTGCAGGAAATGGTGTCTCTTGATGAGTGAGTAAACACGCTTCCTCTCATTGGAACAGCTGGGTAGGCTGCCAAGTGTAAACGTGTTTCTCTATTGTCTCCCCACCCCCACCTCTCCCAAATTCTGGGAGGGCAACAACTCCTTTCACCACTGTACAATGAGTGCCTGGTCCAGAATATATGTGCAATAAACATTTGCTGAATGACTGTGGAATAAAATGGCAGAGGACCTCCACAGAGCTCAGAGGTAGCCTAAGTCTCCCTTAGAAACCATATTTTAAGAAAAAACAGCAATACCCAGGCGAATGCAAAAAGAAAAAGAATAAAATTCAGGAGAAGGTTGGGATTGAGTAATCAGTAAAAGTTCTAGGCTACAGCCAATAAATGAGAAACCGATTTTGCAAGAGACAGCACAAAGGGCTAAGCAATAGTCATTGTTGGGATTTTACAGCTAAACTGGATGATCTCATCACAGGATCATCAAATGTCAAAGCTGGAAGAGATCTTGGAAAATTTTTGGATTGATTTGCTCAGTTTATAGATGAAGAAATTAAGGTGAAATGGCTTGGGATTAGAACCCAATTTTCTGGCCTCCAGATGCCAAATTCTTTTCTACATTGCACTGATTAGCAGTTATATTCAACTGCCTTTCCACACATAGGCTCAAAGAAGAGTTTTCAGAAGCAAGTTGGAGAGACAGGCGCTTAAAGTTTACTCTCCAGTAAAATTCTTTTTAGAATTCATTTCCATGAAAACGAAATCATTCCCTCTTGATCAACTTTTCCTCTTATCATTCAGTGAAAATAAGGCAGCCTACCACGATTCCCTTTTTGACATGGCTGCCAGGAAGCTTAGAGCTAAATTTAATACTTAATCCTCATAACAATAGTGGCTCAGTTTTTGACAAACAGTGCTTATTTCCTCCTCCCCTTTATGACTTTTCCTTTTTTAGGATGATTTCAATGGCCTTATTATATATGTTTTTTACTGAAAGTCATCTCAAATTCTCTCTGGAAGTCAGCCAGGTGTAAATCACCAATAAACCAAAAATAAAAGAAAGATTTCATTTCTCTTGTGCACTTGGAACGGACACTTAGATTGTGGTGTCCGTTTCCAGATCCCACCCCTAACCTAAAAGCTCAGACCTTACCTCTGGGTTTTATATTTATAGAGAGGAGAGGCCACCACAGGACAGATTGCATACAAATGACTAGTTATAAAATTGTAGGGTCTGTCTGCTAACTAGGCAAGTCCCTGGAAACTTCTCTGAAATGAAAACAAGATGTGGAAGGAGAGGGCTATGTTTCCTGCACTGACGTGGCAAGACTTCACTTACAGCAGTACCCGGGGGGGAGGCAAGGCAGTCCGGGCCACGGATGGTCAGCAGGTGGTGGACTGTATCCCATCCAACTCCACGCTTGCTGCAGACTCCTCCCCGGGCCCGAAAAATGAGATCACGTACCCTTCATCTCTTCTGGATTCTAGCCACGTAACGAGATTAAAGCACCCGATTTCTGAAAACACGAGGCTTTCTTTTCCCTCCCTAAAATAAAATTCCTCCTAAACCACAAAAATTTAACCCAAGCAGGATTAGAAGAGCAATAAAGGAGTCCACACAGAGATCTTCCCTCCTGCTCCCTCATTGTCTCAGAATCTTCTGCCGCCATTTCTGTCCAGGTAGTAAAAAAAAAAAAAAATTATTAAGTACCAGAAAATGTCAACTTCTCCAGAGGACACTAGACTTTCATCTTTATGCATCTGAGCTTGAGACTTCCTGTGGCTTTTTTGTTGTTCGCCCTTTTCTGAGTTTTTACAATTTTGCTTTATATTCCTATGGTGTTGGCCATGACTTCCATAATATAAGAGATATGTTCAAAAGAAAAATGGCTTCAGGAGGTACTGTTGCTCATGGAAATAGTCCTTCACTAAAACATCCATTTGGATTCTGCTCATGATCTCTTCCTAGTCAGAGCCAATTTGTTCAGATAGAGACAAGAAGATGCTGCCCCATGTTCCCAACACCTTGAAGAATGAGACCGTTGTAAAAATTTGTTTCTTTAGAAAAATCTCAGAAAAACCATGAAATGCAGGCAAGACTAGTTAGTGTTATGACATCAGCATAGCAGGTAAGAGTCGACCGGGCCCAGACCCCCTGAATGTTTACCCTTATCTACCACAAGTGATCTATGAACCCTGGACAAATGGCTAAACCTTGTGCATTATTTTCCTTAACTGGGAAATGGGAATAATAATTAGTGCATACTTCACAGAGCAGGCGCTCAAACGCTGGTTGTGTGTTAGAAACAATGGGAGGGCTTGCTAGAACACAGATCACTGACCTCACCCCCACAGATTCTGATTTCGTGGGGCGGGGGCGGGGCCTGAGAATCTGCATTTCAAACGAAGCCTCAGGTGACACTGTTGCTGCTCATTTGGGAACCACTATCATAGGGCTATGGTCCAGATGACATGGTGAATATATGTACAGGAAGTGTTAACAAGGACTACTTTTGTGGACTGCTGTTAGCCGGATGCCTGGCGAAAGGTTAGCTACATTAAATGGTGTCAGTTGTCACTGTCTTACGAGCTGTCCCTTCCACTTACAAATCCTAGTAAAGTTGCAGTTACACCTTAGGATAACATATTATAAGAAACCCCAGCTCCTAACAGAAATATCCTGATTTTAAAGTATGTATATATTCACAAGAGCTTGTAAATTGTTCTAAGTACTTAAAAGTGACTCTATAGATCACTGGGTTTTTTTTTCCCCTCTCAAACTTGTGAGTACCCATCTGTACATTTATTATGAGGCAGAAGAGAACCTAAAGCTGACACAGCTACTTCTTGAGGTTTCGTGTCTTTTCTCTTAGTTACAGTAAAAGCGCCAAAACAGATTTAGTCATTAGGGCCAAAAAGAATTCTTCAACTCTTTTCAAGGAATGAAGGAGCCCAGCACATGCAGACGCAGCAAGAGCAGTTACAAACATCACCAGCTCCCGAGGGCAGAGGAAACCGACCCGCGGCAAGGCCAGGGGACTGTTAAAAAGCTCTCCGCGACAAAGGAAATGAACGCAAATCCCTAACCTGAGGGCGGTCCAGCAACCCTAACGACAAAGATAAAACGCTCTGATGAAAAGCTGCGGCGGCTTAAGCTCGGAGCAGAGAAAGAGTATCAAACACCATGTCAAAGGTTAAGATGTTTTCCTTGTAAGACGCTTTGACCGTACTTGAGTCTGAAACAGAATGAGGGACAGGGAAATCGTCACTCTGTCTTTTCCGTGCCACGCATCGCTCCTTCCAGGAAGAAAACTTTTTTTTTTTTTTTTTTTTTTTAATAAACCTAGGTCGAGTGCCCCTTCTGTTCTAAGCACAGGGCGATTTAACGTTCAAGGAGGGACAGCTAGTCTTTGGTAAACATCTAACTTTTCCAACTCAATCCCATCTAAGTTTTTGGTAAAAATTCTCCTGTGAAACATGAGAATTAGATAAAACATTCTTGCATCGTGATGGCTTTTGAAAAAGTAAACAAAGGGCGCATGTTTGCAAGAACGCAAACAAACGTCTTACCCTGACTGAAAAAAAATGTAATATATAAACCACCCTCCCTGGCACTTCTCTTTTCAAAAATGTACATGATTATCAGTACTGCGCTGTCAACGGGACTCCACAAAGGTGGTTCTTCAGCTCTAGCGGGGCAAAAAAACACAACTGGGCAGCCAGCGGGTGAACTTGGAGTCTGTCCCTCCAGCCCAAAGCCTCCCCTGGACTTGGCCCGGGCGGAGGGAGCGAGACACGGGTCCCCAGAAGGGATTCTGGGGCTGCCACGACTCACCTCGCCAACTTCTCCAGGCTCGCGGCGCCCCGGCGGCCGGCTCGGGGGCGCGGACGCGGGGGCCGGCGCCGCCGAGCGCGCGGGCGGGCTCCCGGGAAGACACCCGGGCCCGGGAGGCGGTCGGGGGCCGGCGCGGGGTGGCGCTGCGGGGCGGACGCGGGGCGCGCGGGCGGCGCGGGGGGCTCGGCGCGGCCGGCGCGCAGGGACAGCAGCGCGAGCAGCAGCGCGGCCAGCGCGAGCAGGAGCAGCGCCGCCGCCTTGCTGCGGAGCTTCATGGTGCGGCGCGGCGGCGGCGGCCCCGGGGCGGCGCGGCCCCTCTGCGCATCGCGGCTCGCCGGGCGGCGGCGGCGGCGAGGCGAGCGCAACAGCGCGGGCGGCCGCCTCCTCCGCCCGCCCGCCGGGGACTGGGGTCCGCACTGCCGGCGGGCGGGCGACGGAGGAGGAGGAGAAGGAGGAGGAGGGGGCGGGCGGGGAGGAGGCGCGAGCCGGGCTCGAGGAGGAGCGGCCCGCGCCTACCGTACTGTATGGAGTAGCCGCCCGTCTGCCCACCCGCCAGCCGCCCGGAGCCTGGCGCTTTGGCTTCAGGGAGTGCAGCCTCAAATCCTTTTCCTCATTGATGCATCATCCTTCCATCCACCTGTTCATCCGTTCATTCATGCCCTCCCATACCATTCCGTTTCCTCGGTGACTTCTTCATTCGGTCACTCATTCACTTACCCTCCTATTCCACCCGCTCTTCAGCTCATTATTCTGTGCATTTTCCCCATCGTTTATTTTTATCCATCTTTCCACAAACGCGTGCATCCGTCTATACATCCAATCAGGCAAGAGCATCTCTGTTCCGTTTTCCCAGTGCAGGGCCTGGCACCTGGTGGATATCTGTTGGACAAAATCACGCCAGATCCACGTAGCCTAAAGAAGTTACAGGATACATTTCAAAGTCTGGGTTTAAACTCTGACTCTGTCCCCTACTGGCTTAGTGATCCTGAGCAAGTTGCACAATTTGAGACTTCATGTCCTTACATGCAAAATGGGAATGATAATACTGCTCTCCACGGAGGCATTGTTGTGGGCATTAAATTAAAAAAAAAAAATGCATTCAAAGAAACTAGAACAGTGCCTGGCTCACAATAGGTGTGCAATAAAAGCTCTGTGATAATCAGTACAATAAAACGTAGCTTATCAGAAATACATAAATGCAAAGGTTTTTTTTTCCTTTCTGATGTAGATTTGAGCTAGAGTAACAACTTTACCACCCATTGTAGGAATAGAGTCTTCTGAGACCCTAACAGCTACAATCACCAGATCAAGGTTCTGAATTTTCAAAGTATTCTTTCAGGGCATCTCTAGTCACAAATCTGAAGCATTAGGACACACGCTGTTATTATTCACTATGAACTGACAGTCAGCGTTCTACTAACTAGCTTTTTCAGCATGGCCACAGCACAAAGAAGACTAGTTAGAACAGTGTCTCTGAGTTTCCACCAGATTGCATGTTGACTTATAAATCATCTTAAAATTCAATTATATTCCAAATCATTCTTATATTAACATTATAGTTTAATTATTTGGGAACCCATTGTATTTAAAATTCTAGGAATGAGAATGTTTAATACCCTGGAACCTCTTGCCAAGCAGGCACACGGAAATGGCAGGGTGCAAGGTCAAAGCGTGGACTGAGAAATGTTGCAGTCAAGTGAGCACAAACAGTCCATTGGTTTTCAACGAGGATAAGGTACCATCGCAGTAGGAGGTATCTGGAATTGTGAGAAGGATGTTTTGTGTTGTCACAATGACTGGCAGGTCTATTGACGTACACCAAACCTCTTACAGTGCTTAGGACATTCTAGCATGACAAGAATCATCCTGGGCCAAGTGCCAACATGGGGTTCCTGTTGAGAAATGCTGAGCTATGCTAAGACTTGGCGCTTAGGCCTTTCAGGTTTAGAAATGACCACCATCATGTTGCTCCGTGGCCCAGTGAAACAGAAATTCCCAAACTCTGTCTTGCCACCTTTCCTCTTCCTCAAGGAGGACACGTGCAACAAGGGTAAAATAAGGCACAGTAACACTGAAGTAGTAGTACCTGAGGGTTTTAGCCTCAAACACCCAAATGGAGCTTGGGACAGTTAGGCTTGACCAAACAGAGAACTTCATTTTCTTAAACTCCACTGACTTACCTCCTTCACCTGAATCCAAACCCAAGTTTTGGATTTCACTGCTCTGATTGGTGGAAAAATACAACTTCTGACACCCTGGAAAAGGGGTTCTAGATACCATATCTATGGATCACCCAGTTTCTCACTTGGATGTTTAATAACCCAAAATGCT
Organism: Zalophus californianus; assembly: GCF_009762305.2. Lineage (NCBI taxonomy): Eukaryota > Metazoa > Chordata > Mammalia > Carnivora > Otariidae > Zalophus > Zalophus californianus. The sequence goes on along the minus strand of NC_045595.1, from coordinate 39,721,923 downwards.
TGTTTATATGCTCCCCCCCTTCATCCCTGAAATCTATTTCTCCTTCTGGAGTTTTGGTATCTCTAGACGCTTAGTTGCTCAAGCCAGAAATTAGGTGGGAATCATCCTTGACTTCCCTATTTTCCTCACCTCTTGCATTAGTTATCTGTTATCGATTTTTAGTTATTATTATCTGTTATGCATAACAAACTACTCAAAAATTTGGTGGCTTAAGATAATCCACATACAATCTCATCACTTCTGTGAACATTTCAGAACAGCTTAGCTGGGTCCTCTGCTTCCCAGGCTCTCACAGGGCTGTAATAAATTGTTGGTCCAGTGCTGTGATCTCATCTGAAGACTCAAATGGGGAAGGATCCACTTCCAACCTCATTTACATGACTGCTGGAAGAATGCAGTTTCCTTCAGGTCATTGGATTAAGAGTCTCTGTGCCTTGCTGCCTGTTGACCAGGGATGCCCCCAGTTCCTCGCCAGGTGGCCATCTCTATCAGCATAAGCCTGTAAGAAGAGTCAGAGAGAGGATGCAACAATACAAAAAAAATAACCTAATTTTTTTTATAACCTAATTTCAGAAGTGACATTCTGTCACTTTATCTTGTTCTTTTAGTTAGAAGCAAGTCATTACATCTCATTCACACTCAAGAGGAAAGGATTACACAAGGGCTGGAATACCAGAAGTCCAGGATTATTGGGAGCCATTTTAGAAGGCTGCCTTTCTCACCTCCCATATCCAGAGAATTAGCGAATTCTGTTAAAGCTACTTCCCAAACATGATTGACATCTGTCCAATTCTCTCCTTCTGAATTGCCAATCATGATTGCTTGACAAGGCCAAAGCTTGCTAAATTCTTAATAGCCTCATTTCTATTGTATTGCATATAAATTATGCCCATCTCACGGCCCACCCCCCACTCCCATTATATGATGTGGCTGTTCTATGGCCTACACGCAATAGCAATTACCTTCTAATTAATCTCCTTGCTTCTTCCCAGGCCTTCTTCCAATTTTTAAGCCGGGTTGATTTAAACAAACAAACAAACCTAAATCGAGTCTTATTTCTCCCCTGCTTAAAACTCTTCAGTGATTCAGTGATTCTTCATGGTTCTTTTTTTTTTTTTAGGCTCCACCCAGTATGGAGCTTAATGCAGGGCTTGAGGTCAAGACCTGAGCTGAGGTCAAAAGCTGGAGGCTTAATTGACTGAGCCACCAAGGTGCCCCTTTTTCATGGTTCTTTAAATAAGTCTGAACTCCTTACCATAGCATCTAACTCTAAGATGATGTGGCCCCTGACTGCATCCATCCTGGGGCTTGTTCCAGCCCCACTGGCTTTCCATCAGGACCTCTACCATTCCTGGGTCTTACTTGCTTCAGTGTCTTTGCATTTGTGTTTCCTTTTGCTGATTCTATGCTCGGGAAAATACTTCAAGATTTAGATCTCAGCTTAAAGCCACCTCCTTAGAAAAGCCTTTTCTGGCCACCCTCTTTAAGGAGATATTGTCCCTCCCATTATTATATGCCCATTTTGTTTCCTGCAGAACCCTTCCCATAAACTGTATACACATACATAAACATATGGGTACACACACAGATACACATTCAAATTTATATGTCTATATGTTTTTAATTGGAATTATTTATGAACAGTAGCATATATAGTTCTTAATTGTATAGCTAGATATACCACAAAAACCAACATATAGAACATTTCTAACATCTCAGAAGACTCCCTATGGCCTCTCCCAGTAGTTATATTCAAGGATAATAACTACTCTAATTTCTAAATCATAGACTAATTTTGTCTGCTTTTTGAAACTTTATATAAACAGAGCCATCTGACAGGTACTCCCATTCAACATATTGTCTGTGAAATCAATTCATGTTTTTCCATGTATCAGTAAGTTTGTTTGTACACCTGTTTGTTTGCTGGGTAATATTCCATTATATTAATATAACATAATATAGGTTATTATTTTTAATCCATTTCACTATTGAGATAATGAAATTATTTGCAGCTATTATGAGCATTTTTATACAAATCTTTTGCTGGACATAAACATACATCTCTTTTGGCTATATATCCAAAAGTGGAATTTCTGGGTCATACAGTTGGCATATATTTAGTTTTAGATGCTGCCAAATGGTTTCTGAAAATGGTTGTACCAATTTACACTCCCAATAGAACTCCAACTTACTCCAAATCTCCATCTATACTTGATCTTGTGTGTTAGTTTAATCTTAGCTATGCTGGTGGGTGTCTAGAGTACTGTGTTACAGTTTGAATTCTCATTTCTCTTGAGCACCTTTGATATATTTATTGACCATTTGGATATCTTCTTTTATGAAGTGGCTCTTTTACCTATTTGGGGGGTAGGGCATCTGGCTTCTTCTTATTGATTTGCGGGAGTCCTTTATATATTATTAATATAGGTCTTTTGTCAGATACACATTTTGCAAATAACTTCACTCAATGTGTGGCTTTTCACGCTTTTAATGCTATCTTTTGATAAATAGAAATTCTCAATTTAATGAAGTCCAACTTTTCAAACTTTTATGGTTAGTATGCTTGGTGTTTTATCTAACAAATCTTTGTCTTGGTCACAAAGAAATTTTTTTATTTTCTTCTAGAATATAGCTGTATGATAGAACTTTATGTGATAATGGAAATGTTTTATGTCTACACTGCCCAAAATGGTACCCAGTAGCCCCATGTGGCTATTGAGCCCTTAAAATGTGGCTAATATGAGGAACTGAATTTTTTAAAATTTTATTTAAATAGCCATATGAAGTTAGTTGCTGCTATATCAGATAGCACAGTTCTAGACACTTTATTGTTTTAGTTTCCACATGTAAATCTACAATCCATTTTGGGTTAGTCTGTGTGTGTGTGTGTGTGTGTGTGTGTGTGTGTGTGTGTGTGTGTGTAAAATAGAAGGTAAAGATCAGGATTATATTTTTCTATATGGATATTTAATTGACCCATTTGTTGAAAAAAAAAAACCCATCTTTTCCTCAGTGAATTCCCAATGACTTTGTTTTAAATCAGGTGACCATTCTGTAACAGAAATGAAGAATACCTTTGATGTGCCCATTATAGACTAGACGCAGCTGTGGAAAGAGTTTCTGAGCTTACAAACATGTCAATAAAGACTTCTAAAACTGAAAAAGAGAAAAAAAGACTGAAGAAAAGGAACAGAATAACCAAGACATGTGGGGTATCTACAAAAGGTGCAACATACATATAGTGGGAATACCAGAAGGATAAAAAAGAAAGAAAGAAAGAAGCAGAAGAAATTTTTGAAGCAATAATGAGTGAGAATTTTCTCCTTAATGTCAGAAAACAAACCACAGAGAGTGGAAGCTCAGAGAACACTACGCAAGATAAAATTCCAAAAGACTACACCTAGGGTTGTCATATTCAAGCTCCATAAAGTCAAAGATAAAGAAAAAGTCTTGAAAAAGGTCAGATATTAAAAAATACTTTAAGTATAGATAAGAATTATATCCAACTTCTGCAAAACCATGCAGGCAAGAAAAGAGTAAGTGTAATACATAAAGCTTTGAGAAAACAAATTTACCAATCTAGAATTCTGTAACCTCATAAATTATCTTTCAAAGGTGAAGGAGAAATAGACCTTCTCAGAAAAACAAAAATTGGGAGAATTTGTTGCCAGTAGATCTGCCCTGGAAGAAATGTTAAAAGAGTTTCTTCAGGGAGAAGGAAAATGATACAGGTAAGAAAAAAATCAGATCTACATGAAGAAAGGAGGAGCATCAGAGAAGGAATAAGGTAAAATACTTTTCTTATTCTTAACTGACCTAAAAAAACAGTCTGTTTAAAATAATAGCAATAATATGTCAGATGCTTAGAGGTACGGATAAATGAAATGAATGACAGCCATAATACAAGGGATGGGAGGAGGACATCAGGAATATTTTATTATAAGGTACTTGCACTATCTATGAAGCAGTATAGTGCTATTTAAGAGAGGACTTGGATTAGCAGTAAATGTGTATTGCAAATCATAGGGCAACCACTAAAAATATTTTTTAAAAGAAGTATAATTCTTATACTAAGAAAGGAGGGAAAACTAAATTATGTAATATGCTTAACTAGAACCACAAGAAACAAAAGAGTGGAAGAGAAAAAATAGGAACAAAGAAAAAGGCAACAAATCAAAATTAGTAACAGAATAAATTTTATCCACCTATATCTTTAACTGCTGTAAGTATCAATTGTCTAAATACACCAAATAAAAGAGATTTTCAGTGTGACTCTAAAAACAAGACCCAACTATATGTCAGATGTAAGGAACCTACTTTAAGTATAAAGACATATACAAATTAAAAGTAAAAAAATGGGAAAACAAAGGGGTGTAAAAAGTTATACCATGCTAACGCTAATCAAAAGAAAGCTGGAAATGTCCCCAATAGCCAAACTACGGAAAGAGCCTAGATGTCCATCAACAGATGAATGGATAAAGGTGTGGCATATATACACAATGGAATATTATGCAGCCATCAAAAACACGAAATCTTGCCATTTGCAACGACGTGGATGGAACTAGAGGGTATTATGCTAAGCAAAATAAGTCAGTCAGAGAAAGACAAGTATCATATGATCTCACTGATATGAGGAATTTGAGAAACAAGACAGAGGATCATAGGGGAAGGGAGGGAAAAATGAAACAAGAAAAAACCAGAGAGGGAGACAAACCATAAGAGACTCTTAATCTCAGGAAACAAACTGAGGGTTCCTGGAGTGGAGGGGGTGGGAGGTAGGAGGGATATGGTGGCTGGGTGATGGACATTGGGGAGGGTAGGTACTATGGTGAGTGCTGTGAATTGTGTCAGACTGATGAATCACAGACCTCTACCCCTGAAACAAATAATACATTATATGTTAATAAAACAAAAAAAAAAAAAGAAAGCTGGAGTAGCTACTTTAATTTCCAAAGAAGCAGAGTTCAGAAAAAGAAAATTATCAGGGGTAAAGAAGGGAATTACATATTGATAAAGAGGTCAATTTTCCGAGAAGACATAACAATCCTTAATGTGTATGCATCTAAAAAAGGAATGTCAAAATACGTGAGGCAAAAATTTATAGCACTGTCACAAGAAATAAGTGAATCCACTGTTATAGTTGGAGACTTTATTGGCAGTCTACCAGAAATGGAGAGCTTCATCAGGCAAGAAAATTGTTAAAAACATAGCACTTTTGATACACCGAATATAATTGACATCCACAGACTGCATCATCCAACAAAAACAGAATATATGTTCTTCTCAAGCTCACATGGAGCATTCACCAAGATAGACCACAGTCTGAACTGTAAAACACACATTAACAAATTTAAAAGAATATAAATTATTCAGTGCATGTTCTCAGAACACAATGGAATTAAACTAAAAATCAATAACAAAAGATAGCTGAAAAACTCTAAAATATTTAGAAATTAAACAATACACTTTTACAAAGCACTTGGGTGAAAGAAGAAATCACAAGAGAAACTTAAAAAAATTTAAATTAAATGAAAATGGAAATACGGCTTATCAAAATTTGTGGGATTCAGGGAAAGCAGTGCTTCAAGGCAAATTTATACCATTTGGTGCATATATTAGAAGAGAGAAAGGTTTAAAACCAATAACCTAAGCTTCCACCTTAGGAAACTAGAAAAAGAATAAATTATATCCAAAGTAAGCTAAAGAAAAGAAATAATAAAAATTAGAGCAGAAATCAATGAAATTGAAAACAAGAAATCGATGGAGAAAATCAACAAAACCAAAAGCTGGATCTTTGGAAAGACCAATAAAATAGATAAACTGCTAGCCAGATTAAGACAAAGAGGAGACACAAATGACTCATATCAAAAATGAAAGAGAGGGCAACACTACAGTTTCCATGGATGATTTAAAGGATAATAAAAGAATACCATGAACAACTCTATGCCCACAATTTGATGAACAAATTCCTTAGAATACACAATCTGTCACAACTCATAGAAGAAGAAATAGATGATCTGAATAGGCCTACAGTTATTAAAGAAATTGAATCATTAATTAATTAACTTCTAAAATAGAAAACATCAGACCCAGATGGGTTCATGGGTGAACTCAAACAATGAAGGAAGAAATTATACCAGTTGTCTATAAATTCTTCCAGAAAACAGAAGCAGGAGGAATGCTTCCTTATTCTATAAAGCTAGCATTACCCTAATACCAGAGTCAGACAAAGACATACAAGAGAACTATAGTCCAATATCTCTCATGAATATGGATTCAAAAATCCTAAAAAATTAGAAAATCAAATCCAACAATGTATAGGAAGATTTATACACTACGAAAAGTGAGATTTATTCCAGGTGTGCGTGGCTGTTCAACATTCAAGAATCAACTAACGTAATCCATCACATCAACAGGATATAAAAGAAAAATCACATGAGCGTGTCAAGAAATGCAGAAAAAAATTCAACACCCATTCATGAGAAAAACTCTCAGAAAACTAGAAATAAAAGGAACTTCCTCAACTTGATAAAGAACATCAACAGTTGTTATAAGTAACATCATACTTAATGATGAGAAGTTTTCCTACAATCGGGAACAAGGCAAGGATGTTCCCTCTTAACATTCCTTTCAACATCACACAGGAAGTCCTAGCTTTTTCAGTAAAACAAGAAAAGAAAATACAGGTATACAGATTTGGAAGGGAAAAATGAAATGGCTTTTTTTTTTACAGATAACAAAATTGTCTATGTAGAAAATTCAAAAGAATGGACAAAAAAGCTCCTGGAACTAAAAAGCAATTATAGCAATGTTGTAAGATACAAGGTTAATATACAAAAGTCAATCACTTTCCTATAGGCCAGCATTGAACAACTGGAATTTGAAATCTATAAACACAATACTGTTTATAATAGAACCCCCCCAAACTGAAATACTTAAGAATACTTAAGTATAAATCTAACAAAATATGTGCAAGATCTATATAAGGAAAACTACCGAATTAGATGAAAGAAAGATCTAGAAATATGGAGAGATTCCACGTTCACGTACAGGAAGACTCAATATTGTCAACATGACAGTTCTTCCCGATTTTATCTATAGATTAAACTCAATCCCAATCAGAATATCAGCAAGTTATTTTGTGGATCTTGCCAAACTGATTCTAGAGTTTATATGGAGTAACAAAAGACTCAGAATAGCCAGTATAACTTTGAAGGAAAAGAAAAGAATTGGAAGACTGATGCTACCTGGCTTCGAGACTTATTCTAAAGCTATGGTAATCAAGACATTGTGGTATTGGTAAAAGAATAGACAACAGACCAATGGAACAGAATAGAGAGCCCAGAAGTAGATCCTGATGAGTATAGTCAACTGCTATTTGGCAAGAGAGCAAAGACAATACAATGGAGCAGAGATAGTCTTTTTCACAAACAGTGCTGGAACAATAGGACATCCACAGGCAAAAACAAGAAACAAAAAAACTATACCTAAACCTTACAACCTTCAAAAAAGTTAACTCAAAATGTTCATAAACCTAAATGTAAAATGCAAAATAATGAAACTCCTAGAAGATAACATAGGAGAAAACCTAGATGACCCTGTATATGACAATGACTTTTTGGATACAACACCAAAGGCACAATCCATGAAAGAAATAATTGATAAGTTGGACTTCATTATTATAATAAAAAACTTATGCACTGTGAAAGACAATCTCAAGAGAATTAGAAGACAAGCTATAGACTGGAAGAAAATACTTGGAATAGGCAAACTAGATCATGGACTCTTACCCAAAATATGCAAAGAATGCTTAACACTCAACAATAAAAAAAAAAAATCCTATCAAAAAATGGGCCAAAGATCTTAACAGACACCTCACCAAAGATGGCAAATAAACATATGAGAAGATACTTTACATCAGATGTAATCAGGGAAATGCTAATTAGAACAATGACATACTTCCACATATGTGTGTGTGTGTGTGTGTGTGTGTGTGTGTGTGTGTGTGTGTATACGTTTGCTGGAGCAAAGAGAAGTGTGTAAACTGACATATACAAGATGGTAAAACTGACATATACAAGATGGTAGCCAATAAAAAAATTCAGCAGGGAGAGGAGGTTTTGGGTTATGTCTGTATCTGTTGGAATGATTTTAGCTACACAGAAGAGAATATCTGACTAGCTATGGCTTATACTATGGCTTTTCAAATTTGAATGTGTGGACAAACTAAGTGGAGATCTTGCTAAAATGTAGATATTAATGTAGTATATCTGTGGTGTGACCCAAGGTTCTGTATTTCTAATAAGTTCTTAGATGTTGCTTTTGCTGCTGGTGGTAGTCCAATACTCTGAGTAGCAAGGATTGAATAATAAAGATATATTTATCTTATATATTAAGAAGCCCAGAACAGATGAAGGACAGGGATGGAAGGAAATCTTTTCACTTTATACCTACTGTGGAGATTCTTACATTTGTCTTTTGGTGAGCAATGAATTCATGTGTGTTGAGTATATATCTAAGAGGGACATTACTACATCAGAAAGTAGGTAAATGGTCTGCTTTAGTGGATGCCAGCCAACAGTTTTACCAAGTGATGGTGTCAACTTACACACCCACCAGCAGTGAATGAGAATCCTGGTTGCTACACATCATCTCCAACTTTTGGTATTATCAATCTTTTTCATTTGAACCATTCTAGTGGACATGTAGTGGTGTTTCATTGTGGTTATGATTTTCCTTTCCCTGAGGACTAATGAAGGTCAGCATTTTCCCATGTATTTATTGGCCAGTTAGACATCTTATGTTATGAAGCATCAGCTCAAGTCTTTGGCCATTTTTTATCAAGTTACCTTTTATTGATTTGTAGGATTATCTAAAATATGCATAAAGAAACCTTACAAATAAATGTAGTTTCATTTTAAAATTTAAATCTTTAATTCACTTGGAGTTTATTCTGATTAAGGTATGAGCCCAACTTTATTTTTTTCAGATCATTTGTCTCAACTCCAATACTACACAGCCTTACTTCCCATATCAATTGCAGATGTCACCTTTGTCAAGTACTCCATTTCCATGTGCATTTTGGAATATTTCTGGGCTTTCTATTCTGTTTGTCTGTCTTCCACGGGAGAGTACACTTTTATTTACTAGCATTATAATATTTTTAAATATCTACTAGGGGGTCCTATTGTTTTGGAGCTTTCTAGATTATTTTTATTTATTTTTCCATATGAACTCAGAACTGGTTTGTCTCATTTCAAAATTAAAAAAAAAACTTTACTGCATTGAAATGAATTTGTGAGTTAACTTAAGAAGAATTAACACCTTCCTCATGTTGCTTTTCCAGTCTAACATGATTACATGTCTCTTATTTGTTCACCTCTTATTCGGTATCCTTCAGTGATGCATAAACTTGTGATACACACAGCTGAGCTGGTGGAAAAGTTAAGACAATGTCTGAGGCCACGAAACTATAAGAAAGTAAGAGACTAGAGTGGTTATTCAGCATTGTAGTCAAACTTTTCTTTGGCTAGGAAATAAAGCTTAGAGCTGAAGCAAGGTGTGAGGTTAGTGTGGGAACACTTGGAATAAAACCTGGTCCCCTCAATGGATCTAGAGGGTATTCTGTTAAGTGAAATAAGTCAGACAGAGAAAGACAAATACCATATGGTTTCACTTACATATGTAATCTAAAACACAAAACAAATGAGCAAACAGACAAATAAACAAAGAAAAAACAAACAAAAAACAGAAATAGACTCATAAAAACAGAATAAAGTGGTTGCAAGAAGGGAGAGGGTGAGGGGGATGGGTGAAATAGGTGAAGGTGATAAAGAGATACAAACTTCCAGTTATAAAATAAATAAATAACGGAGATGAAAAGTACAGGATAAGGAATATAGTCAATAATATTGTAATAACTTTGTATGGCGACAGATAGGAACTACACTTACCGTAGTGAGCATTATGTAATGTACAGAATTGTCAAATCACTATGTTATACACATAGTGTATAACACATACACATACATACACATAGTGAAACTAGTATAATATTGTGTGTCAATTATACTACAATTAAAAAGTAAAATAAAAAAATAGAATATCATAAAAATAAACCAGATCCTCTCAAAGAGCATCACTCTGAATAGAAACCTAGAAAACAACCCATTTCACAAGAGAGGGGAGCGATGTTGCCTGTGTTAATGGAGTTCCCCAGAGGAGGGAAAAGGTTTGATTGAGAATTCCTAATGACCCACCTTCACATAGGCCTCTGTGGGGCAATAAATAAATAAATAAATAAATAAATAAAAGAAATTTAAAAGAGAAGAAAAAAGAAAAAACTCCAAGGAGAAATTTTAGGTTAAAACAATCACAAATTGGTAGATCTTCAGGGTTCCAAAAACAAAAGCAAATTTTTGTTGGCAGAACACACTTAAATCTTAGGTGTGGTGGGTTGAAAAGTGATTCCTTAAAATTTATGTCTACTTGTAACTCAGGATGTGACTTCTTTGGAAATAGGATCTTCACAGATGTGATTAAGGATCCCAAGATGAATCAACTTGAATCCAGAATGGTGGGTGTCCTTATCCTTGGGAGAAGGAGAGATGACACAGGGAAACACACATACAGAAAGAAGAAGCCGTGTGAATATGGAGGCAGAGATTGGAGTCATGCTGCCACAGCTAAGAGATGCCATGAGCCACAAGAAACTGAAAGAAACTAGGAAGGATTCTTTGAGCTTCAGAGAGAGCATGGCCCTGCGGACATTTTGATTTCAGACTCCTGACATCTTAAACCCTGAAAGAGAATAAATTTCTGTTGGATAAGCCACCCAGTTTGTGGTAATTTGCTTATGGCAGCCCTAAGAAACTAATACACTAGGTCTCAAGAAATTCACACAGATAAAATTCCAAGGAACTTGATTTCATCATCCCAAACTATAAAACACACACAAAAATAAACCATGGTAGAAAAAAAAAGAATCAACATAAAGAACAAAATGTAGAGAACAATCTGCAAAAAAGACAGGCATTGGAATGGTCACTGTGGAATATAAGAATATGCAATAAGTTTTTAAAAATAAGAGAGGTTATCGAAACTAGATGTAGGTACAATGAACTACCAAAAGGGATAGGGTGGTGAAAATAAAAAAGCGTAACTTCTAATAATACAAAATATGTAATTATTCAAATTAGAAACTCAACTTAAAAGTTAAATAGTGTATAAAATCTAGCTGAAGAGAAAACTCAAAAAAAAAAAAAAAGGAAGATGGAGCTAAGGAAGTTACTGAAAATGAGCACAAAGAGATAAAGAAATGTAAAAAATTAAGAGGTTAAAAGAAAAAGGGATAGAATGAGAGGATTTAATATACTTTTTTTGGTTATAGGATTTCAATTTTATTTTACTGTATTTACTTTTTTTTCCTTTCAAGATTTTATTTAAATTCAAGTTAGTTAACATATAGTGTAGTATTAGTTTTAGGGGTAGAATTTAGTGATTCATCACTTGCATAGAACACCCAGTGCTCATTACATCACATGCTGTCCTTAATGCCCATCATCCAGTTACCCTATCTTGCCCCCCACCTCCCCTCCAGCAACCCTCAGTTTGTTTCATATGGTTAAGAGTCTCTTATGGTTTGTCTCCCTCTCTGTTTTTATCTTATTTTATTTTTCCTTCCCTTCCCCTATGTTTATCTGTTTTGTTTCTTAAATTCCACTTATGGGGGCACCTGGGTGGCACAATTGGTTGAGCATCTGACTCTTGGTTTTGGCTCAGGTCATGATCTATAGGCCGTGGGATCAAGCCCTCTGTCTGGCTCTGCACTCAGTGCAGAACCCACTTGGGTTTATCTCGCCCTCTGCCCCTCCCCCCACCTACACAAGCTCTTTGTCTAAAATAAATAAATAAATCTTAAAAAAAAAATTCCAGGGGCACCTGGGTGGCTCAGTTGGTTAAGTGTCTGCCTCAGCTCAGGTCATGATCTCAGGGTCCTGAGACTGAGCCCTTCATTGGGCTTCCTGCTCAGCAGGGAATCTGCTTCTTCCTCTCCCTCTCTCCCTCTCCCTCTGCTCCCCCCCAACCCTGCTCATGCTCTCTCTCTCAAATAAATAAATAAAATCTTAAAAAAAAAATTAAAATTAAAAATTCCACAGAAGAGTGAAATCATATGGCATTTGTCTTTCTCCGACTGACTTTTTGCTTAGCATAATACACTCTAGTTCCATCCACATTATTGCAAATAGCAAGATTTCATTCTTTTTGATGTCTGAGTAATATTCCATTGCATATATATACCACATCTTCTTTAACCACTTATCTGTTGATCAACATCTGGGCTCTTTCCACAGTTTAGCTATTATAGACATTGCTGCTATAAACATTGGGGTCATGTGCCCCTTGGAATCACTATTTTTGTATCCTTTGGATAAATACCTAGTAGTGCAACTGCTAGGTGGTAGGGTACTTCTATTTTTAACTTTTTGAGGAACCTCCATACTGTTTTCCAGAGTGGCTGCACCAGTGTGCATTCAGCAACAGTGTAAGAGGGTTCCCCTTTCTCTGCATCCTTGCCAACATCTGTTATTTCCTGAGTTGTTAATTTTAGCCATTCTGACAGGTGTGAGGTAATATCTTATCATTGTTTTGATTTATATTTCCCTGACGATGAGTGATGTTGAGCATTTTTTCGTGTGTCTGTTAGGCATTTGTATGTTTTCTTTTGAGAAATATCTGTTCATGTCTTCTGTCCATTTCTTAACTGGATTTTTTATTTTGGGGGTATTGAGTTTGATAAGCTCAATTAAGGAGGGCACATTCTGCATGGAGCACTGGGTGTTATACGCAAACAATGAATCATGGAACACTACATCAAAAACTAATGATGTAATGTATGGTGATCAACATAACATGATAAAAAAAATAATGATAAAAACAACAACAAAAAAGAAATAGGTAAACCATATGGGCAAATCTCTAAAAAAAAATAGTATTTTGGAGGAGTTTTATAATCAGGGTGTTACTAACACCCACAAATAAAAACATGAAAGATTAATGCAGATAGTTCATAGGCAAGTGAAAAGGTTAAGATCCTTGCTCTGTTTAGAAAGAAGATAGAAATATTGCTTATATTTTTCCTAATAAAACCTAAAGTTAGAGTTCTTCATGTATGGAATCGAAAGTTAACATTAAAAATGTACATATAGGGGTGCCTGGGTGGCTCAATCGTTAAGCGTCTGCCTTTGGCTCAGGTCATGATCCCAGGGGCCCAGGATCGAGCCCCCAATCAGGCTCCCTGCTCAGTGGGAAGCCTGCTTCTCCTTTTCCCACTACCCCTGCTTGTGTTCCCTCTCTCGCTGTGTCTCTCTCTGTCAAATAAATAAATAAAATCTTAAAAAAATGTACATATAAAAATTCAGGGTATAGATGAATAGAAAGTATTCACTGTAATGTTTCTTTTGACTTTTTTGTATGCTTGAAAAATTTCATAGTAAAATATTAGGAGGGGAAAACCCACAATGAGATTTCTACCAGAATAGCTAAAATTAAAACGTCCAACAGTATCTAGCACTGGTGAGATTACGAAGCAACCAAAGCTCATACCTTAGTAATAGAAGTGTAAAAGGGCCACATACTTTAGGAAAAACTACAGAATCTACTAAAGCTAAACATATGCAAACTCTGTGCCCTAGAAATCTCATTCCTAAGTATCTTATATATGTAATAGAAATCATATTTATGGGCACCAAAAGCTATGTAAAAGAGAGTTCATGGTAGTTTCATTTATAATTGTTAAAAGCTAGAAATTATCCAAATTCTCAAAAAAGGAGCGTGGATACGTGGCGGTATATATTTATGTGCTAGAATACTACATGTCAATGAAATTAAATAAGCTACTACTAGATTGCAACTATATGAGTGAATCTCATTAACCTAATATTGAAGGAAAGTAGCCAGACATGAAAGAACACAAACTTATTTATGAGGTTCAAAAATAAGCCAAACTAATCATTGATATTAAAAGTCAGGATATTGGTTTCCTCTGGTTAGGAGAGAGAGGCAATTCTATTTTTAACTTTTATTATTTTTTTATATTAGATTAGATTAGATTGATTAGATTAGATGATTAGAAAAGGGACTGAGGGAGACCTTTGGGGGAGTGGTCATGCTCTAGTTATTGATCTGGGTGGTAGGCATAGCATGTTTGCTTTCTGATAATTCATCAAGCTGTGCACTTGATGTGTTTTCTAAACTAAAAAAAATATTGTTTTAAAAATTTCAAGGTAATTGCTAGTAATTTCAAAAGACACACTAGGATTAATACTGAAGGTGGGATGAAAGATCTTTCAGTTATTTGGAGTTGAGAGGACACGGGAAGAGAGCCTTGGAAAGTGGCCTCATCAGTGGTGTTACCTGTGCCCCACAAGAGTGAGAACAGGAAGGTGGAGTGCATGGCTGAGATCTTCAGAGCAGAGAAGCCGAGGTATGTTTCCATGGCCCTGGAATGGGTCACAACATGGCCAAAAGTTCTATGTCCTAAAAAGGGCACTAAGTCGGGCAATAGAGACCTATCAAGCCCACGCCTAGTAATTGCAGGGTCTGGGACAAGGGCATAAATGGAAACCTACCTACTGAAATATTTGGAAGTTAGAAGTGAAACTAACCACTGTCAAATAACATATGATCTATGCTTGTGCTCGACAAATATGCTTTTATAACAACGCAGGAGGCCAGGATGAACTTAAGAGTTCTACACTTATACATGGAGGTGGTGGAGCCTGAGTCCCAAGTCCCGGCCTCTGGTCCACCCCCTTCCTCCACGTCCCGCACATACATGGACACCTCACCCACATGTCCAAGCTTTGCCCATGGCCCTGCCAACAGCCGTCCCTTGGTCACCCTCAGGCATCAGGCTGAGTACACCAGAGGCAGTTTGCCTTTCTTTAGGAGGGTCACTTGGTTAAGAAGCCGGCACTCAAGAAATGGAAATGGACTCAGGAGCATTTAGATGGGGACATATGTGGTCTTGGCTATGGAGAGTGTATGCTAGAAGAGGGAGGGGCTGGAGCTCTGGATGGGCACTGCCTGAGGGGGGCTGGAGCAGGGCTCTAGAACATGCTAGGGTGTAAGGACAGGACAGGTCCTTCTGTGGATGAGGG
This sequence comes from Zalophus californianus, assembly GCF_009762305.2. Lineage (NCBI taxonomy): Eukaryota > Metazoa > Chordata > Mammalia > Carnivora > Otariidae > Zalophus > Zalophus californianus. The sequence continues at coordinate 39,706,762 of NC_045595.1, read as the reverse complement.
AAGGCCTCAGCAGAAGTCAGAATGGACTGTATGGCTGTGAGATAGGACTCGGGATGCTTCTGTAGATGCTTGTGTGTCTGTCCAAGAGAAATGGCTCCAAGGATCAGTTGTTCCCTCAGCTCACCCCATTCTATCTATGCCATGATTCTTTGAAAACTTCCTAGAAATGAAATGACACCTTAGCAAGAACTAGGGAGGAAGAGAAGAACACTGACCCCTTGAATTTACCCCAAAGAAATTGAGGAAAAACTCTGAGGTGATTGGGTTTACCAAGATTTGATTGGCAAACCACAGCTGGAAAGAGAAATTAAGTTCAGGTATGGAAAGTCAAAGTTACTTTTTTTTTTTTTTTGCACCCTGAGTCTTGTGCACTGAAAAATTCATACCTCATACAGATCATAATAGTGCTGCTTAGGGACACTATGGTTTCAAGATCCATCTACTTTTTAGAATATGTTGACACAGTGCATGCTCATCTCATCACTGGGACAGGGGAGGAAGTTCAGAACTCTGGTCTAAGTAGAATGTGGGCCGATGGGGGATTGGAGGAAGAGGGAGAGAGAGGGAGGAAGAAAGGGGACCGTGACTGTATTACAAATAGCTCACCCAAAGGATGCCTTCAACCCAGGAGTTCTCCGAATCATCAGAAGATGATTTTGCTATTAAAATGTATATGTTATTTCAAAATTTCCAGGCCTTAGACATGAACAAAAATTGGATTTCCCAGGATGCTATGAAACAAGACAATGTTCACAAAAGACTAACCCTGCTATGGGGCACCTGGTGGCTCAGTTGGTTAAGCGTCTGCCTTTGGCCCATGTGGGGCTCTCTGCTCAGTGGGGAGCCTGCTTCTCCCTCTCCCTCTGCCCTTGCTCGTGTGCTATCAAAAAGTATGTACCGGGGTACCTGGCTGGCTCAATCAGTAGAACATGAGACTCTTGATCTCAGGGTCATGAATTCAAGCCTCCCATTGGGCATGGAGCCTACTTAAACAATAAAATAAAAAAAATAAATAAAGTAATTTTTAAAAAATATGTATGATTTACTATTATAAACAAAAAATCATATATATGTTTAGCAAAAAATGTAGAATATTAATAGTGCAGGTGTATCTGAATGATGAATTTATTTTCATCTTCATGTTTTCCTGTGTTTTTTTATTTTGATAAACAACCCCCTCAAAACCCCCAAAACTTCTGTGATTTCTCTGTATTAAGCAATCCTTGCCTCTTTTAAAACTTAATAGAAGCAGCCTTATTCACAATGGCCAAAAAATGGAAACAACTCAAATGTCCATTAACTGGTAAATGGATAAACAAAATGCGGTACATCCATGCAGCGGGATACTATTCATCAGTAAAAGGGAATGAGTACTGATGCATGTTATAGCAGGAAGGAACCCCAAAAACAGGCCACGCAAAAGAAGCCAACCATGAAAGACTACTTATTGTCTGGTCCCATTTATTCGAAATGTGCACAAAAGGCAAATCTTGTGAGACAAAGTAAATTATCTGTTGTTTGCAACTCCCAGTGGGAACAAGGGTTAACCGTGAATGTGCAGGGAGATTTTACTGAGACCTTGGAAATATTCTGCCACTGGACGATGGTGAGGATTGCACAACTCAATAGTAAAAATCACTGAAGATCACACCTAAGACAGAGTGGGTATTATGAAATTTAAGTTAGACCCCCATAAAGTTGTTTAAAAAACGTGATGGAGGATTTGGTGAAAGCTCAGAGATAGGTGTAGAGAGTCTGTCCAGTTCGGTTTCTAATGTGAAGGAAGGAAATGAGGTAACAATGTTAGATGCTTTACAACTATAAATTAAAGCAGCTGGCTTGAAACGCTACCGAGGCTGTCGGGACCTATTAGGATGGATTTCCTGTGGCACTTCTGATGCCAGAGCAGAAAGCTTATTTGGATTTAGACGCAAAGCAGGGCTCCCATTTTCCTAACCAACTGTGGGTTCCTGGAGGAAAGAGACCACACCCTAGCCTTGGAATGAACTCCTATACCACCCAGCTACGTGACCCTCCTGAAATCACTTGTTTCTCTAGGTTTAAGCTTCCTGGTTTGTAAGAAAGAAAAGAAAAAGAAAAAAAAAAAAAGAACTGAGTTGTACTAGATGGTTTTCATAGCCTTGTTCAGCTGAGAAGTTATTTTTCTTGGCACTTACCACCCTCACCAAACAGCCCTAGACTCTTTTCCAAGGCTAACTCTTAGTTGCTTCAGTTCTTGCAGTCTTCATATCAGATAAGGTGACCTGGTTCTACACTATTTATCTGCACTTTTTCTCCCTGGAGCCTTTGCTCAGGCCGCAGACTTTGTTATCAGAAATGAGATGTTTCTAATTGTTCCAACCCCAAGCATTTCTCTATCTCTGGATCTCCCTGACTTAATCTGTACACTCTTTGTTGTCTTTCACTGTTGTTCCATGTAGCAGTTGCTGCATTGCAAACCTCCTCAAAACCTAATGACTTAAAATAGCAACCATTTTATTTTGCTAACGGTTGTGTGAATTAGGAATGAGGGTAAGCACCCTGGGGATGGCTTATCGCTTCTCTCACACGGCCACAGGCATGGCGGCGTCAGCTGGGGTTTCTCAAAGGATTGGAGGTGGCTGGGATGGGGCCATAAGCCTGGCGACTTGTTTCTGGCAGATGGCTAGATTCCCTGGTTTCCATGTGGAGTCTGCTGGGACTCCAATGTCCAAGATGGTGGCTTCTTCACTCCTGTGAATGGTGCCTGGGCTGGGATGGCTGAGGCAGGTGGGGCTGGCCACACAGCCTCTCCATGTGGCTAGGCTGGGATTCCCCACAGCAATGGTGGTCTCAGGGTAGTTGGATTTCTGACACTGTGGCTAGCTTTCCACAGAGCCTATGTTGCAAGAGTGCAAAGTAGAAGTGGCAAAGCCTTTTATGACTGGGCCTTACGAAGTCACATAGTGTCACCTCTGCTGCATTCTCTTGGCTACCCAGGGCCAACCCCGATTCACTGTGGGAAAGGACCAAACAAGGGCATGATTATTGGGAGTGGTGGTTCATTGTGGGAGGAGTCATCTTTGGAAACTGGCTATCACAATTGCTAATCCTTCTGTGTTTTTTATTTTCTTAACTAAAGTCTAAATTATTTGAAGTTAGGAATCACGTCTTTCACCTTTTATTATCTCCACTCACTTTGTCCCTCTTCCCAGAGCATCAAGAACAGAAACACGTGGTTTATAGACAGTGAGCTGGAGGCAGGACAAGCTCAGGGGGCCCAATCCTGGCTGTGTCACTTATAAGCCATGGGACTTGGGCAGTCACTCAACCTCAAGTCCAAGTTTCCTCATCTATAAAATATTGCTGATGATAGAAAAGCTTTTTTCTTCATAGAGCTGATAAGGGGATGAAATCACTTGGAAAAATAGCGAGTATACAATAAGCAACCAATAAATACCAGCTATTCCTGTTGACTAAATGTGGACCACCAACTTATGATAATTGGGAACAGCGCTGCCCAGGGGAAAAGGGAAAAACTCAAGCATTATTTTCCAGAATGAAAAAAAATTACATTAATTATGATAATGGAGGCAACTGGCTCCACCATGTCTATTCAGATTCTTTACCATTGCCTGGAGACTTCTGATGCCATGAAGACCTAGGTTGAAGTTTGCTTGTTTCTTTTTGTTTCTTTATGTCTTATCTAAAGATCTAGTTGGCTATAAATTATGATTTTAAAAATCATAAAATCATAATAAATGGTTGCTAAATATTGAAATGATCAAGAAAAACAAGTATAAGTAAACAAAACCCATAAAGGGAAAAAATTACGTGAAACAAAAAAAATGTCGTAGGAAAAGAAGTGTAAATCAATTGAGGGGTGAAGGAACGCTTAACAGAGAATATACACAACCAGAGAGCAGAATGAAGGAAAGCAAAAGGAGAAGATTGGAAGAAGGATCCAAGGCTATGTCTTGATTACGTACCAATGACAATAACATAATTACTACCCACATTTTAAACTCTAGGGCATCTTGTTGAAAGGATTTATCCTTATTCAGGAAGAAAAGTGACTAATGTGAACTCTTCTGGGAAAACAATATAAAACAATCCAGTTATGTCATTTTAACTTTATAGAGAAGTGTCTGTAATGAGTTTACAATACATATAATCAACAGAAATTGTTTCAAATTGCAGGGGAAACTATTTTTCTCTTGCTTAGAGCTCATAGTTTTATTGACCATTTTCTTCACAAGATTGGCTTTCTTCTCAGTGGCTGCAATAATCAAAAGGCATTCGGAAAGACAGAGAGCCCCAGCAACAGTTCTTTTTTTTTTTTTTTTTTTAAAGACAGGCAAAATCAAGGTGGTAAGACCCCTCAGTGAAGACATGCCAGGAAAGGACCCTGCAGAAAAATCAAGAAAGAGGTCATTGAGTTCATTTTGGGGATTTCGGTATTGAGAGGAAAGTGGGCATCCCAATCTATTTGGAAGGATAGACCTGTGGCACAAATGGCATCTTAAATTGGGGCTCTAGGAAACAGAGTTTTCAGAAGGACAGTTGAGACAATTGAGTGCAGATGTTTTTGGGGGGATGCTCTTGGGAACTACACTTGTAAGAAGGGGAAGGTGGGACTGGACAGAGGCCAACAATGCAATTGCAACCAAGGCCTCTGTCAGTTCTATGGGTAGTTCTGGAGTGGGGATGGCTTTCAAAATTGTCCCATATAAGGCAGGATGTATCAGGAATTAGCCTTCTGGAAAGTGCCTTGTACAAGGCACTTCTCTGCTGTCAAAGGCAGGCCCCTGTGAGGGACACAGCTGTGAGCCATCAGCAGCCTAGATTCCCAGCATCCATGGGTGATCCAAATCTTCTGATTGTTTTCTAGTCATGCACGGAACCCCTTTATAATTGAGATATTACATACAATAAAGCACACAAATCTCAAGTATACAGCTGTATGAATTTTTACATATGTGTATATTCATGTAATCCCCACCAAAATCCTGACACAGACTACATCTTCATCACCCAGCAGGTTTTCTCATACCTCCTCCTAGTCAATAATCACCTTCACAAAGGTAATCACTATTTTCACATCTATGGCCATACAATAGTTTTGCCCCTTTTGAACTTCATAAACATGTTAATATATTGTATGCACTCTTTGGGATCTGGCCTTTTTGACTTAACGTGCCTATGTGACTTATGCATGTTGTGTATAGCAGGAGTTCATTCCTTCTTATTGCTGTGCACCAGTCCTGAGTGAATATACCACAATCTGTCTATTGTACTCTTGATGGGCACTTGAATTGTATCCAGTTTGGGCTATTATGAATAATGCATTTATGAACATTCTGGTACACGTCTCTTGATGGATGATTACCACTCATTTCTGTTATATACCAAAGAGAGGAATTACAGGGTGTTAGGACATACACATGTTTAACTTTATTAGTATATACTGCCAAACAATTTTTAAAGGTGGTTGTGCCAATGTACAATCCCACCACAATCTTTGATGCCAAAAGAGGTGCATTTAGGTCATTTCTGCACAAAGGACTAAAAACACATTCATTATGAATCAAAGAAAAGATTAGTTAGGTTAATCATAACTAGATTATGAGAACTTAAAAAAAAGTAACATTAAAAACTTGTCATGTATTTTTGGTAGACATTGTAGATACTTTCCTCCAGCAATTCTGCAGAAATATAAAGAATGTGAAGGAAGGAGTTTCTCAAGGTGAGCTCATGGGTCAGGTGCCCTAGATTTATTTCCTGAAGCAGAGCCTGAGACAAAGATTTGAGTGCATGTGATTTATCCAGGGGGCATTTATAGGAGAAACCTGTAAGGAAGGAAGTGAAGAAGGACAGGGAAAGGGAAAGAACTGAGCAAGGTTGTGGGCTTGGGGAAAAGTACTCTTGGCCTGATCCCATAAGGAACTCTGGAGCATAAGCCATGCTGGAGTCATCTGCTCCTTTAAGGCAGTCTCTCTACCCCAGATCAGTTTTTACGGTTGTGGGACTGGATGGCAGGGTGGTGGTGGTGGTAATTACTTCTTGGAGCCTCCAATCAATCTAGGGCAGTCATTTTAAACTGTGAGCAATTCTGTCCCCTAAGAAACATTTGGAAAGTCTGGGGAGATATTTGTGGTTGTCACAACAGCAGGGCTGGTACTGGTGTTGGGAAGTTGGACGCCACGATGTTGCTAAACATTTTACAATGCACAGGACAGCCCCTCACAACAAAGAATTATCTCTCAGAAATACTTGGGATGGAGAAACAATGGACTAGGGCAATTTTTTGAAGAAGGAGTCAAGGGCAAGCCATTAACAACACTTGCTGCTAGTGACAGATGGGTTCCCTGTTTCCATAAAGGGCACCTGGGTAGGGCATCAAAACAACACCTTCTGTAGACGTCTTTTAGACATATGATGTTAAACAATGAAGGAAGCTTGAACTGCTCTTTGGTTAGAATTCCTATGTGATCTGCATTTCATCTAATGGGATGGGACTAGTATCTTGAAATATATGTTGCTAAACCCTTAGCTACACGCTGCACAAAAATGTTGCAAGAAGTTTACTGGTGTCAGCTGCAGGCATTTTAGATTTTCTTCAGAGCTTTCCCGGGCTTGTAGAAAATTGGAATTGGCCTAATCCTACCTGAAATACCCATTACTGTGCTAGGTTATTGCCAGTGCTATGCTCCTTGAACAACGTAACTTGAATGGGCTCTAGGATTGGTGCAAGGATCAGAAAGAGTTGTGCTTAACTATAAAGGGGTTTAAAAACATTGAAGACTCATGGTCTGCTCTGTCTATATCCTGTTGGGCCCACCCCTTAAGCCTCTTTTACAATCCAGTATTCATTTTTAAGTTATCCAAGTATTCATCCAAGCCCTCTTGGAAGCAGTTTATAACTGGGAATTGCAAAACTTAGGATGTCTATTGTATCTACTATTGTTATATAAAAGAATAATTTTTTTTCGAACTTCCAAATGTTTTATCTGGTTTGTATTCTAACTTTTGTGTTTTTATTCTGGGGTTATGATCTATGTTTATGATTCTACTATTGGGTTCATCTTTTTTTTCCTCTCTCAAAACCAATCATCCCTTTGTTCATTTTTTAAGTGTTACAATACTAACACAGATAAATAAGGGTACAGTTACAGTACAATATTCTTGACCAAAAAATTAGCCAAATGGAAATATTGTAATGCAATGTTAGGTGAAAAAAGTAAAAATGTAGAATATGATATCATTTTTGTTTAAAAATCTTTCTATACTTTGCTGAATAGAGTAAGAGTCTGAAAATAGGTACACCAAAGTATTAACAGTGGTTAAGGTATAGTTTGCAAGTTCTGTGTAAGAACCCACCACTTCCCAAAAATGGCTCAGATAATGAACTAGAGCTATAAGTAGCTTTTTAAGGAAGCTATTTCCAGTGCAAGTTAAAACTCTGTTCTTTGTGATAACATTGTCTTAATCGCCTATATGAATGCCACCTTCTGGAAACAAGGAGCATTTCAGCACTAAAAGAATGCTGTAACAATAGAATTTTGTCATAAGGCTGAAATTGGAACTGTTTATAGAAAATATATTTTTAAAATTTATTTTAACACTTAATTTTGAACCTTGCAGATCACAATCAAATTTGTTAGAGGATGGGCTAATTTAATATAATCAGAGATGGCAGATTATATACACGGCCTCAATAAGGTGCCCAAGGAAAAAACTGTTTTTAAAACACTGAAAGGGCATCCAAAAATAAGCCTGAAGGAAAAAGAAAAATGAAAACAAACAAATACTGTAGCCTTTGAATGGCTCAAAAAATGATGAAAAAATTCATTCCTGTTTGATTTTCCTCTACAACAGAGTTAACATGAAATGTTGAAATAATGTATTTTCAAGCAATGTCTATATCTAGACATGAAACTCAACTGACTCAACTCAACATGATCCATGAGTCAATATACATAGGTCTAAAAAATTACCAAAGTAAAAAAATAAAATAATGTAGATTTACATCTATAGTGTGATAATGTGCTCATGAACACACAGACGTAAAGTAACAGGGTACCTAGAAATGTATATAGAAATATAAAATGTTCCTCTGAAACTAATAATACCTTATATGTTAATTAATTGACTTTAAATAAAAAATAAAATAGCTATTATTAATATGTTAAATCAAAAACGTATGCAAGTGTATCTAGAGGGATTAACTTTGGGGAAGTGGAAAAGGGGACAAAAGTTAGATGGCAGTCAAGGGAAACTTATCTGTAATATTCTGTTTTCTTAAAAAGAAAACGTATTTAACTTGTGTAATTTGCCACTAATTAGAAACACAAAAATAAAATGAACTATTGCCTAAAATAAAACAACAGATCCCTGTTATATAGTTGCAATGGTCAATGTTCTGTGATATAGCAGATGCAATGTATGTTTCTTAAAATAGCAGCAGTGAACCTATAGTCTGTTTATCTGTATTGCAATCCTGTGTGTGTGCGTGTGGCCACATACAGAGTAAAATATCTAGGAAGTACACAGCTCTACTTTGTAAAGTGCTTTCCCTTACAGTATCCTCATGGATGGCATAGCTTCAGTCTCAGTTATTTCTTTGGCATTAATAATTTAAAAATATTAATGCTTGTGACTATAGGAATGAGGTCCCCGGGTAGAAGTAAAGATTCCTTCTAGACAAGCTAATTTGAAATGATCCATCCAAAGGCATATCTCAAGGGACCTCTTGAGAGCTTTGCTAATTCCAAGTTTGCACCAATTCATTTTCAATATTGAACACCTATTATTTGTAAGGCTCAGTACGGTCTAAAGCAGGATGGCTTGGACTCAGAATGTGGAACAGTTGGGTAGGTGGTAATATTGGAAGGAGTGAACTCTATAGTATTTTAGAGCCTGGGCCCAGGAATCAGACTCAGTCTGGTTTCAATTCCCATTGCACAATTCACAGCTGTGTGCTCCTGTGCAATCCTGGGGATAGAGAATGCCTACTTCAAAGAGCTGTCAGGAGGGAAAAAGGAAATCATTATAAAGGATTTGGCACAGTGCCGGCACATAGCAACCATTCAATTAATTCAATTAATCCTTCTGCTACCCAGGAAATAGATGAACGTTTAAAGAGTACTCTTTCAATTGTTTCACATATAACCTCTTATTTTGTGTTTATCAGAGCTCCCAGAGTTAAGCAGATTGCTTTTTATTTTGAAATTTTTGTTTTACTTGCTCCTGCTGATGTTTGCCCGAGTCCTAACTAATTTTCAAGATTCATAAAAATTGGAGGTCAAAAAGGCTTTTGAAGTGATCTGGTCCACTCACTACCCCAGAGATAACTCTCACCCCTTTTCCATTGACATTTAAAACCAGGAGGTAAATAGTATTTCCTGATTACTCTAGTTTCTGGTGGAGTAACAGGAGACACAATGAGAGGAAGGAAGGCTAAGGGAATACGTAGGGAAAGAGGGAGATGAGTGTGACCGGCACTGGGAGAATCTGAGGAGCATAGACTAAAGTGTATGGAGAAATGTGAGAAAAGGCAAGAAGGGGTACGGAGGGACGGCAGTTTGTCAATGGAGGCGCTAACAGAGTTTAAAGATCAGACGTTCTGGGTTCTGATAATTTTAAGGTGCATGATTATAAGGTATAATACTTAACCTCTCTTGAGTCGTCCTCTTCGGAGTTCATAGTGCAGATTAAATGAGGTTAGTGGACTGGACGCTCTGTAAATGAGAATACTCAAATAAGGAATTCGGGAGGGGAGAGAAAGTAACAGAAAAAGAGAGGGAGAGGGAAAGGAAGGGGAAGAGAAAAAGGCAGAGAAAGACGGGGGGGGGGAGGAGAAAGGGGATTTGTGACAAGGCAGGTGAGAACTAAGGAAAACCGCAGTAACGACGCTGCTGTGGCTACTGCGGTGACTGCTTCCACACATGGAGCGTTGACAACTTGCCAGGTACATTGTTAGAGCTTTACTTGCATTTCGTGTTATCTTCACATCTCTATGGGGCTAGTATTATTGTCATTTTATTTTATTTTAAGATTTATTTATTTATTTGAGAGAGCGAGAATGAGAGAGAGAAGGGGAAAGAGAGAGAGAGAGAGAGAGTACATGAGAGGGGGTTGGGTCAGAGGGAGAAGCAGGCTCCTCGCTGAGCAGGAAGCCCGATGCGGGACTTGATCCCGTGACTCCGGGATCATGACCTGAGCCGAAGGCAGTCGCTCAACCAACTGAGCCACCCAGGCGCCCCGTATTATTGTCATTTTAAAGAAGAATTATCTGAAACATAGATTTTTTAATTTTCCCAGCTGAGAGGTGGCCGAGAAGGGATTCCAACGCAGGTTTTCTACCTGCAAAGCCAATGCTTGTTAAAAATCATCTCTTAGGATCTCTAAACAGGCTTAATGGGTCTAAAGAGGGTTCTTGTCCGGGTTTTTCCAAGTTATGCCCTTGGTTCAATTCCTGTGGTCGGAGTCCCACGCTCCACGCCCTTTCTCCACTAACAGCGTCTAGTCTCCATGGAGATCGGCGTGGGGCGGGACTTCCTGCCCCACGCAGGAGCACTTCCGTCTCGAGCCGGAAGCGCCCTGGCTAGCTGGCTGGGTCCCGGCGCGTGGGGACTTGCTGTAGAATTTGAGTGGCGGGACCGCGGCGGCCGTGAGTGTGAGCGGCTCGGGCACCCCAGTCCAGCGCAGCCATGCTGACCCCCGCGTTCGACCTCAGCCAGGACCCCGACTTCCTGACCGTCGCCATCCGCGTGCCCTACGCCCGGGTCTCTGAGTTCGACGTTTATTTCGAGGGGGTCGACTTCAAGTTCTACGCCAAGCCGTACTTTCTCAGGCGAGTTCCCGCTGTCCGGCCTTGGAAAGAGCGAATTTAGGGGATTGATTCGTTGATTGGTTCATTCATTTTTCACTTACTCATTAGATAGCTGCTTACCGAGGAAGGAGGAAAGAGCGAGGGAGCACTTCTCGATTTAACCATTGCCTTTTCCCGAGATGGCCGCAGGTGCTTTTGGTGCTGAGGAAGCGACCTCGACAGGCCCGCGTTCCAGATGTTGCAGGAAGCTCGTTTCCGTCTTAAACTTTGTTAAATCCCCAACGTAAAGAGATTTCGAACCCCGGTAAAACGTGGCGTTTGGAACCTTGTAACCTTTGCAGGTTCTGTCCCGTCAGCCTGGTTCCCGTACCTTGTTTCTGTTGTTTTCGTCCTGCGGTGGTTCTCCCAGCCTCTCCGCTGCCCTGGGACGGTGCGCACTGACTTCCCAGCCGACCGGTCCGTTTGACTTTTCTCATTCCCCGTTCTTTTTAGAGTTGTGTCGACCTCTTGGCTGACCGCTCCCTACTTCTTGATAGTCCCTCCTTCCTTTGACTCGTTGACACCAAATTATCCTCGTTCTCCTACCTTTTCCTCGTCTGCTACTTCTGTCATTTTGCCCTTTAATTGTGGTGGTTGTCCATGTGCTTTCCTAATAAAAGCTGCCTCTTGAGTCAAGCTGGTTCCTTCACTGGGCCTGGACCAGTTTTACTCAGATTTCCATTAGGCCCTGACTTAATGCACCTACTTGCATATACTGCACTTTCCTATTTTTTTAAATCTTTTTTTTTTTTTTTTTACTTTATTTGTATCGGGCTGGGTTTTTGGTATCGCGGATGTGGTGATGTCTCGTGTAGTTTACATTCTAGTGGGGAGAGAACAATAAATGAACAAGTAAACATATAACTACAGTTGTGGTAAGTGCTCTGAAGGGGAGTAAAGTGGACTGAGAGAAAATAAAAGGGAGCCTGTTGAAACGTAAGGTGGCCTGAGAAAGACTTTCTGAAGAAGGTGATATTTAAGGCAAGAGAGGAAGAGTGGGAGGAAGATGGTGTGGGTGGTAGCGAACATTTACTGAATTTTTACTTCAGGTTTATACTTTATGTGGATTATCTCATTTGATTTTAGGACAGTACTACAAAGTAGTTTCTGTTAATGTTGCAGATGAGGGATCAGAGCCCAGAGAAAAGATCTTAAATGAGATAGGAATGTAAAATAAAAAATACAATAACAGAAATTTCAGTAAAAGTAAAAACCACTTTGCTTAATTTTGGGAGTTTTGATGAAGACCAAATAAGAGGTTATGTGTGAAACAATTTAGAGTATTCTTCACACGGACTCATCCGTTCCTTGGGTAGCAGGGGCTTGGTAGTTGGGCACACCTGGGTCTCAGCACACTTAATAGTTCTAGGACTTAGGGCAAGTTATTCAGCCTCAGTTTCCTAATTTGTAAAATGGGACTGATATTAGGGATTCTAAAGAGTTGATGTGAGGATTGAGATCATACATGCATAGTTTTTATTACCATGCCTGGTGATTGCCCAGGCAATCAGTTGTTCAATAAACAGTAAGATATTTATTAGAAGGGCCTTCTGTTCCAGTTATCTGTTGCTGCATAACCAATCGAACTTAATGTTATAAAACAACAATTATTTAACTCCCTCGTCCTGGTTGTGTGTCGGGAATTTGGTAAGGGCTGGGCTGGGCTGTTCTGACTTGAGATCTTTAAATCACTTGTAGTCATATGGTGGCTGGGAGGAGTGATGTGAGACAGGCCATCATATAGTGGAGTGGCTGGGGGAGGGCGTCTCTTTTCGTGTACTCTCAGGACCGCCCGATGTAGTGTCTTTGCATGTTCTAGTTGTGATTCCTTTGGGAATCACAGGTGGAGCTGAAGGTTTCAAAGCCAGATATTCCTGGGGGAAAGGCAGGTTCATATCACCTTTTATGACCTAACCTCAGAAATCATACGGTCACTTCTACTTTATTGTATTGGTTAAAACAGTTCCACAAGGCCACTCAATTTTTTAAAAAAACTAATTAATTTTTATTTTAATTCCAGTATATTTAATATATAGTGTTATATTAATTTCAGGTTTACAGTATATGTGATTCACCAATTCCGTACATTACTTAGTGCTCATCATGATAAATGTACTCTTTAATCCCCATCACCTATGTCATCCATTCCCCCCACCCACCTCCCCTCTGGTAACCACGAGTTTGTTCTCTGTAGTTAAGAGTCTGTTCTTTAGGGGCGCCTGGGTGGCTCAGTCCGTTGGTCGTCCAGCCCTTGATTTGGGCTCAGGTCATGCTCTCAGGGTTCTGGGATCAAGCCCTGTGTCTGGCTCCCTGCTCTTTGGGGAGTCCGCTTGTCGCTGTCTCCCTCTGCCACACCTTGCTCTTGCTCTCTCGCTTGTGCTCTCTCTCTCAAATAAATAAATCTTAAAAAAAAGTCTGTTCTTTGATTTGTCTCTTTCCCCCCCTCTTTGTTATGTTTCTTAAATTCTACATATGAGTGAAATATGCTATTTGTCTTTCCCTGACTGACTTCACTTAGCATAATACTCTAGATCCATCCATGTTGTTGCATGTGGCAAGATTTCATTCTTTTCTGTGGCTGAGTAATATTCCACTGTATATATACACACCACATCTTCTTTATCCATTCATTTATTGATGGACACTTGCAAGCTCACTCAGTTTTAAGGGGAGAGGACATAGACCCCACAGTTGGGAGGAGTGATGTGAGACAGGCCATCTTTGAAAATACAGTTCACTACAGTATACCAGAGGTGAATAAAACCTCGCTCATCTCCTTGAGGAATTGGGTGGCAGATCTGTGAACAAATAGGATTTCACTCTTATGCGTAAGAATTTATCTCTATACTTACAAAGAATTTAGGAAAAGAAAGTTGGTATTAATAGCTTACATCTTTGGGACTTACCTACTTCACCAGCCACTGAGCCCTTTGCATTATCCTTTCCTTCTCACAGTAACCCTGGGGTAGAGTCTGTTATTTTTCCCTTTTTACAGATGAGGAATAGGAGCTTTGAAGCTGATTAACTTGTACAAAGAAAGTTGCAGAGGTAGAAAATGGCAGAGCTGGGATTCAATTCAGATTCTGATAGTAAAGTTAATGTTTGTCATCATTATAATAAGCAACTTTATGCATTAAACTGACTCCTTCTGTTGGGCTTAGAGGGATTTTGGTTTGGAAATGCACTGTAGCTCCAGGAAGGTTTTAAGATCAAAGGTAACTAGGTTGTGAAGCCCTGGTCTTTGGGACCTACCAAGTTTTGATGGTGATGGTGATGGTGATGATGATGATGATAGAATAGGAAGCAGAGGGGAGGGGGTTATAGGAGGAAAGGAGCCTCTCATTTAAGTTTGGAATGGAACGGGAGCTGGTCTGATAGGTGGTACCAATGAGTCTATATACTTGGTGTCAGGCAGCCATAGAAGTTTTTTCAAAAGAAAAGTGATGGTCTGGTTTCTTTTTTAGAAAAATTCTTTTGGGGCCTCAGTGGAAGACTGACTGAACCAAAGTAAAACTGGAAACAGGGAAATCAGTTCATTTCCTTTAGTATGAAAGAAGGGGAAATCTCTGTATAGTAATAATGAGACTTGAAAAAAACACTTTTGCTTTTTTTTTTAAGTAGTAGTTTGTCCAAAATAAACAGTTGGCCTTGTTCTTTATTATAGTTTTCCATTTTTAAAATTCTTTTTATGGGGCGGGGAGGAGCCAATTAGCACGCCTTTTTTGAGCCCCTGCCGTGTCAGGCACATTTATGTTAATAAGTCTCTTTCATTAGGAAGATGAAAGTACTGTAACAATAGCGATTACTAATACTTATTGTGGCTTTTTCTTAAGTATCACTTTTTTTTCAGTATTGCTTTTATTGGTGACTAGGGAGTTTCAAATAGAATGATGAGTCATCTGTGATTCTTGTTTCTCAGCTAGGGAAGAGATGTAAGTTATTTAGTTTGTAAATGTTAAAGAAATGCTGAGGAGAATTGCCTTCTAAAATGGTTGATAGATTTCAGTGGTTAATGTATACTATCACTGATGGTCACTTATACTTTGTGCTTTAAGGACTTAATGAAATCTTAATTTAAATCTGCAGATTAACCCTTCCTGGAAGGGTTGTGGAAAATGGAAACGAACAAGGATCCTATGATACAGATAAAGGTATTGCTTTTGGAATTTTGTTAGTTTTTTCTTTGGATTCTTCATGTTAGAATAACTATGTCATAATCCTTCAAGATATGATGGCGACCTTTAGATGTTTTGCAGATACAGTCTGTCCTGGTCACACTTTATTGTTTCTTAACAAGCCCAGTGCCTATAATTCATGGATTTCTTAACAGGTACAATTTTCTCAGTCCTTTAAAGTACTTCACAGTATTCTTAAAAGTTACTTAAATACTCTGTTTCTTAAGTTTATTTTCTACTTCCCCTATTTTGTTTTTCTTAAATATTTTATTTGTTTATTTGTCAAAAAGAGAGAGAGCACAAGCAGGAGGAGGGGCAGAGGGAGAAGCAGACTCCCCACTGAGCAGGGAGCTGGATGCGGGGCTTGATCCCAGGACCCTGAGATCATGACCCGAGCTGAAGGCAGAGGCTTAACAGACTGAGCCCCCCAGGCGCCCCATTCCACTACTTTTAGTAAGCATTTAAAAGTCAGATTATGTGAGGTGATTGATTACAAAAGATGTGGGTGATTTTTAAGCTCTGAACGGAATTTTTCTTGTGTGCTTTTCAAACTTAAAATCTAATAACATGTATGTGGGAGAGAAACTGTCCAAAGGTGGCATTTAGAGGCCGACTGAATTTTCTTTTCATGATTGCTAAGCTCTTCATTTCAGCTAGCCTTGAAATCATTTATTTTGCTTTTGGAGAAGTCACTAGATTTTCCTTTATCCATGGATCTGGAATAAGAACACCTCGTATACTCTTGAGTAATTAATCAAGTGAATATTTATTGACGTCAGTAAACTAGGGTAAGGGAGGAAGGATGGCATGAAAGAGTTAAATGACAAAGTTATAACCCATAACACAGTGATTAGTGTGATAATGAAATATAATGAAACTGCCTTTCTAGGTAGTAAATCTGCTTTTAATTGCAGTTAAGTTGCATATTGAAACAAATTTATTAAATTTTAAAAGTACCCAGGGGTTTAGGAAGGTTGTATACATGGAAGTATTTGGGTTGAGTTGTATTTGATATACACTTAACCCCTAAATAACATGGGTTTGAACTATGCAGGTCCACTTATATGCAGATTTTTTTCAATAAATATAGTACCATACTGTAAATGTATTTTCCCTTAGGATTTTCTTAATAGCATTATCTTTTCTTTATTATTTTTAAATTTTATTTTATTTAAATTCAATTAACATGTAGTATATCATTAGTTTCAGATGTAGAGTTCAGTGATTTGTCAGTTGCATATAACACCCAGTGCTCATTACATCATGTTCCCTCCTTAATGCCCATCATCCAGTTACCCCATCCCATCACCCACCTCCCCTCCAGCAACCCTCAGTTTGTTTCCTATGGGTAAGAGTCTCTTATGGTTTGTCTCCCTCTCTGTTTTTGTCTTATTTTATTTTTTCCTCCCTTCCCCTATGCTTCTCTGTTTTGTTTCTTAAATTCCACATATAAGTGAAACCATATGATCATTGTCTTTCTCTGATTGACTTATCTCTCTTAGCATAGTACCCTCTAGTTCCATCCAGGTCGTTGCAAATAGTAAGATTTCATTTTTTTGATATCTGAGTAATATTCCATTGCATATATATACCACATCTTCTTTATCCATTCATCTTTGATGGACATCTTGGCTCTTTCCACGGTTTGGCTATTGTGGACATTGCTGCTATAAACATTGGTATGCAGGTGCCCCTTCTTTTCCAGAGTGGCTGCACCAGCTTGCATTCCCACCAACCGTGTAGAAGGGTTCCCCTTTCTCCGCATCCTCGCCAACATCTGCCCTTTCCTGAGTGGTTAATTTTAGTCATTCTGACAGGTGTGAGGTGGTATCTCATCTTTTCTCTTTATTATAATAAGAGCATAGTATGTAATACATATAGCATACAAAATATGTGTTAACTGTTTGTGTTATTGATAAGGCTTCCAGTTAACAGTAGGCTATTAGATGTTAAGTTTCTGGGGAGTCAGGTTATATACAGATTTTTGACTGTACAGAGGGACAGGCCCTAAGTCCCATATTGTTCAAGGGTCAACTGTATTGGAGTACGGTTAAGTACAATGAAAAGGGTAAAATGTTTTAAAATTCAGAGTAGTAAATAATGGAA
Source organism: Zalophus californianus (assembly GCF_009762305.2). Lineage (NCBI taxonomy): Eukaryota > Metazoa > Chordata > Mammalia > Carnivora > Otariidae > Zalophus > Zalophus californianus. Next base: position 39,689,629 of record NC_045595.1, on the reverse strand, counting down.
GTTCATGGGGGGAGCCTGGATGAAGTTGATAAGCCCGATCAGGGAAAGAAAAGAAGTACATAGATAGAATTTGAGTATACCTTAGACTTCGGGGATATGTCTCTGGAGATCCTAGAGAACTTTATTAAGCTATAATTGCTTTAAGATTTTGTGTGTTTTTGAAACTGCTGCTATTCATTGGATCAGATATCCTGATTTTTTTCCCTTCTAGTCCAGAAGTAAATCTTATAAGTGGCTATGGGCTAATTCTAAGCTACTACCTTCTCAGTCCATTGAGTTTTAGAGGTTTTGACATGGACTTTTAATATTATCAGTAGGTTAAAGGGATACTGTGTAAGACTAAAGCATTCTGTAGCTTTAGCAGATTAATTAGAGGTGACAGTTGAATCAGTGATTCTGAAAAACCCTATTTGAGCCTTTTCCTATCCTGGTTTTTATTCATAAGGGCATAATTTTGGAGCCCTATGAAATAGAATTATAACTTACCAAGATACATATTTCTTAGGTATATTTGTGAAGTCGTTGCATTTTTTAATAGAGCTAAGTATAAAATAAATTTATTTTTAAGGAATATTTACCATTCGATTGCCCAAAGAAACTCCTGGCCAGCATTTTGAGGGGCTGAACATGTTAACTGCTCTTCTGGCACCAAGAAAATCCAGGACTGCAAAACCACTTGTGGAAGAAATAGGTATGTTTATTGCAGTTAAGAAGAAATAAAGATAAATAGAATATTTGGAATGCTGTGTGTTTCTAGGGGAAAAGGGACTTAGCAGATAGGAAATTGGAGGAAAATCCTTCACTGACAAGGTAAGGACATCACATGAAAATGCAAAAATAGCTTATTTGGTGATATATAATTTAAAGACAAAAAGAACTTTATTGAACCAGCAGTATGTCAGTCATGTTTTTGGACCAGTCAAAACAGCATCTCAGTGTTTTGCAAAATCATGGCCTCTCGAGCTTAGATCAGAAGTTTATAATTCAATGAGTTACATAAAATGAACACCACCTAGGTCAAGAAATGCAACATTTCCAATACCCTTGAATCCTACCCTGAGCCTCCTCCTGGTCACTTCTCCCTCCCTCTTCTCAAGTTGCCACTACCTTTGGTTTTGCCTGCTTTTGAATTGTGTCTATAATTCAGACGGTATGTGTTCTTTTTTGTCTGGTTTCTTTCACTTCATATTTTTGTGAGATTTATCCATCTATAGGTGAGGTTTATTTGCTTTCATTGCATTTGTCATTTTTGCATCTTACTATCGATGGGCCTTTGGGTTCTATTTTTTTCTTTTTTTTTTGGCTATTAAAAATAGCGGGGCTCTGCATATTCTTACACAACCCTTTTGGTACATGTGGGCAGGCATTTTTTCTCTATACTCCCCCCCCCCCCAAATTGTATCTAGGGAATCCAGCACTTGAACATATTAATATTTAACACATTCAGGTGCATCTGAGGTTTCTGAGGGAGGAGTAGAAGATGAAGATGGAGAATTCGACTGGGAAATTGAACAGTCCCCCTATGAAGAGGCATCTGAAGGTGCTCTGAATCCTCAGTACCACTATGGCTTTGGAAACTTGCGATCCGGAGTGTTTCAGCGGTTACAGGTATATTGTCTTTCTAAAACACCCTGGTGCACAGGGTTTTACCATTCGGATATTTTAATTTCATTTCTGTTCCCATTTGGAGGTTTTTTATGACGAGTGTAGGAGGTGATGTATTTGGAGCACAGATCACAGCTGCTTGTATGCAGTGGTGACACAGATGTTTGTTCCTTTCCATTGCTTAGGCTGTCCTGCCCAGTCATACTGCGCTTACAGATGTCAGATGTCCTGATACGTTCTTTTTTCTCCACTTCATTCAGTATTCTAGACATGAAGTTTCCAAAATACAAAATGGAACTCCTCTCTCCTCATACTTCCTGGAAATATTTGTTTTATACTTCTAAAAAATGAAAATTATTACATGATGTCTCTCCTGTTTTATAAATATAAATGAGATAGCATGTTCCTCGTAAGGGTGAATTTGTGTCTTTTGATCAAATTGTTTAGTTCTTGGTTTACAGTAGGCACTTTTGTCTATTTACTCTTGATGGGGGTTGAATGTAATCTCTTGTTAAAACCCGATCATTTGTCAGTTAGGCTAAAAAGGAATGACATCACTCTCTCTTCCTCAAAACACATAGGAAATTCTACTTTATTATAGGCTATGTGGGGAGAATGAAATGGAGAGAAGAGATTTTGAACTGTTTTGTCCCTATGTTATAGAAAATGCATCCTTAGAATGTTATATAATGAAAGTGTGAACCATTAACTTGGGTTTTTTTGTTTGCTTTTAAGTGAAAGAAACCACAACAAACAGCCTTTTTTTTTTTTTTTTTTAACTTTATCCCTGCCTGGGGAGATGTTAAATCGGTCTAGAGTATGGCTTATTGTAGTAAGACATATTTGAATTTACTAAGAAACGGTTTACCTATGTTTTAGTCTCACTTCTACTGTTGTTTATATTTGGGATGACAGGACAATTATTTGACTACAAACAAGTTTTGTTTCCTCTTTGTGAAATAGGGGTAAATTTGCTCACCTACTTTGTAAGGCCATTGAGAAAACTTAAGGAGATACTACATTGTGAAAACTCTGAAAAAAAAAAAGAATAGGATGCTAGAAAGACTTCTGCCCTTGAAAAATATAAATGCGCTCGAGACTCCTTAAAGAGAACAAAATTGGGATTTACTTGAGCAGATAATGCCGATTAGATATTCCCTTCAAAACCCTTTTTTTGCTTTTCTGCTGAATTACAGTCTCTCCGTATTCTCTCTCCCTAATCGCATTCGCTGGTCATCTCTGAGGTAGTAAGAATAGAGTCAGTTTTGTCTACAGCAGAAACTACAGTGAATGGACCTCAGTTGGTTAGCCAAGAGCAACTCTGTGGTCAGTCAGTTGTGGGCTTACCTGTCTGAAGCTCTAAATTAATGGTAATTCAAGTCATGCAGGCTAAGTACAGATTGTACATTCAGATGGAATGTCATTTCTGAGGCCAGGGAACTTGATTTCTTGCCACTGCCATTGAGGAAAGATCCTTTCAAAGGATTTCTGTCAGTTTGATGACAAGCTGCTGGAATTCTAGAATGTGAGCCTAGGCCAAGTCCTTTAAGTCACAAGTTCTTATATCTGTTGAAGATGTTCAATAAGTAATTTAGGTTTATTTAAAAAAAATTATTATGAAATACGCTTTGTCTTTCTGAATGTCTTAACCAAGGCACCAAATCTCTAGAGACCTATCACTCAGCTTAAAAAGTAAAACATTTCCATAGTTGGAGCCCCTGATTGTGTCACTGTTTCCCCCTCAGAAGTGAACCACTGAATTTGATGTTTATTATTCCCCAGCATTTAGCTTGATTATCTAAAATCTTTAAACTGTTCAAATTTTAACTGAAATAACATTGCTATTCTAAACAGTTTAAGAGCGTATTTTCCTCAACATAGGAAAAAAAAGAGATCTGCGCATGGGAGAACACTCTGAGGGATGATGTTAACTAGTCATACTGCTACTAGTACAGGTTCATAACCCATGTCTGTAGTATTGGTATCACAGAAAGTTCTGGAAATAAACTTTTTTTTTTGTATTCAGTTTGGTGGCAAAACCTGATCTGAACCAATATCTTTCAGTAGTTTTTTAAATCCACTTGGTGTGCATATTCACAAATTTTGCCATAGAAATAGTAATGTATTTGAATACGGGGGGCTGCCCCAGATTTAGAGGGGGTTAAATAAAATGTGGAATGTATGTGTACCATGTTATTCTTTGGAACTCTTCAAAGAGTCTGAATCCTGAAGTTCACCTCTCTCCAGGGGATCTGGGTAAGAGATGTGGACCTCCAGTGTCCATGCATTGACAGCTAACTACTAACTACGTCTCTGTGCCAGTCACTGTGCTGGGCTCCACGTGACTCTTCCATCCTGGTATTGTTGCTGTTATTTATCTACCTTTTACCAGTGGACAAGCCAGTAGACACCTGTAGGCTTTTAAGAATAGTCTATTTTCTTACATGAATAAAATTAGAAGACTATGGTGTCCTTCCTGACATTAGGAAAGATTTATTTTTATTTTTGAGAGAGAGAGTGAGAGAGAGTGTGTGTGTGCGTATGCGGGGGGCAGGGGCAGAGGTACAGGGAGAGAGAGAATCTCAAGCAGACTCCCTGTTGAGCACAGAGCTGGAGATAGGGCGGGGCAGGAGACCAGAAGCCGAAATCAAGAGTTGACCGCTTAACAGACGGAGCCATCCAGGCTCTCCTCCACTCCTCCCGGGACATTAGGAAATATGAGACGTTTCAAAAATCATGTGAACCAGAGTGCACCCGCTCTGGGGTATTCAGTTAGATGTGTTTTATGAGATAGTGGCACAAAAATCTCATATACGTGGTATTCCTCACAGAATTCTTCTGCATTTATGACTGCTCTATTTGTGACAGTCACACCGTTGAGGTTAAAAACTGAGTGCTCATGTGGTTAAAAACTGAGTGGTATGACACTCTTTCTGCTAGTGGAGCTACTGGAAGAAACTGAAATGATTGCTGCGCTAAGAAATTTGAGAACATCTCTTCTATTTTCAAATGACGTATTTAACAAACGTCACCATTTTCTCAAATACTGTTTTCTCACAAGTTTAGAGTTTCTCTTGTTCTGCTTTTGGGTGAGAAAATATCCATGAAGTTTTTGTTGATGGCTCATGTTTTGCTCATTTTTTTTACAGCCTGTTTTCCCCCCCTTAAGTGAAAAATAGTTTTATTTTCTCTGATGATAAAAGCCATATAAATTCATTATGAAAATATAACAAAGAAAGGGAAACATCCATAATTCCAAGACTCAGGTATCTTCTTAATTGAATAATTTAACCCTTTATGGGGAGGTTTAGTCTTTCATATTTTTCCCCCTCCCATTTATATTTGCTTGGAAACGTCTATATTTCATACTGATAATAAGAAGAAAATGAAAGTGTTTTTTTTTTTTTTGCTGAAACAAATTCTTTTTAACGTATCTCCCGCCTCCTGCTGCCCTTTTTCCTTTCCTTTCTGAAATTGCTGCCAGCCGCCAGGCGCCTTTGGAAGACTGCCCTGGCTGCTCAGAGTCAGGCCTTCACAGCAAGCTTTAGGGCGGTGCTGGCTGCCAGGAGCAACAATCCTAGAGTCTCCGGGCGCCAGCCCAGCAAGCTCCTGGGACCACTGCTGCCGGCAGCACAGGACGCTGACTTGCTGGCCCTTTCCTTCCCTCAGCTGCACCAGGACCCCGAGGTCTTGTTTCCAGGAGATCTACTGGCCAGATGTGCACACAGCTCTTCATTTTCTCTCTGGAGAATCTCTGCCCCATCTGTGCCAGAACTTAACATAAGCCCGATTTAAATCCTACATGACCTTTTCTTGGCAATACCCCTCTTTAAAGGGCTCTCGTAACAGGGGCCATAGCAGTGCTTTAGAAAAGAGAGAGAATCACTTCCGTTCTGCTGTAGCTGAACATTTCCCAACCTCTTATGTTTCTCCCTTTGGTTGATGGATGCTGTAGACAGATTTCTCTACTCCAGGCTAACTTTGCTTTGTAGTTTGTTCCAGTGCCTCTCGAGGGTCCAGTTGGAACAGGGCCACTGTGTATGACTGTGCGTAGGATGAGTCTGGCGGGGCTTGTACTGCTATGGACATTAATGTTCTTTGGGGTACGTGCCACATAGCTACATGTGGAGGCCCTGAATCTGGAAGCAAGAGGGAGGAAGAGGGAGAGAGGAAGGATAGCTGCTTTCTTACTGTCTAATTCCCATTCCCCTGAGAGCAGGAACCTTGTCTTTGTGTTTATTTCTGGATCTCTAGTACCCTGAGCAGGCCCTCGCACAGTATTTGCTGAATGAATGATTTAATACTGAAGGTCAGGAACAGTGCTGGGGATACAGTGAGGAGAAGATTGACCAGACTCCTATCCTCGTGAAATCTTCTAGTGGGGGGATAGACAGTAACCATGTAAACAATAAGTAAGATAATTTCAGATAATGACAAGTGAAGGAAAGGATAGGATGACACGAGAGCCGGGGGAGGGTGGTATTGCTTTGGTGAGGGTGCACAGAGAAGGCCCCTTGGAGGGGGTGACATTTGCAGAGTGTTGAATGATGAGAAGTGTACTGTAAATGCAAAGACTCAGAGTTCTAGAAATGGAAGGAAGTCTGCTGTGTGGCTTGGGGGATTCGAGCCAGAACGGGAAGGTAGGAGGTGAAGGTGAAGTGCAAGACAGCGGCTGGATTGTGCAGAGCTGTGAGCTGTGGGAAGAGTCTGGGTTTTTTTTCAGTGCAGTTAGTATTTTGAAATGCCTGTGGTTCTTTTAGTCCATTTATCCTTTGAAATGTAGAGATACCTATAGAAACTCCCAGATTATATCCCACTTGTGACCTTATAGCTGGTCCAGGTGAAATAATGAAGTGGCACATTTAGTCCCTATTTTTTTCTTTTTATTGCTGTGGGCAAGTAAGGAAATGGCAGGGGAGGGAGGATAGGTATTCTCAGTAGGAAGGTGGCCAGTGAGTAACAGGGAACAGCAGCTAACTTTATTGAATCTATCAAGCCCTGTACTTGATGCCTTACTCATATATTATTTCATTTAATCCTCATCACAGCCTGTGGTAGACAGAATGAATTTGCTCCTTTCCACCCCATTCCCCAAGATGTCTGTGTGCCAGTCCCAGGAGCATGGGAACATGTCATGTTACATGGCAGAAGGGACTTTGCACATGTGATTAACTTAAGGATCTTGTGATGGGAAGATGATCCAGCATGATCCAGGTGGGTCCTGTCCAATCACAGGGTCCTTATAAGGTGGAGGTAAGAGAGTCAGAGTGGAAAAAGAGAAGGCCGTGTGATGATGGAAGCCGAGGGAGGAAGGGCATTGTCATGGGGGGCTACCAGCCAAGGAATGAGGCAGCCACCCTCCAAGATGGAAGAAGCAAAGCAAGGGATTCTTCCTTAGAACCCTGAGAAGGAACCAGCCCTGCCTTCCCCTCATTTCAGCCTAGTGACACTGGCTCTGGACCTCGGAGCTCCAGAACTAGAAGAGGATATGTTTGTGTTGTGTTAAGCCACTAAATTTGTAGTAACTTGTACAGCAGCAAGAGGAGAGTAGTACCCAGCCCCATGATGGAGGTGTGACCAAACACATTCACAGAAAGGAAGCTGAGGTTCAGGGGAGGCTGCGCAGTTAGACTGGAGCAGTCTTTGTCTGACTGCACGGTCACAGTTTCTCTGCTGCATCAGGCTGCTTTCAGAAATTGTGTGTGTGTGTGTGTGTGTGTGTGTGTGTGTGTGTACACGTATGTACATGCAGAGAACTCCTAGGGGCAAGGAGGAAAGGAAGTGGGTGACTCAGGGGTGCTGGGGAGAAGGACTTGGGGTCCGTGGGCAGGAAACAACTGTAGTAGTCATCTAGCTAAGGTGAGTCCTGTGCATACAGTACAACTCGACTTCTTCCCCCAGGGCCTACGTCAGCACACAGCTCTGTGCTTGGAGGAGGTAATTTCAGGCGGGCGAGAGTAGGGAGGAGAGGAAGAGTCCAGGTTGTCCTGCTTGGGGAAGAGATGTTTCTGGCGGATTAAAATGGAACTCTGAAAGCATTTTCCCACGGAAACATTGCCGCGGGGTTGTTAAACTCTTTGTATTAAGAGTATTCTATTTAAAGTTTATTATGAATTGAATAAACTTGTGGGTTACCATGAGCACGTAACTACTATTTATAATAGTATTTCTGTAGGAAAATACATTGTTAATTTCCCAAAAGTGATTGTAAAGGAACTTTTGGAATGTAAAATTTTATTTGGGGACCACCAGTAATCAGGTTTCTGCCTAGAATGTTTGTAGTTAGAAGTATTAACATGTTCTGGATGTGACTTCTACAAAGTTCTGTGGACCCTTTTTCAGTATTAGAATGTACTTAGATTAAACGTTGATACTACTTGAGCTAAGTGGATTGTGGTAGGAACAAGAGAGTTTTTTTTTTTTTCCTTAAGGCACAAATTTTGATTGTGTGTGAGGGGGCGGTGGGGGGGGGAGTGTGTATCCTAGTGTCTTTGGCTTCTTCAGTTTAGCTCATTTCCTTATAGGGAGTTTACCTTAAAGCTCTCAACTCTAAGCCCAGTTATTAGGCACTAACCTGTCTGTTCCATTTACAAATCTTGTTTTCAGTTTGACTCTACTCTGTCAAGTTATTTCCCTTGATTTCTTTTAGCTAATACTGTTGAAGGTTCTAATTCCATACTTCTCAATTGTGGTCAGTAACTGGAATGGGGAGGTTGAAGAAAGAAAATAAGGTGTAGCTTTAGGAATATTATGCATTGTGTGAGGTTTCTTGGCTTCATAATTCCAACCAAAAGAAAAAAGCTGGATGGTATCCCAGATACTTTAACTACTCTACGTGTTTTCTGTAGGATTTGGCCTAGGACACATGCTACATATCAGTTTGTATACATCCAGGTTAAGATTTTTATAGTGAAGTTGATTATTACTTAGGATTAGATTTTTAAATTTGAAAACGGAAAGTCATATACATTAAAATTGCCCTTAAAAATTCTTAAATCTGCTTATAAAGTAGAATGCACACAGTTTTGTATATAAGTTTTATTTGGTAATCCTTATTGAGACCAGCTGAGTTGGACCTTAGGAAGAAACAAAAGGAAAGTTTATGTGTAGATGTTCAAACCATTGATATTCAAACCATTTTGCCTGTTAAAAGAAGACAATTTTCGGGGTGCCTGGGTGGCTCAGATGGTTAAGTGACTGCCTTCGGCTCAGGTCATGGTCTCCAGGTCTTGGGTTCGAGCCCCATATTGGGCTCCCTGCTCAGCGGGGAGTCTGCTTCTCTCTCTGCCTCTCCCCACTGCTCATGCTCTGTGTCTCTCTGAAATGAATAAATAAAATCTTAAAAAAAAGAAGACAATTGTCAGTGATACGGACTTTTATTTAACACTTCAGGAGTGAACGGTCTCCATTCAGAGAATTGCAAAATGGGGCCAAAGGCAGAAAGCTTTTATAGGATAAAGAATAAAGAACAAGGGAGAGAAAGAAAGGAAATATCTGATTGGCCAGATCATCCACCTTGTCTTGGGTGAGAGAGAACAAGGAAGAAAGTATAGTGCCCAAGGTTGGCTTGGCCTCTGGAGATTGGCTGACTGGATGTAGTGCATTTCTGGTCAAGCAGAGATTTACAGGCACATAAAAGTTATCTACATTTCTGTTTGCTGATGTGGCAGGAGCACCTCCATCTTACTGTCTAGAAATTTATTTAAATATGCTGTTAATACCTTGCACATTTCTATGAGTAAATGGGGAAGAGTTGAATTCAGTGTTCCTGCTTGCTTGCACGGGGTTTATTTTTTTTTTATGATGAACTTTTATAGTTCTAATATATATTGACCACTTTATTGTAAGGATTAAATGAGATAATTTATGTGAAAGCTTCCAGCAGGGCCTGGCAAGCAATAGGTGTTTCAACAAATATTTGCTGGATTTGAATCGAAATGTCACAGGTAATATGATCAGATGGTTCCTTTCTTTTGGCCTTTTGTGTAAAATTAGATTTTTCAGTGATGAAATGGGAGATAGCAATTATTCTTTTTTTTCTGGGTGTTCTTAGGATGAATTGAGTGATGTTATTGATATTAAGGATCCGGATTTCACTCCTGCAGCTGAACGAAGACAGAAACGCCTGGCTGCTGAGCTGGCCAAATTTGATCCTGATCATTATCTGTGAGTATTGAGTTTTTTGAGGATTAAATAATTGACTTGACATTGATTTGAAAATTTTTGAATGTCTTTTTAAGTATGCTAGGCATGTGGTTTTAGGATTCTAGAAATTAGTGAGGGCTCAGAACCTTAATTGACATTTGAATTAACCTACAAACTTATGTCTCTGTGATCTTTGTAAGATGTGCTTCTCAGTAGGTCATTCTGGCAACGGAGAACTCTTAACGTACTACTTTGCCAGGCTTAAAAGTAGAACACCGCATTCATGAGAATATTTTTAGTTCTTTTCAGTAGACTTTTTGTTGTAATTAACAGTATATGTAAATGAAAAGATGTTTCAATTTCTTTAAGAATTTGAATCTACATGTACTGCATTTCTTGGCTGATCCAGGGTTTTCCCAACACTTGATCTGTGAGCACCTGTAATTGAAGATCTGAGTCTAATTAAATAATTATTCATTGTGGTAGGGTATAAATAAATTCTAATTTTAAAGTTTTGCTGTATTTCCCATCTGCTTTAATTGTGTCTTTCGACATAATGCATCTCTATCAGGCTTGTATTTGCCTAACAGACTTATCTAGTTAATGGATAGTTAAATAATCACTTGAGACATTGTGATGTCTCTTATTGACCATGATAGTAACACTTCTTCCAAGTAAGGGATTGTCACCTGGCCTCTGTGGATGCTAGACTGTCGTAGGATGTGAGTTGTATGGTGATATAGGCCTCAATTATTATTTTTCCCAAGCTCTGGGCCAACAATTTCTAAACTGTTATGTGTGCAGCTATAATCATCATAGTCCCTTATTTTATATAGTGCTTTCAGCTTACCAAGTGCTCTCAAGTGATTATTTAAATCAGTTCACAACATTTGGGGAAAGAAGGTTAAGGGACTTGCCCAAGGTCATACCACTACTAAGAGGCTTGGTTGAGACTTGAAAAGAGTCGTTCCATTTGTTATTTTGTATTTCCTTTTCATGTACACTATTTCAGTTTAACTGCTTTTGCTCTTGTGATTAACATTCTATCTCCTGTGACACAGTGGGAGACTAATTGGAATGGCAGAAATATATCTTGTGATGTGCAAATGCATTGAGTGATGTGTAGTGATAAATGGTCGAACCATTCAACGTCCTGGGGGGAACTGGGTAAGAGCAGGGTATGTTATATTTTGGAGGACATCTGAGAGATTCAGCTCCATTTACATTGCCATTTCTAATTACCTTTATCTCTCCAATTGTGGTTTTAAAGGTCCACTGAAGAGTAATTTGAAGAAACCTATTTAAAATCATGCTGAATATTTAAAGTGGGAAATTTCATGTCAGCAAATTTCTCGGGCCAGCATGAAAACAGAATGAGCTTTACAAGACTAAAATTTCAAGTGGGAGGGAGCTTAATTAGAAGAACTGCCTATCTCTTCTCAAACTGGAAGAATAACTTGGCCTGAGAGAATTAGGAAATTGGAATTTATACTTAGCAGTGCGATATTATATGCAGTCCTTATTTTTCTCCATCTTCTGTGTTTCTTTATCCAGAAGCTCATTTTCTTTCATAGTATGCATGAACTGTTCTTTCCATTTCTCAAGGAGTGGTTTAAATTTAGTCATGGGCAGGTCAGAGAGTGGAAGCTGTGAGGTAAAGGTTCTTTGTGACTTTTCCAGTAGCAGTGGGACTTTGGCTAATTGTCATTTTTGTGTTATTTCTTACTCATTTATATTAGCTGACTGACTCACCCAAATGTGCTAATAATAAATGAAGTGTAAGTAAAATTCTTTTAAATTTTCAGTTAAAATTTTTTTTGGCTCGGTGCTTTTTTTAATTGTTCTTATTGGTTAATACAGTGGAAGAAAAGGTTTACTTCAGTTTTTACCTACTTTGCAGGCAATGCATTGCATGTATTATATATTTATGTACATAAATGTAATGTACATGATTAATGCATAACGTATGTTAGTGTGTACTATATAACACTTTCAAGTTGTTTGACTTAATCCTTACTGGTCATGATGTTTCCTTATAGTGTCAGGTTTTTTGGGAGCTTAGAGAAAACCAATTTTAAATCCATCCCAAGGCAGAACACAGTGAGGTTAATTCATCACACAGAAAAATTCATACATTTCAAAGGCACATATAAATGACTTAGGATAATTATTATTTTTTAAATCTTTTGTTGTAAATTCTAGATGCCATCGTGTGATGTTTTTCCCCCCTGTGTGTTTTGCAGCCCATCAGAATACTGGGCATATAACAGATAATCCATAAACACATATTGTTATTGATTATCTTTTTTTCTCTATTTGTAACTCCTCTTGGATATTATTTTTACACTACAGTTTGTCGAAGGCATCCTGAAACATTGTTTAATAGGCCTTCCTGTTTTGCTTATCATAGCAAAGTTTTCGAATTTCTCTTGCCGAGAGTGGTTTTTTTTTTTTTCCTTCCCCAGGTATATTGTTTTTTAATTGGTGGCATATCTTTTGCCTTAACCAATTCATAAAATCTGCCTCTTTCCTTCTTTGGGAGAAAAATAGAAGAATTTAGTCAACACTCTAAATACTGTGAGATAAGAAGGTACAAAAATGATCAGTAGCATTTGGGGTGCTATTTTAAATTGTCACTTTTCAGTAACTGTACATTTGTTAGTTTGGTATACTGATTAGGCAACCTGAACACTGTAAGTAGGGGAAGAGGGTCACCTGCTCCCAACGTGGCTCTTTATTCAAAATGGCAAGCTTAGGAAAAGCGTTAAAATTTCATCTGTTCATTCTTTCACATGTGCCCTTGCTTGTTCAACAAATACTTGTTTGGATGAACTGCATGTCAGGTAGTGTCACAGACACTGAGGATTAGAGTGAATATGACAAGGTCTCTGCGCTGATGGGGCTCCTGTTCTAGTGGGGAAGCAGACAATATTTCAATTGTTGATAATTGCTCTGAAGAAAAGCCACATTGTTAAGGGTTTGGAGAGCGACAGGGTATTCACCGACAGGGTATTCACCGACTCCTCTATTGCAACATGTCCAAAATCGAACTCATCGTTTTTACCTGCAAAGTCTTTTCTGAATTTTCTCTTTGGCAGAGTGTACCATTTTTCATGCCAGTCACCCAGAGTAGAAACCTGGGATTTATCTTTGACTGCTTTCTTACCCCACACTTCTAATCTATCCTGAAGTGATTAAAATTTCCATTTATCTCTTTACTGTTTGCTTTACTCAGTCTCTTTCTGGTCCTCCCTTTACCACTGCATCCTAAGGATTCTAGCTTCTGGCTATAGGTCAGATCCATCCACTTCACTCCATGTCCGTGGCTGCTACCCTTTTCTAGGCCTCCATGATTCCTGTGCCTTGAGGCCTGTTCCTTTAGACCATTTTCCAGACTGCAGCTGAGAGTGGTATTCCAAGACACACCAATGTCAGACTCGTATGTAAAAGCTTTTAAGTGTTCAGTTGTTTTTAGGGATAAAAATCCACTAGGGTTTTTTGACATGGCTTACAATGTTGTTGTCACTACAATGTAATATTTTCAGCTGTTCTCAGCTTTTTCTTCCCCCTTAACTGCGACTTCTTGTTTCCTCGCCTTTGCTAACTATTCTTACAGCTCAGAATGCTCTCTCCCACCCTTCTTAGTCCAGTTAACTGTTAATTATCATTGACTATTGGCTTAGATAGTCTTTTCTCCAGGCACCTTCCCTGCTGTCCCAGTTTCACTTTGCCATAGATGCTTGTACTGTTAGGTCATAGCAATTACATAGCACTTGTATTATGATTGTTGGACTCTCCCATGGCGCTGTAAGTTCCGTACGGACCATGACCGCCTCTGTCTTGTCAGCCGTGTAATCCCACTGCCCAAAATGGAGTTGGAGCGGGGCGAAGAGTACAGTGCTTTTGTTGACTTAGCATTTTAGCCATTTACTTCTATTATTTATGTTTTTGAAATATCTCTCATGCATGTGACAAAATTGATATTGAGAATTACTATTTCAAGATCATTGCTATTCAGTTTTGTCCAATATGTACTTTTATTTCCTCAGGCATAAAAATGGAATGTTTATATTGGTTAATAGCTTGGATTCTGGAGTAAGACTTAATTGGGTCCAGATCCTACCCATACTTCTTACTGGTTCTTTGACTTTGACCATGATATACAAATTTTCTGACCCTGAGTTTCTACTTACGTAAAATGGGAGTATTAATAGTTCCCCCTACCCCTGGGGGTGGTGTGAGGATTCAAGGAAATAATGGGTGAAAACCATTCAGTGCAGTGCTTGGCACATATGGAGAATTCGGTGAGTTATCTGTGATACTTATTTTTAGAAAGATTTCACTTGAAGGAAAAAATATTTCAGATCATAAAACTTTCAGCTAGAAAATCAATTTATGAAATCAACCAATTCCTTGAGTTTCTAATTAACTGAAATATAAATGAATTTTTCACCCAGAGTTTTTGTCTCTCTCTTCTTATAAATACAGAGTTTTCAACTTTGAATGCAGGGTTGTAATTTCTGAATGAATGTCCTCCAGGAGTATAATTTGAATGTAACATTTATTTTTCAAGTTAAAACTAAGAAAGTAGGGGTACCTGGGTGGCTCAGTCGGTTAAGCGTCTGCCTTTGACGTGGGTCATGATCCCAGCGTCCTGGGATCGAGCCCTGTGTTGGGCTCCCTGCTCAGGGGGGAGTCTGCTTCTCCCTCTGCCCCTCTCCCCCCTCCCCCCGCTTGTGCTCTCTCTCTTGCTCACTCTCTCTCTCAAATAAATAAAATGTTTAAAAAAAAACCCAAGAAAATAAAGTGCAGAATCGAGCCCTGTGTTGGGCTCTCTGCTCAGGGGGGGAGTCTGCTTCTCCCTCTGCCCCTCTCCCCTGCCCCGCCCCCCCGCTCATGCTCTTTTGCTCGCTCTCTCTCAAATAAATAAAATGTTTGAAAAAACCCTGAGAAAATAAAGTGCAGGGTCGAGCCCTGTGTTGGGCTCCCTGCTCGGGGGGTGGGGGGGGGGAATGTCTGCTTCTCCCTCTGCCCTCCCCCCCGCTTGTGCTTTCTCTCTTGCTCGCTCGCTCGCTCTCAGATAAATGAAATGTTTAAAAAAAACCTGAGAAAATAAAGTGCAGGAAAAATAATTTTTTTTTTGCTTTTTTCTTTTTCAATAGTTTTAAGCAAAGGAACTATTAAGATTAGCAGAGCTATGAAAGAAATTGCATCTTGGTAGAAAGTATGAAGGCACATGCTAAAAAAATGTGTATGTATGTTTATGTGTAGCCTTTTTGTGGGTATGCAGTATCCTTTGTTTCCTGTTGATATGTTTAGTTTTCTTTGCTTGGTGGAGTTAAAAGTTTCTTTCCTTTATTGTAACTTTACCAAAATAGGTGGTACTTACAAATCTAGTCCAGGTTCCATGCTTCAGTCCATTGTGTGTTCAGATTTGCTTTACCCCATGCCACTGCCGTACATGGGATGGGCTTTCAGGGGAGGACTGGTCTTTTCTGTACCTTGTTTCTGACGAGAGCAGAAATGCTGGCTATCCCTTTAGTCAGATGCATAGTTTTCCCTTTATGGTGATTAGTGACCACAAAACAGTAAATACAGTGCTCGTTTCCTTGATCTGTAGTTTAATAATCTATATTTCTAGTACAAATGTGATGAGTAAGATAAAATTTTAAAAAACCAAAATCAGCCCAGTTCTATGTAACATGCTCATTCACTGTTTTCTTTCCAGAGCTGACTTTTTTGAAGACGAGGCTGTTGAACAGATTTTGAAGTATAATCCTTGGTGGACTGATATATATTCAGAAATGATGGCCTCTTTGGCAAAGAGTCAGGAGCAAGAAAATCATGCTACATTAGGTAAGAAATTCAAAATTAGGTTCATTTGTTGACCATCTTCCCTGTTACTAAGCACACAATTCTAATTGCCTCATAGAGGGAAGATACTATTTTGGTTTGTTAATTTTGGAAATGTAGTCTTTACCCCGGACTGGAAAATGCCACTCAGTGATTAGACTTGTCTTGGGACAGTCTTTTGAAGTATGCTTTACTTCTGAATCATTGGGGTCCTTTTTAAAATTTTTATTTTTTAAGTAAATATAGGGACATGAACACACAGGACATTTGTAGTAGTTAAGTAATTTGCTTGAAAGATCTGAACATTTAGGGGCACCTGGGTGGCTCAGTTGGTTGAGCATCTGACTCTTCGCATAGGCTCAGGTCATGATCTCATGGGTCATAGGCTAGAGCCCCCTCTCCTGGCCCCGCCTTCAGCAGGGAGTCGGCTTGGGGATTCTCTCCCTCTGCACCTCCTCCCACTTGCATGCTTGGGCACGTGTGCACACACACTCTCAAATAAATAAATAAATCTTAAAAAAGAACATTCCTCTCTGGTAAGGATATTTGAGTATTAGTAATTGTGGAAAAGATCTAGTTTTCATTCCCTTTGTTGAATGAATTTGATATGTCCTTCCCATTTTTTCCAGAATATTAGTTCTGTATGTTAGAATTTTAAGTTTCAGATAGATCAAGAATAGAAGGCCCATGTGTTCTGTCATTACTGATTTGGCTTTTCTTCCTGTATTAAAAATGAAATTTCAGTGTTTAAATGAAAGGACTACACATACATATACATACATGAAGTGGAATATAGAATCTCCTCACTCCAAATTCCTCTTCCTGAAAGTAATCACTTGTTAACAGTTTTGGGGTGTTTGCAGTGCATTTACCCACATCTGAATATTTGCTGTAAGAAATTTATACGCACAGACTCCTACACACTCTGTTCTTCCTTGCTTTCTCCAGTTTGTAGTCTATGTTGTACATCTTCCATATTGGTACTTAGGGCTCTACCTGAGCTTTAGTGCCTACCTAGTATACTGTTATATATACAAGCGCACATATTTGGGCTCTTTACTACCGATGGATCTTCGGGTTGTTTACAGACTTCTGCAGTGGCCTTCTTTGTCCACTCAGTCTAAAGTAGCTACAGGTCTGTTGCAGAACAGTATTTTTGATTCTTTGTGCAGTAATGCAGTAGTCTGTCATTTGCTGTGTTTCCATTGTCTAGCATAGTGCCTGTTATATAATAAGTACTCAGTAAATATTTATAGAATAAATAAATACTGCTGTCAATATTTCTCTAGTTCAGTTTTGTTAAGAGCTTAGGTGATTTCTACCAGATTGAAAAATTGCTACTTTAATCTTTTATAATTGACTCTATTGCAGAAGAGAAACTCATTTATAAATAATGACTCGTTACATTGTTTTCAACAAATCCTTGGTTTTATATTTGATTTGAGTTTAAGAATCTTTCAGAGACTTCCCAGATTATATTGACAAATTTTCAGGGAGAGGATTGCTAACACAATTTAGATAGGTAATTATCTATGCCACGTAGATCTGTTTGGAAAGCTTGCTTACTTTCAGTGCAGTATTTTAATGAGGTGGTGTGGGTGGAAATTGGTGGTTGTGCAGTTTTCTGTCCACAAGGGTGAGCTAGTTGCCCTAAAAATCAAGAAAAGGCATTCCCTTTGATTTAAATTCTAACTCGCTCTTCTTTGATCAGTTGTAGCTTGTTCTAGGTCCTGTTTCCTGTGAGAGCCAGCCTTTGAGTTAGGTTAGTTCTCTGTGTATAATTTTAACAGAAGATTAAGCCAGGTCATTGCTTTAACCACTGCCCCTCCGGTCCCTTCATCTACATCCAACCCAAGGCATGTGCCCCAACTGGTGCTTAAGGAACATTCATAGTCTACTAAGCTAGTATGGTGATTCATTTTAAAAATCACCTTTTAAAATACCAAGGACATGTGATGTAAAGTAGAAGAACTTGAGCTCCGTGGTGTTGTACAGAGAGTACCTTTTCCACATGTGCCAAGTATAGGGTTAAGGATGGGATAGAAGCTAAAGATGGGGCTCAGGCATTAATGCCTTGCTCCACCACAGGCTAGTTGTGTGATCTTGCATCTTTGCTGGGTTTCTGCCTACCTCATAGAGTTGTGTCGATGACTGAATGAGATGATGTACTTAAAATCCCTAGCATATTGGAAATGTTAAAGATTATTATGGTAGAGGAAAATCATTGGCAGGGGAGCCAGGAATTGAATGGCTTCTCTGTGAAATTAAGATTGTTGTACATTTATAAAACTTTAAGGGAAAGGTTTTTTGTTAATGAGATTTTTCTTCCTTCCTCCCCGCCCCCCCCCGCTCCGTTCAAGTATTTGAGACACCTAGAATTGGGAAGATAAGTTGAAGTGTGCCAAACCAGATTACAATATGGGAGAAAGGGAATCAGCGAAGAAATACACCTTGAAGTCCTCAGCGAACTCGGGGAGCATGCTCCTGCTGGATTTTCCCCTCCTTGTTCTGTGCCTCCCAGGTCTCCTTCCTCTCTGTGTCATGCCGTTGGGGTGTTTCTCCTTTGTGTTCCCTCATCAGCCGTTGCCAGGCAGATAGAACAGCGCAGGTGAGGGCTTCCCTTTGATTCATCCTCGTCATAAAATAGTAAGCTAGATTGTTTCGAATTCCAGATAAGGCTTCGATGGTGAACTTTGCTCCCTGTCTCTGCCTCAGTTGTGATTCCTGTCATTTGCATTGTAACCCTGAGTTATAACATGGAGACTTTTATTAACATCTTCAGTAATGATCTCAGTCCTCCTCCCCCGAAGGCTTGTAAATGGAAGTGTTAAAACGCTGTGCTCCCCCTGAGCTCTGGTTTCATGAGGACGGACTGACCACATTTCCCGTGTTGTCTTTCAGCGGTTAATCTCAGCCCAAGAATCTTGGCACATGGTTGCTTGCTATGACACCACATAACATTTTTAGTCAGTGAACTTCCTAGCAGGGACATCCTGTTTGGCACCAGTGAGGCCGTCCGTGTTTGTAGAGCTGTCAGTGTCAGCTTTGAAAGTTGTAGCCCTGCAGGGCTACCCATTTAGGCGAAAGGTTTGAATGCAACACATTTTCTTCTAGTTCCCTTGATCGGTTTCCAGAAAGTATACAATACAATCGACAGATTAGCATTCCTCTGAGAGGAGCCAGATCAGAGATCGTTTAATTGTTGATCCATGGAAGACAGAGATATTTGGGAGGGGGATTAAGAGAGAAGGAGTGATTTAAAAGTAACAAAAGTAGAAAATGTTCTAAGTGAAGTAAGAAGGTCACTTCCCATTTTGATGGGAGCCCCTTTGCAGTCGTCAGACATATTGATTGGGGTTTTTAATGTTGGGAGGTGGTCCTGGGCCATTTGCATCATGCTAGGGCACCAGTTTCTTCCCCAAATGAATTGAGCTTTCAGCTGCCTTTGTTTGACTGTAGATTATTTATAGAAGTATAATTAACCGAAATGTTGTGAACTATATAGCAGAAGCGAAGTCATACAAATGCTTGACAAATGTTACTCGTGGTGGCAATCATCCAACTATTGTTGGCACTGCATCTGTACTTCTTCCCATTGCTGCTGCTTGGTTAGACCTGATTGTGTGCAAACCCCCCCAAGTTCCCCTTTGGCTGATACAGTTTACAGCTCCAATAAAAAAAGGCCTTGGGGAGCTCAGACTTTTGGTTTCTCTAGTGATTTCCTATTTTGTTGATATTGCTATTTATCATCTCTGGTTTCTTTGCTTGAATTTCAGAATTTCTATCTGTGTATTTATCAGTGAACTTTTTAGGCCAAAATGGGACTTCAAAACACTCAGAGAAAGGTGGTATGTTTTAAGGAAAGGCTAGGGGCACCTAGCTCCAAGAATTCAGAAGAGGACATTCCAGCAGGCTTTTCGCTTTTCTTACAGACACAGCCCCCAACAGTGACCTGTAATATGGGAAAGCCCTTACTTGTGGGTGATGGAACATGAGAACCTGTAGTTCCCAGGTCAGCCTTTACAAATTATTCAGCGTATATACAGATGTGATTACTTAAGAACAAAGGAGTGAACATTTAGATGAGTTAATGTGTTATTAAGTGGTTCTGGGCATGCTTACCTTCTGATTTAGAATTATCTGGAAGCAGTAGTCCTTATTAGTCAACTAGGATAAAGGCTTTTCTCAAGTGTGATAATATCATCTTGAACACCTGGCACTTTCTTATTAGCTAAAGTAATGAACATCTCAAAAACGACACCTTGGGGAATATTGTCTCAAATCTTATGAAATACTAGGGGACTTAAAATACTTTGTTAGGTGTTCTTTCTTCGGCAGTGAGTATGTGCCTTCTTAAATTTTCCTTACATCAGATTGCTTTAATTGAACAGAGAGCTTCTATTTAAATTAAAGGATCTTCATATGAGCCCTTTAATGAGACATTCAATACCTATTTTATCTGTCTTAATTAATTTTGTTTCCAAATGTCAGTCTTTAAAAAAGGCTTCACCGGAGACCTACCTGCATTAAGTTTGAAAGTATCCACATTTCTGGGGCATCTGGGTGGCTCAGTCGGTTGTGTCCTAACTCTTGATTTCGGCTCTGGTCACGATCTCAGGGTCCTGATATGGAGCCCGGCATCGGCCTCTGTGCTGGGCATGGAGCCTGCCTCTCTCCCTCTCCCCCTCCGCACTTTCTCCCTCTCAAAAAAAAAAAAAAAAAGGTACATACACATTTCTTTATGGCCAGCAAATTACGTAAATGCATTCTCATAGTTATTTGTCATTTATGTGAACAACACTTGTGCAAATTTATTTCCTTTATCTTCTTACAGTTTTTAATCATAAGATTTCTAACATCATTGAAGAAATGATTACATAAATATATTTCAAGACCTGTATTTTTGCACTAAGTAAATTTTAATGAGTTAAAGGAGTATTGCTTCTAGTAATTTCCAATAACTGTATTTAAGATTCTTTCCCCCAGAGGATAGACTGTAAAACTGCTGGAAGGAAGCCTTTAAACAAAAAGAAGCCGTGTTAAGGGGAAGGCTCCTAAGAGAGGACTGAAGTGGGTTAGGGAACTCTGTGAGAAGGGGCCAGCATGTGTCAGTAATCATTCTGTCTCTTCTGGCTTTACCCAGTTGTGAGGAGCAGAAGGGCAGTTTTTGTTGAGCAGAGATAGAAAGGGATGGGGTAGCTAGCTATTGAGAGGGTGATCTGGGAATATTAAAAAGGCAATTTAGGGGCACCTGGTTGGCTCCATTGGTAGAGTGTGTGATTCTTGATCCTGGGGTCATGAGTTTGAGCCCCACGTTGGGCGTGGAGCCTACTTTAAAGTTTAAAAAAAAAAAAGGCGATTTAATAATTTTTGGACTCCTAAAAGTTAGCATCACAGCCAGCCAGGTGTCTTTGGTTAGTCCTCCTCCCCTGAGAGGCTTCTTGAATTGGAGCTGGGCATAGGAGCGCTCAGGTAGTGACTGCCCTAGAGACTGTCTTTTCTTTCCTTCTTTGCCACTGGGTGTAGTCATGTGACTAAGTCCTGGGTGATGGGAAATGAGTGGAAGCGCTAGGTGCGCTGGATCAGGTCTTTAGAAAGAAGGTGATTGCCATCTTATTCTGCTTTCCCATTGCTTAGAAAATGGTAAAAACCTGGAACAGCTTTCTTAGATGCAAAGATGGAAGTCATATGATGGGATGCTGATGCTTCGCCAGTCCTGGATCATTCACTCAGAATAACGTGGGAGAGAAATTTCTATGTATATAAGTCACTGTATTTTGGGTTCTTTTTGGTTAGCAGTTTAGCCTGTCCTTACCTAAATATAATGGGCAATTCTAAACCCTGGAGAAAGAGCCTTTTAAAGTTATTTTGGGATTAGGTTGATAGGAAGCCCTGGAACTGGAAGCTGGATGCTCCTCTTTATCAGGCTTAAAAACTTAAGTGAATTTGAAGGTGATTGTCTGATAGGGCATGGAAGGAAAATTAAGGATTACTTTGCAAAATAAGAGATTGATAACATTTTTATTTGGAAGTAACTTAAAAATATCTAGATGGTTGAGTTTCGGTAGAAGTCACTCGAAGACAAGTAGTAGGCCATGTTTTACTTACACTAGCTAGGAACTGAGTACATGTATGTGATTATCTGTTACTCTTTCTGTAAATCTTGCTTTAAGACAAGATGTATTTTACTTCGTATGTATGGTTAACCGATAATGCTCGTTTTAATGTGAGAAAATAATAGATACTTGTTGGCTTGCCTGTATTGTAGACATCAAAGGAAACTTAGAAGGAACTTCAGTCTTACACTTGCTTACCTTACCAATGTAGACATAACTTTTTTTTTTTAATCATTAGTGTTTATTCAGTACTTGTAATTTTTTGGCCTGGGTAGCCAAACACTGGTTAAGATGGTATGTGAAAAGAAATAGATTTTCCCTCTCCTCTTGGTAACTTCCTGGAAATGGGGAAAAAATGTTGTATTTACAAGTCACAAAAGCTGAAAATGCTTGGAAGTAATTTTTAGCAAGAAAAGCAGCACATCTATTTCACAAAATTGGTGGTTCAGTACAGTGGGAAAAGATGGATTACTGACCAGACTGTGTTGGCACAATTAACTATTCATCTGGAATTAGCCAAAATCTTAAAACATGAAAAAATAACTTCCAGATGGATTAAAGACTTACATTTTAAAAAGGAAACTGTAAATCTTAAATGAGAGAGGCGCCTGGGTGGCTCAGTCAGTTAAGTGTCTGTCTTCAGCTCAGGTCATGATTCGGTCCTGGGATTGAGCCCTCATCAGACTCCTTGCTCAGCGGGGAGTCTGCTTTTCTCTCTCCCTTTGCCACTCTCCCTGCTCTTGAGTATGTGCCCACTCTTTCTCTTTGTCTCTCTCTCTCTCAAGTAAATAAATAAAATCTTTAAAAAAAACACAAAAAGAAAGGCTGAGAGGCTTCGTGTACAATTTAGGGGTTGGGAAAACCTTATCAAAGGCTGTAAATTCATAATCTGTTTTTTTTAAAAAAAGATGCACATATTTGGCTACACAAAAAATAAGTAATTCACTGGCAAAAGATCCCACAGACAAAGTCAGTGGAGATGTAGTAGATTTGGAGATATGACAAGGTTTCTTTCTATAACTGTGAGTTCTTAAAAATTTGACAAGACAAGCCATCCAATAGAAAAAAATGGGCAAAACACATTTAAATGGTTCATTCACAGGTTGCCAACAAACCTATAAAGTAATGCTCAAAGTTTAGCATGTAGAAAAATACTAACTGCAGTAACAGTGATCTATCATTGTATTAGATTTTTCTTGCTGTATAACAAATGACCACAAATTAGAAACTGTTCTAATTTGACTCAGTTTCCATGGCTCAGGACTCGCGTTTGCTTAGCTGGGTCTTTGCTCAGGATCTTATCCGACTGTAGCTAAATTTAGCTATCTTCTCTTTTCTTTTTTAATATGTTTTGGTAGCTAAGTTCTTTTCTGGAGCTCACGGTCCTTTTCCAGGCTCATGTGATAGCTGGCAGAATTCGATTCCTGTGGCTGTAGAACTGAGGTCCCCATGTCCTTGCTGACTGTCAGCTGGGGGCCACTGTCTGATCTCAGAGCCCCCCACAGCTTGCTGCCACACAGCCCTCTTACAACATGGCATCATATTTCTTTAAAACCAGCGGTGAGTCTCTGGCTCCAGTCTAATCTTAATGGGACATAATCATGGTATTGACTGTCCCATCACTATTACCGTATTCTTTTGGATAGAAGCAAGTCACATGTTCTGCCCACATTCAAATGATGTGATTCAGTGGGTCTCATCTTAGAATTCTTTCTACCACAGTCACTTCCTGTCTGTTAAACTGGAAGCGAGGAGGGCGCCTGGGTGGCTCAGTTGGTTAAGCAACTGCCTTTGGCTCAGGTCATGGTCCTGGAGTCCCAGGATCGAGTCCCGCATCGGGCTCCCTGCTCAGCGGGGAGTCTGCTTCTCCCTCTGACCCTCCCCTCTCTCATGTGCTCTCTCTCTCTCTCTCTCTCAAATAAATAAATAAAATCTTTAAAAAAAAAACTTGGAAATGAGGAGAAGCTCTTACATTTATTGCTGGGTGTGAGGGATGTGTGTAGGAAAGAGAACTTGTGTCCATGACCGTTAAAAAGAAGGCGTCTGCCTTCGGCTCAGGTCATGATCCCGGTGTCCTGGGATCAGGTCCCGCATCGGGCTCCCTGCTCCTTGGGAGCTTGCTTCTCCCTCTGCCTCTCTCTCTCTCTCTGTCTCTCATGAATAAATAAATAAAAAATCTTAAAAAAAAGAGAGTTGCAGCCTCTAAATGAAGTATTTTTTTAAAACAGATGCACTTTTTAACCCAGTGAATCTACTCTTGGGAATCTGTTTTATAGAAATTTACGCTTCAGTATCCAAGGACATGTGGTAAGGACATTTATGCAGCATTATTAACAGTGCAGAAAACTGGAACCATAGTGGATGCCCATCAGTAGGGGGAGTGGTTGGATAGAGCATACTACACCATGGAATATTCTACTCCTTTACAAAAATTAGCTAAGTACCAATTGACTTGGAGAAATTTGCCAGAGATCCTGAGTAAGGTAGGCTAGATGGAGAAAAATGATCTAATTCCTTGGCAGGGGTTGGGGGAGCGGTGAGGTATAAATTCCCTTGTTTATGTTTGTGTGTCTGTATAACATTATATGATAATAGAGAAAAATATGAGATGATATATACTAGATTTTTAACGTGGGGAAGGCTGTCAATGAAGATGGAGAAACGGTGACAAGCGAAAGAAGAAAAGACACACTGTTGAAAGGAACCATCCTCTTCCCTCAAGTTAAATATGTGTGATGTAACACTTTGTTTCTGTATATAAAGAATATCAATATACTTTGCCCTTACGTTGACTATTATATGGGAATATTCTTATTTCTTTGTGTAGAACTTTCAAAGTGGGTAATGAATATTTACAGAGTGCTTTATTTAGCTATTATGTTTTGTGTTCTTGAACTGTCTTATCTTTATTTTAAAGTCAGTAGCTCCAGCAGTTAGATGCCTTGAATACAGGACAGTGTAGCAAAAAAGGGGCATCTTGGAAATAAGGAAGAGATACTGTTTAGACATTTCTCCTTTATTTAGCTCTACTAGGGTTTGAGCAGATGCACAGCCCTTAATAAAACTGTGAAGTCTAGTTTAAAATTTCTTTCTATATTCAGAATTAAATAACTCCTATTTCAGTTTCTATAATCGAAGTTCTAATTTTGACAAATCCTCCACACTGGGGGTTTTACAAAACTGAATGGAACGTTTAATTTTTAAATGCATTTTTTTCCCTAGTGTCTTTTTCTGAAGAAGAGAAATACCAGCTACGAAAATTTGTCAATAAATCTTACCTACTGGACAAGAGAGCTCGTCGCCAAGTGTACTACAGTTTGATTGATATCCTTCTGGCGTATTGCTATGAAACTCGTGTCACTGAAGGAGAGAAGAATGTAAGTGCCCGTATGTCTCTGCATGTTGGCATAAGTGACTGGACTAAATAAACTGTAAGGCATCACTCCTCCCGTGGAGAGTAAGAGCTGTTGTGATTAGTTATTCAGGGGGTGCTCCTGGCAGAGCTGCACATGTGCATCGGTGGTGAGTACCAACGTGAACGCATAATGCTAGCTTGATCTTTTTTCTTCTCTCTGGGCGTCAGTGTCTACCAAGTAGCAGAGCAAGGCAATAAAGCTGAGGGTAGAGAAAGGTTATCCTGAGCTCTCATCTCTTTAGGAGATGAGTTGGCCAAAGAAGAGAGCTGTTTCTACTTGACATTGACAAGAGGTAAACTTTACCATTCCCATTTATATCTTCTGTCCAAGCTGTCCATTTGCAGATGCAAGCTTTTTACGGAGCAAGGGAATCTGAGCATTTATCCGCAGGTGTCCCTTAATTCATACAGTAGGTATGCTTCTGAAAAAATTATATGTAAATCACATTTTTAAAAACTTGAGTCATATCTTTTTTTGCTATTGAAAGAAATCCTGTAAAAGTAAAGCCTTTTATAAAGTACATTATTTTTTAAATGATCTTTTTTTAATAATACAAAATTTGTTGTATCTCTTTTTAGCCCACATTTGATTTTATAAATGAAGAGCTAAGCTTCTTTCTTACCTATATCAGTGATTGTATATTTAAAAAAGGCTGCAAAGCCAAAAAAAGTCTTTCCAGTTAACGTGCCCCTGCAGCTGTTTATAATTGTACTTGCTCAAGGGTTATTTTCCGGCTGAGCATATGCTTTCCTTTTTTACAAATTGCACAGATAATTCCTATCAGTATAGAAGGAAAAATATACATATGAAGAAAATAATTAAAACTTCCTGTAATCTCAGCCAATCAGAAATAGCTAGTGTTACGAGGAGATACATCTCTTCCAGTTTTTCATTGTGTACTTGTGTGTATGTGTATTTAAATTGGGTCATGATGTATATTATTTAATCTGCTTTTCTCAACATTGTAGCATTAGCATAGTATTAGGATTATTTTTTGATATGTGTCAAATTTTCTGTTGTTATGATTCTGAAAATTTCAAAGGTGACTCTTGAGATTTGCATTTGACTCTAAAATGAATATTAACAAGTGTATCAGGGGTATAATATAGCTGGAGATGGTTTTTGTTTCCACTCATCTTTTAAGGATACCATAATTGGAGAAAATATTTTCTTTGACAAAGAAAGTACTTCACATTATTGCTTAAGGAGATGAGTGAGGGTGTTTAGTTATGCTCGATAAAATTTACCATTTTTGATTCTTCGCATATTTGACATCATGAAGTCTTGCAACTTCAAGACCTCTAGAATGTACTTATTCTCTCACAAGCATTTTCTGAAAGTCCAAATTCTTGAGCAGCTTTTTAAGTGCCCCAGTCAGCACTTCAGCATTATCTTTGAGTCCTTTGGCAGATTATTCACAGAACGTTTGGGAAGCAAGTAACTTAGTTGAGAAGGGACAGAAATTGAGGAAGCATCGCTTTGCTTTAATTTTTAGTTTCAAAGCCCCTGCTTATTTGCTCTTATGTTCTGCTACTCTTATCAGTAGAAAAGCTTTACTTTGTGAAATCCCAAGGAAAGTAGGCAGAAACTTGCCTTTGATAGCTTCTGCAAAGCAATTATTTTTACTCAGTCATGGATGCTTCTTAGTTCTTCTATGTCAATGCTACTGAGATACTAGTTGAATAAATGGGTATATTTGCTTTATTTTGGAATGACTTTACCTCTAAAATGACAGTACTCTTTTCTTCAAAACAAATAAAGGTCGAATCTGCATGGAATATTAGAAAACTGAGTCCCACACTGTGCTGGTTTGAGGTATGATTTTCAATCGCAATTTTTTAGATTTTGTTTAAAAAGTGATGTTTCTGTTGCCATTCATTTTGGGTAATTCAAGCAATTACTTGACTTTTTAAAAGTGGAAAGTTTGTTATACAAGTGTTTTTTCCATCTTTTTAATAAAATTCTAATTGCATTTGTAACTGTTTTGCTAATCATAGTATACAAATGAAGCTAGGTAGGGTGTTGTGGAATTTGGGAGAAGGAGAACACACTTTGGAGGAAAAACCACGCATGGTCTGTTGGGGGAGCAGGTAGGGTGGAGTTAGAGCCTGTTTGTAAGTTGGCATATATTGCGGCTCAGAGCTCAAAGTTGGGCAGCAAACCTAGGTGATAATTCTGCTAGCTGCCATTTCCTGACCATCAAGGACCGTGTTAAGCCTTTTATATATATTACTTCCCCTGTTCCTTCCAGTAAGTCTGTGAGAGAAGTATTATTGCTATTTTACAGATGAGGAAACTCAGATTATATAGTTTAAATAACTTATCTTAGGTCCTACAATTAGTATGGTCAGAGCTGATAACCCTTCTAGTATAGTAATCATTCTTTTTATATCTGTTTCCTAGAAAATAGTTGTATAAGTCTTATCAAAGGATGCTATTTTAAAATATACTAGCTCTGAACAAATTGTTGAACATCACAACAGTAATTAGAAAACTTGAAGAATGTGTCGTTTTAGGGGCACCTGGCTGGCTCATTTGGTGGAGCATATGACTCCTGATCTTGCGGTCCTCTGTTCGAGCCCCACGGTGGATGTAGAGATTACCTTAAAAAAAAAGGTGGGGGGGGTGCCTGGGTGGCTCAGTTGTTAAGTGTCTGCCTTCGGCTCAGGTCATGATCCCAGGGTCCTGGGATTGAGCCCCGCATCGGGCTCCCTGCTCATCGGGAAGCCTGCTTCTCCCTCTCCCACTCCCCCTGCTTGTGTTCCCTCTTTCGCTGTGTCTCTCTGTCAAATGAATAAATAAAATCTTTAAAAAAAAAAAAAAGAGAAAGAAAGAAAAGCTAGCATTAAAAAAAAAGCTGTCAATTTAAATAGCTGATAATTGCATCATTAATTTAGTTAACTAGGTTTTTGGGTTTTTTTCCCAGTTTAAATCCTAGATACAGTAGATGGTTAAGTTTTAAATCAGAGTTGTCGTGGCATCACTTTGTTCAAACAATAGATGTGAACAGGAATTGAGACATTCAGCTTTGTCAGAGAATTTTGCTACTCCAAAGAATGTTCCGTGAACCAGCGGCTTGACCAGCATCCTTGGCTGGGAGTTGTTAGAAAGACAGAATCTCAGTCCAGACCCACTGAAACAGAAACTGTAGCAAGGTCTCCAGGGATTCATATGCATATTAAAGATGGAGGAGCACCGCTCTCTAGACTTCACTTGGGTTCTCCTTATTGCTATGATCAGCATATAATGGAGAAACTGGTTTTTGTAATGATTGCGTTGGTTACTTAGGTTGAAAACAAAGTAGTTGGTGACTAACTAATTTCATGGTTCAAGTTATTAAAATCCACATGAATAAATTCACCTATTTATGATTTTAATTTGAAATTTTTATTGTTTTTGAGATAACTTTAGAATCACCAGAGATGTTAAGAGCTATGTGAAACTTTTAAAAGTATTTAGTTTTTGGTAGAATTTTTAGAAAGTTTATAATTCTTTTTAGGTAGAAGCTGTTCTTTGTCAGATACTCTATATTTTTAATCAGATCTCTCATTCACTAAGGATTAATACACATGGAAATTATTCTGCTCCCTTAGTTTTACTTGTTATATTTTAAGTTTTATATATGGGTTACATTTTTAATACAGTTTTAACCAAAATGCAATTAAAAAACAATTTTGCACAAAACTGCCTTTGTCTAGCGGTGTCAGTAAGTTTTGAATTGCTGATGGTTTCTGTTTGATACTTTTCAAGGTAAAACACTTTTTTTTCAAGAAATCACTTTTCTCTTTGATAAGTGAAAGCAAATTACTGAAGTAAATACCATGTATTTACCATGTATTACTCACGCCCAAAGCACTAAAAAAAGAAGAAGAAGAGGGAGAAGAGGGAGACTGAACACACTTCACTGACAAGTTCCACATCTTTCATCTACACTATCTGGAATGGTTCTAAAGGACAAAAACATGAAACATATATCATTTAACAGTGTCTTTTATGTGCATCTGCATTTTGTTAGTGCCATGTGTTTTAGATTCATATTTGTAATTCTTAAAAGACTTTTTAAAACTTTCCTGCTGCATATGTGATTTTTAAAGAGCATTTGTGATATCTTGATAAAGTACGAGAAATGACAAAGACTTCAGTTAAGTATTTTATTGTAAGGTATATAAAAATCTCATTTCATGGTTTTGTATTTCTCTCTTGCGTGGCTTCATGATGATCCAAACTTAAGAGTTTTTAATTGAGAGTAGTTTCATATTTTGTTGTGTCCTTTTGTTTATGTAATATGGAAATGATTACTTATTTAAACTCTACTTCACAGACTTGGACTAATGTTCATGAAATTCTGGTGTCTTTTGGAAGACGAGTTTTGTGCTACCCACTTTATCGCCACTTCAAGTTGGTGATGAAAGCCTACAGAGACACTATAAAGATATTGCAATTAGGTAAGATATTCTTGTGCTTGCAGATTTGAGAGTGGAAAAGTTACTAGTCTGTGAGGATGTCATGATTTTTGCTTTTCTGTGCATAAATGAGTAATGAAAATCATCAAATGCAATCACTTCTCCCCCAGGTATATAAAGTAGTAGTTCTTCTCTGTAGGTAGAATAATTACACAAGTGAGGTGTGGTACTCTTTCCTGAGAGATGCTGGAAGGATCAGTAGAAAAGATGGACACTGTATTCCAAACCATTTCATATGATAGTGGATCGCATCATTCAGTATTGGAGGCCTGCAGTTTTCTGGGCACTATGCTAGGATTGTGGATGTAATAATAAATAATAAGATATATTCCCTGTTTCTGTGCAGTTTACTGTTTTCCTGGGGGACTGCTGACAAGTAAGCAATTCCATTGTAGAGTGAAAGGTGCTCTGCCAGGGGACGAAGTGATCCCTGGGCAGGGGGCACAGAACCTGGACTTGGGAGGTCAGGAAAGACTTTCTAAAGAAAAGCACAGCTACTCTGAGGACTTTTGACTATTGCCAAATCTAACCTGAAAGGACAAAGATTAACTAGTTTTAAGGATGTGGAACATTCTGAGCTCTGAAACAAATTCCAGAGTGACTATCACAGCATCATTGGATTAAGTATATAATTTCTAAGGTAATGACTTTGAAGGTAATAGCATCCTAGTTCTGGCACATTTATTTAGAAGTAGCTTTCCATTCTTTATGGTCATTTCTTATATTCTTTCCTGGCAGTCTGGTCATTCTTTTGTCCTTAGATAAAGGTACTTCTGGGGCTTAGTTTCCAGACTTTAGGATAAGAAGGGGAAAGTAAGGAAGCTCTTCCCTTTACCACCCAGGTGACATCATTGACTTAAAAGGAAGAATCCCATCTCTAATGTTTTGTCCCTCCTAGAGGTATACCTATGTTTTTCTTTGACTTCTGTGTAACCTGTTGCCTTCTTATCCTGGGGAGAAAAATCATGTTTGAAGTAGATTCTTTTAAGGTAGATAACAATTCTAATTCTAAAAATGAATTGTAGTTAAATGAAAGATACCTTTTTATCAATCCACTTGGATTAGGCTGGCTGTATTTTATTTTGAAGGATTGTTGTTCATAGATTGTAGAGCTACTACCTTTGAAAAATCGATCTTTCTTAATTTATTGGTGGGAAAGAAACTGCTTTGTTTTTTTCTCATGTTATTTCTTCTTGCTTTCTAAGATATTGAATCCCAAAAGATTACCTTGAAAAATCAACCTACTATAAATGACTGGTTGTTGAACTTGAGTTACATGCCGTCATAATTTCTTACTTAAGTCACGTTAGATGATCTGCGCATTATTCACAGATTTAATCAGTGAGAATGAGTTTGCGATTATCCTGTTACATCATGGTTTCCAGATGGAAAACAGGCAAAACCCCCGTGTCTGTGTGTGTGTGTGTGTGTGTGTGTGTGTTTGTGTATGTGTGCATGCACGCACACACAAACACACACAGTTGCTACTTTTTACTCTGGGACGTAATCTAGTTCTCTGGATTTTTATTTGAAAAGTAATCAGTTCTGTGATTACATAACCAGAAATAAATTTGATTGCGTTGACTTACATGGTAATCAATTACTCAAAACGGTTTTTGTAGGTGAGAACTGCAATTGAGACTTAACTTTTCATCATTATCAATCTGACAAGAAATTGTCTTATCAGCTGTGTCTTGAGAGCCCCAGCAAACCTTAGGTAACACACTGGATGTGTGTCTGCTGAAAATGAATCTGAAGCCTCTGTTAACTGTACAGAGCATCTTCTGTGGCTAATTTGGGTCATGATTAGTTAGTGCTGAAACAGAGCTGGGTTGTCTAGAATACATGCCATAAGCTGTGGGGAGGAGGGTTGTAACTTGTGTTTGTACAGGTGGATGGCACAAGGATGTCATTATTGCCATTGAAGAATCTCGTTTGTTTGGATACTCTGTAACTGACGCAGGGGTAGCTCTTCTGTGGCATTTACTATTTTCCAAGAATGAATTTGTGCCTGCTTATAATTCAAGATGCAATCACAGCGATCACACTTTTTATTAGAAAGGTCAGTTGAGTGCTTCCATTTTTTGAAAGTAACGAATAACTCTCCCCCTTAAGAAATATTGATCTTAACTGGAATGAGCTTTCTTTTTTTTTTTTTTTAAAGATTTTATTTATTTATTTGACAGAGAGAGACACAGCAAGAGAGGGAACACAAGCAGAGGGAGTGGGAGAGGGAGAAGCAGGCTTCCCGCTGAGCAGGGAGCCCGATGTGGGACTCGATCCCAGGACCCTGGGATCATGACCTGAGCCGAAGGCAGATGCTTAACGACTGAGCCACCCAGGCGCCCCTGGAATGAGCTTTCAAAACTAGTGTAGCAAGGCTTCAGAATCTATAGAATATCTCATTATAATGGGTTGACTAAGATGTAAGTTTTTATTTTATTTTAAGATTTGAGTTTTTAAAAGAACCATGAATTTGCTTTTCCTGACTTCACAGTAGACTTCACAAGAATTCTTTACTGGGGGCGCCTGGGTGGCTCAGTTGGTTAAGCGACTGCCTTCGGCTCAGGTCATGATCCTGGAGTCCCGGGATCGAGTCCCACATTGGGCTCCTTGCTCAGCAGGGAGTCTGCTTCTCCCTCTGACCCTCTTCCCTTTCGTGCTCTCTATCTCTCATTCTCTCTCTCTCTCAAATAAATAAATAAAATCTTTAAAAAAAAAAAGAATTCTTTACTGGGCCTTGGGCTAGTCTCAGTGTTGTGTTCCTTCTCCCACCGCCTAAAGACTGTGTGCATTCATCTCTCGCTGTTGCTACGTGTCTAATCCAAATTCCTTTAAGGGCAGAAAACCTGCTTTGCCCCTTTAAGTACTATTCTAGTGCTTAACACAGTACCTTGTGCATGGAGTTTCTGTCCCTGGATCAGTAACCTTGGGCCACATGATCATCTCTCCACTTTTTGTTTCTGTCCTATGTCTTGAGCACCTTTCACTTCTTTCCCCCTGTTCCATTCTTTTGGGGAAGAAGTGGGTAGAATCCTTGATGGAAGCATCACTTAGCTGTGGTTACTCACTGAAAATAAATGAAAAAAGAGATGAAAAGAGCAGCTTTTCTTATATGCCTTGAAATTTTATTCTGTTTAGAAGTGACATGGTTTAATATTTGATTATACACTTCATACAGTTTATTATTTGTACTAATATCTGCATTTCATTAATCTTTATGATGGCATTCCTCACTCTGCTGTTGCTCAGCTTTTGAACATATAATGTAACTATTATATTGAAGGTGCTGAACATCATGGGAAACTTAGTTTTTTCTCTCAGTTCTTTGAACTCATTCTGTCTGTTCTTTTATTGTTTCTGGATGGAATATATATCCTATAAATATCATATCACATACACACCTATCTTATATAATAGATATTCTGTAAATTTTTATATCACTTTAAATTACAAGAGTCTCTTTTAAGTACTTAAAATGTCCCCTTTGAACTTGATTAAAAAAGTAAATCTTCCCTTCCCCATCTCGGGCCTGCCTTAGGCTGTGAAGCCAGCCCTGGGGAGAGGGGGCTCCTCTTTGCCGTTGCAGGAAGTACTGCTTGCTTCCGTGGCAGGCCTTCCACACAGCCACCCCAGGCTGCCCCTTCCTGCTTCTCCATGCGGGGCTTTTATCAGGTGTGGGTCAGACACCAGTCTCTGTCCCCTACAATTTCTGGGGATGGTCACTTACACTCTCTAGGGGCCCCTCTTAAAACTCCCTTTCTCTTGGTTTAGGGTGACAGGAAAATAGTCCCGTCCCATCCCCCCTCCCCCGTGGAGAGTGCTTGAAACCCCATAGCACTACAGTTTTATCCAAAGAGCTCTTCTGGACCTCTGTTCCTTAAACTCCCTAGAGGTCAGTTGTGGGCTGAGAGGGTCATAAATCAGGTTTTTTTGTTAGTCTCTGTAAGTTTAGCATAGAGAGGTTAGCATCTCTTTTTAAAATATGCGTATACTTCCTATTTGCTTTGTCCTTTGTGGGGCTCCTTGGAAATGAGGCAGAAAGAGTCCTATCTTTGCCAGTACAGTCATAATTACCGCAGCTACCATATTCACTCTTCCCTGTGGGCCAGCGCTAGGCTCTGTTCTTCAGATAGCTTATCTCATTTCATCCGTACTGTACTCCTGTGAAGTCAGGATTACTATCACCATTTTGCAGGTAGAAGACAGGCTCAGAGAAGTTCAGTCACTTGCCCAGGCTCCCAAAGCCATTAGTTGGTAGAGCCTGGATTTGACACCAGGTCTATCTGACTCAAAGTCTGTGCCTTTTGAAGTGTTGAAATGGTTATAAATGAAATTATGTGAAGCCTGGGGTTTATTTTGGAATAATCCACAGAGGTTTGGGGGAAAGTGGGCCAGGTGCAGATGAAACAAGGTTGACCACACGTTGGTACCTGCTTGAAGTTGGGTGATGCGTATGTGGCACCTCACCATCCTGTGGTCTCTTTCTGTGCGTGATTTTCCTTCATAAAAAGTTTTTTGGTTTTTTAAGTGTGGGCTCTTAACCACTATAATTAAATGTTTTAAATTCAAGTTTATTCACCATTTTGTGGGAAACATTGTAATTCTTGTTCAGACAGTTGTATAAATTTTTTTGACTAATGAAAACATATGTTTGAAATTAGTTTTTTTGGTTGTGTATATTTTGTTTTGTTTTTCAAAGATTTTATTTTTAAGCAATCTCTCTACCCAACATGGGGTTCGATCTCAAACCCCTGAGATCAAGAGTTGCATGCTGTACTGACTGAGCCAGCCAGGCGCTCTGGGTTCTGTTTTGTTTTTAAGTCCAACAGAAACCTGCCTTTGTATAAACGTTTGAGGTCTGATGACTAGTAGTTACATGGCGAGGTGTAACCCAAGGAATAGCCTTCACGAGATTAGTTCTTGTTACCAACTAAAAGCTGGTTTTGCTTTATATAATTAATAGTCCTTACATATTAGTCATTATTGGGCTTAATAATCAATTTTTCAGAAAGGACTGCCTTGGCTCTTCTGTAGATAGATATAATAGCACAATCAATGTGGAAGACAAGAAGAGCCGTAGCACAAGGCTTGGGGCTGCTCTTTTTCTTTAAGAAAGATGATTGTCCAAGAAATAGGGGTATGGCAGGTGTATTATGTGAATTCTGAGTTCTCTTGCAACCTTGGAGATGAATTGGTTTTTAGCATTTGAATTCTGTTTAGCCCAAAGTCAGTTTAGCAGGTTCTTTGTATTGACTTGTAGAAATTACCCCCAATTTGAAAACCAAAAGATGAAATCACTAGGATTTTCCAGTGTTGATATTTATCTGTATTTAATTCTTTTTTTTTTTTTTTTTTTTTTGAGAGAGAGAGAGTGTGATCTCCTGCACCAGAGAAGGTTGTGGGCCGGGGGGGTGGGGTGGGGTGGGTGGGAAGAATCTCAAGCAGGCTCCACGCCCAGCACAGAGTCCAATCCAAGGTTCAGTCTCACGTTCTGAGATCCTAACCTGAGCTGAAATCAAGAGTCGGATGCTCAACCGACTGAGCCACCCAGGTGCCCCATCTGTATTTAATTTTTATGAGTTCACTGTTATGGACATTTTAAAGAACTGTTAGACCTTCTAATTTTTACTCCTTAAATACATTATGTAAAATTATTTTGCAAGTTATTCACCAGTGTTGAGCAGTTTACTGTGTCAAGGTGCTGAGCTGGGTCTGGAGGTATACTCGTGAACAGGGGAAGTGCGACTCACACACTCAGGGAGCTTAAATTCTCATGGAGGGGCATGGAATTATACAACTATTAGGTTTTTTAAAAACTGCATTTGTAGTAAGTTCAGAGGAGAAAAATATTGGATGAAAATATAAAGTCAGGGTAATGGACTAGCCTTTAAGTTGTCATTTAAAACATGCGACAGAGGGGAGCCTCTACCTTATTTGACTTTTGATTCTCAGTTCCTATTCTAGTTTCCTGTCATTCTAAAGTACTTGTTAATTGGTTGATGAGTTCATGTATTTATCCGTTCAACGGTATTTGGTCAGTACCCACTAAAATGCGATTTATTATGTGCAGAGTACCCTGTAAATACAGAGAGCTGCGGAAAGATCCATTAGACTCGTGTACTGTATTTGGGGAGTGTATGTACTCATAGGGGAGCTAAGATGTCCGTCCAAAACAAAACGCGGTAGACTGGTAAGTACAGTGCGTGAAATGTGGACAAAATAGTTCAAAAAAGGGGAGTTGCTGTTTCACTAGGAATCAGAGAAAGCTTCATTTAAGGCATGAGATTTGAATTGGGATGTGAAGGATGAGTGGTATTTAGGCACAGAAGGATGGGGGCAAGTATTCTAAATACTGTGAGTGAACAGTGTGAAGAAGTTCCTAGACTAGTGTCGTTTCATCAGTGACAATTTTGAGTTCATAGACTGATCCCGAGACTTGCCCTACAGCCTCTATATCTAGTTCCCCTTCCTATGTGAGTTCATTGGTTCACCAGAATTGGTTTCTCTCCTCCTTTATTATTATCGCTTAATTCCCTGCTCCCTATCCAGGAGGAAATTCTTACTCTCTGTTCTCTTCCTCTCCTGAATTGTTCTTGAGCTTTTATTTCCTAGTCAATTCTCCATTGCAATTAAAATGTTTCTAAGAATGGAGCAATCCTAGTGCTTTCAGGAAATTTAAATAGCATGGAATTCAAATAAAATATCGAAGTGCCATTTGTGCCTGTTTCTGCTAACCACTTACATACCAACTAATCCAGGAAAGGAGGGCTTCTGAGCCCCAGAGCATGTGCGCTGCAGCTGAAATGAGTAAGAGGTGGACAGGGCTCTGCTGTGTGGTCATGACTGAGCTGGGTCCTTGGCCTCTCTCGCCCTGGATTGTCCTGCCATGTGGCGAAGCAAATTCCTTCTACTCCCTTCTCTTCCTCAGAGCCAAAATCTGTGTCTTACAGTCTCTTAAATTGGCACATTCTTCCTCTTTATCTATATTACTCGTCATTGGAGCCTTTGTAGGTTTATACCTACACTCCTGTATTGAAGGATATTGTATATGAGCATAAACATTAAGGCGAGGAAAATAAAATTCCAGTCATCACCATAGAATTCCTTTTTCCTCTAATAATCCTGTGAATCACTAGAATTTTAAAAAGTTGCTCTCATGATAATTTCTGGGGTACATTTATATAAAACATTCTTTGTTCTTTTAAAATACTTTGCAGGGGGCAGCATTTCCTGTATGGCTTACAAATAATAAATTGCCTTTTAATTGCCACAGATGATTAAGAGCTTATGGTTATTCTGCTACCAAAAAAATCACTTGAAATATTTGTGTTAGTGTGCTTTGGAAATTTGAGTTACATGGTAATGCTTACTGGTGGGTATAGCTCAAAATCAGCTGATCTCTTAAATATTTAATTATTGAAATCTGCATTATATATCCAATACTATCTGAATACTATTTGAATAGTATTTCCAATACAATTCAATACTATATTGAAATCAATAAATAATTGAAATCTGCATTATATTTCCAATACCATTTAAGATAAGTTTTGTTCATTTCTGCAGTTTTGGAGCTGAGCAATGTGGAAAACCAGGTTAGTTATGTGGTTTGATATTATGGCTTAAAAATTTTTTCTATAGTCAGTGCCTTGTTTAATAAATCTAAAGTCAGTTTTGAGATTGTTTTTATTGATCTGGATTTTTAAGGAAGTAACTTTAAGTTTACTTTTTTTTTAAGAGGATAAAGGCAGAAAATGGTATATATTTAAGACAAATTTGGAAGAACAAAGAGGAAATATTTTATTTGATCCTAATGAATCACGGTCCTGTTGCAGAGTAATAGCAACAGGCCTAGGTGAAGTTCATTAAATAGTACTTCATATGTTATCTGGAAAACATGGAAGAGTTATATTCTTGCAATTTCGAGTTCCTTTAAATAGGAATTAATAACTGAAAAATGGAGACATTTATGCAACATATATAAATCAAATTCCTTCTCTGTGCAAGGCATCATAACAGAATCAGCAAAGAGTTATAGGAATATATATATGAGTTGGCCTTAGCTTTTAAGGAGTTTATTATGTAACAGTAATGGTAAGACAAAGGAAAGATACAAAATATGGGTATTTACAAGATACAAAGGAGAAAGTCCCTTAGGAAAATAACTTAACTGGACTCAAAGGCCAAATCTAAATGCATCTTGTATGACCTATGAGCCAAAAATGCTTTTTACATCTTTAAATGTTGAACAAAAAAATCAAAAATAGTGTTTGATGACACAATGTCAATTATATGAAATTCAAATTTTAATGCCCATAAATAAAGCTTTATTGGAATACATTCATGCTAGTTCACTTACATGTTGTTTATGGCTACTTTTGGGATATGATGGCAGAGTTGAGCAGTTGAAACATTATGTGGCCTGCAGAGCCTAAATATTTACTCTCTGAGTCTTTACAGAAAAAATGATCCTACCCTTGCTCTAGATACATGTATCTAGAGGGTTGAAAGGGAAACTTTCACGAGTGAGCAGAGGTCTTTGGCCGCCTTCCATCCCAAATACTGGCCAGTGTTGAAGGGGATCATTTCAGCTTTTTCTCTCCTGCGCATAGGGTGAGATGTAGCTGATCTAGCTAGTTCCCATAAGAGTAGGTCCCTCAACATTAGGGGAAGTGAATTGAGATGCCTGCTTTTCCAGACGGGTGAGTGAGTGACAATGGCAGGGTTTAAGACAGTCGGGAGTAATGAGGCCTGTGTGAGATGGCAACATACATGCCCCATTTGTAGCCTGTTGTTGCCATGTGGATCTGTAGCATTGCCAGTTTGGGGGACTTAAAAAGAATTAGAAAGCAATGATCTTTAAGATAATATTTTTCAAAAGTGAAAGTATTAATGATGAAGTAGAGGTTCTAAATAATAGCCTCAGAGCCATTGCATGACTGAGTGCCCAGGTCCACCTGTGTGGGTCCTAGGTTTTTCATTCCGACTCCAAGCATTCCCAGTGCCGACCTGTTTTTCTCACACCCTCTTGCCCCTGCCAGTTTCCAGCTGCATTGAAAGCTTGCACCAAACCCCTGCTCTTTCAGTCCCAGTTTGAGGCTGAGTCTCAACCTTGTATGTTTCAGGAGTAGATTGCAGAAGGAGGTAGGACATAGCTTGCATTACCTAAGTAACTATGCCCGGAAACCTTAAAAAACAAAAAACAAAAACAAGGTAGAACCCTTACTTTTCTTTCCACTTTGTGTTGCTCTTGTCAGCCAGAACCTGGTCAGGATAGAGGGGATGAATCACAGGATTCTAGGAAACTGTGACCCCAGTAGAGGGCTTTTGAATAGAAGTGAGGGCTTGATAAGGAAGAAGCAAACAGCATAGGTCTAATGAGGGAGGCTTAGTGGTAGTTATTACTTAAAGAATGTGTGGGATTTACAAAGGAAATGAAGGAAGGTATTCCCTGAGAAAGTAGAAGGTAAGGAAAAGCAGGTAGAGGAAAATAAGAGTTAGGTCCAAGAAATGGCCAGTATTCTAGTTTGTCTGGAGGCTTGGGTTGTGAAGGGGAGTTGTGGGGAAGAGGTGTGAATGGTGTGTTGGGCCAGGATTGTGGATAGTCTGCAGTGCCTTGCTGAAGAGACTGGGCCTTACTCACTGAGGTACCACTGCAGAGTGGTGGTGTTGGTCTGTGACAGGCTCACAAAGTCGGATTCATCCAGCAGTAACACCGAGGATCCAGTCATCGAAGGGGGTGAGATTAGTGGTACAGACAAGAGAGGAGACCACGATTCTTACCTGAAGCCAAGTAGTTTAGGGGCAGTTAATAGGGTCTGAACTGGAGTGCCTGCAGTGACGTGGAGGAGGAAGGAATATGGGGGCAGATGCTTCTCAGGTAGCGAGGGAGAAGCAGGTGGGGCCCTCAATCCCATCTGACCTGTTGTCCTTCTTCCCTTGTCATCTGTAAAGTGTTGCATGGTCATTGTCTCATTTCCTTCCCACAGCAGTTCTTAAGAAGTCTCCCTCCTCTGTTGACATGTGGAAACAGATTCAGATTAAGGATCAAACACCAGGAGCAAGGGGACCCACAGCCCCCATGACCGACCCCCGCGACCGACCATGGGCTGCGTAACTGTTCTACATAGAACAGTTATAATTGTTACCATTTTTACATTGCAGAGACATTAGCTAGAACTGCATAAAAATTATGTATATGTGGCTTTTTAATGATCTTTCTTTAGCCTTTTATAATTTGGGACCAGAATTCTAAAATCTTAATTCCATAGTCAAAATTTTCATGTAACCTTTTAATGCGCAATAAACTTCCATGTAGATATGGATGCCTAGTCATTTTTACTAAATTATATTTACTGTACATTGATTAAAATGTAAAGAAGCGTAACTCTGTTTTATCAATGTGCACATCATTTGGCAGTGAACATACACTCACTGTAATACAGGGAGGGTTTTAAAAGGGCTAGTTCTTTCTCCCTTGACATACTCATCAGTATATCAAAGCGCCAGAAGGAGCTCATAAAGGCTGGTAGGACTAGGTTGGTTTTTTCCTTTTATGAGCCATTTGAGGGATCCAGTTGTCTTTCTTCCTATATATTTCTTCTTTCTGACTTCATGTACAATTTTAGTTTTCCCAGTTTGAAACTAAACTAAATCCAAAGAAAGAGTCAGAACTGAATATTAAGTAATATCTATTGAAAAACAGTCTCGTAGTTTTAATTAAAACAACATCAAGATGAATTTATTTGAAGTTGAGCTACCAGGTATTGAGATACATTCTGTATTCATAAGGAGGAACAGTTAAAGTAAAATTTTACCTGCAGAATTACAAAGTTGTAAACACTATTTTAATTAATTATTTATTATTTATTTATTATTTTTAAAAGTAGGCTCCATACCCAGCATAGAGCTCAATTCGGGGCTTGAATTTACAACCTTCAGATCAAGACCTGACCTGAGATCAAGAGTTGGGTGCTTAACCGACTGAGTCACCCAGGTGCCCCTTGTTTTTTTTTTCTTTTTTTTAATCTAGGTTTAGATTGCAACTGTATCCAGAGCGTTTTTCCTTGAATCTTCAGCTTCTTAACCTTCTACCTTTGTGTTTACTATATAGGTGGGTTTTTTTTTTTTTTTTTTTTAATGTTCCGTCTTGAATTTGGTTGCTTCTAGACTGAAGCAACCACCACTTTGGTGACTTTAAGGCAAATGGAGTTAATGTCAAGGCTGTCCTTCTAAACCAGCAAACCTTGCAGGAATTGTTAGAGCAGAAAAGGCAAAAGGCAGCCTTGGGTTAAATCCATTATTTGACCTTTTGATGGTGTAGTGATATAAGAAAATTGGCAGAGTTACATTCTTTCGTGTCAGGGAATAGACATAATAAGGGAAGGCACGAACAAATTGGATATTCCACATTTGTCATGGCACAAAGTAAATCTATAGATCACACAGGTATTATAACTAGACACTAACTGAGGAGTTTGACCAAGTGTTTCTGAACTTAGGCTTTATGTACTCCAGACTATATTAACAACCAGCCTTATTGAACAGGATCCTACGGTTTGTTAGACATTGTTCTAGATGAGGGAAGAAAAGTGAAGAGCTGTCATGTTCTTTTCCTGTCCAGGTGATAAATATTGACACAGTATTTATTGCATAGTGGCTGGGAGG
Organism: Zalophus californianus; assembly: GCF_009762305.2. Taxonomy (NCBI): domain Eukaryota; kingdom Metazoa; phylum Chordata; class Mammalia; order Carnivora; family Otariidae; genus Zalophus; species Zalophus californianus. Next base: position 39,648,361 of record NC_045595.1, on the reverse strand, counting down.
CAGATGGACTTACTTTCAAGCCCTGACTGTTGCTTCATAACTGCAATCTTGGCCAACTCCATATCCTTGAGTCTCTTTTCTCATTTATGAAATGAGCAAGGAAGTACCTAATTAGTGGGGTTAAATGATTTAATGTGTGTAAAGTACTCGGTGCAGAGCAAGTGGGTAGCTCCTAACTCCCATATTAGGGTGTGCCAGGCATTATGAAAGAGTCCAGATCAGCTGGAGGGAGAGTTGGGACCCCATTTCTAGAAGCAGTACTGCCTGATTTGAGACTTGATGGTGAATTAGGGTTGGACTTGGAGTTATGCATTCCAGGCAAAGGGAACATCTACAAAGTATATGTTTGCTTTGTGTTACTTTTGTTTGTGGCTATAATAATAATATATGTATTTATAACTAAAAATGTTTTAAAAATCAATACAGGATCATAAATTTGTGCTCAAAATAGTAACTCTTACTGCTTCCTATTTGTTTCTTATTACAGCTCTGAAATGTAAGAGCCTAAACAACCATATGAGGAATTCTAGGATAAAACAGTGAAATGGTTTGAGAAGCATTCATAAAGCTGAATTTAACGTATGTTTGTGTTAATTGTTAGGAACTTGACTTCAAGCTACTTCCTAACAGGGCCTGGCATTGAAGCAAATTACCACGCTTCGATTCTCTTAATTTTGATTAATTTGACACAATTATCCTATCATGTGTTTTTATGGTTAATAATCTATGAAAATTAATGTTAGAAGTAATTCCTTCTGATAATGTGGTCTCATAAAAATCCCAGGAATCTAACGATATCTATCATCTTAAAACGATAGCAGTGTTGGCTTTTATTTTTAGTTGATTTTTATAAATAAAGACCAAGCAGTGCCTTCCTTCAGGTATTCTAAATAACCACTTCTTTTTCCTTTACTCTTTTTGGCTGCTTGTCTTACTAGCTCAAAACTTTAAAGGGTAGAACTAGATACCCAGAAAACCACAGCCACATAGCAGCTATAATGTATCAGGAGTTGAAAAGAAATTTAGCTTTTATTATGTAGAGTTAGCAATTTATATTATCTTTCTTTCGCTGGCTGAAAGCCAGCAAAAAAAAAAAAAAATCCACTATTCTGATCATCTCTTAAGTGCTTCCAACCATGAGCTGGTCTGTCTGTCAGACGTTGCCAAACCTGATCTGCTACAGGAAAATATCAAATAGCCAGTGGATTCCGATTTAAAATAGCTCAATCTTGTCTCTGTTTTGAGATCTATTAGCCTAAAATGCCACATCTGTACAGAACAGGAAAACACTGCTCTTAGTTTACCTTCTCTCTCTCTCTTTTTTTAAGTGGGCTCCACGCCCAGCGTGGCACCAAACATGGGGCTTGAACTCACAACCCTGAGATCAAGACCTGAGCTGAGATCAGAAGTCAGACGCTTAACCAAGTGAGCCACCTGGGTGCCCCAGTTTGCCTTCTCTTTAAAGAAAAGCTGGTGAAGGGGGTAGCCAGAAAATGTGTTAAGTACTGTTTACTGCCCACCTGCTTGATACTGGCATGCATATTTTTCTTTATGTTGTCATTATGTTTCTCTGTGTTGTTATTGTACAGTCATTTTCCCTGAGGTAAAACATTCATGGCACTTGTCATTTATAAAATACCAGGATACTAATTTTAAACTGCCTTCACGAGTGAACAAGAGATCTGGGTCCCAGAAGCCTTTCTTCCATGGTTACGGTTGGCTTAAGTAAAGACCGTGTCGATCTGGAGGATCCCTAACTCTGGAGACGTAACATCTTGGAGAGGCCTGTTGGTGCATTGCTGTAGTGAAAACAGTTATCGTGGTTACTGTGCAAGGCACCTTCTTTTTTCCTGCTTTGGACCAGGCGGTGAACTGGCTGAAAGTGGTCACTTTCCTCCAGTGCCTTTGAGCAGGAAAAATATCCTCAGATTTAGGCCTGAGCGGCTTTTTATACCTGTATGCTATGTGCCGAGCCCACAACTGGGTAAAGCCCCCTAGGAGCCAGGTGCTTTGAGTCCCTGAAGGCTTCTGGCCACTGGCTGCGTGACAGCTTGGAGCAAGGCCAGTTTTTTTTTCTTTGCTGATAGCTGTTAGAGAAGTGGTTAACAACCTGAGAGAAAGAGCAGTCAGTACAAAAGAGAGTAAAAAAACATGCGTGCTGCACAAGTCTCCTGGCTGTGCGGCTATAATCGTCTACGGTTATGTAGTGGGAACAAAAGAGACCCAAGTATGACCTTGGGGTAACAATCCACATTGCTGGGGAAAGGATGATTTAAATGTACTTACATTGTTCTAGATTGTCAACTGCCAGTGGCTGAGTTATCTTTTACCTTTTTTGTCACATAGCATACTGTGAAAATAGTTTGAATGAGACATACGGTGAAAACATAGCTTTCCAAGAGCGTGCAACTTTCCCTTTCAAAACTGCTTTGCATGTGATTTTCTAAAATTACCTGATCTAAATATTGCTTCTCAGTTGTTCAAAATTACAATTTACAGAAAATTTAAATATGAATTAAAATTTTTTAGCATTCTTTGCCAATATTTCAGGGGTTGGCTGTGTAGCTGAGTGTGTCTCACTTTTTGTTAAACAAATAAATGTTTATTGTGGGGGAATCTTGAAAAGAGGGGCAAGTACAAAGAAGAGTAAGCCACTGTAGGCCTGCATGTAAAACAGTGCTGGGCACACGTCAGGCACTTAGATACTTTTTCAGTGAATGCAGAGACACACGTTAATACCCTTTGGGTGTAAATATACTTAAGGTTTTTTCCTATGTGTATTTGTCTTTTTAAAAAAAATAGGAGTCAAAATGTACAAATACAGTGTAACTTTTCTTTAAATTAAAAAAAGTTATTTTTGACATTTCTTATATTATTATTCTTTGGAGGTAGTGAAGATGTGAATTTGCCTGTGGTCCTTAGCAAGGGGACAACCTTACTTGAGGCATGTCTGCTAAAGGAAGCTGTATAATTTCATTAGGGTAATGATTGCCTTGGATTCCATTAAACATGTGACCTTACTTCCATACCCTTCTTAATAAATATCCCTGGAGTTGGGTCTCTTATCCCTGCTGTTGACAACTGCTTTTAGGCCTTCATACCTCGTCCTGCTTACACCTGTCTCCCCAGCCCGTGACACTCTCTGACTCCCTCCCAGCTCACCTGCTTACTCCTCCCCAGTCCCCTGCTTGAACCACCTGCTCCAACCAAACGATCTTTTCCTGTTGTTCCCTGAACCCACCCCATTTAAAGTCTCCTTTTCCCACCATCCTTCAAGCCAGCATATTGCCCCTTTTTTCTTCACTCACTCATTTGCTGTGAGGTCTTGCTCCAAATCCTGCATTTTCTGTTAACTGGCTTATATTAGTTGGGTATGGGGACCTCGAGGGTAGGATTCTGGAGTGTCGCGCTATAGAGGGGCTTGTGTAAGTTTCAAGTAAATAGTTTTTTGTGTTTTTTTCCTTTTGCTTGTTTTTTGTTGTTTGTTTTGTAAAGACCTATGATTAACTTTTAAAACTTTAAGTTGGTAGTTATAAAAGTAAACTCCTTCTCCCTGGACCCTGTCCCTCCAAAAAAGAGAGAGAGAGAGAGAGAAAGTAAGAAATTGGCATATGCTTGCCCTGACATTTTCTTCTCTGTGGCAATTAAAACTGTTCAAGAAATTCTTACACATTAGTTAGTTCTCTGTTGATTTTTTTCTCTTGAGATAACATGGCTAACTTGGTTTCATCACTTCTGTGAGTTTTGATTGTATTTCCTGCCTCCTGTCATCAGACTCTGCCTTCAACATTACATACTTTGTAATGAAAACAGTCTTGCCGTGGGGGGTCCACACTAGTCATTTGATATAGTTAACCCGGGCCACTCTAATAGTCACAGGTCTGGTCTTGACTTAACCAAATGTAGTTTTAGGCCTTCTAAGTATTTGTTTCTCTTAACCAATTGAGCAATGGGGTTTTTATTGGCATTCTTCCCATCTGCATGTGAGGAAGCCACATAGTTAAAACTTTTGAAAAAGCTTGGCCCCTGCTTTGAACTTAATTTCTAACTCCAGAATAATAAAATGTGTTGGCGACAGAATGGGCCAAGAACGTGTGGGTAATGTAGTACAGTGGCTAGCCACAAGCCAGTTGGTGCAGAATTTGGATCCTGTGAGTATCTTACGACCTTGAATCTCAGGTTCTGCCTCTGTGAAATGAGCAGGGAAGGTTCTGGGGACGACCAACTGTTTCCTTTCCACATTCCTTTGCAGCGTTCAGTAAAGAGCTCCAAAGACGAGGAGGTGAGCCCAGGCTTCCTGAAGGGTGAAGTCTTAGGCTAGACCATGAAGGCAGGCTAAGATGCCATTAAGTGGAGTGGAGAAAAAAAGGCAATCCGGGTGTGGGAGCCATTTGAGCAGAGGACCTTGAAAGCATGTGCAGGGCCAGGGACTTGAGGAAAGGAGTGCATGGAGAAGTGTGTCAGAGGACTAGGAGAGAGTCTGCAATGTGAGGGAGGAGGAAGATCTTATAATGCAGGTGTGAGACGATGAGAGTACAGGTGAGGATACCAGGAGTGGTGGGGAAAGGGCAGCTGCTAGGGGCATTTCCAGGAAGAATCCTCAGGGCTGCAGTATGAGGCCCTGGGATGAGAGAAATTGCGAGGGTGTAAGGCAGGCGATCACTGTGTCATTCATTCATTCACTCATTCATTCATTCTTAAAATATTGAAATTGAAAATCTGATGCTGCAAGGTTCTGTTCTAGGTAGTGGGGATTAATCACTAAATAAAACATGGGGCACCTGGGTGGCTCAGTCAGTTAAGCGTCTGCCTTTGGCTCAGCTCATGATCTCAGGGTCCTGGGATCAAATCCAGTGTCAGGCTGTCTGCTCAGCGGGGAGTCTGCTTCTCCCTCTCACTCTCCCTCTGTGCTCTTCTCTCTCAAATAAATAAATAAAATCTTTAAAAAAAATCACTAAAACAGAAGTCCCTGCTCTTTTGAAATGTATTTTCTAGTGTTAATTGTGTTAAAATTTTAGTGGCAATAATTTTGGCACCTTGAGATGTCATTAGCTAGCTCATGATTCTTTTATCCTGTCTAAAAGTCAAGAGGGAAATGTCGATAAAAGCACATCCAATATCTTTACGAAATCCATTTACAGTATTTTTATGTTTTGGGACTGTGAAGATAAGAATGAAACTGTTAACCTGAAAATGCTATGTTTTACTGATCAAAGGGAGTGGTGCTACTATAGATTTAGTAATTTGCCTTATAGTCAATACATTTCAGGGAATGTCATGAAGTTTGGGACACCTAGGGAATTGTTGTTGAGAAAGGTTCCTTTTGTAGGCTTTCTTTGGGATTAAAATTAGGTTCATTTAACAACCAGGCGGAAGTAATTAGATTGAACAAGATTTTAGTACTTGATGGCTTTTTTCCAAGTGATTTTGTCAGCTTATTTTTGAATGAGTGCTGTGATATTTTAGTTTTCAGTCTGTTTTCTTCAGTTCTTTAAGGTGCAAGAACTTGTTAGTACCAGATAATTCCTTAAGAAAAAATGTTGACATAAAGAATAAAAAAGTTTAAAAAACAGAATATAATTTTTCATGGTGTTTTGAAAGCTTGAATTAGAAGAATATTTTATAATTCTGTGGTGCATTTAAATATTCATTTAGTGAGGAAAACTTTCCTCTTTTTTGCTTAATGTACTTAGTTGTGTTTCATAGTGTTTTTATAGTAACCACAATTAATCAGATATAGAAATAGAGCATAAGGTTTACTCATAATTCTTTTTTTTTTTTTAAAGATTTTATTTATTTGACAGAGAGACACAGCCAGAGAAGGAACATAAGCAGGGGGAGTGGGAGAGGGAGAAGCAGGCTTCCTACGGAGCAGGGAGCCCGATGCAGGGCTCGATCCCAGGACCTTGGGATCATGACCTGAGCCGAAGGCAGCCGCTTAACTGACTGAGCCACCCAGGCGCCCCAGTTTACTCATAATTCTTAATGAAAGAAAGAAAGAGCTTTGGGCTTTATAGTACTGATAAGATTTCATGCAATAAAGGAATGTTAAAAATATTCTAAAAACATGGTTAAGATTCTGAACTGCTATAAATATATTACCTCGCAGTATCTGAATTTCTCAGTTTAAGATAAGCAGATGTGTTTTTCTTAAGAATGATTTGATTTTTTTAAAAATTTCCTTTAGGTAAAAGTGCAGTTTTAAGGTGCCTACTGGATGTTCACAAAATTTTTCAGGAAAATGACCCCGCTTATATTCTGAATGATCTCTACATCTCAGACTACTGTGTGTGGATTCAGAAAGCCAAGTAAGTTTTGAGTTACTTATGAATTTTACATGCTCCCATTTCTGGAATGCCTCCTGACCTGGGAGGAAGCAAATGAAATAGCCTGTGAGGTAAGTTGTAATGAAAAAGAAACCCCATCTAGCTACCAAACGCTTTAAAGAAGATCAACATGGGGAGCTTGGCAAATTTGCTTCGGGAGGAGGTGCAGATGGTGAAAAGTTCATTTTACTGGGAAGCATGGTTCTAGCCTAGAAAATAGGCATGCAGACAGACAGTTGTGAGTGTTCATTGCTATGTTATTGACTGTCCAATATAAAATCTCAAAGTTTCATCCTTGAGTATCCAAACTTGTGTCTGCAGATTACTTACATTGGAGGGTGTAAGTGAGTGAGTGTGTGTGCATACTGGGCACCTGTGTAAACATGACGGGGCACAGACCTAATCAGCTATCATCCCATTGGCTAAGCTCTTCTTACAGAATCCATTCTTCAGAGTATAAAAAAGACAACCTTCAAAGCTTCATAACATGATTCTTGGTAACTAACACATGCATCTAAGGGACCGAACGCTCACCAACGTGGTATATATAAGATTTGCCCAAAGTGTTTACCATTGCCTCCCTCGGGTAACCCTATGAAGTTTAAAAAAGCAATGAACTTTTATTTTGTGAAGAGGTTCAACAGCTATACCCAAATTATCCATTTCAGTAGCAGAAGATAATTAATTGAGAGCACACAAATAGAGCTCTTGATGGGAGGGCTTCTTAGGTCTCTGGAAAATGATGGCCCAATATCATTCTTTTTTTTTTTTTTTTTAAGATTTTATTTATTTGAGAGAGAGAGAGACAGCTAGAGAGGGAACACAAGCAGGGGGAGTGGGAGAGGGAGAAGCAGGCCTCCCGTGGAGCAGGGAGCCCGATGTGGGGCTCGATCCCAGGACCCTGGGATCATGACCTGAGCAGAAGGCAGATGCGTAATGGACTGAGCCACCCAGGCGCCCCCGCAGTATCATTCTGACTTAGAAGAAAAACAATCATGATAGTTGTCCCATCACTGTGATTGGTCAGTGAGTGCTTTAGTATACCTTTAGTGCCTGTTCCGAGTGAGCCACTATATAGAATTTATTTTTGGCTTCTGTTCATGGGGAAGCAATTATATGCAGAGTGAAATAAGACAAAACTCGAGGCTCTGTGTGTTGTAAGGAGAAACCGATGGTCTGCTCTCATAAGGCCTACTACCGTACAGCAGGTGGCGGCAGTGTTTGTGGCGGAAATCTCGGTTTCTCCAGATGGAAAATTGCATCTTTAACCCCTGAGGTCATCATGGCATGTCATCACTTCATTTCATCCTCCTGCTAATTGAGCTTATCAAGTACCCTGCTGCCACTTCCTGTTGTTTTCATAATAAAATTAAATTGAAATAGTCTATTTGTATGGGTTTAGGTTTTTCTTGTTCCCTTCAGGGTGAGGATTTTATAAACATGTAATGAGCATTGAGGTTTCTGTGAGGATCCCATTTCTATGAGCGCCTCTTTTCTCTGTGGCATTCCTTATTAACTGGAGAGGAGATCGTGTTTCATTAAAGTGGAAGGGTGTGTGCCCTCATGTCCGTGTGGGGATTAGCACACCTCCTTGCGCTTAAAAAAAAAAAAAATCCTTTTCCCTTGGTTTTAAGTTGCAGGAAATGAGATGAAATTCTTAGGTCCCTAATAATTGTTATGATAACGGTAATTTTTTCAAAGAGATACAATGTATTGGGAAGCGAGACAGGAGAGGGAAACCAGCAGGAACTCTTCAGATTACTTTGGAAGAATTTTTTCAACTTAATAGGCTCTCTTGTTTTCACTTTGTATCTTATTTTTTTTTTTAAAGATTTTTATTTATTTATTTGACAGAGAGAGAGACAGTGAGAGAAGGAACACAAGCAGGGGGAGTGGGAGAGGGAGAAGCAGGCTTCCCGCTGAGCAGGAAGCCTGATGTGGGGCTCCATCCCAGGACCCTGGGATCATGACCTGAGCCACCCAGGCACCCCTCACTTTGTATCTTATATTTTAACTCTAGTTGAGCCTATTTTTTTCTCCCTTGAAATAACACATTTGTTCATTTACCTGATTTTTATTAAATTTTCTAATTTAATCCTTAATTTTTCAAACACAAAATTGAGCTTTCTAATATCATTTTTACTGTGAACTGTCTTGGCTCTAAATTAATTATACTGCAGTGAACGTTCATGATTTTCATAACGAATTTCTTCTTCACCTTTTACCTTCTGGTTTCTTTCTTTCCCATATAGTTAGTTTACCAGTGAAATCTAGCTCCTTATTTTAATATTTTAAAATAGTTCTGTATTTTCCTTAATCCCTATTTGATGTTTTTGGTTATAATAATAATAAAGACTGAAATTGTATTTAAAATAGCAGAGAAGTGCTAAATTATAATGAGCACAAAGAACAGCGTTTCATTTTTGCAGTCAGACACTCACTTTGGCAAAAACTTGCTGGAATGTGGGTAGCAAAGTCATTCTTACATTGAATTATTGGAGTTCGGTCAACAGTTAAATCCTAAGTTGTGCTCTATACTGTGTAGTTATTTTTCCTTGTGATATCTGTGTCTCATAGAGTATACTCACAGATTTTCAAAACGGAAGGTCCTGTGTTCTTATTCTGAGTGACAGACAGCAAATTATTTTTCTGGAGCCCGGTGATGGGTATTAAGGAGGGCATGTATTGCATGGAGCACTGGGTATTATATGCAAACAGTGAATCATGGAACACTACATCAAAAACTAATGAGGTCCTGTATGGTGACTAAAATAAAAAAATTTATTAAAAAAAAAAAAATGCTCCCTGCCATCCTTCACCGCAAGCTTCCCTGGAAATTTCGAGTGTGGTGGTCACGGCTACAGATGCTCCCTGAGTGGCAGCATGAAGAAGTGATTTGCTTGAGGTCATGCAGCCCCTAAGAGATAGGTGTCTGATAGTCTCAGGGTTTTCTGGGTCTGGATTTTATGTTTTCCCAGATAGGCCACCTAGACAACCAGTTTTCTTTACCCCTGGCATGTGGGAAAAAAACACCAAAAAACAGAAGAAAAAAGCCATCCCTTTAGGGAGCTTTTTCTATAGAAGGAGGAATTAATGACTCACTTGTCTTCCTCCTGGATGCTCCCATAGCACTTGGTTTAGAATGTATGAGCACATCTCATGCCTGCCTCATTTTGTAGTAATTTTTTTTTTTTTTTATTTGACAGAGAGAGACACAGCGAGAGAGGGAACACAAGCAGGGGGAGTGGGAGAGGGAGAAACAGACTCCCTGCGGAGCAGGGAGCCCGATGTGGGGCTCGATCCCAGGACCCTGGGATCATGACCTAAGCCGAAGGCAGACGCTTAACAACGGAGCCACCCAGGCACCCCCATTTTGTAGTAATTTAAGTGCTTATATCTTTCCCCCTCTAAAATTTTAAAGTCCCTGTGAATGAGCACTTGTTTGGGGCCCATCACAGTCCCTTAGGAGCACAGTTTTCATTAAATTGAAAGGTACCTAGTACAGCCAATTAAAAGAGCATTTTTCATCATTAAAAAAAAAAGCATAAACTTTAAAAACTATGCATTGGCTCTTACCTTTTTTTTCCTCTTATTTTAATTGACATTTTCAGTTACATTCAGATTTTACCCTTCCCTGATTTTCCTGGTGAGCTGCATTTATCAGTAGCAGGGATAGTTCTAACCCTCTGAAAGTTCATACCCTTTTATGTAAGTGGGAAGAGAAAAGCATGAGCTGTAATATATGTTCCAGTTTTTCCTCTCATTGGCCATAAGACTTTAGCAGGTCACTTCATCACTTTAATGCAGCCAGCATTAGTATTTTAATATTTCCTCTACTTATTTTCCAGTGCATTTTTTAAACCAGTGAAAATAATACTGCACTTACCATTTTGTAACTTGTCTTATCCTAATAGTAGTACCCTATAAATCATTTTCGTTTATAACAATATCTATAGCATGGTGTTTTTTTAAAAACTAATTTTTTTCTCATTATAAAAGAAGTATATGCCCACTGAAGAAAATTTGATACTTTATGGTTTTAATGCACGGTGTATATTGAAACATAAGAGATCAAATTGGGTATTATTTTGTGTTAGCTACATGGGAAAAATTTTGGTGGTTTCTTTTTTTAAAAAAAAAAAAATGAAATTAAAATCTAAAATCCTGGCTGTCTTTAGTCTTAAGTTTGAGCTAGTCATGAGGGTGTTAAATCACACCTTTTCTCTCTAATATAGTTTTTTTAAGGTAGTTGGTTATGGGGAAAAAAACATGTCTTTGATGTGCTGAGCCATTTTACATTGAACTGATAGTTTACCCTGACAAATACATTTGGTGCATTTATTATTTTCACTGCTTTTTAGCATACTTTGCTCCACCAAATCTTATTGGTGTCCTTTGGACTCAAAGGTGCAAAGTCAGTGGAGGGAAATCATTCTATCACTGAATAATTCTGGCTCATTTGATAAATCCTGCACCTTAGTGTCCTCAGTTGTGAGTGAACATAAAGCTATTTCAGCACTGTAATCTTAAAGTTCTAGAAAACTTAGGACCTTAATCATTGCTTTATACTGTTTCCGTTGCTTCCTCTGTGTATGTGCTTTGGTAGGGGATAGGGTTATGCGCCTGGAAATAGCATAAATCTCTTCGATTGGGCCCTCTCTTGTTCTTGATTTATCTGCCAAAAGTCATGGGTGTGGGGGTAACTCAAATGCCAAGGTAGAACATCAGCATTGAGTGTAAAAGGAGAATTATTTATTTTTTCAACTGCTGATTATGGAGCCCTACTATATATGCTACGTACTGAGGTTGGCGATGGGGATGCTCGGGTGGATGAGAGACACGCCATGTTACAACTGCTCTTGCGGTGGGGAGTACAGATGGGAGCGGAGCGCAGTCCTGTAGCCTGCGAGCGGCTACGGTAGGGAAGCGTGGATGCTGTGGAAGCACTGAGGAAGCCACATGTCTAGCCTTGGGGTAGAGGAAACAGCTTCTGGAAGGAACAGTTTGAAGCTGAGAATCGAAAGATGAGTAAGAGTAGGTCAGATGGAGATGAGGAGCAAGGGGCGAAGAGTATTTCACAGTAGGTTCTTGTAGAGAGTTCTTTTAAAGAGCTCAAAAGCTCAGGATGGATGGATCATAGGTATAGGCATGGAAGAAAGAAATGAGGCCAAGGTGTTCATGTGGAGCCTTGGCCACTTAAAGATGCTTGGACTTTGTCCTGGGAGAGTATGGAGCAACTGAAGAGGTTAAGCCACGTAGTATCTGGGGGGAGGGGGGGTGATGTGATGAGATTCTGATTCTGCGAAGAGCCATCAGATCCCCTTACAGGGAATGAATTGAGTGGGGTGGAGCTCAGACTTAACACTGAAAGCCTCACCAGCTTGCGGGTGATGTGGGCAGAAGGCATAGACTGAGCCAGGGGAGTGAGCAGGGAAGGAGACTGTGGTCAGATCTGAGAGGTGGATGAACCAGAACTTAGCAATGGTGGGATGTTGGGGAGAGTGAGAAAGGGAAGCGTCAAAGAGGAGATCCACATTTTACTTGGCCAGTTAATGGGGCCAGTTGGAAGTGTACTTGCTGAAATTAAACAAGAGTGGAGAGAGGGTGTAGGTAGGAAGAGAAGACAGAGGGATGATGAGTTTTAGAAATGTCGATTTGAGGTCTCTAAGGAATATCCATAAAGAAGTAGTCAAGAACATTTGGATCACAGCTGGAAAAGATGTATGGAAGAGAGTATGGACAAAGAAGGGACATAAATTAAGAGCCAAACATAAACAATGGTATCTGGTTGCATAGTACTGTTACACATATGAATATCATAATAATCCTAATAATCAGGAAGCATCATGATGAACAGATTTCCTGGTTGTAGACATGGTGTGTTGGAAGGGGGAGAACGGATATGAGGCTTTTTTGCATTTAGGTCAGTTTTATCTATCCTTGTCGTGTCCCTTTATTATGAATAAGAGAGTACACAGTTAGCTTGGGGTCATGGTGTTTTGGTAAGAGGACTGCATTTGAAATCCTTATTTTTCCATTTGGTTATACAAGACAAATGGACTCAGGCTTTTATAGTAAAAAACAGGAGTTTAATTAGGAGGCTACAGGTTATCTTCCGGGAGCCAGGTGTGGGGAGTCCAGCTGGGCCTCATGAGCTCAAGTCCTGAAGAAGTGCGGCAGTCAGCTTACTGTCTGGTGACATGTGGTCTCTTGTGTTGCTCCTTCCCGTAAGTTCCTGTAAGTTCCTCTTCTCTCTTGATGCACATGGGGAATGGCTGTCCCGCAGCTGAGTTCACATGTATCTGGTTTCAGGAGAAGAAACGACGAAATCCCCTTGCTTGCAATTCCGAGGAAGGAAGAATGTGATTGGCCCGGCCATGGGGCCATGTCTTTTCCTGGTCCAGTTGTCGTGGTCACAGTAGGAAAGGGGTGGGGATGCTCTCTGGGGTGGTACACACATTGTACAGGGCCCACTCTGTCACGAATGAGTGGCATTCTTCAAGAAGGGGGGCATGTAGGGCATGCAGACACCTTACGAGGACACCGCTGTAAGTCCATGATGCTATTTTGAGCCATAGCTGAGGAAGAACCCTAACACTTCACCGTCACCCATGTCACTGATACTTACAGTAAAGATAAGAAAATTGATTTCATGGCTCTGTGGAATTCAGGCATACCAGATGATAACCAGGCACTCACTCTAGGTGGTTTTACTTTTGTATCGGAAGTTACTTCTGCAATAAATGGTAAAATGTTAAGTGCTACATTAGCTGCTAATGATTAGCATATAGAAATTTCAGGGAACAATTGTGCATAATTTCAAGCAAGTTAAACCTCTCTTGAATTGAAATCATTCTTGGTAAGGTGCTTATTCTGGCATGTCAAGTTGCTCTTTGGTTTTACTGTTTATTTTTAATTAAATCCACAAATTCATCCTGGATGGCAGTGGGTTTTATCTCCATAAGAAAAGATTAGTGCATGCCAATATTCATTCACTTGTATCCCTTCCGTGGGGTTTCATATAGAAAGGATTTACTTAATGGTTCTTTACCTTATCACCAGTAGTTCAGCAGTGCCCACTGGGGACTGTCGCTCTTCATTAGACTTCTCTTACAAGAAATATGCCAATAAATCATAGGATTATGAATGTTCCTACAGATTTCGGGCTAAAATAACTCTTTGTGAAGATATGAATGCTACCTGTAACTATGTGTATTGAGAAAACTAACAAAAGAATTCTATATCTGAATGTTAAAAGTTTTGTGGGGGGTTTTTATTGTTGTTTTGGGCGTTTTTTTGCTTATTATGTTTTCCTAATTTGTAATTTTTCTCCTGTTTTTTTAAAGGTAAACTTTTTATTTTAGGATAGTTTTATTATTTCTAAAAAATGATAAATATGATAAAGAGTTCCCAAATAACCCACACGCAGTTCTCCTGTGATTAACATCTTACATTGGTAGGTGTATTTGTCACCATTAATGAGCCATTATTGATACATTCTTAGAAACGAAAGTCCATAGTTTATTTAGGTTTTCTTAGTTTTTACCTAATGGCTTTTCCTATTCCAGGATACCATGTTTTGTTTTGTTGTGTTTTTACTAAGAACTGGAACTCATATCAGTAATATTCAGTGTCTCTCATGTTTTGATTATCCAAGAGCTTAAAAGGTTTCGAAAGGTAGTGAAATATTACTGAGATGCTAAAGCTACCTCAGGAGCTTAATACATACAGATACTCGAATCATCAAGAATCCAGACCTTGAAAACAAAAGGTTTGGCATATTTGAGAATTTTTAGAAATATGGTAACATAGCTCATACATCATTTTTACTTGTACATGTACTGTGGGCATCATCATTATGATCTTTTAATAAAAAAAATAGAGGTGTGTAAATGTAGAGTTGGCAAGGCTTTATATTTTCCCATTAATTTTCTTAAGGTAGAGATTAGAGGAGAAAGTGTACCTGTGAGTTGTAAAAAAAGATGGAGAGTTTCAGAGGTGAAATAGGCACGCCCCAAACTGGAAAACGCACAGCATTTATTGGTACAAGGAGGTTTGCCTGCGTCAAGCCCATTTTAGAGCCGTGACTAGGTGGTGATATTAGGTTTGTCTCTGTCCTTACTCATTTTTGGTCCTGGATACTTGGCTCCAGACTTCTCAAATCCTTGGTTTTGGCTTGCTGGAGCCAGGGCTTTTTACAGCGTGTAATTAGCTACCATGTGAGCAAATTGGTATTTCCTTCACCTCCTTGTTCTGAGGCCTGTTCTGAGGCCATCAGAGGTCTTTGGAGGATGCTCACAGGATCAAGTGAGTTCGGGTGGGCTTGATTTAGTCTGGTTTGTAAACCAGTACTCTCTGCTTCATGTAGAATTGTCACAGTGCTTGGATTGTCTTCACATCTCATTCAGAGAAGAGGCTTACGTTGATTAATGTGGCGTACGTGTGGTTATCGCACTTGGAAAGTGCTCTGTTTAAGGAGAGCTTTGTCAAGAGCGTCCTTTGAATGGAGTCACAAGAAAGCTTTTTAAAAAAACTGTCAACTTCAAGTACAATTTCCTTTTTCTTTTGCCTATTATGATTGAAACCCAATCCTTGTTATAACATAATTATCTCCACCAAAGCCAGCAGGGAGTCGCTGCCTTAATGTAAGGGGTGTGAAGTCCCCTAAATAAATAGAGGATTAATTACACTCACAGCATGTTGTGAAGGTGATGAGATTGATTGTGATCATTTGACTTGTCCCATTTCCTGCTCTGACTACTTTTCTGAATAAATAGAAGCTGGGAAAATAATAAATAGAGCTACAGAGCATATTGTCAGGACTGGGGTGGGGAACGGGCCTGCTTGAGGTATGGTTCCAGATTTTAAGTGATACGTGATACTTATTTTAGGTACTTTTATCAGATTATTTGCTAACTATTCTCCATTTAAACAGCTTTCCAGGACATGGTTTTTATCTTTAAAAAAATAGATATCAACAGAATGTTGAAAGAATTTGACAGACTGTATTTTAAATGGGTGGATATCAACAAATTTCTGATTCATTTTTAAATGTGTTTTTACTTAGTGTGGCCTTTTGAAAGGTTTAAACTGAAGAAAATCTTAGCTGTTAAATATTTGTGTTGTCTTTTCCTTATAGAAGCTCTGTGCTTTTCTTAATGATTAATTGGTACTGTCATAAAGCACATCATGTTTTGTTTTTATTTTATTGTTTTAAAAGATTTATTTCTTTGAGAGAAAGAGTGAGAGTGAGAGAGAGAGCACAAGTGGGGTGAGGGGCAAAGGGAGAAGCAGGCTCTCCCTTGAGCAGGGAGCCTGATGCAGGGCTCGATCTGGGACTCCAGGAGCATGACCTGAGCTAAATGCAGACGCTTAACCCACTGAGCCACTCAGGCATCCCTTCTGTTTTTATTTTATGTTTGTCTTACCTCCTTTTCCTGGAGAGTTATGTTGTAAAATTGTGATTTCGATATATACATTCATTCTCCAAGTCTTTTATTGCATTGGCCTCCAAAGTGAAGTGCACTTACCCCATGGAGCACAGAGAACCATCTTTTCGTAGTGGAGGAAGACTGTAATAGGCATTATCTGTTTATTTTAGAAGAAGGAAATTAAGATCATTAATATTTAACATATGGATTGCTGGCAAAACTCATGTTTGATGGGTACCAAACATTTTTTAGTGATGGGATACTTGATCCGAAGTTTAGAGGAATGACCATCATCATTTCCAGAGAGAAGCACATACGTTTCTTCTGAATGATGGTGGGAGAGGGTTGTCTTGCCTAGGCAATTGGGAGTTGGTCTGTGCCATCTGCTTGAACTGAGTTGAAGACATAGAAACTCACGTGCTGGAGCTTGAGATGTTTATGCCAGATGTGAAGTGCTCACTCCCTGCTTCGGTTGTCTGTTCTGTTTGCCTAGGGAAGAAAAGGAAGCCTAACTTCTGAATGCAGAGTCTTTGTCAGGATGGCAGCACATATCTCCCTAAGCAAAAACGACTGGGCCTTATGTAGTCTTTGCTTTTGGGATTCTTGTGTTAATTTAAAACAGTGAAGAACAAAAACCCAACTATCATTTTGAGGAAAAAAAAGAATGAAATTTGAAACAGACGATCATGTGTCTAGGAGTGGGGTGTGATAGAGGTTTATTCTCAAGATGTATGATTCCATGAGGAATGATTTTGTGCTTTGGTTGTTAATTACTGACTCAGGGACAAAGGGCCCAGAGAAATACGGACTGTGAATGTTCTAAAGGGCAAAGGTCATATTCAACTTGGTACCCCAGCACCTTAGCCAAATGCATGCCACTTATTAATGATATTCAGTAAATGGTCATTGAACTGAAAATTTCCTTTCTAATTCAGGTAAAAGCTTCAATGAAAAGAAGCAGCTTTACCTTCTCTTTACACAATACTAAACCTGTCGTAAGACCAGCAGTGTGTGTTCTGTTCTTCATATCCTAGCATAAAACAAGGATATATGCTCTCACTTACAGAGATGTTATGTATGGGGATAAATGATGAAGGAAACCTATAACTTAATGCTGGTTTACTTACGTATGTGGAAGTCCAAGTAAGTTGGAGGTTGTAAGAGAGAGTGTGTGGGTGTTTGGATGGGCAGGTGGATGGACGTTTAGATCTCCTGCATGCCAGCTATTTGTCTGTGTGCAGTATTGGCCCAGAGTGTGGTGTTGGGAATGCCATGCACCTTCCCTGAGGAGTCAGGCTCAAGAACTGACCATCCCAGGATCTGTACCCACCTATTGTCCACAAGTCTGGAGACAGTGTGTAAGCTGGTTGAGAAGGAAGAGGGTATTTCAACCATCAGTTCCAAGATGTTCTCCAGACTGTCATCCCCAAATTACGCACATGACCAGGAGACATATTGAATGATCTGTGATGTGACTGAAGGAAACAGGTATAGCCATTCGATTTATTCCTTTTTTCATGGGGAGATACACCTGTGAAAACAGAGTTTTGTAGATCAAACCACATCTATCTGAACTATTATACGTCTTTATTAATTATCAATACCTTATTTATAATTATCAATTATTTAATATAATTATTGATAATTATAAATATTTTTCTTCTCTGTGGCTCACTTGTTTTAAATGAGTTTAGAGTCCGATTGAACCCAAAATTTATTGAGCACCTGGCTATGGCCGGCATTGTATTCTGTGCTGGAGGTAAGATCAAGGTCAAGATTTCTGCATCAAGGAACCCACTGTCTAGGAGGGTTAATGATGGTCTACTATCATGAAAAATCATAACTGGAAAGCTAAATGGAAAAAAAGCAGCATATATATAAAGCTGTATATACTGAAGTGGTGCAATCACATTAAAACATATATCAGTGGTCTGCATGCAAGGCTCAACTAAATAAAGGAATGATAAAAGAAAGCCCTCATGCCCTGAATGAAATGAAATAAACAGAATAATTAGATAATCCATCAGTGCTGGTTTGAGATCTCTCAAATATGAACTTTGCATTTAACTCAAGTGGTAATTTTACATTATTTTCAAATGTGGAGTTTCAGTGTTTCCTTGCGCCATTTTATTATTTGTATGAAATTACACAGCAGAAAAAAGACCACCATTAGAAGTCTACCGTGCCTGTGTTCTTAGTCTTATAAGAACACATCAAGCAATAGAATACACTTCTATTATAACATATTTGCCCTTTGTTTAGTTAAACTTTTGTTGTTCTTATGGTGGATATGTTGCATCACAGATTTAAAATTCTGTGGTGTGCTTTAAAAGACAAGAGCACAGTGTGAAAAGTGATGTCTGCTCTGATCATCTTATTTTCTCCAGACTTGTTCTTGCCTATAACCCCAGGCCACATAAATACCCAGAGTTGTTCTTTGGGTATGTCATATTTTGATACCCTACTAGAACCCAGAGATACTCTTTGGAGCAAAGAATAAAACACCTTTGCACGTGTAGTATTAAGTACCCTTGTGCCATTCCAGGTAAGCTCACCAGCTAATTTAGATTTTATTTCTATCCTTAGAGTATCCTAATGCTTCAGGAAAACAAGGGTTTAGTTCTTATTGGGAGAAATTGCCTTCATTTTCAACTTGATGTTTAAAATTATAGTTGTCAGCATATGTCTTATATTCTTGTTTTAATGGACACAGCAGTTAAAAGGATTTCACTTATGAGCTGTGTAAGCTAAAGCTATCTGAATAGAACTATTGGCAAAGGCTCTCCACTCTATTAAATACTGGATTAATTATAAAAACCAAGCTTTAAAAACTGAAGAAGTTGCAAAGTTTGTATTCTGAACACAGCAGCACTACACATACTTAGGTTTCAGAAGCTTTATTATAATCCATGATTTCAGGTGAAATTCCAAATCTAAAATGTTCGGAAGATAAATACTGGGTTTATCTTACCTTTTATCAGAAAGATACAGTCTTGCTCCAGGTTTGTAAGAAAACATTTGTTTTTATTTTTAAACAAACGCTTCTCATCCTCTGTGTAGGAGAGTGTAACATTGTTCCACAGATCATATTTTTTCAAGAATCCCCTACCAATCTAAGATGCGCTATCCCCTTGAGGCTTGGGAATGAGAGGTGAGGCCACGAATCTACTTTGTTGCACATCTTTTGGGATCCTGTTATCCTACAGTGCTGGCTAGGGCGGTTGTGACTGCTTTAGGCCTGTGTATCTGTTCTTCCGTCCTTTCATTCAGCATATAGTTATGAGGTCCTACTATGTGCAACATTCCCTGCCAAGATTCTGAGCCTAGGATGGTAAGCAAAAACCAGACATAGCCCCCGCCCTTGAGGAACTTACGGTCTAAGGGAAGAGAATTGTTAATCAAATAATCACCTGTGCAAAAAGTGAAATCAGAACCTTGGAAAGTGCTGCAAAAGAAAAGATGGTGGCTAAAACAAAGGGTGTGTGTGTGGGAAGTGGGGTGGGGGAGGTCACGGCCCAGACCATACAGTCCCTTCTAGGTAGTGTTTGGAAATGTAATTTCTATCTTTGGAGTAGTGGGCAGCCAGAGAGGGATGTGGGGCAGACGGTGGGGGAGGATGCCTGGGGTAGTAGTGTGAATTGCTTGGGGGCCTGAGTGTAGCCTGACCAGGGAAGTAACATGAGGAACTAGAATGGGTCTGGGGAGAAATGGAGAGGACAATGGGGAGCATGATGCCTGGGTTTATGGCCTGCACAGCTGAATGGACGAAGAGCCCTAATTAGCATAAGGTAATTCTCAAGAAAATTCTGGGCTTTTCTTAGAGAGATTCTTCTGGGTACAACTTAGCCTCTTTGTGGGTGATCTGTACACTAGTTACTAATTCAGAGTAAAGGTTAGTTTTTTTTCTTTGTCTCTCTTGTTTCCTTCATTATTTAAAGGAACTATTGGGCTCAGGTATCTGTCAAAGGTTACCTTTTGTGTGCCTTTTTGTGTGTTTATAGAGTTTAGTTATTTTCTTAAAATATTTTTTTTTTTTTTTTTTAAAGATTTTATTTATTTATTTGACAGAGAGAGACACAGCGAGAGAGGGAACACAAGCAGGGGAGTGGGAGAGGGAGAAGCAGTCTTCCCGCTGAGCAGGGAGCCTGATGTGGGACTTGATCCCAGGACCCTGGGATCATGACCTGAGCTGAAGGCAGACGCTTAACGACTGAGCCACCCAGGTGCCCCTCTTAAAATATTTTCTAATGATATAGAAAGTAATACAAGAACACATAAAATATATATGTGTACTCTAAAGAAGAATGAGAAACTGAACATGCATGTACTCACCACTGACCTTAAGAAATAGATTACTAGGGGGCGCCTGGTTGCCTCAGTCAAAGGAGCATGAGACTCTTGATCTCGAGGTTGTGAGTTTGAGTCCCATGTTGGGTGTAGAGATTACTAAAAAAAAAAACCACAAAAGTATCTATTTATTTATTTGACACAGAGAGAGCACAAGCAGGGGGAGAAGCAGAGGGAGAGGGAGAAGCAGACTCTCCGGTGAGCAGGGAGCCTGACATGGGGCTTGATCCCAGGACTCTGGGATCATGACCTGAGCTAAAGGAAGACGCTTAACCAACTGAGCCACCCAGGTGCCCCTAAAATAAATAAGCTTAAAAAAAAAAAGAAAAGAAAAGAAATAGATGACCTGACCAGTTGCCCAGAGCTTCCTGTGAGACCAATCCCAATCATGTTCCCCCCTCCCCCACCTCTGGTAACCACACCCTGAATTTTGTGTTAATCCTTACCTTGCTTTTCCTTAAGGTTTTACCATCTCTGGATGCACCCCAGTTTAGTTTTAGTTTTGCTTGCTTCTCAACTATGTAAATGGAATCCTACTGTGTGTGTTTTTCTATTACTTGCCTTTTGACATAACGTTTTTTTCTTTTTCTTAGATTTATACATGATGATGTACAGTGGTATAGTTTATTTTTTTCCTACTGTGTACTTTCTCATTGTGTGGATACACTACAGTTTGTTTATCTATTCTCTAGATTGTTTGTTGGTGAATGGTTCCTTCCAGGTGTTAGGAAAACTCTGCTCTGAGCATCTTTGTGCATGCTTTGGGGTGTAGTTGTGTACACTTTTTTAGTAACCTCTGTACCTGGGAATGGAATTGCTAGGATTTAGTGGATGGTTGTAGGTGAGACTTGACTGGGTGATGTCAAACTGTTTTCCAAAGTGGTGGTACCAATTTATTTCAATTTATTCACCCACCCAGCAGTGTATGAGAACTTCCCTACTTCAACCTTAATGCCAATACTTGCTCAGATTTTAAGATTTGACCATCTGCAAGGGTGTTGAAAGAGTTCCTTTTGTCATTTCCATTTTCAATTTTTTTGATAACTAATGAAGCTGAGCATCTTTTCATGTGTTTATGAGCCATTCATGTTCCTTCTGTGAGACGTCAGTCTGTGGTATTGCCTCTTGCTCATTAGTGCTCTCTTTTTCTTTTTGATTTTTAGGATTCTTCTGGTATTCTGGATACTAGTCCTTTATTGGTTAAATATGTTGCAAACATTTTCTCCCGGTTTGTAGTTTATCTTTTAGGTTCCTTGTAGTGTCTTCATAAACAGAAGTTTTTAATTTTAATGTTGTAGAATTTATCAGCATATTCCTTTAGAGGCAGGCTTTTTGTTTCTCATTTAAGAAACTTTTTTATGATGTGGATGTCATAAAGATATTCTCATGCAGTATCTTCTAAAATTTTTATTCTTTTGCATCTAGCATCTAAGTCTTTAGTCCACGTGGAACTGATTTTGGTGTGTTTTATGAGACGGGATCCGGTTTCATTTTTTCTCATATGGATCACCTTATTCCAGCTTCATTTATTAAATAGTCTATCCTTGCTTCATGCATCCTGCAGCACTCATTCTGCCGTACATCAAGTTTACATATATATGTGGATCTGTTTCTGGGTTGTCTATTCAGTTCCAGTGCTTGACTTGTCTGTCAAGTGCGGGTACCATACCTTCTTAATTACTGTGGCTTTATATCTTAGAATCAGCTTGTCAAGTTCCATGAAAAACATTTTGATTGGGATTGCTTTGAAATCCATTAATCTGTTTGGGGAGACCAAAACATTTAGTCTCCTTCTATAATATGGTATGACTCTGTATTCAAGTTGTCTTTGGTGTCTTTCAGTGAAATTTTATCATATTTTCCTTAAAATCTCTGTACATCTTTGTGATTATTGCTTTAGATTTTCTATTGCTATTGTAAATGATAATTTTTTTAAATGACTTTCAAACTGTTTAAGGCATACAGAAATGTTAATTTCACATTTTTATCTTGATTTCTGTATCCTGCTACCTCACTAAACTGTGCTATTAACTATTATGTATAGGTGCTCTCCAGTTTTCTGTACAGGAAATAGTGCAAATCATGACAGTTTGGTTTCCTCTTTTCCAATCTTTTTTATCTTTCTTTTTTTTTAAGATTTTATTTATCTATTCATGAGAGACAGAGAGAGGGAGAGGGAGAAGCAGACTCCCCTTGGAGCAGGGAGCCCGATGCAGGACTTGATCCCAGGACCCTGAGATCATGACCTGATCTGAAGGTAGATGCCTAACCCACTGAGCCACCCAGGCGCCCCTTCTTTTCCAATCTTTATAGTCTTTCTTTTTCTTTATTCTTCATTTTACGGTACTGGCCACACCCTCTGGCACAATGCTGAATAGGTAATGGTGGTAATGTACTTCCCTATCTTGTTCTTTTGCTGCAGGCTTTTGTAGATAGCCTTTATCCAGTTAAGGAAAGTTCCCATTATTCTTAGTTTACAAAGAGTTTTTGATCCTAAATGGTCAGTGAATTTCATTGCATATTTTCCCTCCTCTTTTGAGATGCATCTTAAGGTTTTTCTTCTTTAATTTGTTAATGTAATGGATGGCATTTATAAAATTTCTCACTTAAGTTAGGCCTTGCATTCCTGGGATAAACCCATCTTGATTGTGATGTATTGTTTAAATACGATTCGGGATTTGATTTGCTGACCATGTTTGTGTATTGTGCCTGCCAGGAAACACAGGGAAGGCCAGTGAAGGGGGGGAGTGGGGAGGAGGATGGAAGGAGGAGAAAGGGCTCTGGTTCATAATTTTCCATCCTTGCACTCTCCTTTCCTTTTTCTCTGAAATAATTTCTATAAATTGTATTGATCTCTTCCTTGATTCTTCAGTAAAATTCACCAAAACAGCCATCTTGACTTTTTTCTTTTTGAGAAGATTTCTAACTATTCAGTCAAAATTTCCAATTGTTTTAGAACTGTTCTGGTTCTGTTTCTTCTTGAGTTGGTTTTAATAGGTTTGTGTTTTTCTAGAAATTTGTCCACTTCATCTAAATTTTTGAAAACTATCTGACTTATTTTCTCTCACCTGTTTTCTCTATAGTGTCTGTACATTATCTTATTGTAATAATTGTATTATTGTGTCTTATTGTCTTACTGTAGTATTTGTCTTTTCACTCTTTGTTATTAAAGAGAGTGTATTTGATTAATCAAAGAACCAATATTTGCTCTTTTGATATTCTAGTTTTGTTTGTCTTCTTTTGCATTACTTTTTACTTTTGTCTGTATCATTTCATTCCTTCTATTTTGGGGGCATTTATTAGGCTTTTTTTTCCCCCTGACATCTTATCTGATGCTTAATTCATTAACTTTGAGCCTTCATTTAAGCCTATACATTTTCCTACAGGTGTCTGCTTTGTGTGCATCTCACAAGTTTTGAAATAAACTGAATTTTCATTATTATTCCATTTCAGATATTTTCTGATTTTACTCATGAAATGTGGAGAAGTGTATGTTTCTGCTTTCCATGTGTATGGGTTTTTTATAGTGATATCTTTTTTTTTTTAAGATTTTATTTATTTATTTGACAGAGAGAGACAGCGAGAGAGGGAACACAAGCAGGGGGAGTGTGAGAGGGAGAAGCAGGCTTCCCGCTGAGCAGGGAGCCCGACGTGGGGCTTGATCCCAGGACCCTGGGACCATGACCCGAGCCAAAGGCAGATGCCCAAGAACTGAGCCACCCAGGTGCCCCTATAGTGGTATCTTTGTTACTGATTACTAACGTCCTTGTATTTCTGTTAGAGAATTTTACCATTCTTTTGCAATTTGTTGAGATTAATTTTATGTCTTGTATGCATTTTCATAAATTTTAAAGCTTGAAAATAATGTGTATCCTCCAATTGTTAGAGGCTGTGTTCTGTGTCCATTGGATGAAACTTGTCAGT
This sequence comes from Zalophus californianus, assembly GCF_009762305.2. NCBI lineage: Eukaryota > Metazoa > Chordata > Mammalia > Carnivora > Otariidae > Zalophus > Zalophus californianus. The sequence continues at coordinate 39,624,333 of NC_045595.1, read as the reverse complement.
TGAGCTATTTAAACTTTTTATATCCTTGTTGATTTGTTTTGTCTGTCTCATGTATCAGTTTTTGCATTGGAAGAGTTCTGTCAAAGTCTCCTACTACACTGGTGATCATGTCATTTTCTTTCTGTAGACTGATAGTCAATTTTTACTTTATATTTTGAGTCATTCATTGTTATTAGTTTATAATTGTTATATCTCCCTGGCAAATTGAAATGTTTATTATGTAGTGGCCTTCTTTATCACTAATAATGTTTTTTTTTGCCTTTGTTTATTTTGTCTGATATTAATATGGAGATCCCAACTTTGTTTTGGTTAGTATTTTCCTGGCCTATCTCCTTTCTGTCCTTGGAGGAGTTAATTTTTCTAGACATGCTTCAATAAACTTTTGGTGACTAGTTTCAAATTCAGAGATAACTATGAAATCTTGTATTTTTTGTTTGTGAAAAATAGACTCTGAACATCTGATGTAAAGCTGTGATGGATCAGTAATTTGGGAACCAGTTGTGACTTCAGATGTTTTGGGGGTTTTGGTCTTTTTGTTAGGCACGTTGACATGTCTGGGTTCCCTGATTGAAGTGTTTCTGTCTGACTCCCCACTCCACACTGAATCAGTCACGAAGTCCTTTTAATTCTTCCTATACCGTGTCTTTCATTTAAATTCCTCTTTTTGGTCTTCCTTTCCGTTAACTCGGGCCTGTATTTTCTCATTGTTGCCAGAGTGTTCTGTCTGTTCTCCTTGCCACCAGAGTCTCATTCCCCCTCTTGTTTTTTCCTGTGGTAATGACAGTCTGATCATTCTGAAATGCCATTTTGATCATGGCTGTCCTCAGAAGTTCTCGCTGATTTCTCCTTGCCCACAGGAGAGGAGCCTGAGTGCCTGAGCTGGGTGCAGAGCCCCAGCTGTCTATCCTCCTCCTTGTCTCTTATGCTTCTTTCCTTCCTCCTGCTGACTGGGCCCCTGTCTCTCTCTTGCCCAACAGATAGACTCATCATTTCCCAAGTTTGCCATAAACTTCAGCTTTTCCTTGCCTTTGTGTATTCCATTTTCTCTATTGGCAGTACTACATTTTGCCTGAACCTTTTTCTCCTGACCCTAATGAAGTCATCTCTCCATTGGAAGACTTTTCTTGGTGATGATCACCTTTAATTCTGTCACAGAATTGAAATTCCTGGCACAGTCTTCTCATTTGCAAGGCTTATTTGGGGATCGATTCCTCCTGCACTGTTGCCACTGTGTGATTGGTTAGCCTCATCACAAAGAGCTTTGGTGCCTGGAAACCCACTAACGAGTGAGGGAGCCTGTTCTATTCTGAAGCACCTTAGCTTGGTTAAAAGTTCTCCTTTAAGTTGGACTGACATCGGCTTCCTTCCCACTAGTTTTAATTCTGAACCCATATAGAATAAGTCCCATTCTCTCTTTAAATGTGTCTTCAGCTGTCTAGAGCATCACTGCTCTATCCCTTCTAAGGCTTCCAGATCAACCTTTTTTTGTCTTGAAGTTGCTCGTATAGGTCCAAACTTTTCAAATCTTCGGCCTTCCTGGTCTCTTTTTAGGCAAACTCTACTTTTCAATATTGCCCTCGCCGCCCCTTCCCCGCGCCCTTTTTTGGTCAGTGCCCTTTTTTAATTTTTTTTAAAAGATTTGAGAGAGAAAGAGGGAGAGAGAGCGTGAGCAGGGGGAGGGGCAGAGGGAGAAGCAGGCTCTCCTCTGAGCAGGGAGCCCGATCTGGGGCTCGATCCCAGGACCCTGGGATCATGACCTGAGCCAAAGGCAGATGCTTAACCGACTGAGCCACCCAGGCTCCCCAGGTCAGTGTCCTTTTTAAGTATCCTTCAAGCTAGACAAAATATTCCAGGTTTGGCCAGAAAGTAGAGAGGAGCCTTTGAGCTGTTGTTTTTGGGGATTTTTGTGAACATAACTGTGTTCCTGTAGTCTGGGAGCACATTTACTCATCGCTGGAAACCTCAACACACTATTCTTAGTTTGTCATTAGCCAAAACCCTTAACATTTTAGCCACAGACGTTAACTGTAATTCTGCTTCTGTGGTAGTGGTTGAAGAACTTTGCATTTGTCCTTGTTCATTTGCACCTTTTTGGGTTTGGTTTATTCTATCCACCTGTTAAGTCTTTTCGGAACTGGAATCCGCCATCTGCTATAATGCTGTTTGTAAACTTGACTCTTGAAATCCCTTCAGTAATCCTTTTCGGAGCACATACTGTGTGCCACACACAAGTCAAGGCCTTGGGGAATTGAAGAGGCCTTAGATAAGGCTTCTGCCCTTAAGGAATTAGAACGAACATTCTCTGCTTTCACTTGTGACAGTGAATGAAATGCTCAGCGAGGAAGTCTGTCATCACAACTTTGTGTGCTCTTCCACCAGCTACTTTCCTTCAGCTTGAAATTGATCTCCCCTGTAAGGTCAGATGTGAATCCAGTCAGCTTTTTAATCATCTGCCCCGTGTTCTGTGTTCTGCCCATAGAGAAGCCACAGGAGATTGTGATATGCGGTCCTGAAACGCAGGCGCCCTCTCTGCACATGGCTCCCAGGGTCAGACCAGTCGGGGGGATGGCATCGGTTCTCGCGCACCCACGCCAGCTCCTGAGCCTACCATGTCACCTCTTGACTGCCTGCCGTTTGTGGATTTGGGGTTCACTGTCTTTGGATTCATCACTTTCCTTTTCCACCTTTTGGAAAGTCAAGCAGGATATAGTTGCCTCTTTTCTGTCTTCTCTGTGGATGCTGAAGGCTAGAAACATCATTCTGATTCTGTCACCACTTATTTTTTCTGTGATCAGCAAACTGTCTTTTCTGTTCTTGTAAGCAGTGTCCCAGGTTTTGCCTTCCATAATAACATCTGTCATTTTACAGTTCTTCCTGGGCATTTTTCTCTTCTCTTCATTCTGTTTGTTGAACAGACCGACAGCCCTTGGTCAGACGGACAGAGAAGCAAACTCCTTGGAACTTCTCAGATACAGTCTGGCCCAAGCCAGGCCCTGATCATCTTAAGCCACAGTCCATAAAGCCAAGTCCTGCCTTTAATTTGAGAAGGTTGAGGTCACAAAGTTACCCTGGCCATTAGGAATGTAGAGAGACCATCGAGTATCAGGGTTAAGAGTATGGGAGCCAGCTGGCTGTGTCTGTATGGCCTTGGACAACTCATTTAAACTCTGCTTTGGCTGTTCACGGAATGGGGCGAGTTAGTTGAGGAGATGCGTGCAGTGTGATGAGAGCATGTTAACACAGAGTAAGTAGTCAGTGGATGGTTTGTAAACAACGAAGTGCGGGTGATGCAATGCTTGCTTAGCAATAACATGGGCTGAATTAGGCAATCAGTCTATAATAATAGTAGCGGACTGCATGTCAGGCACTGTGCCGAGGGCTTTACAATCATCATCTCTCTCCATTTCACGGGTGCCATGTGAATTTGGGTTATGTCCCCATTTTATGATAGCCCCAGGTTACATGGAAACTGAGGCTCAGAGAGATGAGATAACCTGGGCCTGTTTGTCTTCAGAGCCTGGGCTCGTAGCCACCTTGCTGTGGTCAGTTCCCTGTCATCTTCCTGGAGCGTGTGACACCACCCTACCCCCCATAACACTGCACACACTCTTGACGAAGTTCCACTGCCGGCGGTGTGCTCAGAAGAAAGATCGGGATTTGGGGACGGGGCACTCGGTGTGGTCTATAATAGGGCTCAGGACGTAGAGGATTGCTCTGGGAACTAAGGATGGACAGGTGGAGTCTGGCGGGGCACAGAGAAAAAGGAGGGGGTATACAAGGCAGGGACCCAACTGGAAGCAGATCCCCAAAGTCATAGTAGTGTGCTGGGTATGGGTGCAGAGAGAAACTGGTCACACTGGTGCAGCAGGTACTGGTGGGGTATACAGAATACGTTAGAGAATAAGTCTGCAGAATGGGAACGTTCACGCCAGTGGCTCTCAGTGAGTTTTTAAAAACTTTGAATTGGTTGTCAGCACTTAAAAATGGGAAGATTTGATGTAAAAGTCTGGATTTACAGCTGCTCTGGAAATACCGGAAGTTCTGGCAGTTGCTGGGCCCGCATCCCCACATGGTAACAATTGGCTAGAGCTGAGGCCAGCTGTCTCCATTATGTGGGACAAGTGCTCTCTGCCGTGGCACAGAACCCCGCCCTCCCCCCTAGACTCCAGCTGCGTGGCTCGGGAGGGCTGCAGAGCTGGTGACCTTGGCTGAACGGACAAGGGGTCTGATACTGGATCAGAAGTTCCTTGCGCTTGCCTCCTGCCAAATTGCAAGCTCCATGCAAGCAGGAGCCTTGCTTTGCTCATGCTCTGCTTTACTGCGAGGGCTCGAGAAATGCGCAGCCAGTGCCGAGCACTCAATAACTGTGGCACCCGGATGGCAGCAGTGACCATGCTAGAGTGGGATTAGTTCTGGAAGCTGCCGCAGGCCTCTCGAATGCTGGGGAGGGGACAGACTGGTTCATTTTGAGCCCCGTTTTTAAGGCAAACTGCGGGTGACCATGAAGCAGCAAATAGGCGGCTTAGAAAAAGAGCATAGTCTGTACTCGTGTCCGGGAAAGAACTGCCAGTCACGAGGTGCTCTGTGTCCAGCGCCTCTCCTGCACGTGGACAGCTACCCTGTTGTTTTCTTCTGCCCACACCCAGGGAACAATAGGAACGCGTAAGGAAGGCTTGCGGCACGTACTTGGTTGCCTCACTCGGCAGGACCACAGCACGACGGAGATCACAGCCAGAGCTTTTTGTAAAAACCGGTAAAACCGAATTGCTTTTAACCAGGGATATGATCTTTCTTCCTGGCCACTCATAGTACCCCTTGCCGTGGTTTAGCCTGTGTTCTTGTTTTGTTTATTTATTTGTTTGCCTTTCTTCTGCACTTGGTATTCCTCGGGGCTCCGCGGGAATGCACCTTGCCATCGGGAGCACTGGGAAAGAAGAAAGTCAAACTCCCTCTCCCCTCGGGCTCCAGCTCCGGAAAATCAAAGCCAAGCCCAGGCAGCTCTTCGCTGCCTGCAGCAGGGTCAGCGATTTGTGTAATGTTTTCCCTGTCAGCTTATCTCTGCTGATTTCTGGTGTTTTTGAGCAGGGGAATGAAGAGCTGCCTTTTTCAGCAGGTGGGACCTGCAGCTGGGATCAAAGCCCAGCATCGGGGGGCTCCTGCCGACAGCAGTCCCTACTTTTTTGTAAACCGCTTGTGGTGGGGCGGGAGTTGTCTCTGTGGAGTGGGGTGGCTCCAAGAAAAACCAGCGCAGATGCCCTGGGAAGGAATGGAAGGAGAGAAGGATTTCTGTCTTGCCCCGTGCAGGGAGCGTTTGATAACATCATTTGAATCAAACCATAATTAGGCTTTTGCAACCAGTTCGTGTAGGAACATGAAATGCTGTTCAGCCAACAGGTTTAGTTCTAACAACCGTCTAACTGGAGGTTTAAGTTGTGCTGTGTATCCCTATATTTAGTCAAATAATATTTTTGATCCACTTTTTCATTCTTATTTTTAGTAATCAGTGATTTTTCTAGGTAGTAATTTGGGTCTGATTGGAACTCTTTGGCAACTCTTCAGTTCTAATTATAGAAGACTTTTTGCTTATATGTCTTGATGATAAAGTGAACATAGGATTTTAAAGAGCTGGCCAACAAACTAGTTGAGTCCTAATTTTTGAGAATCCTGGCTACCACCTTAAAATGTGGAACAAATTACAGTTCCCGGCCTGATAAAACTACCCCAGGAGACCTAATTTGCATAACTGTTTTGACAAGGATTGGATCCCACACCATAGGAAAGATTCTCCAGCGGTTTTACTGGCAAGTGTCCTCTTCTAGCATCTTGTTTCATGTCATAAATAAGCTCTAATTACCCAGGTGGTATCACTGCCTCACTGTGAGCCAGGACATAGTGGGGTCTGTACCGCAGAGGCTCTGGCCTTCCCTGGGGTTAACCCTCTATCATGAGGCACATGTTTGCTTTTGAGCCCCTGTGAAAATAGGGACAGTGTACAGACCTGTTTAGCTCATGTGGCTGAGGAGAGGATCAGACAGACTCCTGCATCTGAAAGCCATTTGAAAACCCTCCAGCCTGGTGCCAGTGTGGAATACTAGTACTCAAGGCTGTGGTTAGCCCTGTGGCGTGAGCTATGTCTTTGCCTCATCTTTGTCAAAGAAAATTAGGGCTTTAGATTAGATCTGTGTGGCCCAATTTTGTGTAAGCCACATGAGGCTATTTTAATTTAATTAATTAAAATTAAATAAAATTTAAGATCCAGTTTCTCAGTCACACTGGCAACATTTCAAATGCTTAATAGCTACGTGTGGCTAACGGCTACTGTGTTGGAAAGCACAGATGGGGAGCTTTTCCGTCACTATGTAAAGCTGTCCTGGACAGCCCTGGACTCCATTATCTTTCAGATATCTTCCGATCTGAGATTGTGGGGATTTCAACAAAGTGGCTTGCTTGGTCCTTAAAGGAGGAAGAATTGTGCCTTTAACGTCATCCCTGCCACCCGTACGTAGCAGGGGCTGAAATGCTGGAATCTCTTCCTTGTTGCCCTGGTGGCTGAGCAGGAGACCTTCCTGTGGCATCTTTTACATTTTCTTAGATGTGATAAGTTAGCTGTAGAATGATAGGTTTTTGAGCTGTCAGATAGTTACATCTAGTTTAAATTTGTAATATGAAGTATTACAAATTCTGGCCAAGCCAGAATTTTTCTTCTTTTTTGCTAAACCTCCGGGTCTTCTTTTTAGAAACAAGGTGAGCTGTTGTAATTTCCCCTGAACTTGGGGCAGCGTAGGTTGGGTCTCAGGCTCAGGTGGGAAAAGTTACGAGAAGGAGTAGCTGAGGCATGCATACATGATGTGGAGATTAGAAATAGCCACGTGGCAATTCCAGGTAGCTCTCAAGACTAGGGGCCAGCGGGTATGTGTGAGTGTTGTAGTGAGCTTAATAGACTAGAGATTCAAGCCCAGAAGAAATGAAATAGGTAGAAAGCAAGAATAAAGCTAGGTCCCACGGTTCAGGCTGTTCAAACATATTTGATCCCTTTTGTCACCTTTCAGTGAGGCCTTCCTGAAGCACTCATAAAAATTGAACATCCCCTGCCCCTAGTACTCCTGAGCCACCTCTTTAGCTGTCCTTTTCCATGGCACTTATACTCTCTGGAACATTCTGTATTTTACTTACTTTGTGTTTATTGTCCGTCTTTTCCTATGAAAGAGTATAAGTTCCATGAGCTGAGCACAAGGATTCTTGTCTGTTTTGTGCTTGGGCACATAGTACTTTCAGTGAATACTGGATGAATGAATGAAAAGAGCAGAATGAGAAAGAAAACGTTTCTGAGAATGAGCCTTACGATCAGGAGAGGCCAAAGTGATGACTCTTGAGCCAAAAGGACCTTTGGAGTAGGCTCCTTGCACTGTTTTACCTGGCACCAGCGTTGGTGAATGAGTGCGGTTTGGAGGTTGTATTTGTGCTTTGGGTGACAGAGGGCTGGCTCATAGTCAGGCTGCCCTTTCTAGAATGTGTGAAGTGATAGCAAATGCTTAGCCCTCCAGAACTGACCCAGGAACAAGACAATCTCACACTATTCCCATCCCTTTTAGGTGTTTGATCAGATTGAGTCAGCAATTTTCTCACACAGGAAAGTGTAAAGTGGTGATAATAATCATCACTTTGACACAGTCACAACTCTCTGGAATAGTGCTCTTCAAACTTCTGTGTATCCAAATCCCTTGTGGAGCTTATTAAAATGCAGATGCTGATGAAGAAGTCTGTGGTGGGGCCTGAGATCCTCCAGTTGTAACAAGTGCTGAAGACTGCTGCTCTGCTGGTCCAGGGATTACCCTTGAAGTAGCAAGGTTTTATTAAGGAGAGAAATTAAGTATTAGTCATCATTATCAGTTGCCTTTATTAAAAATATTTTTAAATTCCCCTTGAACAGGCCAGGGACCGTTATTTCAGAATATTCTGATAGATACTTTTCACTTCAGTTCAAGTAGTTGTTGAGATAGCATAAGCGAGCATCAAGAAAACCAGCCTTTCCCAGTTTTGATTTTCTATAGTTGAACACTTGTCAGCACTCTTGTCAGGAATGGCTTTCAATTCCAAGGCTTCTTTTTTTTTTTTTAAGATTTTATTTATTTGAGAGAGAGAATGAGATAGAGAGAGAGCATGAGAGGGGAGAGGGTCAGAGGGAGAAGCAGACTCCCCGCCGAGCAGGGAGCCCGATGTGGGACTCGATCCTGGGACTCCAGGATCATGACCTGAGCCGAAGGCAGTCGCCCAACCAACTGAGCCACCCAGGCGCCCTCATTCCAAGGCTTCTTAAGGCAGTTGTTGAATACCCTAAGTCTTAGCAGACTTTTACATTGATTCCTGACATGTGAGCTGTGGTTGCACCCAGTAGGGTTGTGTGTATGTGCTAACCCCAGATCAAGCTGGTCCCAGACGGGCCTGGATAGGAATTAGGAGAAGTCTGTTTTTGTGGTACAGCACCTGACTCTCTCTGAAGGCTCACTATGCCTTTATAAGAATTACTGTCCTGGAAGATTTTGTTTTTTAAGATTTATTTATTTATTTTAGGAAGAAAGGTGAGGGGAGGGGACTCCCTGCTGAGTGTGGAGCCCAACTTGGGGCTCCATCCCAGGACCCTGAGTACATGACCTGAGCCGAAATCAAGAGTCAGACACTTAACTGACTGAGCTCTGTCCTGGAAGATTTAATGAGGGCTAAAAGGAGCATCCATAACCATGGACATTTCAGAATCTGAGTCTGAGAGTCAAGCTCCCTTGTAAATGTAGATGATCTTACATGCATCTCTCTTTCCTGCCACATTCCAAGATAGAGTACAGTTGGCCTCTGAACAACATGGGGGGTAGGGCTGCTGAACCTTCCCCCTCCCCACCCCTTGCCTCCATCTCCATGTAGTCAAAAATCTACATACAACTTTTGACTCTACCAAAACTTAATTATGAATAGCCTATTGTTGACCAGAAGCCTTACTCCTAACATAAGCAATCAATTAAACATATTTTGTATGTTATATGTATTATACACTGTATTCTTACAATAAAATAAGCTAGAGAAAAGAAAATGTTACTAAGAAAATGATAAGAGAAAATACCCTCACAGCACTGTATTGTATTTATTGAGAAAAATCTGCATGTTGGTGCCCAGCGCAGTTCAAAGTCGGTGTTGTTCAAGAATCTGTTGTGTTTAGTCCTTGTAGAATGTTGTCTGTCTGTCCTGCGGTCCAAGGATGTAGCCATGGACCTAACGGTGCTGTTGGTCTTGTACTATGGTTCTCTGGTTCCCATGTCACCAAAACCATCCCACTTTTCTCACTTGGACTACTCTCATGGGCCTTAAGAATGTTTGTGTGTACATTACCCTTTTTGTAGGAAACCTCTGCTCTTCTCTGCTCTGCATTTACATTCACCATTATATGCACCAAACCTGGCAGATAGCAAGTGCTCAATAAATATTTGTCAAAAGACTGACCTTGGACCCTGGCAGTTGAGCTGAAAAACTGCAGCCCAGTCTCCTTGCTTTTGGTTCTGGTCCTCAACCCCTTGTGCACAATTCTGAAACCCAGAAAGTTCTGAAAGTACATTTATTTTCAGGGCAGTTGGCAGCAAAACCTGACTGACCTGAACTCACCTGATATGAGGCTATTTATGATCTTTATTTAGTCCACTTGGAGAGACTAGTAGTACATTTTGCTGCAGAAAAATATTAGTGTATTTGATTACAGGTTGTTCCCGGGAGTGTTAGGTCATATATGGCATAGTAGTGTAGATCCAGAATTACTTTTCTGAAGTGCAAAACAAACAAACAAATGGAAGTTTTAAAACTCATACAGGTCCAAGGGTTTCAGGGAAGGCATTGTTGACCTGTGGTAGAATTTAGGGATTTTCTGTAGAAGTTTTATTTGAGGAAATGGATCATTTATTTAGAAGCAAATTAGCCAGAGGCATAAATGGTTAGTCTCTGGCTGATGAGAGGAGAATTAAGTGCCACTATCTGATGGCATAACTCCTGAGGGGATAGCATGTAATGTAAAGTAAAGCCCCAGGGTTAGTTCAAAGAGTGCTAAGTAGTTCTTTTTGTCAAGAGGAAGCTTACGGAATGAAAGCGGAGGAGTTGATACCTCTTAAGACTTTATCATCAACACAAGAAATATTTACTTTGAGTGTTAATCTATGCATGCATGTAATCTACACGTGGGCGGAGTTTATTAGAAAAAGAAATCCCTTGACTTTGAGAAATGATTTGAAAAATCTGACCATGATGTCCAGTTCTATTATTTCACAGAGAAATGTGTTGGTAAACATACTCTCCTGGCAAAAAAATAAATGTCGGCATTGAGGCAGAAGACCCACAAGCGACTGAGGTCAGCCAAAAAACCTGTTCCGTTTCCTAATCATCATAATAATAAACGAAGCATCTAAAGACTTGGTCTTGTTGTTTCCCCCCACCCCAGGTGGGAAGTTTTCTCTTGTTGCAGTGTAAATTTTAATTGGGATTGTAGATACAGAATGAAGTCTTCTAAACCTTTTATCCTCATTTTTTTAAAAACTTACCTGTTTTAAGAAAGTAAGCTTTATTCTATTCTACATAAATTAGATAAAATCGTTCACTTTGAGTAAAATATTCATTCAACCGGTATAAAGACTTTTGGGGGTTCATCTTCAGGTTTTTGATAGGTATGAAGCAGTTTTAGGGGCTTGGAAGCAGTAGTAGGAGGAAAATTAGTAGAAATTATTATTTTGTATTTCAGAAAGTACTAGGATTGGTCTGTAGATCAAATGTCTGGGGAGGGGGAATGGGGGGAAATGCTTTTAAAAATGTTATTTGAAATGCCCCACAGACTGGCTTTCACCACTACCTGGGGGATAACCTCCAGAGCAGTGAGCTGTGTACTTCTGCAGAGAACATCTTTCTGTGTATAGTTCGCACATTGAAAGAGATGACTGACTAATGGATCTTTCTCTAGGCATACTTTGAGATTCTCTTTGTATTTGGTAGAATGCACCGTGCCTTTTTAAAAAGACATTTGCAGTGAGGAGTGTTGCATTAGAGGTCCTGCCAGTTTGCCCAGAGGAAACGGGAGCCGGCCCCGTGATCCTGTCCCCTGCATTAGGACACACTCCTCCTTGAGGAGGCTCCGTCTGCTTTTCCAGAGCAAATGTCAGAAGCCTGTGACTTCTTTTCCAGGACACGTGTTTGTTGGTTGTTGTTTTAAGCTAATTTTTGTCGAAGTACACGCAGATTATAAGTAGACAAAGAATGAACTCTGCTGTGGTAAAATACGTGCGTAACCAGCACCCAAATCAAGAATCATGCTTGAGAGGCCCTCAGGTGCCCCTTAGTGCACTGTCATTCTCTGACCCTTACCCTGTAACCACCATCCTCCTGACTTCTGTCACCATCTGTTAGTTTTGCCTGTTTTAGAACTTGGTGGAAATGAAATAATACAGTGTATACTCTTCTGTGTGTGGCTTCATTCCTTCATGAAGCTTTTTTTTTTTTTTAAGATTTATTTATTTTAGAGAGAGGGAGCGGGGAGAGAGTGGCGGGTAGGGTCAGACGGATAGGGAGAGAGTCCTAAGCAGACTCCACAGTGAGTGTGGAGGCTCCACAGCCTGACTCCGAGCTCGATCTCATGAGCCTGAGATCAGGACCTGAGCCGAAACAAGAGTCAGACGCTTAAACAACTGTGCCACCCAGGCGCCCCTCTTTCAATGTTATTTTTGTGAGTGTTCTAACTCAGCATTAATCTTATAGGTCTCTTTGGGGCAACTTTAAAAGCACCTAGCAAATTGGTCTGAGGACATTAAGAAGGTGCACAGCTAGTCCTGTAGTTGTGTAAGGAGTGTGATGCAGGGCAATTGGGGAGGTTGGGTGTCGAGTAGACTATCGGTGGTGTGTTTCTGAGCACTCTCCTCCTTGCCTTCGCTGACCAGTGCTAAGACATGCCAGCGGGACTCCTTCCCTGCAGGGTACAGTTTTCCAGGCCCGACAAGGAACAAACCTAGTGAGTCTGCATTTAGGAAGGAGCTCAATGCTTCAGCTCTGTCTTCCCCGCAGAAGGGAGACAAGTTCAGCCGCTGCCCTTATTCTGTCATTGAGCCGTCCTGACGGGCACAGCATGGAGTGTACGAGCAGAGGACGGTACGGCAGGCCTGCCCCAGAGCCGGCCTCCTTGCACTGTGCCTGGCCCTGGGGAGCAGCGGCCTGCCCCAGAGCTGCGTCCTATCATGCTGTTGCTGTTTTCTCCCTAGAAAAGCAAAGGTTCCAAACTTCCTTCAGAGAGCCTATTAAACTGTGGTTCCCAGTGAATGGGAAGAGGCCGCGCTTATGTGATACGTCAGACAATTAATAATTTTACAGAACAGGATTGTCACTAAGAACCCACAGAATGGTTCAGGATGAACTGCTTCATGCCATGGTGATGTGTGTTTAAGAAGACATTCCACGGTGTATCATTCCAGTGAGTGGATAAATATCTTGAATTTTCAAAGTTTTTGACTCCTGTCATGATTTTGAGAGCTGCATGCTTCAGCTTGTGTGTGTGGTAAACATACCAGAACTTAAGTGTTTTCCTGTCTCGGTATTGTGGAAGCAGCAGAGCCCACTAACTTTCTATTTTGTAACCAAGGAAAATTTTAGCATTTAGAACAAGCACACAAAGAAATAAACACGTTAAATCGCTTAACCCGGTCTTTTCTTCTCAGAGCATGCCAGGAAATTTGGAAGCAGTCATTTTCATTCTGCTTTCAAGATGGGAGAGTGGAGACAAAAAGGATAGTTTTGAAAAATTCAGCCAGAACCTCCACTTGTGTAGACCTCAGAACTTGTCCTGTTTCACCAAGTTCCTAATAGTAGGTCTGGGCATAAGAGGCTGGGGGGCAGAGGGCAGAGCCTACCAGCTGGTGGTCTGTGGCATCATGAATGGGTGTTGGGGGAGCGAAGATGCTGACCCCTCAGCATTCAGGCTGGCGGGTGGATGCAGACTCGTGTCATGCCAGGCAAATGGCATCTTCTGTGTGTTCTATGACATGACATTGCTTCCGGAACACTGCTTTATATAAGCTGCTTTTCTAAGACTGAGGTGGGATTTTAGCTGAGTACTGGATGAGTAAGACCCCTCATGGGAAGACTTAGGGGAAGAATGTTCCAGAAGAAGGGTACAACAAGTATCGAGGGCCTTGAGGCACGAGTGCATTAGTGTGTCCTTAGGATGGAGAGAGGGCAGTGAGTGGAACAGTAACCTGGACACGAATGGCGGGTGACCTCACTGAGAGGCAGGCAGGACCCAGGGGCCAGATCTCTGGGGCTGTGTTCTCATTGGGGAGTTTGGATTTTATTCTGTTTTGGGAAGCCTTTGCAGGTTTTTATACAGGGAAACATCATGATCATAACATATAAATGTAGAACCATGGTGTTTAATTCAGAGGGGAATTAGAAACAGACTGATCCATTCTCTGCATTTTATTGCTGAAGGAAACTGTTCTGTGCCTTGCTGCTGCTATTTTTGTGTCATTTTTTCATCTGTAAAACCAAGAGGTTGTATGTGATGCTTTCTGATTTCCGTTGAGTTCTAAAGGTCTAAAGATCTTGATCCCTATATACCCCTCTGTATTAGTGTCCTAGGACCACTGTAACAAATGACCACAAACCGGATGGCCTAAAACAACAGAAAGCTATTCTCTCAAAGTTCTGGAGGCCAGAAGTCCAAAATCAAGGCGTCTTCCGCAGGGTTGGTTCCTTCTGGAGGCTTCAGGGGAGTATTCTGTTCCATGCCTCTTTACTAGCTTCTGGCGGTAGTGAGCAATCCTTGACATGCCCTGGCTTGTAGATACCTCACTCCTGTCTCTGCCACCATTATCACATGGCCTTCTCTGTCTCTGTATCCTTGTATGGTACCATTGTAAGGACACCTGTCCCTCTGGAGTCATTGGATTATGGGCCTGCCTGAACCAAGTATGACCTCGTCTTGATTTGATTATATCTGCAAAGATCCTATTTCTAATTAAGGTCATATTGACAGGTTCGGGGGGTTAATTTTCAATATATCTTTGTGGGGGGCACATTTCCACCCATAATACCTTTCTTCCACCACCTTCATAGTAATGCCTTCTCCATCTTGTGGATTGACCTCCACTTAGTTTTTTAATGGAATCCGAACAGCCATTTCACCTGAACAGCTAAGAGGTCAAAATAATACACCTCTGTTACTAAACAACACTGGCTGCCCTTTTCACATAGATGAAATGTAGAAATATTGTCAGAATTGTTCAAATCTGACACACCCAAAATGTCGTGCTTCATGGAATCATTTTAGAGAAGAATATATCTGTCTCAGCCTTGGACCCATAATCCTCACTTCTGCATATCCTTTTCTATCCAACAGAAGTGGGGTTTTTTTTCTTGTTGTTTGTTTTGTTTTCATTTTTGTGGATTTTTTACTTAACCAGCTATTCGGTTTCATTAAAATTACATATTTATTCTTTGCCTTGTACCAGAAATTATTTAAAGCATTTCTGTGTGTATGTGTGTGTGTGTGTACGCGCGTGCATGCATAAAACAACATGGTGTTAATTAAAGGTGGGGTCAAAGAAGGAAAAAAGGAACAAAATGAAAAGGGAGGCAAGGTAGATCTTTGGGTACATTCCATCATGCCAGGCGGGTCACAGATTTTACTTTCCTAACAGCCAGGATGGAAAGGGAGGGCCTGCAAGTTTCACACTGCCCAGAGTTTTGTGGGGCCGGAAATCAACTCTGCACACCAGTTTGGAGGATTAAAGTGAAGCACATTTCAGCAAAAGCAGTTCTGCTGGGGGCGGGGGGAGTAGAGGGAAAGGTGGCAAGTTGATGGGACTCACATTTCTGTCTCTGCTAATCTGATTCGGTCTGGCATAAATGCAGAACCATTTCAGGGAGGGATTGAGTCCATTTCTTTCAAACAGTTCTTTATGAACATTGTGCCTTTCTAAATCTGTTTATCACCTTCACCCTTCCACTTCTTAGATGGGTAGTCAGTGAAGAAGTAAAAATAGTAGCCTCTCTGGATTTGGGTAAACCTTCATTCACCTACCTGAGGCATGCTCTAACGTATGTGGGATTACCATAGAAATTTTTTTTTTATATGAAGTCATTTACTTTGCTCTAAAAATGTGTGCGTGTTTGTGTATCTAGTGCAGCTACTTATGTGCGTCATGCCGGGGCGGGGGGGGGGTCCTTATTTCTGAATATTCATTCAAATTTCTGTACTTAACAGAGTTACAAAGAGAAGTGATGATAGTCAAAACACAGACATATTCAATAGTGATCAAACCACTTAATAAGTTTAGCCCCCATTCTAGCATATCATTTCCTTCCTAGCATCCTACCCACCCATCCGGCCAGGGTTTTGTTGTTTGACTTCTTGTTGATCGCTGATACTGTACAGTGCAAATAAATTGCAGATTGGGCAAAAGATCAAGGACTTCACAAGGGCAGTGAAAGGAAAGCTTGAGGGAAACACACAACCACTGACACTGAGGCTCAGAAGCGTAGGATTAGCTAATAGTTGAAGAAGAAAACTACAGTACCAGTGACATCAGTGGGAAGTCTTTAAATGCCAAAGGAATCATTTGAGTATCTCATGATTGGAAGACCCTTGAGAAAACTGTTGTTGCCTTGGTGATTATTTGTTCTCTGATTTGCTCTAAAGGACTGACCTAAAGTGATGAATGTCATACAGCACTGTACTGTAATTTTGTTAGAACAGTTACAGACACAATTACTGTTTGGTTCATTCTTTGTTCATTTGGAGAAATGGTATGTTAGTTGCAGTTATAACCTACAAATTAAGTCATTAAATATTTTATGAACTTGTTTGTGAGTTTGTAATTTTTTTGAAGGTGCAATCTTAACCTTTTTTTTGTTACTATTTACTATTAAATTTTGACCTTTTATGTCAATTTACCTTAAGTGACCTTTTTTGGTCTTAATTTATCTTCCATTAATGAGCATCTCCACTGTCTATTTGTTTCAGCTATAAGGGGTGTGGTATGTTGGCGTATCCCCTCAAAATTCCCAGAACCTGAGAATATGACCTTATTTGGAAATAGGGTTATTGCAGTTTGTAATTGATTGCTAAGATGAAGTCATGTGGAGTAAGGTGGACCCTTAATCCACTCTGACTGGTTGTAAGGAAAGGAGAGGAGACACAGAGACACTTTCAGAGGGCAGATAGCACGGGAAGAAACAGATACACGGAAAGAGTGCCATGTGGTGAATGGGTCTACAAGCCAAGGAACACCTGGGCTTGCCAGCAACAGGAGAAGCAAAGAAGCGTGGCAGAGGTTCTTCCTTGGAGCCTCAGAAGGGACTTCTAGCCTCTAGAACTGTAAGAAAAGAAATTTCTGTTGTTTGAAGCCACCAGTTTGTGGTAGTTTGTTATGCCCTAGGAAACTAATACAGGGAATTTTCAGAAAATTACTCTGCTGGTCCATAGACTACATGTTAATTTTCAGAGCCCAGGCCCAGAGAAGTATTACGTCAAGTTGGAAATAAGGTGAAAAGTGATTTCACTGGCCCAAACTCAATATGGCTTAAATAACTTGCAGTATTTTCTGTATTAAATAAGTAGCTTCTTGTTTAAAGATAAATGGATCATTTCTGTTAATAACTGAGCTGGAGGCAGGTTTCACTAGTATAGGGTATCAGCACACAATTCTCTATTCAGATGTGCATCAATCGGTACCTGTGTTTC
Source organism: Zalophus californianus (assembly GCF_009762305.2). NCBI lineage: Eukaryota > Metazoa > Chordata > Mammalia > Carnivora > Otariidae > Zalophus > Zalophus californianus. The sequence goes on along the minus strand of NC_045595.1, from coordinate 39,607,583 downwards.
ATGGCAGCTTTCAAGAGAAGACTGTCCCTAGCAACTTCTACTTAAAACCAATACATTATCTTTTACATCAGGCTCCATATAGGTGTTTTGGGCGGGGGATTCTGAAGTTTGGAACTGGTTCTTTTCAATAGACAGGAATTATATGATTATATGCCATTATCATCAATACCCTTTAAAAAGAAAGCTGATGTGCTGTTTGTCCCAGATGGAACCAGGGGTGTGTGTATGTGTGTGTCCTTTGAAATTAAAAGGCCAAGTCAGTGTATTCCATCATCTGGTATGAAATGTTTGTTGAACTGCCTCACTGGAGCCCTGTCTTACATTATCAGTTGCTGGCTCTAGTGTCAGTATGTCATGGCTGGCAGGTTAGTGGGTTTTGGCAGAGGAAATGAAACCTAGTCAGTTACTACGAGATTTATAGTAGATCTGCTATTGCAGGAAGTGGTGAAAAGTTGATTGATAGTTGGAGACAAAACTCTACGACAAGAAACAGGATGTATGCTTTCTATTTATACCCAGGTTTTCCTACATTTTAGGGCTCCTTTTGCACTTGGTTTTGGCTCTTTCATAGGCCATGCAGTCCCTCACCCTTTAACTCAATCATCAAAATATAAAATAATGGAGGAGATTTTCTGTTAGCTTAGCCATGATAAAGGCACGTATTTCCAGCTGTTACTGTTACTCTTTCCTGGTAGTTGTATTTACTGGAACTTGTCAGAGAGCCGTTTTTAATTTTTAAAAAATCCTCCAAATAGGTTATTATTTCACATATACAAACAGAATAAAAGCTTTTTTAAAAGTTACATGGTAGGATTACATTTCCAAAAACTTTCTAAGGAAAACCTGTTTTGAGTATCTTTTTAAAATATGACATTACTGTGATCCACTTGTCATGTCTCTTTTCAAAGGATGAATCTCTTCACTCCTGATTGAATACATTCTTAACAAGTAGCTGCTCTTGACTTAGATATAAAATATATACCATAAGTACAACTAGTAACTCAGTGTATTCATTACTTTATATCTGAATGTACCTGGGTTTTGTAAGCCTTCTGGTTAACTAATAATGTCACTCGACAAAGCTTTGACCTGAACTAGCTGGTCTGTTTTGAGTGTAACAGTGAAAAACCACTAACTACATTAAATGAGGTGCTTTCTGAAATGGAAAGGGCCATTGCAGAGTTAGGTTCTAGAATTTACAAGGAGTGGCAGATTTAGAACCGACTCTAATTGTACCAGTAGTTGAAAGAACAAAAAGCTCCTCTTTCATGGCTTAATTTTTTTTTCTCCAAATGAAGAGGGTTTTTTTTTTTTTTTTTTTTTATAGCAAACAATGATTGCTAAGTAATCTGTGTGAAATAGTTCAATAGAAACAAACCCAACTTTCATTCCTTGGACCATTAGGTCATATTCTACATCAATGATGTTTTGAAATTTTTAATTCCTTTTTATTCTAGCATTCTTTAAGTGGAGAATTCAGAATGCTTCTTCCATAAACTTAAGGTTTCTATCACAACTAATAATTTAGGAAACTAGCCAGCTTGAGGTAGTAGTAAAAGTGGGATTAATAAGAAATAGAGATGAGTCAGCATGGTGAAGAATCATAAATGAACATAGAATTCTTTTTTTACATAATTTTTTTTAAAAAGATGTATTTATTTCAGAGAGAAAGAGCATGAGTGGGAGGGGCAGAGGGAGAGAGAGTATCTTGAGCAGACTCCATGCTGAGCGTGGAGCCCAACGTGGGGCTCGATTTCATGACCCTGAGATCATGACCTGAGCTGAAAACAAGAGTTGGATGCTTAACTGACTGTGCCACCGAGGTGCCTCTTTTTTTTTTTTTTTTTTAACATATTCTATACAAATGGGTCACTTTAAATGTAATACAGCAGTTAAAGTGAGAAACAAACTGAAGGATGAAAATTCACATTACCTGGTAACTGGCACAAGTCCTCTTAGGGTCACATGGCTCATCTGGGCTACTGCCCTGCCTGCCAGAGTGGATCCTTTTTAGTCTCACATACGTGGGGTATGCTGGGTCTGAAAAGAGCCAGGATTACAGGTGAGAGGCTTTGAAATCCAGATTTATTCTGTTATACACGACAGATACAGTATAGTAGATAATAACAAAGATCCAGATAGTTTCAGCTTGAGAGTTGACACATCTACTCTTTTCACTGTATCCACAAAAATAATCCAGATGTTTTCTTCCAGTTCTAAGCCTCTGTCTTTCAGGCTCAGACGTGCACTTCATTGAAGCTTGCTAAGCTAAAGCCATCAGTGTTTGCAGACTTCTGTGCTTGTGCCTGTCAGAACTTGCTCATGTGGAAGATGTTGAATAGAGCTCCAAATGGGGAGAAGTGAAGAATGTGGTCTTAGGACGGGAAGCTTTTCAGAGCCTGGATATTTGTGGGAGGCCCTGTGGCGGAGGAGTGAGCACACTAGAGCTCTAAGGCATGGGTTTCCGGTCTTGACTGTGCCTTGTTAGCTGGGTAGACTTCATCAGATCTCTTACCCCTCCAGGCTTCTGTTGTGTCATCTGTAATGTGGACAGAGATGAAACTGACCCGTGAGGTTGTCATTTGGAGCAAGTGTTTGTGGAACATCATCTTTCATATATTGTCAGAAGTATTTGTCGTGGCTAATAAGAATGAGATGTAAGGGTCACTGAAGTAAGAGCTTTTATTTTAAAATTTTGTTTCCAATATTATGATTTAGTAAGAGGCATGGTCTTATTTCGCAGAGTCCTTGCTTTTTATCTCTTAAAGCTGCAGGTTACTACCCCGAGAGGACCTGCTTCAGCAAAAAAGATGGCAGTGAACTAGCTCCTGGGCTGATAGGGCCTTAGCGCAGAGATGTTTCAGACTGGTCCACTAACTCAGACCAAATTCTTTTTTTTTTTTTTTTTTTTTTAAGATTTTATTTATTTATTTCACAGAGAGAGACAGCGAGAGAGGGAACACAAGCAGGGGGAGCTGCAGACAGAGGGAGACGGAGAAGAGGCTCCCTACTGAGCAGGGAGCCCGATGTGGGGCTCATCCCAGGACCCTGGGATCATGACCTGAGCCGAAGGCAGATGCTTAACGACTGAGCCACCCAGGTGCTCCTCAGACCAAATTCTTTACCAGTGGTCATCAAGGTTTCAAAATATATGGTGGGTGGACACCATTGACACCCACCTTGGACATGGATGTAACCATCTTACTCCATAACTGTGCTCCTCAAGGTGTCTCAAGCTGGTGAGAGCACCCAGAGTTTATAACCCTTTGGTGAATCAAAAGCTGACTTCAGCTCATCTTACCCTAGTTTTTCTCTTTACCCTATCCACCTTCCTTTTTCTAAGCTCTGGGAATTCCAGCACTGACACTCAGGGGTTTCCTTGCATCTGAGAAAGTTGCCCTCAGTGAGGGCTGTTGCCCGTGGCCATCCCCCGCCGCCCCCCCCCCCCCCCCCCCCCCCCCGGCTGCACTGTGCACCCGCCCTAGAACGCTGACTGCAGTGAAGCTTCGGGGCCCTGACTGCGCTCGTGGAGGGGCCGCAGTGGGGATGGAGCTTCCCTGCACAAAGTCATTATTACGCCACATATTCTGAGACCAAAGGGCTCATCTAGGCACTGAGGTGAAAAATACCACCTTTGTTCACTCGTTCCCATTGTCCCACCAGTTATTTCAGCTCCATTGTAACGAGGCTTCATTTTCTCAATATTATGGGATGGACTACTCTTTCAGAAGTGACCTTATCTTGTGAACTCACCCTCCTCCAGTGTGCCTCAAAGCCACTAAATGTTCTGTATGCTCATTTCACCTTTGAACTTAGAGACACATAGAAGCCATGTCAGCATGCTGACCACTTTAACTCACTGCCACCCATTTCCGTTGTCACTTCCGATTTTCCTCTTGGGGAGAGTAAAGACAGGGTTTTTAGACACCTATGGTATACTTTTCGTTGCTTCCTTCATAACAAAAGGAAAATAACTAATTCATCCAAGTTAATTAAAAAGTTTATATTTAGTATAATGTAATGTTACAAATTTAGAAAAAATACTCTCTGACGTAACATGAAATGATCTGATAAAAATAAAAAGCGCTTCATGCTGCTCTGTATAGTACTGCATTTTATTTTTTTGTATATTTAAAATTTTTGAGTAGGTATTAACATTCACAGAGGTTTCAAAATAATTTGTAGTGAAAAGCCTCCCTCTCACCATCCTCCTCCAGCTTTCTAGTCCCCACTCTTCCCCCATATAAGCTAGTATTTTCTATAGCTACCCAGGTTTATTGATAAGTATACAAGCAAATAGATGTGTTTATATTTCTTTCTCATTTTTTAACATAAAAGGTAGCCTATACTTATGGCATGCCTTTTGTTGTTGCTGTGAAATGGTTTATCTGGCTTAGCCCATGAACAGCCTCGTTCTTAGGCAGCCATGGGCCCTTCCTTTGCGTGGAGTGTCCGTAACTTATTTAACCAGTCCCATAGTCAGGGGCATTTGGTTGTTTCCCATTTTGGAGTATTAAAAACAATGCTGGATTAATAACCTTGGGCCTCTGTCCTGTAGCATATGTGTTTAATTTCCAGATGTGGTATTGCTGGGTCAAGGGTATGTACCTTTTCAATTTTGTAAGTTATTGCCAACTTCTCCTTCACAAGGGGTCAGACCTGTTTAATTTCTTACCAGCTGTGTAAGGAGGTGCCATTTCCCCCACAGCCTTGCTAGTCGTGCTATCTAATGTTTGGATTTTTGCCACTGTGATAAATGAAAAATGTATCTCAGAGTGACTTTAGTTTGTACTTCTCTTATTTGACTGGAGTTGAACATCTTTTCATATGTTTAAGAGGCATTTGTATTTCCTTTTGTGGGAATTGTCTCCTTATGTCTTTTGTCCATTTTTCTGATGAATTGTTATATCCACTTTTAAGAACTCTGTTGGGGAGATTAGGCCTTGCTCTGTGACATGAGTTGAGTTGCCAATATTTTTCTCAACTTTGCTTTAGCCTTTTGACTTTATGTTTTGTTGGTTTTTGTTGTTGTCTTATAGAAGTTTTTTTTTTTAATTAAATTTGTCAATCTTTGTGGCTTCTGGATTTTTTTTAAAATTTTATTTATTTAGGGGCGCCTGGGTGGCTCAGTTGGTTAAGCGACTGCCTTCGGCTCAGGTCATGATCCTAGAGTCCCGGGATCGAGTCCCACATCAGGCTCCCTGCTCGGCAGGGAGTCTGCTTCTCCCTCTGACCCTCTGCCCTCTCGTGCTCTCTATCTCTCTCATTCTCTCTCTCTCAAATAAATAAATAAATAAATCTTAAAAAAAAATAAATTTTATTTATTTATTTGACAGAGAAAGACAGCACAAGCAGAGGGAGTGGCAGAAGGAGAGGGAGAAGCAGGCTTCCTACTGAGCAGGGAGCCCGATGCAGGGCTCGATCCCAGGACCCTGGGATCATGACCTGAGCCGAAGGCAGGCACTTAACTGACTGAGCCACCCAGGTGCCCTGTGGCTTCTGGATTTTAAGTCATAGTTAGAAAGGGTTTCCTCATTCTAGAGGCATAAAGGGGATCTCCTCCATTTCCTTGTAATACTTTATTTGCTTCTTTTTTTTTTTTTTTTTTACATTTATCTGTTTTGGGATTTATCTTGGTGTGTCACATGAAGTATGGCTCCAACTTTATTTTGTTGTTCCTGGGCCAATTAATGAATAGTCCTAATATTTCTTCTTCAAATGGCTTTCAAGGTCCAAAAAGTTGGCAGCTCTTGCAGAAGCCTTAAAGGAAGTGTCGCTGACGAAGGCCCAGCTGGGACTAGACCTGGAAGCGCTGGAAGCCGCAGCTCTTCTTGTGCAGGAGGAGGAAACGGCAGTAGAAGCAGCCCGTTCCATTTCCAGGCAGCAGACCCCTTTCTCCAGTCCTGAGGCAAGTGATTCCGAGGAAGCAGACAGCACCACGTCCTCTGAGACTGAGGGCTCGGACTCAGAACAAGGGGAGCTCACAGGAAGTGAATCTGAGACAGCAGATCCCTTGCGAGGCCCCTCCCTGGAGGGAGGCAGCACCCTGCTTATTGTCAATGGTGGGGTGTGCAGAAACTCAGCCACCGAGACCTCACATGGCGGTCCTGGAAAACCGCCTGCCTCCTCCCGGGCTCTTGGAGGGTCCGGGCCGCTGATAGAGGAGCTTGGAGAGCACCTGAACTCGACAGTTCAAGTTTCTGAACTCAAGGACTCGGCTGCTGGAAGCCACAGCAGCGTGCGGGCCAGAGGTGACTGGCAAACACCAAGTGATTGACTCCGAGTGGTTTTCCCCACCGTTGAGAATTATGTCAGATTTGGTTTCCTTTACTGAATGGTAATTCTTCATTTTCACTTTGTCCTTTTTCTTAGCATATACAACGCTGTTTTTCAGTGAGCTGATGTTGATACCTGTTGGTTTCCTTGGTACAACTTTAAAAATAAAGTTTTAAAGTATTTTTGCTAAAGTAGAATTAATATTGAAGATGAACTAACAGTTCGGCCAGAATCTCTAGAATGTAGAGCCCATTCATATGGTTTTTTTCAAGATTTTATTTTTAAGTAACCTCTACACCCAATGTGGGGCTCGAACTCACAACGCTGAGATCAAAAGTCACAAGCTCTACCAGCCAGCCAGGCTCCCCCATTAATATTTTTAGTAGCCTCATCAAGGGATACTTGACATAGAATAAACTGCACGTATTTAAAATGTACACTGTGGTTAGTGCTGACATGTATATGCACGAAATGAAATCATCACTGCAGCCAAGATTCTCTACCTTACCCATCATTCCCAAGTGCCCTTGTCCCCCTCTGTTACCCCTCTCCCTTCCCCCCTCGTGCCACCCACCCCTCCATTCCCCAGCAAGCACTGATTTGCTCTGACACTGAACGTTAGTTTGCATCTCCTAGGATTTAATGTAAATTGAATTATAGTAATATGTACTCTTGTAAAAATTAGGCTTATTTCACTCACTATAATTATTTTCAGATTTGTCGATGTAGCATGTATTCAAGAGGCATTTTTTAGAAAGGTTTTTGTTTTTTCTCGTATCTGAGTAGTAGTATTTCATTGGATAGATTTTTCCATTCACCTAGTGATGGACATTTGGGTTGTTTCCAGCTTTTGGCTGTTACAAATAAAACCGTTACGAACATTTGTGTACAAGTCTTTGTGTGGACATATGCGTGCTGCGTTTCTCTTAGGTAAATATCCAGTGGTGGAATGGCTGAGCCGTATGGTAGGTGTATGTTTAACAGACTGTGTCCCAACATGGCGGTACCAGTTCATGTGTCCACCGGTAAAGTAGACTTCCAGGTCCTGCACATTCTTGTCATCACTGAGTGTGATCTGTTTTTACCATTTTTATCATTTTAATAGGAGTGAGGTGGTATCTCACAGTGGTTTTAATTTTCATTTTTTTAAGACTTCTGTTGGTGAGCCTCTTTTCAGATGCTTACTTGTCATCCACAAATCTTTGGTGAAGTGTCTGTTCAAATCTCTTGCCTTTTTTTTTTTTTTTTTTTTAAAGCTGGGTTGCTTGCTTTCTTATTTTTGACTTTTGAGAGTTCTTTATAAATTCTGGATACAGATCCTCATTATGAGTCATCTTTGCACACCTTGTAACCTTCCATTGGGTGCCACACATTGTAAATTTCACCTTGCTGAATATGTAGCCTTATCTTCTTCAGCTTTGGGGATGCAGTTAAGTTACTTGAAAATAGTTTGATCTTTGCACGTCTTGCTTGTGTAATTTGTTAGGCAGGTCTGGAACAGTGTTCAGTCTAGGATGAACTATTGCCCGGTATGAAGGAAAGATTTTCCCATGCCCCTGGAACTACAGATTTTCCAGTCTGGGTGATGGAAATAGGCACCTGGGTGAATGCTGAGCACTGTTCCCTCTAATGCTTTCAGACGGTGCTTTTCCAGGATGACACAGTCTCGGCAATAAGTACTCTTGTGAGTATTAGAGGGGCCCTCTCCAGATATCTGGCCTTCTCTGCCGCTCTCTCTTCTCTGGTCCTCTGTCTTGCAAATGCTGGCTGCCTCGGTCCCTGCTCATCCTCAGCTCTGTCTCCTCACCTTGGGAGTCCGCTGGAGTCCCTGCTCATGCAGCCTGGATGGTGTCAGCTCAATAACGCAGCTCACTGGGTTGGTTTCTTATCCCTCAGGATCATGTCTCTCATTGCCTGACATCCAGTGTCTTGAAAATGATTGTTGCATGTACTATTCCTGTTTTTCTTCTTTGGTTATGTTGGGTGGGAGAGTAAATCTGGTGTTTATTACTCCATCTTGATTGGAAGTGTAAGTCTCCATTAATGTTTTCAATGTGAATTTTCCCACTTGAGTGTAAGCTGCCAGGGAGCGGGTTCTGTGTCGTGTCTGGTTACCACTGAATCATCAGTGCCCATATTCTCATTGCTCCATAAATATTTGCTGAATGAATGAACAAATGAAATAAATCAATTTGCTCTAGGGGGGAAATGAAATGAAATCTGATCTGTATTAATCTCGGTAGCATTTTTATTTCAGGAAAGGGTTTGCTCCTTTTTACTCTAGGTTTATATAGGTTTCGAGTATTTGTATTTCCAATATAAATTTCAGTTTGTATTAACAGGATAGTTGGGGTGACTGTGCCATTTGACACACATGTTAACTCCTGAACACTTTAGCAGCTTTGTCGGAATGTGTTCAAGACTTTCCTCGGGCTCCCTGGAGAGCTTCAAAATCCCTATGACCATTGAAAATGCGTTTCTTCTCGGTGGCACATTACCTGAAGGCAGTTTGAAAATGCACTGTTACTCCCCTCGTTCACTTCTACTGACGTCAAGTTGAGCAGAGCCACTTTTGTCTAAAAGTTTAAAGCCATGGAAATTCTTCTACCAACTCTGTCCTTTCTTAGTTATCTACACAGGATCTACTTCTGTGAAGTTTGCCATGGGTAGAAAAACCTGTTACTCTCTTTCTCAGAGAATGAGCAAACATCCTTCCCGGACATCCTCAGAGCAGAGGAGCTCATTAAACAACTCTCCTGAGTATCAAAGACGATACGAGTGGGCACCTTAATTTTCGACTCCGTGTCTGCCGTGTTTCTTTTACCTATGTTCACAGAGGGTTAAAGCTTTGTGATATCACATTACCCTGTCTTTGTTTAAGATGAGTTAAGAACACTACACCACGTCTGTAACCCAAAATAAGTCCAAAGGTACTGCCTTTTATTTGATTTTTTTTTTTAACTTGACAACCTGCCATGCAACTCTAGGGATCTCCTGTAACCATATGAGTTTCCCAAGAACCCTGGGTGATGGGAGAAACAAATTTATTGGGGAAAGAGCAGGAGAGGACCTCAGCCACTGGTCGGAGCTCAGTGGAAGCAACTAAGGCTTTGGGGTTGATGAGGTGAGGAGGTGAGTTCCAGAGCTAGAGCTCAAGGGTGACCAGCCCACAAGGGGGTACACCCACCTCCGAACCACCTCTTTCCTTTTGAATCTGGGAATAGAGCTATTTTCCTGCTTATCTTAAAGGGTGATGAGACTGTATGTTCAAAACACTCGATGAACTGTAAAGTATTAAACCAACATGAGGGTTTATTACTCTTCTCTGACTTCCCAGAGCTGAACAGGGCTCTGTTCAGCTACCTGCCAACAGGTCACTGGGGGGGCCGGCACTGTGAAAATGAGTCAGCCCTGTTAATCGCTCCAGAGGCATGCCAGTGGTAAAAGTCTACACAGTTCAGCAGATTAGAGAGAAATATTAATTATGTCAATGAATCACAGCACTGCCTCATCTTCTGGGTTTGCATTATCGTTGACCTGTTTTTCTGTGTTCTGTCTCTCCTCTCCCATTATCCTTGAAGAATAATCCAGGGCCTTGCCGTGGGCATGATGTTTTAGGTGCCAGTAACTCTGCCCATATCATCTGTCACTGGCACAGGATTAATTTACAAATGAGACAGGGCTGCTCCCTACCACTTTCTGAGTTGGTTGAGCAGCTGGGGGCCTGTTTTCACACCTGCTGGTGGAAAATCCACTTTGGTTGTAGGGATCAAATTCTATGACGAAGAACTTCAGGAAGGAGAGAGAGGGTCAAGTTTTCTCTGCTGTAAGACTTCATAAAAAATTGTTTTTATTAGAGGGGCCCCTGGATATCTATTTTGTTACAAAGAGATTTTTATTATCTTATAACTAGAAATTGCCCTATGTAGTCAGTGGTGACAAAGATACCTCTAAAAAGAAATAGAAATGAGTTAAAGACAATGTAGGAATTAAACCTTACTCAAAAGTACACCGAACCTTCATAACGTATTACAAAATACTTGAATATGCAAAAGTCCCCTCGAATCAACTGATCGGTCATGTAATGATGCTGCATGTCAGGTGGAATGAAGTGAAACTTCATAAACAAATCTGTTTGGTCAGGCATCTCCATTAAAGCGAGTCAGAAACTGCAAATGTTTCCTTAACATCATTCCGTCTGAATCCCCGACGGCATTCCTGTTTGTGATCTGCTCTCTTTCCCGGCCGTTCTCCGAGTGCATTATATATAGTTGCAATCCATACCAAATGAAGGAGGCATTGATTAGACTTGATTTAAGGCAGCAAGTGATAAATGCAGCTGGAAATTGATTCATGCCTCTCAAGTGACTGGGGCACAGCCATCCACAGTTGACACAACTCTTGTCTCAAGGCTGGAGAAAACAAACAGGGAAACATGTCAGACAGATAAATGACTTCGCTGTTTTGAGCTCTCCGTGGAGGCCATTTGTTTTCCTAGATAAGGAAGACTGCTCTCCAAAGTCATGAAAAGAAAAGCCAGAGGAAAAGGATGAATGTGGAATTGGATGCCTGAGCCCTTGGGAAAAAAACCCCGAACAGAAAGGATTTACCTCTGGGAAGGATCTTGCTAGGAGGCTCTGCTCTGTCCTCTCCTTTGGCCTCAGGGGTGCTGCGGGCCATGAGTTGGCCATGCCAGCCCCACTCCAGCCAGGCCCGCGTGCTCAAGGCTCTGTCTCCAGGACCCTAAGTGATGGCAGTGGTATGCTGTGGTCCACGTTCTTCCCAGGGAGACATTTCCCAACGACTCTCCTTCGAGTGAGCAGTCAGGGGAAAAAGCAGCAAGAATGGCGGAGTGACTTGACAGCCCCGCTTACAGAATTTGTTTGACAACCAGTCTAGAACCCTCCCGCCTCCCGAATGCAGTAGCCCTCTGGCAATCCAGTGCCTCTCAGGGTGCCTCTCCCACAGTACATGGTTAAATATTTACTGTATTTTTGCTTTGTGTTAAACTCTCACCTCGACATGTTCGCTCATGCACTTTCTCTTTTTGCATAGGTGGACACTTCATCCTTCACGGCCCCATTCAAATGTCACCTCCTCTAGAAGGTCGTCCTTCATTCTTCCTGGCTGGAAATTATTTCCCTCCTCCGAACTCCTATGCCACAGAGCATCGGGTTCCAGAATCCTTGTGTTCGGAATTTTGTAAAATTAAAATTAGAAAAAAAAAAACCACCGTGGAATGCAGAGGGCTACCGACATAAAGCCGCCAACACTTGATTTTGCATATACAGTTGACCCTTGAACGACACAGAGATTAGGGGTTGAAAATCCACATACAACTTTTTACTCCCCAAAACTTTACTATTAGCCTACTGTTGCCCAGAAGCCTTACAATAACATAGTGGACACATATTTTGTATGTTACACGTATTATAGAATGTGTTCTTATGATAAAGTAAGCTAGAGAAAATGTTATTAAAATCATAAGGAAGAGAGGGGTGCCAGGTGGCTCAGTCGGTTAAGCATCCGACTCGATCTCAGCTCAGGTCATGATCTCAGGGTCCAGCTTGGTGCTCAGCGCAGAGTCTGCTTGAGGTTCTCTCTCTCATTCTGCCCTTCCTCCCACTCCCATGTGCATGCACATGCACATGCTCTTTCTCTAAGTAAAATCTTTTTAAAAATCATAAGGAAGAGAAAGTATATTTACAGTACTGTATTAATTGAAAAAAATCGGTATGGGGATCCTGGGTGGCTCAGTTGGTTGGGCGACTGCCTTCGGCTCAGGTCATGATCCTGGAGTCCCGGGATCGAGTCCCACATCGGGCTTCCTGCTCGGCGGGGAGTCTGCTTCTCCCTCTGACCCTCTTCCGTCTCGTGCTTTCTATCTCTCATTCTCTCTCTCTCTCAAATAAATAAAATCTTTATAAAAAAAAAAAAGAAAAAAATCGGTATGTATTAGTGGAAACGCCCACTTTTCAAAACCCATGTTGTTCAAGAGTCACCTGGATAGGTATACTCACCCAGCCACCAAAACCATTCTTTCATAAAAGCACGTTAACATCAAAAAAGTAAAAGGACATTTCAGAATCGAAGTCTGTCCTCTAAACTGAACATATTTAGCTTCAAGAGAAACTCTTTTCCTTGAGAACCAGAGTTGGATTCATCAGAATTTCCCTGCCGTGCCGTGTGTTTGCCCAGCACGGACATCTGGCCTGTCCAGGTGCCTCCTCACAGCTCTTCCTCAGCTCTGGAGCGGCTGCTGTGTTTTAAAGACGGTGTTTTAAAGACAGTACACCTTTGAATTAGGGATGAGACTAGACTCTCCTAAGAGCCGTCACATGGTGAGCCTCCGCCTTGTGCCAAAGTCTATGTGAGGCCTCTCTTGTTTTAAGCATGTCAAGCAGGGACTGTGTCTGCACTTCGGTTCTTCTCTAGGCACAGACCCGCCACTGGAGGAGGCTCTGCTCCTGCATCAGGGGTGAACTTGACCCAAGGGCAGGCTGGGGCTTCTCCTGGCCTGGAAAGCTTGACTAAACCAGGGGTGCTTCTGTGCTTCTGGCAGCATACTTGGGCCATCTGAGAAGTTTTAAAGAAACAGCCTCCTCTGCAGGCAATGGAATAGGGATCTCTTTGGTGTCTAAACAAGCAAGAGCTGGGATAATCAGAATTGTGTTCTCAGAAATTGACACGGGCAAGTGCAGAGCATAATAGGCCCTTGGCAGTGGTTGCTGAGGGTGAGAAATGCATTGAGAAAAGTCACAAAGCAGATCTGGAGTCAGTCCTGCAAACTCAGGAAAGAGAAGAAATATGAATTAGTAGAATCTATGTAGCAGAGAAAATACCAAGGAGAGGATGAAGACACCAGCTCGTCAAGGAAATGCGAGTGGCTGGGCGCCCAAGGATGCAGACGCGTGGAGTTAAGTCACATTCCTCTCTGAAATGAAGATTCAAACATCTCTGCCCTGAGGTCCCAGAGCAGCCTGGGGTCCCCGTATCACCATTTCATGAATCTCAATTCCTTGTGACTTGACGCTATGATTGTTCTTACTCGTTCAGAGGGCATCCGTGTCCCATATTGCTGATCAAATTGGAGGCCTTTCTTATAGATAACGGGAAAACTGACCAAACTACTTCAAACAATAATGAGGGTTTATTAGTTCATGAACTGAGAAGTCCAGCCACAGAATGGATTTCAGGAGAGGCTTATCCCAGCTGCCCAATGATGGGACCAAAGCCCTGTTTCTTGTAGTTTCTCTGCTCTCCCATCCTTAAGTGTTGATTTCATCCCAATTTTGACACTTGCCATGTCCCAAGGTGGCTTCCAGCAGCCCCTGCAGCTACCTCCTTTCTTGTTAACATCCGTCAGAAAAGAGATTATCTGTGTCCCAGCGTCTTCAGCAAGTGTCCTCAGATTCAGTCTGATTGGATCTGTGTAGGTAAATTCAGAAGCATTCACAGCTGGCCAATAAAATGGAGTGTACTGGTTGGTTTTGTCTCAGTCATGTGGCCACGCATGATGCTGGGGGTAGCCGTGGCAGTGCCCTACTTAGCTCTCTCTTCAAGGTGAGCTGACAGCTTCATGAAGGGGATGCAGTGTTCACTTGAAGGGCACACTCTCTCCAGGCTGCTCTCCTAGCCACTGATGGGCACAACCAGGTGCTAGACCTGGGCCATTCCTGCCCAATGTGGGATCCTTCCATAGGCTCTTTGCTCTAGGCTCCCTGTTGTCCTTCCAGACTTTCTGAGGTTGCATGGCTGGCCATGTGGGATCTCCTTGCCCAGTCTTTCTTTTTCTTTCTTTCTTTCTTTTCTTTCTTTCTTTCTTTCTTTTCCTTCTTTTTCTTTTTCTTTCTTTCTTTCTTTCTTTTTTTCTTTCTTTCTTTCTTTCTTTCTTTCTTTCTTTCTCTTCTTTCTTTTCTTTCTTTCTTTCTTTCTTTCTTTCTTTCTTTCTTTCTTTCTTTCTTTCTTTCTTTCTTTCTTTCTTTCTTTCTTTCTTTTCTTTCTTTCTTTCTCTTTCTTTCTTTCTTTTCTTTCTTTCTTTCTCTCTCTCTCTCTCCTCTCTCTCTCTCTCTCTCTCCCTCCACAAGTGCTAGTCCTCCTTGCTGCCTTGGGCCCTCCTCTCCTCCCTTCTTCTCTTTCTCTGAGGTTGCACTTATAATACTTTCTTGGCTTTTGCTTCCCCCAGGACCCACCTGAGACACCCTAGTTATCCCAACTAGGGACAACTCTGGACGAGCCTGATTTTCAAAAAGAAGCTCAGCTCAAACATACTTTGCCCCACAAGTGCCTGTGGGGTGATTTTTCCCACAAAACAGAAGAGGAGACCAGGTTCCAGGCCAAGTAACTTTGCCAGTCACCCATACAGGAAGGAGCAGCCTTGCGTGCAAACCCCAACTTCCCCTTTGCAGCCCCAGCTCTTTCCCAACACTAGGTGCTGCCCCTTGTAGAGCCTACTGAGGTGGCCTGAGTTGCTCAAGTTCATATGGCTCCTCTGGGGGTGGGGGAGGGTGAATTCCAGCGTATGTCCCCTCTAGTAGGCTTTTCTTGAAGCATTCACACCTGGGGGGCAGGGGTGGGGACTGTGGGTGGATGGGCTGAAACCATCCATCACTGTCTCTTCTACCGCGCAGACTGCGGGATCCACCGCCACCTTGTCGTGCTTGGACACTTGACAGGTGACACGTCCACAGAAGTGGCATCCTTTGCACATGAATCAGCCGGGCGCGGTGTTTAACAAGGAAGAGCAACGGCCCACGCTGCTCGAGCGGAGCGGGCCGGGAGAGCCGGAGCGCGGCGGCAGCAGGCGGGCCCCCCACCCCGCGGCGATCGCGGTGCCCCTGCTCCCTTGGGGCCGGGCGTGGGTGGGAGCGCCGGGCGTTTCGGCGCGCCACAGATCAATGAGGAGGCCTGCTCTCCGTTATGCGAGCCCACCCCCTCTAATACGCCGCATTGTCCACTGACGTGTCTAATTATGTGTCTTACAACCACAGAACTCCCCCCAGAGGAGCGGGGCCCTTCTGGCGGAAGGAGGAGCACGATTGCTCCATCTGTTCCTCGGGCGCCCACGGGAGGCGGCGGGCGGGCACGGGCGAACTGCGCGTGCGCGCGGGCGGGGCGGGGCCGGGGCGGGGCCGGATGGCCGCCGAGCGCAGGTGCCTGGAGAAAGGGGATCCCAGTGGCAGGTGCGGATGCCAAGCTCGCCGCGGCGGAGTCTCTGTTTAATTAGTGTCGACTGAGGGGGCTGTCTTATTTAAGGATTATAGGAGACAGGTTCAGATGGAGTTCTGAGCCGAGCTCGAGGAGGTGGCAGGCTGGAAGCTGCTGGGGAGGGGAGACACCTGCGTCTTTAATTGAGACTGGCACGCTCAGAATTTCCTGATATGTAAAAACAATCACCTGGAATACGGGGAGGCTCTAGGAGAGAAGTCAGCATGCTCCCGTCCTCCACCTTCCTCCCAAGCGGACTACATTGTTCTTTGGCGAAGCAGATCCCCAAATCACAAGCATATCATTCCCCTCCCAGTAACACTGTGTGTGCGGGATCTGGCTCTAAGGGTCCATGAAAGTATCACCTGCAGAGGATGGCAGAGAGAAGATGACCAAAAATAGGCTCTCCTTGGAACCAAATGCTACCATCAGCTTCCATGTGCCTAGTCCTTTACAGTTTGCAAAGTGCTTCCTTCTGCCTTGCCTCCCTTTCAACAGGGACAGGCAGGGGTGGTCCCATTTTAAAGCAAGGAACCTGAGAGGCACGCAGGCTTTTGCGGGGTGGGCACTCAGGGCACTGGGGCCCCAGGAGTCATGAAAGATCTCCCAAGAAAGGATGAACAGGAGGTTGGTCGAGTGGAGGGAAATTGGGGTGCAGTGTATCCCAGGTGGAAGGTTGTGATGGCAACCAGATTGCTTGGAATGATTGGGACAGAGGGGGTAGGGTTAGCCCAGCTAACCTTCCCAGGATTGGGAAGTAGCTTATAGAATGCTACATTAAAGTTGTGGACCCAAACTCAAATGTGGATCACATAAAGAAAGAGAAAGAGGGGAAGAAAACCCAGTACCACAATAACTGAAAAGCAATTGAATATTTACTGCAGTCCTTTGTGAATTTTATCGTAAGCAGAGCAAATATTGTAAAGTCTTCTCCCGTTCTCTCTTGCATAACCTCACTCTCTTGCTCTCTGTCACTCTTTTATCGTGGTCGCTGCCCCGAAAGAGTCACCTTTCTCCCTCCAGACTTCCTCAGTCTCTTTCAGACTCTACCCTCACAGCATCTCTCTCACCATCCCTCCCTCCTTCTTGCTTTCAGTGGCTGTGATTTAGATCCTACAGTACCTGTCTTCCCTTCCAATAGGAATTCCACTGCCTTGTGGCTCCTTCGGAGTTGACAAACTAGCACTCAAGGGCCAAGTCCATCCTGTTACTTGTTTTTGTTCAGCCTGCAAATGGACTATGTTTTTTTAAAATACATATATCTGAAGCAATTGAAAAGAACTTGTAGAAATTTGTTCTCTCTCTTGTTATGTAAGTACCTACATAATAGCTGTGAGTTGGCCTCGGCCTACAAAGCCTAAAATACTTTACAATTTGCCTTTTATCAGAACAAGTTTGCCAACCTCCCAGGTTAGGAGAAATGGGATATGCATACTTCTCCAGGAGCATCTTGGATTCCAGGCCTATAGCTTCTGGGCTTTTCCAAGCCCTCCTGGGGGAGGTTTTGCAGGAAGGTGGGATGAGAGGTATGAGGCCCCTGCATGGCAAGTCTGTGGAGAGGGAAAACTTACGGGAAGGGGACAAAGCCGGCTTTTGAAGGAAACCCATCCACAACTGTCACAGGGGCCAGCCAGGACCATACTTGTTTTTTCAGGCTGGGGGTTGCCTTCCATTTACCCGATCATTCCTAGGACTAGGAATGGTAGAGTTCCACTTCAAGATTCTCTTTCCAAAAGCTGTGGACAATTTCCCTTTTTGTTGTCCTGCAGTAAAGATGGAGGCCAACCCAGCGTCCAATCACCTGAGAGATTTCATATTCCAGAGACGGATAACCTGGCAGGTCAAGCATGTCTCGGTGGATTATTTTCCACCAAGAGGTAAATAGCTTACCCGAGATGCCTTCCCAGAACATGTAACATATAGAACCATGGAACACAGTCTTCTCCCACTGTTGGGTCTCTTTCTATATACCATGATACACTCTTACTGCCTCTTATCTTGGGAGACCTTCTCCTGATTTTTAATTTTTTTTATTTTTTTTCCTTTGAGCGTTTTAAAAACCTTGTCATCCTAAGCATCTTCCCGTAATCACCTGGGCCACCTTTTTGTCTGCCTGGCATCCTCTTGGGGAAACCATTCCTGACCTCTGTAATAATGCTGCTTATTCCCTGCCTATCTGAAGGGCTGAAATTACCGTATAATCCCACAGTAGAGTTGGACCCGTGGCCCAGGTCTGGCCAATCAGAATATTCGGTTCTTCTCTCTGGCCACAGTGATTGGTTCAGGGATGGGCAAATGTCCCAAGGCCAGCCAATGAAATTCCTCTTCAGAACTTGGGCCAGAGCTATTAGAAATGATACTTTTTCTTCTCAATCGGTATACAGGAAGAAAGCTATTTTTGAGCTATTGATGAGTATCTTTGTAATCACGTGGATAAAACCTTCCTGGAAAAGGAATATCATATACGAGAAAGCAGAGATGGAGAGAAGGAAGGAGATGGGAAAGACAGAGAAAGGGATGGAGAGACAGATCTGACATCATTTCAAATTCAGCGTTCAGCTGTTCCTGAAGCTAGTTCATTCCTGGATCATTCAATTACCCAAGCCAGTAAATTGCCTTTTTTTTTTTTTTTTTTATTAAGCTGACATGGGTAGGATTCTTTTACTTGTATCCAAATACTTCCTGAGCAATGTAGGGGCTTTACCAGGTCTCTTGGGACGTTGGATGCCGCCCCTTAGCAACCCCCGGCCCTTTGTCATATAATTTTCAGTGCCCCTATGCTCTGACTCTGGACTTTGAGCAAGCTGCTTTGGCCCCTGGGGATGTTTGCACATATGATGCAGGCACAGTGGGGCTTATCCTCTCTTTTGCAGCTCTTGGAGCCCTTCTGCCAACATAGGAAAAACCCAGTGTAGCCCGTGGGATGATACATAAAGCCCAGGCAAGCTGTCCCAGCTGAGGCCCCATCGGCCAGCCAGCCCGAGCTGCTCTGGAAACTGACAGTAGCCATAAGAATGAGGCTGGCTCAAGAATCACCCAGCTGAGCCCAGCCCAGACTTCCAGCCTGAGGAATTGTGAGCTCAAGAAATGATAGAAGTTTTAAAGCACTTCAGTTTTAATGTGGGTTCTTAAGTAACAAAAGCTGATACACAACAGAAGGTGGAAAAGGTATTTGCAAAGTGCTAAAGGAGTGGCCTTTTCCTGGCTAAGGAGAACTAGGGGCTGTGATATGGAGCTTAAACCAACCCTGGCTCTCGACCACGCGTACTTTAGCAAGGAACCAGTGGCACTTACTGAATCTGAGCCGAGCCACCCTTGTAGGCTGGGAAGTCCGTGCCTGGCACTGTCACCCAAAGCCATTCTGGGCAGGACTCACTGCAGTCACCATGGCCAGCACAGGACTGGGGATCACATGCACACCTTACAATTCATAGTTCCTCCTAGTCATGTACTATAGCTCTGATAGGAAGAGTCAGAAGGTAGTGGCTTGTTGGACATCTGCGGGATTCATAACACAGTAGCTATGTTTTTCTTCTGTAGGCCTGACTCCGTATGCTGGTAGTAAGCCTCTCTGACTTAGGGGACTTTTGTTCTTTTATTAAGGGTGATTTACTAGATAGAATTTTTCATTTTCTCCTTCTATGAGATAGCTCACATCAAATATTGAAATACTGCTGTGACTACTAGGGATGGCTCGCATTTACTGAACACTTACCAGCATCACGTGCAGGGCAAAGGGCTCTATAGGCCTAACCACCTCTCATCTTCCCTGCAACCCAGGGAGATAGGTGCTGTCCATCCCATTTTACAGATGGGAAAACTACATCCCTTGCTCAAGCACACACAGTTCTTAAATGTTGGTGTCACAACTGAAGGGAGACAGTATGGGCTACAGAAATGGGGAGGCTTCCTGGGGGACACACTTCACCTGCTTTGAAGACAGATCAGGATTTATCCCCTACTAGCTCTCTGACTGTGGGCATCTTACTAAACTTACCTGGGCCTCAGTTTCTTCTTCTGTAGAATGGAAATCATAATCTCACCTTTCCAGGTGGTTGGGGGAAAGAATTAAATGAGAAATACAAAGCTCCCAGCACAGCATTAAGCCCACAGTTGGACCTCGATCCCTTTTCCTTTTTCTTCCAGCAGAGGAGACTAGATCATACTGATTCACAGTGATTCTGTCCAAAAGAATGTAAATTCCATGAGAATGTGTGTGTTTTTCTTTTTTGTTGTTGTTATTTTGTTTACACTGTATCCCCTGCACCAAACAGTGCCTGGCATGTCATAGGCACCCAGTGCTTCTTGAATTGAGCTCTGTATTTCTGCGAGTCTGTGATTCTCTGAGATGTGACCGGCAGTGACTTCCTAAGGGCTGGTTGGGACCAGGAGGTGGAGGGAATCCAGGAGCAGAGCTTTGCAAGGAGGTGGGAGGCGGGGTGTGTGTGTGGGCGGATCCAGTCTTGTCTCATTCAACAGCCCTCCAGGAGCCAGGCTGAGTGGCTTGCAGAGTTGATAAGGAGTCCTTGCCATCCAGCCTGGGAAAGCAGCTTGTTTGTTGCTGATGATGCTGGAAGGGGGTCCTAAGGGCAATCAGTGGATGCAGCTTCCTCACCCCCTCCCCCCTACCATCCCCTTGCAAGCTTGTCCTGGCCTCTGTCCGGGAGCCCCCACCCATCTGCACAGTGGCCAGGCTTGGAAAGAATCCTTCTTTGATGCCAAGTATCAGCAGGGCTCTCAGAGGGTGTGAATTATTCATCGGCAAACCCAGCACCCATCTGTCTCCAGTCATGCTGCTGGCATCTCCCGGGGCTCAGAAGTTGCCCAGGGCACCTCCAACCCAGGCCTGCCGGTGGGTTCCTCATAATGAAGATTCAGCTGCCCTGAGGCTTTTGCCTTAATTGAAGAGATGATGGGGTGAGCAAGAGGCTCTAAAGTGTGCATTTGAAACCAATTTGCTCCTTGAAGTGGCATGAAAACCAAAGTCGAAGAGATGCCCGCTGTGAGGGGATTTCCCTGGTGCCACTCTGCCCAGTCTCTGTTAATGGCCTGCGTTTAATGGCCCCTCGAATCTTTTGCTGCTCTGAAGAAGTTGGCAGGACCCATGATGGGGTGGAAGTGGCTTTGTGGAGAATATGGGCCTTGCGGTGGTGGCTTCACCCTCAAGGAATCGAGGCTGGAGGATGGGGTGGCCACGATGGCTGAGCTGGCTGCTCAGAGGAGACTCCAGGGGTTCCCCCGGGGGGGATGCAGTAAGCTTGCAAAGATTTTTAAAAAGAGGTGAAGTTGCTGACGAACCCAGCCAGCTTCCTGAAATCTCTGGAGGAAATAGGTGACAGCTCATCTGTAGGACAAGAGGCTGGAGGAAGGCATTTGGGTTGGTGGTCATCAAATCCCTTAATTCTAAGGGGCAAAATGGCTTTTTCCTCCATTGAAATAACAAAGCGCGAATTATTTGTGTGCATCTTTAGTGACCAGCGACGGACTTTCAAATCTGCATATCCAGGGTTAAAAAAAATGGGGTCCTCCTTGGAGGCTGTATACCATAGAAAAAAGTTCCCCATGAACTAATAACAGTTGTGACTATTGCCATGTAGCAAATCATTTTAAGATCTTCATTGGCCCTAGTTACTCTTGGTTTTAGAACCTGAATCTACATTATATATCATATCAAACATTATAGTGTGTCATTATCATATGTGTATGTATATTTATATATAATATATAATATACATATATATTGTATATTATATTTATTATATATCACAATGCACCCATAGCATATGTAGGGAGATATATATATTTATATTTATATATTTTAAAAAATAATTTTTAGAATTTGCTTTTGAACTTACTTGGCTATGAATAGTAACTCATTTAATTTATTATTGGTTCCATTTTGTAAGCAGTCATCATGCATACTTAGAAGTTCACACAAAACAAGGTAGCCAAATCACAAATTCTTATCAGATGTAATAAAATCTTTATGAATACTAAACTCAACAGTGAACAAAGCGGACCTAATGTTTGTAGACATTTAATTAAAAATGTATTCATTTTGATTTTGCGTATTTTTCTAAATATTTCAAGCTGATACCTTTTATTCTTTCCTGGTCTCTAACGTGTTTATGAGACCTGGACTGTGTGACCATGTGGGGTGGGTGGGTGTGCCCTAATGGATAAAACACCCTTGCCTGGGTGGGGGTGAGGGGATGGGGAGCCTGGAGGAGGTGCTGGCAGGGACTCCAGGCTTCCAGAGTCTCATTTCTCACAGGTCTTATTGGCTGTTTCTCTTTATTGCAGAAATAAGCTTGGCAGGGTCTATGCTTAGGTGAGGAGGTCTGCCACAAATCAGCACGTGTAGGTGAGGAAGACCTGGGGCAGAGCCAAAGCCACTAGGGCCTGCTGAGAAGTCCAGCGACACCTGTGGATGTCAGCCTCAGGGCACAGTAGTGAAGAGATAAAGAGGGAAGGCTCAGTACGCTCACCTGGCCTTAGATCATGCATCACTTTACTCAGCGAAGGAAGAGGAAGGAGCTGTTTTCTATGCCCAACCAGAAGTGGAGGGAGGTCAAGGACAGATGGGACATTAGGTTTGTCATCATCACCTTGTCGGTAGCCTCCTCTCCGTTAACACGACTACCTCTTGGCTCTCAACAGCAGCGAGCATTCAACACTAGCGCGGGGCTGAGCAGGTCGTAAATGTCAGGGGCCCCAGAGAATCATGCCCATGGGTCTCAGTCAGGCCCTGACCGCTTTGGGAGTCCAGCATGTTCCTGCGGGCACAGGCAGGACGAGGAGGACTGAGTCTGAAAGGACATTTTCTAGGGCTCGGCTGGGGGGCTGGGGACTCGTCCGAAAGCCGTGTCTGTCACACAGCTTGCGAGACGCTGCACGTGTGTTTGCTGTTGGCTTCCTGACCTTGTGCCTCAAGCAATCATGGGCTCTCTTCAGCCGCAGAAATGGAAACTCCAGAGAGTTGAAATGATCTACCCGGAGTGGCAGAGGCAGGATTTGAGCTCGGAGCACTCACACCCAAGCCCTGTTCTGTTTCCACACCGTGCTTGTTCCCCGAATTCCTAGCGATGTTCAGACTCTCAAGAGTACGTTGGTGGAATTTCCAGGATGCCTCAAAAGTAGATTAGTTGTCCGTTCCGGGTAAATTGTTCCTTCCTGAAGCCTGGAAGAGAGAAAGGGTGGATGTGCCAATGGCTTCTTTGTCGGGCAAAGCTGCATAGCAGAGGGGTCAGGTGGGGGCTGAAAGCCAGCCCACGGGTCACCGGCCTGTCGGTCCCCTGGTGTTGGACTTCGTCAGACCAGAGAAGGGCTCCTTGCCAAACCCTGCACCCCTGAGACCCCATCCACCCGATGGGGGCCCCTTTCTAAGTTTCAGAGAGGCACTGCTTTGGTTTGGGTTTTCCTGGAGGCAGATCTGGAGATGCTGGCATGCAAGCAAGCCTCCTGGGAGGTGATCCTAGTGAGCACTGGGAGGGAGTAAAGAAGACAGGCAAGGGGTGCCAACTGTTCGGGTGTGCATCACGATGGTTATCACTACAGGACAGTTGGGGAACAGTAGAGAACATTGCCTTGGTTGTCCCGGTGCCCCATCGGTTATCATGAGGCCTGTTTCCCGGGGCTCCTGCACCGGCCCTGCAGGCAGGCTGTGTGTCCCAGGTGGCAGAGGGCCCTCCTTTAGGGTCACGGTTGTTTCTGATGAGCTGCCGTGGTGGCAGGTGTGTGCAGAGGGCATCTGGGCAGGGTGGGGATAGTGTCCTCCCTAGGCACCCTCTAGGTGAGCCTGACTTCTGTCCCGCTGGATCTAATCCGCTGAGCCAGTGTCTGTGACCTAGTCCCCATCCATCAACTGAGGCATCCGCCTGTGACCGTGTCCTCCCGCAGTCTAAACTGGGATCGCTTCCGGAAAAAAAACCCGAAACACCCAGCACTGCTAAAACATAATCATGACACAAAGCCTCCCGACTTTATCATCAAGTCCGGGATCTGTTCCTGGCTCTGCTGTGTGTGCCTCTTCCCGTGGCCTGGCTTCGTTTTCTGCCTCTTTCTCTGCCTCCCCTCCGCCTCTGGAAGCCCATAAGGAAATCCAGGTTTCCTGGCTTCCCGCCTTCCTGTTTTTATCCTATGGACCTCTGGAGGGCTGGCAGGAGCGGAAGGTGGCCGCCCGGAGCGGCTCCGGGCTCGGGAGGGAGGCTTGCCAGGGGGGCCGGGGCTCGGCTGAAAGCCGTGTCTGTCACACAGCTGTGCTCTCTCTTCCCTGGCTGATTTACTGAGGTGGCCAATGGAAAGGCTGGGAGGTTCAAGCCACGCTTGGCACGGCCCCCAGCAAAGCTGAATTCTTGCCTCCGCTGCCTCCGCAGGCCTCGCGTCCTTGTCGGCACTGGCCCCAGGCCACCTGGTTCTGTGATCCGCTCATTCTCGGGGCTTCGGCATGACCTCGGGAGGCACAGAAGCCAGAGGCTGGCAGAAGCGTAAAGAGTTGATTCAAATCAGAAACCCCCAACACAGAACTGTGACTATTTCCGTTTCTGTCTCCTCCAGCTCCGCTGCCGCTCGTTGTTCACTGGGGGGTTTTGATGTTACCCTCCGGTCACCTTTTACCGTGTCGGCCTGGAACAGACACGGCTCCTACGTACGCAGGGCCGGGCGCGCCCTGTTGCTTCCCTTGGCGCCGCCGGCCTAATGAGGTGTAAATCCCACAGATGCCGCTCGGGGCGGCCGGCGTAGTAATTTATATCAATCGGTGTGATGAGAGGAAGCCCTCAATCATCCTGTGGTGTCTCGTCGCAATCTGTCATAGCCTAATCACATGAGCTTCCCCCTGACTCAGTGCCGGGAAGAATGCACTGCTTTCCTGGGTTCCACTCAGGAGCCCACAGGTCGGATAGAGAGATGGGTCCACGGAGGTGAGTCACAGTCCTCCTGATTGCCCGGGAGGCAGCCGGCCGAGAGGTCCCATGTCTGCCTGTGACCTGTTAGCCTGCCCTCACATGAACTTTCTGGAACACCGGAGGCTCAGCCAGGCTTTGGGCCAGAACTGGGCACAACGAGACCCCCAAGCGTGGAGCCTCTGGGTCCTGAGCAGAGCCATAGGCCTAGGAGCCAAGGGTGCCACCACCCCCTTTACCCTCTGCCTTAGTCTCTCCGGGCCAGGCTCTGCCCCAGGTGTCCAGTGACGGGTAAAGCAGACCCACCCTCACCTTCAGGGGATTTCTAGTCCAGTCAGGGAGCCCGACTTTCAACCACCAGCTACATGATGAAGCGGTTAACCAAAGCTGTTAGAAATGCCAAGAGGGAGGCCTATGGAAGGCTGCCTTCGAGGGTTTACAGGCGATCTGACCTCGTCCAGGGGGGTTAGGAGGAAATGACTTAACTGGGACCTTAAGTAGAGTAGAGGCGGGAGAGGGGAGGTTTGTGAGTCCATCGAAGGAAGCAGCTGTGCGGCCCAGCCACGGGAAGGAACTAGGCTCTGGAGGGTAGCATTACCAGATGCGGCTGGAGGAAGAGGAAGAAGCTAATTTCATCTGCCATGTTGAAGACTTAGAACTGCTAAGAAAAATTGTCCAAAACACAGAAATACAGCAAAAAGGAAGACTATAGATTCTTTCAATGTCAGGCTAGAGCATTATCTACCAGGCCCACCCAAGGAGGACTTAATTCTCTACGGGACCGTGACTTTGTCTGATTTTGCTGTGTACCCATTTGGGCTGATCTCTGGGAGGTTCCGTGTATGTATGTAGGTGGCTGTCGTCCTGCAGAGAATCCAGTGGTTTCTGTGGGGTGGAGAAGGTAAGCCGAGCGGTTATCACTTCATCACCCTGAAGGACTTGAGTCAGTGTTGTTTCTGACTTGAAAGATGAGCAAGTAAATTAAAACTTACTTCTGTATACCTTTTCTGTAACCCCCATCATCAAATGCTGTTTGAACCAACTCTACCATATCTCTCGTTCTCTCATTAATGAGTTAAATAAATGTTTGACACATATTTATTCTTTGTCAGTGTAACCGTTGGGTTTTCAGAAATCACTCTCTTGAAGGCACCCCCATGTTCATTGCAGCATTATTTACAGTAGCCAAGACATGAACCCTAAGTGTCCATTTACCAATGGATGGATAAAGAGAATACAAAGAGAGATGGATAAAGAGATAAAGAGAACACACACACACACACAATT
Organism: Zalophus californianus; assembly: GCF_009762305.2. Taxonomy (NCBI): domain Eukaryota; kingdom Metazoa; phylum Chordata; class Mammalia; order Carnivora; family Otariidae; genus Zalophus; species Zalophus californianus. The sequence continues at coordinate 39,581,910 of NC_045595.1, read as the reverse complement.
GTATATATACATTGTGTGTAATACACACACACAATGGAATATGGTGCAGCCATATAAAAGAAGAAAATGCTCCCATCTGTGACAACATGGATGGACTTTGAGGGCATTACACTAAATGAAATAATCCAGACAGAGAAAGACAAATACTGTATGACCTCACTTATATGTGGAATCTAAAAGAAGCAAACTTACAGAAGCAGTGACCAGACTGATGGTTGGCCAGGGCAGGAGATGGAGGGTGGTGAAATGGGTGAAGGTCATGAGGAGGCACAAACTCTCAGTTATAAGATGCATAAGCTCTGGATGATGTTAAGTAAACTTACCATGGTGACGATTTTGTAATATATACGGATATCCAATCATTATGTTGTACACCTTAAGCTAATACAGTGTCCTATGTCAACTACTTCTCAGTAAAACTGGAAAAAAAAAGAATTGGGTTTTTCTCATTGGAACATTATTCTTTGACAGAACTTTCTCCTAAGAGTGATGAGAAACTGGAGGATTCTAAGCCGGCTTCTGCCATGATCACAATTACCTGTGGACGTAGTGCTAATGTTCTTCTGAGACACGAAGAGATCCGGCCCCTATTTTTTTTTGTCAGATGAGGGGGGGGCTTTCCCTTTTGGGACAAATAACTAGTTTGGTTGAGGACCAATCTGCTGTTGTTATCATCAAGTGTAGGTTTATTATAGGGTCCTTCTACAAACAGAGAAGACGCTAATCATTGCGGCATCCATTTTGTTAAGATTTAAAGCTGTAGATAATAATTTATTGTAATGGGATCTAAACTAATGAACTCCACTTACAATTGAAATGTTTTAGAAAGCTTTCTTTTCTCCTGGGTCTCCCCAGGAGGCCGAGCTCCGGCAAATGTGGAACCACTCTGCCACCAGGCAGATTGCTCATCAACTGTGTCAAGTGTCAGAAGATGGGGCCATCTCTTTAAAGTGCTTTAAAAAAAAAAAAAAGGAGGGGAAAATACCAGCATTCATTTCCATAAATTATTGAATATGAATTTAAAATTATCTAGTTGGAGAAGTGTTGAAATTACATATGCTAATTGGCAAGTCGGGGAAGCGGTGTTGGTGCTGCAGACAGCAGAACAGTAATTGTTGTTTCAGGAGCGTTGGTGGTCAGATGGGGCATGGCGTGCGTGCAAGGTGGGGCAGCAACACAGATCCAAAGGGGCTCTCAGGAGGAAAGGCACCAGCAGTGATGCTAGGACCTTACCTAAGGTATCTCCTTTAATCCTTCTTGCACTCCTCGGGGACCATTATCGCTCTGAGAGGTTGAATGCCCAGCCGGAGGTCACGTAGCTGGTAGGGGGTTGAGGTGACTTTTGAATCTAGGTGTTTGGGACTCAATGTGTCAACAGGCCTGCCTGTGATTTGTAAACATTCTTCAGTTCCGTTGTTACCTTCCCAGTGTTTATACTCCAGTGTGATCAAACCGGTACAGTAGAAAGAGCATGACCACCCCCCTCTGCCAACCCTACCCTGTAGAATGAATGTTCATCAGTTTTAGGCAATTGACAAATAATTACATTGGGAAATTATGATTCATCCTTCCCTGCCTCTCTGCTTGTATTTTTTTCTTTTGTCTTATAAGTATGTATCCTTCAAGTTTTTGCTCAAACATCATCTACTCAGTAAAATCCCTTCTGGCTGTACGACTTAAAATTGCAACCTGCAGGGCGCCTGGGTGGTGCAGCCAGTTAAGCATCTGACTCTTGATTTTGGCTCAGGTTGTGATCTCAGGGTTCGTGAGACTGAGCCCCGGGTCTGGCTCCGGGCTCAGTGCAGAGTGTGCTTGAGATTCTCTCTTCCTCTCCCTCGGCCCCTCCTGCTCATGCTCGATCTTTCCTTCTCTCTCTCTCTCTCTTTCTCTCAAATAAATAAATAAATTTTAAAAAAATATTGCAGCCTGTGTGAGCCCTGACTCAGTAGTCTTGTCTATCACCCTGTTCTATTTTTTCTTTTTTTCCCACAGCATTTATTAACTTCTAACTTAATATATAATTTATTTTTTATCTTTATTATTTATTATTCATCTTCCCTTAATATAATTTAAATATCAAGAAGGCAAGGATCTTTGTTTTGTTTACTGGCATATTTCTAGTGCTTAGAACAACACCTAGAATGTAGTAGGTACTTACTAAATATTTATTGAATGGATGAATGAATGAATACCTATTATACGGCCATTTATAGTTTAATGAAAATCAAAAACCAATGAAGAAAGCGAGCCAATATTGTTGTGCACACCCATGTTCTAAGTGTTTGCATATATTTTCTTAATTCTTATAACAACTGTCATTATCACCATTTTACAGATGAGGAAACTGAGGCCCAGAAGAGTAAAATAACTTGCCCAAGGTTACCCAGCCAGTACTTTTAAAATCCATTTTGTTGAGGGATAAATTTTATATAACAAAAATACGCCCACATTTAACATACAGTTGACAAGTGAATACACCCATGTACCCATCACCCAAGCAAGATGTGCAAACTCACCATCCTCTGGTACAGCGATCTTGTTCTGCTCTCTCGTCCGTTCCCTGCAGCCCCTGGGAGCCCCTGATGTTTTCTGTCCTTATCCTTTTGCTTTTTCTAGAATGTGGCATAAAATGGAGTCATACGGCAGGTACTTCTTTATGCTGAGTATTAGAGATACGTCCGTGTTGCTGTGTGTATCGACAGTTTATTCCTTTGCTTAGTGCTGAGTAGTATTCGGTTAAATGATTATACCACAATGTCTTAATCCATTTGCTTGTTGATGAACACGTGGGTTGTTCTGGCTCTTAGAAATAAAGCTTTTGTGAACGTTCAGGTACAAGTTTCATGTGGACGTATGTCTTCATTTCTCTTGGGTACACACCTGGAAGTGAAATTGCTGCATTGTATGCTTGCTCTCTGTTTAACGTGATGAGAAATGGCCACATGGTTTCCCAAAGTGTTTGTACCACTTTGCATTCCCACCAGCTGTATGGGAGACTTCTTCACCCTCACTGACATTTAGTATGGCCGGTCATTTTACCTTGAAATTAAACTCTTGAACTTCAAGCATTGAAGTAGGTGTCCAGCATTGTCTCACCGTGGCCTGGTTTTTCATTTTCCAAATGACTAACGGTACTGAACATTTATCATATGCCTCTTGGCCCATAGTACATCTTCTTTGGGGAAATGTTTGTTCAAATCTTTTGCCCATTTTTAATTGGATTGTCTTATCAAGATTAAATAATTCTTTTCATATGCTAATTTTTGTCAGATATATGCAATGTGAATTTTTTTTCCAGCGTGTAGCTGGCCTTTTCATTTCCTAAATGGTGTCAGAACTGTTTTTGAACTAAAGTCTGTCTGCCCTTCCTTCTTTTCCATTTCCTCAAGTAGGTCTCATCTCGAGGACTAAGATGGACAAGTTTGACAAATAAATTTGCCGCCCTTGAGGGGTTAAAAAAAAAAAAAGAAATCATAAAGGATAACCAAAATAGCCAGAGGAAAAAACAAAATCTTGGCCTGTGTTTGCTCAGAGGGTTCAGAAACAAATTACCCTAATGGGAGGCTGAGGGAGGTAGAGAGAAAGTTAATCACTAACCCAGGCTCAGTGTTATTTTAATTAAGCATAATAAGAATAATGAAATTATGCACCTCCTAGGATTTATGGCTTAGCTATTTGTACGGCACCAAGAGGATTTCAGGAACAAATAGAAATGATGGAATCCCAGGGACTACTCCTGTGCCGCTAGATTGCCCTTCCACACCCGCACGGGGTGCCGTGACGAGGTGGACGCACCCGCACCGGGTAGGCGCTCGGGAGCCCTGGTGTGGGGTGTGGGGCAGACGCTCCACTCCTCGGGCCCCAGTCTTCTCAAACAGGGAGGATTTGATACGGCGATGGGCTACTGAATATTTAATGCCTAATAAATGCCTCTCCTCCCCCTCCAAAGTACATAGATATGTATCTATGTACCCACACATATTGCTTATTTATTATACATTTTACTAATATTAGTGGTGTATACTAAGCCATTTAATACAAATAAATATAATATTCTATGTTCTCAGGTGAGATTTGCAAGAATGGCCCATGTTTCAGACCTTTCCTCTCCAGAGTCACCTTGTCTCCCTGCCAGGGCCAGGCCTGCTTCCATTCTGAGAGGAGCAGGTATGTAGTGAGGTATTAGTCTACTTGGGCTTCCATAACACAATACCACAGACTGGGTTACTTAAACAACAGAAATTTATTTTTCAGTTTTGGAGGCTGGAAGTCCAAGATCAAGGTGCCTGCAGCACTGGTTTCTGGTGAGGCCTCTCCTCCTCGCTTGCAGACGGCTGCCTTCCTGCTGTGTCCATATGTGTCCTTTCCCCTGTGCACCGCACTCCTGTGTCTCTTCCTCTTCTAGTAAGGACACCAGTCCTGTTAGATCGGGACCCCACCCTGATGACCCCATGTAACCTTAATTAGCTCTTTAAAGGCCCTATCTCCGAACACAGTGTCCTCGGAGGTGAGGGCTTCAACATATGAAATTGTGGGGCACAAAATTCAGTCCCTAACAAGTGCTCTCCATTCCTCTGGGGGAGAGGAATAGAAACAGAGAGGTGAGGAGGCAGGCCTTGATGCCAGAGGTAGGTCTGGGGGGCTCCTTTCTTGGGGTCTGAGGGGTATGGTCAGGGCCAGAGGCTGGCCAGAAGGGAGAGAGTGTAAAGACTGAGACAGGGCTGAGAACCCAAGCCTGAGGGGAGACGGGACAGTGCCCCTGGCTCTCCCACTGTGCCATGGCTAGGACCCTTGCCATTGGAGCCCTGTCACCCTGAATGGGCAGTGGAGGACAGCGGTCATGGCCATGAATGCTGAGCCAGGCTTCCTGGGCTTTAAGTCCCAGCTGCACCATTTACTAGCTGTAACCTTGGGCAAGTGACTGACCCTCTCTGTATCAGTGTTCCATCTAAAGAGTGCAAATAATGCTAGTACCTTCCTCCAGCGTGGCTATGAAGAGTAGATGAAGAAAGATATATATTTATAACTAGAATATAGGCTTCAGCTATTAGTGAACATAGCGCTGTGAGTGCTATATCAGGGTTAGCAGTCACAGCTGCAGTCTCCCTCTCTCAAGTGTGTATCTTTGAGAGCCTAGATCCCTGTCTCGTCTGTCTTTGATCCCTCTGCCCCTAGCACCCTATCTGGTGCTTACTAGATATCCAATATGTGTGCTGAATTACAAATAAATACCAAAGGGTATTGGAGTGATTAAACAGTCAGAAACAAGAATATTCATTCATACATGGAATCATCCAATTATTTAATCATTCGTTCATTTAGCCAATAAATTTTCACAGCTTTATTGAAATAGAATTCACATAGCATACAATTCACCCATTAAAGTGTGCAATTCAGTGGTTTTTGGTATATTCAGAGTTGTGCATCCATCACCACCATCGGTTTTAGAACATTTCATCACTTTGAAAAGAAACCCAACACCTATGAGCAGGCATTCATTTTCCTCCAGTGTCCCAGTCCCAGGCAGTCACTCATAGTCTTTCTGTGCTGTGTCATCATGTGGCCTTTCCTATGTGCAGGCACGTGGTGCACCTATTCTCAACATTCCACATAGTAGGATCGTGTAGTTTGTGGTTTTTATGTTGTAGCGGGTATTGGTACAAATAATTTTTAAACATGTTTGGAATACTGTGAGATAAACCAGAGAACCTGCCATATAAATCTTAGTCTAGAAGACTTATGTTCAGGGGCGCCTGGTGGCTCGGTCGGTTGAGTGTCTGACTCTCAGTTTTGGCTCAGGTCATGATCTCAGGGTCGTGCAATTGAGCCCCGTGTTGGGCTCTGTGCTCAGTACAGAGCTGCTTGAGATTCTTTCTCCCTCTGCCTCTGCCCCTCCCTGTGCTTGCTGTCAATCTCTCTCTAAAATAAGTAGACAAATAAAATCTTTAAAAAAAATTTTTAAAAAGAGAAGACATAAGTTCACATAAAGAACTACAAGATCACTCTTAGCAGCTAGTTCATAATAACCAAAAACTAGAAACAGTTACAAATGGTTAAACAAACTGTGGTCTACCCATGCAATAGAATATTACTCGTGACATAAAGGAACAAAATATTAATACACAATAACAACATGAATGGATTTCAAAATCCTTATGCCAAGTGCAAGAGGTCAAACACAAAAGACAAACTACTGTGTGATTCCATTTGTATGAAATTCTAAAAAAGGCAGAACTTTAGTGACATGAAGCAGATTAGTGGTTGCCTGGGGCTGGGAGTCATGGGAACAGCCCATCTACAAAGGACCTTGAAGGTGCTTCTGTGGTGAGGGTGCTCTCTCTATCCTGATTGTGGTGGTGGTGGGGGGGGGTGACACCAATGCACAGAATTACCAAAATTCATCAAGCGCTATACTTAAAATAGGTGAATTTCATTGTACTTAAATAAAAAAAAAAACCCCAAAATGTATAACCTATAAGCTACTATTTATTAACTGGTACTAAGGGCCAAATATTATAAGAACTTACAGTATTATCTTTTAATTCTCACATTAACTGAATAGGGTAGATGCTAACAGCTATGGGCTGAATTGTGTCTCCCCAAACATTCATATGTTGATGTAACCTCCATTGGTATTCAGAAATGGAGCCTGTGGGAAGGAATTAGGGTTCAATTAGGTCATGAGAGTGGGGTGTCCATGTGAGATTAGTGCCCATTCTAAGAAGAGGAAGAAATGAGATCTTTCCCTCCACGTGCCTGCACATAGGAAAGGCCACGTGACGACACAGCAAGAAGGTAGACATCTTTGAGCCAGGAAGGGAGCTCTCACCAGAACCCAGCCAGGCGGACAGACACCCTTATCTTGGACTTCCAGGCTCCAGAACTCTGAGAAAATAAATTTCTGTTGTTTAAGCTACCCAGTCTGTGGTCTTCTGTTATGACAGCCTGAGCTAAGACACTATAATAATTCCCATTTTACAGAAGGAGAAATTGAGGAATGGAGCAGTTGCTCTTTCATCGGGCATATCTGGAACCTATTCAGACTTGTGCTAACTATTCCCTAATTTCCATGAAGAACCACCCCTTTCCCCACTGTCAGCAAATGTGCTGTGGAGGTGGTTCCATCCCCAGCTGAGACTTAAAGCTCATGACTTGGCCCAAGCCAATCAGCTCATCAGGATCCTCTGGCCCCAGGGATTGGCTCAGGGTTCAGCAGAGACCCCAGTAGAGCCACAGAAGCATAACACAACTTCTACTGGAACTGCTAGGGCTGAGACACCTTCCTGATGCACAGGAACCTGGGCGGGTGTGGGACAGGAAATTTGGCAGGCATATTGCCTCCATGAAGGGAAACTGCATCTAGGATGGACCCAACAGTCTGGAAGCAGAGCTGTAGACCTGGAGAGGGAGAAAACACATCTGAGCCCCTGGATCAGAACAGATCGAATGCTGGTCTGTCCCTGGGTTCTTCAGTTATACCACCTGTAAATTCCCTTTTTTGAGTAATTCGACGGCATATGTTCAAGGTCACACAGCTAATATGTGCCCAAGGAGCGTGGGTTCAAGCCCAGGTCTCATTCCACTGTGCCCACTCTTTTGGCCCTTGAGCTCTAGACAATGAGAGAAGAAAGAGGGGTGTGTGTGATACAGGAGGATGGCAACTTGGGAAAATTCTGCAGCTTTGGGAACCTAGAGCCTGGCTCTGCCACTGTGAACTGTGTCTGAGACAAGGTACCCCATCCCTCAGAGCCTCAGTTTCTCCCTCTGTAAAATGGGGATAAGGAAGCATCCACCCCCGAGAATGCAGGGGTGCCTTTTAGCAACTAAGTGCAGCCCTGCGTTATTATGCAAGATAATGAAGAAAAAATATTCGGCACTGCATTTAGGAAGCCCCCCACTGTCCAGTCCAGTAACTACTGTTACTGACTTTGAACCCCCGGACCACCCATTAGTGGTCTGATTACAATATGAATATTTCGCCTTGTGTTGTTTTTACTGAGGAGATTGAAATTTTTGAATTATTGTCATGATTTTAGCAAGAACAGCCTCCTCTCTGGAAGCTTCGAATTAAAAGGCTGCAAGGATCAGAGGGGGATATAGTCCGTGCCCTTGTCCTCTCCCCAAATTTTCATTCCTCCTGGAACACTCTTAATGGATCTGTCCTGCTCTGAAAACCCTGAGCTGTTTGGCTTCATGAGCCAGAGAGAGGCAGAAAAAGAGTCCCAAGGGTCAGAGCATCCTACTTCCAGACACCACCCCCCACGGGTGGGGGAGGAGGGGGCGGGAGAGCCCTGGGCAGGAGCTGCACCCGCAAGCAGGAGCGGCAACATGGGCAGAGCGGGTTCTCCTCAGCTCCGCCTCTCTAGGGGCCCCGGGAAGTCTTCGTGAGGCTGTTGGTGCTGTGGACTGCCCCGGATGCTGAGCAGGCTGCCATAGTCCTCCTTCGCCGTGGCTGCCCCTGGGGACTCTTGGGGGTGGCTCTCTCTGTCCAGGATCTGCATCCTGCCTCTCCCACTGTGAAGTTTTGTGACAAGCGAATTCATTGCTCTAAGCCCGATTTTCTCGCTTGCCAGAATGGGGAGAACACTATCAGGCGTCGTTGGGGTCACTTAGGAGATGGGACCTCTGGCCTTGCAGTCTCCTCTCCCCGAGCCATTTCTACCTTCCTCCCCTTCTTTGCTTCCTCCTCTCACAGTGCTCCCCGGACCAGCAGGGAGCTTGTTGGGGGCAGAGGGAGAGATGCAAAGGCACGGACCCCAGCCCAGCTCTACTGAGTCGCACACGATGGCACAGGGTTCAGCAGGCCCTCCAGGGGATGCTGATGACATCAGTGTGGCAGCATTGTCCTAGCTCACTCTCTGTAGTCTCATTTCAGCTTCGCCAGTTCTGTGACCACAAAGGTGTTTCCTGCCCCTTGGGCCATAGTCAGGTCTCTGTTCTGCCCACAGCACATCTAGGACTTGAATTTTACAAAAATATTCAGCACACTTTTAGTTATTTCTTATTTACTATTTGCTGAACAAATAAATAAATCTGTGGTAATTTATGAAAACAATACCGTCCCTTTATGGTTAAGAGTATACACACTGAGACCCGACCCTGGGGTGCAAATCCTGGCTCGCTCATCACTTGCTGTGTGACTTGTGTCACCTCTCTGTGCTGCCTTCATTCTCTCAGTGGCAAAATAAAGCCCATGATAGTACATACGCACAGGGTATTGGGAGGATTAAATGACTTAATCCATGTAAAGTGCTTAGCTCCGGGCAGGGCGCGTTTTAGCAACTAAGCACAGCCCTGCATTAAGCATTTCACATTCCCTTGCTTATTCCTCTTACCTTATTGATGAGATAGGCATTAGTGCTGGCCCATTTCACAGATAAAAAAAACCAAGGTTCAGAGTTCAGTAGCTTGCTGAAAGTCCTCACCTGGCTAGGATATAATCAAGCTAGAGGTGCCACTGAGTTCCAAAGCCTGGCTATGCCGTCTTCCTTCTTGCAGACAGAATGCTCAACAAGAATATTTTGCGGATTCATGTAAAAACTTGCTGGTTGAAGCTGCGCTCTTATCTGTGTTCTCAGATTGACCCATGGGCCAAGTGTCAGGTTTACTTTATGAAAAATACAAAAAAAGGTAGACACAGGCTCTGTCAGCTGTTCTAGCCCACCTGCGGGAATGGGTCTGGGTGGACAGAATTAGCTTCATTTGTGTCTCATTTCCCAAGATTGATGTTTGGCAGTATCTTCCCCTCTTTACATATCTGGGTGGGAATTCAAAATGAATGTGTGTGATGCCGTGAGTCCAGCAGGAGAACCCGGAAGCCTTCTGGAGCCCCTCGACATCGTGCTCCAATGCCTGGGAAGTGAGTGATCAAAGTGAATGTTCTAAAGAGTGATATTTTATCAGGGACCAAGGGCCCACCTTTAGCCTTCAGCATTATGGACCCTTTAAGACCAAGCCAGCAGCGATGTATTTCAACGTGCAGACACCGGAGAGTGTCTCAAGGTCAGGTCGTCCCCAGGAGAGGACAGCATGCAACCTGACAAGGTCATGACCAGGAGAAGTTTACCTTGAAATTCAGTTATCACCAGCCCCATGGGCTCAGAAACTCCGTCCTGCCTATTGGCAGCATTCCTGGGAGGCCGACAACAACCAACCAGGCAAACTGATGAGTGTGGCCTAAAGAGCTTTCACTTCCTGGACACCTGCTGCACACCCGGCCATTTGCGGATCATGCCTCTGATCCTCGCTGCTCCTCTACCCTGGTGACAGGCACTTTCGAGATGAGAAACTGAGGCACAAGAGGTGATGTGACCTGCTCAAGCTCCCACAGCTCATCAGTGGCAGAGATGGGATTTTTAACCCCGGACCAAAGCCAAGTGATTCAGTGACAACAAGAAATAGAAATGTCCAGCGGATGGGAACTTTGTAGCTCCCTGTGAGGAAGAAATACAGCCTAGAGTTGCAAACTGTGGACGCGCATCTAATCTGCCTGCAGAGTTGTTTTGTTTGGCCTGAAGAGTATTTTTTTTTTTTTTTAATGTTTGAATTCATGACCAACTTTTAGAAATAGGGAGTTTTCATACAGAATGCAGATTTCTGGCTTCTCTTGCTAAAGCAGGTGTGGGAACAGTCAGCTGGAGCTGAGGACGGCTGCCCTCTTTAGAAGTAACACGAGCCTTCCAGAGTGTTGTAGCATGCATTCCGCCTGGGCCTGTCCCGTGGGAAGTCGAATAACCCCACGGCCACAGCGGAAGGCCAGATCCAGTAAAAAGGGAGGTTCTTGGATGCCAATGCATACGGTTACCAGCCTGGCACATCTTAATGAGTATATTAGTTTGCTCGGGCTGCCGTAACCACATACCACAGGCTGGGTGACTTAAATGGTAGAAATGGATTTCTTCTCAGTTCTGGGGGTTGCTAGAAGTCCAAGGTTGGTTTTCGGGGAGGGCTCTGTTTGGCTTGCCGATGGCTGCCTCCTCCCTGCGTCTTCACGTGGCCTTTCCTCTGTGTGTGTCTGGGTGCTCATCTCTTCTTATCTGACGCCAGTCATATTGGATTAAGACCCACCCTAATGACCTCATGTTAACTTGATTACCTCCTTAAAGACCCTCTAAACACAGTCACATTCTGAGGTGCTGCAGGTTAGGTCTTCAATATTCAAATGTGTGGGGACACAATCCAGCCCATGACAATCAGATATTGATTGTCTCCCACAGGGACAGACCCACTTTTGTAGAGTCCAAAGTTCAGACCACGTTGGAGGGCTTCTTGATAACAAAGAATATACAGTTATGAACGTAAAATTAGGTGCAGGGAGCAGAGCTGCTGGTGTCCTGCCCACATCCCACAGGTCCTGGCATTTCAGAATGTTCCAGCCGTTTCGGCTACCAGGACCTCCTTCTTTCTCCAAAACCTCTTGCCCACCAGGAGTGCTGGGGAAGTAACTCCCACCACCCCCATCCCCAGAAGCCCTCAGCCAGTGGCTTCCTCACCCCCGAGGTGGGACGGCTCTGCGGTCCGGTTTGTACCCTGTGCATTAGCCGTGTATTTTCTATATTTTCTGTGCTGCCATTGTTTTGATATCTGGGACCTGGCTGACCCTGGTGGGATTGGCCCTCCCAAGGTTAGCCAAATAGTTAAAAAAAAAAAACAAAAAAAACCTCACCCTGGGATGTATCCAAATGCAGACCAACCAGTCCAGAGCTCCAGAGCTCATACCCCCAACCACCTCCTTTATTGGGTTCTGACGTGCCAGGCCACTATCCACTATCCACGTGCCCTCACCCCCTGAGGGTCAGGCACCAGACAGCTAGGGAACACCCTATGTCCCAGAGCCCACCAGGATTATTCAAACCGGCCCGGCATAAGCCTGGTCACCCTGCGTTACCCAGTCTTTCCTGCCGAAACCACAATAAAGGCTCTGCACAGTTTTCCCATCCTCTGCCTCCTGCCCGAAGCTGGTGCTTCCTCGTGTGGCTTGGATGGGCATCTCTTAAATCCTCTTTTTTTTTTAAATCCTCTTTTTGAAGGCTTCCACTAGTGGTAGCTAAGCTTCCTTCAAAGGGACACAGTTTTTTTTCTTTATATATGCAAATACTTTCATTCCTACAGACCTAGATGCCATAGTATCCTTTAGAACCACCTTGCAGTTTGCTGATCTGATCTCATATGGGCTGACTATATGGTTTAACTCCCAGATAGTGATTCTATCCTCCTTATTTCCCAGTTCTTTGGGGCACTGGGATGGATAGGTGGGACATCTCCCCCCTCCTTCCCTCCCCCACCCCACCCAGGGATCGGTGTATATTGTATTGACTAATATATGATGTGGAGCTGCACAGACCCAGTTGGAGGCCCCTCCGCTCCCTGGCAGAGAGATTTGGGGCAAGTTACTTAGACTCCCGAGCCTGAGTTTTCTCATCTGTAAAATAGGGATAATACTGGCAACCACCTTCCAGATTAATGTGAGGAGTCAGTAGGATAATGTGTGCAGACCTTTTAGCACAATGTCTGATCCATAGTTAGAGCTCAGTAAGGGGATACCATTTATGGGAAATGTAATACTATGCTCAGAGACCATTAACCCCACCAGACTGTGTTTCAGTGCTATCCACAGGCCTGGGGCAGCATGGAGTTGATTCTACAAGTGACATTTTACCAGTCTCTGGGAACTTGTGAGGCACTCAGGCAATGCTTTAATGTGAACACAGCACCATAAATGTTGTGCTTTGTTTCCTGTGAGGTGGCTCCCTGGTGCCTCTCTCAGGACACCAGACCTGTCCTTCCCAAACAGTGGGCTTCCTGAGGGAAACAGCCCCTCCTGTGGTCAGTCCATCAATTATGTATTGTTGGCCTGGGGTGTACTATTTAGCACCAACAGCTTTTGGTAACACAGAGAGGTGAACTTAGTGGAGGATCTGTAGGAACAGAGAGGCAGAGGAAGAAAGAGAGACGAAGGGAGTGAGAGAGAGAGAGTAATAGAGAGCTCTCTTGGCAAGCTAAGTACAACGAGGATGTAGTCTGTAGGAAACTATTTATGGAGATCAGAAATGTATGTGAAGTATGGAAACAAGGAAAGAGGAAGTGAACCAGGGAGAGCTTGAAGAAGAAAGGAACAAAAGAGAGCAGAAGTACAGGAAAAGGGCACATGAATCCAGCAGAATCTGAGCTAAGGAGAGCCAAAGCCTGGAGATGGAGTAAATAACAGAATCGACAGGCATACATACCATTTTCTTCTGTGTTTGCAGCAGACATCACTAATCAATCACAGCATTCTTTCGAAGGATCTCAAACCGAGCCTCAGCATCCTCAGTCAGAGAGCCAGGTTATCACGACTCATTCACCGACACAGGTCGGGGTTTGCGTTGAAACCCTCTTCCTGTCTGGGTTTTAAGCTCCTGCCACACATACAGGGAGAAGGCTTAGATTAGAAGAGCAGACCAAGGCACAGAGGACACAAGAGCAGAGACAAGGGGCGTTAGAACTAGAATGTTCCTGGCTGAAGGACAGAGGAATGGGCTCTTCACTGTTCCAGAGATTGAAGCTCTGTCTCCAACCCTGGTCCACTTGCCAGACTGTCCATTTCTCTGACAGGCAAGTAGGGAGATAAAGGGGCCACACTGAAACTAGATCCTCAGAGTTGTGTATATGAAATCTGTGAAGATAGGGAAAAATCTGTGAGCATAGAGGAAAAAGGACTTGTTCTAGTCATTTGCAGCAGTGCTTGAAAAACAGTAGGTGCTCAATAAAAAATTGTTGGAAGAATTGAACATGGAATGCTCAGTGGCGGTAAATATGGGGGAAAGAACAATCCATTCCACACCGGGGGAGTGATGCACCCTTTCTGAAGGGTGTAATGGCCGTACATAAAACCTTAAAAATGGGTAGAACTTTTGACCTAGATATTCTATTTCTAGGAGTTTATCCAAAGGAAATAGACCATGGAAGTGCATAATATCTTATTTCAAGAATGTTCATTTCAGTGTTGTTTTTAATATTGCAAAAATAATGAAAGCAACCTACCTGTCCAAAAGCAAGGGGATCAGTTAAATGAATAACAATATATTCAGGACATGGAAGACTATACAGATGTTTCATGGGATGCTGTCTAGGAATGACATGTGACTATATTTATGACATATCACCAGTGAGTAGAGCAACTTATAAGAAAGCAAGTACTTTATGAAAAAGAATTAAATATATTTATGCACACTAAATAGTGCTGGAAGTATATTGGCCAAAATGTTGAAAAATGTTTTTCTGTACGTCCTTGGGTAACAGGTGGTGGTTATTTTTTCTTTCTACTTTCCTATATTAAAAATTTTTCTAGAATAAACAAATTACTTTTATAATAATTCAAATGTTTAAGAGTGATTGACAGGATCTTATATACCTGGTCATTTTACCCTGAGATATGCACATATCCACATCGTGTATGTGACTCTTTATATGTTTGAACTCTTTGGGCTACTTAATAATAACAATATGGAAATACCTAGTATTTAATAAACATGAACACTAAGTAGGTAAGTACCAGGTATTATATTAAGCTGTTTTCATATTTGCCTCTTGTAACTTCATAGCAGCCCTGGGAGGGAGGTTCTGCTTCTCTCTCCATTTTAGACCTGATTTAACTGAGCACGGGCATGAGTTACCCAGGGCCTCCCAGCTGCTGAGGGGTGGGGGTAGGACTTGAAGGCAGGCAGGATGTCTCTAGAAACCCCACTTTCAACCTCCTGGCTACATTGCTTCCAGCAAAACAAAATCTCAGCCAGAAATTTTTGGAATTCTAAGATTGAACCAAGGGGGATTAAGAAATCCCATTAACAATAATCTTGAGAGCCCCAAATTAAACTAGAGTCACATTTTTGGGTATGTGTGTGAGTTCTTGTCAGGACCAAAAAAAAAAAATGAGGGAATTAAAGTGTCTTGAAAAGATACCTTTTTATAATTGAGCCTTCCTTGCCTGCTTTCTGTTACCCGCACTGACATATTATAGCAATAAACGGTGTCAGTGCGTCACGGCGCTCCTGTGTTATGTCAGGGTGAAGGACGAGAGATCTCACCCAGGCAGCTCCTTGGTTTCGCCAGCGGTTCTCTGGGTCCCACATGCACACCCTTAAAGTTGCTCACTGCACTGGAGATCCACTGGGATACGTGTATTTTTTTTTGTCTCTGAATGGCATCTGTAGTTCTGGTATCTCCCTAAAGCAATTCAGAGGAAATTGGGCCCGAAGGGTGGACAGATGGAGGAAAATCCTCTCTGCCACGGGAGCTGATCCCTGCGATGACTCATCTCCTCTTGAACAAACCAGGGCAGCCTCAGAGGGAAGGCCACTCTGTTAGTGCCCTGTTCCGGGCGGCCTCTTCTGGAAACCAGGGTTTCTTTAATCAAAAGTGAAGGGTCAAGTGCTGTATTTGGGAACTGGGAAATGTATGGCTGCAGGCTTGCCGGGGGAAGGGGGGGACTTTCACCCTCATGAGCTGTGTGACCTTGGACAAGGCACTCACTTCTCTGACCTTCAGTTTCTTCATCGATAGAATGAGAGAAATTCTTGTCTCCTAACTTACCTTCCTGTGGCTTCTTCTGTACTCACCTCTCCCCTCCCTTCCTTCCTCTTCCTCCTTCCTCTCCTCTGCCTCCCCCTTCTTCTCTCTCTCTCTTCTAGGAAGTGAGTCAAATGCCATGCACGAAGGAGACACCCAACAATAACCAGGAAAACAGTATATGTTCATGGTTATGGCTCAGGGCTCTGGAATCCAACAAAGACAAAAATATGGTAGACTGAAGAAACTGTGCTATTCCTCCCTGAGAAGTCACGTCTGTGTCCCTGCCCTGGGTCTGACTGGGCTCTCTGACAGGCTTGAAGCGATGCTGTGCTTGCTGTGGGCCCAGGCCTCAGGCAGCTTCCACGTGACTCACTCTGAGCCCTGAGCTGCCCTGTAAAAGCGCCGTTACTCTGAGATGGCTTCGCTGGAGAGAGCATACCCTTTCCCTCCGGTGACAGTCCCCACTGAGCCGCCCAGCCTCCCTCCCTGCCAAGGCACCGGTCACTCGAGAGAAGCTGTCTTGGACCCTCCAGATGAATCTGTCCACCAGCTAGATACCCAAAGCGACCCCAGTCAGCACTGCATGGAGTGGAGCCCTGCCCAGATGGTGGTTGTTTTAAGCTGCTGTGCTTTGGGGGTGATTTGTTACACAGCAGCAGAGAGCTAGAGCATCTGGGTTCAAGTCCCCCTTTACCACTTGCTAACCAGCAGTTTGATCTTTAGCTGTTACCTCTCTAAGCTTCTGTCCCCTCGACTTTAAATGGGGACAGGAACAGTTCCTGCCTTGTAGGAGCTTCACGAACGTTCAATGAGGCAACTCCAGCAAGGAGCCCGGGGCAGGGTCTCATGTCTAGTAATGCTCACTGTCACTGGTATTGTTCCCTTCCCAGATGTTGCCGGTGGGATAACAAAGCAGCAGCAAAGGGAAGGGCTCAGCCCATGTGCCTTTGAGGGCAGCTGTCTATTTTTCCCAATACACAGAATTGTCTTAATCATACTTAATCCTGTTCTCAGGAGGATATTTAAAATTGGAACCGTCATTTATTTGGTTTCCTCTGAAAGAGTTGCCCTAAAGAACCCATGTCATTTGCAAGGGAATTAAGAGACCCTTCTCTGTCCTTAGCTCACAGAATGCCCCCGCCATGTGATGTGTTAGTGCCCATGGGTAGGGTCGTTGGCACAGCTCCCTTCTTGGTTTTCTTTCTCCCTTTGCTCCAGGGACTGTTCTTTGAGGAGACAGTTGCTGCTGACTTCTGGCTGTAGGTGGGCACCTGGGACGTTTGCCTTGCTCTGCAGCCTGGGACCCCACCCCCCGTGACTGAGACTGTGTCCTTCCTGAGGAAACTCACAGCCTGCCTTGGCCTCCTTTTACTACTGACTCTAAGTCTCTAAGAAGGTGTTATGTCAGGCTGTTTCGCTGGGTAGCTTCAGAGACGGGAGGGCCTGGGAGAGGCAGGAGTCTGGGACTGGAGGATAGGCAACAGTAGCGTATTGTTGAAAAAACACCACGAGGGTGCCTGGGCGGCTCAGTCGGTTAAGCGGCTGCCTTCAGCTCAGGTCATGATCCCAGGGTCCTGGGATCAAGCCCCGCATCGGGCTCCCTGCTCTGCGGGGAGACTGCTTCCCCCTCTCCCTCTGCCCCCACCCCTGCTTGTGTGCTCACGCGCATGCTCTCTCTCTCCTTCTCGCAAAAGTAAATAAATAAAATCTTATAAAAACTTATAAAAAAAACCCCACCATGAGCATTTTGGGGTCATTCATTAATTCAACAGCTATCCCTTCAGCACCCTCCAAGTGCCCAGCACCAGGCTAGGCATGGTTCTAGAAATGTTTGGGTCTGATGCTCTGCCCCGTCCCTAAAAGTTATCTGACATCCACCCAGCAGAATGTCTAGAACAAAAACAAGAGCCAATCCCCAGTCTCATTGAGGCAGTCAAGCACCTGGAACCCTCCTACCCTGTGGGGGGGAGTATAAATGAGCCTAGCCACTTTGGAAAACAGAAATGGATATGTGCACATGCACGTGCACCAGAAGACATGCTCAGGAATGCTCATAGCCGCACCATTTGTAAGAGCCGCCAACTGGCAACCACCCAAATGTCTGGCTACGGAACAGATATCCACACCATGGAGTATCATGCTGCTACTAGGATGAACGCACTAGAACCACATGCAGCAACATGGGTGAATCCCACAGACACAGTGCCACAGGACATGAATTATGGACAGAGCAGTAAGTACAGCATGATTCCATTTATGCGCATTTGAGAGCAGGCAAAGTGAGTTTATGGTGTAAGTCAGAGCAGTGGTTGCCCTTGGGGGTGAGTGCGTGGCAGGAACAGGAGAGGAGCTCCTGGGGGGCTGATCAGGATGGTCTGTGTCTTGAGATCTGGGGTTGAGCTACTGGTCCCATGGATGTGTTCGTCTGGTGAAATCTATCCAGCTGGTAATGTGTACCCTTATATAATGTATGCTTTTCTTCCCAAAATGTATACTTTAATAAAAGGTTACACAATAGCTAATGTTGATCAAATTGTTTTGCCTCTTTAAGCTTGGTTTCCTTATCTATAAAATATGGGTAACGTAGCCTTCATCTTAGGGCGATAGCTCTACAGAGGTTTCATGAAGGTGAACAGGATAGTGAACTACCTAAAAATGTTAGGGGCTTCATGAATGATGGCTGTCATTATTGTTATTATTTTTGTTACTAACAATCTCTTTTTGTTAGATCTCTCTGAATGCCTGTGTTGTTATTGTTGTTGTTTTAACAATCTGGGGAAAATGTCATTGTTCTTTAGCAGAGGAAGAAATTTAAAAAACGGCCTTAAACAAGGTCTTTCTGTGGGTTGAAGTTGTTTCCTGATAGGTGTCAAGTCCCCGTAGAAAATGAAAAATAGCTCCCTCTTTTGAAAATGCTCATTTTCTATGTTCTTCAAATCCCCTTTCCTAAGTGTTTTCTGAGGGTAAAACTTTGGGGAGAGAATGTCATACCACCTGGAAGAAATTTCCCCCCTGCCCCTTCTCCACACTTTTAGAGAACGTGACCCAGAGCAGATTCTTCAATTCCTCGGGAACCAAGAACATGTCGTAATAAAGTTCATCCCTCTTGGCCAGAATTTTTCCTCACTTTCACAGGGCCGTGTGTCGTGAAAGGGTTTAGCAGTGCAGACCATGCTCACCACGGTCTAAATGCAATCTTCAGCCCCTGGAGAAATGCCCCATGCCTCACTGCTGGGAGCAAATCTAAAGCTTTTACACTGTGGATATTACATTTCACCAACTTAGAAAGGGTAATCCTGGAATTAGCCATTGGCGGCTGAAAAACAGACCAGCTGGTCACAGCTGAGGGAGGAGGGAGGCCGTGGAAGGAGGCCTGGGCTGCAGCGCCGGGAGACCCGAGGGAGCATCGCTTCTGGACCACGGTCCTCGCTCGGTTCCAGATTCACCGAGAGACAGAGCAGGCCGGGGACGGGGGCGGCCTCTGCAGGGTCCAGGATAGAGATGCTGAATATTCCGCTGATATATTTTGGCAGACGTGACTCTGGTGTCCAGGCAAGGTTAATGGGGTTTAGTCACAGAGTGAGAGAGGGTGGACGCTTCCCATCCCCCAGAGATGGGACTCCAGAGCCTCACCTTTGTGGCCTCAGGGAATTGCTTTGACGGTTCCAGGCCCTGCTCACCAATGGTGGGACAGATTAGCTCAGAAAGTGCCTAACTGTGTTTGTGAGGGCCAAGAGAAACAAGAATTCTTCTATTTTGTGGGTGGTATGGCGTTTCTGGAGGCCAATTTGATAGTATGAAGTAAGTCTTTAAAAAAGTGTAGCCCTTTCGACCTTCGGAACTTACCCTGAATTTTGACTAACGTGCAAGGATATTTAGTTACATTTCCGTTCACTAAGTATTTGGTAAGTGACTGAGCCTTAACAGGTGCCAGGCATCCTGCTGAGACTTCATGCATTCCCTCAGACCCTGCTCAGGGTCCCCATTTTACAGATAGGAGACTGAGGCCTTTGGCAGTTAATGAGCTAATTAGTGGAGCTGGATTTGAAGCCTGCGGCTCTGCCTTGGGAGTGTAAACTCTGTGACCATTTGGTCTCTGAGATTCAGCCCTGCAGGTGAGGCTGACACAGCAAACCCTACCCGGGCCTGCCATCACTGAGGGAAAAGTGCAGGACCCCACAGGAACGGGCAACTGGAATATTCCCACAATTGTTGATCATCAGCCAGGAAGGAAATAACCTGAATGTCTGACGATTAGGGTTTGGCTGGATAACATTATGTCCATATTTTGGACTACTGAGTAGCATTAAAATGAATGTTACAGGGCTATGTTTATTCACGTGGCAAGATGTTCCTGTCGCACTATTAAAGGGAAAATGGTGATTATGGTAAAAAAAAAAATCTGTGTGTGTGTGTGTGTGTGTGTGTGTGTGTAGGCATAGAAACAACACATTACTAGTTATTTTCTCTGGGTTTGGGGATGATTTATAGTTTTTTTTTTTCTTTCCATCCATGACCTTTCTGATTTGGGGGGTGGGTAATTCGCATGTTTTACACATCTAATTGGAATAACAAGCTATTTCCATTTGAGGGGGAAATAGCTGCTGCCTCTTCAGACACACAGATGGCTTGGTGGCACTCAAGTGTCATACTCCTTGTTTCTTTCCAAAGGGAAAGGAGTGGACTGCAGGTGAGGAAGGCTGGTCCACGTGTTTGTAGATCCTCGGTCCTGTGTGCGTGGCCTGTGAATCTGCTCCCGAATCACCCAGGGTTGCTTGTCCGTCACCCAGAGCTTCCTGGACTCCACCCTGATATCGATAATAGGTCACATTTATTGAACACATATTGTGTGCTGGCCACTGTTCTAGGTGCTTTATACTCACTAACCCATTTTATCCTCACAAACCCTACAGTACGTACACCATTATACCCACTTCCCTGATGAGAAGGCCGAGGCACAGAGGATTAACTGATGTGGTCTCAGTTGCAAAGCTGTAGGTGGCACAGGGGACACCAGGCCCTGTTCTTGTCCCCAGGCCCCAACTCAAAGTCACTACCCCGGGAACGTGGGAGTTCAGGAATCTGGATTTTTAATAAGCTGCCAAGGGATCTGGGTGCACACTAAAGTGAAGTACTGCTGCTCTGAAGAATCTTTTTTGGGTAAAGATTTATTTATTTATTTTAGAGAGAGAAAGAGAGTGGGGGAAGTGTAGAGGGAGAGGGAGTCTCAAGCGGACTCCGGCCGAGAGCTGAGCACAGAGCTGGACGCGGGGCTCGATCTCACCATCCTGAGACCACGACCTGGGCTGAAACTGAGAGTCGGCTGCTTAACTGACTGCGCCACCCAGGTGCCCCCGCTCTGAAGAGTCTTTTACCTCAGAACCACCTGCATTGTTTGGGATTAAAAGACAGCTGATCCATTTACCCTATCTCAGCCGTGAAAGGACTTTCTCTCCTTGAAGTCATTAGAACAAAAATGTCAGTCGGAGGTTCTCGGCTACGGGGGAGTCATCAAACGTAAAAAGTAGACGAGCTTTAACAACCCACTAGCCTAATCATCCACCCAGCTTCCTCTTTTCTTTCCTTTCAAACACCATCCTTATTTAGAATCCCACTTCTGAAATGTGGAGGAGTCGGGCCGCTCTCCCTGAAGTTAGGATGTGGGAGGTGGCTGTGTAGGCAGGGCCCACCTGGAAGCCCTCCCTCTCTGTGGGGATTCTGAAACAACCCTGGAAACACCATTTAGAAAGTCAGGGATGCCTGGAGAGCGGAGGCCAAGATTCCCTGTGGGCCCTCAGACTTGGTTTCCTGACTCCTACTTTTTAAAGACCGACCTAGTGTGGCTCCTTGAGGTTGTCCCGATGGGTTAAAATGCCCACTGGCTCAAATGGTGGTTGCAAAGCTTGGCAGAGTGGCTGTGTTCAAGTAGCAGCCCTAAGCTGAATGGCACAGTTCCAGAGGCCCCGCTCACATCACGTGAATGGAGCTGGCCTTCGGACGCGGTTCGAATATATTACAAAGTGGATGGTGAAGCACCAACCATCTGCCCCAGCTCCACCATTCTGAAATCAAGGTGAAGGTTCTGGTGGCTGAGTTGCCCCAAAGGAGCAAGTCAGCTTCAAGCAGTGGAAATGATGACCCCGAAAGGCAAGTCTTCCCAACCTGAGGGGGTGAACCCCAGTAATGACCCTTCCCCTCAGCCATGTTTGCCCAGCGCCTGCTATGGAAGCTGTGGTGCTTTACACAGATCAGGGCATGGGCAGTGGGGTCAGCAAAGAGAGAGCATGAGGAGAATCGGTCCCTTTGCTTGGGGCCTGGGGGCCACTGTTGAGCAAAGGTGTGCCATCCCAGGTCATGACTTGATAGAACGTGCCTGTTGGCATATTCACGGACTGTATCACCTCTGGTGCTCCCCTGGGTGCTCTGAGGTTGTTCAGTCAGGCAGATGTTATTAAAATCTGTCAGATTTTATTATTCTCATTTCACAGATTAGGAAGCTGAGGCTCAGAGCCTTGCTTGAGACCACATAGCAAGGAAGAGACTGTGGCACTGGGACATTTGAACCTAGAGTTTTTCTCCCTCTGAGTCAGCGAATGATGCCAGAGAACAAACATCCCTGGGCCAGATTAGGAGAGAGCAGAGAGTGTTTTTCTTCTCTCTGAGGAGGTGTTAGTTCTACATTTCCTGGAAGGTTTCCCCTACATACAACATTTCTCGGCTGTACTGATGATCTGCACCGGGCTGAGAATTCTTTATATCCCTCCCCTACCTCAAGACCTGACTTGACTGCTCCAATTTACACAGGGAACGAAGGAATTAAAAAGAAAACACTCCTGAACATGAAAGAAATCACAGTGCTTCTCCAGAACTAAAGACTTTTTATAGGAGTACAGGAAAAACAAACAAACAACAACCAAAAAACCAAAAAACCCTGATCGTTCTTGGCAGCTTTTGAACAAATTAGTGTACTGAAAGAATGGATGAAAGAGTAAGAAGTGTGTCAGAGAGAAAGGAAATCCACGAGCTCCCCAAGTGAGTGCCTGCTCCCTGCTCTGTCTGGAAAGTCAAGGGGTAGTGGAGGAGTCCACTTGGAAAACGTAGGCATTTCCTTTCCCATCTCAGCTTGAGCCACACCACCCCAAGGGGCCTCCTCTGACTCTAGACCAGACTGGCCCCTCCATCTCATGTGGTCTGCCAGTCCTCTGCACTTGACTTTTTAACCCTTTTAATTTTTCGTTCAGCACCTGCCTCCCCCATTTGACTTCAAACTCCATGAAGGCATAGTGTGGGTCTGCCTTGTTCGCCACCTGGATCACTTGGGAATCTTCTGGTTGCTGAGAACAGAAGACCCAACCCAACCTGGATTAAGCAAAA
Source organism: Zalophus californianus (assembly GCF_009762305.2). Lineage (NCBI taxonomy): Eukaryota > Metazoa > Chordata > Mammalia > Carnivora > Otariidae > Zalophus > Zalophus californianus. The sequence continues at coordinate 39,558,987 of NC_045595.1, read as the reverse complement.
GGGACATTTTTTTTTTTCTGCCCAACTTTAGAGCTGGCTTTGGGAAAGCTTGGATTCAGGGGTTCTGAGTCCATATTTGATCTCTCCACCCCTCTTTATTCCACTTCATTTTCCTCCTTGGGATGGTTTTATTTTCAGCCTCCTCATGATGCCAAGATGGCTGTCACAACTCTGGCCTAGGATGTTTTCAGGGAGTAAGCACCCCTTTCCAGGTGACCAAAGCAGTATTCTCAGGATTAACTCCAATTGGCTTGGCTTGAATAATATGCCCACCTGTGAACCAATCACTGAGTCCTAAGAGCTTGGTGCTTTCTGATTGGCTAATACCACCCCCCCCACACACACACACAGCTCATCCTCCACCCCAAAGCCATTCCCTCATCCTTCCTTGCTAACAAACACCCATCAGATATCAAGCAGGTGGGCAAGATGCTCAGGAAAAGTGACCCCTCCTCAATCCAGACAATCATTTACAGTAATCCTGTCCTTCTGGCAGGGATTGGTTTAAAAGTGTGTGCTGACCCACTTCTGGCCAATAAAACATGATGCCAAGTTGGAGGCTTCCAGGAGAAATCTTCCTTCCTCTGACAAGTCACATCTGTAGGGGGACTAGCTTCTTCCCCACCCCTTCTTGCTTTTGGATATTGTTGTGAGCGGGTGGGAAGTTCAGAGCTGCCATAACCATCTTGCAACTATGAGGTGAGATATTGCTGATGTATTGGGTATGGCAGAGTGGAAAATGTCTGCTCTTGGCTTCTGCGGTGTTTCTGTTCTACTGGCCTGCACCTGTGACTTCTTTCGAAGGACTGTCCACAGGCTATTTATTGTAGCCACTTGCCTGCACACGCAGAGCACCAGATTGCCTGGGATTTCTGTTCCTAAGGGAACAGCCCATACCAATAACAGATGCAGAGGTGTGAAAGCCCAGCTCCTTGGCTTTGAATTGGGACAAATCCTGAGGTGTACTTTTCACTCCAGAGCTCCCTACAGGATCAGGCCGAGGCTTGGACTTGCTTGAAATCAACCTTCACTTGGCATCTTCTTCCGTGTCCCGCCCTCCCCCCATCTCACCACCAGATGCCCCGGGGAGCACTTCCTTAATCAATCGCTTGCACACAAATCGTTAGCTCCATCTGGGGGACCTGTCGTATCACCGGGGCTTGCACATCCCAGCTGCTCTGTAAATATTTGTTGCCTGAGTGAATGAATACATGAATGGATGAACAAGCTGGGGAAATCACAGGCAGGTGGAATCCGAACAGGTTATTATACTAATTACAGGCTGTCTACTTTTTTTCCCTTTGCTCTGTGAAACAGGTTGGCCCCTTGGGGAATTTCCCCAAAGCTTTTGAAGCGGACAGGGTGTCTTCTTAACAGTCTCATGTGCTTCCTAATTGGGCAGTCCATTAGAAGGTGAGGTCATCTCCCCCAGGGAAGGAGAGGCCTTATCACTCAGGACGAGGGGCCCTGGGGTGGGTACCACCCTGCCTCAACATCTGCAGTGTTTGTCTGTTACTGGAGAGGCTGCTGGAGGGAATGACCATTCTGGAATGAATCAACTAAACCTTTGACCTGAACTCCAGTTTAATTCACTCTTTCCCCTCCATTAGCTAGTGTAAGGGATGAGGGAGGCAGAAGGGGAGGGATAACATATTTTATTTTTATGGCATTTTTATTCCAAATGACCTGCTGGGTCAAACCCACTCTTCTTTCATGAATTATACATTAGAGGAATCCTTTTGTTTTTCTAATGGCTTGAGTTGAGTTCACCCTCTAGAAAGATTTTTAAACAAAATCGGGAATTTCAATTAAAGCGTTCACCTCTTGCCATATCAATTGACATGGTTTTGATTGGGTCATCCCATAAATGCATCTCCATTAGTAGAGTTTTCAAGCTTCCTAGGGTGTTAGAAATCCTCCAGCCCCATCCCCTTACTTTATACATGGGAAGACTAAGAACCCAGAGATGGGAAATGACATGCCCAAGTTCACACAGCCCGTGAGTATCAATAGCTATTAAAAGACAGAAATGGTGGTGTATTTGACTCTCTCTTTATTTCCAGCCCAGTATTCTTTTCTGCAAGTAAGCCTAGAGAAGGGATATAGTTGCCATAGCTGCAGAAAAAAATTGCTCCGAAACCTAGGGGCATAAAGCAATCCCTTGTTATGCTCCTAGATACTGTGGATTGGGAATTTGACAGAGCACAATGAGGATGGATTCTTTCTGCTCCGTGGTGTCTAGGGACTCAGCTGGAGGAGCCAAAGGCTTGAGGCTGGGTTCATCTAAAGTCTCGTTCATTCACATGAGTAGAGGTACATGCTGTCTGTTGGCTGAGACTTGCTGTTGGCTGGAATATCCATATGTGGTCTCTCCATGTGGTCTGGGCTTCCTTACAAACATGGAGGGCTGGGTTCCAAAGGAAGAGTTGAGAGAAGGAGATGAGGGGAGTGGGGAGAGATCCATAGATTGATGAATTGGTGGAAATTGTGTTGCTTTTTATAGACCCGAAAGTCACTATTACTTGTACAACATTCTGTTGGTCAAAGCTGTTAGGAAGTCCACCTGGTTTTCAGAGGAGGGAAGGTAGCCCCTTATTATCAATGGAGGAGCACAAGTTATACTGTGCGAGAGCATATTGAATGGGATATATATTGGTGCAGCCATCTTTGGAAAATTCACTCTGCTACAAGAGGTTTAGGGCTAGTTCCCATTAAGTTTTGCTGAATTGTTTATTTAGGATCTATCTTTTCTGCTAGATTATAATTTCCTAAAGGGCAAGATATGTGTCTGTCTTATTTGCTAATATATCTTAGCGTCCAGCACAGCTGCAGCTGACTCGGGGTAAGGACTGAGTACATTTTTGTTTGGAAAATATGTGTCAAAAAGAAAGTATTTATTGGCTAAAAATAGACTCATAGATTTCCCTTCTCCTCTTGGGGCCTTTCCTTTTCATCAAGAACTTGAATACCAGAGGCACCTGGGTGGCTCAGTCAGTTGGGTGTCTGCCTTCAGCTTGGGTCATGATCCCAGGGTCCTGGGATCGAGCCCGCATCGGGCTCCCTGCTCCGTGGGGAGCCTGCTTCTCCCTCTCCCTCTGCCTGCCGCTCCCCCTGCTTGTGCTCTCTCTCTGTCAAATGGATAAATAAAATCTTAAAAAAAAAAAAAAAGAACTTGAGGGGCGCCTGGGTGGCTCAGTCGTTAAGCGTCTGCCTTCGGCTCAGGTCATGATCTCAGGGTCCTGGGATCGAGCCCCGCATTGGGCTCCCTGTTCCGCGGGAAGCCTGCTTCTCCCTCTCCCACTCCCCCTGCTTGTGTTCCCTCTCTTTGCTGTGTCTCTCTCTGACAAATAAGTAAAATCTTTTAAAAAAATAAAAAATAAAAAAGAACTTGAATACCACCACCATCCTTTCTAGAGAGTTGATGATTGAGTGATTGATTGATTGATTCATTCATGTTTGACACACATGGAAGAGGTGCTTAACTAAGTTTTGGAGTGGTCAGAGAAGTTGTGCTGGGGGCAGTGATGGATGTAAGAGGAGAACTAGAGGATGAACAGGAGGAAGCTGAGTGAAGAGGCAGGAGGAAGGGCAGAGTGAACAGCCTATGAGAATTGGAGACAAATCATTCAATGTGGCAGGTGTATAGAGTTTGAGAGAAGAATGGCAAGAGGTAAGTGAGGCTAGAGGGGCAAGCAGGGCCTGGCTTGTAATCAGGCCTTCAGTGCCACTCCAAGGAGTCTGACTTCTCCCTAAATAACAGCAGGAAGCCACCAAGGAAGCAACCCAATCAAATTTGTGTTTAGAAGGGCATGTCTGCAGAGTGTGTGATGGATTAGAGTGGGACAAGGCAGGAGGCTAGCTGGGGCATGATTGGCAGAAATCCTGTTATGAGATCATGGGCACCAGAGCCTCAGTGGGGATGGTGAGAAATGGGGTATTTCCAAGGAGGCCCAGCTGATGAAACGGATGTGGGGATGAGAGAGGGGCTTGGGTCAATTCTTGGTCTCTGGGTTAGGCAACTGGGTGGCTGGGGGTACTGGACCCCAAGCCAAGAAACCCTAGGGAAGGAGTAGCCTTGGGGTGGGGCTGTGAGGGGTTCAGTATTTTGGGCATGATGAGTCCAAGATGCCAGGGGGATCGCCTGAGTGAAGGTTCCAGGAGGCACTTGAATTCACAAAACCAAAACTCAGCAGAGTGGTCTGAGCTGTGAATCTGGCCAGGGGACCAATGGAGAGATGGAAACTGAAGCCCGGGAGTTTATGGGCTCGCAGTGGGAGAATTAGCACAACAGACGGGTAGAGAGCCATGGAGAAAGCAGTTTTCAAGAGGGAGGCAGTCAGTGGTACCCAGTCATCTGAGAAATCATGGAAGGAAAGGAGCAACATTGTCCACAGGATTGAACAAAAGAAAAGTCGTTGGCAGCTTCACAAGGACAGGGTTTCCCTGAGAGAGACAGGAAGAAGCCAGATGAAAGAGTTCTGGGATAAAGAGGAGGTGAGCGTGATGAATTGAAAGCATGAATGAATAGTGTTCTAGTAAAGTCTTGACTTGCCTCCTTCCAGGTCTGGTAATTCTGGAAACACTGGGATGGATTTGTCAAATAAACTCCCAAAAAAGAGCAGCCAGGAGGGATCTTTTCTACTCAGCTCTCTCTGTCCCAGAAAATAACCTATGTGTGGGCTGTCCTCCACATCCCTCCCTAGCAACCAGCATTTGTATTTAAATTCTTGGGGGGGGGGCTCTCATTTTTCAGCCATCAACACAGTTCTGTGGTCACATCTGTTGTTTTTGTCTGCACAATAGCCATTTATCAGCATTTGGCTAATAGCATCCCAATCTGGGGAGGGCTGACCCCTTCTCCTTGGTTCCACGGGTGGCACCTGTCCCAAGCCCAATCAATAAGACTCAGGCCTGAGATTTTTTGGAAAACTATTGGGAAAGAGAAGCACTCTTTAGGCAGGGGTGGCTTTCCCTGCACTGTGGAAAGCACATCAGGGACACAGAAAAACAGTCTCGATGACAATTCTTGAACTCCTGGATCCAGCTTTGCCTGAAGATATTTAATCCCTGGATTTTTCAGTTACCTGAACCAGTAAATTCTCCCCCTCTTTTTTTTTTTTTTTGCCAGGAATTCTGTATGAATTCTAGTGCTGAATGAGTGGTCCCAAGAGGAGCAAACTGCCAGGACATGGGGGGCCTCAGGGTGGAGTTGGTGGAAGAGGTTTACTTGATCCTCTCAGGCATTTCACTGGACATTTCACTCACCAAGTTGCTCCCACCTTAGGAATTTCTCCCTCCTTTTTGCAGTCAGCTCCTTTATTGTTTCGACTTGTATTCCTACCTTTCTGCAAACCCATCCTTGCTCAGAAACATTCCCTGAAGTGCACGGGTGCTGTGCTGAAGGAAGGCCTTCTCTCACCACCTGCCCCACCCCCCGGAAGGCAATACACATGCTTATTATTTCTAACAGGGGATGCTCCCAATTTCCTAAGTTGGGAGATGGGGCGTTTGCAGGGACCCCCTCCGTGTGCAGTGTCTGTGCCTCCAGTGATTGCTGACAGCCGACCCGGACGCCAGATTCCCCTGCCTCTGGCCGCACCAGCCCATGTGTACAACAACCACTCCAATGGTACAAACTCGTGTTCATTTGTTCAGAATGTGCATTAATCATGCCAGGGAGATTCCCGGCCGCTGGACCAGCTTTCGCTGTGTTAGCAATAAACACCCCTTCACCCTGTCACCACAACCCGAAGGGAAAGCAGAGGTCCAGAAGTCTCCGAGGCGACGAGGGGACTCCTCGGGTCACCCATGGCAGAGGGAGGAAGTGACACATTCCTTGTTTTTTCCCCCTCCCTCCCCGTATCAGCTGTGATCTTGGTTTCCTTTTTTTTTCTTTTTTTTTGCTTCTGAGTGCGCTTCCTACCTCCAGGCTTCAGCCGCACGGATCACGTCTTCTGTCCAGCCTCCAGTCCGAGGGCTGGCCGTTGGCGTGGGCCCACACGTGACAGCTCCCGGGGGGCGGGGCTTGCGTGTGGCCGCGCCGGGCTGGCGGGAGCCGCCCGCATCGTCTCCCAGCCCTGCTCACTTGGAATTCTCGGGCTGAGGTGGGTTCCTCCCTCCTCCTCCTTTCTTTCTTTCTTCCCTCTGACTCACTCGACTTAGCCTCCCCCTGTTCCTTCTCTTCCCCCTCCTCCTTCCTCTCCCTTTCTCCATCTCCCTCCGACCTCCTCTCATGGCTTCCTCTCTTCCTCCCTACCCCCATCCTCCTCCTTCCCTCTTTCCTTCCCCCCGATGTACTTTTCCTCCCTCTGTCTTCTTTTCTCTCTTTCTGTCTTTCCTTCCTCTTGTCTCTTTTCCTCCAGTTGCCCCCTCCCCCCTAGGATGTTCACCCTGTGGTTCCAATGAGATGTGAACGAAGGGAATAATACTGAAAAGCAGCCAGGCTCAGCCAATAAATCCTCTAATGCTTGTAATAGTTTCATGTTCTTCACGTTCATCCTAGTTTAAGAGTTTAATCAACATCTTGGAAATACTTGTGATTTACTCCGTGAGCTTTAATTTGAGGCATGGCAAGTCCCTCCCTGCCCTCCCTCCCTCCCTCCCCCCTCTCTCCCTCCCTCCCTCCCTCCCTCCCTCCCTTCCTCTCTCCCTCCTTCCCTCACTCCCTTCCTCCCTCCCTCCCTCCCTCCCTTCCTCTCTCCCTCCTTCCCTCCCTCCCTCCCTCCCTCTCTCTCTCCTTCCCTCCCTCCTTCCCTCCCTCCCTTCCTCTCTCCCTCCTTCCTTCCCTCCCTCCCTCCCTCCCTTCCTCCCTCTCTCCCTTCCTTCCTTCCTTCCATTTATTCAATAAATGTTTTTTGAGGGTCTATTCACATCAAGCCCTGGCCTAAGTGCTAGACATAGTAAATAGAAAAAAGGACACTATCCCTGCTCTGATGAGTTTATAGTCTAGTGTGAAAGGCAGATTTTCACCATAGATCACAAATGAATATATTCTTGTGACTTTAATGAAAGTTCTGAATTTCCATGGGGATCTAGGTGGAAGGAGTGACCCCGACCGTGGAGGTGTGGAGGCTTCCTTGAGGAGCTGATTTGAAGGATGAGTTCTCTAGGCAGCGAGAAGAGGAATGAAAATGCCAAGTAGAGGGAGCAGAATAGGCAAAGGTCCTGGGGTGAGAGGAAGCAAGGCACTTTCACAGAATTTGACAAGAATACTGTAGCTGGGACAGAGAGTAGAAAAAATGAGCCAGAGGTCGACAGTGGTCAGATGTTTAGAGCTCTTACCTGAGGTGAGAGTTTGGGTCTTAACTCCAAAAGCAGATGTTATTGAAGAGTTTCACCTGGAGGCAGAGATGTCCTAACTGGTTTGGCTGCTGGTGCAGTCAAGCTCAGGACTGGTTCTTTGGGTGAGGCTTAGTTGGTTTTAGGTGATCTAGTTAGGACGGGGAAGAAACAGATACGGTCGGAGGCAGCATTAGTGTCCCAGGGCCTGGATTGGGGTCCGATAACTGCTCAGGCTTCCCCAAAGGGAGATTATCCTGTCTGCAGACCTCCTATGTGGGTCAGAGGACCCTATCGGATGAGGAAGGTGGAAGGAGCATAGCTAAAACCTTCGGACCTAGAGTCATCCAGATCTGGCTTTGCTGTTTACCAGCTACGAGACCCTGGGCAGGTTTGCATCTTTTTGGAGACTGTTTCCTCATCTGTATAATGAGGATAATAATAGTAATAAATGTGTTGTTTTTGTCTGCCTATCATCCCTTTCTCATGGTCGTTAGGAAATTAACACTGCATGTGGTTCTGGTGGGACTGGCAATCCCTGTGCATCAGCTACCCATTGCACACACGATCCAGGCCCAACCAATCATCGTGCCCCATCTCCCTGTCCCCAGGGATTGGTCTAAGGGAGTGGCCCAAGTGGGGCCGATCAGAGACCTGCCATGGGATCTGATATGGGGCTTTTGGGAGGAGAGGGTCTCTCTCTTGATTTTAGATTATAAGCTATAAGGTGAGGCGCCTGGGAGGCTCAGTCGGGTAAGCATCTGACTCTTGATTTCGGCTCAGGTCATGATTTCAGGGTTGTGAGATCAAGCCCCACGTTGGGCTGTGCCCTGGGCGTGGAGCCTGCTTAAGATTCTCTCTCTCTCTCTCCCTCTCTCTCTCTCTCTCTGGCCCTGCCTCTCTCTCTCTCTACCCCCCTCTAAAAAAAAAAAAATTATGAGGTATAAGAGCATAGGCTTGAACTACTGGTGTCCACTTCTCCTGGAAAAAAAATCAGGGAGATGAGTAGGGGAGGGAGAGAAGGAGAGAGAGAACAAGGGAGGCGAGAGGAGAATAAGAGAAAGAACTTTCACACTTCGGATGCAACACTTTGTGAAGCCTAGAATACCGCTTGCACTTCTCAGTTAATGAACCCATCAATGCCCATTCTGGCTTAAGCCAATTTGAATGGGTTTTGTCACTCACAACACATGTTGTGACCAAGGCACTGACTTTGTTTTTGTGAGTGTTTAGCTAAAGCACAAAAAGCAAAAATAAAGTGCCTAGCATGCAGAGTGCTTAGTCATCACTACCTAGGGGCTTTGTTTGGATAACAATTCATAGCTGTAAGATACATAACTAGAGTGTATACTGCTTCTCTCTCTGGTGTGTGGTCTCATATTGCCCCACAAAGGGCTATGTGCCACCTTAGTGATCCTACATAAAAGCCTCAGATAGTGACCTGAGTTCCTCCTTCCAACCTCCCCTTCTCCCTCTGAAATTGGTGACTCCTGGGTCCCTTGGGCTTTCTTAAAGTGACAGTGGCAGCACCAAGAGAACACAATGACCTGAAAGATTTGAGTATGTTTAGACCATTCCCCTTCTACTTCATACCAACTGGTTTCCCATGATCTTGTTTAGAAAATGTATTAGTTATCTATTGCTGTGTAATAAACCCCAAGCTTCCTGGCTTAAAGCAACTGGAGATTTATTATCTCATGGCTTCTGGGGGTGAGGGATGCAGGATCAGCTTTGCTGGGTGCTTCTTGTCATGAAGCAGAAGTGAGAACATTGGCCAGGGCTGCTATCATCTGAAGGCTTGAATGGGGCTGGAGGAGCCATTTACAAAATGGCCTTACTCACATGGCTGTTGGAAGAAGACTCTAGGTCCCGGCTAAACCTCTCCACAGAGTTGCTTGAGTGTCCTTATGATGTGGCCGCCAGCTTCCCCCAGAGTGAGTGATCCAAGAGAGAGGAAGATGGAAGCAATATTTATATGACCTCATCTTTGAAATCACGGAAGCAATATTTATATGACCTCATCTTTGAAATCATGAACAGCATTTCTGCAACATTCTGGTGATTATACAGTTCTGCTCTCTGCAGTGTGGGAGAGTGTACACAGAGTGAATACTGGAAGGTTGGGGTCATTGGGGGCCATCTTGAAGGCTATGGTGGTATTTTGAAGTGTCACTAAAGTTTCTTCTTAGTTTCATGGGAATTGTCTTCCTCAAGGAGGCCTTTGGATGCTCAAGATAACATGGCATCTTCAAGGCACCAAAAAACACCCCTTCCAACAACTTGTGCTTGAAAGAGCTTTTTTTCAGAGCTTGCAAAGAGCTCCTTAAACTAGTGAAATGACTAAACTAATTTGCTGGTCTGTAATTTCCTGGCACGTCTGGAGATTTCCTAATAAATACTGGCTTCAGGTTGGCAACCTGCCAGTGTTACGGCCTTCCCCTGAGTGACAAACAAAGGATGTGTAAAGCATCTTGGAGGGTTGGGAAGGTTGATGCATTGCAAGGGTAGAGCACAGGACCCGGAGGCTGGATGTTGGGGTCTGAGAGCCAGCCCTGCCTCTTACCTACGGTAATACCTACCATCCCTATAAATACCTATCATATTTCAAGCAAAACACTTTCCTCTCTGTGCCTGTTTCTCCTTCTGGGAAACGTGGTGACGACCCTGGTTTTCCGTGAATCACATGGCTATTATGAGGTTTGAATGAGCCAATACAGCATTTCTAAGAGGGAGGTCCCTGGGACCCTAGCACCATGGGCTGTTAGCCCCAGGAGGGGTTCCGTGCTGAAGTGAGTATGGAGAACTATATTAAGTAAAGCCCAGCTATTTTCCATTTTTCACGACGGCAGGCAAGGCCAGCCCCACGGCTGCTAAGAAGGACCCTACACTTGGGGTTTCATGCCCTGCAGTTGCTGTCTTGAAATTCTTAATAATTTTATCTTCGAAGATGTATTTTGTAAGTGAACCTTGATGGGACAATAGAGCATGTGCCAGGGGCTTGGCGTCTCAGCTCACAACTGTGCCCCTCTCCCGCCTCCTTAGGGTGAGCTCTCAGCAGCTGGTCCCCCCCGCCTGGCTCCCTGTTCTCTGCCCAGCCCAGAAACCGTGTCCCCAGGGTACCCAGATCACAGGAGCTCAGGACAGTGACTGGCTTGCAGTGGCAGGGGCCTGGGAGGAGGGAGGCCCTATTTGTGCTGCCACCCTCCGCTCCCCATGGGGGCCTGGGCACATGTGAAGGGAGGGCTAGAGTCAGTGCCCGCCCCACGGCGCCACAGGGCAGGGCAAGGAGGCGGCCATTCCAGGGCTGGGCTGGTAGCACCCTGGCACGGTTAGCAGGCGTCTTGGCGGGGGCCTGTCATCTACTTCTGACCCAGGTACCAGGCAGGTTGTAATTCCTCGGGGGCCACCCATCTGGAAGAGGAGATCGTTTCCCTGCCACCAGCCAGGGCTGTGCATTCTCGCTTTGCACTGGGTCCTGCACATTCTGTAGCTGGTCCTGCCTGCGGAACCTGTCAGATGCTTTAACAGAAGAGAGACTGAAGTGTAGAGGGTCAGAGTGCCGACTTGAGAGCTAGAATGTCTGGGTTTGAGTTCTGGCCCCACTCCTTACCAGTGTCGTCACCTCGGCCCATTTTCGTAGCCTTTCTGTGTCTCTGTTTTCTCATCTCTGAAATAATGATCATGTCGTTCCTACCTCAGAGGTTGCTGTAAGGATCAAATGAGGATGCCAAGCATCCAGACTAGCCCCCTACCACGTAGCAGGTGTCAGCGGACATATCTGATGCTCGCTTCGCACGAAGGACCGCAGTGCTGCTGGGGCAGGAGCATCATCCGTAACGCGCTGCAGCCCCGTATGCAGCACCATGGGGACAGCCAGCCCGTGAACACTTGTTGAATGAAAGCATCTCCAAGGGGGGCTTCCCACAGGGTCCCCGCCCCATCTCTATTATCCCGGAGAGTCATAAGCAATCAGCGGTCCAGCCTCCAAGGCCAAAGAGACACAGTCTCTTGTCCCTGCTCATTCCCTGTCTCCTGACGCGGGGGGGTGGGGGGCGCAGAGCACACAGGCGCCGCAGAGACTCTCGCCCGGCCGGCCTCCTCTCAGGGCCCATCTGTCCCGGGAATAGCTCCCCTAGACCCCCCACAGGCCACGCGATAGCTCACTCTGCCTCCCTATAGCCTCTCCGCCCTTAATTGGGCCAATCTGTCTGCCTGACACCCCGCTCTGGTTCGCTTTCTTCCCAAAGCTCTCTCTTGTCACTTGACAGATTCTCAACTGTCCTGAGCACATTTTTCAATGTGTGCTCTTTCAGTGATTTCCCAAGTAGGTTTCTGCTCTTTTTAAAGCTACTTAATTTTATAATTTCTAAATGATGTTCCTCACCTGCCACGATTCTTCTCCACCCCCACTCCTTGGCTTTCTTCCCGTGACTTGCATTTTCTCAGCCCTGAAGCCATGCAGGTGTTTGTGGGGCGGGGCGCCTGTTTTTTTTTTCCCAGCTAGAGGGAAGATGACCATTTAGTTGGGGTTCCTCCAAAAGCTGGCCCTGAGATGAGGGCATGGGTGCACTAGTTTATTTGGGAAGTGATCCAGGAAGCAGGACGGAGGGGGAATGAGACAGGGAAGGGAGAAGAGCTGACAATGTGCCTTATTTTCTGGTCACCCACTGGGTAATGTGCCGGGGGGACTGTAGACGCGGAATGTTCCTTTGCACTGTCCCACCGGAGGGAGGGGAGACTGACTGCCCCCCCCCCCCCCCGCAGCCTCCATTGGAGGGTTGTCCCTGGGAAAATGAACTTTCCTGAACTTCTGTCTGCCTGTGCCACTAAGGGGCCTCCCCTGGCTTTGGAGAAAAGCTCGGTTAGCGCTAGAGCTCTAGAAACAGCCGTGGAATGCTCCATCCGAGCTCGTGTGCCACCGAGGTTGGTGACAGCCAGTTACACATTCCAGACTCCCTGGAGTTGAGATTGCCTCTTGGGGTGTGGACTCCTTCATTTCTTCATCTTCTTTGGAAGCCCCTGATTGCTGCGGTCAGGGCCGGCTCCAGCCAGCAGGTGCCCTCCCAGGGGGATGGCTGGGGCCCCGGTTGGGAAGGGCCGTTCAGCCAGGCAGTTCTGGTGTGTTTCCGTCTCTGGGGATCCGTCTGTGGGGAGGAGGGTGTTGATGTTTTCAGAGGAGATGAAGGAACCCATCTCCCCGTGACTTCCAGGGCCCCTGACAGCATTTGGGTGGTGGCCAAATTGCAAAATCAATGAGAGGTACTCCAGGTACTGACGAGTCTGACAATGATGAAGCACAAACATTTATTTCAGTTTTTCTCCAACTGATCTGACTCCTTTCCATGTCCTTTAATGACACCCTGGATGGATCCCGTAGGTCTCCGCTCTCTTTGGATACAGAAAGGTCCAGTTTAAATTTCTAGGCTCCTTTCCTCCCGGCTGCCCTGCACAGGTTTGACTCAGCCTGAGGGGTGTGAAGTGAAGAGAGAACTTGATCTGCCCACAGGATCCCTTCTCCCCCTCCCTCCTCTCTCGTCAGGCAACTCCAGGGAGCATCACTGACATGGTGGCCAGGCCCTGGGACGGCCTTCACACATGAGACACCGTGAAGGGTATTCCCTGGACTTTGCGGCAGCCCTGTGTGCTGGGACAGGGAGAAGGGACTGGAGAAAAGAAACACGTTTGTTTTTCCTCACCCAGAACTACTGGAGTCCTCTCTCAGACAACACTGGTTCGCCTGCCTGCAGGGTGAGCTCCGAATGATGCCATCTGTGACTTTTCTGACGTGTGTTTGGGTGTCTGTGGCAGAGTGGGATGTGGGATTCTCCTCAATGCGCCACTCTCCAGCATTGGAGAACCACACTTGCTTGACCTCCTACTACTTTCCCTTCAGCAGAAACCGCTCCCCCCTTTACCCCCAGCCACTGGCCTCTGGGGTCTTGCCTGGGGGCCTCCTTCCCAGTTGAGACTCAAGCCTGTGGGGTCCTCTTCACCAAAGGAGGTTCCCTGCCTCGTCCCCCTTAGTGGTGGGAGGGTTGATTGCACCCTTTCGCCACCTCACTGTCTCCAGTTCTCTCCTGGCCCTTCTTGAATAGGTCTGAAATTCCTTTTCTTCATGGCAGTCCAACCAGGAAATGAGGCCCCCAGCTCCCCCTGCAAGCACCCTCTCAGTCTGTCTAAGCTACTCTCCTAGAGCGTTCCTCCCTTGACTTGACGAAGGAGACGTACTCCCCACCCCCCAATTCCAGAAGTCACAGTCCTGCTTGGATCTCCTATGTCTGTTCGTACAAGGTAGAGAGAAGGAAGGAAGGGAGGGAGGGAGGGAGGGAGGAAAGAAGGAAGGAAGGAAGGAAGGAAGGAAGGAAGGAAGGAAGGAAGGAAGGAAGGCAGGCAGGCAGGCAGGCAGGCAGGCAGGCAGGCAGGCAGGCAGGCAGGCTGATTTGGGCATCTTTTAATATGCCCGGACGCACTCCTGGGCTCTTTTGGGCTCTCCCTAGGAAAGAGGTTCTTACCTTGGGCGGGAAAAAGGCTTATTTTTTATATTTGCTAATCTAGAAATGAAAGTTGGCATTTCTTTCTGTTCCAAATTTTATTAGTAGTTGCCTACAACTTTGTCATACATTGAAAGTAGAGATCTTTTCATATCACATTACAGTTGTCACAGATATCTGAAAATGACATTTTATGCTGATCTCTATGTAAAAATTACAGTAGTAATTAGACCTGCTGCTGGATCTCATTTTTTAATGTGTTAATAACGTAGCATCAGGATTACTATATCACAGATCTGTTTACTATTTTGATAGCCATATAACTGGTTTTCTTTGTAATCTTATGTATTTTATTTTGTGCATTTAAAAACCATTATTCCGAAAAGGGACCATTACTTCAGTGGATGCCAACACAGGAAAGATCAGAAGCCCTGCTCTGGAATATGTGTTCTTTGTGCCTAATGTCTAGCTTTGGGGCTTTGAATGCTAGAACTGACATATCCTTCTAGATAATTTTCTACTCTGGCTTTCTTTTTAACCAGGATCCTGCTGCCCCCAATCAGAGCCAATAACAGCTAACATTTTAAGTGCTTCCTCTGTGCAGGCACACTGCAAAACACTCTACATGCATTAGCTCATTTAATTCCTATCTTTTAAGGAGGCACAGAGGTTTGGTGACTTGCCCAAGGTAACACAGCTAGTAAGTAGGGGAACTGGGATTTGAACCTGGACAGTCTGACTCCAGAGCCCACATTCTTAAACCTGTCGATTGTCAACTAGGTAAGAGATAGCTAGTTTTCCCAAAAGCCCATGTTCCTGGCTTTAAATAGTGTGGGGCCAGCTAGTTCACTCTTTTTCACTGTGGTGCCGTCAAAAACCCTTTTCAGGTCCCCAACTGAGAAATGAACATTGAATCACAGCGCCCCCTGGCTTACATAGCAATTCTGATTGCTCACTCTAGGGTTAAGCTGGTCCACAGAAATATAAGACGAACCTTTATTAGGCACCCACGATATGGCAAGCTCTCTGTTGGGCACGGGGGATAAAGAGAGACTAGGTATAGCTTCCACCTTCCAGGAATTCCTGCAGAGTCAGGAGAGACATACCCAGAAGTTGTGTTGGAATAAGGAGAGCCGAGCTCTGGTGGAGGGGTGTGGACACAGAGCCCCTTGGACACTGTGGGGGAAGGGATTTTCACAGGATGGGGGAAAAGGCTTCAGCTCTCTTCAGGCCCCCTACCCTGATGCCATGTTGAGCCCTCTTGGCCTGGCCCAAGTGCCTAGGTTTCCTTTGGCCCTTCCTCCAAACTTTGGTCCTTGCAACTTCTGTGTCTCCCTGCCTCTTCCCTCAGTATGCTCCCTCATGGCGGCTTAGCTAATTGCAGAGCCTCATTCAAAGTCAGGGGCTAATGACTCCTGAATTTTAACAAGAGTTCTCAGTGCTGTAAACCAGAGATCACAAACATGAACGGCTGAGGGTTGGACAGATAATGTCAGTGAACTAAGCAGGCCAGTATTTGCATGTTAAACATGCAGGAGTATTTTTTACTCCCACAAAAATAGACTCTCACCTATTTTTTTTCTGAAACACATTGTCTCCCAGAACTATCTTTCCCTTTTCTTTTCACTTTTAATAAAGATCAAACACAGATAAGTATTTCTTTACCAGAAGAAAAATGACAGTGCATGCTGATAAAGGCTTACTAGCACCTGGAAGACTAAAGGGGCTGGGGACTTAGGCTGCCCCAGAAACAGATTCTGAGAGTAGGATCTGAGTGCAGGTAGTTTATTTGGAAGGTGATTCTGGGAAATGTTGGGAGGGAACTGGGAACCAGGACAGGGAAGGGAAGGCAGCCAGCCAATAAAAGTTGCATTATGGAGTGAGCTCCGCTCTGGACAGCTGGGACTCAAGCTCTGGGGGCCACTATAACAGTTGACCTCCAGGTATCCCGTCTGAGAAACAGGGAGCTGGCATATTTATACATCAACTCTCATCAATTGTTGGTTGAGGTCTTTTGGGGGTGGTAGTGCTTTCACTCTCTAGCCCCTCTGTCTAGGCAGGCTCCAGGGGACCAGAGAAAGCCCTCAGGCAAAGGGACAGAGGTTCTGGGTCTTGGAAGTCAGGTCATTGGGCCCCAAAGGTAAGACCCAAGGGTACAACCATGTCTGTGACAGGCATTGACCATGATGAACTGAAGCAGGCTAGCAGCTGGATTTTTCCAAGCAAGAATTTGGCCCAGGGTTGCCAGACCTTCTGGTTTCTCAAGAAAAGCCAAACATTTCGATTTTTAGGTGAAAATTCTCAGTTTTAGAAAGGTTGACAACAAATCTGAAATACTAAAAAGTATACCATAGGAATCAACCAAAGCGTGCCTGTGAAGTGGATCTAGTTTACAAGTGGTCAGATTATGAAATCTGATCTATCCTAAAGGTAGATCCGATCTTGGGTCCAGAAGGTTCTTGCTCAAAGCAAGCTATAAAGATGAAATCTGAGAAGGTAAGGTGGATGTATTAGGGAGTAGATTGCGAGTTAGGGAGTAGAGCTAACTGATGTAGTAAGAGACCCCCCAGTAGAGGGTTTGGAACCAGATGGAAGTGTGTTTCTTTCTCATGCCGCAGTGTGAAGGTAGGTGGGTGGTCCAGGACAGCTGTGATGCATGTCCAGGGACTCAGGTTCCTTCTATCTTGTTGCTCAGCATGTTGTCTTCATCTTTGTGGTCAAGGCCAGCTGACCAGCTCCTTATTCACATTCCGGCTAGTCGGGAAGGGAAAAGAGAAGCTTGGTCAGTCTCAGTAAGTGCACAGTTCACTTCCTCTCACAACCCATTGATGAGAACTTTGCCACATGGTCATCCATAAGGGATGCTCAGAAATGTGGTCTCTCTCTCTTTGGCCATATGGTCAGCTTAACTTAGTGTGTTTGTGAGAATTTGTGTTATTATAGAATTAGGGGAGGGCTGATATTAGGGAAGCCTCTGCCACACTGAGGGAAGGGTCTGGAGAAGACGATGGACTTCCAGCCTGAGGTAGGATCTACCCAAGAGAAATTTCTTTCCCACAAGAATGAGGAAAGTCTGGCTTTCCTCATTAGCTCTCTTTGTTTTGCCTTGGTCAGTCATGAAACCATAGTAGAAGATTAGCCCAACCTGGAAAAAGTCTGTTATAATGCAAAAGAAGCGAACATAAGGAGCACCTACCCGATACAAGGGGCTTTCACATATGTGAACTCAATGACCTTCACAATTACCCTATGAAATCAGTGTTATTATTCCCCCATTTTGCGGAAGACAAACTGAAGACCAGAGAGAGCAGGCTGACACTCAGGCTCTCTAGCTAGGGTTAGAGCAGGGGCACTGGCCAATCAGAGCCGCCATACAGGTTTGCCCCCTCCAAGAAGTGAAGGGCCTGGGCCAGGATTTGAAATGAGGCCCATATGACTGCAAAGCTCACATTCTTTTCCCTGCAATCTGATTTCCTTACACCAGCTGCTTCCCCAGAGACAGCAACAGCAAATCTACTGGGTTGTTGAGAGGGTAAACAAACCGTGATGAATGAATCTCCTCTCCTAATATGAATGCCTTATTGTTGTTATTCTTCATGCCCTGACAGAGTATTTACAGTCTCTTGCTGTTGTGCTGCTTCTATCTGGTGGATTAAGGAAACTCAGAACTCCGGGCCCTAGCAGAAAGTTACAACTGGGATTTGAGTTAATGAAGAGTTGAAGGCTCAGCAAGCGGCACTTGGCTCCACTATTAACCTGGACAAGGCCATTAACTCTCCTGTAATTAATTGGCTTCTTCCATGACACCCTGTTGCCAGGGAAATACCCATATGGGTGTACCCCACGTTGAACAAGCCCACCTATGAAAACAGACTTGGCAAAAAGAAAAGTGGGAGATCATCATTTAATTAACAACAAAAGACTTGGTTTTGCAGAATGGAATTTCTGTATAGCTAGTTTCCAAATAATACTGAAAATTTGATTCCGGAAGAAAGGGAGGGTACAAAGATGCATTCGTTCCCTCCTGGTCTATCTGAGAATGTTCTGCGATAGATTAGATTTCAAGAACTCTGTAATGATGTATCAGAGGGAACTTGTGAAATCTGAATTAGGCTGGGGGTGGTTTGTGGTGGCTACATTGCAGGAACCTGCCATGCCCTTGAACTAAGAGATCGTGTAGAGCCGGGTTGAGGGACACTAAAGCCATGTGCACTTTCTTAAGAAGGCAGAACGAGAGCATACCAGTCTGCAAAGGCAAAGGGGGAATGAGCTGACACCCAAGCATGGCAGGGCCTGGCTTCCTCAGTTTCCTGTTGTTGGGTGTCTGTCCACGGGACTGCCTGTTGCAGCCTTAGAATGAGCATGCTCAAAGTTCCCACTCAGCGGGGATTCCAAGCTGGTCCCAGTTTATCCACCTTGGTCAGGGGTGAGAACTATTTTTATGCCCCTGTCTGCTTTCAGTGGATCTAGAGGGCTCTGGGGGCCCCTCTGTCCTGGGAGGCTTTTGTCCTGGCCATTGGTTGGGGAAAGGGTGTTGTCCCTGGGACACGTCCTTGCAAACTGGATGATTGATATGGTTTGGTGGTCTGTGTCAGAAAAGAGAAATGCCTTGATGTCAACTCAAGGAACTCCTAGCTCTTTAGAGCAAAGCTGGGGGAGGTTGTGATCTTCATCTTCCCCTGTGCTGCCCCGAGCATAGGGGGCTTTGCTTTGTTTCCTTATGGAGTAAGCAACTCAGTTGTGGCTGAGTTGGATTGGGGGGTGGAGGTAGGGAATGAAGTCCCCAGGATGCAGCAGGGAAATCTGTTTCGTACAGAAGGGTTGGGTGAACCCACAGTTAATGCCTCAAATGTTACCCCACACCACCAAGCTTGGGTGGATTTCTGTTACTGGCGACCAAATGTGGCATGCAACATACCAGCACAGTATTCTGCCCCTTGCTTGTCCCTCTCTTCCCTCCTGAATTTCTACCGGAAGCAGAAGCCCTATCTGGCTACCCAGGAGCCCTGGGAACATCCTATCCAGATTTATTACCCGGCTCAGTCAAAATCTGTCATGCCTTGGGGTTTAGCAGTTGTCCTTTATATATTCATAGGTCTTTATAGACACAACTAACTTGCATTTCAATATTATGAAAGTTTCTTATCAAAGGGCTTGGCTGGCCCCCCGACCTCTTTATCTAATCCCTTCCTCCTTTTAATCTCTTTTGGTAGAACGGTCTCTCTCCCCCAGTCCTTTACCCTTCAGTTAATAGTATTCCTTGTGTGTTTTTGTCCACACTTTCTATGTGCCAGCCACTGTGGTAAATGATTTACAGATACCATGTTGTTTAATTGTCACAAACCCCTATGTGGTAGCTACTAATGACCATCCCCATTTTACGGATGGTGAAATCGAGAGGCTAGGTCACTGATTTGCTGCCACGGCCTGAGAGTTTTACCACCCTGCCTTGTTGTCACTCTGGCTTCCCTGCAGTGATAGTGAGATTTCCTCCCATCACTCGCAGTGGCTGAGGGGGAGAAGGCCCAGGTGTCCTGCCTGGCAGCAGGGCCCCCAGAATTTGGCTTTTCTCTATCCTCCTTCCCAGCCAGCACGGCTGCCAACCTGGAACATAGCCCTTTCCAAGAAAGCCCAGGAGAGAAGCCAAATGTTGACTCACCTGCCAGACACGGGGATACCCAGCCAAGATGCCTCGGGGCCCGTGCAGGAGGATTGGCAGGGCAGGCCCGTGGTGGGGCTCCGAGGCGTGGCTCCGTGGGGCCCTTCAAAGGGCCAGGCCTTCTTTCCCGAGTGCTTCAAGTTCCAGAGGCTAAAGAGATCCAGATGGGCTCATCCCCTCCCCCTCCTGCTCTATCCTGCAGCCTTGGAAGTTTCTGGAGGAGACTGTCTCCTCCTCATCTCCATTTGGGTGGCAGGCAGGATTCTAGGAAAGCCGCCATGATTTTCTGCCCCCGCCCCCATCCCAGTGTGTACTCCCCACAGGATCCCTGGGACTGAGAATGTAATGGACAGCCCTGCCATGATTAGATGGTGTTACATGATACAGTTGACCTGAAGAAAAGGAGATGATCCTGGTGGTCCAATCCAATCACAAGAGCCCTTTAAAGGCCGAGTTTTTTTTTTCCTGGCTGCTGGCAGAAGAGCATGTGAGAATTTCCAAGCTGGAGGGTTTGACCCGTCCTTTCTGGCTTGGAGATGGAAGGAACCCAGTGGCAAGGGATGCAGGCAACTTCTAGAAGCTAAGAGTGGCCATCAGCTCATAGCCAGCAAAGAACCAGGGACTTCAGGCCTACAACGGCAAGGAGTTGAATTCTCCCAACGACGAACATGAGCTTGCAAGTGGATTCTTCCTTAGAGCCTCCAACAAGAACTCGGTCCTGTGGGCACCTAGATAGACTTCAACTTTCTGATAGGCTGAGCAGCAAACCCAGCGGAGTGTGCCTGGACCTCGACCTACAGAACTGTCCGTTGGTGGGGTTTTTCAAGCTGCTCAATTTATGGTAATTTGTTACAAAACAATAGAAAACCAATACACCTGGGATACTGAATAGGCTTCTCAAACCTCACAGGTACAGCCATTCCCACCTGTTCTTCATGGTCTTCCCCATCTGGTTGATGAAAACTGGCTTCTTCTTGGCTCAGGCTCCAAATCCTAAAATCTGCCTTGACTCCCCTCTTCTTGTAGACCCTGTGTTGGTCCATCAGCAAATTCTTTCGACTCTCTTTTCGTAAAGTATCCAGCCTTGGACGGTGCCTCACCACCGCCAGTATGCTGTCTTGCCTCTCTGCCCTCGCAGCTCCAAAGTTTATTATAGCCAATGGGAGGGAGGGTGCTCCTGGGCTGTGACTGGCCCCCCTCCTCCTCAGCTTCGGTGCCCCACCCTTCGGGGCACCTGATGCATTCAAACACAGACAGTAAGCAGAATGTGGCAGAAGAGAAGGCTTCCATGCTGAGGCCTAACAGGAAAAGCGGGGCAGGATTCAAACTCTGGCCACCCTTGGCCTTGGGAGCTGTCAGAGCTGCCCTGCACGCTTCTGGGTAGAACACAGTTATCACCCCAGAGGAGTTCCCAAGCCTGCTTCAGAACCAATTATGCTCAGAAGTCATGCTGTGGAATATTTCCCAGGGATTGGGATTTATTGTTCAACATTTTGAGCCAAGAATGAAAAATTATTGTTGATGATGACTGAAGAATTCCCAGGAGGCCTAGAAGAACTTACATGCAACCAGTCTCCTGGAGTGGTTAAGATTTATAGCTGTCAAGTCAGCCAGAGTATGAGTCCAGCTCATCCTTTCTAGTTGGGTTTCCCGGGCCCTCAATTTCCTCAGTGACGATTAAACGAGATCAGTTTTCTTTCTGGTCAAACATTTAGCACAGTACCTGGCATACAGTGAGTTCTTATTCAGTGGCAGCTATTATGCTGATCTGTGTCCATAATTTATTTCTAAAGCTAAAGCATAGATACTATGTTACGTGTGCTTCAGTGCGCATATGCGCATGCATGTGTATGTGTGTGCATGTGCGTGTTAGCTTTCATTCACATTGTAGGGGCAGTTAGCTAACATTTGAAAGATCACAGTCCCACACTCCCGAGGAAGTTACCAGAAGTGCTCCAATTATCTGTCTTAGCTCTGCACCCACGGGTGTGTTAATTACCATAATGGATTTCTAAAATGGTTTTTCATTGATGAAAATAATGGCGTGCAGGAAAGGTAGATGGCTAGAAATGTTTTATGGTGTGTCTGCTTTGCCTGGACTTTGCAAATGAATCTAGCAAGACCAGTTGCTTGTTCTCTTGGAAAGGCACGGAGCTCAGACGTCCAACCAGTCCAGTGTCTGGATGTTAAAAGGTTGATTTTATCACCTGCCTCAGTAGGTTAGCTAAATACAGCACTGACGGTATTGTCGCATCTGCCTCAGATGAACTTTTCATGTAAGAGGCTGTTGAAGTGTCTAAAAGGACAGCTCCTGGAGATGTCCCCAGGCTCACAGAATGGCTCGAAGAGCTGTGTATGTGCCTGCTTGCTAATCACTGTTTCCTTTTTGGTGGAATTTGGGCTGAGATGGGCTCCGTTTGTTTCACACCATCTGGTTAGGAGGTCAGGGGAAGAAACCTGTAGCCTCCGTGGACTTCTGACTAGTGGAGGATGGGGACACCACCATCAAATACCTTGTAACTCGAACAGCCAAATTGCTTAGGATGGTTTGCAACGATCGCTTTCAAATAAGTAAGAGAATTACAATGGAATCAAGGAACAACTGGTTTCCTGTAGCTTAGGAAAGACATGTTATAACAAGAAGTCAGAAAATTGTGAGAATAAACCTCTGTATGGAATGTCCTGGGGGTAGAATTCTGGTGCTGTTTTAGATGCAGGTAAAACTTAAAAGAGGGTGTGTGTGTGCGCGTGCATGTGCATACACGTGTAGACCAATGGAGGAGCAGGTAGAGGATAGGAGATGAGGAAGGTGAGTGGGAAATTCTGGTACCATTTTTCTCCCAAGAAAAGGAAGAAAAAGCCATGGAACTTTCTACAAGTGGCTTAGCCGATTGAGATGAGCTGGCGTTTGGGCCTCCAACCAGGATTCCAATGCTGCCTCTCTTCCTTTCTAAGTGATCTTGGGCAAGTTTCTTAACCCCGCTGAATCTGCTTTCTCAGTGACAAAATGGATGGAAGCATAGTTTGAGTTGTAATTAAGGTGAATGGACTTAAAATCACTCAGCAAAATGTCAGGCACAGAATGAGCTTTCGATAAATAGTTGCCTCCCTGGATATTTAGAGCACCAGGGGTTGTGCACACAGTGTCTAGGTTACAGCAGCAAACAGGCATAGAAGTTGCCTAGAACTTACAACCTAGCTGTGCTGATGAACGTCATGGAGGCGTCCCATGAGAATCCCCTGGTGTGTCTGTTAAAAATGCACGTCCTAAGTACCGTTCAGGAGATATCAGGGGATCAGTGGGTGGGGCCAGGAACCCGATTATTTTTGAGGGGGGCAGGGGCAGAGGGAGAGAGAGAATCCACACCCAGCACAGAGCCCAACTCCAGGCTCGATCTCACGACCCTGAAATCATGACCTGAGTGGAAATCAAGAGTCAGTGCTTAACCCACTGAGCCACCCAGGCACTCCAGGAACCCAATTTTTAAAAAATATTTTATTTATTTATTTGAGAGAGAGAGAGAGAGAGAGCATGAGCAGGGGGGAAGGGCAGAGGTAGAGGAAGAGAGAAGCAAACTCCCCGCTGAGCAGGGAGCCTGACATGGGGCTTGATCCCAGGACCCCTAGATCATGACCTGAGCCAAAGGCAGACGCTTGACTGAGCCACACCGACACCCCCCTCCCCCACCAGGAACCTGATTTTATGAAGCTTCCCAGGTGACTCTGATGGGCAGCCAGGTGGGGAAAATGCACACTTAACCATTAATTCTCTACTATAGCCTCAGGTTTGGCAAAGCTTCAGTCTCTTTTCAAAGGCTCCTTGGCCATGTATCTGACTTGACTGCACCCACATTTGTGGGAGGCACCGCCTACTTCATAGCCTGAACCACTCCATTGCAATGGTGGCAGGAGACCTACTTCTTGTTTTGCTTATTTTATAGGCAGTGCTCATGTATCATTATCAGAAACTTCAAAGGCCTTGCTGAGCATGGAATTGACAGGCTATAACTTGCATTATGCAGTCTTCACTGGCTAAACCCTCTAAACCTGAATAAGGCCCTGCTTTTCAGATCAGTGTCTAAGAAAAATGAAAATCTAGTCCGATGCTGCTGTCTGCCCGTGATTTTGGAATCATGTTTCCTACTCTCCTCCCCCTCCTTAAAATCATGTGTTGTGCCTTCATTTGGCTAAAAAATAATTCCTACTCACTGTGGAAAATGGAGGTAATAGAGAATTGGCACAGAATAAAATGTGAAAAGATCCTGGGGATCCAGTCCCCGGGAGATAACCACCATGGATATCTTTGGTGTATTTCCTCCCCGCCTTTTCTCAATGTATATGAATACAGGTGTTATTTTTTTCCCCACAAACTCAAGATAGCATGTGTGTGCTGTTTTTTGACCTGCTCTTCTTATGTTATAACATGGTTTTTTTTTAAAGATTTATTTATTTTAGAGAGAGAGAGAAAGAGAGCGAGTGGGGGGAGGGGCAGAGGGAGAGAATCTTCAAGCAGACTCCCCGCTGAGCGTGGAGCCCAATGCAGGGCTCGGATCTCATGACCCATGAGGTCATGACCTGAGTCAAAACCAAGGGTCAGACACTTAACCGACTGAGCCACCCTGGTGCCCCTCATGTTATAACATGTTTTAAAGTAAAAAGTTAATGATATTTTTTTTTCATGCCATTAAATAATCCCCTACGATAGTGGTTTTCACACTGGGGTCCAATGAAAACCTCAGGGTTCTTAGGAAACGCTTAGTGGTTACTGGAGGTGGGGGAGGGGTTGGGGGACTGGAGGGAGCAACTGAATGGGCGGGGCTACAGCCCCAGAACCCTGTTTTAGTCACAGAACTCTACTTGTATCTGGTAGTAACTGGACTGGAGAAGCCCTGTAGGATTGCATCACAAAAACATTTGGAGGCTTAAAAAATTGAAAACCACTGCCCTAAGTCATAAAACACTTTTTTAAAAATCTGGTTTCTTTCCTTCCTTTTAAAAAACTTACATGAAAATGACTCTTTAAAAATTGTAAGACAAATATTTGCTAATTTTTTTAAAAAACCCAAGTTTTTATTATGTATTTTTAAAAATGTAGACAAATGATATGTGATCAAATACAGGTTTGGTGAAAAACCCATTCTCAACAATTCCCACCCCCAAATACCTAAGGAACTCAGCACTGCCCCACTGCCCAACTCCAGAGAGCTCTACTCACAAAGAATACCCAGATAAGAGGCACATCTCATTCCAGACTCTTCTGTCTGTATGGATTGCCTTGGGTTCAGGTACTCCAGAAATCAACACTGGGACTAGGATTTGAGTGCAAATGTTTTTTTTTTTTTTTTTTTTTGGTGGGGGGAGTCAGGTGTCCAGCTGTCCTGGTTTATCTGGGACTAGGGGGGGTTCCCAGGATGAACTACCTGGTCACCCTACAGTGGGAGGTAATGCCAGGAAGCACAGAGGGAGGATGGAGGAAACGGGATAGGCCAGGAAGGGCAGCTGATAATGAGTAGGTCAGCTCTGTGGACACCTAGGGCTCGGGCCTGTTTGAGACCTCTGGGGAGCACTGTAGAACCTCAGGGGAGCACTGTAGAACAGCCCTCAGAGCGATCACACCTGGGAAGCTTTTCTCCACCACTGGTCGATCCTGGGGCACTAACTCTGACCCCAGGCCTGCCCACCTTCCGCAGCCCTGGGAAGGCCTGGGCAGGAAGACACAGAAGCAGAAATGCCAAGGAACGGGGCAGAGCCCCAGAGCATCTGTTATGAGACGATTTCTGTGCATATATTTTTCTAAAAAGTAATGATAGGATCACTTCATTCTTGATTTACCGGCACCTTGATTTATGTAAGGTGTCTAAAGAAAAACCATTATAGGCCACCCATCTAATAATGCAGTCACTTCGAGGGACCAGGCTTGGAACTGCCCTTAGGTTAATATCACAAGGCTCACCATGTAAATAACCAGCACTGGAACCAGATGAAATGTAATAATAGTAATAATAATAATAATACCTCAGATGAGTTCTCTGCTGGATTCTGCTGAACCATTAGAAGAAACTAACAAGGGAAGTCTGGAGATTCTAATTCTTCCAGCGCTTTGGTCAGGCCAGCTCCCCCAGGAGCACGCTAATCCCAGGGACTGACAGCAGCTGGCTGAGCCCTTGGGGTGCTCCGGACCCCCCTGGGGCTGCCCAGCAGCACACTGTCAGGTGCACACCACCACAGGCAGCACTCGCCTCCTCCCTCCATGCTCAGCAGCTTCTAGATTGCTCTGTCTAAACAAGGGAGCAAGGAATAAGGGTTCCTTTTGTAACCGCGTCTCCATGGTTATTTGACACGTGATCGCCTTTTTGGAGTTCTTAGCAAAACCGGCTGTGGGTTTGGCTATGATGTTCCTGTCTGTGAAGAAGAGGGAGGGATGGAATTATTCATCTGGACAGGCTCAGGCTGTTTCCTAAAACAATTTGCAAGGTGCAAATACCATCCCTGATACATCAAACTGGATGCTGCTAAAAAAAAAAAAATGAACACTGATTGGCTTTTTGATGATATTAAGGAATCATTACTTTTTCCAAAAGTTGTGATAACGGTGCTATGTTGTAAAAGAGCGTTCCCCGTTTTGAGAAACGCAGTGATATTTGCAGATGAAATGATAGGATCTCTGAGGTTTGCTTCAAAATATATGGGTAGGGATGGACAAAGCAAGATTGGCCATGAGTTGAGACTAATGAGTGCCTGGACATCGGTGGTCCTGTTGGGTCCACTCTCATATATGTTTGAAGTTTTCCATAATGCAAAAAAGATTTTTTTTAGCAGATTTGATTACAGGGGCAATATGTTTACATGTTAGACATATGGCTAAGAGATATACATGGCAGAACTCCATTCTAATCTGTTTACACGCCTTTGTAGAATGGAAAACCCAAGTGTCACAATTATGAACAAATTTGTGAGTATACACAATTTTGTTTAAAAAAAAGGGGTGGTAGCTGAGAGATGATTCTGCTTTTTTTTCTTTTTCCTTTTTTCCAAAGATTATGACAAAGATCCAATGCATGGGTATGATGGCAAGATAAACTGTGTCAGTTTTTGTAGGGGAGTTGCAGGCCAGAGAATTCTACCCTATAGACAGCGAAGATGGTGGTAGCGAGGGGTATGTTTGGCGGGGAGGCAGTAGGAATTGCGGGGTGAGTGCAGGACAGCTCAGAGGGTCTCAAACAGAACTGTCCGCCTATGACTGGGTAGGGTGGGCTCTTGAGATGTTAAACCACACTCCACCCCCAAACTCCCCAATCTGTGAAGCCAGACCGTTTGCTTTTATTGTCTAGGGAAAGAAAGGACCTACAGAATCCAGGGAATGAAAGGGTTAAAGTTTCAGCATTTTGAATTTTAAAGTTACTGTCTAAGCATAAGACAAAGAGTTGCTCAGTGAGAGTCAGTGTTTTCTTCCCTCCCACCCCCAATGACAGTTAACTTTAGTCGAGCATTTGCGATGTGCCAGGCACTATTCTAAGCATCCTGTGGATGTTTTCTTTTCTAATCCTCTAACATCCCTATGAGACCATTGATTTTACAGAGAGGGAAACTGAGGCACAAAGCAGAGTCACATAACTAATCTGACTCCAGAGGCTGGGTCCCTAGCCATTCCCTGGATAGATGAAGGAAGACCCCAGGGTTCCATGCTCAGCTTAGTGTGGAATCAGTTAGGTGGAGATGGCCCATCTGGGAGTTTAGGCAGAAAGAACCTGAGAAAGACTCAGGGTGCCAGGGAGAGCATGGAAAGGGTCATTTAAGCCTCAAGGAGGCTGTAACCACACCTGCACCTCGTGCCTTGATACTCCTGAGGACCTCTGGAGCTCGCAGTCAGCCTGGGGGAGAGTAGAGAAATTCCTAAAAGAGAACAATTTTGTTTCTGCCTCCAGGATGGGAGGCCTGACAAAGAAATTAATTTTAGTTGTCAAACAAAAAAAAATGGAGCAGTAGTCTTTTGATTGCAGCCTGCAATCATGCATACTAGTATGCTCTGGTTTCTGCTGTTGTGATTAAATAAGGCATTCTGAAGGAAGCGGGGTTAAAATATTAGATTTTCAAGTCATACTACCCTGGGTTTGAACCCTAACTCTGTCATTTAGTTGCTATGTGGCCATGGTGTGAGCCTCAATCTATCATCAACAGAACAGAGATGAGAGTAGTAATGGTGCTGACCATGCCTACCAGCCAGGGTGGTGTGAAGGTGAGACCCAGCTCAGTGCCTGACATGGGGCCACTCCTCACTACCGTGTAACCTATGTTTTCAAGTGTCCCCATTCAATGGCGGGATAGATGAGAAATGACTTATTGTTTCTCATCACTGCCCTTAACCCAGATACCTGACATTTTCCATCAGGAAACACATCCTTAGAAGTTCAGCTGAATTCTATAATTTACCAGTTCCTTTACTAAAACCATCACTTTAGTTTTTTTAGGCTCTGTCTTGTACATTTTAAAACATCAGTCTCCTTTTGGATTGAAAGCCCTTTTCCTGCTCTGGCCCCGGGTCGGGCTTGAACTATGATTCTGAGGGTCTGGAGGGAAAGGGAGGATGTTCTCTCATAACCTCTGCCCTCGCCACCCCCCTCCCTGCATTGGCTTGTATAGGGGGAGAGGCAGCAGGAAGGAGAGGGAGCACTGTCCATGCCTCTTCCCTAGACCTGGCGAACTTGCAGACTTCTCCCTAGTTGCCCAGTGCTGCCATTGCCCCAAAGTTCTATGGGCTTTGTCCAGTTGGCCTTGCAAGGAGCCTATTTCCCAGCACTTCCCTGCATGCTGTTGGTCCCTTCCTGGACCTGGCCACAACTTCTAGCTGACCCCACCATAATACTCTGTGTGGGGACCTCTTGGTCCCCATGGTAAAGAATCCTTGCTCCTCTGCCTTCCTGGGCAAACTTCAGGGCCTCTAGGCATGTATGACATCCAACCTCTGTACTTCTCAAGAACTAGGGACTAGGGACTTAGAGCAGGGTGTTCCTGGCCCTGTTCTTTCCTGGTGGACTGCACTATGTCATCCTACTCCAATTCCATCATTCTCTTTCTGGTTACACAAAGGAATGCCAGCAGATCCTTCAATTAGCAAATGGAATTCTAATCTCTTTTGCCTGCAGATACC
Organism: Zalophus californianus; assembly: GCF_009762305.2. Classification (NCBI taxonomy): domain Eukaryota; kingdom Metazoa; phylum Chordata; class Mammalia; order Carnivora; family Otariidae; genus Zalophus; species Zalophus californianus. The sequence continues at coordinate 39,530,411 of NC_045595.1, read as the reverse complement.
TGCAGTCACCAGGAGGTCTTCTCTCTGGGCCTCCCTTTTCTGGCTCTGGAGGTGGGAATACAACTCCTCACTGAGGGGAAGAAAAGGAAAGGAAAGGGCCTCTCTTCAGAAATCCTGCACTGTCCCAGAAAGTGACTTGCTCTCTCCATAGCAGTGGCATTGATGGAGATGATGAAGGTGATGGTGATGGAGGTTATGAAGGTAGTGATGGAGGTGTTGGAGGTGATAAAGGTGATGGTGCTGGAGGTGATAGTGATGGAGGTGATGAAGGTGATGGTGGAGCTGACAATGGTGGAGGGGATGGTAGTGGTGGTAGAGATGGTGATTTTCCTGAGAATCACCCCAAAGACAGCCCTGAGGTGGCTGTTCCTTTTGATTCTCAAAGATCAGATCTCTGTATCTAGAAGATGGGCATTAATATCCTTTGTCCTTCGCAGACATTTCAGGACAACAAGAAAAATTCCACTAACCCTTAACACCATCTTGTTATATGAAGTGTAGTGCTACCAATAAAAATAGTTCTTTCGCAATCATTGTTAAGGTGGTACTGGAAATATGGTTACAGCCTCTTCTTGTGCTGGATGAGAGGTCTTTGGAGTTTGGGGTACAGGCTGTGGTCCCAGAGGAAACACAGGTAAATGACCAGAAAGAGGCTGAACCAAGGCCCCTCGCCTCCTTAACTCCATAGTCTGGGCAACAGAGTGAAGCAAGCTGGAGGTGATTAGCTGGATGAGGAAGGAATTCTGACTCCTGGTTTTCTTTACTAATGCCTTATGATAGGTTACTTTCTTTTCTCTACAACCAGGACTACCCATAAGCCAGGGTTTCTTGACATTGGTACTATTGACATGTGGGGCCAGATGATTCTGTGTTGCGGAGGCTGTCCTGTGCATTGTAGGATGGTTAGCAGCTTCCCTGATCTCTACTCACTAGATGCCAGTAGCACTCCCCAGTTGTAACCCCAGATGTCTCTAGATATCACCAAATCTCTCTTGGGGAGGGATCACCCACTCCCAGTTGAGCACCACTGCCGTAGACCCTACTAAAGCTAAGGCTGACCTTTTTCCTGGGAGAGTCTGGGTACTGAGGCAGCAGGTACAGTATTTTTGAGCCATGTATTAAAGATGCATATCAAATTTAACTTACTTTGTATTTTTGTTCTGCATTCTTATAACTCATTTCTTTTTTTTTTTTTTTTTTTAAAGATTTTATTTATTTGATTTTTTTTTTTTTTTAAAGATTTTATTTATTTATTCACGAGAGACAGGGAGAGAGAGAGAGAGAAGCAGAGGGAGAAGCAGGCTCCCAAGGAGCAGGGAGCCCGGTGCGGGACTCGATCCCAGGACCCCGGGATCACGACCTGAGCCGAAGGCAGACGCTTAACCATCTGAGCCACCCAGGCGCCCTCTTATAACTCATTTCTGTATACTCCCTTTTGAGCCTTCATTCTTCCTGATGACATCTGTGGGAAAACTCCCTCTTTTAAAGTTTAAAGCCAGCCAATTCAGGATTCTTGTATTCTCTTTCCACCCCTGTGTTGAACAAAGAAGACTTAGGGGGTTAAATATTATCATGGCACTGATTAGGAAAGGGTGAGGACAAATTTCTCTTCTTAGGAAACATATAATCCTTCTGGATGTTTCCTTCATGGGTTACCAATGACTTAATAGGTCACCAGCGAACCTCATGGAACCGACAGTCATATCTGTCCTTATTTGACTTCATTTGATTCTTCCTTGTTCTTAACAAAAATATTGCCCTGGTGTCTGTGACCCTTACAGACTCTGGGTTTTCTTCCCACCTCACTGGCACCTCCTTCTTTGCCTCTGTGGCTGAATCCTCTCTCTCCTCATTGCTAAATGTCAGAGACCCTGGGAGCACACTCAGAGAACCATGTACCATCAGCTGAGTTCTTCAAACCAAAGATCACAGAGTTACCCTCAGCCAGGCAGTCCCACCACACTCCATCTAGCAGCATGTACTTTTGACTCTATCTCCAAAGCATGACGTGAATCGGCTCACTGGGTTTCCACTGCCACCACCTTGGTTCAGTTTGCCTGCATTCCCACAGCGGCCGCCTACCTGATGTCTCCTCGCCTCTCCTCTTACTCTTCCCCACCCACCTCCACGATTCACTCACTACACAACAGCCAGAATAAGCTTGAAAAATATGTAAATCATCAGACCATGTCATGCCCCTTAAACCTTCCAGTGGCTCCTGATCACATGAGTGACATCCCAACCGCTTACCCTGACTCACAGGTCCCACCGGGATCTAGCTCTTGGGGGAGAATGATGTCCAGCTTCACCCTCTAACCACTGCCCTTTGCTCTACTTCACTCCAGTCACACAGCCATCCCGAAGTGTGGGGACTTGCAGCAGCAACTGTGGGTCTTTCTCACAGTTCTGTGGGTTAGCTGGGCTCTGCATGGTCTCTCCAGCAATGTAGCCAGATCCCTTTACATGTTGGGTCAGAGCTCCAGGAGGGTGAAAGAGGAAATTGCCAGAATCTTAGGCTCAGAACCAAAACACTGTCACTGCACCACATTCTACTGGTCAGAGTAAGTCACGAGGTGCCCACAGATTCAAGGGGAGGAAAATAGATGAAGAGGGGAGGCAGGTGCGGAGGTCCTGTTTTTAACCTGGGGCCTCTGCACTTGTCTTTCCCCTTGGCACTGAGTGTCCTTCTCCTTAAACTCAGGATAGCTGGCACCTTCAAACCTCAGCTCCCTCTCGTAAAAGTTGACCACGCAATGAAAGACGCCACCAGTTACTCTCAACAGTACCCTTTGAACATGCTCTGCAGAGCATTATCACTCTTACTTTATCAATTTGTTTATTTACTTTTCAGTAGACTCTGCCCTGGACTAAAAGCTGCATGAGGGCAGGAACCTGGCTGTTTGGTTTGCCCTGGAGCTTTAGCCCTGGAGGAGAGGAGGTACAGGGAACGCAAAGGCCCCCAGTCGATACGTGTTGAATAAGTGAATGCCAGAGGCCTCTTCACCCTGCAGAGGTGAAGAACCTATCTTTCTGAATGACACAGACTTGGGTTCTGCCCCTTCCTTGCTGTGTGACTGTGGGAGAAGTTACCTAACTTTTCTGTGCTTCGGTGTCTAACACAGTAAGAAATAAGGGAACCCACTTCCTCCTCAGAGGAATTGTTAGGATAATTGAGAACGATCAAACTTATCAAGAGACCTAGAAGTCCTCATTATTTTAGTGGAAAATCTAATTGAGTCCCTCCTCCTTACTTCCTTTCCGTGAGCTCCAGAACCAGGAGAGAAAAATTCCAAGTAACTCTAGAAGGTAGGAATCACATTACGTTGCGATCCTTAAAATGCTTTCAGGTGGCTGCCTGCTGGCTCCAGGCAAGAGTAGGTCCTTATCTTGCGTCCAGTGGTGCAGGGCAGCCCGGCCAAGGTCAGGGAAGAACCAGAAAGTGTTAAGCCCACTCTCTCCTCCAGGAGCTCTGTGCTTCTGCTGCAAGGGCCCCCAGATCACTGAGGAGTTGTTTTCAGATCCGCATTTTTGCCACAGGCTGCACTTGACCCTGGCTTCCTTACTTTTATTAAACTGTTGGGCCCATCGCAATTAGAGCCTTTGGAAACCACCGTACTCAATTTACCACCTAATTACTCTAACCCTGTTTGTTTAATGAAGCTTACCTAATGATTCTGGTGATTTTTATGAAATGTTAGGTGGAGATTTTACTTTTCACTTTATAATTTGCGATTTTTATATTAATGTTTTATAATCTTGGGTTCTTAATCATAAAGTCATAAGCAGCTTAATTGATTTGAAACTAACCATGCCCTGAAGTGTGTACATGTCAAATTGATTAGGATTGATCCAGTGAGTTTAAATAAAGCTTAGGCCAGAGAACATGATGGTACCTGATGGAAATTTTCCTGAAGTGCTTAACTTGGGTGACTCAATTACACGGACATCTCAACACAGTAAATTATTGGAGAGATACTTTTTTTTTTTTTTTGCATTTATCACAGACTGAGAAGATAGGACAGTTTAAAAAAAAAAAGCCTAGGAAAAGTTAGACGTCTAAGTGTAAAATGTTCTATTCATAGTTCTTCCTTCTGGAAAGCTGTGGGGAGCTCACATTTTGAGGGCATGATGACTTGAAAAAAAAAAAATATATATATATTTACATGTTTTGTTTCAAAGCCTGACAGTCAACATCACCATCTTAAGTTGAAAATGGTTGGAAATTAAAGGCTGACACTAGAAGCCCTGGAAAAACACCAAAGTTATTTGGGATGAAAAAATAAAAAAATTTCCCTAAGGGATGATCAATAATGGCACTTTTCTATAGAAAACTTTCTGTGAGCAAATGAAGTCCCAGGAGAAATCCTCAGTTATCCAGAACAGGGTGAGTTCTATTTTGCATTGCTACCAAATGACAGGTCAGTTTAGTCCTAAGTGGCCCTAATTGGCACCCCTACCCTCCAGAGGCTGCATTCTTTTACCTGTCTCCCAGCAGGCTTCAAAAAGGTGTGGAACCCTTTTTGGGCTTTGGAAAATATCAGACATAATTTCCCAGCGGATCCCTGTAAAGCAAATGAAACTGATTGCTGGGTACAGAGAGAAGAGCTTGACTCCAGGAAAGATGCAGTTCCCAGGGCTCGGGGCTCCCGGAGGTCCCAGTGGTGAACAGTCACACAGAATTTTTCCGTATCTGATCTCTCCAAAACGGTTTTCCTTTGCAAGCAGTTCCAGTGGTTCCTGCCTTGCTTTTATATCTATCATTCCAGTTCTTGCTAAGTCTGTCATTTTGCTTTACTCACTCTTTTCAAGAGTCTTTGACGAAATGCTTCTTGGACTTGACCATCTGTAGACAGTCTTGTATGCCCCGGGCTCACTGCTGCTACTCACCTTAGCGGGGATACTGTGGGCTTGTGTTCCAGACCATGCTTCCCCCCGTGTGCCCCTTGGGGGCAGCATCCCTGTCTGCTCTAGTCGCCCCTGTGTGCCCACGGCTGAGCACAGCATTTGATAGCACATGCTCAGTACGAACTTATTTTTTTCTACGAAGTGCACAACTTTAGGCGGTATCTTGAAGAGTGTTTACTCCACAGTCACCGTCCCCCATCAAGACAGTGAACATTTCCAGCCAGCCCAGAAGGCTTCTTCATGCCCTCTCTCTCATAGCCCCAACCCTACTCATTCTGGAAGTAACCACTGTACTTTGATCACTGAACATTGATTTTCCTTGTTCTGTCATGAAAATGCATCTCTCGGATCTTTGGCCATGGGGATTGACCTACAGCCGATTCTGCTGGGCTCTGAAATATCTCACCTCCTCTATGGGAGAACCCACTTCCCGCTGGTACTCCTTCCTCTGACTGGGCACGGCAGGAAGGCTGGTGCAGGGCAGTTCCTGGGAGATGGGGAACTCCTCTGAGTGGCAGTTCTGGCTCACGGACTCCCCACCAGCCTTGCTGAGCTTCCTGGGATCTACACGGTCCCTTCCGTCTCCCCTTCCTTCTCTCCCCCCCTCTCCCTCACAAGGAGCAGACCTGCATCACAGTCTGATGGTTCCCAGCCTTTCCTAGCGACCTCCTTATTTCCCCTCTGGGATGGTTGCCCTAATCATCTCTCAGACATTTAATCTTGGCAGCTCCTTGGAGGGCCCAGATTAACACAACTGTTTACCCTTCTTTGTAGGCTCCTTTTGCTCATCATTAGGGCTCTAATTCTTCATGTCGTTGCATGTGGTAACAATTCATTCTTCTTTATTGCTATGTAGGCTTCCATTGCATGATGATGCCAGCAAATCAGTTAGGTCTTCTCACCTTGGTGGGCATTTGGGTTGCCCCCTGGTTCTGGCTATTTTGGGTAAAGCTGTTATGGATATACTTGGAGTGATCCTCTGGTGGGCATATGCCTTCATTTCTCTCAGATGTGTACTTAGCTGTGGTATGGCTGGGGTGTAGAGTAGTGGATGTTTAGTTTTAAGAGATACTTCAAAATAATTTTCCAAAGTGGTTCTACCAATTTACTTTTCCACGCTCATAAAGTATTTATGAATGAATGAACTCAGACCAGAAGGGTCTTTTTATTTATTTATTTTATTATAATTTTTTCCAGAAGGGTCTTTTTAGAATGTAACTCTATCTCAGCTGCTCACACACACAAGGCTTTCTCTGGTGCCCCACTGTTATGGATAATGTCCAAATTCTACACTTAAAACCTGTAGAAGGCCCTGCATGTGTAGCCCTTGTGTGAGTCTCCAGTGTCATTCTCACCCCAGCCAGCACTAGTACTCAGCATTCAGCACCCAGCACCAGCACCAACAACATATACTTCATTTACATTGAACCTCTCGTCTTCAAATATGCTGTCATCTTTCTCTCCTCCAGGTTTTTGCATATATTGGACCCTCTGCCTTGAACACCTCATCTTTTTTTGTAATTATTTTCCTACTTTGTCTAGTAGATGAGTTAGAAATGCTTTTGATTGCAAGCAATGAAAAAAAATTGGACTCAGAGGCGTTCAAATAGTGGCTCATTTTTTGGTCACATAACAGGAAACGTGGCGGTAGGCAGCCCCTAGCACGCTGTAGCAGCATAATAATGACAGGGCTGGCTCTGTGCCGTTTTCTTTCTTTTTGTCTCCACCCTGTTCCCTCATGGTCATAAAGTGGCTACTGTGCCTCCAGGCGTTACACCCACATTCAAGGCAGGAAGAATGGGAAAGGGCTAAACCAGCCTTTTCTGTCTCTTCATGAGAAAAGTAAACTTTTTTCCCCAGAAAAACTTCCCGCAGACTTCTGTTAGAGTTGCATTGGCTGAAATTGGTCATGTAGACCCCTCTGGCTTCAAGGGAGGCCAGGAAGCTACTACCTCTTTAAGCCTCTATTGTGGAAGACAAGAGGAAGAAGAGTTTAGAAATGGCTATTGAGTGAACCTACCCATGATGTGTTCTTCATGAAGCCAACTCCGACTCACCCTCCTGGTCTCAAGCTGGCTGTCCCTTCCGCTTGGAAGCCTTCTTTGATCCCCCACCTTTTAAGGGCTAATTTAGATGTTTCGGCATCATACTGATCTCTCAAGTTTTCTCCAGTCTTGAATTTATTTGCTGAACCTCACCTTGATGTGTGTGTCAAGTCCTTAAAAAAAAAAAAAATGAAATGACATAACATGTGATAAAATATATACAGGCATCCCACCTGAATCCTCACTTCAGCCCAAGTTTTATCTGTTTTATGATCCAGTCTCTGTGCAACCACAAAGCCCACGTGGCTTCCCTCCCACTGGATGAACTACCAGCAAAGTGTTGGTAAAGTTTGTACCTGTTAAATATCCACCAATCCAGACTGGATACTTACAGCCTTTCTTTTTGATTGCTATTTGAAAGCTATAAAATCCCCTCTTTTAGGGGCAATCTAGTTTAGCAGGTAAGTCCTTGGACTCTGGACTCAGAAGACTGGGGTTCAAATCCGGACTCTGCATTACCAAATACATGGCTATGGGCCAGCCCCTGAACCCCCTGCGTCCTCAGTTGCTTCATCTGTAAAATGAGGATAATAACAGCACTGACCTCCCAGGGTTGTCGTGAGGAGGAAATGAGTTAGTTCTGGAAACCCTGCATAGGACAAGGGCTCAGTCCGCATTGGCTCCTTTATTCCCTCTGAGACATCTTTCCATCTGCTGCTCCCACCCGCCCCTCTCTCCTCTCTTCTTCTTTAAACTCGGTTAGTGAAATGCCTAATGCAATCACTGCCTAAATCAGTGACTATTACATTTCCTTGGAGAAATCTGCAGTCAGGTGGGAGAGCTCCAACAGGCAGCCAAGGAACTGGAACGCAGTAGCCGGCATGAATTGCGTGCTTGCGCTGTGCCCTGCATAGATGAGCTGGTGGCTTGCTCTTGCCAGCTCACTGCCTTTTTCCTCAGATGAAGAATCTGAGTCTTGGAGTGGTTCTCCATTAAAATGTCCCAGCAGGGGAACAAGCGCAGGTGTGTCTCATTGTCTAAAGCCAAGGTGCCTAACCATCATGCCCAGCTGAATTTGTGACACAGAATGGGCTGGGCAGCCCCAGAAGACACCAGGTGTCCTGGAGTTCAGAGGTGGGAGAAATCCCAACCAATCTGGAAGTTTCCCAAAGGACTCCATGGACACACGAGACATAGCGTGGAGGGTGGGGCAGATTTTTGTCAGGTTGCCGGGAGGAAAGGCAGGAAGAGCAAGAAAGGCTTTTTTAGATGAACGGAACAACAAAAGCAAAGACACAAATTCCAAAAGCACAGGGTATTTGGGGGGAAATAATGGTTAGGAGTACAGGCTCCAGCATGGGCAGAACGTTGGCTCAAATCCCAGTTCTGCCAATTACTAGCTGTGTGACCTTAGTTCCATTGCTTCACCTCTTTGCCTCGTCTCCTCACCTGTAAAAATGAGAACAAGAAGAGCACCTCCCTTGACGTGGCTGGGGAGCATGAAGTAAGATGAGTGCTATGTAAATGCTCCACCAATGCATCGCCCAGGCTGGTGGCTAGAAGTGTCACCTGCTTTCAGGAGATTAGGATGAGAACAGAGGAAGCTGCTTTTGAGGTTTCTCTGTGATTTAAGTAAAAATATTGGAAGCGCATGTTCCTCTTGATTGGCTCTCCCAGCAAATGACAGTGTGAATCATGCTGCGTGCCGTCTCTTAGTCTGGCTTCTGCAAATTGCCCAGATCAGCAAAATGCAGATAGAAATACAACCACTAAAAAAAAAAAAAAAAAAAAAAAAAAAAAAGAACGACACTCATCTAAGTACCTGATTACAAATATTTGGCTTCAGCAGATATTTCAGACTGTTGCCTCAGGGAAAGACTGAGAGGTTGCTTTCTGGGAGGAATTATACAAACTTCGAGTCCAGCCACTACTCTTTCTGGGTCACTGACAAGACCCCAACTCAGCCCCGTGGGGGAGGAAATATCAGAAGAAAAGAAACAGGAGGGTTGGGAAAAAAACAAAACAAAACACTTTTATATTTCCTTCTCTTTTGAGTCAGCTGGCATGTGGTCAACAAACTGTTTTGAAGGACCTGCTACATCTCAGACCATCCTTCATGAACTAGTTCTGTATACATAAAAATCAATGCTGAATTTTCCGGCCATCCCTACCCTTACCGGGCTCCCGTCCCCATTCTCCCCGAGGAGATCTAAGGAGAATTTAATCCATATGGTTTTGATTCCCTCACTCATCAAAATGCAGTTTTCCAAGAGCCATTTGATCTCCAAGATGTTATGTGAGTGTCTTTTTGTATTTTATTTTTTCCCTTAGAAAAGAAAAGGCGACAGTTTGCCAAAAGAAAATGAACTCCAACCCCTCGGGGTCTGAACTAGGTTCAAGCATTAGTTCCAGGGAAGCCAAAGGGGATGTTGCTAAGTCAGAGGGCTCGAATATTCTCTTCAGAAGCCAGGTGAATCCAGGCAAAGCGAGGAGACTTCATTTGCTTTCTTTTTCTCGTGTGTGCGCATGCGTGTGTGTGTAGGCGCGCGCGCTGCCCCCTCTTCTATCCTAATAACTGAATTATAATACCGTGTATTAAGTAGCTCCTGAGTGCCAGGCTCAGTGCTAAGTGGTTTATGAGAATTTTCTAATTGGGTCTTTATAATCACCCTTTGAGGGATGTGCTCCCTCGCTTCCTCCTCCCTCCCGTCTCCCCTCCTTTCCTTCCTTTATTTATCAAATATTTATTGAGCACTTCTTACGTGTCAGGCTCTATTCTAGGGTCCGGAGACACATTCGCGAATAAGACAAATTATATCCCTGCATTTGGGGAGCATACATTCTAGTTTATGTGCAATTAAACAAACGAATAGTTTCCAGGTAGTATCAGCGTTGTGAAGAAAATCAAACACAGAGGCGGCAGAATGACGCCAGTCCTGTTTTATTTGCATGGGTGCTCAGGGAAGGCCTCACAGAGCTGAGAGCTGAGGGACACCAGGGATCAAGCTGCAAGGATACAGAGGGAAGAACGAGGGCTAAGTTCCAAAGTGGGCACACGCTTGGCACCTCCAGGGAGCAGACTGAGGGCCAGCATGCTGGAGCCATGAAGCTCTCAGGGCAGAGAGTGGAGGTGAGAGGAAGCTGGGCCAGGCACTGAAGGCTTCATGGGCTGTGGTGGCAGCCTCTGGAGCTTAGGCAGCAGAGGCTAGGCCTTGTTTCTGTGTTATACCATCGCTCTGGGTTCTGGGTGGAGAAGAGGTTGGGGGGGCCAAGACAAGGGATGAGGAAGCAAGGAAGCTACTGCAGACCTCAGGGTGTGTGTCTCCCTCCCCTTCCAAACGCAGGAACCAACAGACAACTGTTTGCAATCGGCCTCCACCGCTCACTAATGGTACCTCAGGAATTGGATCCCGAGGGTACTAGCCATAGTTAATGGTGGCTCAGACCAACGTGACAGCAGGGAGGGATGTGCTTGGATTCTGGAAGTCTTTCACTGGTGGGCTTGTTGAGAGATTACAGGTGAAGGAGGGGAGAGGGAGGAATCAGGGACAGCAAGGAGGTTAAAGCTTGAGCCACCTAGGCAGCTCAGGGGGTAATCATCCCCATTTTACAGGTGAGAACATGGAGGCCCAGAATAGTTGAATCACCTGACAGATCCCATGTAAGGGGCAGAGTTAAGACTCAAGCCCAGGGCTTTCTATCTCTTTGAGTTGATCTCTCAGTTACCCTTTCACAACTCAGGTTATGCCCTTGGACTGTGCTGGGTATTTGTGTCTGCTGTATACACAATAAGAGTTTGCTCTATGCTATTGATGGACTAATGCCCACATGAATGCTGGTACTTGTATTTGATGGTCAAGAGCTGTAGAAGCCTTTCATTCATGCATTCATTCATTCATTCATTCATTCGTTCATTCATCCATTCATCCATCCATCCATCCATCTAACATTTCTGAATACCATTTCACATGTTAAACAGCATGTTAGGGACTCAGAATGAACAAAACAAATCTCTGCTCTCAAACAGCTTTTGATCTGGTTAGGTGTGAGCGTATGTATGTGTGTGAATATACAATATGAGGTACTGTTGTATAAATAAATAATCTTGATACATGAAAAAAACCCTTTAATGGAGATAATGTATGTACAAAGTACTGTGAGTCCACAAAAGAGAATTTTTGTTCTTAGGCAGCTGGGGGTGTGTGGGTTTCATTAGAGATGGCTGGCTTCATGGAGAAGGCGACATTTCAACTCAGACTGAGGACAAGGAAAGAATTCTCCAGGAATCGAGTGGAAACCTGAAGGTGATTGTGTTGAGGGGCATGTATTTCACTTTTGTACCCCTTCCCCAAGTTAGAAGGAAGGCTGGGGTGGGAGGGGGCTAGTGGGGGAGGTGGAGAGAGCAGGTTACATACATGTCCCCAAATCCCTATGTTCATCTTTCTAGCGATGGTATTGATGACTCTGGCAGACGGGCTGTTCTTTCCTGTGTTCTTCCCCCTTCTTTGAGCAGCAGTCCTGATACTTCTGTGGAATCTTCCTTTACCAGCCTCGGTCCACATGTCGTAGGAGGGGCCAGCCCCACCCTGGCTGACTAGAACACTACATTTCCGTGGTCATAGTGACCATAGGATCCTTGGCATGCCAGTTAGAGCCCAAGAGACTCAATTCTAGGATTTTCATTAGAATTACTAAAGTGGAATTCTACTTTCCTGCTGGATTTACTGTTGGAAGGGTGTGGTCCAAGTTGCTGCTGACAGTCACTTTGCAATCACATGGAGCTTAAAATGGGGCCCACACCAAGGAGCAGAGTCAAGATGGAGAGGGAAGCTGGTTCCTTGTGATATCCTCTGGGCCCTGAATCAATTGATACCTGAAGCCAGCCTTAGCACGGGTCATGAGCCAATAGATTTCCTTTTCGGCTTCAGCCACTTTGAGTTGGATTTCTTCTAGTTTGTACCAAAAGAATTCCAACTAATACGGTGGCCAATAATACTTGAAAAGTCATGGCTCCAGGGAAAGCTTTTGTTTTTCCCACCAAAAAAGTTTTGGGATGCAAAGAAGGGATGAAAAAAGGAATTTGGGGCATGGTGGCCAGGAGTGCAATTGGGAGGGTAGAATATGGTGGCCTCTGATTTTAGATTATCTGTGCTCTTCTCACTAATGTTAACCACTTCAGTGTCCCTGAATGGAAGAACTCACCACAGTGGTATATTTCGCTGGAAAGAGTTTCATAATTTCAACACAGATTTCTGTTGCTGATGGTGAAGACTTCTTTTTTTTTTTTTAAATAACTATAGTATAATATCAATACCAGGAAATTGACATGGGTACAATGTGTGTGCACACTTCTAAGTTATTTTCTCATGTGCAGATTCCAGTAACCAGCACTGCAGTCAACATATAAAACTGTTCCATCAGAATGATCTCCCTTATGCTGTCCTTTTAGTCACATACCCCTCCTTCCTGCCATCCTTAAACCCTGGCAACCGTTAATCTATCTTCACCTCTACAATTTCATCATTTCAAGAATGTTATATATCAATGGAAGTATATTGTATATAAGCTTTTGAAATTGTCTCTTTTCACTTAACACAGTGCCCTTGAGATCCATCCAAATTGTTTGATGTGTCAGCAGTTTGTTCTGTTTTGTTGCTGAGCGGTATTCCAAGGTATGGATATCACAGAATTTGTATCACCACTCACCAATTAGGGGAGATTTTAGTTGTTTCCAATTTTGGCCTATTAGGAATAGAGCTGCTATAATTATGAATGAAACTGCTACAGGCTTCTCTGTGGACACAAATTTTTATTTCTCTGAGATCAATCACCAAGAGTATAATTGTTGGGTTGTGTGGTAGTTACACATTTAATTTTAGAAGAAACACCAAGCTTTTCCAGAGTGTCTCTGCTATTTTATAGTCGCAACAGCACTGTGTACAAGTTCTAGTTTCTCTGCATCCTTGTCAACAACTGGTGTCGTCACTATTTTTATTTTAGCCACTCTGATAGGTATGTAGTGATGTCTTATTGTGGTCTTAACTTTCATTTCCCTAATGGCTAGTTATATTGAATATCCTTTCATGTGTTTATTTGACATCCATATATCCTCTTCAGTGAAATTTCTCTTCATGTTCTTGGCCCATTTTTAAATCGACTTACTTATTCTTTTATTGTTGACTTTTGAAAATTCTTTAATATATTCCAGATAGGAGTTTTTTGTCTGAAATGTGGCTTATATTTCCCTCTAGTCTGTGGTTTGTCTTTTTCATCCACTTCACAATGTCTTTTCCAGACCAAAAGTTTTAAATTTTGTGAAGTCCAGTGTATTGATTTTCTTTTCTTTTAGAAAAAGAATTGCGCTTTTCACCTCAAGTTTAAGAACTCTTCTCCAAGCCTTAGGTCCTGAAGATTTTCTCCTATGTTTTCTCCTAATAGTTTTAGACTTTTACATGATCATTTAAGAGTTCATTTTTATGTAAAGTGTGAGATACAGGTCAAGATCAAAAAATTTTTTTTTGTCTTTTGGTATGCAATTACCCCAGCTCCATTTGTAAAGACTTCTTTCTCCAGTGAATTGCTTTTTTCCTCTATAAAAAGTCAGTTAGCCATTGGTCTATTTCTGGATTCTCTGTTTTGTTCCATAGATCTATGGGTCTGTCCCTCCAATAAAGCACATAGTGTTGATTATTGTAGCTGTATAATAGCCATACAGAGTGATTCCTCCCACTGTATTCTTTTTCCAAATTGATTTAGCTTTCTAGTTTCTTTGCCTTTCCATTCCAATTTTAAAATAAGCTTGCCTTTATCTGTAAAAAGTCTTGCTGGGATTTTGATAGAAGTTGCATTAGCCCTGTGTATCCTTTTGGAGAGAATTGATATTTTTACTATGTTGAGTTGTCCAATCCATGAACATGGTATGTCTCTCCATTTATATAAATGTTCTTTGATTTCTTTCTTCAGTGTTTCATAGTTTTCACATAAAAGTTCTGTACATGTTTGGTTAGATTTATACATATTTCTTTTTTTTAGTGATTTAAAATTATATTGTAATTTTAATTTTGGTTTACATGTGTTCATTGCTAGTATATAGAAATACAATTGATTTTTATGTTTATCTTTTTATCCTACAAAGTTGCCAAACTCATTTACTAGTTATAGGAGGTTTGTCTAGATTCCTTAAGATTTTCTATGTAGCCCATCATGTCATCTGAAAATAGAGACAGTTTTATTACTTCCTTTTTGATCTGTAAGTAGGGGCTTCTTGTACTTTTCTAAGTCAAAAGTAATGGTTTAAGTAAATCACTGAATAAAAGACTATTTTGATTTCAGAGGATCCTAGAGGTCACCTGATTTAATTAACCTCATTAAGCCTCTGCTTCTTCAAAGTAAAATAGAGATAATCAGGGTATGCCTCTCATAAGGGTGTGGGCTGTTAAGCTCTGATGTAGACTTGTGTACATTTCAATAGAAATACCTTATTTTGAGTAGCTTCAGTAATAGGAGTTTACCATCTCATTCTAGGAAATCCAAGTTGTACATCTTTATAAAATTATATGTTTTAAATATATAATTGGCTTCAATATCTCCCTCTCTCTCTCTCTCTCGGTCTCAGTTTCCTCTTCTGTAAAATGGAGGTAATAATAGTATCTACCTCATAAGGCGATTATGGAAGATGAAAAGAATAAAGCCATGGCCCCTCCCAATTCACTCTCCACTCTTTTCCATTCTGCTCTGAATGGTCATGGGTGATACTGCTTTCAAGTTTCTGAAAGGTTTCAGCCCATGATAAACATGAGGTTGGAGTAGGAGAGGAATGAGGTCTGGTTCACTTCTGTAGGGTCAATATGAGCTGGCTGTGTCCTGCCATTAAAGGCCCTGGCCTTTGCCTGTTGGCTCTCTCAATGGGATCTGGTAGCTGCTCTGTGTCCTTATGGCTTTAGGCCAGGGGAGGGTGGGGGGTGACAGCCCCATTGTTACTGACCCCCAGGTGCTGCACTCTCTCTGTGGTTTCTCTACATCTTGCCCACAACTTTGCAAATGGTCTCTCTATTGAGCTCTCAAATTTCCCATTTTGAGTGTACACTCTGCTTTTGTTGGCCCTGGCTGACTCACTCCAAGGCAAGACCTAGAACAGAGCCCAGCACATGGCAAGTACTCCATAAGGTCTCCTGCTGTTGTTTTGGTCATCTACGAAGCAAAGAAGGAAACACAAGATGGATGTGCGGTTTGACCATTGATTTCATTATTTGAGTTCTTCTTTCTTTAATCAGATGATGTGGTTTTACTCTCATGAATTAGTAGTGGCTTTGATGAATGGTGGACCCTCCCATCTAAGTGCCACTAGGAAGAATGGCTTATGGACACAATCTCCAATCCCCAGTCATCACACTGAACTTTCATTTATCCAGGATCCTGACTTCCCTTTATCATAACCTCTGGACTCTTAACTATAATCCAGGAGGTTTCTTATTCGTACTAATCTAATTTAAGCAAACCAACTGTAATAAAGGTTCTGCTAGGGTCCAAGTGTGTTATGAACTGATGTCCAAGAAATTCATAACCCCCAATGTGATGGTATTGGACATGAGGCCTTTGGAAGGTCATTAAGTTTTAGATGAAGTCATGAGAGTGGGGCCCTCATGCTCATTATAAGGATTGGTGTCCTTATAAGAAGAGGAACACAGACCAGAACTCTCTCATTTTCTCTACCATGTGAAGCCACAGCAAGAAGTTAGCCAACTGCAAGCAGGAAGAGGACTTTTGCCAGAAATCAAATTGTCCAGCACTTTGATCTTGGAATTCCCAGGTGCTGGCACGGTAAGAAATTAATGCCTGTTATGTAAACCACCTAGTCTAGTATTTTGTTATAGCAGCCTGAGCTGACCAAGACAATGTAAATATTTCATATGTGTGTAATGACAGTGTGAACTCTTCTGCTCTGAGAGTTCACTATGGGTGAGGCACTGGGCTCACTGCTCTACATGAATGGCTTTATTCAATTCCCGTAGTGACACTCATAGCTACTTGTATTAGGGATCGCCTTCAGTTTCTTAGTAATAGACTAGAAATAACAGTTATTTTAAAAGGTACAAATTTTTCTCACACACACAAAAAGCCTATAACTTGGCAGCCATGAGCTTAATAGTAGCTCCATGATCATCAGAGTCTCAGGCTTCTTCTGTTTTTCTTTGTGGGTTTCATCTTAAAGGTTACCTCATGGTCCAGTATGGTTGCTGTAGGTCCTGTCATTATGTCTACGTTCCTGACATTGAGAAAAAGGAGGAAATCCAACAGATTTTTTAAAGTGCCAGCTTGCTGTATGAATATGCTTTACAGCCAGTGCTTTCCCAGAAATTCCACCCAACAACTTCCCTTTACATCTCATGGGCCAGAGATTGCTCCCATGGCCACACCTAGCTACAAGGGAAGCTTGTCAAGGGAGTCTTTTACCTGGGCTCACTATGGCCCTCAGAAATGCCAAGACTCTGTTACTAAGAAAGAAGGGAAGAATAATATGAGCTAGGCATTCTCTACTATGGTACTGCCTTTGTCCTCATATTACCAATAAGGAAACAGGTCTGAGAGTCAGGTATCTTGCCCAAGATCACACCAATGGTCAGACAGAGCCAATAGTCAGAGGTCTGCCTGACTTCAGTGCCCACGTTCTTCACCTCTACATGCTGATGGTAAAATTTGCCTAAGAAGAAAGGCCGGAGTGAAGTAGGCAGCCCTGTGTGTGTTCCGATGTCTCCACTGTCACTGTATGGACACCTGCTGAATGGGTCCAGAGTTATAAACGATTCTGGCTTACATCCAAAACTGACTCACAGAAGGTTTTCCAGAGGGAGCCCTTATGTAAATGGAGAACTGTCTTAACTTGTGTGCCTGTCTCTCCTTCCTGGTAGACTGTAGGCTTTGAGGGGGGCTATCTTATTCGCAGTTGTGTGGCCAAAACTGTGCCTCACGCCCCTCAGGGACCCAATAAGCATTTGCTGAATAAACGAAGGGAGCGAGTGAGTGAACTAATGAACTTGTATATAGCTAACAATCTTGAAAGCAAGTCAACTTGTTTTTCCTGTATGGTATTTACCACCAGCTGACCGGTTGTGTCGAAACCACCCTGTAAGAGGTAAAATCTCCCTGAGAAAAGCACCCATGGTCAACTGTGAGTCCCAAGAGTGTCGATCTGTGAGAATTAGCATGTGTGGCCCCCATGAGACCTTTTTTTTTATTTTCTGGCAGATTTCTGAATATCCTTTTCTTCTGATTGGCCTATACAGTGCACTAAGGAATTATGCTAATGCTGGTATCTCTCCAACCACATCCTACTGAGGATTGAATCTATTTTTCAAAGACAAAACTGAGTTTTAATTTAGTGTCCCCATGACATTTTCCCTTTTAAGCACATGAAGGATGCTCTGCAAAGGGAGAGGTCTTGGGAAATCTTTCACGGATGGCTACGTTTCACGCCTGGGTGGAGTAACCCTCAGCACGCCAGCTTTCAATTAGAAGTAAATAAATGGAGACAGCTTTGCAGTGTGCCCGACAGTCTGAAAGATCAACCCAGGGCCTTGGGCCTGGATTTCTTCCACTGTGGCTGAAAATTTTCATTTACATTTTTTTGGCATTTTCTGAGCCGCTTCAATGTGCTAGATTTAACCTTTAAGACTTTCTCTCCTTCTCTCTGCCACTTATTCTATTCTCCCATCCCAGGCTTTGAGAATACTGTGAGCCACGAGGCACCTTGGGGGAACAGGGACATTCTCTTTTTCCACACAGGTGGATTCTGAACAGAATTCTCTAGATGGAAGTTTAGCCCTGTTGGGGCCAAGTCATGGAGTGTTTTTTTTTTTCCCTCTGTGATTGTAATTCTGTTTAAAGCTAGGGCAGATGGGGACATGTGTCTCCTCTGCTTATCACATCCTAAGGCACAGGTGGATTGGTGAAGCTAGGCCATGCTCTGGGGAGGGACTCCCTGCTGTGCCATTTTCCCACATTTTGAGACCTGAGAGCAAGGTCATGACATCATTTTGACATTTTTCTATAGGGAACTGTATCAGTTAGTTGTTGCTGTGCAACAAACCCCTCCAAAACTTAGTAGCTTAAAACAAGACCATTTACTTAGCTCACAGATTTGTAGGTCAGCATTTTGGGCTTCCCTCAGCGGGTTGGTCCCCTGGTCTGGGCTGGGCTTGGCTGGGCTGATCTCAGGTGGGCATGGTCAACTGGTGAGTTGGCTTGGTTGGATGACTGAGGTCATGGCATGGTGGGGATGACTATGATGGCTTTGGCCGGGATCACTGAGGCCACATGGGCCGTCTCATCCAGCAGGCCGGCCTGAACTTGCTCACATGGTGGTAGGATTCCAAGAGCAAGTACAGGAGCGTGTAAAGTCTCTTGAGGCCCAGACTTATAATTGGCATGATGTTACTTCCACAGAATTCCACTGCTGAAAGCAAGCCTAGCTCCAATGCTAGGACTGGAGAAATGGACTCCACCTCTTGATGGAAAGAGCTTCAAAGAGTTTTGGCCACATTTGCAATCTATAGCAAGGAGTGATTTTCAAAATGTGCTTTTCAAGTTGTAGGGCTTCCATAGAAGAGCTGCAGGAGCCCACATAAGGTCAAGATTCAAGTTTGGGCTGCCCCTCCCACCTTCAACCAGAGTAACTCACTTTTATCTGCAGCTTATAATGGACGTCCAAGTAACGTTTCACTTAAACAAAAGTTGTCATGGTGAAAAGACATTTAAATACCAATTAGTTAGAAGTAACTGTCAGGATCTCTGCTGTATTCCTCTGCCCTCTGTGACTCTCAGAACTGCACTTCCTGCTTTCTGGTGAAAGAGAAGTCGTGCCGAGAAGGAGGAAGAGTCTAGACTTGGCCATTCACTCATCCTTCTTACCATTTCCAATCCCAAGCAATCTCAGTTTAAAGAGTAGGTGGAAGACAGTAATGCATAATAGACGAGTCTAGAGCCTGAAGCCAGACTTTCAGGGTTCCTTAGTTGCACTATAGCCTTAGGAAAATTACTTAACCTCTCCAAGCACCTCTCCAATTTTCTCATCTTATCAAATGGGAATGAGAATCACAGCATGTACTTCCTAAGATTGTTGTATGGATTGAATCAGATAACATAATTGGTATAGCATAAAATTTACTCAATACATGTTTACTATATGGTTATTGTTATTATTATTATGTAGTCTCTGAATTCCCTTAAAGTTCCAATAGACTATGCATCTGTGAGATTCTAGTTGGCAGTGTTTGTTTTTACTCTAATTGAGAGCCCAGTTCCCTGTTGCTAGGTAATCTGGTTTGGGATTTTTTTTCTAAGAAGGCATTAAACAAAACAAAACAAATCTCTGCCTACTGACCTGCTACCGAATGGTAAAATTTAGCTGTTGGAGATTCACTCCCCTGGCTTAATAATTTAGGTGTTCTTATTCATTAATACTTAGTATGAATTGGTTGATTAGATCTTTTTTCTTCTGTGAATATCAGGCTGAGCCTAGGCACTGAGAAAACGTGCAATTTGATGAAAAGTTTTGAAAAGGAGGGAGATATAATGTGTATGTGGGAGAAGAAGGAGATAGGTTGGACTGGCCACCTGGGGAGTGGAGGAGGATCAAGGAGCAAGGAGATTGGTGCCTGGATAAAGGAAGAGACCCGTTAGGTTGGTGGGAGAAGAGCCAAGAGGCACTGGGCCTGCTTTCCTGCTGTGTCTGGAGCTCATGGAAGGATAATGCCTCCTCCAAACTCACCTCACCCATCATGATCCTCAGATGATTCAAGCCCTCCCCCTGAGACCTTGCAAGAATATTCAAAACCACCATGGCCACCGTCCAACAGGAAGACACTCTATGACCCTGGATGATGGAGGAGCTGGGATTTTCCCATACTCCCATGGGGCCTGTAGCTTTGGTTTCTCGGGAAGAGTCTGCCCGCAGTGACACTGAGCAGGCTGCCCATCAGGTTGGCCCTGCCCGACAGGATCTGTCACAATCACTCAGCCATCGAGGCTTCCACTCGGTTAGGCCTTAGTTAAACAGGCTCCAGCTT
Organism: Zalophus californianus; assembly: GCF_009762305.2. Classification (NCBI taxonomy): domain Eukaryota; kingdom Metazoa; phylum Chordata; class Mammalia; order Carnivora; family Otariidae; genus Zalophus; species Zalophus californianus. The sequence continues at coordinate 39,510,397 of NC_045595.1, read as the reverse complement.
GCCATGCTGGGCCCCAGACTGCAGGTCTGATGGAAAAGGTAGGGCAAGGTGGGCCCCAGACTGACTCTTTAGATGCTATACCTAGACTGGGAGTGCACAGAGTGGTGGTGCCTCATCTTGAGATGACAAGAGGTGGCCAGGAGAATAGCTTGGACTCGGGTTGTGTGACTGTCGAAGCCAGCAATTACCTGACATTCTCAGGTAACAGGTAGAGGGGCGCCTGGCTATAAGCCAACCATCTAAATGGAAATATCCCACCCCTCTTTAAAACTGTACTTTTGTGCCACACATAAAGGGGAGCCATGCTGACCTTTTCTTTTTCAGGATTTGCCTTAGAATTCCTTTATCTGGCAAATTCTCCTATAACTTTTAAGAACTGCACATTTTCCTTTTGTGGGGAGTGTCTATCATTTTTGTTCAGCAAGTAATCTGTGTGCATTACGGAAAAATCTGAGATAGAGCAGATAAATAAAAGTTTTGTTTAGTGTGAAAAATTACTTGTAAATAATTACTTTTAAATTCTCTCTCTCTCCTCCATTGCTTTCTGTTGAAAGCATAGCCTGTCATTTGTTTATATAATGCCCTATTGTTGGGCATTTAGGAGTGTGGTTTTTGCAGGCTTCCAGCACCTGCAAAAATCCCGATGGGATTAAGCTTCAGTTGCCTCCCCTGGTTGCTGACGGATAACTCACCCTTTGTTAACTGCCTGCCCTGCTTGTCTCATTTCTCCATGTCCCTGCTCATTTCCCCCTCAGCTCCCAATAAACCACTTGCACTTAAATCCTTGTTCCCAGGGGCTGCTTCTGAGAGAACCCACACCAGTGCAGTGATTCTCTCCCTTCGGGTTTGTAATATGCCTCCCTTTTCCAGTATTTGACTTGCATACCCCTTTTCAGGAACAAGTCTCTTGTCTGATGTGGGGTAACCAGAGGCCAGGCTCTGTGGACTCTCTGAGGCCAGTTTGGCTGTGTCTCCTAGGTTTGGCAACTCAACCTTTGGCCTCCGAGTTTCTCATTCTTTTGCTGCCCAATTTATGTGAGACTTCCGCCAAGGCCCACTTGTCACTGATGACTAATCCTTGTTTTTCCTCTTGTCACTTTGTCCCCGAGTTAATCCTCTCTTACAATTCTTCGATCTCCTCGCTAGGCTTCTCTTCTCAATAAACCTTTACTGCTCCTCAGCCTTAGCCTGGAAGCAGGAGGCCCTGTCCACGCTATGACATAGGTGAAGAGTTTGTTTGAGGATTCTCTTTACCCTGCTCTAAAAGCCCTGCTTTTTCTTATAACCCTCCCTGGAAAGAATATTTTGTTATTGGGCTGTCCCCTGAGGTGCTACCTCATCTAAGCAGAGAGTTTGGGGTTCTTTTTTTTTTTTTTTCCCTCAAAGCATTGCTCATATTCTTTAGCTTTGGTCTAAGGAGGGATGCTTTCCCCTCCATCTCCCCATACTTGCCATTTTGATGGTCCAAAGTCTCGGAACCCTGCCAAAGTGTGCAAAGTAGAACATACTAACATACGTGAGAGCTTGGCATGTCTTGATGCTGTCCTTGTTGGAGGACATTTATAATCTGGGGACATTAATCCAAACACATGAATGTAAAGGTGGGAATTTCAGGCGCTATGGTAGGAAAAGTTTTGAGTGACCCTCCAAATAACAACATTCGCATTTCAGCAGGCGAGTGCCTCGGCCTGGGATAAAAATTACAATGCGTTCCCTTCCCTCACTCCTTCCGCTCCTTCCCTCCCTCTTTCCTTCCCTACCCTTTGTCAAGAAAGGTACTATGGTTGACGTGACCAGTTACTAGCTCTGTGATTTTGGGCAAATTATTCTTTATGTCTATTTTCCCACCTGTAAAATGGAGATTATTCTTATCCCGGTTCTGTGACGATGAAATGAGCCAATACTTGTAAAGCATTTAGGGCAGCACCTGGCACAGAGCAGCCCTTCAAAACCTGTTTGCTCTTTTTATCGATACACTTGTAAAATAAATAAAGCACCCACTTCATGGCAGGTCCTGAGGCAACAGGGTGAGTCAGACCCAAAGAGTCAAGTGAGGAAAAAAACTTTAGAACACATTTATTCAACTTGCCCTCAGGAAACCACAACTATATGTTCTTCTTTTTCTTTACTACCTTAGAAGAATTTGGCCTGTTTTAGGAAGGAAGGCAAGCCCTCCTCCAGGAAGCTATGTGTGACCGAGTGCAGGCAAGTATGTCATCTCACTGCAAAATGGTGGGAGGAGGGAAAGCAGGCACAGCTTTCTGATAACTAATGATTTGGGCACTGGTTTTAATGGCTTCCAAGGTCTATCGGGAACAAAACAGGCTTAGGATGTGACTAAACTAGAAGGGTTAGAACAGACAGGAGTGAGCTTGGGGCCTTGGGATGGATGTCCAGGAAAGGGGTTTGGGTAGGGTTGGGTAGACAAGAGATGGAGCCCTGCGAGGGGCTCTGGTCCCATACTCGGCACTCTGTGAGCCTGCTGTCTGCTCCAGCCAACTGGTCCCCTTCTCTGGAGCAAGTGCAGCTGGTTGGTTAAGAGCATGAACTCCAGAGCTTGACTATTAGGTCACATCTCTGCTTTATCCCTCACTGTGTTGGACTATATCTTCCAAAATGGCTGCAACCCCCCATCCCCCGTGCACACACACGCACACACTACATGTGGCTCTTCTCACAATGTGACTGGCACTTCTACTGAGAAGAATGGCTCTACCCCCTCTCCCTAGACACAAACAGAGGCTTGGACTACCCTGTGACTACCCTGACCAAAGGAGGAGGCAGAGGGGATGCTGTGTGACTTCTAAGGATAAGTCGTAAGAAGGATCTAGGTTCCACCTGGTAATCTGTCTCTCCAGGGACACTTGCCCTTGGAATGCAGCCACCATGTTGTAAGGAAGCCGAGGCCACATGCAGAGGCTGCATCCGGGCATTCCAGCTGACAGCCCTCGCGAGGCCCCGGGCAGCAGCCGGCGTTAATCACCAGGCATGTGAGTGAGCAAGCCTTCGAATTATTCCAGGTCGCAGCATTCGAGGCTTCCAGCTGAGACCCCAGACAGCATGGGGCAGGGACAAGCTATCCCTACTAGGCCCTGTCTGAACTCCTGATGCACAGAAACTGTAAGAAATAATACATAATTATTGTTGTGTTAAGCCCACTGGGTTTGGGAACAATTTGTCATGCAGCAGCTGATAACTAACATACTGACTATGTGACCTCCAGCAAGGTAAATGATTTTTATATGCCTTAGTTTCTTCCTTTATAAAATGGGGTTAATAACAATATCCAGCGTGCTGGTAAATCAGCTCTCCTCCCCTCCGCCACCACCCCCCAAAGCCATAATTTTTAGCATTTGCTGATTTCTGTGGTATAAATACTCCCACAGTGGTCAATTGCAAGCAATCAATGGTTTAAACACCAGATGGTGAAATTCATAAATATTTAACAATTGGCTCTCATGAACCAGTACAAGTCACCTCCAACACATTACCAAAATATCTACCTCATAGCAGTAAATGATTTATTATCGGTAAATAATTTAGACATAGCACAGAGTAAGTGCTACGTGCCTGCTCTTAAAACTCCTGCTCCTGTTTTTGTCATTATCACACATACCCCAGTTGATCTGCGGTTATCTGCAGCATTTTTCCATCTACAGAGGGCTTCCGCAGTATCGGCTGGCCATGCCCCCTCTGACAGAACCAGGAGAGCTCTGTCCTAGAATGCCCCAGGTTAGCCCTGAGTCGAAGAGGAGCTCTCGGCATTTAGTGGGTGATATTGTGGTGAAGGGCTAGGCTGCAAAGCTTTCACGCCCGTACTTGTTAGGGGGTACCTGACCTGGGCAGATGTGAGAGTCCTGAGTAGGGTGGTGGTCGGTGATTCCTCATCACACACACGGCACAGTACAGTTCGGTAGATGCTCAGATGGGCTATACTTGGGGCGCTATGGGAGCCCACAGTGGGAGCTTCTGTCCATGCCTTAGGGGGCCATAAAAGGTCTCAGAGAAGTTTAAATGGGGATTTCCCATGTGAAAGAGAAAAGAAAAGTCATTCCAGGTGGAAGAGCTAGCTCAAACGAAAGCCTGGTAGAAAGAAAACATCATTTCTGGGGATATGTGCAAATCTGAGTGTGGTAGGTCAGAGTGTAGAATGACAAATCCAAGGGGATTCTCTGGATGTGCAAATCTGAGTGGGGGAACAAGTGTAGTTTAGTGACAAGTCCAGGAGCATTCTCTGGATGTGCAAGTCTGAGTGTGGCAAGAGAGTAGAGTGACAAGTCCAAGGGCCTTCTCTGGATGTGCAAGTCTGAGTGTGGCAAGAGAGTAGAGTGACAAGTCCAAGGGCATTCTCTGGATGTGCAAGTCTGAGTGTGGCTAGAGAGTAGAGTGACAAGTCCAAGGACATTCCCTGGATGTGCAAATATGAGTGTGGCAAGAGAGTAGAGTGACAAGTCCAGGGGCATTCTGTGGAACCACTGATCTGCGCTCTTCAAAATGACACTATCATGAAAGAGAAAGAAAGGCTCAAACACAGTTTCTGATGAAAACAGACTATACAAAAAATGACAGCTAAACACAATGCATGATCCCCAACTGGCCCTCCACCCCTCCTGGGTGGGGAGAAGCAGGAGCACTACCATAGATGATTCAATCAGTGAAATCTGAATATGGGCTGTATATTAAGTAATAGTGTTACATTGATACTAGATAAAATCCCATTTTCTCTTAATTGATGCTGAAGTGTGAGGAGTAATGGGGCATGGTATCTACAATGAACTCTCAAATGTTTCTGGGAAAAATTCTGGTTAGACAGAAGGGGCGATAAAACAAAATGGCAAATATTAACCATGGCACATAGGACAACAGGGTAAGGGAGTTTCTTCTATTCTTGCAATTCATCCGTAAGATTAAAATGATTTCAAAATAAAAAGATTCTTTAAATGAGTGGAGAAAAAGAAAGTATAGGCTAAGAGTCAGGGAGGGGAAAGACAGAAGTCTGGAGGTTGGGTTGCTCGTTTTATTAGAAAGGGCACTAAGCCATGGACGGGCTAAATGGCTGGCTGAGGTTCAGTGAGCAATTAGCATGGACTTTGTGCCCCTAACCCTTATTTCTGAGACCCAAGTCTTGGCTCTTTCTAGTAAACTGGAAGATCCCAGAGGGGGAGTGTGTGTGTTAATATATGGCCTCTGATGTAGAGAAGGCCTCAGGGGTATAATTTCTGCTTGCCGTGCATGAGTTATCCACATAGCTCCTATTATTTCAGATTATCATTAATGTGAGTTGTGACCTGAATTCCCCGTATACTGCCCTGAAATTTGCCCCATATGTTTGTAAGGTTGATTATATCTTTGGGACCTTTTTCTAATGTGAGCAGAAGCTATAAAGTTTCAATTGTCGCAGCTTGTTGGGATCAACCATAAAAAGGCTCTGCATCTGATATCTGACGTCAAACAAGCATGCATGAGTAATCTATTGATTTCAGATGATGTGTAGTGCCATCATCTCTTAGATAGGAAATTAGGAGCAAATCTTTCCTTCCCCTTTTCAAAGGAGAACAACTCAGTACAGAATAATGGAATCCTGGCTAGCTATGGAACTAGAACTAAAAAGGAGTCCTCACTCTCACTTGCTTTCGGTGGAAGTATAAATTGGTACTTTTTGCCCACTCTGGGTAACTACTTGACAGTAACTAATAAAGCCCACTGTATGCTGAATAAAGCAATTCAGTGCTTGTGCATTTATCTAAGAGAATATGAGTGCATATGTCCACCTGAACACATGTACAAAAATGGTCACAGGATCTTTCATAATAATAGCAGAAAATAAAAAACCACCAAATGTTCATCAACACTAGAATAGACAAACTGGTGTATACCACTGAGCAATGACAAGGAATGAAATGCTGAGCTAACGCAACAATCTCATGGCCACACGGACACAAGAGAAAACATTCTGTGTCATTCAATTTATTTGAAGTTCAAAGACAGGTGAAGTAAATTTAGGATGATAGTTGTCGGAAGAGTGAATATTAAGGAAGGTGTCTAGGGTGAGAGAGGGAGCTGTCTAGGGTACTGGAAATGTTTGCTATCTTCATCTGGGTAGTGGTTACATAACTAAGATTTGAGCACTTGGCTGCATGTAAATTATACACTATTAGAAAAACAATTTAAAAGAAAAAAAGGGAGTTTCTTTCCACTGGTAGGGTTATCTTGAGGGGCTGCAGAAAGAGCCATCCCAATAACAATGCCTGGTAGTAGCAACCTACTCCAAATGCTATTTCCGGCCCCATTTGGAGATAGCCAATCACATGTGCTCTTGCTGAAATGTGCTGGGAAACAGTCACCAGTCAGCCAACGCTCAGCTGATGCCTATATGCCAAGCCAATGGTATCTGGACTGCTTCCTTCTGCAGGACAGAGCTTGAGACCACTCAGACTCCAATGTGAATCACCTGGTCATGTTCAAAGGCAGATTCTGTCCATGTCTTACATGGGGTCTGAGAATTGTCATTTCTGGTAAGTTCCCAGGTGATGCTGTTGCTGTCAGACTGATTTTGAGCTTCAAGGCTCTAGAGGCAGATAGGCCAGGTTAAGAACTTGGATCTGCCACTTACAAGCTCTCTGATCTCTGCCGAATTCCTCCATCTTTCTGAAGATCTCGTAATTTCTTCTGTAAACTTGAAGAGGGGGAAGGGAGGGATAGGTGAGACAACAGTCCCCCAGAACAGTGTGGATTCAAAGGGGTAAGATGCAAAAAGTGCTTAGCACAGTCTTGGCCTATAGTAAGTACTCCCTGATTGGCAGCTCTTGTTATATTTATTATTGTTAGTAAATAAGAAAGTTGGGGCCATGATTCGGGGAAGGTGAGTGAGTGTGGTTTCTAAGGGTAGGAGCTAGCCAGCATTTCCCTAGTAGCCTGTTGAAGGAGGACATTTTTTTCTCACTTCTCTTCTCTCCCAATTCATCCCATAATCCTTCCCTTAGTCTCCATTATCAAGATGGATTTTCTCTTCACTCTTCTTCCCACACCAGTCCACACCAGATCTAGTATAGATGGAAGAACTTAAGCAGAACTGAAGCTTGAAACCAGGCAGGTTGTCAAATTGTCAAATTGTGCCTGGAGGTGATTTTGTTCAAGAACTATCCTCCCCACTTGGCTCTTCCTAGAGGGGTGGGATTGGTCCCTGGGACTTGAGGTCTGCAGTTGGCTCTCCATGCATGCCTATGCTCACCTGCCCTCTTCAGAATCTTTCCATGCTTCTTGGTGCCCAGGGGCCCCTCTGGAGGAAGACATATAGTTCCTCAGTCAGTTGGTGTCTTTTTCAGGAACTGAATTAACTTGTTGTCCAAAAAGGAAAAAGGAAATGCTTGGTTCTGTGTTGTCTGGACAGCACCTGGACTGGACTGGACTGGGTCTGGACTTCAGGGGAGCCCTCCTCTTCAGTTGGGAGGTGAGAGCGCCATTTGACTGGAGCCTTGAGTAGACTGGAGGCAGGCGGAGCTCCAGATCACAGCATAGTACAAGTCTATGAAGTGAAGCTGTGTTCCATGAGGGCCAGCCACTAAACCAGGCACCAAAGGCTCAAAACTAACCAGCCTACCAAACGTACTCATAGTGGAGCAGGGAAACAGAAAAAGAAAACATGCATAGTGCCATGAGAGAGATGCTGAGCTAGGGGCATACATGGATCCCATGCGAGCACAGAGAAGGGGAGAGACAGGAAAGTGGTAGCCAGTTTTCAAGATGGCCTCCCAGTGACCCTCACTTCTCAGCGTTCACACCCTTGTGTAGGCCCTCCATGTATTGAATTTGGACTGGCCAGAGTAAGCAATAGAAGTCAGTGGAAGTGACCCTGTGTGGCTTCTGAGGCTTAGACATAAAAAACCTAGCTTCTGCGTGGGTCACATGAACACATGCTCTGGGAGAGACCAACTATCACGTAAAAAGTCTCACTATGCTGAGACCACCATGCTGCGAGAGATCCCAACCAGCCCTGTGAAGGCCTCACAAGAAGACAGAGAGATACCCACCAAGCAGCCATCTCAGCCAAGCAATGGACAGGTGCATGAAGGAGCAGTCTTGGGTGCTTAGCTCAGTTGAGCCTTCAGACAGCCCCAGCCCTGGTCATCTGGCTGACACTGCATACAAGACCCCAAGTGAGACCACTCGGCTGAGCTCAGGCAACCTACAGCACCTTGCATAACTGTGAACAATCATACTAAATTGTTGCTTTGAACTGCTAAGTGTGACAGTGGTTGATTATGCAACAGTAGATTTCTGGAAGAGAAGAGTATGTGGTAGAAAGGGCACTTGAGAGCAGGGAGTTGAAAAGCAGATGACTCGCTGGGGGGGAGGAGCATCCCATGGAGAGGTATGTCTGGAAAAACAGAATGGTCTACTGAGGAACTAGGAGCAGTTAAGTATCAACAGAGAACAAAAGGCAAGGCAGAGAGAAGTGGGGGCTGAGCTGTGAGGGGTGGGCAGGGGCTGGACTCAGAGACCCAGCACAAGGGCTTGTGCTTTGCAGGAGCTTTTGAGAGGTGGAGATGCGACCATCCTCTAGAAATCTCTCCCTAGTGGCTGTTGTCCTCGGCAGCTGTGACAAAAACCACTCCAAACGCTGGGTGCAAGCAAGCGCTCCCGGGCCTCATTGGTTCAAAGAAAGAGGGGAAAGGGTTAAGCTCTATTCACAGCTCTTCAGCTGCTCTTGCCAAGTCTGAGAAATGCGATGTGCCCAGGAAGTCCTAGATTCTATTTTAGCAGAAGCCAGGAACCACTTTCCTTGGATCGGCGACGTAGCCACAAAGTACCTACGCACAGAGTTGGGAAATGTGTGAATTAATTTAAACTACCACCAAGCTGGGTTTCCCCTGAAGTCCGGGCTGTCTCTCACTTATGTCCACTCCCACCACCCCCTCCAGCTAAGAAGGGAAGAGCCAAAGGGAGGGCAATCCCCACAGCTGCTTCTTCCCCTCTGTGAAATGGAAACAATAATGCCTACCTCGCTGTTGGCTTAAGAGAATTAAACACAATAGTGTGAGTCCGGTAGGCAGCCCGGAACACACCCACATGATATACTCCACAAAGGCAGGCTATTGTGAATGTCATCCTTGTCGTGGTGCAATGATCTCCCCCCGAGCCTGCTCTTGGGGTAGCAGATACAGAATAAATGAGCTGTCATTGGCCGACATGGCTAATGGACCAGGTCACTCTTTGCCCTCGTGTGCAGACAGCCTCTCAGTCTCTGGCTGCCACTAATCATAATTAATAGCTAATATTTCTTGAGATCTCACTATGCTACAAATGAGTTTTTCCCTTTAATCCTCATAAAAATCCCTCACTCTGGGAACATTTTACAATCACAGAAGTTGAGGTGGAGTGACGGTAGCTTGCCCAAAGCTTCACAGCCAGGAAGGGCCCAGGCTGGGTTCTGAACCCTCCAGAGGCTGCTGCCTAACTTCTGCCCTGCACTGCCTCCCAAAGGAGCCGTCTGAGAAGGGAGCCCCACAGGATGGAGATGTATACCACTGCTCACTGTTCCCAGAAACGGAAATGACCTGAGCTTGGTCTTGGCTTAGGCACAGCCCTTTCAGCTAGCATGTCCGGCGGCTCTGTCTTTTCCTCCCAAGTCCAGGTGTAAAAGGGATGAAGAAAGAATCCTTTTAATCCTGGTTCCCTGTAATTACTAGAGGGAAAAAGCCTCAGAAAATTCCATTGCTTTTTTGAGGAATGATGTGGTGCTTATGCCAGAAAATTAGCCCAGTGACAGGACTCTGTTTTCTCACCATTGTGTCATCTGTACTTAGAGAAGTGCTTGGCCCCATAGTAGGTGCTCAATAAATATTTATGTAATGGGTGCAGGGCCGACCTCTCCATTAGGCCCAGTAGATGCAGTACCTAGAGCCCAGAAACTGTTAGGGGCCCATGAAAATGTTGCAACTTTCATGTCTTACGAAAACAGAAGAGAAGAATAAATAATTTTAATATATAATAATGAATCCAGCCCAGATTACGTTTATCTTTATACCAATGCAGTTATGAAGTACAACTTTTAGCATTTTTTTTTAAATGGAGGAATGGCCCACAGAGTTCTAATGCATCCCTGAATGGGTGAAGATTATGTGTAAATGCCCAGAGTCTGGTAGAGGGTAGAACTTAGACAAGGTTCATTTCCTTCCATCTGTGCTTTAGAAAGTAGAAGTGCCACCGCACACACATAAGGGCTCAATCCATGCCCACAGGCTCCTTCCCCCCCCTTCATCCTGCTAAGGGGCATGGCAATGTGTGTACCATAAGCCCCCTCTCCTGTGTGCCATGGCTGATTGGACCAGAGGGCACTCTTGGCCAGGGACAGCCAATAGGAGCTGCTCAGGGGAAGGAAATGCTGTCCAAAAGATTCTACCATGACCAGTGGCCAATCCAAATGATTTGAAGCAGAAATATAAGGAAGGAATTGGCGGGTAGAGAGAGGAGAACCTAGAGAAGACACAGAGAAATGGAGATGGAGTCGATGAGTAATGGAAATGATGGTAAGGAATAAGGATCCATCAACTCACCCTGTGGGTAGGGCTAGGTGATCTGGTTCCTGGATGAACTTCAAGCACAAAACTCACGTGCCTTTACTGAGCACCTTCCATTTTCCAGGCACCGGGCTAAGTGGCTCATATATATATCATTGCATTTAGCCTCCAATAGCCCTATAGAGTCTGTTTTATCTTTATCCTAGCTCCCGAATGTGGAAAGGAAGTTTAACTCATTTGCTCAAGCTCAGGCAACTAGTAAGTGAAGAACCAGATCTCAAACCCAGCCTGTTGGATTTCAGAGTCCATAGTTTAACCAATAAACCATCTTGCTTTGCCAAATCTCAAAGTCCTTTCCAATCGCCATGAGGCTCAACAATTCACCTTTCCTGGGTTCTCTTAAGATCCCAGGCTCCCACTGTGTTGTATGTGTCTTTGCAATCCACTCCCCACGCGCCATGACTGGACATAGTCATGTCCTTTGTCTTCAAAAGACAACAGCCCAGGGGAAGGTCAAGAGGGAGAGAGTAGGTGGGGTGAACAACAGGGAGGAGACAGGAAAAGAGAAGCCAGTGAGAAGCAGTGTGTTGTGAAGAAAGATAGCCCCAGTTTGCCAGGTCGTTGTGAGAACGAGCTTCAGTGGATTAGAAAATACCAGATCACGAAGAGCCTGCAGGGCAAGCAAGACCAAAGAGGTTGTTTTTCCCCTATAGACAGTGGCTTAAATGGCAAGAAAAGTGTACAAAGTGGATTTAAGAAGCTTCATCTGGTGGCTTAATGAGGATGAATTTGTCACAGAAGGGACAATTTTTACAACAGGAGAAATAGAACGTTTGAACTTGGGCGATAGTGGGGGGTGGGGAATAAGGGACATTGAAAAGAAAGACTGCCCAGGAGTATGTATGTATGCATGTATGTATGTATTTTTTAAAGATTCTATTTATTTATTTGACACAGAGAGAGCACACAAGCAGGGGGAGCTGCAGGCAGAAGGAGAGGGAGAGGGAACCTGATGAGGGGCTCGATCCCAGGACCCTGGGATCATGACCTGAGCTGAAAGCAGAGGCTTAACCAACTAAGCTACCCAGGTGCTCCTGCCCAGGAGTATTTAGATGTAGGCAGAGTGGGAAGCAGAGGGAGGAGTCTTCTGTGATTATGTCCAGATGAGTGCTCTGAAAGTTTGGAAGCACCAGATAACAATGGCTGGGATTCTTAGTTGTCTGCAACATCCTTTTGCCCCTTCTTTAGTATAAAAGCTCAACCTTTCAAGCAGGGCCGATGGTTGCCCAGGAGACACACCATATTCTTCAGCCTCCCTTGCAGGGTGATGTGGTGATAGGACCGTTTCCCACAGAAACGGCCCTGTACTAGTATCCCAGCCATACCAGCCATCTGCTGAGAGCCCCAGGGGAAGAGAGGTCTTGGCACAAGGTGATGGTAGATTCGGAAAGCAATAGCTGGGCCATCAGCCCATTGGCCTCCTCACAGCAGGAGATCTGAATGGAGCATTTTCATAGCCACTGCATGCGTTCTCTTCATTTTTTGTTTTTCCGTTTGCTTCTCCTGCGCTGGTTCCGTGCTTAGGCAGCTTACCCCTTCCAGACGGGAAGAGGGCTGCCACAGTTCCAGTATCACACCTCACCCCATAAACCAATGGGAAAGAGCATTTGCCATTTTCCCAATAGGCCTAGCGAAAGCTTTATTGTGTATCAATGGTTCTAACTGTGTCACGTGCCCACCTCTTACCCAATCACTATTAGTTGGGAAATATGCCTTGCTGATTGGCTAAGGCCCAGACCACCAGCTCCATTCGCGAAGGAGGAATGACCCTGCACAGTCAAGTTCCTGGTAGGTCTCCAATCAACAACGGAAGAGCAGGGAACCGATGTTGGAGAGACGACCACAAAGAAATGTTCTCGGTAATAGCATTCAATGTCTTCGCACTTATTTCATTCTAGAAGCCTGTTTTCAGAAAGCATTTTGCAGAGTTATGTCTGCAGAGCACAGAGCGAGAAATGCTGCATCTTAGAAATATAAGAAGTGTATTATATCTGCACAATTACACCTTCTGGGTAGTCTTTGGAAATGGGTCATTTGAGAGGGATGTTAGCAAAGAGAAGGAGAATCTCCAAATTAAATGAGGTCACACGGTTTATTGAAACATTCACTTGTCCTATCTCGATACATTCTATTCTCTTAGAGATCGTATTACAAAACAGATGCAAAATTTGCCAGATGTTATGTATTTTTAAGGAGAAAGGATACTTTGACCCCATACATTTCCTCCACAGTGTCCTTAATCACTTTTCCATTGTATCCTGAAGCCTCCAAAGTAGGAATCAATTAGGGGCCTTCATTCTCCTCTTATCACAGATGACACCTATGGGAAAAGGGGTCATGCCCTTCCCTTCCCTCCTTCCTCTAGGGAGTAATGCCCAGATGAGTTCCTAACAGAAAGAAGCAATTCGGATCCAGCAGATGTGAGCCAGTAGGACTAGGTGGCCAATATTTCAACATGCTATGTCCTAGGCATGTGTGAAATTTTATCTTCATTAGCTCTGAAGAGTTACACGAGAATAAAAGCATGTTAAAAAAAAAATCCGTCACAGAGAACTGTACTTAGCAGATTCCATTTCAAAGTTTTAAGAGGGGCGCCCGGGTGCCTGAGTCGGTTAAGCATCTGCCTTCGGCTTGGGTCATGGTCCCAGGGTCCTGGGATGGAGCCCCGCATTGAGCTTCCTGCTCAGTGGGAAGCCTGCTTCTCCCTCTGCCACTCCCCTGCTTGTGTTCCCTCTCTCACTGTGTGTCTCTCTGTCAAATAAATAAATAAAATCTTTAAAAAAAATAAAGTTTATAAAATACAAATAGTACCATTCTTCATGTTCTGTAGTTTCTCTTTAGAAGAAATGATAAGATTATCAATAATAAGAAAAAAGATATGAGAAACAGCTATCATTTATGGAGTCTTTTTCTATGTGTCAGGCACACTACTGAGTACTTTATATGCATTATCTTGTTTAATATTCACAGCCATCCAATGGGGTAAGTAATGTTACTGTTTCCCATTTTAAAGATGAGGAAATTGAGACCTAACAAAATTAAGGGGCAAGTTCAAGACCACATAACTAGTAAGCAATAGCGTCAGAATTTGAACTTGGATATTTATAGTTTCAATGCATGTGTTCTTTAAATTAACATGCTACCCTGCCACTTAATGAAGGGATCTTGTCTCCACCTTGCATAGCTATCTCATAGGGATGCTGGGAGGATCAAATGCATTAATATGCATGAAGACATTAGATACTTCCTTACTTGCAGGGATTGGCCCACTAGAAGCTATGGGTTTTATTGGGATTAAACATTTTTTCTTTATTATCATCATCTTTTAACTTATGTGGAATGGCACTGCCAAAGATCTCTGATGCTCATGTCTGCCTTGAGCTGCCAGACCAGCACTAGAGACAGGTACCAGGGTTTTGTCAGCTCTGGCCCCCACTTATAAGTCAGGACACTGACTTCTTACAGAATCTCCTCCTAATGAGCATTCATAGAAATCACCACGTGCATGTGCTCAAGAATATGACCAGTCAGTACTTCATAGCATAAGCCATTCTATGTTCCTTCTGCTCTGGATCCCTTTTCCTGGGCACCCTTTGAGTGCAAGGTACCATTACTGCTTCCTCCTGGTGAGTGGAGGGCGCTCTCACTCCCTCTGTCTAGTTTGCTGGTGTTCTCCCAGGAACCAAAGCTGCTGTGTTCTCCATTGTCCTCAAAAGGCCAAATGGAAGTGGGAGAGTGTGAAGAGAACGTTTTTGGGGTAATCTTTACTGAAGTGTAGCATGCATATAGAAAAGTACACAAACTGTAAGTGTTCAGCTCCAGAATTTTTTATAAAATGAACCCACATGTAACCAGCACTGAGATCAAGAACCAGAACCTTTCTGGAGCCAAGGACTCTTCCTTGTGCCCCCTTCCAGTGAGTAAGGTTATCCTCTGCCCAGGTGTAACCCCTATCCTGACTTCTAACACTAGACATTCATGTTGCCTGCTTATAAACTTAATCTGAATAGAAACCATAGAGTATAGGCTTTTAAAAGTTGAATTTCTTGGGTGCCTGGGTGGCTCAGTTGTTTAAGCGACTGCCTTTGGCTCAGGTCATGATCCTGGAGTCTCGGGACCGAGTCCCGCATCGGGCTCCCTGCTCGGCAGGGAGTCTGCTTCTCCCTCTGACTCTCCCCCTCTCATGCTCTCTCTCTATCACTCTCTCCCTCAATAAATAAATAAAAATCTTTAAAAGAAAGTCGAATTTCTTTTGCTCATAAATTATGTTTGTGAGATATATTTATATTAATGAGTATAGCTGTAGTTTATCATTCTCATTTCTGTATAGTATGCCATTGTATAATAACACACTTTAGCTATCCATTCTACTGTAGATAGATATTTGGATAGATTCCAATTTTGGACTATTATGAATGGTGCTGCCATGCCATGATAATCATATCTTTTGGTGAATATATATATTCAGTGAATATATGTGTGTGTATATATAGATAGACATGGAAATGAGATATATATTCAAATGTATGCATTTTTGGTGTGTGTGTGTGTGAGGGAGTGGAATTTCTGGGTCATGGGTTATGCATATATTCAGCTTTAGTGGACACTGTCAAACTTAGTATCCACTAAGTTTGAGTGTTTGTATCCACTAAGTTTGGCAAGGCTTTCAAAGTGATTGTACCAGTTTACACTCTCATCAGTGGTATAGGAATTTGGAAAAAAATTGTATTGTATTAGGAACTATTTTTATTTTTGTCCAGGGGTCCCCCAAATACCTACATTCTGCCCCAGACCAAGCTGCTCCTCTCCCTCAGCCTCTTGCGTATATCAGTTAGAGTTTGTGGTTGCAAGCAACAGAAAACAATTCCAACTAACATATAGGAGAATGATGGAAGGTAATTCTCCAAAGGCAAATCTGGATGTTGTTAGAATGGAAAATGGGTTCCCAGCCAAAGGATAAGACATGGATATGGACACGAAGTGGGGCCCCTTGAGAGGTTGACAGCATGAACTACAGCAGCAATCTCCAAGCAGGGTCTGTGTTAGTATGCCACTCTGGATCAGATGGCCTCCCTCTCAATCCTTCATGATGCAATAATTCAGGAAAGAAAATCCAGTTGACCGAGCTTACACAGTGGGCCTGTTCTCTGGCCACATTAGGGTAGGGAGAGGGAATGACCGTATGTCCCTTTGACTTTTGTAGTGGGAGTTGGTTGCCCAGAATTTCCCTGCATCAAGGAGAAGGTAATTTCTCCCAAAGAAATCTTGGTGTGGCTGGAATGAAAAATGGATACGATGTAGCCAGAAATTGATGGTTCTTCACACATCTAAGAGAGATGTATGCACGAAGAATTAATTGCCAATAGGAAGCAAAGTCATACTTTTTGGTAGCTGGGGCTGGCGTCGCAAACTATAACACAGACAACTCTAGCAGCTCACGTGTTCCAGGATCATGCGGAACACCTTTTTCCTAAACTGGTGTGTGAGTTTCTTAGGGCTGCTATAAAAACAAAACAAAACAAAACAAAACAAAACAAAACAAACAAACAAAGACCACACACTAAGTGGCTTAAAACAACAGAAATTTGTTCTATCAAAGTCCTGGAGACTTCATAGGAATATGAAATCTAGGTGTCAACAGGGCCACCCCTTCTCTGAAGGCTCTAGGGAAGGTCCTTCCCCGCCTCCTTGTCTCTTCCTAGCTTCTGGAGTTCCCAGCAGTCCTCGGCAGTCCTTGGCTTACAGCAGAACCACTCCCAACCCTCCCCTTCGCCCCTGTGAGTACCGCTGAGTGTCCTCTCCTCTCTTATAAGAGGCCCACCCCAATCCAGTAGGAGCTCACGTTAACTAATTACACCTGCAAAGATCCTGTTTCCAAATAACTTGAGTCTGAGGTTTTGGTGGACATGAATGGAAGGGGGGACGAACTGTTCCGGTTTCAAACCAGAACAACTAGTCGTTTCTGCCCCTTTTAATTCCCCCGCTACCTGCTGGTACCCAAGTCTGATATTTTTTTTTTTTAAAGATTTATTTATTTATTTTAGAGAGAGGGAGTGGGGAGGGGCAGAGGGGAAAGGGAGAGAGAGAGAATCCTCAAGCAGACTCCCTGCTGAGTGTGGAGCCCAACACGGGGCTCGATCCCAGGGCCCTGAGATCATGACTTGAGCAGAAATCAAGAGCCAGCCGCTTCACTGACTAAGCCACCCAGGCGCCCCCCAAGTCTGATATTTTTTTGCATCCTTGCTGCATGAAAGGAAACAAAGATAGGAATTACAATCATGCCCTGCTCTTTTAATGACCTCTTGTAAACCTACCGGCCTGTAAACTTGATCCGATCAGATCCAAGAGCTGACCAGTCAGATCTGTATGGCTCCGTGGCTAAGGGCCAGAGGCTGTAGCCAGACCGCCCGGGTTCAAGCCCTGGTTCGACCTTTCTACTATCTGGGTGACACTCTTTGTGCCTTGGTTTCTTCCTCTGTAAAAGGTAGTTGATGAAAGAAGTCCTATTTCATGAGGTTGTAGTAGTAAAGGTTAAATGAGCAAATGGGACTGCATTCTCAGTTGAGTGCCTGACACAGCATCAGCACTAACTACATGTTCTTCATTTGTGTCTTCTGGGGGAAGCAGGTATGAGAAAGGAGGCTTAAAAATACTTTCCTCTCTGAAAGGCCTTACCCCGACAGCCTTTGCCCCCTCCTCCCTCTTGTCCCAGGCTGACCCAAGCCCATGGGACACTGGGCTGGAATATGAAACCTACAAGACCTCCTGGTCTCCATGCCCTTCTGAACAATCAACGCTTTGTTCTGGGGCCAGACTTAAGGCTCCCAGCTCTATTGTCCCTTCGGGTGGGTCATCTCCCCGAGGCTCTCAGAGCTCACGAGCAAATAGACTTCCAGAGGCCCATCCCATCAATTTACCAAGCCCACTCAGACAGGGCTGGGGCTCAAGCCGGGGCCATGGCTGGGCCCACTAACAGCTGAACACACACCGCTGCCACTAGGTTATCCCTACCTTGGGCTGGAGACACAGCCGGGCGGGGGCTCCTGAGGCCCGAGCAACTCCCAAAGTTGTAAATCAGGCCCTGCCAGGATCAGCCAGGAAAGGATTTGGGGCTGCCTCCCGTCTGAAGGCTCTCACCCTCTGCCTGCTTTTGGTGAATGGCAAATAAGACTGGCTTCTCCAGAGTAGTGGGAGGCTGGCGGGGGGCCAACTTGCTATTGATTTTTCCTGCTAGGGTCTAGGCCAAGACAAGAGGCTGCTTTTTGCATCAGCTGCGTGGGCCAGCTCGGGAAAGGCCGGGGGCGGGGGTTGTGTGGGGAACTCCTTTGCGAGACCCTGGGCCCCTGGCTGATGTCAGGGGAGAAAAGGGCACAGGGCACGTGTCAGAAGCAAGAAAATGACTCTGGAGCCGTCGTGTGTCTGGTGCAGTGGGGGATGGCCAGGAAGACGCTGCCCTGCTGCACTCCAGCCAAGGGGCCAGTGGGTTTTTTGTTTTTTTATAGTTGGCAAAAATACCCTTCCGGGTCTGGCCTCACGGTGGGAAAGGGATTGACACTTCCAACGGCCCTTCCTTCTGCCCAGATGATGGCCGCTGAGCAGAGCAGAACAGAGCAGAACCTCAAGCTCGGCGTTCAGGCTCGGTCCCTCATATTGTGGATCCTGGAGCAAGAGTACGCATGGGGGCTCGCATCCATTATCTCTGAGCATTCTAAAATTGTAAACCTCGCTAGCAAAATGTTATGTAAAATCCATGCTACCCTCCAACCTTGACAGATAATACCTTCCCGATCCCTGCAGCACCAGGACTGAATTTAGATTTCTCGGGATCCTTGGCGTTCCATGCCAGAATATGGAACCTGGGGAGAACCACTCCCTAGCGCCCTGCCCACTTGTCTTGTTTCACCCCTGGCCCCTTCCTAGGTGGTGAAGAGCCTGGCTCACGCCCTTGCTTGCTTATGGACACTCCCAGCTGCACCATAATCAACTCAGGCTTGGAGTGTCCGTGTTGTTGGCAGGTTTGGTCTCCCAAAAAAGAAAGAAGGGAAGGCATGTGCTCACATCCTGGAAATAGGGGCAGGGCCACTGGGCAGGACAGTTTGGAATCCCAGGTACCCAGAGTGGGCACTAGAAGGGGCAGGGCACGGGACCCAGATGGGCACATCCCCTCATTCCCGGCGACTCTGTGGAGGGAGGCAGGAGGCCAGGGGCGCCCTTTAACACAGGGGCCAGGGCACGACCCTCTTGCCTCATTTTAAAGGCTGTTCCGTCCATGCTAACAACACTGCGAAATTCCAATCCCGTGCCAGTGTGGAGACAAGGCTCGTATGGCAGGGAGCGGTGATTTCTGAAGTTTGGGGGACACGAATCCTTGACTTGCCTTCCCCCCAAGGAAAAGAGACCACCTCAGAATCAGGGAAACCAGAGACCAGCACAGCAGCTGCAGGGCGGAGAGCACCCTGAGAATGGCCTGTGCCTTCCTTCTGGCCTGCTCTGGTCGGCAGATCCAAGACAGCGCCTCCCTCCCTCCACCATCCATGTGTTTTCTGTTGTTTCCTAAGCCTCAGCTTGGCAGGCCCCTGAGGGCTGCATCCCTAGTTTTGTCTGCTCTTTTGTCTGATGCGTTTCTTCCTACCTCCCTGAGCTGGCAGCAGTCAGCCCACGAAATGAAGCTCTTGCACCTTCACGAAAAGATTCATCATGTTCTTCTCTGAAAAGGCCTTTCCAGCCCTCATTTTTCTCCCTCTGGCCTGCCATTTCCCTTTTCTCTGGGTCCTATTATATATTTTTTAGCAGCCTTGGTGTTCCTGCATTTTTTTACCGCGAAGTTGACGGTTACATAACAGTCTCATGGACCTGCCTCCCAGAAGCTGAAGTGTCTGTTGCTATAACTACAATGCTCATAAATTCAGCCTCACTTAAAATTATGCATTTTCCAAACTCCCCACGTGAAGACTTAGAAGGGTTGGGCTAGCCGGATTTTTAACCGTAAAGTTCATGTCTAGCCCCCCAGATCTGCGCTGTTTAAAGGGAGCTGGGTTTCTCTCCATTCCTGCAGGTGTCTTCCAGGCTAAGTTTTGTTTCCGTATCTGGAATCACAGACTTTCAGCACTGTCCAGGAAATAGATGTAACTTTGCCACCGGATCCTATAAGAAATGGGATCGATAGGGCGGGAGAAGAGGAAATGTGGGATTTTTTTATCGAGGCAGCAGGTTGTGTCCTCAGTCTGTTTTCCTGCTACACCTGTGTTTCTGACTTGGGCTCCTGTTCGGGAGCTCTGTGTGGGAACCAGGTCATGTCTGAGGGGCTGAGGGGACCTTGCCAACCGAGCAATTGTTACTGAGGAAAAGGAAGCCGGTTCTAAAAGAACTATGGGGTCGGGAATCCATTCACTACCTGTCATTCCTGCTGCCATGGTCCTGATCTAAGACTTCAGCTTCTCCTCTCAGGAATACTTCCATGGCTTCTAGGAGACAATGCTACTTGGCCAAAAATATGCATTCTCCTCTTCCTTTATAGATAACCCCAATCCAGTTGGTAATGGCAACATGCCACACTGAAAACTACCTTCACAGCTTCTCTCAGAGATTAGGGAATGCATTTGCTATCTGTTGCTGTGTAACAAACCACCACAAACTTGGCCCAAAACAACACACTGTTGTTATCATAGGGTTTCGACAGGTCAGGGATCTGGGCATGTTCTCCCTGGGTCCTTTGCCTCATGCTCTTTCCCCAGGCTGCAGGCAAGGTGTCAGCCAGAGCTGGGGTCAATGGAAGGTTCCACTGGGGCAGGCTGTGCTTCCAAGCTCACATGGCTGTTGGCAGAACTCTGTTCCCTTGAGGGCTGTTTTGATGAGGGACTCAGTTCCTTGCTGACTGTTGGCCAGAGGCTGCCCTCGGTTTCTTGCCACACGAAGAAGGAAATATTCTCTCCAACAGGGCTGCTTGCATCATCAAAGTGTGCAAGGGGAACAGGCAGTAGAGTCTATTAGCAGGACAGAGGGTAGAGTCTCTTGTAAGCTAATCATGGAAGTGACATCCTATCGCCTTTGCCGTGTTCCACTGTTTAGAAGCAAGTCGCTTCTAGGCACCATGGTACGCTGCTATTGTTTAAGCTTCTGGACTCAGAAGCTATGTTACAATCCTTGGACTTTCCAGCTACAGGAGATAATAATCCTCTCCCCCCCTTTTAGACTTAAGCCCACCTGAGCTGAATTTTCCATCACTTGCAACCAAAAGAGAATATCCTCATACTGTAGGCTTTAATGAATATTTGATGAGTGAATTTAAAGGAAGTGCTGAAGAATTGATAAGCAATTTTAGAACTCTGAAGGCTGGAGATCCTAGAAATAACACCCAGGGGTTGGCAAACTTTTTCTGTAAACAGCCAGCTAGTAAATATTTTAGGCTTTGCGGACCACACGGTCTCTGTCACGACTAATCAACCCTGCCACTGCGGCACGAAAGCGGCTGTAGATGGTACACAGATGAGCAGGGCTATATCCCAATAAAACTTTATTTACAAAATCAGGCAGCAGGTGAGATTCATCCCGCAAGCTGGAGGTTCCTAACCCCTGGCTTAGGGCACTGGTGCGTGTGGCCAGGACTGTTAATTGTATCACATTAAAAAAAAAAAAAATCTGAGTGGACTAGTGACCTTGGGGAATGTAGCTGCAAGGTTAGGTTATGTTTCTTCACAGTCTCCTCCTATCCATCAACCCTCTCTTCCTTGCTTGGTGCATTTGGTACCTGGAGTGATTTGGCAGGAGGGAGAGGGCAGCCAGTCCTTTTCAGCCCCATGTTCCGCCTCCATCAGGAAGTTGGCCACGAGAACCATCATCCTGAGCCTTTCTCTCTTCCTTCCCTTCCTCTCTCATACACAACGTTTGCCTTCTTCCCTCTTCCTCTGCATGCACATTGTGTTCCTTCTCCACTTCTGCCCCCTTCTTCCATCCAGATAGGAAGAGGGGGGCCTTCCCCAAGGCCTGACCAAAACTTGCGTGCTTCCCCTAAGTCTGCGGGAGTGAAGAGGCATCTGAGCTGTTCTCCAGGGGAGAGTTGGGGAAACACCCGGGAAAGTTCCTGACAGAGTGGGCCCTTTCCCCTAGAGTGTAAGTTGCAGGAGGGCAGGGGCCGTGTCCACGGTCTATCCCCAGGGCTCAGCGCAGTGCGCACCGCACACTCAGGAGATGTGCAGCAAATAGTTGGTGAATCAATCAATGGACTGAGCCCTTGCAGCTGGTATTCTGAGTGATTTCTCAAATGAAGGCTCACTTTATTTTCAGGCTGCTAAAGACTCTGCTTCCTTAGCTTAGCTCCAGGCCAGCTGCAAAGTTTCCCTAAGCTGGAGGTGGGAGGGGCAATCCTGTCCTCTGTAATCTTTTTAAGTGACTTCTTTGGAAAAGGCTTTGCATGCATTAAACACTGGGTTGGCAGAGTCTTAAGCATCTTTCAGAGACAGTGTCAGGCAGCTGCTGCCAATAGGGACCACAGGAGGCTGGGTGGAAGATGGATGGGGGATTAGCTCCTCTCTCTGGAGCCAAGGAGGGGCAGAGCCAAGGGCTGCTCAGAGCGCTGTCCAGAGTGATCAGGCCCCTCACGGTTTCCAGAAAGTTACGAGTGCCCCTCTTTCTTCGGTATCAGGCACAGTGTGGCCCTGCCATCGGGAACACAGTCTCGGTACGTACTTGGCCTCGGTTTACACTTCTCCCACCTCCCTGATGAGCTGTGTAACCCTGAGCAGCTTGTGTCCCCTCTCTATGCCCGGGCTCTCTTGTCTTTGTGATGAGATACTGTGCCACGGACCTACACTGTAACACAGGGGTGGATTCTACAGTCAGCTGGAAATCATGTGTAGTCCAAAATACCCTTGAAAAATGACTTAAATCGCCATAAAATTTAGTCTATGTGATTTTGTGTATCTACAACGCTGCACAGAATTTTCCAGGCCCATTAAAGGACCAATGGAAAATCTGAGTGCAAGTTTTTGGGAAGTCAGATCTTTCTGCCTTCCAGATAATTATCAAAACCCTGGCAGTGAGTGGAGGTCTGTAGGGTGGGTGGGGTGAAGATTTCTCAAGGGTTCTGGCTCGCCTGAAGCCTTTTCTCCACTCTGGTTTCTAGTAAGCTTCTACAGCCATCGTACATGTTAATTGTTTTGTTTACAATTGGAAAGATCAAAGAAATAGTGGTGTTGTGTGGGCTGGGGGTGGGTGGGAGTTAGGAAAGTTGAAAAGCCCCCAGAGAGTTGTCCCATAGATTAAATGAGGTACTGTGTAGTTACTGTGTAGGGCACTGCTTGGCACAAAGCAAGTGCTCAGTAAGGAGAAGTTTCAGCCTCACATTATTATGGTTATTATCCCCTAAGAACCTCAGTTCAGCCTGGCCTATAATTATTTAGAGAGCAGAGTGGTACTAGTCAGCGAGGTATCTGCATCCATACACCCGGATTTCTTTGCGCTTCTCCTGTACCCCAGGTCCCCTGGTCTCACTGGCCCCCAGCCTGCCCCAGAGCCCCCGTGGGACTCGCAGGCCGTCCTCAGGCTGCTGGAGCCAGCTTAGGCTGTGCCCTCAGAGAGCTGGAAGTGCCTGGGGACTTCTGCCCCACCTTGGCCCCTGGCCCTGGCAGTCCCAATAAGGACAGCTCTGAGCCGCTCCTTGAGGGATGCAGCCCCTTTGTCCCCAGCCCCAGTTCTCACCCCCCCCCCCACTTCCTCATAAGTCACTTTCACATGAATCTTCATTTTCATGGTCTGCTTCCAGGAACCCAGTCTAAGACAGAGAGGGACGGGGATTTTCCCTGCTGTAGGGAAGGCAACCAGAGTGAAGAGTAGTGGGGCGGGGGGGGGGGGGGGGGGGGGGGGGGGCGGGGGGGGGAGCGGGAGAGGAAAGCCAGAAGTACCTGGAGAGAAAGGGAGTGGGGAACAGAAATGTTTGCAGTGGAGGCGACTTCAGGTACTAAGACACAATGATCTGGACTTGACAAATGGAGAAACTGAGGGCCAAGAGAGGAGGTGACATGCCTGAGGACTAACAGCATCACTAGGGCAGAACTTGGCATGGCATCTGGCCCATAAAAGTGCCTCCAAAAAGCTTGTGGAATAAAAGAGTGAGTGGGTGAATGGCCAAGACTGCACCCCAGGCCCCTAAGCCAACAGGCTCAAGTGCAGCTTCAGATAATATCCTGTCCTGAAACAGCTACCCTCCAGTGCCTCTGGGGCTCTGCTCCCCACACTCCTGGTTCTGGGAGCATGCCCCAGCCAAAGACCTGGCACGATGTCCTTGTCATCAGCCCAAACATGCAAGGAGGTCATCCCTCCTTCCTTCCTTCCTTTCTGGGCCAGAAGGGGCATTTCACAGAGATCAGAGATCATCAGTCCTGAGCGCCTCAAACCCATGTGCACCTGCACCTCCTGGTTGTTCAAATGCAGATTCTGATTCAGTGGTTTTGGGTGGCCCTGAGAGTCTGCATTTCAAACAAGCTCCCAGACGGTGCTTGTCCCCAAACCCTACTTTGCAGAGCAAGGTTCTAAGAATATGGCTTTGTTTGCCCTGTCCCCTCCTCCCAAAATGACCCTTTCCCCTTACCCATCCTTTGAGGTTCAGCTCAAATGTCACTCCCAATCCCCTTGTCTTCCTTCTTCTTTCAGTGGGAAGAAATCTCTTGCCATGCCAGTTCTTCTGTGCCTCTTATAACATTAATGCCCTCTCTTTAGGGCATAGTTACTTGTGTCCTAAACCGGGAGCTCCTCAAAGAGCTCTGTGATTTTGTTCTGAAATTCCCGTAGCTCTTACTTTACTCCCTGGCACACTGCCGCAACTGCTCACTTGTTACGCCAGGCGCCAGGCTCAGTCCCTGGTGGGCAGGATCTCAGTAGTCGTCGAAGAGTCTTGGGAGGTTGGCATTAATATCCAGAGTCTCACAGAGGTTGGGTGAATTGTCTGAGGTCATAGCTAGTAAGTGACCAACCCCAGTGAAGGCATCTGTCAACTGCCAGAGCCCAAGCTTTTACGCATTTTGTATGTGTTGAATGAATAAGTAGGTGGACGGATGGATGGATGGATGGGCATTTCAGATGCAAGGACTGATTCTGGGTGAAATGTTCCTTGTAAAGTTAGGAAATTCACATGCTTTGGCTCGGGGCAGGGCTGAGTCTCCCTGATCCCTCCTTCTTTCCAATGCTGCGATTCCCAGGAAATTCTGATTCATAATGAGACCCCGCCTACGAAGAAAAGGAAACTGACATACTCAGCCCCTATTGCACTTTCCTACACCCTCAGGTTCAGTCCTCAGTATCTCATCTGTCACCAAATGGGGTCTCCCTCCTCCCAAAGGGTGCAAGAGCGCTCTGCTCCCTGCCTCCAGGGGCTGGGGCTGGTGGGGGTGGGTGCCGAAGCACAGAGCAGCCTTTGAGAAAAGCACAGCGGCTGACGTGGAAGCAGGCAGCTGTTGGCCTTTACTTCACTGGAGCAGCTTATCTCAGATCATCTCCTCAATCACAGGCCCTTCAACAGCTTCTGACAATCAATTCATATCCCCCTGCGGCAGGGAGGTGGAAAGAATTACCGTATTTACCTGTGTATAAGCTGCAGCTTTCCTGTGGCCAGTGGCTCCCTGAGGGGACCCACCTGCTGCCCCTGCAGGTTGGTAGGAAAGCCAGGTCATTCCTCTTAGTCCTCTTTGATCCTGCCAAATCCTCATGATGGGCCTGGAACAGGGTGGAGTTGAGGACTCGAGTGAGATCAAGCATGGAAGGGGTCAGTGCTTCCCAAGCTGGCAGCTGGAAGGTGCTCAGCAAACGAGAGGGAGGTGTGCTTGAGACTGATTTCCGGGGAATCACAGTGCATCGGGCAGCTTCCTTGAGTTCATTCCTGTGCTTCCTACTCATCCTTCAGGAATCTTCCTCCAGGGAGCTCCTCAAGTGGGATCAAGCAGCTCCCATGGCTGAGTTTCTCTGTCTGCATTTCAGAGCATCTGTCTCTCCTGCTTCTCTCTGCTTCCTGCTACTGTCGTCTCCTTCTCCAGGTCCATGTGGGACACGTTGTGGGATCGCTGTAAATACTTGTGTAAAGTATATCAGATGCCCTCCAGTGAGGGCAGAGGGGCATGGGGAAGCACGCACAGAGGGAAAGCACTTTGGGTGGGGGTTGGGGCGGAGGAGGAGGCTGGAAAAGGTCTTTGCGACCAGATCCCAAGGGACAGGCTGACACCTGTATGGAGTTAGGACTTGACGCCTGGGAGAATGAAATGAGGCCAGTGAGAAGCTCAGCGCAGGGTTTAGGAAGCTCTTTGGCATCTGTGTGAAGGATGCACTATGGGATGTGAGGGACAGAGTGGAAAGAGGGAGAACAGATAGGAAACTGTTGCTAGAATCAGGATGAAATATTTAACTATTGGTCCCAGAGCAATGGGGCAGCTGGTAGGTTATGAGATCAGCCAATCAGAAGGGGCTGGAGCAAGGTGTTGGTGCCCCTGCTGTGTTCAGCATTAACTCTTGATTGGCTAGACAAGGGCAGTCTGGGGATTCCAGGAGAGGGGCCTGGGTGGCCTGGGTTGGGAGGACTCAGGTCAGTGGATACTTACCAACAGATACAGCAATAGCGCAATATTTTAACAATGGCCATGTCAGTGCATATGTGGTGGTGGTCAGCGCTGGCTGGTGCCCGGGGCTTGGAGAGGCAGAGACAGATTTCAGAGAGATTGCTCAGATAAAATTGACCGGAAGGTTCAGTGACTGCTTTGGTTCCCACGTCATCATAAGGCAACTGCCTTGTTCAGAGTTTTCAGGAGTAGGCAGAAGGCATGGCATCACCCCCATGGCCATGTTGGTTTTTAACCTGTGCCTGTTCATATCCACACTTCCTTCTTCTGATACCAGCCCCTCATTTACCTTTGGGGAAACATCCTTCTCCCACTCTTAATCCATTTGGTCCCAGAGTTCACATGTTACTAGGTCTGGCCCACCATCCGCTGGACCGAGTGACTGGTTTAGCGATGAGTTTGTGATCCTGGCCGGCTCCATAAGAGTCAATCCTAGGAATTTGATTGGAACTTCTTGTAGAAAGAAGTCCTCTTTCTACTGAGACTGCCAAACTGGAGGATCTAAACTTAAAGGGAGCTTGCCTGAGAATGAAACCCACACAAAGCAAAATAGGGCTAAAAGTCAAGAGTTCCCAATGAAAGAGCTTGAGCCCTTGGATCCTACTATGCCTGAAGACTACACCTACCTGTAAGTTACTTGAGCCAAGAAATTTTGTTTTGTCCTAAAGCCAGTTTGAGTTGGGTCTTCCATTATTTACCAATCAGATTACTCTCTCTTGAGAATTAGGAATTGAGACAAAGACCGAAGGCCATTTATATTGGCTTAAACTAAAGCCAATGATGCCAGGTCAGAGTCGCCAGGTGCTCACCTAAGCAGAAATCCCAGAGAGAGAGGAGAAAGGAATAAGAGCAAGAGTGAGATGGAACAGATGGACAGAGGGAGGTTAAGATGAGAGCCCATGGGACTTCACAGAGAAAAATGAGAAAAGCCTTCTCTCTCCTCTTGAGTGGTGGTGGTGGGGGGGTGTCGGTCTTCATGGTCCCTGCTTCGAACTGGCAGGGATCCTTACTGCATTTCCTACCCTTGGTTCCTTCCCCAGCCCTCGTTCCTTCCAATAAGTTGGCCTCCTGGACTTGAGTTAGAGTGGATTTCTTCTCCTTGCCCTGAATGAATTCATAAAAAAACAGAGCAGCTGATTTGATGGGGCTTGAGAAATTGGACAGGGAAGAGAAATGGACCAAGGATGATATCAGGGATGATATCATGGGGAGAGGAGAGAAGAGGCATGAGGTTGGGGCTGGGGGAATGACCCGGAATTAAAGCTGGTTCAGAATAGCCCATTAAGCTTCTTCGTGAGCCTGCCACAAATAATGCAAAGTCCTCCCCGCTGGAAACCCAAGGGTCCAAGAAGCTCTAACAACCAGAATTCCGTGATCCTGCCCTGCATGGACACTCAAAGGGATGTTGGTGGGCCCCTGCCCACAGCTGTGCTGCTCTTACCCTGGGTTTTAACCTTCCCTTCTAATGGCTCCTGCCCTCCACCAGCAGCTGTGAGGTTGCCCTCCTCCCTTTGCTCCCTTTGCCTCCTCATCACCATCCCCACCCATCATCCCACACTCACCAGCCTCCCCGGGAGTAATTGGCCTCAATCTTTCATTCCCTAAGTCCTTGGGTAAAGACATCCTCACAGCTCTGTGGCAGCTCTGCACGGATCCCCTTGGCGTTCACTGTTCTCACATACATGGAGGGCTTCCTGTAGCTCGTGCCTGGCACTCTCTGCCAGGGAGCCTTCTTTGGCCAGAGCATTCTTGAGAGCAGGGGCGGGGCAAGCCAGAATGCTGGGGAGTTAACCCCCAGAGGAGCAGCCTCGGGCCAATGCTAGGCAGGAGTTGGTGGGCAAACACCCCAGCTTCTTTGGTCCTTAGGTGGGACAACTCTAACACCTTCCCACGCCGTCTCTCATGGTCTGCTCCTGGGAGAGCCCTACTTAAGTCAGACCAGTACATCCCTAGTTCCAGCCACGGTCATTTCTCACCTGGATTCCAGTCTGGCTGCCCTCCAACCCATCCTGTAGCCACGGAGCTTTCCAAAATGCCAAGCTAAGAATTTCCCTTCTGTACTCCCCATTGACCTTGGGCAAGTTCAAACCCCTTAGGTGGATGACGGACCCTGCCAGTCCCTGGGCACTGACCCTTCCAGCTTAGTCTCCCCCATCCCCTGTGGCTTCTCTCCCCCTAAACTCCAGCCACATGCAATTCCTGGAAAGTCTACTGGCGATGCTCATCGTCAGTCTGGGCATTTACCTGAGCTGTTCCCGTCTCCTAGAATCTCCTTCCCCTTTCTCTTTTCCTAACGCCTTGCCCTGGCCCATACTAACTGGTATTTGTAGGTCTCAGTTCCTCCCGAGAGCTTTCCCCACTCCAGTAGTTAGACCCTTGTATGCACAACCCCCTGCTCCTGCTCTCTTCATCCTGGGGCATTGCTGTTTGCTGTCTGCCCTTCTCTGGGGAGCCATGGTGCTCAGCCCTGATCAAGCATCGGAAAGAATGCAGACCAATTAAATTGGAATCACTGGGGGTGGGGCCCAGCATCAGCGTTTCTTAAAAGCTCTCTTGGTGATTCCAATGTGTTGGCTGCGAGGAAAACCACATTCTGAGAGCAGGATCTCTGTGAAGGTAGGGGCTAGGTCTCATTTATTCATCTCCAGTTCCTGGCACACAGTAGGAGGCCGCTGGTAAACGTTGGCTGTGAATACGAATGACGCCTACGGACACACTGTCCTTGTGTGCCAGGCACTATTCTAGGAAGCTGGGAGAAGGCATATAAGGCCTACCACACGCATATGGGAACTGGGGGCTCCAAAGAACTGTCTGTCACTAAGACGTCTCATTGTCTAGCAGGCAGAAGCCAGCCTCTTGCCAAAGCAGAGATGAAGTCGTCATCTAGTTCTGGGGCATGCCCGCGGGGGTCCCTGCTGAGCTGCCAAGGCACCCGCAGGTCCCCTCTGGTAGCAGCCATAGAGCCGGAAACTGGAGGCTGGGGAGTGGGCCCCTAATTTAGAAGTGAGTTTGTGGGAGAGGGGTCTTTCCAATGCATCGTTTCTGGGGTTGCTACAGAGTTGGGTCCAGCATTGGACCCATGTATAAAATATGCCCCCATCTGTACTGGAGGGCACGGCATTGGAGTGGGATCATTGGGGGGGGGGCGCACTCCTGCCAGGGAAAATGTGCCGGAGAGAGTACACCAGAGAGCCTCGAAAGTCCTCTCCCAGCTTCGCTGGCAAGAATGAAAATATATGGTTTAATAAAAACGGCTGATTCAATTTCAAACAAGTGGCTCCTACCCACCTCTAAGTAGCTGCTGGTAAAAATCCAGGCTCTGGCCTTGTTTTAAATGAAGCCTGAGAAAGGGGAAAAAAAAAAAAAAAGGCCGATGCGGTGGGGGGAGGTCATGGATCTTTGGGTGAAGCTTGTTTTAGCTTGAGTTTTTTGAAATGGAGTCAAAGCCAGGGGTTCTTGTTGTTTATTATTTTTCCTCCCGCACAAAGCAGGCTCTAAATGGCATTAGCTGTAATGAGGCTGCCCCCTGTGCTGCCAGATGGGGGGCCTGGGGTGGGGGGAGTGGTTACAGGCGGGGGTCCCTGCAGGGCTGGTTGCTGTCCTGGGAAGGGGGGGCTCTCTGAAGTGCTGGGGGGCTGCCTCCCTTTGTTCCAGCTTTCAGGCCAGACGGAGCCTGGGCGGAGCAGGGTGGCATTCCTCACGCCTAGCCCCAGCTGCCAGTTCCCTGGTTATCTGAATTGAAGAGGTCAGAGGTTAAGTGAGAGATCAGAGTCCTTGGGTCAGGGAAAGAAAAACAAATCCCCAGAGCCTTTGGCTGTGCTCTTGAAGCGTGTAAGCCGTGCCCTCCAGTACAGATGGGGCATATTTTATACATGACCCTGTCCTTTTCTGTTACCATGTAAATTGATTGATTTTTTTTTTCTTTAATCGAGTTAGGGGAATTTCATGGAGGAAAAACAAGGGTTGGTGGAGCATTTAGATTTTGTTGGAGGCCAGGAGGGGCAATTCCAGTCTGGCTCCCGCTTCTTGAGAGGAAGCCATCCACAGTTGCATCCCTCAGTTTCCCTGTTTGCAGATGACAAAGCTGAAGAGGTGATAGGACAGAAAAAGGATCTGAGAAGCCCAGGAGCTGATTCAGAAACCGGGAGGTAAAACTGGCCATTATGAAGGAAAGAGGCACATTTAAGAGCTTGTTATGCTGTGGTTCTAATAAGCTCCTCGTCGCTAAGGCTCATCAGTCAGGAAGCAGTTGGGGAATCTCCACTGGGTTCTTAGCCTTGTGCAAAGGGCTGGAAGGGGTACTGAAGGGTAAGACAAGATAATGCCTCGCAAGGGGCATGGTACGTTCCTTTAGAGCCAGAAAGACTCCAGCAAGTTGTGGCGCTGCCAGTTCCTAGCCGTGCGTCCTTGGGCCAGCTTCTCCAAGCCTCACTTTCCTTATCTGTAATATGGGAGCAATAAGCCCACATCAGTGCACCCCAGTGCTTGTGTTTCTTCATCTGAGGGCTTTCTCTGGCTGCTTGCTCCCACATCATCTGCCCCGCAGGGGCCAGAAGTGCCCAGGAATGAATGCCTCAACCAACCCAGGCTCTCAACCAACCCATGTCTGATGGGAGCTGGTGAGTAAGTCCCCTGACTCCTTGCCCCGTGGGTATCATGACTCCGAGGTGTGTGCATTCCACACCATTGCCCAGGATTTCCCCAGCGGGATTAAGCTCCAGCTTCCCAGGAGGTTAACTTGCTTGATACCACGCCTTTTACTGACTGCCTTCCCCACCACCCCGCCCTGATTTCTTTCAGTTCCTGAATGAACTGCTTGTACCGGAGCCCCTGCTCAGGATGGGCTGCGACAGTGGGGGCAATGATGAGAAGAAGCAGGGTTATCGTGGGGGTTGTTGTAATTAGTGAGCAGCGCCGGTGTGTATGGAGAACCTGACACAGACTGAGCCCTCAGATAAATTACTATTATTGACAAACCTCTTACAACTGATCTGCAAGAGACGGTGCTTTACAGTGAGCACGCTTATTGGAGGAGGACGCAGAGGACTCAAAAGACAGGAATGCTTAAGGAGAGCCCCCCAAAGAAAGTGGGGTCTGAAGACAGAGGGCAGTCATTATAAGCAGTCACATCCAATGGCCTTGAGAGAGTGGCCAGCTCCTGGAAGGTGCTTAGTACTGCTCTATATTTTGGATGTTTTTTAAGCTCTCAACACATCTTGAGGCTCCCTCTTAGCCCTGGGGAAAGTTTTGGCAAATATCTGAATAATGTTCGTGTTTCTTGTTAGAGTCTAAGGCTCCAAAGGGGGCAGACGGGCCAGGTCTGGTCGACACTGTGTCCCCTGCATCTAACACACAGCCTCACATATATATATCTTAGGTCTGTAGTAAATGAGCAGATGAGTAAGTTAAGAAATGAAGAAGGAATGGACAGGCACAGTCAGGCTGCTAAACCGAGCGAGTCTAGAAGCGGGCTGGGGCAGGCCGGGTTAGGGTACTAGCAAAGGGACCTGTCTGGCAGGAGTGAAGAAGGAAGCATTGTGAAAAAGGAGACTCAGGGCAAATAGTACAGGGCTGGATGCTGACTTAGGACACTGGGCTTTTATTCTGATGGTAAGTGGGAGTCATGAGAGGTATTTGAGCTAGGAGGTGACATGGCAGGAACAAATCTTGTAGGAAGACTTCTGGCATTTTCCTCAGCGATTAAACGAAGTTTAAATACCACTGAACCATTGAGTTTCTGAGAACTTAAATGAGATCATATATGGGCAGTGGTGAGCACAGTGCCTACTATCTATGATAGCAAGCACCCAGTAAATGTTAGCTAGGTTCTTGGTTGGTTCTCCTTGGTAGTGATTTATAAAAAGGAGATTGGCAGAGCACCTGGGTGGCTCAGCCGGTTAGTGTCTGCCTTTGGCTCAGGTCATGATCCCAGGGTCCTGGGATTGAGTCCCTCGTAGAGCTCCCTGCTCGGTGGGGAGTCTGCTTCTCCCTCTCCCTCTGCCACTCCCCCTATTCCTCACGCTTGCTTGCTCTCTCTCTCTCTCAAGTGAATAAATAAAATCTTAAAAAACAACAACAACAAAAAGAAGCTTGGCAACAGAGAAGAGCAGGAGGCCATAGGTGGAGGCCAGGGGTAAGTGGGAGAGAAGGTAGGTACAGTGAAAGCTGTCCTGGGCCACCCACATCCCCCCCCCCCACCCCACAACCCCGTTAGGGAAGGCTTGGTTCTCCCCGCCACTGGGATTGCTGTCAGAATGCCCTCTGTTCACCCAAGCCCTCACCCGCTGCCAGGGGCCGCTCCTATCCAGGGGTTGATCTACAGAGACTGTAAGAATCTGGCTCTTCTGCTCCAATCTGAGGCTCTGAAAGTCTGTACCAGCAGCTCCCCGCCTCTGTGTGGGGCTGGCTGAGGCCTTTGTGGAGACTGAATCACAGCTTCCCAGGGCCAGGGGCTTGTGGGCCTCGAGCTTGGTAGGAGGACAGGGGCCTGCAGGCCTTGGAAAGAGAGAAAGCCAGGAGGGGCTGGGGGGCAGGACCCAATGTGGCCCCAAGACCAGGAGAAGCAGACCTGAGAAAGGTTATGGGACTGAGCCACTAGCAAGCCAGCAAGGACCCCAGAGCCAGTGATTCCAACTAATGGGAGAGGCAGAGAAGAATGACTGCAGGGTGCAGAGGGTCTGCAAGGTGGGCCAGGAAGCGGGGGGGGGGGGGGGGGGGGGGGGGAGGGCTGTGAGAAGGGAGCCTGTCAAGTCGCCTCTTTACTTGGCTTGTATTACATCCCATCATGGATTCCCATCAGAAAACCCACTGGCCAACGCTCAAGAGACATCAAATACCTCTTTAACCGTGAGATTTAAAAACAGCAATTTGTTTGGCAGGATTGCGAATGCAAGCCTTAGAGCTGTCATTGTCCCAGCATTGAAGAGACACTGCCATCCCAATTCGGGGCACTCTGTAAAATGACAGTGGGTGGCAGCCCTGCCAACACGTTTCCAGTCCTCTCTCTCACAGGCTCTTTGCTTTCTGTCCTCAGAACCCGAGCCCCATGCCTCTTCCCGTTCAGCCTCCCCTGACCCTCACTTATTCATTCCACAAATATCTATTGACATCCGCAAAATTACATCACCAGAGCCGCTCCTTAGAATTCTCGTGCCCCTCTGCTTCTACAGCCTCTCACAGGCTGGGCTCATGGGAGCATGGCCCGCAGGGCCCACCAGCTCTCGGATCAGACGGGCCCTCCCCACTTCCCCGTGAACCCCTGCTGGTTCGCCCCTGTTTCTAACCAGCTCTGCTCTGCAAGATGCTTGCCTCCAGGGCAACCCTCCTAGGGACTTCTCCCCGGGTTTTAAACGAAGTTGAGACCCTCACACCCTGCAGTTTCGCAATTTTTTTCTTTCTTTCTTTTTCTTTCTTC